>NC_049260.1:19234859-20514026 GCF_011100685.1 Canis lupus familiaris | reverse complement strand
ACAATTCCTATCTTATGGGTTGAACTGTGTTCCTAAAAAGGTATAATCAAGTCCTGTTTGGAAATAGGGTCTTGGCAGAGAAAATAAGATTAAGGTGAGATCATACTGGATTAGTGTAGGCTCTAATTCAATATGACTGGCATTGTTATAGGAAGAAGAATAGAGAACTATAGAGGGATAAGATGGCCATGTGACTATGTAAGCAGAGACTGCAGTGATACACCTATAGATCAACAGAGGCCAAAGATTACTAGAAGCTAGAGGAGATAAGGAATTCTTCCCTACTAGCTTTCAGGAGGAGAAAGCCCTGGAGATACCTGGATTTTCGACTTCTACTTAGTTTCCAGAACTGTGAAACAAGGAATTTCTCTTGTTTTAGGCAACCTAGTTTATGGAACTTTGTTATAGTGGACTTAGGAAAGGAATACAGCACTAATGGAGTCTTACAGACATGGCTTAGTAGCTGCATGTGCAAAAACATTACATATTTTAGTAGAGAGAATGTTCAAAATGAGTCAGCGCCGTGAATATGGATGCTAAGGAAGTTAACGCAACCCTAAATAGACTTCACAGAAACTTACTACCTAGAAAAGTTGGCAGCAGCAGCAGGTTTATTCTGCTCCATACTAGCGTTAGCAAGAGCACTTGAAGGGCTATATGCTGTTTTTGGCTCCTCATTTTACTGGGACACAAACTCTAGAGTAGGATGATTATTCTGAAAGCAGAGCAGTAGAGAAATGGTTGAAGACCTGGGAAAATTGGGCCAAGGAGGAGAAAGCTCAGGAAAACATCCACATTCAAATATCTAAAAAGTTCTCAAAGCAGGCAGAGCTGGTGCTGAGCAAGTGCTTACTGAACACAGGAACAGAGAAGGGATCAGCCTAGCTTTGTGTAGTACCATTCAGCTGAACTAGGACCAACAAGTGAGTCACGGAACACATTATTTAGGCCAAATAAAAGACCTGTCTAGATAAATAGAATAAACTTTAAAGTATACTGAAAGAAACAACCCAAATGCCCATGGTTGGATGAATGGATAAACAGACTGTGGTATATCTCTTCAATAGACTATTATTTGGCCATAAAAAAGAATGAAGTACTGACACAGGTTATAACATGGATGAACCTCAGAAATGTGCTAGGTCAAAAAAGCCAGAAACAAAGGGTCATATATATGATTCCACATATGTGAAATATCTAGAATAGGTAAATCCATAGGGACGTAAAGCAGATTAGTGGTTCCCAGGGATTGGAAGAAGGGGAAGAATGGGGTACAACTGCTTAAAGAGTACAGGATTTTCTTCTCTCTTTTTTAAAAGACTATTTATTTATTCATGAGAGACAGAGATAGAGGCAGAGACAGAGGGAGAAGCAGGCTCCTTGCAGTGAGCCTGATGCAGGACTCCATCAGGACCCCGGGATCACGACCTGAGCCAAAGGCAGACAATCACTGAGCCCCCAGGCATCCCAAGAATTTTCTTTTGCAGTGATAAAAATGTTTTGCAACTAGACAGAAGTGGTCTTACAACATTTGTGAATATACTAAGTGCCACTGCATTATTTAGTTTAAAATGGTTGATTTTGTTATGTGAATTTCACTCTGATTTAAAAAAAAATGAAAAAAATGAATTGAAAAAGAAAGCTAGTGTCTGCCTCATAGTTAAGAGAAGCTGTCTGTAGAATTTAACAAACTACATCAACAAGCAAGCACATCAAAATCACAATGGAGAAACCCAAAAGATTCTTCATGGTAAAAATCCACTGTCTTCTAGACAGTACCCAATGATTAGATACAGAGGTTTAAGACTTTCTGTCATAGTTCTAAGGTTCTCTTCCTGTACAACTCCTTATTTCTGCCCTAAGAGACCACAAGTACTTCCCAGGTTTCTTCTTATGGAGAAGTAAGACCCTGTCTCAGGTAGCCTGGCAATATTTTCACTGTCCCTAACCTACTTAGCAAACCAACACTTTGTTCAGCTGCAGTCATTTTGAAGTTTTAACACACAGACAAGTTCAGTATTACCCCTTCTCCTTTGAAGGCCAAAATCCTATATGGAATACACATTCCATTATAAAGGATTTTCACAATTTTACAACTGAGGATAATGTGAGAAACACTAAGGGTATACCAAAGTAGAACTAGAAATCAGTCTACTGCTTTCCTCATACATGACCTTCAAGAGATTTTGCTGGCTAAACAACTGAATAAAAGGATCCACCACAGCACTCTATCCCAGGGGCTATGTAATTCCCTCAGTGACTTCTGCCATGGCCCAGGGAGTCACATGTAGATCTCCTTATCAAGGACAGAAATGTTACTAAGAAAAAGTTTAACTTAAGTTTGAAATCTTAGTTCTACACTGCAAACTAAACAAAAACTAACCCTTTAGTTTTGGCGAATTACATAATACAGAATCCCTCCCATGGGTTCACCTCACAGCCAGACAGATTTGGCCACCGTTAAGAAGTCAAAACCATGTCCTTGAAATAAAGACGTAATAAAATATTTAGTGTCTAACTTGGGAAAGTCCTGTCTGTACTTCCAGTGTGAAAAAGTGTTCTATTTACTTGGGCCTTAAGCATATACTGAAGTTTGCATTCCTGCATTTTCACTTCCTATGTAACAGAGAACACTCAGAGAATGTATTTTTAAGAATCAGCAATTTGGATACTGCTAAATTCCCATGAATATAAAAAATCTTTTTCTAAAGGTATCTGAAAAGAGACAAATGCAAAACCCTGGGAACAAAACTGTCCCAGCTTTCTTATGACTCTGGCAACATGAGTCAGAAAAAGAGCCAGCTTTCATACCCCAAGTCAATCCTGGAAAGTACTCAAGCCAAATGCAACCCGGGACTAAATGAGAGTAGATTTATTATGTAGGGATGAGTCTGGCATGATAAGAGGCAAGTACTTTACCATCAAACCTGAACAATGTATTTAAAGCCCTCACACACAGTCTAGTGCTTCTGTCCAAACAGTTGCAACTATCTATTTTTGCCCACATATATCAATTTTATATAATCTACATAATGTGAAACTGGTTTTATAAAAAAGGAAATGTCCTGTTCATTGGTGTGTCCCCAGCCCCAAAGTGCCTAGGATGTAGTAGGTGTTCAATAAATAATTATTAAATGAAAGTAATGTATGATTGGGGCACCTGGGTGGCTCAGTGGTTGAGCATCCGCCTTGGGCTCAGGTTGTGATCCCAGGGTCCTGGGATCGACTCCTGCATCAGGCTCTCTCCAGGGAGCCTGCTTCTCCCTCTGCCTATGTCTCTGCCTCTCTCTGTGTCTCTCTTATGAATAAATAAATACAATCTTAAAAAAAGAAAGTAATGTATGATTGAGGCACAGTACCCTAGAACTTAAGGGTCAGGTAAGCACAATCCTGAGAAACAGACACTTTAGAAAACCCTATGGTAATTACAACAATCCTGTCCATTCTACCACTGATTTTGGAGCTTCTTTGGAATGGTCTCTAGTAAGATGCAGCTTTTTCCTAGCAAAGCCCAGGAACCTCATACACAGAATCAAGAAATTCCCAACTCAAAAAAAAAAAAAAAAAAAGAGAAAAAGAAAAAGAAATTCCCAACTCATCACTAGCAACTCCAAAAAGACTGTAGAAGAGTAGGCTCAGACCCACTGTCAAGGTGCCTGTGAGGAACAGCTACAGGCAGTATCACTAACCAGGATGCTCTGAACCTCCAGTTATCCCAAAGGGTCAAGTTCTGAGCAGCAATATGACCCTATGCTATGAAAGCTACTCCCTGTCAAGAGTAGATGACAGCCTTGGTAAATGCCTGCCTAAAATGTTACCATTTGAGGACAAGGATATGAAAGGGGAAAAAAGTACGTCAAAATGCCTGTGTTGGCTAACTCAGTTTTTTAAAAGATTTATTCATTCATTCATTCAGAGAGAGAGAGAGAGAGGCAGAGACACAGGCAGAGGGGGAGAAGCAGGCTCCCTGCAGGAAGCCCCACGTGGGACTCGATCCCAGGTCCCCAGGATCACAACCCGGGCTGCAGGCGGCGCTAAACCGCTGCGCCACCAGGGCTGCCCAGCTAACTCATTTTTTTAAAAAGATACTAAATGATAAACGATGACCTGATGTATTATACCACTACCAATAACATCATCAACATTTACTGGAGGGCTACCAATCTATAGGATATCCACTCCTTTTACTTTCTCTCACTAAGAATGGTGAGAGAATCATAAAACTAGCTGACTTTCTAAGAAGTAATTTAATTTTTATTGAATTTGACTTGATGAGCAGGATGTTTAAGAAGTCTCAAAGGTAGCATTGGTTCATGAAGCCAGGTGATTCCCCTAGAGTCTACAAGTGGAGTGATGAGTCACACTAAATATATATACTTTTGTTCTCTTCCTACACCTGCTAATCCAAGGGTTGGGATGAGACCAATTTAGTACATCTAATTCTCACTATGTGTTCCATATTTTTTGTTAAAAAACCCCACATTCTACTTTGCTAATTACCAAAGATCTACAAAATAAGGCAAGAAACATTTTATACTTACTAAATTAGTTAGAAATAATGATAATGTACAAATGCTGCAAAGACAGTGGTAAAGCTGGTACATGCATCAAGTACTGACTACAGTTTAAATTGGGATAACCCATCAAGAAAGCAATATGGCAATATGAATCATGACCATATTTTATTTAGGCACTTTGATATGTATTGTCGGTAAGAATTTATCCTCAAGAAGTATTTCAAATAACAACAAAAAATAATGTAAACATGAGAATACTCATCACAATTTTCTAATAAAGAGATAGTAAAAGTAGCCTAAAATGTCCAACAAGAATAAAACACTTAAATTTGGTTTTGATACTGAAAATGATGTAGTAACACAGACACCTGACAAAAGATAAACATGATACAGAAGCATATTTTAATCATGACTGAAACCATGTAAAAAATGCATATGGCTATGCAAAAAAACCCAGAGAATACACAACAATGGCAGTGCCATTTGTAGTTCCTGACTCCTCGCTAAATTTTGTGAAATGATCTATTACCTTAAAATTAAAATAAGCCATTAGAACTTTAAAATATTTTCCTAAAGCTAGCTTGTGTACCAATGTTTTTCAGTGAAAAGATGTGAAGTCAAGACTTGATTATAGAACCCTGCCTCTATGTTTAAAAAAAAAAAGCAAATAACAGGTTTCCTATTCCTTCTTTCTTCTCACCAAAATCCTTACAAATCCTCAGGCCGGACAAATTTGGAAAGGAAGGCACATTAGAGTCCTGTATTGGTGAGGTTGATTGCACTTTATCATTTTACAGGTTCTCAGACAATCTGCAATGAGCTTGTTTAACTCTGGCTAGCCCAGAGTTCACTAGATGTACCTGATCACAAAACCCTCTTTGCAAGAAAGACCTTCAAACATTCCTCTCCCCACAGTTTGGGGAATGCTGCTTGAGTTGATGCTCTAAGGGTGCAGCAGAAGGAAAGCATCTTAATTATCAGGAAGGTGTTTCCAGACTATGTGCTCCCTAGTTGGGAGTCACTAATGACAGTGGGCCTCCTCCCTCAGGTGTAAATATTAAGGTGGAGAAAAGGCTGGATATGTTGTCCCCTAGAAACAATGGAATCCCTTGCAAATACAATAAACTTTTCAGGGCACAGGTTTGGGAGGTTTTCTGGCCCTCAAAAAAGGGGTTCTGACCTAGCCCAAAGACAACAGTTTCTACAAAAGCAGTTTCTTCTGTGTAATTATGAAGTGGTAACCAAAGAAATCAGAGTAATTTCTACAAGAACTAGTTTCTTAGATAGAAGTGTAGTATTGTTCATGATGTAAAAAAATAAACATTTATCTTTTTGAAGTCTGAATTTTTAAAAATACATGTGTGTGGTAGTGGGGTGCTTCCAGAGGGCAATTACCAAATATCTACCTCTCAGACCTAAGGGATGGGAAAACACAGACCCTCACTCCCTTCTACACAGTTCTTTAGTATCATGTGACTATTACCTCTGGCCGAAGTGTAGCTTTCATGCAGACTTGGCAAAGAGGCCCATTTCGGGAGAACTGAAGGGGAAGGCGCCGAGTTCGATTTTGACACGTTGGCTCCTCACAAATCAACCAACCCTGGAGAGAAGAAAGAGAACACTTCAGTTTTATCACCATCATCAAACAAATACAAACAAAACCCCTTTTGGGGGGTGCCTGGGTGGCTCAGTCAGTTAGACATCCAACTCAAGTTTGGTTCAGATCATGATCTCAGGATAGTGAGACTGAGCCTCAAGCTGGGCTCTGCGTTCAGTGGGAATCTATTTTCTCTCTCTCTCTCAAATAAATAAATCTTTAACAAAAAAACAAAACAAACCTCTTTCCTTATCAAGATAGGTTCATTTTGTTCAAACTTTCCTTAAAGATTCTGAAATAGCTCCTTACCATTCTTCCCTGAAATGTCACTTTGATTTATGCCCACACCTGAACAGTTAGGAAACTCATCAGGTTTTTAAATTAATTAATAAAAGATTTTATTTATTTATTCATGAGAGACACAGAGAGAGGGGCAGAGACATATGCAAAGGGAGAAGCAAGCTCCTCATAGGGAGCCTGATGCAGGACTCGATCCCAGGACCCCATTCCAGGATCCCGGAATCCTAAGCCAAAGGCAGACACTCAACCACTGAGCCACCCAAGAGCCCCTCATAAAGTTTTTTTTTTTTTTTCATAAAAATAGAAAATCACATGAGATATTCTTCCCTTCTTAATATGAACCCCCCCTAACATGCATCAAGTGAAACCTCCCAATAAAAGCTTATATGATTATACACAAAATGTAAACCAATGGGTTTTTGGTCATTAGTAGAGACCATTATCAAAGTCGAGTATACCATGCAGGGCATCTGGGTGGCTCAGTCGGTTAAGCATCTGCCTTGGGCTAAAGTCATAATCCCAGGGTCCAGGGATCAAGCCCCATGTCAGGGTCTCAGCTCAGGGGGGAGTCTGCTTCTCTCTTTCCCTTTGCCCCTCCTCCCTGTTTGTGCTCACACACACTCTCTCTCTCTAAAATAAATAAATAAATCTTAAAAAAGAGTATACAGGGACGCCTGGGTGGCTCAGTTGTTGAGTGTCTGTCTTTGGCTCAGGACATGATCTCAGGGTCCTGGGATCAAGTCCTACATTGGGTTCCCCACAGGGAGCCTGTTTCTCCCTCTGCATATGTCTCTGCCTCTCTGTGTTTCTCATGAATAAATAAAGTCTTAGAAAAAAATAAAAATATAAAAAGGTATACCATGTAGAAATGAACGACTTTCCTAATAGCTGAATGACTACTAGCTAGTGACTTAACTGCTATGCTCAGCTTCCTTCTCTGTAAAATAGGCCCAACATTGTATGTATGTATGTATTTATTTATTTATTTATTTATTTATTTATTTATTTATTTATTTATTTTTTTATTTATTTTTTTATTTATTTATTCATAGAGGCACAGAGAGAGAGAGAGAGAGACAGAGACACAGGCAGAGGGAGAAGCAGGCTCCATGCAACAAGCCTGATGTGGGACTCGATCCCGGGTCTCCAGGACCACACCCCGGGCTGCAGGCGGCGCTAAACCGCTGCACCACCAGGGCTGCCCCCAACATTGTATTTATAGGTTGTAATGATGCAATGTATTTACCATGCTTAGAGCTATACTCGGCATAAAAGAAACACTTATTTAAAATTAAAACAGGATCCCTGGGTGGCTCAGCGGTTTGGCACCTGCCTTCGGCCCAGGGCATGATCCTGGAGTCCCAAGATCGAGGCCCACGTCGGGCTCCCTGCATGGAGCCTGCTTCTCCCTCTGTCTCTGCCTCTCTCTCTGTGTGGGTCTCTCATGAATAAATAATAAAATCTTAAAAAAAAATTAAAACAGATTCTTCTACACACATATTGTGGAGGCATAAAACTGGCTGCAATCTTTTCAAGGACAATTTCAACTGACCCACTCTTCCCACTTCTGAAAGTCATTGTCCACTTTTCTGGCCTTTATACACTCTTCTCATTTTCCTTTTTTTTTTTTTCTTCTCATTTTCCTTCTTCAGCTACCCTCTCCTGTTGCTCGTTTGACTTTTCTCACAGAGATGTGATAACACTATGCCTATTATATTAAATCAGTATATTTGCTATAAAATGAAACTTCAAAAAGGGAGACAAAATTGCACAAATGGGGTGGAGCAAAGCTCAGGTGTTCTTTTTTTTTTTTTTTTTAAGAAAGATGCATGTATGTATGTATATATTTTATTTTATTTTTTTGAAGACATTTTTTTGAAAGACTTTATTTATGAGAGAGAGAGAGAGAGAGAGAGGCAGAAACACAGGCAGAAGGAGAAGCAGGCTCCATGCAGAAAGCCCAATGTGGGACTCAATCCTGGGTCTCCAGGATCAGGCCCCGGGCTGAAGGCGGCGCTAAACCGCTGAGCCACCTGGGCTGCCCTGTATATATTTTAAAGATTTTATTTATTTATTTGAGAGAGAGAGAGAGAGCGAGCGAGAGAGAGCGAGTGCACAAGTAGGTAGAGTGGCAGGCAGAGGGAGAGGGAGAAGCAGGCTCCCCACTGAGCAGGAAGCCTGATGAGGGGCTTGACCCCAGAACCCTGAGATCATGACATGAGCCAAAAGCAGGCACTTAACTGACTGAGCCACCCAGGCGCCCCTAAAGATTTATTTATTTATTTAGAGAGAGAGAGCGCACACACACATATAAGCGTGTGTGTTTTGGGGGGGGGTGGGAAGAGGGAGGGAGAGAGAGAATCCCAAGCAGACTCTCTATTGAGAGGGGGGGCCCAACACAGGGCTTGATCTCACAACCCTGAGATCATGACCTGAGCCAAAACCAAGAATCAGATGCCTACCCAACTGAGCCATCCAGGTGCCCCAAAGCTCAGACGTTCTTACAAAGGCATCAGGGTTTAGTGCTGCATGTATTAGGCCCAAGGCTAAGCAAAGTAGGCTGAAGTGCTGGGGTACAAGGTATGTTCCCCAGGGCACAATGTTCCCAGCCAGGCAGCCGCAAATAGGAACTTGACTGTCTTTGTGTCTTGGGAGTTATCTGGAGAGGTAGAACTTTTGAACTGGTCTTGAAGAGTGAGTAGAAGTTTGGTAGGTGGAGAAAGCAGGAAAGGCCGCTTAGGCAGAGAGAACACATGCAAAAGGATGAAAGCCAGAGAGAGCCATGTGCGATGTGATTAAGGAAAGAATCAATGATGTGTTTAACACTGTTCTGTTTCTTTTTTTTTTTTTTTAATCTACGATAGTCATACAGAGAGAGAGAGAGAGAGGCAGAGACACAGGCAGAGGGAGAAGCAGGCTCCATGTACCGGGAGCCCAACGTGGGATTCGATCCCAGGTCTTCAGGATCGCGCCCCAGGCCAAAGGCAGGCGCCAAACCGCTGCGCCACCCAGGTATCCCCTGTTCTGTTTCTTGACTAAGCAACTTGTTGGGTCTTTTCCCCCTAGCTAAGAGCAGCATATACACAAATGTTGCTTAATCACATTGGGGACCTTCATTTGCCACTTATTAACATTGTTACATGGCTTTAATCCACATCTATAGGATGTCCCCACTCACTGCTGTACTGTGCGACCTCAGTCCTCAGAATATGCTCTTCTTGGAAGAAACTGCAATCAGACTCAAAAGAGCACCAAAACCCAGTTCTTTCAGTTCCATTTATGGCTTTCACAGCCAGTGAAAGCACACTATAGAACTTTTTGACTAAAAGAACACATACTACCTTTAAAGATTCTAAAAGGCAATACATTCACAGTGAACTTCATTCCCATCTTCAATCAATAGGCTGAACTATTTTAAAATTTAAACTTTTCAGATGGAGGATCTCCAGGACTTCTCATGTAAACCTTTAATATATGCCCAGAATTACATTAAATACTGTGCAAAGTAGTCAAAGAGGCCCCCGGTACAGAGTTTCAGGGAACAACAACCTAAATAAGAAAGGTTCACACACAGATGAAAAGCAATTCAGTATGGTTTGGCTTTAAGAACAGGTTGTACGGTACCAAATATAAAGGCCAACCAAGACGGAAAAGGGCTAGAGATGTGTGGATCCTACTCAAGACAAACAACTAATACCAGAGCAGCACAACATGAACTAGAACAAAGAATCAGTGGTTCTGAGTCACAGGCAACTATCTATTTCAATTTCTAGGGCCACTAACAATATTTTCCTGACTTACAGACATGTTTTTATTCGCATTTTGGTATTTCAGAAACTCAGTTGTATTTACAATTGACCTGTACATTTGGTAACATCTTTGTTTCCTTCAAAAACCACTGTTAAGTCAAGAGTGCAATTCACAATTGATGGCCCCTCAGAATTAAGGACACCAGACACTTTGGTTTAGCCTGTCTTGGGCATGGGGGATACAGAGGGAGATAGTGGTGCTGACTGCAGCAGGTATCACATTTCCAATGCAGCCTACAAATACTAACAGAAAGACTATTTGCTTCTGCAAGTACCCATTTAGGCATATTAATAAATGAAGCAGTAGAATTCAAGCAAACCATGTATGAGACATGCAGGACTAGACTATTCCTCGATCATTCATTTGGCTTTGTTACCTTCAAGTTGCTACCTCAAGCTTTATAAGCTTTGGAATAGGTATCAGTTAACAATGCCAACCCCAGTTGTAATTCATTCAATTCTAAACAAAAGTTTTAAAAAGCAAGCAGAGAGGCAACAACCTCCATGTTTTGAGACAATAAATTTTTCATTACTGGGATACAACCTGGAAGTTAAAATTATTCTTTAATTTTTAAAATATACCCTTTGAAAAGCTCAACTTCTGATGCTTTGGAAACTTGATTCCATCATTTTACAACTTCATGACTCACTAGTGAGCTGCCAACCAAGGAGATGCTAAGTTGTCACCTCACCTGTTTCTAAAGCAAACACCAAACTCTATCTCTGACAGAGTCACTAACTAAATGTCCTTTCAAATCATATAGAAAACAGATAATATAATTTGTCTAGACTTCCTACCAGTTATAATTAACATTAAAGAGGTCTTTTCTTCTTTGTCACCTCTCTATTCAGTACTTATTTGGGTTTGTTTGTACTTACTATCTGTTAATCTCCCTTTACAAATGACAACAATAACTAGTGCTATTATGCATGGAAATTACACATGCTGATAACTGTGTGAAGGGAACTGGGGCTGAAACACAACATCAGAAGCCTGTACCTCTTGATTCTTCTTGTTTTATTTTGATAATTAAGCTTTTGGTCCTGGTGTATTTTAAACAAAACTCTTGTGTGGGGGGAAATAGACCCTAATCATATTCAATATATGCTTTGCTTCCCTTTGATTTTGCCACATACACTGTGGTTAACTCCTTTGTTCCCCCAGCAAATATTAATGGACTATGCCAAATCTACCTTTCAAGAAATATGTGCATTGTTGAAATTAAACACGCCAAGTCTTTGAAAATATTCCATGATGGATGGAGCCAATCTTAGTTACCAATACTAGTACTGAATAAATCCACTTTGAAGCATCACTCACAAAGACAAAACTAAACTTATTTTCATTTTCCATGTTGGGAAATAATGTACAGCTAAATCAATGGCAAAAGAACGAACGAGGTGTAGTTCTTTGGAAGTCCAATCTATAAAAAAGGTCGCGTTTTACGAAAACCTCCAGAACCACTATAAGGATGTCCACCATGCAAATATGTCATTTTATTATGCGATGCCACATGTAAACGCCAAACTGTCACAACCAAGAGGAATAAAGTCATTGCATTTTCAGATACCTACCTTAACCACATTTATAAGCACTCCCTTAACCACTTTTATAAGCAGAGGGTTCAAAAGAGGTGAAGTCAGCCTTGCCAATAGCAAAATAAACCTTTACCAAAACACGCTAAGATCCATCACCTGTTACTTTAGTTTCAGTATCACTAATTCCTTGAAATCATTATGTACGAAATTGTGTCAAATGCTGATTGGTTCTGATTGCTAAATTATATTTCTGAGGTCGCCACTAAAATGGTTGCTGTCTGCACATGCTAAAACGGGATCGATTTCCACTTGTAACTGAGGCATTCCTGGTAGGTGCACTTTCAGCCCAAACTTACCCATTTGTGTACATTCATATTTTTAGAAGGATGCACACACAGAAATCATCTAGACCTGGAAGTGTGGCACAGAGGAGGCAATTAAAAACAATCTTTTGAATAAATGAATGAACAGAAGCAATAAAATAGCACACAGGAGCCAGTTTATAGAAAATAAGAATCTAAAATTCCCAGGAGAAAGAAAAATGCACAGTTCTCATTATTACTCTTGAATCAAATATATGGTGGGTCCTTCTCCTCCCACTTCCAATCAGTCACCAAATTTGTCCACTGACCTCCCAATCCACCTGTCATCAACTTTACCAAAGCCCAGACCTCAAAGTTGATCTACTTTAACAGCCTCCTACCTGGTTTCCCCAACTCTTATCTCTCCCACATCCAGTGTAAAGACCTACCAAATGTAGCTTCCCAAGGGCCCTCCACTCCCATCCCTCCAGTGGTAAACCTTCCATAGGGATGCATGCTTTGGTCTGGCTTTCATTTTTCTAAAAGATTTTATTTATTTATTCATGAGAGACACAGAGAGAAAGAGAGACAGACACAGGCAGAGAGAGAAGCAGGCTCCATGCAGGGAACCTGATGTGGGACTCGATCCCAGGTCTCCAGGGTCATGTCCTGGGCTGAAGGTGGCGCTAAACCGCTGAGCCACCCGGGCTGCCCTGGTCTGGCTCTCAAATCTTTCCAGCCTCATCTCCTTCCCCCTTTCTCTTACACAAACTCTTCACCACACTGAATTGGTTTTCTTACTGCCCTCAACACATTTTGCCTATTGCCAACCCCTTGTCTTGGCTCGTGCCGTGGCCTTTCCACCTAAATTAGCCATTCATTGAGCATCATTTCCACTCCTCTCCTGTGAAATCTCCTCACCCTCCAGGGACTTCTCCTAGTACCCGACTGCCACTGAGCAGAATATGCTGTGTGCTGTCCCTGAACAATTTTATTTTACCTCTCTAACAGGAAGGTCAGGCCTGGGGGATGACCTGCTTTGGATCCGGCAGTGTCCTCGCCAGTCTCTAGCACAAAGGTTCACACTCGATGAAGAATACAGAAATGAGGTTATGAAAAACTGCACTTGAGGGAGTCTTCTCCCCACCCATTTATTAAGGGGTAATTTCACATAAATCACTGAACCTTTCCTCTGAGCCTCAGTTTTCTTATCTCCAAAAAAAGAGGTAATAATATTTACTTTGCTAAAGTTGTTCAGAGCCTACAACACTGTTGATTAAATGTAAAATCTTGTTACAACCCTACACATGCCTCCAGGACTGAGGAACACATCAGTGCTCAGCTACAGGCGACAAGACACTGTTAAAGATGCACTCCTCCAACCAGGCAAGAGCCTGGTCAGTTTCTACCTGGGGTTACTACATGGAGAGCTACAATGATGAATAACTGGTAAGATCAGGTGGAGGTGCTCTGCAATTTGAATGCAAAATAACAGAATTCTGTAGTCAACATAAGTGAACTTTCCATGTTTTTCCTGACAAAACTGTACAGGATCTGAAGTCGGAGACGGCAGAATGGATGGTGAAGGAAGAGGAAGAGGTCTTTGCTTTATTTCGGGACTAGAAGATTTTCGAGACAACATGCTACAGTAGTGCACTGACGTATGGTTTAGTTTAAATTGTAATGGCTCTTTGGGAGTGCAGTGACAGCAGCACAGGGCGAAGTCTGCCAGCATACGTGCTCTTACAGAGTTCACTGCATCATTACTATTTTCCTATAATGGCCGTTAACTGCTCCTCTCCCCAAATGATATGCACTTTGAGCATACCAGATACTCTTCACCCAAAACCATTTATAAATGTTCCGGGGTTCCCTTGCAGTCACATTTTTCTGTCATGGAATTATCCCCAGTGTAAAATGGGTCTTACAGACAGTGCACAGTATGGGCCCACAGCTGCTTTTGAAGAATGACATGTTGTGATTTGGGATTTCCAGAAATATCAAAAAACAAATTGCTTTCTGACCCACATTTGCACCCAAAACTGGGAGAAAATTTTCCTACGATCTCCAGGGGAAGTTTTAACAGGAACATAATTTTGCTTTTAAAGTTAAATCTTCTACACTGCAGCATGCTGGCCTGTCAAAGAGTGATTATTAAGTCTCAGAGAGGTGCCAGGGTAGGAGATGAAAGAGCAAATCAAGAAATATACATATGTAAACTAAGTATTCATTGAACTTAATACAAAAATATTTTTAACAAAATTATCAAACAGAAGTGGAAAGTGCCTTGTCAATGTAAGAATTTTAAATATTACTAAAATTGATTTTTAAAGTAAGATATCTCTTTAAATGAACAGTCACATGTCATTTCATCCAAGTTATTTGAAACTTATTGATCTTATCATTTGTATGAAGACCAGACTCTGCCATCAGTTTGCTGAAAAGATAATGGAGCACTCCCAAACTGTTATGATAGGTTAGATGCAAACAGTGGTCTTCATTTAAACACACAGAATAGCACCACCACAAGTGGACAAATTCCAACCTGAACAATTGTATATTACATGATAAATTAGCAAGTTATTCTGCTTTGCCTCACATCAAATCCAATACCACAGCCTTGTTATTTTAATTTGCAATCAGAGGTTGAGCATCAGAAGATGTCCCTGAGGTACACTAAAGAGCCCCACACAAGCCATCTCCTCCTGCTATACTGTGAGCAGAGAAAGCCAACAATTAGCAGCAATTTTATTTTACCACTGTAGGACAATATTAGAACAGTTAAAATTGTCACCATGTAAGCAATGGGGGAAAATATACTTAAGAAGATTTTATATGGAAAATTATGTTTTGGGGGGAAAAAGTTCAATGGAGGACAGGTATCTTTCTGTATGGGCAGCTAAAATCTCTTCGTATATTCAAGCCTCTTCTATAAAATACTCTTCCCTATTCATCCAACTCAAAAGCAAGCTACATTCATAGGCTGTAATAGGTCATGACTAAGTACACAGTACCTTGCTTCGGGAATAATTTTGCTTTGTCTGTCTACTGTCAACAAAGCACAAAGAGCTCATGCAACCCAGTCATGTACCGTGGACGTTCGAGATCTAACAAAACACAAATAGTAAGAACACAAGATCTCTGAGTTGCCCTGCTTTCGCTTTATGTGAGAAACTGAAAGCATTTTCCTCTCCACATTCCATTAATCTCCATTGTATTATAAACTTTTTCATAAAAGATGCTTCTCCCCCCCTACATGAAGCTACAAGTGACTTGGAGATGTACGATTTCAACTGTGACTTCCAACATCAATGGTTATAAATGGATGTCAGGTAAGGTATACAGACATTTCAACAAGGTAAAGGAAGAGCAGAACAAGATGGTCAAATGGCGACTCTGTTGCTCATATGAATATTTTACTGAAGCCTCTAAGAAAAATTGTTCAATACTTGTGCGACCACTCCTGCCTCTCAAATCTTCAGTGATGAAAAAAACCTTACCTTCGCTATGAACACATACTAACAAATAAAACAAATATAAGTAAACTCAAGCCTTAGCTTCGTCAATATGTACACAGAAAAAAAAAAGACTGGAAGGAACTATCCTAAGATGTTATCACTGGTTATCTGTAGGTGGTTTCTTCTGTTTCTGAATTTTCTATAACAAGCATATATTGTTTTTATAATTAGAAAGCTGTTATTAATGAAGGAAGAGACAGTTTTGCCAAGAGAATCTGATACCATCAAATCACTAATACATGTGAAAAATATTTTGAACTATATATCACATGTGCCTGGTTGTTACCAAGATGAATTTTTAGCAAACATGCTTATGAGAAAAAAAAGGAACACGAGAAAATGCTTTTTCTTAAAAAAATTTTAACTAATTCACAGATTATAAAAATAGGTCAATTTAAGCACATAGCAGGTCCCAAGTAGAAAGTGGCAGAGCATGTATTAGCAGTAGTAGAATCACTTATTAAATTAAGTCACTCACTCACTAAAATGCACACAGCCTTCTATGGAATATGATTTGAATACTTTTCTTTATATGTTGGATCTCTGAAGGTAGGTAATAAATCCGTTTTAAACAGAGGAGCTTTGTTCCCCACGCCCCCTCCCCTGCCTTTATTCAACGTACGTACGGATCAACTCAGATGTCCAGGGTAGGAATCAAATTAAAAAACTTCAATCAGGTGGGCATGCCTAGAACATTATTAGAAGAGTTTCTTTTCTTTGCTGAAGTCTAGCTAAAAGTAATTTTTATTGTTTGTTAGCAGGCTAGTAATTTATTGGTATAGTTTAATGCGATATGCCTTTGGGTACTGAACAACAAATGTTAAAACTAAACTATCTATGCAAGTGCCTCAAAGGATATCTTAAAATCAGAATGGAGTTCAAACCATCACCAGGCAATGTTTGTTCATTTAACTTTAATTATTTTCTCCTTGAGAATGGTACTAATGAAACTGAATATCTTTCATGGTTTCGAAGGGCTGTTTGAATAGTCTGTAAACACAACTAAGGGTAGACAAGAGATCTGGCCGAGCCAGGGGGTTGCTAGGTGATGTAGAATGTAAACCCACAAACTTGTTAAGGTTTGCTTTGCTTTCATGCCACTTTCACACACTCTCAAAAGTTTTGAGAATTGATTTTTCAGGTGGCCATTAAGAAAAGAAGAGACCCCCTGCCTTCGAAATTCACTCCCCGCTCCCAGATGCTCTGCCAGATACAGAAGAGACAAAATCCATTTGACCTTTGGCTGTAACCTGGGAAACTTTTGGTTTTACATTAATGTAGGATCATGTATTGTATGGACACTCATAATTTAAGAAATAAATCCACAAAGATGGATTTTTTAATTTCAAAAAGACATTCTAATCTTTTCTTATTCAACTATGAATAAAATTAAGATTTCCTTCCAGAAGAAAAATTGTGATAGCAGCTCAGCACCGATTATCATCAAGATAAACCTTTTGGTTTGGCCACTGGCTAGAGTCTCTTCTGGCCTTCACCAAGTCTGACTGCCTGTGAGGGTGTCCCTCCTGCCCCTCCCCCAAGCTCCTTTCTAAGTAGCTGATCAGAGATTGTCCAGTAAGAGCACTTTATTAGATCATCAGCCAGAGGGGTTCACAAGTACTGAGAGCAATGGGCTCAAATGCGGCACATCAGTTTTAATAGACCAGGGGCTACTAGTAAACTGCAGATACTGCTGAGAACTTTCCTTGCACTGAACTCTTGAAAAAGCACCGTCTCTCCAGCTTAAATGCAGCTGCCTCTTTCAATGCCGCAAATGGGTAAATTTGACAAAAAAGCCACCATTAAGACTACATGAAAGGCTCAAGACAACATCCTTTCAATGCTTTGTACTTCAGTAATCAGATGTACTTACTCACCCCCTCCCCCAAACCCGATCAAGAACTATTTCTGAATGGTAGGAAATAATTCCACTTTGTACATCTTTTAGTTAATCAAGACTTTCTATTCAGCAATTTGACCTTTTGTTCAAAACAGGATTATCAGTTTTTTCGCCAGTTACCAAGGGCGACTCGCATGGTGAACATAATTGCAATAATTTGCAAAACACCATGGCAACCCACATTACAACTAGGTAAATACTGGGCTTTTGTGCTACATTGTTATTTTCAGAGATGCTGAAGTCAAAGAACGAATGACAAATGAACACAAAATTTATATTTGCTTTGTCTCAAAAGAGAAGAAAATTGATAACAAGAATTGGGGGGAAACCGACTACAGCTGTAATTTCTAACTTGATTAATTAGGATGGTAACAGTCCTTAACAGTATATTCAACAAACAGCCCTGACTTCGTCTCTCCACCCACCTCTCTCTATACCACTACCACTATCCCCCCCAACCCCAGACAAATTTTTTCAGCTTGGAGAACAAACATCCCCCATTTGCTCTTTTCTTCAACTTAATGGAATCCTTAATTGCAGAATATTGTTCTCTTGCTCTTCACGGCAATGAAAACGGAGAGAAAAGAGAAGAGGGCCAGGGCAGACAGGGAGCTATAGTCATTTTTTTCCTGCTTCTTTTGGATACCCCAGGCCCAATGATGAGACGGCATTTTTCTGGTATCAGCAGCTGTTTCGTAGCAGACAATAAAGTCAAAACTATTTAGCTTTGCAGAGAAGCCACTTCCTTTCTTTTGGCAATACGAGGTAAGTCTGTCTACATGCCGAGATGAAGTTTCAGAATGCAAATGCCAGAACATCAGATTAGAAACTAATAATTTAAAAAACCATATATTTTTCCTGTAAATAAATTAACAACTGTGGTTCTGTCCAAAAAGCTGTGGAATTGAAATGCGTGTTTGCTATGTGAGGAAGATGGTCAACAATATTACCAGTGTGCTGAAAACCACTTTTATACACAGAGCCCAGTTCACGAAACAAGCTGAAAATATAAACCAAGCACTCTGAAATTAATACAGAAACTGAAATAATATCTTTAGTAGATGAACATGGTCTCATAAGTAGTATTATCATCTTTCCTATAATAAATGTGATGATTAGAAAAGTTGTATCAGGCTTATTTTTGCTCAGGTATGAAAGGTGGATTCTAACTGCACAGTGAAGGAACGGTTTGTTTCTAAGAGAAACAAATTCTGCTATAATGCCTAGCTTTTTGGAAATTATCAAAATTGGCTTTCCCATGTAAAATGTAATATTTTGGGAGGAGAAAAATACACACAGAAAGGGCTTGTAGAAGTTGTACTGCCGAGATCTCAAAAAATAAGCTCCCAACCCTCACAACAGAGCCCAGCCTGCTTCCCTTCATCTGCTTCACAACAAGGCAGAGCCAAAAGAGTCTCTGAAATGATCTGCGTATTTCCCCTAACTTTTGAAAAATCAGACGAACCTGATCCTATAATGGGTCCATTCTTTTTGTCAGGGCTGCAAACTCCCAGACAGATCTCTAAGATTCAGCTTAGAGAAATCACAATATAACATTCTTCAGAATATGCCTCCGAAATTACAGATGCTGTGATTTCTCCCGAGGAGTAGAAATCAAAAGAATGTGACACATTAACTCTTTCTCAGTCAGTGACAACCTCTTTACACTTGGAAAATATATTTATTTTCTGGTTTAGTTCATTCTGAATTTACCGTACCTGTATTAAGTACATCCTATCAAAAGTCTAAATGTTAAGAGGAAATGTATCCTTTAATGCCAAATGATAAAGGGTTGAACAAGCCTTCAGTACTTTTTGATCAAACAGAACTGATGAGTCATTAAGTGGGCCTAAAATCCCCATGACACTTGAACTTCTTTAAGAAATCCTTATATATAAATGAAATATTTTGTAATCTAGCCTGAATTTCCCACTTATTTTACCCAGGATACTGTTCCCTCCTGTCCAACCTTTGTGGCTTCTGTTCCAGTGTTTGTTTTCTTCCTTCTCTTTTTCCCTCCATTTTATCCCCTTTTGGCTGACTGGATAGGACACCTGACTTCTATTTGTGAAATGCAACAACCAATAATCCATCCAACCACCTATAACGCCAATAAATTACCCAAATCCCAAAATCAGGAATGGCGAATACCTAGCTGGCAAACTGCACTGCTTTCCAACTCCATCCCCATGGCTGATACAGGATGAAAGCTGGCACTCAGTATGAATGCCATCTGCTATCTCTGCCCTGGAAACCTTCTTGCTCCAGAATTCTCAACTCTGATTGCACACTGGATTCACCAGGGGAGTGTTACAACACAGACTGCTTGCTGGGCATCACCCCAGGGTTTCCAATTCACTAGGTCTCAGGATAATGCCTGAAAATTTGCATTTCTAACAAGTTCCCAGGTGATACTGCTGCTGCTGGTCTGGGGACCATGCTCTGAAAACCACCACTCTGAGGTACAGAATGGGCACTGGGAATTTAACACAGCTCCCCAAGTGATTCTAATTGTGTAGTAGTGGTTGACATCCTGGGTCCATATTATTCTCCTCTCTTGTTCAAAGACAACTGGTTGTTATCTCCTGAAAAATGAATTTCATAAAACTTGTCTCTCAACTTTCTCTTTCAATAATCACTCTTTCTTTAGATACTGTTGATGTGCCTCTCTTTTACTCTCTCCAAGCTCTCTATACAGCATTAGAATTAGCAAAGCCTCAAACCTGACTTAATTCTATTAAAAGAACTGACCAATTCCTAGTTGGCTTACATCATGTATGCAGCTGAGTAACATTCTTCTTTTAAAGAAACCAATAAACAAAGAATCTTATTCTAGCAATAACAATACAGCCCCTATAAAAGGAACAAAGAATTTTAGGAGTGCTGGTGAAAAGAAGGTCTATGAAAGAAAACACAACTACGCTTTTAACTTTGACAAGTAGTATGAAATAATGTATTTGAACCCTAAATGTTAAAGTTGGGAAGGGACTTGAGAGCTCTAGTCTAATCCTTCATCTTCTATCTGAGGAAAATAAGACCCAGAGAAAACAAATTTCTTATATATTGTCACAGCAACTGGCTGTGGGACCACCTGGGTCTTTGAACTTCTAGCCCAGTACCCTTTACTCTTCATATCTATTTTATTTAGTGTAGGAGCCAGTAACTGCACATGCTTCTTGAGTACCTGAAATGTGGCTAGTCCAAATTGAAATGGGCTACCAGTGTAAAATATAAAATTTCAAATACTTAGTCCAAAAAAATATAAAGTTCTTATTTTTAACATTCATTATAGATTAAAACAGTATTTGGATATAATGGGTTAAGTAAAAATTTTTTGTTATGCTATAAGCAACTCTCTCCTTTTATTTTTTTCTTTGCTTGGTTTGTTTTTAAAATAATCTGTATTAAGCAATCTCTACACCCAATGTGGGTCTTAAATTCCTGACCCTGAGAACAAGAGTTACATGTTCTACTGAGCCAGCCAAGTCCCCTCTCTCTTCTTCTTTTTAAAAAACTAGAGGGGCACCTGAGTGGTGCAGTTACTTAGGGATCTGACTCTTGGTTTCAGCTCAGGTCATGATCTCAGGGTTGTGAGACAGTCCCACGATAGGCTCTGTGCTCAGTGTGGAGTCAGCTTGAGACTCTCTCTCCCTCTCCCTTGGTCCCTCCCCTGCTTAAGACTCTCTCTCCCTTTCCCTCTGCCCCTCCCCACAGCATACTCTCTCTAAAATAAATAAATATTAAAAAATAGAAGTGTATCATACCCTTCTTAAACATGTTTCCTTAAAAGTGGAGGAAATTATACCCTATAAAGTACATATAGACCTGTGATATTCTTTTTAATGTCTGCACAAAATTCTACTGTATGATCATAATACTCAATGAATCCTCTTTTGATCAACAATCAGGTTTTCAGTCTCTCACTATTATCAATGCTGCAAGGATCAATGCTGCAAGGATCCTTATACAATACCTTTGACAACACCTGCAAGTAACTGTACATCTATAAGGAGAGATACCCAAACTGGAACTGCTAAACCAAACGGCATATTCATTTCAAATACTGACAGATGTCACCCAAGTGTGGTCCAAAGAGGGCACACCAGCTTTCACACCCATCAACAGTGTATGTGAGTATTCCTTTCCTCACACCTTTACCTGGACAACCTACTATTTAACTTTTAGATCTGTCATTCTGATAGGTGAAAAATTATATTCATTTGGGCTTCTGAACTTAAGAGTAAGCTTGGGTATCTTTACCTGTGCTGATAAGTCATTTACATTTCTTTTTCTATGAGCTAACTGCCTGTTTCCACCCTTTACCTATTTTTCTACTAGGTTATTGGTCTTCTTCTCTGATTTGCAAGAGTATTTTTTTAAAAATATTATTTATTTGGGGAGGGGCTTATAGAGGGAGAGTGAGAGGGAGAAACAGATTCCTCACTAAGTAGGGAGCCCACTATGGAGCTGGATCCCACAACCCTGAGCTCATGACCTGAGCCAAAGCCAGATGCTTAACTGACTGAGCCACCCAGGTACCCCAAGAGCACTTTATATGTAAAGGAAATCACATTTTTAGTTGTTACATGGGTTGCAAATATTTTCTCCAGTTTGCCATTTTTCTTTTGACTTTATAGTACTTTATTTATGTGTGTGTATGTATGATTTTCAACTTGCAAAAATTTTATTTGTAGTCAAATTTACTGATATTTTCCCTTCTTGAATTCTAAACTGCATTGTTTCAAAAAGTCTTCCCAAATCCAAGATTATTAAAAACATCTATCATTTTTATAGTATCAATTTTTGGAAAGATTTTAAAGTAATCTCTATACCCAATGTGGGGCTGAAACTCACAACCCTGAAATCAAAAGCCACTGACTGAGCCAACCAGACACCCCTATAGTTTCATTTTTTTAAATTTTCACTTTAATTCCAGTTAGTTAACATACAGCATTATATTAGTTTCAGGTGTACAATATAGTGATTCAAACTTCCATACATCACCTGGTGATCATCACAACAAGTGCACTTCTCAATCCCTATCATCCCACTCTCTCCCCTCTGGTAATCACTTTGTTCTCTATAACTAAGATCCTGTTTCTTAGTTTGTCTCTTTTTCTTTTGCTTGTTTTGTTTCTTAAATGTCATATATGTGTGCAATCATGTTGTTTGTCTTTGATTGACTTGTTTTGCTTAGCATTATATACTCTAGCTCCATCTATGTTGTTGCAAATGGCAAGATTTCATTCTTTTTCGTGGCTGAATAATATTCCACTGTATATATGTGCCAGATCCTTTTTATCCATCCATCCATTCATCGATGGACACTTAGGCTACTTCCGTATTTTGGTTATTGTAAATAATACTGCCATAAACATAGGGGTGCACGTATCCTTTTGAATTAGTGTTCTTATATTCTTTGGGTAAATACCCAGGAGTGTGATTTCTGGATCGTATGTCAGGTCTATTTTTAACTTTTTGAGGAATTTCCATACTGCTATCCACAGTGGCTGCACAACTTTGCATTCCCATTAACAGAGCAGGAGGGTTCCCCCTTCTCTACATCCTCACCAACACCTGATGTTTCTTGTGTTGTTGATTTTAGCCACTGTCACAAATGTGAGGTGATATATCATTGTAGTTTTAAAAAAAGCTTTATCCATTTATTTTTAAAGACTTATTTGAGAGAGAGTCAGAGAGACAGACAGAATGGGGGGAGGGGCAGAGGGAGAATGCTCAAGCAGACTCCTGGCTCAGTGCAGAGCCTGACACAGGGCTTGATCTCATGACTCTGAGATAAAACCATGAATTAGACACTCAACCGACTGAGCCACCCAGGTGCCCTGATTTATTTGAGAGGGAGAGAGAGAGAGAGAGCGCGAGCGAGCGAGCAGGAGCAGGGAGAAGGGCAGAAGGGAAGAGAGAGGGAATAAGCAGATGTGCACTGAGTGCAGAGCCTGATGTGGCATTCCATCCCATGACTATCAAATCATGACCCCAGCTGAAATCTAGAGTCAGATGCCTAATGGACTGAGTGACCCAGGTGCCCCTCTCACTATAGTTTTGATTTGCATTCCCTTGATGGTAAGTGATGATGAACATCTTTTCATAGGTCTATTGGCCATATGGATGTCTTCTTTGGATAAATGTCTGTTCATGTTAGTTTCATTTTCTAAGTCTTTGACCCATATGGAATTAATCTTAGTGTAAGGAGCAAGGAAGAAATTCAAGTGTATTTCTTCCTCAGATGACTATTCCCTACTGATATGAACCACCCCTTTATAAAATACACAACACAACTTTTAGGTCTAGTTCTGGACTTTCTATATTGGCTCCATTAAAATGAAGAAAGCACCTCAACATTTTAATTACCCTAAACTCCTATAACTGGCAGTAGGTCATCTTATTTGTATGAATTTTCTTGTGAATTTAAAAACTACAGAAGCTTTAAGTTTATGGATAAACTTAGAGGATAATCCTAGCCAAGAACAGAATATATTTTTCCATTTACCAAAGTCTTCTTTAAAATCCTTCAGTTAACATTTATAAGTTAAATATATATATATATATCCAGCACATTTTCTGTTAAATTTATCCCTAGGTATTTAATCTGATTAGTCATAATCATAAATGGTATTTAGCTTTCATTACATAACTGGTTGTTGTTAGTATAGATCAAAACTATTGAGTTTTAATATTAATTATCTAACTAATGACCTTATTAAATTCTTTTGCCTGTGGTAATAGTTTTTTTTATTTCATTGGGATTTCTGAGTTTACAGAGATTCATAAATAACAATCATTTCCCTCTTCCCCTTCCAATTTTCATATATTATTTTTCTTGTCTAATTACAATAGCTACCATTTAATTTTTTTTAGATTTTTAATTTATCTATTCATGAGAGACACAGAAAGGGGGGGGCAGACATAGGCAGAGAGAGAGAAGCAGGCTCCCTGCAGGAAGCCCGATGTGGGACTCAATCCTGGGACTTGAGGATCAGCCCTGAGCCAAAGGCAGATGCTCAACTGCTGAGCCACCCAGGTGTCCTCAATAGCTACCATTTCAAAACCTAAGATTTATCAACATTTTCATTGGGCTGCCTCTAGCATCAGATTTCCCAGTAATCTAGGGCTGTGGAACCAAGAACTAAGCCATCAAAGAATCTCTGCAACTAGAAGAAATAACTGTTAAAATCACTATGGGGGAGGGAGGGTGGTGATTAAAATCACTAGAGGTGAAAAAAAATACAATCAGTACAGACCTATGGCTCAGAATGCCTAAAACTTTGGGGCTGAATTTAAGGATATTAAATGGCTGAATAAATACTAAAATGGTTCTTCTTATATTTGGAGAAATAATCCTTTTCTTAGAAGCTCCCCTCCCTAATATGGTTTTCTTATTCAATCACTTCGCCTAGACCTGCCTCTAAAAAAAAAAAAAAAAAAAAAAAAAAAAAAAAAAAAAAATCAAGTTGGAGGGATCTCAACTTTGGGGTCTCAGTCTCTTCTTCCACAAAGAAGGGTGTTGTATTCAGCTAGATGGTTGTAAGGTCTGTTCTAGCACAAGAATCCTCTAATGCTATGACACAATTAAAAAAAAAGAAAATGAAGTTCTTCTCCATAAGCTTCATGACTTATCCATGACTGAGGTTAGGATAATATACACATGTTCCCATCACTGAAAACATTTCTTCTTAAATAAATCTCACTATTCCACCATTATTAATCACATCATTACTGTTTTAATTAGACCCCTTTGTTGGTGAGTAGTGTACAATGGTGAATGCCTGGGATAGTGGTTCTCAAAGCATGGTCCCCAGAGCATCAGCATCACCTGGGAACATGTTAGAGATGCAAATTCTTTTTTATCTTAAATATTTATTTTTATTTATTTTTTGGGGGGGGGAGAGGCAGAGGGAGAGAGAGTTCCAAGCAGACTCCACTCTGAACGCAGACCCCACACAGGGCTCAATCTCACAACCTTGAGATGATGATCTGAGCCAAAAACCAAGAGGCAGCTGCTTGACCAACTTGACACCCAGTGCCCCAGAGATGTCAATTCTTGCCCCCACCCCACCCCAAACCTAGAATCAGACAACTCCAGGGGTGGTGCCCAGGAGTCTGTGTTTTAGTAAGAACTTCACAGTAGGGATCCCTGGGTGGCGCAGCGGTTTGGCGCCTGCCTTTGGCCCAGGGCGTGATCCCGGAGACCCGGGATCGAATCCCACATCGGGCTCCCGGTGCATGGAGCCTGCTTCTCCCTCTGCCTGTGTCTCTGCCTCCCTCCCTCTCTCTCTGTAACTATCATAAATAAATAAAAAAAAATTAAAAAAAATTAAAAAAAAATGTTTAAAAAAAAAAGAACTTCACAGTATGGCTAAGTGGGTATGTATTTATACAAATAAGTTTAAGAAGTATAAATCATGAGGCTAAATAAATAGCACACTCTATCAAGTTATGAAAACATAAAGAGGTCACACTGAGGTAGAGTAGTGGAATGACAGAAAACAAAAAAATATATATATTATCAGCTGCTAATGCTGGCATTTGCCTGTTATGTTACTCTTCTTCTCAAGACCAAAACATTCTATGCCCTTCTGAATAGATTACAAAGGATTTTTTTAAAGATTTTATTTATTTATGAGAGAGAGAAAGAGAGAGAGAGAGAGAAACACAGGCAGAGGGAGAAAAGCAGGCTCCATGCAGGGAGCCCGACACAGGACTCGATCCTGGGTCTCCAGGATCATGCCCTGGGCTGACGGCGGTGCTAAACTGCTAAGCCACTCGGGCTGCCCTACAAAGGATTTTAATAAATATTTCCAGGGCCTACAATTCAAAATAGCAAGAGGCATAAGGAAAGAATCCCTGAAGAAAATATCATCCATCTTAGCAGATGTTTTCATGTGTTATTGAAACAGGTTCAAAGAAAACTTTATACTTAGCTCCCCAGCTCTCTTGACCTTGCTCTGAGTCTTCTAATGAGCCCCCAAATCCATTTTTATGCATCACCCATCTGCAGCAAGCCTGATGTGCCTCCCACAGATGCTGAGATGATCTCAGGCATGCCTGTCCATTCGCTAGTCCACTGCCCTACTTGTGATTCCACTCTGGGGCTTAAGAGACGCTTCTGGGAAAAGATCCTCTTTAGCTCACCTGATGTTTTATATAATAAAACTAAAGAATTGGACTTCGCTCCACAAGTACAGTCACTGAGTGTTCCTCAAGGAAAGCAGAAAATGGGGCTGGAGTGGGACATTAATTTACAAAGAAAATAAGTCTCTAATCAACTCTCCTATCCTGGGAACATGCACAGAAGACCTTGTATATTAAAAGCCAACAGAGAAACTGAGATTTCTATAACTGGAATTCAAACTGTTATCAGGGAAGGAAAGCTTCTTGTAACAGGTTGGATTTTATGAATTCTGTGGAAGTGAGAGAAAGGCTAAGCTACTATGCAAAACGGCCACAAACCTGACATACATTACCAAACACACAAAAGCCTCTTGTCAAGGTGGTCAAACACTTGAGGAATTTTCCATACCAACATGAAACGATGAAGATTCTCTATTCCACTGCTACATGTACAGCATCACTAGAACATTAATGATCATAAAGGTACGTGGTACAGGTCTGGAGCAGGGATATAGCTATTCCTGTGTCAGGCAAACTGATCTCCCAAGCAGAAAGAATTCATCCTTCATCTAGTCCAGCTTCTATCCTAGCTGCCTATACTACGATCATTATCAAAATAGGATTTAAAGTTACTTTTAAAGTGAGGGACGCCTGGGTGGCTCAGCGGTTGAGTGTCTGCCTTTGGCTCAGAGCATGATCCTTGGAGTCCCAGGATCAAGTCCCACATTGGTCTCTCTTCATGGAGCCTGCTTCTCCCTCTGCCTATGTCTCTGCCTATGTCTCTGCCTCTCTGCTTGTCTCTCATGAATAAATAAGTAAAATCTTTTTAAAAAGAGAAAAAAAATAAAGTCACTTAACATGAAAACCCAACAGAGCTGCATTTTTCACATGTTTGTATGAATTACTTTCTTCTAATAATTAAATTTAAAAAATCAAATAAATAAATTGAACACTTAGTACAGGCAAACAACATGCAGGACCTATATTTAAACATAGTTTCAATTCTATCTCTTGGGGAATGAGTATTTTTATCAGGAAGATCTGGAATGCAAGAAAATGAACATGACTTTAGGGGCCAAAGGTTCACGTGTGTTAATATTAAGTATATTTTGAGGACAGAGGAAAGAAGAGAAGAGGAAGAAGAAAGGGAAACAGAAGGGCAACCATAGGCCAGTCCCTCAGCCCCTGCGGGGCTGGGATCCTATCACTTAGCTCTGAACCCCTATGGCCTAGAGTAGGGTCTGATGCACTTAAGGAACTGAAGAAATGGTTTTTTCCACTTTAAACTGATAGAATTAAACTCTGTGGTATCAAGATTAGTTTAGATAGCTGAACACTCCAGCTTCCCGCAGCCTAGGATGCTTGTGAGAGTCCCAAACCCTTTCCCTTGCAGGAGGCAATAAAGCCCTGTGGCAAAACAGAAAGGGAATAGCCAGCTCAATGCTCTCCTCTTACCTCACTGCTTCAGGAGCAATGTACCTTGGGCAGGCCCTCCTGCCCTAGAAGCCTTTGGGTGTGCCCACCTCAGGATACTGCAAGTAACACATACCCTGTCTCTTCTGTGGGATGTTACTCTAAGCACTGTGTGAACCCCCTGTC
The DNA here is from genome assembly GCF_011100685.1 of Canis lupus familiaris. NCBI lineage: Eukaryota > Metazoa > Chordata > Mammalia > Carnivora > Canidae > Canis > Canis lupus. The sequence continues at coordinate 20,485,813 of NC_049260.1, read as the reverse complement.
TTACAACTGCCTTAAAACTATAAAGAATTGTGAACAAGTGCAATTTCCATAAACACACATTCAGGCCTTATTTCCCAAATATACAGCCCAGTATTTGTGGGCTTTTCTTCCTGAAGGGATATTTAAAATATTTCATCAGCATGCTGTGAAGCCATAGCCTAGTGATGGATTACTTAGTAATTATGATGGGATCCACTTGATTTGAAAAATGGAAAACAGGGTACCTTCTCTATCCTTTTACAGTGGATGACTCAATGGTGATGGTATCACTTAAACACTGAAAAGATAACCAAAAGTATGTTCTCTTGGTTGATGAAAGATAAACACCAGGTAAAATTACATTTTTTGAAACATTATGCTTGAAGTTAAAATTCCATCATCCACTTTCTTGTGGGGAACTAGGCTTTTCTTCTGGAAATCAGACTCATCAGAGAATTCAAAAACACCATTATTCTCTCATCTCTTCTCTTGAGGCTTCTCAAAGTATATGACTTCGGGAAGTAATGCCATGTCTCAATTTTTTTTAAGAGAATGAGGGGATTGGAGGGGCAGAGGGAGAGTGAGAATCTTAAGCAAGCTCCACACCCAGCACAGAGCCTGATGCAGGGCTCCATATAACCATGAGATCATGATCTAAGCTGAAATCAAGAGTCAGACACTTAACTGACTGAGCCACCCAGGTGCTCCCACATCTCATATTTTTAGCCCCAGGTGATTTTAAATTCCACTGTATGACGAGCAGTTTACAAAATATGTTAGAAATATGTAAGGCTGATCTGAAAGCTCCAATACAATCCAAAACATCTTCTATGATGACAGAGGAATGAAAACATGAGAACACAACCTTCCACTAAACAACCAAAATGACTCTCCCTGTTTGCTTACAAAGAGAAGCAAGCCCAGCATTATTTAACCTTTTCCCTAACATGGAAAAAATTAAAAAGCACTTCACTTATGAATTTAGCAGACTAAAAGTAAGCCTGGACTGGAAATGCCACGAAGAACTGCCATTATGTTCATAATTCAACTTTGTGTTATTCAATGCAACCTAAGGGGCAGCTTTTATAAAAGTACAAAATATGAACTACATATTTTTGAAAGGTCATGGGAACACTAGGAGACAAGAATAAAGTGAATCAATGAAAAATGAATTCAGTGCAGATTTTTACATTAGAAGCCAAAGTTAATATTTTTTTTAAAGATTTATTTATTTGAGAGAGAGAGCATGAGCGGGAGGGGCAGAGGGAGAGGGATAGAGAATCTTAAGCAGACTCCAAGCTGTGTGAGGAGCCTGATGCAGGGCTCAAACTTACAACCCTGAGATCACAACCTGAGCTGAAACTAAGAGTCAGATGCTCAACTGACTGTGCTACTCAGGTGCCCCTATAGTTTCTTACTAATAAAGTACCATTGATCTCTCAGAAATGGTGAGTTGTAACAATAAAATAACTTGCTAAATATTTCATATAATTGGTTGGATTTTTCCCTCCACAAGGCATATAAGAGTGTCTCTTTTCCCTCCATGTGTATAATCTGTTGTTTGCCTTAAAAATGTAGTTCTCTGAAAAAGCATTTTCCTTCTTATTAAGAACCTCAGTGACTCAACAGCTAAAAAAAAGTGGAACCTATGAGAGCTGAAAAAGATTTAGTTTAACATTAAATTATATTTTCATTACCATTAAAAATATATATATATATTTTAAAATATATATATATTTTCAAGATCACTATAAATGTTAATGTAAATTACTGCTTTAAAAGAGTATAGATATATACTTTTAGATAAAATAAAACCTCATACTTTATTTTTAAAAATGCAGAAAGTCATTTCAAGTAGGAAACTAACTTACATTCTTTCTGAAGAACAATCACATTAAATTAAAACCTCAAGGCCAAAGGGATGCTAAGGAAAGACCAAGTACTTATAACAGCATTAGGGAGCCAGGAAGCATGGTACAAATGAGACTAGAATTTACTAAGTAATTTTAGGTTAAAGAATACAGATTTGAAGATTATCTCCAAGCTAAAAACTTCATGAAATAAATAAAAACAAAGAGTGTAACACCCTAACTCAATGAAAACTGTATGATGTCCCATGAATATTTTTAAAAACACACCAAATTGCAAAGGGGGGGGGGAATGAATCCTTTTACTGGTTAACCTAAGATCTCCAAGAAAATACTAAATACATGATATAATTGGGTAAAAATTAGAAATGCCAAAATGTTTAAATTACTTACACAAGTTTCAAGAAAATCAAAACAGTATGAGATACTGATACTATATAAAACAAATATGAACAAATGTGAAATTAACAGCTCAAAATGTTTTTTGTTTCTTTTAGCCTCATAGTCAATCAGCTTCCAATCAATAATAATATTTTAAAACAAATGAAATAATTATTTCATCATTAAAGTAGTACATTTGGGCAAATCTAGTCTATTTTACTAGTCTATTTTAAAATAATTTAAGAAATAAGTATAAAGATAAAAAATCTTAATATGCAGTTTGGTAAAGTTCAAGTCAGTCTTTGAACAACACGTTTATCTATCCAGTAAAGCTTGTGTTAATGCGATGTAAGAGTTTGGCAAATTCAACTTTAATGGAGCATAAAAGTGCTTTTGCTTGAAAGTGAGATCATTTTTAAAAATTCAAAGCATGATCACTTTTTCTTTTTTCGTAGGAACAATCTGATACAAGCAGCAAAGCTTAAATAAACTAGAAACATTTCAAATGATCCATAAAGGATTAATAAGCACTGCAGGAAGTCCTATAGGCTCAGCGTATACATTTTCCATCTTTTCCCCCCATGATGGGCATGATATGAAATTCTAAACAGAAGTGAAGTTTCAAAGTACCTGAATGTTAAAGGGCTCTCGTGTTGAAGTGAAAGGTTGCAACTTAGGGCTCTCTAATTTGAAATGAATCAAAATCATGATGGTATTAGGACAAGAATCATTCAAATTTGGACATTAAATTAAAAAGGTCTTCTTACTAAAGATAATAGCCAGTGGTCAGAAGCAAAAGTAAGGCAAAAGGAGTAGTGGTAAGCTACAGGCCACTAATATAACAAGAACAAAATGACAGCTATTATTTTGGCAGAGATAATCTATGCTGAAACACAAAACACACGCACACAATTTCTTTCAATACAATTTTCTTGTCTTCCCACTGACTTCTGTGATTACCACAGAAAGCAGGGTTCTAAACACATTTCTCAATTGAATCCTCAATCAATAATAGTAAAAAATTCAGGTGGAAGATATGGGAAAATGCATTATGGTATTAGTAACTGTTTGCAAAATAGGCTGAACTTATCAATATGCACAGAAGTTGATAAGAAGAAACTGCAGAAACCTAAAACAGATATTTTTGTCACCCCAAAGCTAAGTCACATTGCCTGTGTTCATGAAATTGAAATTCTGCTCATTTTGAGGTTGAGCAATCTTCCTTCCTGATCCTCATAACTACTAATTCTTCAATAATAAATATACCTCATAAAAAATTTCCTGCTTTAAATACAAAGGTAAACAGCCACCCAAAAGTACAAAAGCCTATTTTCTATTAAAGATAAAATGGTAAGTTTTCTTTATCTGTAAACATAATTACAACTCTGCAAAGAGTCTTAAGGTGAAGTCAGTGAGCCCATGGCTTTTCTGTAAGCGCCTGGGTTTATCTACTGGGGTAAACACTGTGGGGGGTAGTGAAGGGGAAGAAGGGAGAGGCGAAAATATTCCTTATTTTTTTACACAAATTTTAGGATGTGCATATTTTTCAACCTCTGGTGTTTTAATAGTTCCTTGACAGAAGCATAAATTATTCATGCTACTACAATGAGATTTACTTTCTGAAAATGAAATGCAAATAGTAAATGAGAAGAGTGACATTTAACAATACCAATGAATGTTGGGATCAACAAGAGAAAAGCTTAAAAACAGACAAACAACAAAAAAAGAATTTGTCTCAAGTCAACAGTCTTATGTGGGAGTACAATTGTCAACCTTTCATGTATCAGCCATTCCTGAGAATACAGAGGCCCCTTACTAAGGCTCTGGCTATTTTATTGCTAATTCACATTAACATTAGCAGATGGGTAAAAGAGATGCAACTGAGGCAATTAAGAGTTCCACAGTGATAAATTCAATCATTTACTGAACACCTATTTTGTTCTCCGAAGTTTCTAGTAACTTGATAGAGTGGGATGCAAAGTGTCACTCTTAAATGAAAGAAGCTTCCTGAAAAGGGTGTGTGGAGTTTGAATCAGAGAAGCCCAATTTTATTTTATTTTTTTTAAACTAGAAGGCTTTCTTTCTTTCCTTTTCTTTTTTTAAAGATTTCATTTATGTATTCATGAGAGACACAGAGAGAAGGAGGCAGAGGCACAGGCAGAGGGAGGAGAAGCAGGCTCAAGGCAGGGAGCCTGATGCCGGACTCGATCTGGGGACTCCAGGATCATGCCCTGAGCCGAAGGCAGATGCTCAACTGCTGAGCCACCCAGGTGTCCCAAGAGAGGCCCAATTTTATTTATTTTTTTAAAGATTTTATTTATTTATTCATGAGAGACACAGAGAGATAGAGAGGCAGAGACACAGGCAGAGGGAGAAGCAGGTTCCATGCAGGGAGCCTGATATGGGACTCGATCCTGGGTCTCTAGGATCAGGCCCTGGGCTGAAGGCGGTACTAAACCGCTGAGCCACCCGGGCTGCCCGAGAGGCCCAATTTTAAATCCCAACTCTCTAGTGTGTTGTCCTTCTAATATTGGCTAAGTTTCTTACTACAAGATTCAGTTTCATGGGCAGCCCTGGGTGCTCAGTGGTTTAGCGCCTTCGGCCCAGGGTGTGGATCCTGGAGACCCAGGATTGGGTCCCGCGTCGGGCTCCCTGCATGGAGCCTGCTTCTCCCTCTGCCTGTGTCTCTGCCCCCCCCTTCTCTCTGTGTCTCTCATTAATAATTAAATAAAATCTTTTTTAAAAAAAGATTCAGTTTCATCTGTAAAGATGGAAAAAATATAACCAACTTATGGTTGCTACAAGAATTAAATGATACCATGTATGCAAAAAAAAATGTTTAGCAAAGTGTCTGACAGCTTAAAAACTACTAGCCTTTCTTCTTTCTTCTGCTTTCTGGAAATCTACAACCACAGAGGGAACAAAGTTATCTATCAAATAACTATAAGAGACTGTATTAAAGAAATTGTGGGAGAAAAGTTATACATTTGAAGTTCTCTAGGAATTCAAAGGCAAAACAAACCTTCCACAGTTGTAACATCAACAAAAGGCTTCTCACAACTGAGATGGACTTGGGTCTTGAAGGTTGAGGAGACAGATAGCAAGTGGCCAAGGACAATCAGGGCAGTTGTGAAGAAACAAGAGGGTCTGTCTGGAGGAATAATGATTTGGACAGTGTCAAGGAATGGGAGAGCATGTGGGGAGTGAAGGCTGGATTATATTATGTCTCAAATGCCAGAATAAAAAGTTGGGCCATAATTTTACATAGACTTAATTAAACCACGGCAGCACCCATGAGTATATATAAAGCATGTCTATTATATTCTAGAGTAGACCATAGAAGAGAAGACCACTAAAGTTTAAAAAAAAAAAGGTCCAAATCAATTTGGCTTATAGGCAGTATTACCTAATCCATAGAAGGCAACCACGATTAAAAAATACAGAGTTCCAGAAAAAACACATATGAAAGCTGAAAATTCTAAAGAAATGATGAGTTATCAAGTACAAAGCTTAAAGAAATAAGAGAGAGAGAGGAGTGCTATTTACAAATACTCAAAAGAAAACACGGAGGAAGGTGCTTGAATTCATTGAATGTACAACACCAGTGTGTAGCAGGCAGTGAGGCCTAGAACAGAGAGAAGAACGTTTAGATCATCCATGGGGAAAAACTTCTGAATGTCGAGCTCGCGAGGATGAGAAGACAGCCCAGCAAGACATTGCAGCAGTCCCATTAATGCAAAATATTCAAAAGATTTTCAAAGCACAGTGGCAGAAAGATCTTTCAAGATGCAGTGTTTTCGCCTGGGTGACCCGCAGACGACATGTTAGTTCTACAATTTATGACTTTTGGATTAAAGCTAGAAGAGGGGGGTGTCCTTCCAGACATGGAGAGCCCTTAATGATAGCACAGCTACAAAACTGCACAGTGATCAAGAGTTACTGAACTAAGAAAAACCTCGGCAAGTACTCCCTCAATTATTTCGGCCCTTGGGCATTTCGATGGGAAACTACTCATTGATATTATTCTTTTTCCAACACTCATTTTATAGAATATCAAGACAGAGTCAAATGTTGACTTACTATGGTAAATAGAGGGGAAAAAAGCCTGCTTTGATTTCCTTTCCTTTATTACCACCTTGGTTTTGTGTTTTAGAATGTCGATTATGTTTGAGAAGAGGGTGGAGGATGAGTGGGGGGGGGGGGCATGCTCATCCCTTCAATGAAGACAAAAGAAAGACTGCTATTTCATTCTGCTGTGTGGGCTACCCCCCACCTTAATTTTCCCAACATCAAATTCAACTGTGACTTTCCACAGGGTCCTGAAAAATGTATTATATTTTACTTGTTATTCTAAAAGAATTAGAAAGCAATTATAGGGAAAGGATAAAAATAGGGCAAAAATATTTTTGTGTTTTTAGACCAGCTAAAATTTTCAGAGTTGAAAATGATTAGAGAGGCAAACTGTTAGGTATTCAGAAGGAAAATGTGAATGTTTTCCCAAAGGCATTATTAACAATTAATAATCATTACACTGGTGCCTTGTTTACCTGACCTTGTGTAAATTCAGCAGCCTGGTAATTAGACCCATATTTTGCACATTTGTATATTTCCATGCATAGATTTGACTCATTCATTCATCCATTAAAATTTGCTTGACAGACGTAGATGAATAATCAAGCTACAATTTGTATTTACTGGATTATAGAAAATTGCCCAAACTGTTAAGTTCAAGGAAAGCGCATTCTTGTCTCTCTCTTGTGACTGATGTAAAAGCAATTACACATCAGAGGATTGCCCCAAAGCTCTCAGAAGAAGTGGCACTGCTTTTGCAATCTGGGGTCTTTAACGGTATCTTTTTTCTGAACATAGAGACTGTTTAAAGATTAACCCTAACAGAGGAAAGAAAATATCCCTGTGCAAGTAAGTTTATCATTTAACTCATTATGCTATAATTTCACATTAAAAAGCAATGTGCTAATCAACTTGTACATCCAAAACAAACAATAATGCAGCTTTATTCCACTATAGGCAGTGGAAGTTCTGAAGATGAGAAATAAGCAACTTTTGGGGGGACAGGTGTATGAACACTCCACTTCTACTCTGTTTAAAAAAAAAAACAAACATCAACAACAAAACCTGATCAACTCTCTCCCTACTAGCAATCAATGAGAAACAAAGCACCGTAGGATTTATTAATGTATTTTCATGCAAAGAAGCATAACACGTTTTAGTGTTACCTGCTCCCTCAATCTTGATAGCCAGCACTAGCCAAACATGCTGTCATGTGGAACTGTATTTTACACTACGGTATTTTGTTTTGCTTTTGCAGTCACTAACCGAACCATCGCTAATACACGTTTTCTGGTCCAAGGTACGGTACTTCTTTTACACAGCTGAAGATACAACAATTTTGCTGTCTTAAATCCATCTCTTCAAACTGCTTATTTTGATTGTCTACCATAGAAGAAAAGGAATGATTCCTGACTTTTTAAAAAAGTGTGTGTGTAACCAAGCATTATCAGATTTTTAAAACCTCTTACATCATAAATCAAACCTTAAGAAAATAAAGATGTAACTATGTATTTTATATAATCTTTGTTATGGACATTTAGCTCCACAGCTGAAAAAGAAATAAGGATTGCTTGGAATCTGTTTTCACAAACATTATGCTATCATTTGTGCAGTGCATAACGTGGCTTGAAGGAGATTCTCTGGATAGGCAACAATTAGACATTATAAGAACCTTACTTATCAATTCAACAGAGATCCCCCAAACTTCCAAAACATGCATCTGCTTCCTGTAACATTAACCAAAACCTACTTTGTTTCTTCCCTACAGTCCAAGTTTTCTTCCTATAAAAACAACAACGTGATGGATGTCAACCATTAACTTCTGTAATGATGGCCTGAAATCACCTGAAAGATCACCAAAGAACCAGGTAAAGCATTCGTTTAGAAAATGAGTTGTTCTTACGATCCATATATTTATCAACATACAAATGGGAATGCATATGCTACTAGTATGTGTGACTTCACATAAAGCTGAGTGCCTGCTGAGTCCATGGCATTGCAAGAGGTGCCCCAGGGGTCTCATATCAAGAAGACCTGGTCCTTGTAGTTTAATATGATAAAACAACTTTGAATTGAAAGCCTAACACAAAAGCTATTTCCCTCTCTGCTTCAACAGAAATAATGGGCAGGGAGAGTACTTCCATATGATCTTAAAATGGAGGGGACCACTGCCCTAGGAGTCTGATGGTACTCATACAAAGCTACTACCCAGTGTGTGCCTTTGGGTGGATTCCCTTTTCTTTTGGGTTTATTATCTGTTGGGTTGCTTGTCTTTTGCACTGTTCCAAGTAGTGCCAATTGCATTTCACTGTACCTGTTTAAAAAAAAAAGGAAAGGGGGAAGAGGGAATAGTACAAAAGTATAGCTGTTCTATCAATTATTAGTTATGATCTGACAAAAAATGTCATCTAAACTCATGTCCATTTCCTTGCTCTAGTTTATTCCTACAGAGTTGCTTTTACCACCTTCAGAATGGAAAGGAGACATGGCATTAACTACCGTCCAAAAATATTTAATTCTGTATCACAAATTCAAGTCATCTGTTAAATTTGAATATGATGAGCTTTTTGAGGCCCCCTCCAGAAGTTTAGATTTCACATTCTATCATCAGTCACTTCCCTACTGATTTTCCCTAACACGTACATTGCAAGCACCACTGAACATACAATGACCAATAAACACAACAATTCTCTAACAGGAAGCAAAAGCCACCTAGAACCCATTACTCTTCTTCAAGAGTATGTGTATGCTAGAGGTAGGAAAAGAGCACACAAAAGCACAAGTATACATACACGCAGTGCTAGGGGCTTCTCAAAAATGTACATCTGGATGTTAAGTTCTGCTGTTAAAAGGAAAAAGACATGAGCACCCAGTTGTTAAGAGAAGCTATGCAAACAGGAGTTTGAAAACCAGCTATGCTGCTAAGCCCATTTCCTGGTCATGGTCTGGCAGGAGTGGGGGGGGCAGGGGCAGGGGCAGGAAGGGTACTATCAGAGAAGAGGAAAGATCAACACCATACTTTTGGTTCAAGATGCCAGGACATTTTTAAGGTGAAAATATTGTCTGTGTGCATGTGTGTGTGTGTAATGCAAGAGTGACTTTAACTTTGGGAGATTACTAAGGTGCTTAAAATGTAAATAGTGAGAGATTCAAGATGACGTTCCAGGGGATCCCTGGGTGGCGCAGCGGTTTGGCGCCTGCCTTTGGCCCAGGGCGCGATCCTGGAGACACGGGATCGAATCCCATGTCGGGCTCCCGGCGCATGGAGCCTGCTTCTCCCTCTGCCTATGTCTCTGCCTCTCTCTCTTTCTCTGTGTGTGACTATCATAAATAAATAAAATTAAAAAAAAAAGATGACGTTCCAAAAAATACCATCCATTAAGCACAGTCATTATTAATAAAAAGTCAGAATTCGCTACTACATTAAACATTAAACACTGTACCCAAAGTCTTTCTGGAGTTTCCCAACGTCCCTCCTTTGTTCAAATCATCAAGTCCTGTGTCTGCCATGTCCCTGGCACTGTGCTCTGCTTTGGGGACATGAAGCAAAAGACAGCCCTACACAGCACAGTTGGAGTTCACAAGGAGCTCCCGGTCTGTGAGGAAGAGAGCTGCATAACTTGGCAGTAGGGGTGCACAAAGGGTTACAGAGCCCACCGGAGGGAGGAAGCTGTCCTTCCCAGGTAGCGGCTGGCACAGAGACCACGCCACTGAAGGTATAAAGAGAATTTCATGAAGTGGGCCAGTATGAGTGGTAGGGTATATTCCTAGGCAGAGGAGAGAGCAAGAGTGAAGGCAGGGAGGGAGGAAAGCATGTGGGATCTTTGGGGAACACGAAGTCGTCCTGCAAGGAGGGTGGAGGGCCTGTGGGAGACAGTGAGAATGGAGATGAGGGGGCAAAGGCTAGCCTGGGGACTAATCCAATACTAAAGAATTTGGTTTTCATCTGTAAGAAATGAGAATCCACTGAGGGTTAAGTTGAATGGTGATGTTACCAACCCTCTTCTGGAAAGGTAATCCTGGAAACACTGTGAAGAATGGACTAAAAAGGCAATGGGGCCAAAACAGGAAGATCAATTAGAAAGCTAAGTACAAGATAACTAAGAACTGAATTTGAGTAGTGGGAATGGAGGAATAGGCAACACACAACACCATGTCAGCCAACATGGGCAACCTGCAGGCTTCTCTTAGCATGAGTTGGGACATACTGGAGGACATCCCTCTGTGTACCTCACAAGATTACCACGAGACACAAATCAACAAAGGCTATGAAAGTGCTCTGAAAACTGCAAAGCATTGGGTCATGTACAATGTATATTTAAGTAATGAAATACTCTCATTTTAATCCTACCTCTGTTATCCGGTCCTACAAGGAGCACTAGCAAATATAGCCTAGGGACTGTCCCATTTATCTTACTGTAATTTAATTTTTGAAATAAAAATTGCATATATCTAAGGTGTACAGCATGATTTGATATACATAGTGAAATGATGACTATAGTCAAGCTAATTAACACATCTTCTCATATAGTTACCTTTTTGTGTGTGTGTGATGAGAACATCTGAAATCTACTTAGGAAATTTCCAGTTTCTGACATGGTATTATTAACTACTGCAATATGCCTTACATGAGATCTCTATGCTTGTTCACCCTATGTAACCAGACAGTATCCTTTAACTAACATCTCTGTCCTATTTTGATTTTTGGGTCCTGCTCATGAAGTGCTAGACCTGGGAAAAACTATCCACCTCCTACAGATGATGGCAAGTTGGGAGCTATTCAAAAAGAGACTATGGTGAGTCACAGTCACGACTGGGAGGGTGGTGACAGGACTGCATATCACAGATCCATTTTCAATTGTTGTCAAGAGCATAACTCCTAAAAAAAAAAAAAAAAAAAAAAAAAAAAGAGCATAACTCCTCAGCATATACAGGATCAGATGATGTCATGAAATCATTATATGGAAGATCTCCTAGAAGAGATACAGGGAAGATGACATTTCTATACACAAATACTCCTAAGCCTAGGTTTATACAATCATATCCACAACAGAGAAGAGATAAGGTTGAGCAATGCTAATTACCTACCATTTGTCAAGTGTCAGCAATATACCCGAAGACTTAACAAGGATGGTAAATTCTCATGAAAAATGTGGAAATATTAAAGATGCTATGGTGTTTTTTTTTTGCTTTAATAGAATTATTTGGGGATCACATTAGAACTTACTTTCTTTTAGAAATCTAACTCCCTTCTCATTTATAAGAACATATTTAACTTGATATAGGTGTGAAAGCATGTAGTTATTTTATTTTCACATCTTCATATATAAACTATGTATAGAAATCATACATGTCATAAGAATCATTTAGTTTATACAAGTCACACTTAAAATACTTCATGGTTGTTATTATGCTACATTAGAATTCACCAACATGTGTTTTTTGAAGAGTTTAGTAATCGCATGGGGAATTTCTAAAAGCACCAATGTCCTTGTGCACCCTCAGAAATTCTAACCTAATGTGCCAGAGTAGGCTAAACCATCAGGTACTCTTTTTAAAACTATACTCAGGTGATTCTAATGATCAATCAAGGCTGAAATCCACTGTCCTTGCCTAATACAGAGACAAGTATATAATAAAAAAGAAGTGGAATTGCCTGGCTGGCTTAGATGGAAGAGCATTCGATTTTTGATCTTGGAGTTGTAAGTCTGAGCCCCATGTTGGGTGTAGAGATTACATAAAAATAAATAAAATCTTTTTTTAAAAAAAGAAAAATGATGTGAAGAAAAATTCCAAACAGCATTCTCAGAAGGTTCTGTTTCAGCTTTAATAGAAAAATTTTAAATTTTTAAAAAACATTTACTTATTTATTTGAGGGGGAGGGAGAGGGGCAAAGGGAGAGAGAATCCTAAGCAGATTCCCCATTGAGTGCAGAGCCCAACGCAGGAACCAATCTCAAGACTCTGAGATCATGACCTGAGCTGAAATGGTCATGATCATTTCATGTGCCATCCAGGTGCCCTGATAATTTTAGAATTTTTAAATGGCTACAGCAACATTAAGATTTCTAAGATGCATGTACTTGATTCTCATATAGGACTTGAGTCTGTACTATCTATCCTCATTTACTAATAAGGAGTATATTAACATTCATTGCTTCATTTTTTTCTCCTTTAAGTAGCTTCATTGTTCTAATAAAAACAATACACACCACTTATGAAACCTTCAAAAAAACAAAAGCAATATAAAAAACAAAAATCACCTGAATTTTTCACCAGTCATGATTTTAGACATATGGTAATATGCTTCTAGAAATTTTTTTTTTAAATTTTTATTATTCATGATAGTCACACAGAGAGAGAGAGAGAGAGGCAGAGACATAGGCAGAGGGAGAAGCAGGCTCCATGCACCGGGAGCCTGACGTGGGATTCGATCCCGGGTTTCCAGGATCGTGCCCTGGGCCAGAGGCAGGCGCTAAACCGCTGCGCCACCCAGGGATCCCTGTGCTTCTAGAAATTTAAACACATGCATGCACACACATGAATTTCACATTAGTGACACTACAATTTATAAGCTCTGTTTAAAAACTCAGCATTATTATATAGCCAAATATTTGAGTCAAAATTACAGATTTATACCATAAATTTTAAGGACTGAATATTAACTATGTATTTATGTAGGCTATTTTTAACATTTTCATGGGCCCTCAGTATTCTTTTGAGAACCAAAAGGTCACCTATGATTCTTTGAACTACAGAAATATCAGAACAAAAAATTATATAACTGTATTTTTATATTCTAAGAAATACAATTGGAAAACAAAGGGCACCTGGGTGGCTCAGTGGTTGAGTGTTTGCCTTTGGTTCGGGTCATGATCCCAGGGTTTTGGGATCAAGTCCCACATCGGGCTCCCTGTGGGGAGCCTGCTTCTCTCTCTGTCTAGGTCTTTGCCTCTCTCTCTCTGTGTCTCTCATGAATAAATAAAATCTTAAAAAAAGGAAAACAAAATAAAAATGCTTTCCCCAAAATGAACTCCTTTGGTATAAATCCAACAAAGCATATATAGGATTTGTATCCTAAAAACTACAAAATGCTAAGGAAAGAAAAAAAGTTAAGATTTATATAATGTAGATACATACCATGTTCATGGATTGGAAGACTCAACATAATAAAGATGCCAATTCTCCCCAAAGTAATATACAGACTTAACATTTCTAGTAAAAATCCCAGCAGGAACTTTTGTTGATCCGGGCAAAACGACTCAAATTTTATGGAAAGCCAAAGTACTAGAAGAGCTAAAACATTTTTGAAAAAAATAAAATGGAGGAATTGCACTACATAAGACTTTCTATGAAACTGTAGTAATCAAGACTGGTGTTAGCAAAGGAATAAACAAAGAATACAAAAGCAATTAAATGTGGAGAAACAACAGTCTTTTCAGTAAGCAGTGCTGGAACAAGTGGACTTACATAGTCCAAAGAAAACAAAACAAAAACCTTGTCCTAAGCATCATCTTATAAAGAAATTAACTCAAAATAGATCACAGATCTAGATGTGAAATGAGTTCAGAGACATAAGACCAAAAAGCATGATCTATAAAAGAGGAAAATGATATACTGGACTTCATCAAAATTTAAGTTTTGTTCTGTGCACAATTAAAAGAATGAAGACAAGCTGGAGACTGGGATGAGTATTTGCAAATTACATATCCAACAAAGACCTCTATCTAGAATATATAAAAAACTCAAAATTTAACAGTTAGGAAATAAACAATCCAAATAAAAAATTGGGAAAAACTTGGACACTTCACTTAAAAGGATAAAAGAATGGCAAATAAACACATGAATGGGGGCTGCTGGTTGGGCGTCTGCTTTTGGCTTGGATCATAATCCCAGGTCCCAGGGTCCTGGGATCAAGCCCAGCAACTGGCTCCCCGCTTGGCGGGGAGTTTCCTTCTCCCTTTCCCTCTGCTGCTCCCTACCGCTTAAGCTCTCTCTTTCTGTCAAATAAATAAAATCTTTAAAAAAATAAACACACGAATGGGATGAAAGATGTAAGGATGAATGTAAAACCACTAACCATCAGGGAAACACAAATTAAAATCATGAGATACCACCCACACCTATTAGAATGGCTAAAATAAAAAATCCCAACAATACCAAGAGCTAGTGAGGATATGCAGAAAGTAGAACTCTCATATACTGTTTGTGGGAATGAAAAATGGTGCCACTCTGAAAAATAGTTTGATGGTATCTTTAAAGAGTAAATATACATTTAACATACTAGCCAGCAAGTCTGCTCCTAGGTATTTATGCTAGAAGAATGAAACACACACTGGGAACCTTTCCCCTAAGATCAGGAACAAGACAGGGATGTCCACTCTTACCACTGCTATTCAACATAGTGCTAGAAGTCCTAGCCTCAGCAATCAGACAACAAAAAGACATTAAAGGCATTCAAATTGGCAAAGAAGAAGTCAAACTCTCCCTCTTCACCGATGACATGATACTCTACATAGAAAACCCAAAAGCCTCCACCCCAAGATTCCTAGAACTCATACAGCAATTTGGCAGCGTGGCAGGATATAAAATCAATACCCAGAAATCAATGGCATTTCTATACACTAACAAGGGTACTGAAGAAAGAGAAATTAAGGAGTCAATCCCATTTACAGTTGCACCCAAAAGCATAAGATACCTAGGAATAAACCTAACCAAAGAGGTAAAGGATCTATACCCTAAAAACTATACAACACTTCTGAAAGAAATTGAGGAAGACACAAAGACACGGAAAAATATTCCATGCTCGTGGATTGGCAGAATTAATATTGTGAAAATGTCAATGTTACCCAGGGCAATTTACACGTTTAATACAATCCCTATCAAAATACCATGGACTTTCCTAAGAGAGTTAGAACAAATTATTTTAAGATTTGTGTGGAATCAGAAAAGACCCCGAATAGCCAGGGGAATTTTAAAAAAGAAAACCATAGCTGGGGGCATCACAATGCCAGATTTCAGGTTGTACTACAAAGCTGTGGTCATCAAAACAGTGTGGTACTGGCACAAAAACAGACACATAGATCAATGGAACAGAATAGAGAACCCAGAAGTGGACCCTCAACTTTACGGTCAACTAATATTCGATAAAGGAGGAAAGACTATCCACTGGAAGAAAGACAGTCTCTTCAATAAATGGTGCTGGGAAAATTGGACATCCACATGCAGAAGAATGAAACTAGACCACTCTCTTGCACCATACACAAAGATAAACTCAAAATGGAGGAAAGATCTAAATGTGAGACAAGATTCCATCAAAATCCTAGAGGAGAACACAGGCAACACCCTTTTTGAACTCGGCCACTGTAACTTCTTGCAAGATACATCCACGAAGGCAAAAGAAACAAAAGCAAAAATGAACTATTGGGACTTCATCAAGATAAGAAGCTTTTGCACAGCAAAGGATACAGTCAACAAAACTAAAAGACAACCTACAGAATGGGAGAATAGTTGCAAATGACATATCAGATAAAGGGCTAGTTTCCAAGATCTATAAAGAACTTATTAAACTCAACCGCAAAGAAACAAACAATCCAATCATGAGATGGGCAAAAGACATGAACAGAAATCTCACAGAGGAAGACATAGACATGGCCAACACGCACATGAGAAAATGCTCTGCATCACTTGCCATCAGGGAAATACAAATCAAAACCACCATGAGATACCACCTCACACCAGTGAGAATGGGGAAAATTAACAACACAGGAAACAACAACTGTTGGAGAGGATGTGGAGAAAGGGGAACCCTCTTGCACTGTTGGTGGGAATGTGAACTGGTGCAGCCGCTCTGGAAAACTGTGTGGAGGTTCCTCAAAGAGTTAAAAATAGATCTGCCCTACGACCCAGCAATTGCACTGCTGGGGATTTACCCCAAAGATACAGATGCAATGAAACGCTGGGACACCTGCACCCCGATGTTTATAGCAGCAGTGTCCACAATAGCCAAACTGTGGAAGGAGCCTCGGTGTCCATCGAAAGATGAATGGATAAAGATGTGGTTTATGTATACAGTGGAATATTACTCAGCCATTAGAAATGACAAATACCCACCATTTGCTTCAAGGTGGATGGAACTGGAGGGTATTATGCTGAGTGAAATAAGTCAATCGGAGAAGGACAAACATTTTATGGTCTCATTCATTTGGGGAATATAAATAATAGTGAAAGGGAATAGAAGGGAAGGGAGAAGAAATGGGTAGGAAATATCAGAAAGGGAGACAGAACATGAAGACTCCTAACTCTGGGAAACGAACTAGGGGTGGTGGAAGGGAAGGAGGGCGGGGCGTGGGGGTGAATGGGTGACGGGCACTGAGGGGGGTACTTGACGGGATGAGCACTGGGTGTTATTCTGTATGTTGGTAAATTGAACACCAATAAAAAATAAATTTATTATTAAAAAAATAAAAAAACAAAAAAAGAATGAAACACTCACACAAACCCTATACACAAATGTTTATAGCAGCTGCACTCCTAATTGCCAAAAACTAGAAACACCTTTCAATGGATAAGTGGATTAAACAAACTGATACACACAGTGGCCTAATCTTCAGCAATAAAAGGAACAAGCCAAGTGAAAGATGAGTCTTGAAGGCTGTGTATCAGAGGATTCCCAACTCTAAGATCTTGAAAAGACAGAGCTATCGCAATGACAACAGTTATGTAGCTACCAGAGTTAGGGGTGGGAAGAAAGGTGACTAGAAAAGGATAGGAAGAGACAGTTTTGGAGAGCAATGGAATTATTCTGTATCCTGATTGTGGTGATGGTTACGTGAATCTATACAATATGCTAGTATTTGTAAAATGACAAAGTCTGCTATAGACATAGGTACATTAAAATGGATGCATAGGGATCCCTGGGTGGCGCAGCGGTTTAGCGCCTGCCTTTGGCCCAGGGCGCGATCCTGGAGACCCGGGATCGAGTCGGGCTCCCGGTGCATGGAGCCTGCTTCTCCCTCTGTCTGTGTCTCTGCCTCTCTCTCTCTCTCTCTCTGTGACTATCATAAAAAAAAATAAAAAAATAAAAAATAAAATGGATGCATATTTGAATACAGAAAGGTTAAATGATCGTTTTCAGTGGCTCAACACCTAGCTCTGGTTTCTAGAAAGCTGGAACAGTGAGCATAATTACTTGCATGCTGGAACTGCTGCTCATGCTCTCTTCATGATCCAATACAAGAAAGTAATGGATTAAAGATATCACTTTGTTTTCTTTCTCGAATCCTCATTGCTAAATTTTGTCTTGTGACAAAGTTCCAACAGAAATGTCAGAATTTTTCTTCAATGTTCTTTGTGGGAGTTGCCCTTAGAATTTCATTTTATATTTACAGATCAAGTACCTACCCACTCCTAGCTAAGCAAAGAAACACAGGTTACAAAATTTCATTTTGCACATCTCTGAGAATGGCAGCACATTCACTATGGTGGCGACACATTCTCAGATGGAAGATAAGGTCAGAAAATATGATACTTTGCAACCAAAAGTGGTACCAATCAAAACAAGACAGATGAGGTCAACCATCCAAATGAACCAATTTTAAAAGTGTAACTCAAAGAAGTAGCACCCCTTATAGGAAGGGGTGTGGGTGATGGAAGTGTTCTATACCTCGATAGTGGAAGCAGTTCCACGACTTTGCATTTGTCAACACTCGGAACTATATATATATGCTGAAGAGTGAATTCTATTCTATGTAAATTCAAAAATAAATTTTCAAAATGAACACTACTCATCCAAAAAAGTAATATATGTTCATTGTTGAATACTTAGAAAAAAGAAATGATAGTGCTTTATACCATATACCATTCAAGATAACAGGTTTTTAAGTACTAGGGCTCAAGAAGTTTATTGGTATGGTTTCAGATTCCACATTGAAAACAACCTTTAAGAAACTACCACATTACAAGTTTGGTGTAGGGACAAAAAATACCCACTATTTATGGAAAAGGCTGCTAAAATACCTCTACCGTTTCCAACTACATACCTGTGTTAAGCCAAATTTTCTTCATAGGCTTCCAACAAAGTAACATTATTGTAATAGACTGGATGCAAAAGCAGATACCAGAATCCAGCTGACTTCTAGGCCACATATTGAAGAGCTTTGCAAAATGTAAAACAATGCTACTGTTTTTAGTAAATTATTTTGCTTTATAATATAGTTATTTTTTTAAATTTTTATTTATTTATGATAGTCACACACACACAGAGAGAGAGAGAGAGGCAGAGACACAGGCAGAGGGAGAAGCAGGCTCCATGCACCAGGAGCCCGATGTGGGATTCGATCCCAGGTCTCCAGGATCGCGCCCTGGGCCAAAGGCAGGCGCCAAACCGCTGCACCACCCAGGGATCCCCAATATAGTTATTTTTCATAAATGTTGTTATACAGTAGGTTCACTGTTATTTATAGATGAGATAATACTTGGTAAATGTGTCAGTTTTAATGTAAATCTAGTAAATATGAATACACAAAACCCACATAAATGAAAATTCTTTGGCATCCTCAGAAATTTAAGAGTGTAGAGGGTTCCACACACCGAAAGGTTTGAAAACGATTGTGCTACATCACCACATACACTCATCAGTATGAGAATCCAATGTGCCATGAAATTTTAAGCAGGCCTTTCTTGAATCTAGGTTCTCCTTTGGTCTTTCTTTCCTGATCAATGCCTAAAAGGGAGTGACTCTTGAACATCACTAGATGTAAAAGCTGTAGATGAGAGAAGTTATCCTCCAAGGACTAGCTGTGAGTTCATCCACATGGTTTCTAAATCCTTAGTATACATATGGAGAGAAATCCTGGGCACTTTTCGTTATTTTCCTGGCATGATTCTTGGACATTCTTTTCTGGTGGATGGAGACTGATGGCCTACTACTCTGGCCAAGAGTTCCTGAGAGCTGAGCTAGCAAATCATCTAGGTTTCTTGAAGCATGAAGAGTTTCTCAAACAGCCAAGGAGCCTGAGTACCTATGCAGTGTGAATAGGGCCAGGGACCTTTCAGCAAACAAGCAGAATAATGTACTCCACAAAACCACCCACCCTAAGAGTTATAATATGCTGCAGGAGAGTAAAAGAAAATTTGAAAAGAAGGAAATGTCAAGAGTCAGATGAATTTTGAACAGGACAAAACAAACCAACACCAATTAATTAGAAAATACCAGTGTTCAAATCTTTATTAATAGTATTTTTCAGAATCCAGGCTTTGAGAATTTTCTATGATATTTCTGAAAGGCAGCTAAATTAACTCCCTCCTGAATAGTTATATGGTTATCACTTTTAACACAAGACTAAGCCAGACTGCCTGATCTGGAAATTTGTATCTTTAAACTATCCATAAAGGGCCCATTTGCACATGTGAACCGTAACGTACACTTTCTAGGCGGACCAAACAAGAGAGACAGCCATGGTCTGAGGTGCTCTCCTCCCTCTCTCGTTTACATGTGCAGCAGAGAACAGGGAGTTGTTTTGCTCCTGGAGGTCCAAAAGGTCAACGGTGTGAAAATCTCACTTTTGAAAGGTTAAATGAAATCTGTTCTGGTTCAATTTCTTACTCTACTACAAGACAGTAGCTCGAGATGACTGGAGTTAGACCTCAAGTTGAGTTTTTCCTAAATACACAAGGTTAGAGAAATCACACTGAAGAAAGGAATTCTACTGTTTTGGCACAAGCAGTTTGCTGTTTTTCCCTGCTTGTTTTCAGGTATTTGACAACTCCTATGGCATTTCCTCAGCATTTCAAAAAACCTCCAATTTTCCCTTCAGAGGAGGCGAACTGTATCAGAAGTTGCTGAAATCCCAGGCTTCCCTTCAGCTGCTGGGCTAGCTCTTTGCTGGCGGGCTATAATCAGCTTTCTGGACTTCTGCTCCAGTCAGCCTTGCAGCCTGGCCTACCTGGCCATGCTAATGCCTGGGGCCTGTGTGGCCTCCTACTGAAAGGGTGACTGCAGTGAAGATGGCGAGCAAGCTGTTACTCATGAATGGATGGCTTACCATATACGATGGGCAGAATTCTGGATTAGAGTTCCCAAATAGAGTCACAGGCCTGATGCTATTTGTGACCTGAGAGAGTCACCTGATAGCATCAATCTCACTGAATATTGTGAATCCATTCAATAGTGTTTTGCTGAGCATCTATCAGGTTAGGCACAATACTGGGTGTTGGGCCTCAAAGATGTCAAGGCCCAGCATCCTTTCCTTGCTTTTAGTCACTTCCTCAAACTGCCCTTCTTCATGTCCTTTCTTAAGGCTGACTTCAGGACCCAATTCACCAACACTGAAAAAGGAATTCCCACACAGGTAAACCATAGTGAGGGCCAAGAAGCATCAAGGTACAGAATCGTTCTCACCGGATGGGAGAGGGAGAGCAGGGAGATGACGAAAGCTTCTAGATGGACACCTCAGAAGGATGGGCAGGGAGGCCCCAGCCCAGATCTCACTCTCTGGGAGTTCTGACCACACACTGGAACCCAGTGGAGCCTTGTTCATCCACCATATCTCAGAGTGGAGTAACAAGTGTTAATAGTGCTTACTCCAGGAGCTTTCTAAGCATTTTTTTAAAAGATTTTATTTATTTATTCATGAGAAATACAGAAAGAGAAGCAGAGCCATAGGCAGAGGGAGAGGCAGATTCCCTGCAGGGAGCCCGATGAGGGACTCAATCCCCGGACCCTTGGGATCACACCCTGAGCCGAAGGCAGATGCTCAACTGCTAAGCCACCCAGGTGTCCCTTTCTAAGCACTTTAAATGCATTATCACAGACAGTCCTCACTATGACCTTATCAGCAGGTAGCATGACTATCATCACTTCATAAGCTAACTGTGGCCTGGGGAAGTCCAGTAACTAGCCCAAGTTACAGAATAGTCAAATGAGTACAAAGGAACTCTGACCTAGCTGTCTAAAGTACAAACTTCACAGTCTATTGTTAGGCTAGCAGGGGATAGTGTGAAAACTGACAGAACCACATGCTAATAAGCCTTCAGAACCTAAGGAAAGGACAGGAAAGGGCCATGGCTATAACTGCCTCTACTTCTGCCAAAGAACTCAGGAGGGAAAATATGCAAAGGCAGGGAAGGACATGGGCATGGGAGAGGCTGTGGCCCGAGCTCATACTGTGCAGGCAGCTTCAGGGTCAGTCCTTAATAGACAACATTGTTCCCAGCAGTCAGAACATCTCAGAATTTAGTGTGGGTCCCTTGTTAGTTCCTCTAGATGATGCTCTGGTTCTGAGCCTTCCCAAACAGGGTCCATGCCATAAGGTTAAGATGAAATGAAATCAAAGATAAAGAGGTACTGTGATAACTATGGAGTACAAGTTAAGGGCTATTCTACGAAAAATTAAAGTCAGGTGGCATATAAGGCTATATCTGATCCAATTTACTTATTAGAACTCCTTCATAATAGATAATATTCATACCATGATAAGCTGCTTTTGGCATGTTTTAGGGGACTATATTTGACCAGTTATTCACTCAGATTTGTACAATAATAAATTTACTTACAATGACATTCTACTCCAATCATCACCAAATCCCATTTCTTTAATTTTTCTGTGAGAACACAGCATGCATAGTAGCGCAATGTTTACCTGACTCAAAATCAGCATGCTTCATATTCATACCTGAGAAAAATGAGCCATTCACTAATAAAAGCACACCAATAAAAGCCACCAACGGGCCTAGATATTAGAATACCACATTTAAAAAATGCAATGGATGTCCATGATGTAAATTTATGCTTGGCTTCCTTGTCAAATGGTGTGGAGCAAAAAGAAAAATTCTCATTATGTTCTTTTTGTTTCGTTGTAATGAGATTTAGGATGAGTTCTCTGGATTCCTACAGAAATGATCCTTCTTCGAGCACTGCTGGGCAGCGTGGATTGTGCTGCCTGTGATGCTGAATGAATGGGGTGGAGATCTGCTTCTTTGCATGCCTTCTGTACCACTTATAATTATGCTGTTAAGAGTCTTTACAAAAAAGAAACCCAATTTAATCTTTTTAAATGTTCTAAATATAAATGCAGAGGCAAGGAAATAAACAATAATTCCAATAGTGCCGAGAGTTTAAACTATTCAAACTAATGTACCTGTGACACTACTGCATATTGCAAGCTCTAACCTAAAAAACTATCAGCTCGCATCACCACAGGTAAGAAATGAGAAATTTTGAGGGTTATTGAACACCAGATCTTTGCAGCAGACCAGGAGAGAGTTACTGAACATCACTGCATGGCTCTACAACCCTCAGATCCACCTGCACAATACAGCCCTGTCATGACATACTGCCACACGTAAAAAGGGAAAGGCAATAGTAATGAGAGTAGTTCTGTTGGTGATTTACATGGGGGAGGGTGGGTGGGAATGGTGGGGGCAGGAAGGGAGCTGTTTCCTCTTTCATTTCTCAGATTTATTAATTAATCAAGTTCTGTGTATTCCTCAAGAAATGCTCTTCCATCAAGCACAGCTGGACACCATGGATTCTGTTGTCTGTGTATTTTGGTGGAGCAAATATTTTAAACAATATTTCACCAAGCCTCTCTTGCACTTTCTTTTTTTTCCCTTGCACTTTCAATAAAAGATACCTCCAATTCAATCTCTGCCTTAACATTATTTTTGATGGTTGTCCTTAGTTTTGTTTTCAAGGAATGCATATCCATTCCAAAATTAACAGGCTTTTACTTATTTGCCAAGATTAAAACAAAAAACAAGTTTAACATGGATTCTTCACATACTACAAAACATCCCACTCTACTTCCCAGATGTGTGCCATCTTCCAGATGGACTCACAGCCACCACGCTGAGGCTCAGCATCACTGGTCAATTGTTCCCTTCTTCACTAGGTGCTTGTATATGTGAGCCTAATAAAGTCTCTGCATCATGAGGCAGCTGACATTGGACGTCATTTTTTGAATTCCTCAAAAAAGTGGGTCCAAAAGAGATTTTTTAAATGTAGCTTATGCCACAATTAATATTTTAAGGAGTAAAAGAGAAAGACCAGGGAAAGAGCTGGAATGAGAAAAGTAGTACAGTGAGCATCCACTTTGTATCATTAGGGAGAGACTGGGATCAGGACAAGGAGTACTTTACTGCACAATGTGATTTTGAACCATGATAAAAATATTTCTGGTCAGTGCCTCTTTGCCTGATACAATGTTTGGGGGAGAAAACAAATTAGAGCTATGAAGTTGGAGCTCAGCATATCATAAAATCAACAGTAATCGGGGACTTAACATATGGAAGGCAGAGTAACAAAAGGCTCCGTCACTGCCTTCATGACCTTAAAATTCTGTGGGATTTTGTGCTACCTGAGAATCCTGTATACTACTGATAAACCTTCTGCCAGTATGACAGGAGTGTAAGAAAGAATTTAAAGAAAACATATAAAAAAATAAAGAAAACATATGATAGTGTAACCTTCATTTGTTGGTTCCTTTGGTTACTAACCATTAAAATATACACACTACAGAGAGCAACAGGCTGCGGCAGAGATCACAGATGAGCCACAGAAGAAAGCACAGCCCCTGTCCTCAGAAAGCTTATTTTAGTAAAATTCTGAAATTGTATAATCAATAGCAAATTTCCAAGAGATTCAACCATCACTTTCTGGTCCAAGAAACTAATGGACACTTATCATATGCATGACACTGAGTTAAGTATTCTAGATGGAGGGTCAGCAACGTGAAGTGCTGGAGATAAGTAATGCTCCTTTACAAGTGGCTTGAAAGACTCCAACACTCGTGAGGGATATATTTTGTCACAGCAGAACTCTAAAACCTGCATAAGCCATCAGTGAGAATTTAGGAGTATATTTCCGTTGACTATCCAGCCTTAGAACCAAATGGCTACGTATTAAAATGAAGATTCACTGTATATTATAACTAACAGTACTTGAGAGGAAAGTAAATGACCCACTAAACCCCTCCCAGGTACCAAGAGGGGTCTGATTTTCCATTTATCAGCAAGTCTTTGGGGTAGACAGCAACTCAATCTCAGACTCGGTGGCTGCTTCGTGGACGGCTGAGGGGAACACTTCAAAAATGAACCAGCTAAACAAACTTCCCAGCAGCACTTGACAGAGCTACACCTATTCTTCCCATTTCCAAAGCAGTGGAGAATTAATTACCAGTTCTATGGATCTATTGTAAGTATAATAGACTAAAGAGCTATCACAGACACATTTATTGTAAAAGCACAATCCCAAGAGTGTCTAGTGGAGGGCCAAAACGATTAACACAAATGCTTTGTCAGATCAAAGATAAAACCTGCACCGCCCAATTGAGGAATGAATTAGAACAGTGGGTTATCTTTCAAATTAACCAGGGCAGTTAGTGAGGAAAATTTCATGAAAGTGTAATTCTTAGCCTTTGTGAATCCACACAGCAGGCATTCTGCCAGCTGACAAGATGATGAAATTTTCATGCTTAAAAAAAGCCCTCTTCATTTCCCAATTTAGATTAGCTAGTGTTTCTCTCTTTTTGTGTGTGTGTGCGTGCGTGTGTGTCTATTTGCTCTTCTGGAACAGAATTTAAGGGGAAAAGAAACACATATCAATTTTTCACTGTAAAATTGAGTCTTTCAAAAACATCCTTCAAAGCTTAGAGATACAGTCTTTACATGGCCTTTTTATGATTTTCAAAAAATACCAGTTCAATTTCAACTTTGTGTAGAGGAACCAACAAGGACCAGGGCACAAAATGAACTTTGAATTAGAGCTTTCTTTGATACCTCCAAGTCTTTCAATGCTCCCATCAAGTCTTGGGATAAAGTATTAGACTATTTTCCTCCTAAAGCAATTAATATACTAAATTTTCTTGCTCGATGCTTTCTGTATTTCTATGTACACTGAAATGTAAATGTTCTAAGAAATGAGAATTCAAGGGATACGATCACTCCTATATGGTGAGAGAGAGAAATTGTCTCCTATGGAAGGAGCCAATATAAAAATATATGATACAGATTATCAGATATGCAAAATTTTTAATGTTTGTTACATCACATTTCTTCGATCTGCACTATTTATTCATGACAGAAACTAACAGGATATATGATGTATTTTTTTGAAAAGTGGTTCAGAACCATATTGTGTTAGGCTAAACTTCTGTCCCTTTGTTCTTGACACCCCGATTTCTTGGTGATCTAGAACTATGTTCCTTGGCAGGTGATAGTGTTTGGTCAAGTACCATACTCCTCCACTGTCTTCTTCAAGGTCCTTCCCTAAATAGATGCCTTCCTTTCTTAAGGTAGGCTCTACTTCCTCTGCAGTGATAGTTAAGACAAAAATGAAACACAACATTGACTCTTGCTTTCAGTCCAGGGACAACTTTTATGCCCAGTACTGTCTAAATTGTGAAATGAGAATAAATTCTTTGGGTCATTTCAGAAAACAGTCATTTTACCTCAGTACTTATTATCAATATCTTTGTCTTCAGGACAGTTGGTGTATTAATCTCTAGCTGGATTGCCATTGCTACAGTATATCACACTGAACTTACGGTCATCACTATCACTTGATGCAGAATAACAAAAGAAAACTCTAATGCCACGTCCCTCTACCAGCAAAAGTTCCTTTAAATCTGGGGACAGGAGAAAAGAGAAGAGTCTACCAGTGAAGTAGAATGTAGAGGCGTTTGAGCATTCTGTATAAAAGCTCTCATCTTGAGAATTTTAGAGATTAGTTCACTATGGGGCCATAGAACAAATAAATGGATTTCTTTTGCTCCCATCCAATTATATATGACTAAGATAAGCAAGCAGAGAAATAAGTTCCTAATTTTGAGGAGAGTCATATCAAGCTTCAAACTTCAGGAGTGGTATTTGGGCACTTTAATAAGAAATCCTATAGAAAAATCAATCCAGTGCACACTTAACTAGAGGAAAACTGTTATCTGCTGTTGAGATACCTGGTAGAAAAGACAATTAAAGCAAATACAACGGAAACCTTGTGTTAAATGTCTAGCTGCCTAAAAGTAGGTTATTTAGCTTGAAAAATACTCATACCACCCCCCCACATATAATTCAGTTAGAAATCAATCTTTCAGTTAGAACATATTTCTAACTATACAGAAGATCCCTTTTCTGCCTATTCTCAACTTAGTCATAACAGATTGTCCTTTCTTATAGAAGGAAAAGATGAGTTTCCTCTAGTATTAACATTTCCATGGTAAAGATTTTGATAGACTAAACACTGAGAGAAAACTCAGAATTCTTCCCAAGAGTCAAGAATCATGCTCTGCTCAACGAGGTCTGTAAATGAGGAGCTAAATAGTTTTGATTTGGGCTCTTCATGCTAAATAAAGGCCTAACATTATATGTGCTGAACATTTCATCTACTGTGCAATGTGAACCCACAGATAACCTTTATTCTGATCTAACTGTTCATTAAGTGTAGCAGAGGATTATTCACTAAAATACTTCAGATTTCTCAAAATGTAGTCATAGTTATTATTTCTAAAATACCTTCAGACAAATCTACTTGGGTGTTTTTGACAAATACAAATTATCCTACTCCAAAATCACAATAAACTCTATGCTTCTACTCTTCATCCTAATAATCTAATAATTGATTTTCATTTCATGAGGTCGATTTTTAAAAAAAATTTTTTAAAGATTTTATTTATTATTCATGAGACAGAGACAGAGACAGAGAGAGAGAGAATGAGAGAGAGAGAGAGGCAGAGACACAGGCAGAGGGAGAAGCAGGCTCCATGCAGGGAGTCCGATGTGGGACTTGATCCCACGACTCCAGGATCACGCCCTGGGTCGAAGGCAGGCCTAAACCGCTGAGCCACCCAGGGATCCCTGAGGTCGATTTTTAAAGAAGAAAATGCTGTAGTAAATGTTAACTAATATAAGTAGATATTAAAGGATGACACCGATCAAAGTCATGGGTGTTACCCAATAGAATCTGAGCTTTTGGAAATGCTTTGCCAATGTAGCTTCTTTAAATAAGTTACACTGAGCTTTTATGTAATAGGAATTTTGTTTAGATGACAAATGACATAAACACTAAGAAAAATCAAATGAGAAGCATGTGGTTTCTTCAATTTTAAGTTTTGAGAAAAAAAAAACCCCTCATCCCTATATGTTAAAACCAAAATAAATGCTTTGAAAAAAGGCCTTCTTTCTAATGCAGACTGCTCACTCACTTTTCTAACATTTTTAGTATATACTTATAAAAATTAGGCAGTCTCTTTAAAATGCCAGACAAATTGCATTGCATTTAAAGTTAAAAAACGCTTATGGGAGCCTGAGTGGTGCAATCGGTTATGCGTCCAACTGGCTCAGGTCTTGATATTGAGCCCTGTGTCAGGCTCTGGGCTTTTGTGTGTGTGTGTGTGTGTGTCTCTCTCCACTGCTTGATATTCTCTCTCTGTTTCCCTCTGCCCCTCCCACTTTTATTCTCTCTCTCAAAATAAATAAATAAATCTTTAAAAAATGTTTATTTTCATTTCCTTGGACAACACAACCAAGTAATGGTTTAGATTACCACAAAAAGTCTTAACCTGTGGGCAGTTATTAAAATCACCACACATGATGTTATGACTCTACTTGCCAAAGACAGGCAATATTGATTTTTTTCTCCTCTGGTCAAAGATCTGAGTGACCACTTAATTTAGTCTTACTCAGGTAACAATAAACTAAAATATTTCCTGATTATATTCTCATTTTTCTTTAAAGCAAAAATTCAGTATTTAAAATACTGCTCATTTAATGAAAGAGATATCCAATAGAAAATAAAATGCCTTTCCTGCAAAGTCTTCTAAGAATTTTAGTTTCATAAAAACCAGGAATACAAAACCATACTGTTTTATTTTAGAACAAGAACCAAACCTAAGTAAGCCCCATATGTAAGAAACTCATCGTGGATACTTACTTCATAGTATTTTTTAATGCAACGTCTAATGTCCATGATCAATTTGTTGCTCAGCTGTACCACAGAGGTCAAAGGTGAAGCCTTACAATCAATGTTGCTGCAGCGATACAAGCTGGGCTCCACATCAGTTCCCTACAGAAGCCAGAACAGACAAATACACAAAGGGTTACTGCAAGGCTAGCAAAGGTTTTTTTGTGCTTAAAAACTAACATGCTCTCCTGGTGTGCAATATTCTTAATTCGTTTCATTATTGAGTTTTTAACCCTATTTTTTCAACTACTGTCCTCTCGAGGATCCCCTTAGTCACACGAACCTCCTGCCTCTTGGCCATCATAAAATGGAATACAAGTCGAAGGGAAAACCCTGAAATCACTTCTGTTTTTACATCCAATATATGACAGACCTTAGGGATGAAATAATTTTCCCTCTAAAAATACCAGTGAAGTCACACCATTGGAAATAAACATTCTTCTCAGAGATATTGATCAGAGTTTTAAAATTGTACTTACTCATTCCAAACTTGAAGACAGAGCAAGCGTACTAATGACATTACTTTCCTTTCATATTGGCAACTTAATTTTAAGATGAAGCCTAAAAATTAAGTACTACACCAGAAAGCAATCACTTATTGTCCCCTTAGAAAATCTAAAATTTCTGTAATTCTCCCTCTCCACTACCCCCTCAAATGAAAATTATTTGGGGGAAGGGAAGGCAAGAAGAGTAGAAATTTGAAAGAATTAACTATTAGTGGGCGGGGGGAAAAAAAAACCTCTTGTTTTGTTTTGTTTTAAACAAAAACAAAACAAAGCAAATAGAATATATAGGAAAATTGTTGGGGTTTCTGGAGCATTTGTTTTCCTTCTTGATACTTAAACATCTTGGTTTCCTGCTCCAATCTGGTACATAACCCTACCCGCCACACTAAGCAATTCCAGGTGGAAGAGATTTTAGAGCTTGACATCGGCTCTTCCACAGTTAGCCCATCTGCAAGTCGTCAAGCCTCCATGCAATTAACTATCTTATTTACAGCTGTAATGAAGCAAAACTCAAGGATTTAGCAAGTACTGCTGATCTGTGTCTGCCTCTTCCTTGCACTTGCTTCCAAAGACTGCTTTGTTTTGATTCAAAAAAATGCAAAACATCTGCTGTTTGTCCAAATTAACTTAAAATAATTACTTTTAATTTAGATAAAGGATGTATTTCCTTTCAGTTTCAAGGTTTTACACAGTTCTGCTGCCTACTCATTTGCCAATGGCTAGTACATGTATAACACTGCAGTTGAATCAAGTAAATTGGCTAAGTTTCAAGTTCTGATCCAAGGTCAATGATACATTTTTTTGGCAGTACTTCTTGAGAGGAATGTCTCCCTGTGACTTTTTTAATGTCTGACATGCAAAGACAGCAGAAAAGATAATCAGAGTACCTTAGTCAAAAAGGAGGCAAGTGGGATGTGTAAAGATAAACAAAAACTTTCCAAAAACACTTAGTTCCCATTAACTTGATTTAAGATAAAGGCAAATATTGCTCTAAGTCTTGATAAATTGGAGCTGGGAGTGGGGAAATACAAGTTACTAATTAAGGAATTACAATAAAAAAATACTTTAAGATACTTTAGAATTTTTAAGAGATTCCATTTAAAAACCAAGGCCAAATAACCACTCTAGGAAGCCAAAAACAATATGCAAGCACCATATACTAAGAGTTTTCTAGCAGAAATAAAGTCGCAAAGGCAGAATTCATACGATGCTAAAATTCTTTAAACACATGAAAGCAACATTTTCCTCCCTTTCCATACATACAGTGGGAAGGAAAGGCCTCTACAGTAGTTGGTTAACAAAATGAAGAAAAGAAACAAAAAGAAACTAACCGAACCATCCAAGACACTATCGTATATATTTTCTGTTCCACATGTGGGGCATGGGCATTTGAATCTTTCACAGTCCCTGTATTTCTCCTCATCAGTGAGCTGTGCTGGGCCACCAAGTAGGGCATCATTCTCCTCATCCTTATGATAATGATGAACTCTAAATTGGGTGGGGTCGAGTCCTGTTAATGTTAAAGAAAAAACAAATCCACAAAGGTACAATTATTTGAATTTCCATATGTGATAAAGACCCCAAAGGAAAAAAAAAACCCTCACAAAGGAATAATTTTAAATTCATGCACACATATACACAACCATTTGAACTCAAGATAAAGGCTCACATCACATGGACAACTGACTTCTCTTTTTACAAAAGATCACTTTATTAAATAAAACAAGCCAGCTTCACTAACACAAAGCAGATATGCCCCCAGATGTTTGGGTTCAGAAGCAACTATTTCTATAGGATGGTTTTACAGTTCCAGTGAGAATCTCAAATGAATGTGCAATGTTATTAAGAAATCTCTTAAAATCAAAGTTTCACGATTAAAACTGAAAATAGAGAATAAAAATCCCATTAAAGAAAACAAGTCCAATGCTATTATAACTCCTTCAAGTGTAGATACAACTGCTAACCCTGATTTCAATGCAATGGTCGATTCCATCTTGGCTCAGTAGTTAACAGCATGTAGGGTGCAATCTAATTCAGTGGTTAAAATTCAGTAGCAGCATCCGAGAAAAACGCAACATGGTTTTTTGGTGTTCTGAATTCAGAAATTTAAAATATGTGCAAAAACAATGGATCTACAGATTCTATAGGCCAAAACATTCCCAACAATCTTGAAACAAAATATACCATCCATATTTCAATCAAAATAACACAAGAAATCAATCGATACATTGAGGTAGTTTATCCTATCTCATCTCCACAAACTATTTAAAGAAAAGAAACATTTTTAGGCTGGCCAATTTTATTTACTTTTGGTCAAAGCCTATCTGTCAAAATATACTATTTGGATTTACACTTAAAGGTAATTAATATACACGGTATCTTAAAATATGTTTCTGACATCATCTTTTAGCCATCCCTAAAAATTCTAGGCTCTAAGAACTCTAAGGAAAGCTATCATATTTATTTTAGCATAAAGGTAAATAAGCAATATAAAAGTCACTGAGCAAAAAATTCAAATACCAAGAATATGTGAAAACCGTTTTAATTCTATCAATAGCTGCATAGGTAGATAAACAGATGTATAGATGTATTCAGAACTCAGTGACAAGATCCTAAACTCTATTTGGTCAATTTTCAAGTGACACCTACACTTGAGGCTGAGTGACATGGTGAAAAGGTGCCAAACAAAGAATAAAAAGACAGAGACTATGAGTCACAATTTTCTCACCTACAAAATGGAGGTAGTGTCACTGACCAGGCACTTTTGAAGTTTAAATTAGACATAAGAGGACAAACCCCTTTCAGTGATACCCAGCATGTAATAAGCATGTAATAAATATTGTATGAATGAAAAAATAAAATAGTGGATGAACATAATTAAATCTAAATGATATTCACTCAAGATTACGCATTTGGAAAAATATATGGAACACATGTTCACACTACACAGCAAGTTAATAGCTGTTCTTTGTAGGAGTTGATCAAAATGAGAATTTCCTAATATGATCACACAACAAAAAAAAGTACACATTAAAAGCAATTTGAAAAAATATTCTTGTTTATTAGTGACATAATTTACTGTAGCCAAGGTAACTTGGCCCTGAGAGTCACTATACATTTTTATTTTACAAATTACCTAACCCCTAAGAGAGAGAGTAAATTCATGAAGAGTGTGGGAATATATACCATCCCATTTAAAGACAGGGTGGGGGGTGGGGGGAAGCCCGGGTGGCTCAGCGGTTTAGTGCCGACTTCAGCCCAGGGCATGATCCTCGAGTTCGGGGATCGAGTCCCACATCAGGCTCCCTGCATGGAGCCTGCTTCTTCCTCTGCCTGTGTCTCTGCCTCTCTCTCTGTGTCTCATGAATAAATAAATAAAATCTTTAAAAAATTTAATAATAAAGATGGGGGGGGCAGAGAAAATGAGTGAGAGAGGCCACATCTGTAAATGAAGCCATTTCTTTTCTGTACTGAGGGTAACTGTTACAAATTCCTGAAACTCTATTTGTGAATCCAACAGTATTCACAAAATGCCTTGCTTCATCAAGAACTATGAGAAAGAACTTCACTTTTTCTCTGACAGTATGATGATTCATCAATTTCTCAGGCCAATACTATTCAAAAAGTAAGGAAAAAGAAAAACAGTAGGCAAAGGTTTTCTCAACTGCAGACTTCTTCCACAATCCAAAAATCCAGGAACGAAACAACACTGGTTTTGCACATACCCACAAACAGCCAACCTATAACAAGGAAGCAACGAAAGCTCTCTAGGCTACCCTACCAGCCTCCACCTACTTAGTGTACCTGAAGTTTCATGGGAACCTGCCTAACAAGTAAGCCAAAAGAGGACAAGGGCCCTCTGACTACTTATGGGGAAATGCCCAACAAGGGTCCAAAAGTCATGAAAAAAAACCAGGCCTTATAAAATGTCTATTTTAATGTTCAATTCTACAAACAACCCTTATCTGCTCATGGCAATAATAAAGCCAAGTGGCATAGCTAATTACTTCAGATTTATTCCCATGCTGATTTTTTTTAAGAGAAGGGGTTTCATCTCAGCATTCTTGGTCATAGATCAATGTTAAATTTTAAAAATATAACAGGAGGGGACACTATAATTACTTTAAAATATTAGGTATCTAATGATTCTTGTCCAAGTTACTTAGATACAAAAATGTTATAAAAAAGTAATTTTCTTGGGAGCACAATTAGAAGTTCAACAGACAAATCACAGAGGGCTAACTTAAATCTTTTTATGAAAACATATAACATCATGTTAAAAAATAAGGATCACTGCTGCTGGAATCTTTCTTTTAAAGGTCAAAAACTAGGCTTAAACAAGCCCCAAACATACTCTATTCCATTACGTAGGAATTAGTGTTTCCAAATCCTCATGGAATTGGCAACAAGCAGCTTATTTTAAAGTTTTGGGAGACTTAAAAGTTTTACTGCTTATACCATAACTCATTAAGGTCTAGTGAAACAGGAAAAAAGTATCTGGTGCTGCCACCTAGAGGTAGATTCTAAATTTTTAAATGTGCAAAATAGAGCTGCTACATGGAACTGCAATTTTAATTACTGTCCCTCTAAAATTAAACACTTTTGTTGGAAAAAACATTAAAGCAAAATCTTTATGATCAAAGGTGTCATATATACACCTACATTAAACTGTTCACCATACAGTAAGTAATCACATTACTTTGAAGAAGAGACACAAAACTGAATTCCAACTTCTGTATCTCTTCTACTAAGAGCTTTCTCTGAACAACTGGCTTAAAGAAACAAACTTTATGCCCTATTTGAGTAAAGGAACTTCCACTTTTATTAGCCTAGCTTTTGACAGGTAACTTCAATCATTTGATCCAGTACAGAATAAAGCAAAGAATAGCCTACTTGGGTCTCACACTAGTTATCTGGGCAAAGAGCAGCTGTGGTTCTCCCTGCAATAAGCAGGAATGATGTGTGCTTTAATTCAATCTTGTGACTTGTAGTAATAGAGTCATATCATGTTGGAGGGGGCTTGGGAGTGGGATGGGGAGGACAGAGGGAAAATGAAATGAAATTAAAATACTGTCATTTATAATTAGAAAATTTATAGGATCTCACATTTTGGCAACAAGATCAAAGCTCTAATGTTTCAGAAAGTATTTATAGAAAGTAATATCATAGGCATTGGAGTGGATGAGTTCAGCAGTGCTGTTTTTTACTTAAGATCACCAGATTCTTATAACACACACACACCTCCAATGTGACATGTAGCACAAAATTAATTTTTGTACCAGGTACTTTCTAAACATTGTAAGCTATACCAGTTTTTAGAATGTTCACTTGCCCCCATTCCCAAGGATTATTTAAACTGTTCTGAATTTAAGGCATTCAGTTGAGAGGCTGATGCATTGGACCAAGTAATTTTCTTCCTTCAAAAGACAAGATCTTTATTAGTGCAAATGCAAATAACTACGGTAAGACTAATTATATACAACTGTACAAGTGAGGAAGTAGGAAAAATCCATATGAATGAAACTCCAAATGAGCAAAGAGAGAAACTGATATCCCCAAGAAGTTACTTATAATAATTACTTAAGCTACTAGTAATAGAATCTTATTATGAAATTGTTTTCTAAAAATTTCTTTTAGGAAATGAATCATTTATCTTTTGCAGGAATCCAGGCTTTCATGTGTCTGGATTTCTTAGAGAACAACAGACAAACTGTTTAGTATGATTAAGAGAAAAATGCTTAATGAATTGTTAAAAGGTGAATGCCACATCCATAAAAAGCGGTGTACAAGAATTTTCATAGCAGTTTTATTCATAATAACCAGAAATTGGAAACAATCCAGACGACCATCAACAGGAGAATGAAAAAATAAACTGGTATGATCTACCATGGAGTACTACTCAGCAATGAAAAAGAATGAGCATTGATAAATGCCACAAGATGGATAAATCTCACAAGTGCTATGCTAAGTGAAAAAAAGCTGAACACAAAAAAGTATACACTGTAGAAAATTACTTATATAAAATTCTACACTAGGCAGAATTAACTTATGGTCAGAGAAATCAGATGAGTGATTTCTTTTGTGAGAGGGATATTGAATGGAAAGGAAAAGAAGGGAACATTTTGGGTTGATAGAAAAGTTTTGTGATTTGATAAACAGAATGTACGATACTCTTAAGATAGTAGCATTTTGTTTTAAGTTACACTTGAAAAAAAGCATGCTAAATAGAAGATGTTTATGACATATATTACCAAGGACACATACTTAGAATGTATAAGGTATGCTTGCAAATCAGTTAAGAAAAAGACAACTCAATAGAAAAGTATATGAAGACCTCACCAGGCACCCCACAAAAGGAGATCCTCAAATGGTCAATAAGGATGTGAACAGGGGCTCAACTTCATTTGTCATCAAAGAAATGTAAATTAAAATCACAATGTTATACCGCCACATTAAACGAAGAAAACACAAAACATTAAGTGCTGATGAGAACGTGGAGCGCTTATACACTGATAGTATGGAGTATAAATCAGTCGAACCACTTTGGAAAATTAGTAGTACTAAAGCTGAACATACATGTCCCCCGGGGCCCTGGCAATTCTCCTAAGTATATATCCAACAGAAATAATGCAACTGTTCAAGAGAAGGAATGTGCAAGAATGCTCAGAATAGCACTATTCCTAATCATCCAATTGTGGAAACAACCCATAGGTGCACCTACACTAGATAGTCATCAAGTGTGGTATGTTGGTACAGTGAAATACCATACATAAAGGAAGTACAACCACATGAATAAAAATCTAACAAACAGAATACAAATGAAAGTAGCCACACACAAAGAGCAAAGACAATTTATGTCATGTCCAAAAATAAGAAAACCTCATCATTGATGTAAGGAATTAGAATTTTAATTTTCTGGGGAGAGTAGAGGATAGTTTCTAGGAGGCGGCATGAGGGGGGTTATGGGGATGTAATAATACAGGTTTCTTGAGCTCAGGGATGACTACAATGGTGTGTGTTTACTTTGTAAAAATTCATCAAGATGTTCTGTTAGGTTTTGTGTGCTTTTCCGAAAGTATACTACCAGAAAGTTCAGGTTGAAAACCGTGAGAAAATGAGTACTAAATATTTATGATATACCTGTGAGTTTGTGTCCAAATGTGTTTGATTTTAACCAGACATTAAGTACCTCCTCAGAGATGTGCACACCATCACCCAGGAAGCAGTAATAGCAAAAACTAAAAGAAACTGAATTAAATATGGTCTTTAGTTCTAATTACCACTTTACAGAAAATACAGGAGACAGAGGAACATGTTAAAAGATACCAGGATGATGCAACTGGTAAACCCCAGAATAAGGGAAATTGTATAGGACACCTCCCCCATCACCCCGCCCACCAAGTTTCTTAACAAGTAAATCAGAAGGATGAATTTTAAAAAGGAAATTAACTATCATATGGCCCCTGATTAGATTCCAATTCAAACAGGGAGTTTTTTTTTTTTTAAATAGGGAGCTTTTAAAAAGAAGCGCACCCTTAATATAATCAGGGAATGAGAATGCTTATTAGATATTTGATGAAATGAAGCAATTGTGGGGCTTTTTAAAAAAAAGATTTTATTTATTTATTCATGAGAGACACACAGAGAGGCAGAGGGAGAAGCAGGCTCCATACAGGGAGCCCAATGAGGGACTTGATCCCGGACCTGTGGATCATGCCCTGAGCCAAAGGCAGATGCTCAACCACTGAGCCACCCAGGCATCCCTGGGCTTTTTTTTTTTTTTACACTAGTGATAGTACTATTGTAGTTATGCTAGAAAGGGGGAATCCTTGTCTTTTAGAAATGTAAAATGCATTATTTACAGGTAAAATTATATGGCATCTAGTATTTACTTCAAAAAAATTGGAGCAGGTGGAAAGAGGAATAAGATTGTCCACAGCTGCAGACTGCTGAAGCTGGGTCATGAGCACCTGAGGACTTCTTATGTAATTCTCTCTACTACTGAACACATTTTGAAGTTTCCATAAAAAACATTTTAAGAATACTGTGGATCTAATTTCAAGATACACAACTGACCATACAAGTGGCAGACACCTGCCTTTCATAGCAACAGTAAATCTCTCCATAACACAAAGGAAAACTTCCGAGTATTTAAAAAAAAATAATAGCCAAGCCTTTGGGTTAAATAAACTCCCAAGATTCTAACTGTCCTGCAGAAGGTAACTTCCAAAATCTTGACAGGAAAAAAAATCCTGATGTGCAGCACCCTCATTACCTCACACAAACATTTTAATGCCCTTGATGATAGCTTTAAATGTGAATTTTAACTTAATGAAATATGTACCTTTGGGCAGGAAAAAACTTTGGGAGTATTTTCGTTCCTATTTTTAAACCTGAGAAGATGGTAAGTGTGTGCTAAAAAAAAAATGCTTGGAAAATAAAATAGCACAAAATAAGAGAACAAGGATTGTTGCTCCTATAACAAAGTTCTCTTCTCCACAGCTATGTTGATAAGTATGAGTGGGGGGAGATAGGAGCCAGGCTGGAGGTACCAAGAAACTGCTTTCTATAAGTTAGTAGTTGTTTAAGCATGTTTTCTTCTAATTTTGTAAAAACTATCTTATTTTTAATGAGAATATTACTTCTTCAAGAAGGAAGCTATAATTTACCACCTTCACCCTTTCCAGGCTTATTCATATGTATTTGATATAGTTTTAATGTGTATAGTGCTGTGTTCAGCTGTTTTCAGCTATTACATCTTACCCATTTTTCTATAGGCTACACAATGTTGGTAAGTGCAATTTTGGTATACTTAATTAAAATGATGCATCTTTTTAAAAACCTTGATCTATAGTTACTACTACTGCACTGTATACTTGAAGATTGCTGAGAAAAAAAGAAAGTTGCGGAGAGTACACCTTAAGCATTCTTACCACATTGAAGAGTTAACTATGGAAACTGCATGAGGTGATGGATATGTTAATGCTCTTGATCTTGGTAATCACTCTACAATGTGTATGTATATAAAATCATCACTTTGTACATTTTGAATATATTTAATTATATTTGTCAATTATTCCTCAAAAAAGTTAAGAAATGTTTTAATTGATCTAACTTATAAATGAAATTCCCATTTTCCCCTGGAAATTCTTATGGCAAAAAGCCAGGAGAATACTAGTGCTAGTGATTATCCTAAACATGCCCCAGTTTGGCTCCAAGTTCCCAGGGGTCTTAGCCTGACTTAGGTGAGCAGTGTCACTGCAGGCCTTCGTGTGTCATGTAGAGTGGCTGAGATGGCATGGGTCACTGCCATGGAGATGGGGGCCCCTGCCATTCAGCAACAGGCTGGAAGAACTAATGAGAGGTGAGAAAAGGCAAGTATTCCCAAGTCCACACTGGCCTCTCTCTCCAAAGCGCATTCCCATAATGCCTCAACTGCCAACACTTTTCATCAACTCTTCCCCGGTGGCCCCAGCTACAAGTCGTCTCTGCTTCCCCTGAGTGTCTGAAATCCTTTATTTTACATCTTTTGGGACATGCACTGTGCTATCCACTAGACTTCCCTGGACAGTGAAATTAACTAAATGGACTGCGCTATAATTTGAGTAAAGGTGCCATGGCTTACTCATCTTCATCTCCTTCACTGTACCGATTATGATGCTGAGCACAGCAGGTCTTCAACATTAATCTACTCAGTGAATGCAAAAGTAGGCTGGGAGCATGATCCATCTGATGATGTGATGGAATGGTGCTCCATCCTGGAAGAGATGGTTCTTATCAGCTGACAAGATAATATCCTATTTTGCATCTGGTATGATCTTACTTTTAAAATTTTATTAATTATGGTATAGAAAATATTTAAGGTTTGCAAATGATGGTCATGTATGTATATTCTTCTAAGAGCTTAATTCTAAAAAAGGCGAGAGTCTTAGATCAACAAAGACTGCGCTGGTGGCATACCCTATTCCCAACCACCTATACAACTTATTCTGCTCCCCCTGCACCACCATCTTTTGGAGGTCTATCTCTCTGGGCCGGTCAAAGGCACACCCAACATTGCTTGGCCTGCACTTATTTCTTGGATATTACAGGACCCTACTGACAAAAAATACATTCTGTAACCTGTATGGTATAGGGCCAATTTTTAAAAAGGGAATTTTTACTTTGCAATTCAATCCAGGAAGACACTGGATTAACTGTGTTATCTTGTTTTAAGCACCATTTTCAGAGATTAAATTATAAATTCTCACATTCTTCAAATATCAGTAGTTTTCTCAGGATCAATGAGAAAACTGCCCAGATAGCCAAATGCCTGCAATTTTACCACTGATCATGAAGAAATGTACTTGACAGCTATTATATAAATCACTGGTCATTGGAGGAAAGATACTACATAATTCTAAGTACTATTATGCATGAAATAAAAATTTATTAAAAGATGAAATTCCAGGATGAACTTTAGACTATTCTTATCACTAGCCTGTTTTTCCAGGTACAGAAGACTACTTGGATGTTGAAGCATACTGTGAATATTTCCTCCACAGACTATAAAGAGCTTTCACTAGAACAAGAGAGGGAAAAAACCTACGGTCTGGAGAACAAAAGCTAAGAGTTCCAAGTTTTAGTGGCCATGTTTCCCATTGGGCTATTGTGTAAGAAGAGTAATACTGTATTTTTTTTTCCATTCACAGATGGAAAAGAGTAAAATTTTGCTTTATTTAAGCCCGACAGCAATAATCTTACATGGGTTTCAGAAAAATGATACACATTTTACTGTGGGATAATGAGGACCATTAGTTATTAGAGAGAACAAATTATTCTCTTTCAATTCAACACACTTATTCATTCACTCATTTAATAGACCATCCTCTCTCCTTTTCACTAAAATGGCCTTCCCATACAGAACACCTGGCCATGAAACATGCCACCAGACAGACTTCAGGAGGTGTCAGGGAGAAATAGAGAATTTCCAAAGTGAAGCCACAGGATAAAACCAACACTTGATGCTTGCCTTTCATTTCAAGGAAAGCAATATAAAAGCAACAGAAAAAGAAAAAAGTAGTTGAAAAATATACTTGCTCTCCACAAAAGAGTCTTAAAAATAAAAAATCATGAACTTAATAATTTTCCTAAATGAAATTATGCCATTATTCCTGATTTCTTTGTACTAACTAAAAGGACAAAGTATCAAACTTCACTGAAGTTTCAACACTGTAATACATTTCATTAATCAAAGATAAAAACTACATTAAAAGCAAGAGAATTATTTTATGTCTGTGATTAGGCAGTTGGAGGGCTTGTATTTTACGTATACATTTGTACACTTCAACTTATTTAACAGTGTCAGTTCACTAACTGCAGTTTTTTTATATAAAGAAAACAGATTTAGAATTTTAAAAACAAATTACAGTAATTTTATGCCTACAGCTTGCACCTCTTAGAAACCATGCACCCCCAACACTCCCCTTACTTTCCCACCTCCTCCCTCCTCCTCTCTAAAACCACAGGCTAAGTGAGAACTGGTAACATGGGCCACAAATCCTCTAGTGAAGAACAGCCACCCTGGTTTTTCACTTGAGGTGGAGGAATAAAGGATGCAGATCAAAATGTGGCTCCCGCTTAGGGCAGGGAGCAAATGCCTGCAAAGAGCTGTCTGGAGACCTTCCATGTTTTCTGCAGATCTTTATGGTAACTGGCATTTGCTGTCCTGCAAGTCACTAATCTGGACTGCCTATGGGAAAACAGGGAGAGATAAAGGACTAAAAGATTTCTCACTAATGCAGGTAGATAGGTGGATGCTGCTGGTGACAGCAGGTATATCAGGAGCAGAGGAGGAGGAGGACACAGGGAAGACAATCCCACAAGTCCTCAGTATAAGAACTACTGTCAAGTGACAAGAGATAAAAATCAGACAGAGAAGCTAAGAAGGGGTGTAGCAGCAAGTCCTTAAGAGCAGAGGACACAGACCCTTCCAGGAGCTCTGAATGGCTACCTGGCACCAAGAGCTTGCACGTCAGGGGGTAGGACAGACGGGGACTTGGTGGGACTGTGCATAACCATGGAGGGCTCCTGTTCTGGACTGAGACTGGTCAGTAATGATGTGAACCCTCTGAAGATGGGACCCATGAGACTACCACCTTTGAAAATAATTTGTGAAAACTGGATTTATAAGGCAGCTGCAATTAGAATAAGATTTGTCTCTAAGCAAGTCAAAATTTGCCACTGTTTAATTTAGAATTATCTTAAATATGACCCCAGAATTAACAAAATCAGCCTAGTCCCCTCTGGGACCAGTGTTGATATACCTGAGCAGTCATGAGGCTGCCCATTGGGCAGGCTCCACCATCCTTCACTTGACAGCTCTCTGGCTCTGCTTCTATCTTTTACATGTCACTCATGAGGGGGCACTGGGCCACCGGGAAATTTAAAACCAAGGAAGTAAAGGGTAGCAGTTAGCTTCTAGGTCAGGTTCTTGGTGATACAAACAGAAATGGGAAATCAACTATTTAAAAAATGGTTCCACTCAGGGGTGTTTGGTGCATAAGTTGTGTGTGTGGGGGGGCTATTAGTCCACAGGTATGGGATGCAGTGAGGGAGAAAAGGGAACATAAAGAAGATGAAGCTCCTGTGACTTCACACTCATACCTGCTTGGGAAATTCTGTTATAGCCTCTCAGAGCTAAGA
Organism: Canis lupus familiaris; assembly: GCF_011100685.1. NCBI lineage: Eukaryota > Metazoa > Chordata > Mammalia > Carnivora > Canidae > Canis > Canis lupus. The sequence continues at coordinate 20,444,370 of NC_049260.1, read as the reverse complement.
ACAGGCAGTAGGGTGTATAGCACAGTGGTTAAAAGCACAAGCTCTGGAATCACAGAGAGCCAGTTCCCAGCTAACTGCAGTCAGCCACTTAACGAACTATGCGCCAAGGTCAAGTTAGTTACCTCTAAGCCTCGGCTTCCTTCTCTGGAAAACGAAGCCAAAACAACATACCCTTATGAGGTTGTTGTGAAGATTAAATCAGATAACATATGCAGAGTACTTACTACAATATTCGACAGAGTAAGCACCCAAAGCAGGGGAGAAAAAAAGAAGGAAGCTAAAAACTACTGAGCACTTATACTCCTCTCCTCCCAGCTGAGGATTTATAAACATCATCAAATACAACTCAACTTTGAGAACACATTGTATGACAATTTGGGGAGCAGATTTTATCTTCCTAATTATGTTTTGCTTTGGCAAAATGAGTTTTTCAAATTTGTCAAAAATGAGTTTCCACTTCCAGAGCAGACACTGGTGGGGTAGTGGAGTCAGGGCCGCCAGGCAGGAGCTCGGAAAAATACTCGCCAAGGGCAGGATGACAAACATGTCACTTCCTCATTTATCTGTCCAATCCCACTCTACACATGCAGAGTGAGCACTATGTACAAATCTTTTTTTCCTTTCCAAATTTTTATTTAAATTCTGCTTAGTTGATATATAGTGTGATATTGGTTTCAGGAGTAGAATTCAGTGATTCCTCACTTAACATATAACAGCCAGGGCTCATCCCAACAAGTGCCTCCTGAATAAGATCACCCATCTCCTCATTCCTCACCCCATTAAACCTGTCATCTATCATTAAGAGTTTCTTATGATTTGTTTCCCTCTTTTTTTCCTCCCCTTCTCATATGTTCATCTGTTTTGTTTCTTAAATTCCACATACAAGTAGAATCATATGGTATTTATCTTTCTCTCTGACTAATTTCGCTTAGCATAATACATTCTGGCTCCATCCTCATCATTGCAAATGGCAAGTTTATTCTTTTTGAAAAACTATGTACAAATCTTATGGATTGGAGGAGCATGGACACATGTATGCAGAAGCCTGGCAAGAGAGTGGGATGTGGCTGCTAACAATGCACACTGAGTACTCTCTCTGCTCCAGGCCTGTGCAGAGCATAGCACGTGCATCATTCTATTGCTCTCTGAGAGCAACTACAGTTTACGGTTCCAGAAACCAAGGCTTAGATCAAGGTTTAGAGGCTTGCAAAAGCCACAGAGCTGGTGAACAGCAGAACTAGCATGTAAGCCCAGGTGCCTATGATGTTAAAAGCCCATGCCTTAAGCCAGACATTTCAATAAGAAGAGGGGGAGGATTTTCCATGAGGCCAGGACAGAATGAGCAACGCCATATTTAGGGGACCCTAAATATACTGATTAAGAAAGAAAGCTAGAAATATAGGTTGGAGCTCCAAAGTTAGAGTCTACAACTGCCAGACTGAAAGACTGTGAGATGTCAGTGGCATCTGGACTTCACTTATAGATAGTGAGGCACCATCTAAGGACTTTATTAGGCAGTATTCTAAAAATATTCATCTTCACATACAATGCAATAGAGAGCAGACATCTTAAATCAATGTAACTCTTTACTTGCTGGTCATCTAGAAATGAATTCAGAGCAAGTAATGAAAACATTTCTAAGTACAAAACAACGATCTGGTACCACAGCAAAAAGTTAAAAAATGCTGAGGTTTTAGGGTTGACCAGCACCTCCTGTGATGATGAGAAATTAGGAATCAGCTAACTCTTGGAAGGTAACAACATGTCTAGTTTCCAAAGAATTTAAAATAAAGTGAGAGCAGGATACTCACAGGAAATTAATACTAAAAATTAAACTTTTTAATGCTAAAAAAGCCATGTATTCTCACTTTACACAAAATACATTTAGAGACAGAGACAAGATAAACTGACCAGCACAATACCATCAATCACCTTATTCATGAAAGTTCACCAATTAAAGCTACAACAGTGTAAGCTGAGGCACTGTAAGTGTGCCTAAAATCTCTTCATTCCTTCTCCTGCCCTCCCTCTCTTACTTTGGCATTTAGGGACTGAGCACCTACTATGGAGCAGGCATGTGGCTATAGAGGTAGCAAATGTATAGGATCCATAGTCTATGGAGAGAGAGAGAGAGACATTAACCAACCAACCACAAAAATAATGCCCACCTATAAATAAGGAAGTGTTCAGTACACAGCATACCTATGAACAAGGCTCATGATAGGTGAGGGAGGACTGCAGGTGCCGGTAGAGCTGGATAAGAGGCTATGTGATCTGGGGACACTTACCTAACCATGTTGCAATCAGGACAGCATCAATTCCATCTATTGGCTCACAGATCCGAGCCACGACTGGGTGGATCTGCTGAGCCAGGTAGTACTGGGTGTCAATGGTTAAATTGTCCTGTTTCTGTAGCTGCTCAGGTGCATAGGCCCTCTGACTCGCAGTGAGGTTTGACCCATCCTACAAAAGGACATGGCACAGGTAAAGTTGTAGGAAATTCAGTCACATATACATGCTTGGCCAAAAAGAGGGACCATAATTCAAATTTTATATATTCAATTCCAAATATCAAGAAGTCTTTTTGACCTGTTGGTGAACATGTCATATGTATCTAAGCGTAGGAAGATCAAGGAAAACATGTCACCCACTGTCCAAGAATGTAAATCCAGCATGTGTTGTGTTCTATTTTTTGTTGAAACCTGAAACCAACAAGATGGCATGACTAGATTAAATAATTCCACCTGCCATATCACAGAAGCACTGAGAAGACTTGCTAACTATTAGTCTAGTCAGGAAGGCCTTTTAGAAGTGATGAGAAAAAAACATGTGTGGTCCTTTTATTATGTTAATGCAATCCGTTCATGCAAGAATTCTAGTTGTAATCTCATCTTAAAGGCCCCCAGGGGTAATATTTTCTATGAGAGCTTTATGTATCCAGAAGCAAATGAGCAAGGGGAAAAAAAGGGGATATGAAACCCACATAGTAACTTACATAAAAGATATAATAGGAGTAAAATTAATGAGCTAGCTTGGTGGAGTGGCAATACTCTAGAAGCAAAATATTTGGCCACTGGAATGACAGGCATGCCATTTTGCACCGTTTACATGGCTCTCCCGAAGGAAAAAAAGATGGGTCAGAGAGTATCTTTTCAAAGATGTCCTCTCAATAAAAATAAAAGTTGTGGAGTTCTATATAATTGGTCCATATACAGCCCTGTAGGTGAGGTCATTATAATCTTTGAATCAAAAAAAGTCATCACATTACTGGATCAACAACTGAAACTCACTCCACTCTTCCTCTTTTCTACAACAGAATTTCATATTCAGACTAGTCAATTTTAACTATTCACAGTGCTAAGTTGCTCTGTTAAATAGGTAACGTGAACCCTTTCATTCCTGCTACAATCAGCCCCTTCTCAGCTTAGCGTCCAGCCCTTGCTCACCACTGTCTTCACCAGACTGGAGGCAGGGGCCTCTTACTCTGGCAAGGCTCTTGATGGAAGCAAATTGAGATGTTTATCAACTAGGTCCCACGGAGTCTATGATATAATGAAATACTAAGAAAGCAAACCTCAGATTAAAAGACTTTGAAAATAATTTTTTTCCAGGAGTTCACAACACGGTAAAAATTTAGGCAGAATTCATCCACTTTAATTGTTGTCCTTTGCGAAGTCCAAATTATTAGGTGAAGAGTAAGAAGGCAGTCAATGACAGAAAGAGTGGGAAAAATCCTTGGGCATGTCTTCCTGCACCACAACTATATTCAGACTGACTTCATTAACTAATACCTAAAACCTGATCAATTTAAAAAATTGTATTTTTTTTTTTAAACGGTCTGCTCTGGGGCAGCCCAGGTGGCTCAGCGATTTAGCGCCACCTTGGTTGGGCCCAGGGCCTGATCCTAGAGACCAGGGATCGAGTCCCACATCAGGCACCCTTCATGGAACCTGCTTCTCCCTCTGCCATTCTCTCTGTCTCTCATGAATAAATAAATGAAATCTTAAAAAAAAAACCGGTCTGTCCTTAAGATTATAGCAATACTGAGAGACACCTGGGTGGCTCAGTCAGTTAAGTGTCCGAATTTTGATTTCAGCTCAGGTCATGATCTCAGGATCAGGGGATGGAGCCCTACGTTGGGGTCTGCACTGGGTATACAGTCCGCTTAAGATTTTCTCTCTGCCTCTCCTCACCCACCATCTTAAAAAAATTATACAGCACTTTGAGTTTACCATTTTTTAATGGTGAATAAAAATCTAATTTATACAGGGTCACCCAGGTAGCTCAGTCAGGTAAGTTTCTGCCTTTGGCTCAAGTCATGATCTCAGAGTTCTTGGATAGGGCCCTACATAGGGCTCCCTGCTCAGCAGGGAGTCAGCTTCTCTCTCCCTCTGCCCCTGCCCCCACCCCATGCTTGCTCGCTAGCTCTCTCTTTTAAAGATTTTATTTACTTATTCATGAGAAACACAGAGAGAGAAGCAGGCTCCATGCAGGGAGCCCTCCATGCAGGGCTGAAGGCAGCGCTAAAGCACTGAGTCACCCAGGCTGCCCACTAACTCTCTATTAAATAAATAAAATCTTTTAACAAAATTATCCTCAGTTAAAAAATTTTTATTTTAAATAACCACATGAAAGACCAATTTTAACACTGACCCAAACACATTTCTTATTGTATTTAAAAAAATTTGAGCCCAAACATGACTAAATTCCAAAGAATTGGTAAGACGGGTTTTGCTGTGTTGTGTTGGAAAAACATTCAGGCTGTGACATAAGATACATCACTCACAGACATAATTCTCAAACCTAGCAAGATCCCACAGTATGTGCAATAACGCACCACATACACCTTTAAAATCAGACTAAGAAGTAATGTTGGTCTTCCTTGAAGTGCCTATGTAGTAATTTGTGAACTTCACAAAGTACATGCTTCACAGAGACAACTAGGTACAGTCAATTCATTCAAAATTATGTAATCATCTTTAGTAGAAAACTAATGGAAAAAAGTTAAATGGGTGACAAATGGGTCCCTTAAAACAATTACATTAAAGGCATGCCGTATGGAAATTGTTTTTTTTTTAAGATTTTATTTATTTATTCATGAGAGACACAGAGAGAGGGAGAAAGAGAGAGAGGCAGAGACACAGGCAGAGGGAGAAGCTGGCTCCATACAGGGAGCCTGATACGGGACTCGATCCCAGGACTCCAGGATTACACACTGGGCCGAAGGCAGTAGCACTAAACCACTGAGCCACCCAGGGATCCCCTAGAAATTATGTCTAATGAAAGTTAAATAATTAAGGATTGAGAACTTATCAAGTAGAAGTTGATTTACAATTTCAGCAAATAATTCATATAGGTTTTACAAGTCAATGAACTACAATATAAATCAGACACCAAAAACATTACTACTCTCTAAACTCATCTGAATTTAGTCAGAGTAAATTATCAGTAGAGTACTACAGACTAAATATAAATTTCAAACAAAACAGAACATATCTAGGAGACAGACTATCATGGAGGGCACCTTTGCTTAGAGCAGCATAGTTCTCTTCAAAATTTATCATCATACATTTTCAAAAAGATATTCTAAAAATACGGTTAAGAAACAGAATAATTTGAATGCTTAAAAAAGCAGGAGAGGTTGGCAGCTTTGGCTCACAAAGATGCTCAAAGTGGGCCTGACCCACTGCTAGAGGACAGAGGCCAATTAAAGTCCTACAGCTTTTCTTGGGATACAATGAGAAGCAAAAATAAAAAGAAACACGAACTGTGGTCTTAATAAGCAAGAAAGTTAAGGCCCAGTACCAGTGGATGGGGAAAATGTTGAAAATACATCAAACGGGATTTATTGTACTACATCAGCATTTTTAAGCTTTTCTAGCTCAGTAAGACCTGGGAAAAAGAAATCCTAAGACCTAATATCTAGACATCAAGGAACATAACCTTGACTTTTAGATATATTGATCATACTACCATACATCTCTAGTCCAGATTAAGCCAAAACATAACTTGACTGAATTTCATTATTAGATACTATTTTACAGAACCTATATAATTTTTCAAAGCTATATTGCCATCTGCTCCTGTCATTAATAATCCAAGAGCTTTTCCATGTATGTGAAGTCATAAGTGAAAAAAAAACTAGCCTATTTACCAAAATCTTTATTTGCATAATATGAAAATTGTTTTTTTGAGATGAGACTTGTCAGAGGCAATATGCAAAGCACATTAAGGACTTGAGCGAGTCAGACATTTATGGAAATATTTTCCTGCAGGAATTGGCTTTCTGTAACAGTTCTTAATCAAGAGTAACCCTAGGAGGGAGACGGAGTCAAGTGCTGATTCCTGTCCATGTACTTAAATCATTTGTTATGTACATCATCCACAGTACCAAGCAGATATTAGCAGATAATTTTTAAATTCTGAAAAGACTCTATGACTTAAAAACACACTGATTGTAGTTTGACAAAGATCAATCATAATACAGTGAAATTTAAGGCTAATTTATTTTTTTTTACTGTAACAACAAAATGCAGTAATTGATGAATTAAAAGAAAGTCTTACAACACTGATGAATTAGGCCTTTTGGTAAGTATACCAAACCATGGTAATTTTAAAGAATTTAGGTAGAGGCTGTGACTTTTTTTTTCCAGTAGGAAGAGATGAGACCTCTCCTTTGTTCCAATTGGAGTTAAGTACTTTGAAAGGAACAAACTACTCTTGTGTCCTACCCTCTGTCCTCATCCATGTCAGAGGCATGCTACTCTCCAAAGAAACTGGTCAGTGGTTTCAATCTGTGTTCCAAAAGGGTAGAGGTTCCTCAGAGGTGCCACATGGAAGAGGGACAAGGCACAGAGGTAGGTTCTAGGCCCTCTCTGCTCAAAATAAAAAAACCTAAACACACTGGTTAGATAATCCGTGTTTTCTTCCAAAGGTACGTTTTTGGGGTCTTGCAACTTTCTCCATATTATCAAGCACTTCATATTTTTTGCAAGTAACTATGTGAACATAAGCTAGAGAAAAATGGATTTAACCTTACAATATTAATACTGGAATCTGTGGCAAAAGGAATGATAATGGATGACTGCTGGACATATTACCAAACTTACATAGATTTTCACTGAAGTTAATTGAGGGTTGACACAGCACCTACTGTTATGCATCTGTCTCACCAAAACAATTTCAGTGAACCAAAACACTGGTCTTAAAGGTTTTATGAAAATTGTAATAATAATTACATACTTCTGACTAATGCTTCAAACGTTGTAAAACCTACCAGACTAACCCATCTCTTTACAGCATCAATTATTTGGAAGACCACTAAATTAAGACACTGTGGTGGTCTGGGTTTTACTTTGGTTTATGGGGTCTGGGAGTCTTATTGATTACAACAGTTTTACCTGACAGATGACATATGACACAGTATCTCCAGCTTTCATTTTTCTGCCTCCTTGAGAATTCATCCAGAGGGCAACATGTACATGAGGTAGACTTTTTTTATCAGGGTAATCCTGGGGATCCTTTGTCAATGCCTAAAAGAGAAAAAAGAGGAAACAAAAAGCTCCAAACTTTAAAATAAAACCATTCTCACACAGATATACACTAACCACATTTTTCCTAGAATCCTATCTGCCATATTAACATAAAAAGGACAGAAACTGTAAGTAGAAAACAGTGCCACAGTCTTTAGACATTCCATCCTTAAGGCTCCTCCCTCCTTCATTTAGTAACTAATATAACCAGATGCAACTCTGGCAAAAAAAAAAAGAAATAGGAGTTTATGGGCCATGGCACATAATACTTGCATATAATAAGTTAAGACTATAAATTCAGCTTTCTATGAAGTCTTTCAAGTTTCTCTTAATGTCCGCAATTCCCTCACTGAATTAAGTAGTTGGTAAGGACTGATGGAGATTGGCTACTCTGACTTAATGATCTGTTTCTCAAAGGCTTCTCTAGCCTAAATAAATCTCCAAGGTACCAGAAATCGGTGGATTTATTCACAATATCAGTTTAAACTCTACAAAGGCAGAATGAATGAGTTTCTAACAGAAAATAAGCCCCATGAGAGTAGGAGCACATCAGCCTCACTTGCAGCTGCATTTAGTGCTCAAAATGATTCTTGGCATACAGTAGCACCAAATGTTGCAGAATTATTTTGCTCAGTCTGCAATAATTCACTAAGTTCAAGCACTGTAAAATACTCTGAGATGAATAAGACAGTCACTGGTCCTAAGTCATTTGCTATTAGATGATTCCTCATTCTGCAAATAAAATCTCTAAAATAAGCCACATGTGCCATAAGGGAGATGTGAACAGTGTTAGGGAGAGTTTAGAGAGGCAAGGATCACTTCTATCTGAGAGCAGGAATCACAGGAGAAAAAAACTTGAGCTGGCACGGGAAGAAAAATAGGATTTTAAGAAAAAGTGACAGGAGCAAGAACATTCTAGGCAGAGATGAAAGCAAAAGTTAAAAGCAAGAGGTAACACAAAATACAGTTCATTGGACTGGAACTCGGTATGCACAAAGGGTAGGAGGGAGATATCTAGCTCTCTGGTGGGTTTCAAAAGACAAGAAGGGCAGGGAACAGAGTGCCACGTGACTAGATCACCTAAATGTGGTCTGCAGACCCCTGGGGAGTCTGGATATCCTTTTCAGGAAGTCAAGAGTTCAAAATTATCTTCCTAACAATACTGTTTGCACTGGTGATACAGAAGCAATGGTAGGTAAAGGTTCTGATGCCTTATAAACATTAATCATCAGGGCAGCCACAGCAAACTGCTACAGCTCTTTGTATGCTTCACCACCACACACTCAGAGTCACCAAAAACCAAAACACCAAAAAAACCTCCCCCAAACCAAAATAAAACCCAGAAATGAACCCAGTTTCACTAAAGAATGTCATTCATGGAATGGAAGAACAAGGGTTATTAGTTTTTTAAGGTCCTGATCCTGAACAGAAGGCTAGTATTTGTAAGACAAAATAAGAAGTATGCACAAGGCATGTGTGTCTACTGTATACTGAAGAATGAAGGCTGCTTGAGGAAAAGCACTTGTGCAACTGTTCAGAGTTGCAAGATAAACTAACTGCCTTGTTCATAGATCATAATTTTTCCTTGCAAGAATGACCGGCCAGCTACTGCTACTTAAACTTGAGTCTCTGGCAGACAATTTCTCAAAAAAGAATGTAATCAGCCTGCAACTTCAAGAAAAATAACTGGGAGTATATATTGTCTATGATAAAATTCAACCTTTTAAGCATAAATTAGAATTTTGCAAGTGAGAGAGCTTGACAGCTTCTCTTTTTTTCTTAAGATTTTATTTATTCAAAAAAAGATTTTATTTATTCATTCATGAGACACAGAGACAGAGAGACAGAGAGAAAGAGAGAGAGAGAGAGAGAGAGGCAGAGACACAAGCAGAGGGAGAAGCAGGCTCCATGCAGGGAGTCCAACGTGGGACTCTATCCCAGGACCCCAGGACCACACTCTGTGCCAAAGGCAGGCGCTAAACCCCTGAACCACCCAGGCACCCCAACAGCTTCTCAATACTTAAAGACTTTTCTGAGTAGGAATATTTTAAAATGTGATTTTTGATAATGTATTTGGAAGATCTGTAAAACTTGGGAAATTATCAGTTTACAAATGACCAAAGCATAATGTCATGCGTGAGCAAAAAATACCTATCCCAAGTACAACACAGCCCAAGAGATTTTCACATGAGAGTATGAAAAGTTCATTGATAAAAGCTTCAGAATCTCACATAACAATAATCCTTACAAAATGCCACTTACATAATACTGGTGTAGAATCAAAGAACATCATATACAACTATCTGAAAAAAAAAAGTCCTGAAATATTTCTCCTTTTTCCAATTATGTATTTGTGTGAAAATGGATTTTCTTCCTATACTTCAACCAAAACCACATATTACAACAGACTGGATGTTCAAGCGGATATGAGAATCCAGAGGTCGTCTACCAAACAAGATATTAAAGAGACTTGCAAAATTATAAAATGATGCCACTCCTCTGGCTAACTTTGTTTTGAAATATAGTTACTTTTCAAGGAAAAATGTTATTTTTGTAATCACATAATGGGTTTATAGCTATTTTTAAACAAATAAATAAAATTTTTAGAAACTCCCCAGTTTTAATTTCTAACAGTAAATATTAACACAGGCCACATAAACAAAAGCTCCTATAGTCTTCAATTATTTTAAGAATGTGAACGTTTCGGGAGACCACGAAATCTGAGAACTGCTGGAACAGAAATAAAGCAGGTCTTCCATCATGGCTGCACATACCCATGTCATGTCCATCATACACTCAAGGGCAGGAGAGCACCTAGGAAATGCTCCAAGTATCTGAATCTCCTCTAACCTGCATTATGTGGAGTCTTGATTAACTTGGATAGGTAATACTGCATAGAAATCTTAATCAATATAACTCTATCTAAAAAAAACTATTATCTTCTTCAATTGACTTCAGAGCAATATTAAGAAATTCTGAATTTCATGTGACATATTTTCCAGTTATTAGATTGGGGCTATTTGGGGATCTAACAAGCTACCTTTAGAAGGCTTGATTTAAAAAAAAAAATGCTTCCTGGTGGTTTAGGCTCGAGTTAACCAGGGCTATGCAAACCAGTTGTGAAGTACTTTGTGCTGCTTTATGAAAAATATTTAAGCTAAGACTGTGGTAATTCAGAAAAATCACATATGATGTTTTTCAATTGTTTTTAACAAGGGCTAAATCTCCATAAAGGCAAATCTCACCACTTTACCCCTCCCCCTTAGGCTAGCCTCCTACTTTCAATCCCTACTGAGATCACCAAAATATTTGTATCTACAGATACACAGATATTCTGTCATAAGACCAACCACAACCAGTCACATACACAGACTCTTCCATTTCACTCTCCTTTGAAAGCGATGAAAGGTAAAACCTGAATTGCTCACAAGTTTTAAACACTGCGAGTATTCAGACAGATGTTAATCAAGACCCATCACCTTCGACATAAACAACTTGCCATAAACAGACTTAGGAATAACTATAATATAGATAATCCTTTCATCAGAATTCACTGCACTTCTGTCGACACTGCAGAAATCCATTTATTTAAAAAAAGTATAAAAATATGGGACAGTAAATATCTTTGACAGATCATTTTCATCTTGTAAACATGGACCATGCTTTGCTTATTCAATTTTTTTTTTATTTTTAAAGATTTTATTTATTCATGAGAGACACAGAGAGAGAGAGAGGCAGAGACACAGGCAGTGAAAGAAGCAGGCTCCGGGCAGGGAGCCTGATGTGGGACTCGATCCTAGGATCACATCCTGGGTCAAAGGCAGGCACTAAACTGCTGAGCCACCCAGGGATCCCAGTTTATTCAATTTTAAATCCCAGAATGTAGCACTGTGCTTGTAAGTGGTACTGCATGTTTGATGAATGGAAGACTAGGAAAGCAAGTGAATTCTTTCAATATTCACCGAACAACTGTTATTTGCCAGCTACTATGTCAAGTGAAATGGAGAATATAAAGACAATAACTAACAATTTTAGCTCTGCCAAAGAAAAATGAAGGCACAGCCCTAATCGCATTAAGTATTACTATTATTGTTATTACTAATGTCACTATAAATTGATAATTAGTGAAGCTGAATGCTGGATACATGGGGATTTATAATACTATCCTCTGGTTTTGTAGAAGTTTAACAATTTTGAGAGTAAAAACTTAAAATAACAGGACTGCAGGCTGTTGGTGAATACTCAAAGACTGCCAGTGGGTCCCTTGTGATTGCAGTTTCCTTGTGTACTAGTAGTACTATGTCTTGTCATTCATGTAAGAGGAAGACAGCGTGGGCACACTGGCTTGGAGGACACATGCTCAGTGTTCTTCTGCCAATAATGTGCTCATGTTTGGATTCAGCCTTTCAAACTCTTGCCTGGAACCACTTGTGATAGAGGATCCACATTTCTAAGAAGGTACATAGTATCAGGGATACAATCTACAAAATCGATGCAAAATTGATCAAAGAAAGACTGAAGTCATAAATAAATTTGACTGAAGTCAAATTTCTGAGACAGACCAAACAAAATCCGAAAAGAAATCATTTTTTAGATGTCACAAGTGATGCCATGCCAGTGGATAAACACTACATTGCTTAAAGCGAAGAGCCAGAGCCAAGGCACATGCCCTCTTTACAATATTTACTGTTTTCTTTGTAGTTTCTTATATAAATGAGTGTCTTTTTTTTTGTGACATCAGGGTTAAGGTATAGGAAACAGATGACTTATTTAAGAATGAATAATAATCCTAAGGATATGCATAGAAAATATTCATCTTCTCTAAAAACCAAATAAATGCAAATCAAATGCCAATGGTGAGACACTGCTTCATATCAAAATGATAGCACTATTTTATTTAAATATCACCAATGATATTATTGCCAAAGAACCATCATCAATACAAGCAAATGTGTGGTGAAGCTCACACATATTTTGTTCTTATCAATGCGTATCACCCTTTTACAAAGCAATTTGGCAACAGCCACACAGATATCCCTATCTTTTGACTCAAGTATTTCACTTCAAGGAACCTAAACTAAGAAAATAATTCATCCAAAAGCAAAAAGATAAAGTTATTCAATACAGTTATTTCCAGTATTAAAAAGAATGTAAATAATAAAAAACTTTAAATAAAGATGTATCAGTGAAATATAAGATTAACAGGATCATTTTTAAAGATAATATAGAAATTTGGAACAATCTGTTTATGCCAAACAAAAACAGATTTCAAAATAATATAATTACAATATATACTAAGAGTAAGGAGTAAGGGAACTGTGCAAAAATGACAAGCATCAATTTAGCACGGGGTATCATGAATGAGTTTTAAGTCTAAGCCTTCTATTTAATATCATTAGATTCTTTTTCATTAAAATTCTTTTTTTTTTGCATCAGCTTTGACAACAAAATCTATTTATCACAAAATGGGTAAAATAGTATCTACAAAATTAGCTTCTGAATATGTAAGGGTACTCTTTTTAAATGGCGGGGCGGGGGGGGGGATCTGCAACCTAACATCTTATATTAGACCTTTTTCAAGTTAGGTAATAAAAAACATTCCTCATTTTCAACAACTAGAACTATCCATAAAGTCCACCTTATATATTTTAAAAAGAAAATAAAAGCGCAAGCACTCTGGCTATAAAGAAAACGCTAAAAAATAAAAATAAAAATAAAATAAAAATAAAGAAAATGCTATTACCTCTAAGAATCACCTTCTGTGAAAGACACACACACACACACTCTATCCATCTGTCTGTCTCCATTTCTCTCTAAACTTACAGGCCTGTCCTCCCAAACAACTATAAATAAGGACTATGGAGAAGGTAATACTCTCTAGTCCCCTAAACATCAACTATATCACTCCATAGAATCTCTGGAAACAAGGTTTCCATCAAGGAAGAAGTGGAGAGAGAAGGCCCCAGTGGCTGGCAGGGCAGTACGGGGGAGGGGGGGCCTGAAAGAGGAAGAGCAGTATGCTAATGCTCCATCGGTGAGATAGTTGTTAAGCAGCTTTCATCACCAGCTAGAATTTATTTCGATTGCAAGGATGAGGTGGTTCTTCAACTAGCTGAAGGAGGCAAAAAACACATGGCAGCAGCTGGGCTCAGCAATAAATGCTACATTTACCTTGTTAATTTCAAACTGGCTCACTGGGACACTGCCATTTAGCACATTTTCTCCAATTTCTATTAACCTCTTCTGAATGTTTTCCACTATAGTGTCTCGGCTTTGATCAGAAAGAATCTGGCCAATGACAAAGCTGCAAAAAAAGAGAGGGATTCATTTTTTTAATATTATACTTTATTAATAAAGGAGAGAAAAGGAAGATAAATGCCATTAGATTAACATGTGGACAAGAGCTGTACTAAAAGCTAACATGAGGGTGAGTGTCCAAAAGGCCGTTACTATTTGTTTTTTAACATTAACTCTACCAAAGGTTTACCAACCTTGGAATGTCAGGTTTGCCCTTAAACATACAGACCATTTTTTTAATGCACCAGCTAATGCTTCATACAAAATGTGGACAGAGAAAGGTATGTGTTCCATCCACAACTGCATATATGCAATTACAAAATTCACAAGCAGTTATATTCTACCCATAGGGAAAAAATTTAAAAGACAAAAATTTCACTCTCCTCATAAAGCACCAAGATACTATTTCTGATATCACCAAGCTGAGATGACCATTAGCTAGGTAAGCAGAAACACAATTCTTTATCCAAGTTTTTTTAAAAACCGAAAATTTCAAACTTCTTTCTTTAGCTTCATTATATTATGTTCTCCAACCTTATGCTATCTCTGAAAAAGTTCATATTATTCTACCAGACCCCTTCAAAAAACAAGGGAAAAAAGAAAAAGAAAAGGAGTAAAGAAGCCAATATTTTATCCATTTCTGAGAAAATGCAGAGCGAGGGTTTGACAGCTGCATTATAATTTGTCAGAAAAAGAACCCTAACAAAAACATTTGTATAGCTTTAATTACTAATACATTTCTAACTCAGAGAAATTTACTTCTATTATGATGCATCTTTTCTTAGAAAACACAAAGCTGAAGAGAACACTAATCGACAGTCTATACAAAGTAGTTTCATCTTTGGGTACATTTGGGGGCAATGAAGCATTTCAAACTTCATTTCATAAAAGGCTAACAGTGACCTATAGTCGAATGATCAACTTTGCCTAATCAAGAGTGGTTCTGCAGAAGCAACAATTGCTTAATCTCCCAACTTGAAAGCAAGAGGAAGACTAGAAAACAAGTAAAAAGTGTGACTATTCAGCAATATTAAAATTAATTTAAATTTTGCTTTAAAGAAAAATTTCTTCTATTTTCAGAATTGGGCAGGTTCACCAAACAGGAATATCTAAAAAGATAGAACATTAAATACCTAAAGATTCAACCTTTTTTAAATGGATGCTTTATAAATTAATGTGACTCTTTAAAAAAAAAAAAACAGGCCTTATCATCACAATTTCCAGTCTCAGATGCAAAGGTAGGGGGGTCAGCCATGAAATTTATTATTTCTGAGGTACTCAGAGTATTTGAGAACTAGCTCTTAAATTAACCTTAGTAAGAATTTTATTTAAAAAAAAAAGAAAGAATTTTATTTTTTTCTTTTTGCTAGAGATTCATAAGAATCTTTACAGACAAATGATATGGATGGAACAAAGTCTCAGTCTGTGGTCCACTACGAATCCCAGAATATTTAAGCCACAACAGGGGAAAATTTCAACAATTATGTTCCTACAGAGGCTCTAAAACAATTCAGGAACACCACACAAGGCACTTTCTGATAAGAAAATGAAAGCAAAATAAAACTGACACAAGCCAACATCAATGAAACCAACACCATAGGGAGCTAAGATATGAAGCTTCACCCTGTGAGTTATAGCTCCTAAGATGTATCTTACAGCAAGTAACTCTTACTGAGCAAATTTGGCTTTTGTTGAGTTTTAATCTACCTGGAAAATTCCACTCCAAATAAATGAGAAGCATTAATATGTAACAACGTCAAAGAAGTTATGTCCTCGCGCTTGGCAGAATTACAAATCTTCTCTAGGTCATTAATACTCCAAGTTTTTACAGACAAATTAAAAAAGCAAAAATGAAAGCTGAACTCACTTTCCAGTTTCTTTAGCAAGATCACACCAATCTCTTCTAACTATATCTAACCCTTTCAGTTCCTGTTTGGTGGAGTAATTCCCATCTGACGTTGGCTCAACAACCAGAGCACCATACTTCTTTTTCTTCAGCAGTAGCAGAGACTTGAAAACACCGTCAATGTCTATTTCAAGCAGTTTGTACAACTTGTTGACTTCACTTTTTACCTGTGAAAATTTCAAATCATTAATACTAGCTTCTCAAACATCTACCAGGAAGAAGATGAACAAGCTACAAATTCCCCAGAGTTAATCTAAACAGAACTTGAATTCACACAAGATTAGAGTGCATTTACTCAGGTGATCTAAAACACAGTATTATGTTGAGTATGATGCAAAACCACTGAAAGAGCATAGGGAGAAAAACTGATGAAAAAAATAATAATATATCATCCCACTCAATCAAAGGACAGAATTGGCAGGGTCTGCCCCAGGAAATTTACAAAAATTATAAAATAGTCTCTGAATCTGTAAACTAAATGCGTATGTACTTACCTTCAAACTACTGAGTTAGAAATTAGACAATCCAACAAATAGGTGGCTAAAAATAAGTAAAACTTTGACTACTAAAAATAAAGTCTAAGGGGTGCTTGGGTGGCTCAGCTGATTGTCAGACTCTTGGTTTCAGCTGAGGTCATGATTTCAGGGTTATGGAAGGGTAGCCCTCATCAGGCTCTGTGCTCAGAGTGGAGTGTGCTTGAGATTCTCTCCTTGTGCCCCTCTTACCACATGAGCACATGGTCTTTCTCTAAAATAAATAAATAAAATCTGTTTTAAAAAGGTCTAAGATCTCTCTGTACCTCCCAAAGCACCTGACGTATAAGGAAATAACTATATGTTGAACAAAAATTAATCAGTCACCTGCTCTTTATTGATAGGATCAAGGCACAGCCTTGATTTTAAGGAAAATACATAGCTTTTTGAAGTTCAATATGAGGACAATAGGCCAGGCCTGCTCTCAGGCAAAGGCTACAGGTCATATTTCACACATATTAGTGAAGAAGGCAGGAAGCTGTTATTTTGTAAGATGTTATCTTAGTTCTAGTTTATTGGGACAAGATCTTAACATAGCAAGTATTCAAGAAATGCTTGCTAATTATAAACTGCAATTAGGAGGCAACAAATGATTACTTTTAAATGTCCACTTGCAAAAAAAAAATGTCCACTTGCCTTTTCAAATATATTTTAAGTATTCTTGTAAAATTATAAATGTGTATGCATGTACGTAGATAGGTATTTATCCATATCAGCATATAAAATTCATCTGAATACTACTAGATATATTTCTCCTCATGCATGATAATGTGATAAGAATATACATGACCATATATTTTAAATTTATTTTTTTAAGATTTTATTTATTTATTTGTGGGGGAGGGGGGAAACAGCAGGAGTAAAAGGAGAGAGGGGCAGAGGGACAGGGAGAGGCAGACTCCCCTCTGAGCAGGGAGCCTGACATGGGGCTCAATTCCAGGACCCTGAGATCATGACCTAAGCCAAAGGCAGATGCTTAACTGACTGAGCTACCCAGATGCCCCCATATTTTAAATTAAAAAAATTTTTTTTGCTTTCTTCTTTTAACAGGAAGTTGACACAGGGTATATCACAGGGTGTGAAGCAGTGTGAACCCCCTCACAAGACCCAGGATAAACAGTAGCCAGTCAGAGATATCACTGTAGCCAGACCTAAGCCCAATATCCCGGAACTGTGAGAAGAACACCAGCCTTAGCAACAAGATGAAAACATCTCAGACAGTTTTCAAAGTAAAAATGTATTTATCACTTAAGGAAAAAAACACTCTCCTTTGAATTTAACCCTTAAAAACAAACAACTGGAGTAGAGGTTAAGAAAAATAAGAGGATGAGGAAATGAGAATCATGAAGTTTATTATTTTCAGGAGCACACATACACATACATGAATTTATGAAGTTCCATGTTTAAAGAGAATTCACAAAAGTAGGTAAAACAGATTAATTTCATCAGATTATCTCACCTTGTTTCCCAATTTATATACTTCTTCCAAATCGGTGCTATTGGTGTTTATCATAATTGAATCAGTATCTCCATAAATAACTTCAAGGTTCATCTAATAAAAAGCAAAAATTATAAAAATTAACAACAAAGACAAAGTGATCATCATACACAATGAAACTCAAGATTTTCCATACTACAGAAATTACACTGATCTTTCAAAAGTCTATGTTTATTCTTATCCATACTGTCAGAGTACAATCAAAGATAAGCTCCAATAAACCAGAAAAGAAAGCCACTATCACATTAAGAAAATCTAGCTAATTTTCTTAAAGCAGACAGAGAGCAGAGTGGCCAGGGAAATGTATAGTTTCAACCGACACAAACTATAGAACTAAATAACATAAAGGAGGATAAGAAACTAGGAAGAAGGGCAGGGGGTCTGTATTTATCCACTGTACCATAAGCTTAGTGGTCATGGCAATTTATAAAGCAGAAACATAATGGGTTATAATGGGTTTTTAAAATTCAGGGGCACAAATCCATATGAAATTCTTCACAGTTCCAAACAGTATTCAATAGAATATGAAGAGTGCCAAAAAAAAACCAATCATAACAAAAAACACTAGAGCACATACAGTATAAAGGCCTGGAAGTAAACTCTAATTAGCACTGTTACTAATTTGCTTGAAACACTCACATATAGGCTTCAAGCAGTGGCTAGATCATATCAGTGTTAGTAAAAGAAAAAAGCTATAATCCATTAGGACGGATTATAATCTTAAACTAGGCATCCTAAGAAGCCATTTCCAGTCTGTTTGGGTTACAATTTTCCTTGAATACAAAAACGTCACCAGGTATGATATTTAAGAGTCATTGTATAATGAAAATGCTCAGCATTACCTTTTGTACCATCTCTTTTGTATGCATCAAAATCTAAATGAAAGAAAAGTCAAGATTAATGCATTACATAGTTACAAAACCATAAACTTAAGTACATAGAGATAGATAACCCCAACGACTAGTCATAAATTATAAAGCTCTTCAATGGTTTTCTAACTACAATCCTCATAAGAACAGTAATATCAACATAATCTAAAAGTAAGTTGGCCTCTATGTTCTTAGCCAGAGATATGTAAGCAGCTCTACTATAAAGATCTACTTAAGATTCTTATAAAGATCTATCTTTAATGAATACGCATAATAAAAACATCCCTTTATGATATGGCAAAAAGGCGAACTATTCTCATTACTAATATTTAACTAGATCTGTGTGACTGAAAAAAAAAAGCTTAACAGAACATTTCAAATCTGGTCATTCTTATCTACATGGTATTCAAAATCTTAAAAAGTACAAAAATATAAATGCATATACACTAGATTTAAATTTCTTCTAGAGACTGTAAATTTCCTGAAGGCAGAGGGTAGACCTTCACATACTCTCTGGAGGTAGCACAGTGCCCAGTACTAAGGTGGGGCTGAGGAAATGTTCAGTGATCGGGTAATAGGTGTAGACAAGATTGTCTCTAGGCCCAGATAGCTGCAGACTGAAGACAGTATTACAGAGCCCTAGAAACCCTGTACTTAGAGTATCTTCTTTTTTTTTAAGAGTATCTTTTACATCCACCCCTTACTTGCCATTCCTACTGCTTCTTCCCCTTTATTACAGTCTCCTAATTTTGTTCAGGCCTTCATTGTCCTATATTCTTACCGAAGAAAGCCCTTTTCCTGGGGGTGGTGAATATGGATTAGGCTAATTAATGATTTTAATAACAGCCATAGACTGGAATCACCTGAAAAAGGTGATTAGCAGGAAGGGCTAAAAACCACTGGACTAAGATAATCATGATACTCCCATTCTGAAAAGTTTTTAGTTGACAGTGTATCCCCTCTCCAACTAGATCACAAGCACCTGGAGGCCAGAGCACATGTCTGGGCCTAACTCTAGGCTTCACACATGACAGGGGCTCAAAACCCCATTTGCTAGATGACTGATAGGTCTCAAAGTAATCCCAATTACTTTCCTGGAATTCAGCTAACTCCTAAAAAACATTCACTCTCCTCCATTTCACCTTCCCTTTTAAACATCTAAATCACAGGGAAATGCGTTGTGGGAGATTATCTGACAATTCCTTCGGGAAGAGGGCAATAATGAGATCAACCAAGTTAATCATAGTGAGGACAGAACTGCTCATCACAAGTTCTCTTTACCCTCCTCCCCTTCTACCCCACCAGGCTTCGCCTTCCTCATCACAACAGACAACTCCACAAGGTAACCATTACCTAAGTAAAATACCTCAGACGCAGCCTGTCAACCTCTCACTGCAACTCAGTATATGCAGGAACCAATTTCCTCTACTCTTTTTTCACACCACGAACAAAATCTACTATGTCATCCTTGAGCAAACCTCCAACATGTACTGGCAACCTTCATTGTTCACGTTTACTACTTGCCTCAATTCTCTCCTGCCACCAACTCACTACCATTTCCACACATGACCTGAGGGCTACCAAAATTATTTTGTTTGACCGCAGAAACCTGGTATTGGATCTTTTGCACACAAAAAATGGTAGAAAATGAAGCAAAACATAAAGACTATACTGCGGCAGCTTTTTTTCACCTAATACTTTATCTTAGAGATTATTTCCTATTTATGTATGAAGAGCTGCCTTATTCTTTTTTTAATAACTCTACAGTATTCCACTGTGTAACTCGATCATGATTTATTTAACCAGTGTTCTAGTAATAAACATATAGGTTGTTTCTGATCTTAACCTTTATAACTACACTTCAACAAATAATCCTCATATACATATAATCTGCCAGTAACAAGATAAACTCTCTAAGACTTACTGGGTCAAAGGTTATATGGGTTCAAATGTTTTGTAAATATAATCAAATTGCTTTCCACAGAGGTTATACTGATTTCTGAAGATAGTTTTATCATCATCTTTCCAGGGGACCTCAATAGCTGATGAGTATGCTCCATTTCAGGTTCAAGGTCCTCCCCAAAGTGTGTCAACTCTTCAGTCCATCCGCTAGGACACACCCCACAATCATGCTGACCTGACCTCTCACGCTTCTTCACTAAGCACTTCTACATGGTGGGTACCATAGTGCCCTGTCCAGACCAATGTTTACCCAAGTGCTAATGAGTAGGATCACCCAAAAGCTACCCTTGATTCAAACTGCTCACTGCAACGCCGGGGGTTGTCAGCTATTAGACACCCTGTGGGCTACCAAATTCTTAGTACGTAGCAGAGGGCCTGGTACACAGGAGCTATTAACGAGTATTTGTAAAATGCTGAATGAATAATCCTAAGGAGTGGGCAGTATTACAAACCCCATTTTACAGATGAGTAAAATTAGGCTCTGTGATTTTACCCAAAATAACAGAACTAGTCAGGAGCTCAATCTAGAAGCTGGACCTTCTATCTCATTTTCTCTTCAGAATGTTTCACTGGCTTGTTAAAAAGCCCATACCACATGAATGTTCTGGAAGCCAACAGTCAATAACTTATACATCACAGGTATTTTCCCCATTAAGGAAATGCATTTTTAAAAGAAGTCACAGGTATCAAGAAAAGTCTACTGGACACAAGGTACAGGGATTACAAGATGTCCGTTCATAAGTTCACTTCAAATTGACAAGCCTAATATTAAAGCTACCCATTCTGACAGAAAATCATTTTGTAAGTGCCAACAGCTAGAAAACAGGACTATAAAGGCTTGCTAAATTCATTAATAAGGCAGTCTGCAGTTATCTGATTTCACAGCAACACCTGCATATTTATCTACTCATTACCAATTGGATGATGGAATTTTTTCAAGCACATTTCAAAAATCTGCCAACTTCAAGTGTAAAAAAATAAACTTTGTGGTTAATTTTTCCCTTAACAAAGTACAGCTGTTGAGAATAATTGTTCAAGATCTTACCCTGTAATGTCAACTGCAGCAGAACAAAGAGTATTTAATTAGCAAATCTATCCAGTAATTCAACACCTATTATATAAAATGCCTTCGTGATTTTATTCAGGATAATTTGCTAAGAGGGTTATTACTGACATTCAGATGGAATTTAAAATTCCTACGCAAGTCGAGTCATAATAGCAGTAATGATCTCCCCAATCAGGAGATTCGGTGTCACACAAGGCTCTCTTGCAATGCAGCAGCCGATTTCCTGACTTCTTAATTCCTGGGCTCAGCTCAGTGAGAGCCCTTCATGCCGATATTTCAGTCAGCAATACATCTTTAATGGGACTCTATTAAAATAACTAGAACAAAAATGACTTTTTTTTTGGTTAAAAAGAATGACAGCACTGCCATCATATCAATCATTGCAGGCTTTGCAGAACAGTGCCGTTAGGGGAAAAGAGGAGGGGGAAACAGGAAAGGAGTGGGGCTGGGGGTGGGGAGGAGCAGTAATTAAAATAATACGAAAAAGTGTTTTAACCCCAATCTGAGCCTCTGAAGGCTGGAGAAGGGCGGTAGGGACTAAAAGGAAATGTAAAGTATATTTTAAAAAACTCTTTCCTAAAGAAAATAATGTATTCAGGAATACACCCACAATGTGGTTTACTAAGCAGAAAGAGCATGTTTATGACGCTGGGTTTAACAGCGGCAGCGACCTAAGACCAACTTCTATTGACGTATGCATTTACAGCTTCTCCTACCAAGGCTGGGAAAAAGCTGGGATCTTTACTTTTTGTCAGGATAGAATATGGGTGTCTGGCAATACATTGAAATGTTATGAAATGGTTTTAGACACTACTATAGCCTAAAACTGTGCTTATTAATACTAAATGAAAGCGAGAAAACACCAATTTTCCATGGTTAAAAAAAAGTTTCAAGCTCCTTTTCCAAAAGCACAGGTCTAAATGCAACAGAAATCCTACAAGTTAAGAAAACTTGGGGTAAGGTCAAATCCTAAAAAAATAATGCATGAACAGAATGACAACTGAAATCTCAATGGCTTTAGGATTCTTCTGTTACTGATGACATAAAATTAGAAATAAACTGGAAAGGTTTTTTTAAAAACACATTAGCATAACAGGGGTAGCAAAATGAATGGTTTTGAAGGATAGGGAAGAGAAAAGTACAAGAAATATAAATATTATGATATTTGGTAATCCAACCATTATCTAAGTTTTCCTAGTCCCAATTTCAGCAGTTTCCGAGCAGGACTCTGTGATACTCCCTTCTCCCACTTGGCAAACATTTGGTTCATCCTTATTATATTCTACTGCCTTTTTCTTATTTTCCCCTTATTCTTAGATGTGTGTCTTCTCTATAAGACGCTCAAGGAGCATAGGCTATGGATTTGATAAGTACCCTACTTTCTGTCTCTACCACCTAACATTCCTGCCTGGGTTTTTTACTGTCTTTAAAATAGTTTTACCTTCCTTAAAACTGGGGGAAAAGTGCCACCCAGATCCCTGAGATACATGGGAATAAAAAGAACTCTAGGCTGAAAACACAGATAGCAAAGATAAAACATTATACAAATTTGAGTTTAAAGAAAAGCCAGGGGTCTGAAAGGTGAGTACTGGTTTAAACTGCCAATTAGTAGCTGAGTGATTTGTGAATGATCTGGGTTCCCTCTCTAGGTCTTAGCATCCTCATTTAGAAAAAATGAGGCTAGGATTCCTCCCAGATCTAAAAATCTAGAATCCTAGTTTGACAAGCAGAAACACCTCTATCCTCCTATCTGGTTGTCTTGTCCTTCAAACACAATCACTTCTTTAGTACTAGGAAAAGGAGGCACAAATATGTCCAACAAAGACCGTCGGCATTACAAGAATATATATATCCATATTCTAGGTTAACTTTCGAAGGCTATATGGTTGTAAAATAACTAGAAAATACGTAGGCTCTCACAAGTTGTCTGCATATAGCTTAATGCACTTAATATAAGTGGGTGGGTATATTTCCAATACTTAAAACATTTGACATTCCTCTACTGAGATTCCCCCTGCCCCCGCCAGGAGAATATAAACACAGCATCTATACACACACACACACACACACACACACACACACACACACACACATATCAGGACTTTTCAACCTCAGCACTACTGACATTTTAGGCCGGAGAGTTTTTGGTCATGAGGGCCTGTCTCTGGCTTTTACCCACTAGATGCCAGTAGCATGCATGAACGCACATAGACTCTCCAATTTTGACAGCCAAAATGGTCTCTAGATATTGCCAAATGTTTTCTGGGGGACAAAACTGCCCTTGGTTGGGAATCAGTGATATTATGCTAATTGGCAGCATTTTCTCTCTCCAAACCCATATTCCATTGTCTGTCCCATAAGAATTCCTTCTAAACCCCATACATCTCCTCCAAACCCTCCCTGGCTCCAAAAGGATAAATGGCCCCTCCAAGAACCTAGAACTAAAAGGAAGGGCTGACTTCCTTTCTAATCCAACGAGCTAACAAGTCTCACATGAGATTCTATCTTCTTGCCAATGTGCCCTTCCTCCTCCAAGTCCTCACCACTCAGCCTACCTGTCTCCAGCATCACTACCTTTGAAGCCATTCCTCATACTTTGCCAGCATCCTTTCTAAAATAAAATGTACACTTTGCAATGAATTTCAAATCCCTTAGCTTTACCCAAGGCTCTAATGATACAGTAAAGGCCTCCTCCCACCTTTGAATGCTTCCCATATGCACTCTTCAATCCATCCTTCCTGAGATATTTTGAGTTCACTGAACAAGCCATGCTCTTTTTCTTGCTTCTGTGCTTTTCACATGCTGTTTCCCCATAGTGGTCCAAAGTGTGGGTTCAGAAGTTAGGCTGTGTAATGGTTCATTTTGTGTCAACTGGGCTAGGCCAGTGATACCCAGTTATTTGGTCAGACACCAGTCTAGATGTTGTTGTGAAGGTTCTCTTGTTTTTGGTGTTTTGTTTTGTTTACATGAGACCAACATTTAAATTATAGACTTTTTGAGTAAAGCAGATCATCCCCACCATAATGCAGGTGGATCTCACCTAATCATTTGAAGGCCTTAGGAGAGAAAGGAATGAAGCCCCCCAAGGTAACTGCAGACATCAACTCAAGTGCTGTGTGTTTGAGTCTTCAGCCTGTTGACTTGCTCTGAGATTTCAGTCTTGTCAGCGCCTATAATCCCATGAGCCAATTCCTTAAAATCAATCAATCCATCAATCTCTTTCTCTCCATCTCCCCTCCATACCCCCCTCCCCCCCCCCGCATATTGGTTCTGTTTCTCTGGAGAACCCTGATAGAGATTAAGTTCAAAGTATAACAGCACTGCTTACAAGCTGTGTGACCTCAGGCACACAACGTAACCTCTCCATGTCTCTAACATTTGACTGTAAAATGGAGATGATAACCACAGCTTCCTTACAATGCAGCTACGTTTAATGAACATTAAATATAACACATGTAAATTGTTTTCTGCAGTCCCTGGTATATAAGTTCATAAATGTTAACTATTATTGTTACTTAATGTCTACTTATTTTATAAGGAACTTTACACCATGAGAACAACCTCTCTGGTCTCCCCTGCTAAATGGTAATGAGGAGTATGTTAGTCTAATGTAGGCCTCAAAGTACTCTGTGTATACCAGAGCACACCACTCTACTACAAAGATAAGACACTATAAGCAAATCATAAGCAGAGATCATGCCTTAGCTATTAAACCTGACTCAATGCCTGGCACATAGGAGTAATTCAATAAACATTTATTTTTTTTACATTCTAATAAAAGGAGGCAAACCCAAGGGGTCCAACATGAGAAGAGCAAAGCCATGGACTGGTAAGTGCATCTCCACAACAAAAGGACCCTAAAGCTGGTTGCAGAAAGTGGCTATTAAACCCACACAGAAAAAATAAATAAATAAGTAAACCCACACAGAGTATGCATTTAAAAGCTAGCTCTTGGGGATCCCTGGGTGGCTCAGTGGTTTAGCACCTGCCTTCAGCCCAGGGTGTGATCCTGGAGTCCCAGGATCGAGTCCCACATCAGGCTCCCTGCATGCAGCCCGCATCTCCCTCTGCCTGTGTCTCTGCCCCTTTCTCTCTCTGTGTGTCTCTCATGAATAAATAGAATCTTAAAAAAATAAAAATAATAAAATAAAAGCTAGCTCTTTCCATGCAAGAAGTGAAGAGCAAATCAGTTTTAATTCCACCTTCAAGCACAGTGCATGTGAGATAAATATTCACTCAAGAAAAATGAAGGTCTACCTCAGTGATAAAGGTCCATTAATTATAAACTTGACTGAAAGTGTAACTCTCCCATAGGACTCATTTCCAGATAAACTGATTTTGTTTTAAATCCATAATTTACAACCTAGACCTTCTGACAGCTCATGTGTAAAGAATATAAAACACGCTGAATAAACAAAGCTTTCTGATAGGTTTCTCCTCCCTAACAGATACATTGAGTGATATTTATGAGTATCTCTCAATTACTGCCCTAAAAATGTGTCAAGGTTCTATTTTTGACTTAAAAATGTAAAATAACTAGAATCTATGACTTTGAATATGTGAAACGAGAAGTTCACTTCTCCTTTGTCTTCTAATTCCTTGCCCCCAAAGATTCATTCATCTTGTGCATTTTTTAACAATCCACCTTACATTTTGACTTGTAAAAAACTGTTTTCACCTTTAAAGAAAGCTTCCTTTCACAACATTCTTACTCCCTGTTCCTCCTCCACTCCAATCTCCAGTTCAGAAACTCACGTCCCCTTCCCGTGTTTCACTTGAACTTCTGTGCATTATTGCCATACTTGGGATTATATCTGACATAGGACTCTGGAGAGCTTGTAGAGCTGGCTTAAAAGCACACTTGAGCAAAATCTACTCACTGACACAAGGGTTCAAGTGCAAGCCTACACTCTTAAATACTAAATTTCCAAAAAATACCCAAACCCTAAGACACCGAGATTGAAACCAGAGCAGGAGACATTAACCTAAGGTTAAGAAATGTGAACATCACTGAAACTGTATGGAAAAATTTGAATGTGTGCCTACATGCATTTTTCTAGGAAGAGGGTCCACATATTACATCAGATTTGAAATTGTAACTCATTTAAATATAAGTACCATTGAAGATTCTCCAATTAGCCATAAGAATTAAGCTTTCAGATTTCTCAGAATTCACATATTGTCTACAGGACTAGAAACACCCCCCTTTAAAGGGCTTTGCGTCTTGCTTTGGAGCTGCATATTTTCAGCCTCTACAGTGTTATTTCCTTCACAGGAAAACACGGACATGTCAGAAGGCTCAGATTTGGTTCCCTGATTGACTCTGTGCATAACTCATCTGGGGGGCTAATTAAGACACGGCCAAACTATGTCCGCGCTTTAGTGAACATCGGCGCTCAGGCAAGTTTCACACACCCTGATTAAAATTGACTCAAAGTGTCTTACTTCAGTAATCACTTAGACGGAATGAATTTTACATTAGTGGGATCAAGCATGCACCAGGCCTCAGTGGAAATGAAAAGGGCTTATAGTAATAGGATTGATAAATCCACCCATTAGGTTAATGGCTAAATGATTTACATGTAACTTTCTCCCCCACTCCGCCTTCCCTCACCCTTTAACTCAGTAAAAACTATGCTTGGCATTTTCCACTGCAGTGCCATACACAAAGGAAATAGCCTTTCTATTTTGGGACATACTAATTTCTAATAATGGCTTGGGTAGCTACCATTAACTCTTTCAAAGCACAAATAATTGACTAATAAAATTAAGTATTCTATAAGGCCTGAAAGTGCTTAATTGATCATAATTGTCTATTTGAGAAGAAGGCGTCAGACTGGCTATGCGTAGATAATGAAGTTGGGCAATTGTGAAGCACTGCAATCAAGATAATACTTACAGCTAAAAAGGACATTAGCATTTTCTAGAATCTGCAACATTTTCGTTATAACTGAGGTCATGGGAATATGTGACTAGAAAACTTTGAGCTCCTAGCCCCCACGAATGGCAGATTTAACAGGTTGTCACTTGTCATGACTAAGTACCTGGCCTAAAGCTCGACCCTGGTGGAGCAGCTAGACAGTGGTCTGGAGGTCAACGGGAAGCTGGAGTGGCCAAGGGGTGGCTGTCACCGTTGTAACAGCATTTGTGATTTCTGGAAGGCTCCTTCTTAGGAATGGTGTGTGACAAGGGAGCCATGGGACAATTTATCATTACTCTCTGCTTTAGGGAAGGTCATAGGAGGGAGAACTTTTTAAACCCGACACCTTGGGGGTAGGAGGCAACTCCCTAGCCCAGTACCAAGGATAAATGCTATATTTTGTTCTATACTGATCATACTTTCTATATGCTCTCCTACAGCGAACTGCTACTCTTTAAAAAAAACAAAACATTGTCCTTTGCCCTCCCATTTATTGTAAGTTCAGAAAACAGATTCTGGGAATTAGTTATGATTAAAATATAGACGGTCCCTGCTTCAAAGAAAAATCTTACAGAAAGATGATCTAGATTTATGGAAATATAATTGTGTTCACCTTTCCAGAAATACATGTGTTACAGACACATGTTCAGCCATGCCTGTAGAATACATATATTTAAGGATCAATCAAATAATGCCTTCCCATTTATCCATCAGCTTTCCCTCTATCTCATCACCTTCTATATTTTCTCCGGGAAGAATAAAGAGAAATTCTGAAAGTTACAGGTATCAGTTTGAGAAAAGTCATGTAGGATAGAGGTACAGAGTATGAAGAAGATAAAATATCAATACAAAGACTATACAAGATTTGGCTCCTCATGACTTAAAAAAAAATACAGACCTTTATTTTTGGACTTCATTGCACTGCAAGAGTATAATCTGGCCAAAGCTCAAGAATTTGATACGAACTGTAGGAAGCACTGTAATTTTCCTTTCATTTAGAATCTCAAAAAGGAACTGATTCGTTCACTCACCAAGTATTTACTGAGTACTTTTCATGTGCTAGGTAAAAAGGAACACAAAAGTAAATGATTCAGACATGATCACTCCCCTCTATAGTGTGTACCATCTAGTGGAGCAGAGAACCAAATATGTGACGGGAAAATCCTATACGTGTACGTGCGCACATACACCTGCATCGGGGAGGGGGCAGGGAGTGCTTTCTTTCTTAACCCTGGGGTGGGAGTCAGAGAAAAGTTGACAGAAGCAGAACGTATATAAGGGGAAGGTGAGCTAGAGGGAGTAACAGGCAACGGAGGATGGAGGAAGAATGCTGGTTGAGGATCAAATAGATGGTGACTAAACAACATTAAACTTTTAAAAAATTATAGAAGTTTTTATGCAGTAAGAAAAAAATTAAAAAGTATGGCTAAGGCTAGAATGCTCAGGAAAGTAGGGAGAAGGTAGGAGAAAAGGTTCAAGTGTGAAGGACCTTGTAAGCCACATTAACAACTTTAAACTCAGGAGTGACACCACTGGATCAACAAGTTAAAGAGGTCTCTCTGGCTCTAAAACATGTGGAGAATACCTATCAGCCAGGAGGTGAGGTGGGGTGGGGTGGGGTGGGGTGGGGCAGCATACAGCGAGAAGTAATGAAGCTTACATAGCATAACAGCTATTGCACTGGAGACAGTCACAGGCGTTTAGAAAGTGGAATCTACAGGACTTGGCAACTGGCTGGATTTGGGGCACAAGGAAGAGGTAGAGGAGTCAAGCATGATACCAATGTTCCTGGCTTAACAACTGAGTGGACAGTGCTGTCACTCATTAAGACGGGGAATCCAGGAAGGGGAACAGGTTGGGGAGGAGAACCTTTAAGGCAGTTTCGGAAGTGATGAGTATGCTATGCCTGTGGACATGTGAATGGAGAGGACAGGGAGACAGATGGAAGCTAAGATGCTCGACAGAGGGGATGTGACAAATTTCAGGTGTAAGAAATCCAATACTTTACAGAGATGCAATAAATGAATAAATTGAAGCAACATCAGCATGCAGACAGAATCCATCGAAATGGATGGCACAGCTCAACCAAGGGGCAGCAGGAGAAAAGGGAGACAAGACAAACCAGCATCCAAATCACAGTAAACGGTGCTGTGTGGGACCCCCGGTCCCTTATTCCTCCTCCAGCATCTTCCTTTCCCTTTTCAGCTATCAGATCTCCATTCTTTCTGTCACAATTGGCAGGTGTCACATAAACCAGTGGCCACTGGCAAATCTGATGCAGGCTGCCACAGACAGCCAGGCACCACACACTGACCTTTAACGAGACCGATCCCAACAGGTGGCTGGTGCCTAATACAAATAATTGTATTAACCCTCCAAACAAGGTCAAAGAAGGGAGAGCACCTTGTGTTTTCATGAGCAACCACAACAGCCAAAGGCAGTGGCTCCCCTCCTTGAGGCAGTGACGGGCTCAACAGGAAGACTGAACATCAATCAGTTCGTTCCCCAAGAGCCTTCTATAGCTCCTGCATAGCCATCCTTTTCCTGCCTCCCTGCCTCTCTCCTGCATCGGGGAGGAGGCAGGGAGTGCTTTCTTTCTTAAGGCAAATTTGGTGCCATTTGTGAACAGTTTTGATTCATATTGTCCAACTGAAAAAAAAAGCAGCTATGGAGGAGGGGTTCCTCTCAGTTTCCAAATAACATTCTTCACACCCTTTGAGAGAAACTAAGTCATATGTGATTAAATTAATTGCCTTTGTTGCTAATTTGATTTTGATAACATCAAATGTCTCACAGTTCTCATGGACCTTTGACCTTGGAGCAAGTGACTGTTTTGACAGAACAGACAGCTGTAGCTCAGGGGGTGGGAGGAGGCCTGCACAACCTCCTGAAAGGAAACTGCCTAGAATGGGGCCCAGAAATCCCACTGGGCAGTCAGCAGCCAGGAGTCCTAGGCAGTGCAGTACAGGGTCCTACTGCACGTGCTGATCTACAGCCTCTCTCTCCCTGACTTTTACATACAGAAAAAGATCTTTCTTTCTCCTGAAGACAACCTCCTCTGCTCCCACCCTCTTAAACCTTGTGACTGTGAATGGCCTGGCTAAGACAAGCCACACACCACTGGCATGCCGGTACCCAGATAAAGAATCCAAGCAGTAGATCAGATTCCTGTCAGCTGCAAAAGAGCTGGCACTTCAGCTGCTTCTCATTCTTTATTTTTAAAAGGCAGGATGGGCTCAAGGGCATGGTGGCCTGTCACACAAGAAGAGACTGAAGATTACAAAGATAAAACCAAAACCCCCGAAGGGTACACAAGACTCACAAGAGACTGTGAAATGAAGAAGGGCTTCAGAAAGGCGCGGATGGCACTTCACAAACCAGTTAGAAGTGTGTTTCTCTTAGAGACAGAGCGGGGAAAATTGAATATGGGATTAAAGAAAAAAAAAATCAAACTATAGGTCAGTTCTTAGTCAATGGGACTAACAAATTAATTCCCCTGCTACTAATTTGGAAAATACTTATTTTCAGAAATCGGAGCCCAGAGCATTAAAATACTGGGACATGCTACCAATGCCAAAGTTAACTACTTGATCAGTCCCTGGAGCCCAAAGAGCATACTGTAAACTTAAAATATAAATCAACAAACTTAAAGAGTATGGCAAGAGAGAACTTACCTAATGCAGAATACAAAATGTGTTCTCTTTTTTCCCTATACCACCACCATTACCACCAGATCATTCTTGACTAATTCTTAGAAGCTGAAGACCAACTTGGATTTTGATGTATAAACTGCTTTTGACGATATTTCATTTTAAACAGATAAACACTTTTAAAAAAAATGCAAGCCAAAGACACCCTTTTGAGAAACCAAGAAAACAGATGTGGAAGCCGTTTGTTTAGATGAAGAGGAATTTTCGCTTTTATAGGAATACAATGATTCATGAAGAGGAAAAAAGTCTGTCATCAAGTTTACTTCAATAGATACTCTTGGGTTTGAGGCAGCTTTCTAAATATGGCCATTGCTTTTCTTCACATCTCATCTCTCCTGAAATATCTCAAACTACCACTAACAAACATTACTTTTATTGTCTTTGTTCTTTTAAATTTTCTGCTTAGTTAATATATTGTGCAGGAGAAAAAAAATCCCACAACTCTGGTACTACAGCATTACATACTTGCTTTTATTGCTTAGGTAGCTGGACAAAATACCTTCTGCTTTAGTGACTTATCAAAAGCAAGCCAGCTTGAGATTGTGAAAACACTAGGAATACAAGAAACCATGACTATAAGTTTGGAAATAAGAGTTCTCCTTAACTCCAAAGGAGATAGAATAAAAAACACTGTCCATTTTTTGTAAGAACTTCTAGCCAAGAGGACAATCTCCTTTCCTGATGTGCCTGTTTAATAGAGATGCCAGGCAGGGCAAACTTAAAACAGGGAAACAAGAAAAAGGGTGGGGGGAGCACTGGGTTCAACTCGGGCAGATGCTGAAGAAATTGCTCTCCTTCCATCTTGTGCCCTACACTCATCTGCTTGCACCCTCTGTTCCTCACCCACTGGCGGCTGGGCCCACGGAGGCTCACTGGGTCTGTCTACAGTCTGCTGTCCAGGTTAAGAGGCACACAAGGTCTGCAGCAATGGGAGCTTTATGTTCCATGCTCCTCTGCCTCCTTGACAAAAGAATAAGGCAAAACCAGCCAATATCTCTCAGTTTTTTTGTTTGATAAACAAAAACTTCACAATTCCCTACCCCTTAAGATTCTGCTATGATATCAATTAAGTACCAGAAAAAAAGAAATAATTTCTTTTCTGCAATATCCCCATTTGCTATTTTGCCATGTTACTTCCTGTAACTTATAGTTAAAATATAGATGTTTTAGCCTATCCCAAATATAACAACATAATTTTGAAGATGCATTTTCAAACTACACATACTCCTGCTATGAGCTAAGGCTGTCTATGAATCCCCCTAATGGACTACAAAATTCTGTATTCATGTATATATATGCACATTTTTCTGGGTAAAGAATCCACAGCCATCACCCAATTCTCAAAGAGGCTCCAAAAGATTAGACTCCCCTGCAAAATTTGTAGTGATTTCACAGTTGTGTTCAATCAGTCCTCAAACAGTCTAAGGAGTTGCCTGGTGTATTTCATACCTGTGGCCACTCTTGATTCATCCAAGAGACTGCCAAAGAGGAACAACCTGTTTTGCTGGCTCCCAAGTCACGTATAAACCCTTTGCTTAAAAAAACAAAAACAAAAACAAAAACAAAAACAAACAAACAAACAAAAACCCTTTGCTTATCGTCCTAAAAATGAGGGTCAACCAACAGTCACAGGTGAGGGGAAGAAAAAAAACAGATGAGCCTTAACAAATCTGTGACTACAATTATCATCACAGGGACAATGTGTAGTTTCAATCAGGTGGGTCTAAAGGTTGGTGAGTTTGCCAGGTGGCTGAAAGGAATCTTACCCATCACAATAACTTTTCTTTTTTTTCCCATCAATAATAACTTTCACAGTTTGTTTATTCAACACATATAGAGCTTCTACTATGTGATAAGTATTCTTACAGGCGCTGGGATGAGAGCTGGAAGCAAGGAGCTAAAGCACCAGTCCAGAGGAGAGATTCTACAGGCATGGAATAAGGTGGTAGCAGCAGAGCAGGATGGGAAGTAGAATGAGGACACAGTAAGGGTTGAGATGTAGGAAGTAAGGAAATGAGAGAAAAACCAAAGATATTATCTTTAACTTTTGGCTTGAGATGCATAGATTGTGGCGCCTCTTTTAAATTCGTGATGAGAGCAAAAGCATGTTTGTGACATTAGAAGCCATTTTTTAAAAACCTACAAGACTGGGGATCCTGGGGTGGCTCAGCGGTTTAGCGCCTGCCTTCAGCCCAGGGCGTGATCCTGGAGTCGCGGGATCGAGTCCCACATGGAGCTCCCTGCAGGGAGCCTGCTTCTCCTTCTGCCTGTGTCTCTGCTTCTCTCTCTCTGTGTGCCTCTCATAAATAAATAAAACCTTTAAAAAAAAACCCTACAAGACTGGCAGGGTGCCAGGGTGGTTCACTTGGTTAACCATCTGACTCTTGTTCTTGGCTCAGGTCTTGATGGCATGGTGGTGAGTTCAAGCCCCATGTCAGGCTCCATGGTGGGCATGGAGCCTACTTAAAAAACAACAAAATCGGGGATCCCTGGGTGGCTCAGCGGTTTAGCACCTGCCTTTGGCCCAGGGCGCAATCCTGGAGTCCCGAGATCGAGTCCCACATCGGGCTCCCAGCATGGAGCCTGCCTCTCCCTCCTCCTGTGTCTCTGCCCCTCTCCCTCTCTCTCTCTCTCTCTATGTCTATCATAAATAAATAAATCTTTAAAAAAAAACAAAATCTACAAGACTGGCTATAAAGTTGGATTACAGACATTCTAGTCCCTGTGCTGACGAGTCATGCACTATGGTGGACATTTCAAGATGTCACTGCCCTTAAGGAACCTAAAAGACAAATGTGATCACTTCCAACTAAGCAGCTTTTACTGTCTGAAAATCAAAGGAAAAGGACTCAAGAGTGGTCACACAGGAATGTAAAAAAAGGACGAATAAGCCAATCACACCAAGTTGCACACCAATGGAGTGTCTATTAAAACCACCTCTTTGGGGACGCCTGGATGGCTCAGCAGTTGGGCGTCTGCCTTCGGCTTGGGTCCTGATCCTGGGATCTGGGATCAAGTTCTGTATCGGGCTCCTCTGTATCTAGACCCGCATTGGGCTCCCTGTAGGGAGCCTGCTTCTCCCTCTGCCTGTGTCTCTGCCTCTCTCTTTCTGTGTCTCTCAAGAATAAACATATAAATCTTTAAAAAAATTTAAAAACCACCTCTTTGGAGGCACGCCTCAGCCTTTAGCTGAGTCCAAAAAGAGAAGCAGCTCTAGGTTCATGCAGGGAATGGTGCCTCTGATATTAAAAAGGGAGGGACAGCAGTGCTGATAAAAGAGGAATGGGATGAATGGTTTCTGACCTCATCATTTAAATGTCCTCGTCCCTACGTACTGTATCGAGAGAGAGAGAGAGAGAGAGAGAGAGAGAGAGAGAGAGAGAAGAGTCCAGGTGGGGGACAGCCATAAAGTCCAGAAACCTGGGCTCCTGAGAGGTTTAGTGACAGAGCCAAGATGCCTTTTAAGGCGTAGCTCTTATTTGTTTTTATTTTTTTAAGATTTTATTTATTTATTCACGAGAGACACCGAGAGAGGCAGACATAAGCAGAGGGGGAAGCAGGCTCCCTACAGGGAGCCCAATGCAGGTCTAGATCCCAGAACTCTGGGATCATGCCCTAAGCTGAAGGCAGACACTCCATCACTGAGCCACCCAGGCATCCCTTCTTGTTTCTTTGTAATCCACAGTATCTTTCCTCTCATGCAAGAATCTCACCTCTCCCCCACCCAGGACCCTTCATCTTTTCCTTCCCACTAATGCCTTTCTTTCTGTTACTAATGATTTCTCTTCAATTAAGCGTACTCATTCACTTGACAAATATGTAGTCTGTACTGCTCAAAATATGGTACTTAACTCTTAGAAGACAAAAATGTAGTCCACACCCTTGAGGACCCTGCAACACATAGCCCAGTTGTCCACAACAGTCTCTTTTTCTTCCTTATCTTTTAAGGGCTTGCCCCACCTACCTCATGTTCAATGTGTAAAACCTATGCTGTCTTGTAGCTTCGTTCTCAGACTCCATTCCAATCATTCTTTCAAAGTTTAGTGGTCTCTTCTCGCCCAAGGTAATAGCCACTGCTTATGTTAGATACTTCAACAATCACCCAAGCACCTACCCTAACAGAATGAAAAGGTAAAGGTACTTCATCACTACCCTCCCCCAGATCCTAACAACAAAGCCCATACATGAACATGGCTCCAGACACAGTCACATTTTCCATGGTGGGCAAAATCACTTCCAGTTTAGAATCATGAACCTCCACCGATGATTCCCTGTGCATAAGCTTGATAAGTGAGTCATTTGTCATAAAGCATACTTATTCCAGACATTTGCCTATGGGTCACCAAGATTATTTGCCCATAGGATTACATTATCCAAGATGGATTTTCCATGTTTAGGCAAACAAAGTCTCCAAATATGCCAGATAGCTTTCCTTTGTCCATCCTGTTGTAATCTCCACCCTGCTCTCCTGGAGGGAAGGCTGACCTAATGGACTATAGCCCTTGTCTCCTAATTTCCAAATGAGTGTGGAGAACACCACATAGATCAAAAGCGAAATGAGAGCAAACTATTGATGCCCCTGGCCTTTTCCCTGAGGGGGCACATAGGGGCTGGCTAAATCGACCCCCTTGTGGTCAAAAGGCCCTTTACACCCAAATCTCTTTTTCAGGGTCAGGTATGTGTTCCTCCTCCCAGTCCTTTTCACCAGAAAGTGTAACATTCCTGCTATAACTAGCCCTAGAGTTTCATAATTCTCTTGTGATTTTGCTGGATCCTGCATCCATTTTGGTAAATAATCCCTTTATCAAATCCTATTAATCCTAGTGTTATATCTTTCCTACTGGGGCAGGAAATGCATTTTTAAATTCATTTTAAATCTTAAAAACAAACAATTTTAAAATGTTCCTCCTTGAAGTCCCAATCTCCTAAGAAACACATTCCAAAGAGCCACTGCATCTTGAAGACCTAGGCTTGTAAGATTTGAGAAGAAAATATACTATGAACTTCCTTTAAAGAGCAAGTCTATGGATTTATCTTTTTTACTGTGACATATTAACTAAAATGCTCAAATTTCTACTTCCTTTAGCCTTATCTTATTGCAAAAAGAAATAAAAATAGTGAACGCTATCATAAAATAACACAACCTACAACCTCTACCTTACGGTCTTGACAAATGGGCAATTACTACATCATTATTATAAGTTAATTTACATCATTATTTTTTCGTGTACACATTTCAGGTCTCTAATTACATTGTACATTACTGTTGAGGATCAGGACTAGGTCTTACAATTGTTTTCCTCACACTTATTCATGCCTTGTAATAGCTCCTTTAAGAAACAAATTTTCAATAAATGGTTGTTGACAGTTGGAAATACTATCAACAGAAACAGAACAAGAGGGAGCAGGAAAGCTAAGAAACAGAACAAGAGGGAGCAGGAAAGCTAAGCCCAAGAGCTATGCTCACTTCGAGACTCTGCCTTGCCTTACCCAGAGATTCTGCCACCAGAAGAAATATAAAAGCCTCACTGGAAGGTGACTGTAAAAGTTTAGGAAAACAGCTGTATACCCAGCAAGATTATTTTCCCCAAGTAGCCAACATGAAATAGAATTTACAACAGAGACAGGAAGAAGAGTAGGTGGAGTTAGAATAGAAGGAAATGAGGAGGCTCAACAAGAATTAATTACTGGTAATTACACATGCTACAGCCTCTCTTCTTTCTCCACCCTCTAGCTAATCAACAGTGGGAACAGATGTGGTCTGTGGTATTGGGGAGGGGGTGCTTAACAGCTGTTTGGAGAACATGCCATTAAAAAGCAGCCTTGTCCACAGAAACCCAAGAGTTTTACTGTTTGAAAGAAAAGAGGTAATGAATAATGACCACAGTTTTACTTTGAACTTAGCCCATTCAGGCCAATAATAAAAAAAAGTTCTTTTCCTGATTTTTGATGAACTACGGCAGTAGCTTTGCTCTTTTCTATTACAAGAGTGTCTCGATATTTGAATCTGTTTCACATGCCTGATCCAAATACTCCTGAAACCAGTACAGACATCCAACTACTCCTTATTTAATAAGCAGTCAATAAAATCTTGACTATGATAATGAAGACAAGAAGGAAAACTCTGCCAAGTGCCCACTACACTGAATACCAAATTAGAGCGAAATAATCCCAAATTTGCTAAACTATCTTCCTGGATGTTCTTCTATGAAATGAGAACTCTATAAACAACATGGCAATCATAACATTCCAGTTTGCTTCTTTAAAAGTTTCAAGAATACAGCACACTGTCAATGCATACGACCTTTCTTAAAAGATAAAAACACAAACTAAAGCCCAAGAATAAATTTCCAAACAACACACCAACCAAGGTTTTAATAGGAAATGCAGTTACTCACAGAACAAAAGTTTCAACCTCTTTCTAGTAAGGAGCTACTTTTGCTTCCTCCAACATTTGATGACTGCCTGCTGGGCTGTTATTGAGGGAGGGTCAATGTCACTCCCATCCCATCTGGAACACCCCTATGGCCCAAGGAATGGAGATGGGGGCACAGATTTGGCTTCAGGAATTACCAGGGACTGCTATCTATGATCTCAAACTCTTGTGCTGGACTATCTGAGAAACTTTTTGATTTGGGAACCAAGCAGGCTCCAAAAAGGCTCCAACAAATATGTCCATTTGTTCCAAAGTAGTACTCAATAAGTGATTGATTACACCATTGACTGATAATAAGCACATTGACTGCTTCTGCTGAAATGTGCAACTATGTTGGAAGCTTTGAAAGTTCTTGAGAAGCTTAACAATTACAAGTTCTTCTTAACATAATGTTATTTATACATATATATGGGTGTGAGGTGTATATACACAAAAAATGTTTAAGAGGGTACATATTTCATAAGCACTTACAGGAGATAGTACACTAATATCCCATGTCTAATCTTCTTCAATTGAGCTTGCATATTCTCAAATTTACTTCTGTGTACTTTTGGGGCAACTTCAAGAATTTCATTCAGTTTCGGTATATGCAAATTGCACGAACTATGATTCAATCCTGTGGGGGAACAAAAGATGGAGCTGGGGCTGGCAAGAGGAAAGGAAGGTAAAAGCTAATGGCAAGAATAGGAATAAAGATTTTTAGAATGAAGCCATAGGAAAAATACAAGATGAGTGCAGGCACACCTGGGAGTCAAACTACACAGTAATGGCATGTAAGAGTCAACAGTAAGCAGGGATAGGGGCCAGCCCCAAGGAGAGAAGCATCCAGAATTTCTGAGTTCAAAAATGAAGAAGGCAAGGAGCAGCTAGGTAGAAAACCAGCCATGGGAGAGGAAAGGAAATGCCCCAAGCATGCTTGTTCTGCAACCAAGCAGATGTTCTATTAAATAAGGGATGGGGGGATCCCTGGGTGGCGCAGTGGTTTAGCGCCTGCCTTTGGCCCAGGGCGCGATCCTGGAGACCCGGGATCGAATCCCATGTCGGGCTCCCGGTGCATGGAGCCTGCTTCTCCCTCTGCTTGTGTCTCTGCCTCTCTCTCTCTCTCTCTCTCTCTCTCTCTCTATCATAAATAAATATTTAAAAAAAAGAATTCAGTGAATGAATGAATGAATGAATGAATGAATAAATAAATAAATAAGGGATGGTAAATGCAAATGAATAGACAGGGATGCCTGGGTGGCTCAGTGGTTGAGTGTCTGCCTTTGGCTCAGGGCGTGATCCCGGGATCCGGGATCAAGATCCGCATCAGGCTCCCTGCGAGGAGCCTGCTTCTGCTTCTCCATGTCTCTGCCTCTCTCTCTTTGTATCTCTCATGAATAAATAACTAAAATCTTTTTTTTCAAAAAAAAAAGAAAATGAATAGACAATATCCCTGATTACTAAATAAGAGTATAAGTTAAAGGACCATTTTTATTAGACTTATGTTTACCTAAGTGCATATAAATACTGTGTTTTCCTAAGAGCTTCCATAGATTCACTCTCAACTTCAGAGCTCCTGTTCACTATAGCTTCCATGAGGTCTAAAGTTCTCAAGGTCCAAAAGTTTTCAAGAATCTCTTCCTTCCAGCAAGAAAAGGACTATCTATAGCTTCCCTTGCAGTTCACCGGGATAAGCTATTTTTTTTGGTGTGCTCTGCAAACCCACCTTCTGATCCCTAGAAATAATTTTAATCATCTGCAAAAGAGTGCATAAGAAAGTTTAAATTAATCCTTCATCCTAAATTATGTTGCTTTTCTGCATCAGCAAAGACACATTACCATGCAAAATAATGAGCTTTTTTTTTTGTCTGATAGAGAATATATTTGGGAGAGAAATGGGAGTTTCTGGCAAAAAATAAAGGCTTCATTACTTCAGCTTTAAATGTAAATTAGGCACTCAGCAGCATGCAAGTTAGGACAATTTTCCTTACACAAGATAAGATGAATTATATTTTATTCCTTAGTTCTTAACAAGAGTCACTTCCTTAGACATACCTAACCCTTAAACAAAGGCTGTTCTTTGTCACAGCTAGGGAAATGTTTTTATTACTGATGTTCTTTAAATATGAATAAAAATCTCTCTTCTATACTCATGTTCATAACGAGCTGCTACTTAGGCAAAGAACATCTAAAATGAACACAGAAATAAAAGGGGGAATATTTGCTTTCTATGTGAACATTACACCTATCACCCCAACTACTAGTGGGAAGGACTTTAAAAAACAACAGCTGTTCTTTGAGGCTCTAATACTGTCCGACTTTGCAAGAAAGTGATAGCTTTCAAAAGTGAAAAAGGCATTAAACACACATCTGATTTTCCAGAATCACACCAACGTAGCAACTACCAGTGTTCTGTGGGGTTTTGCTCTTGTTTTTAAAAGGTGATCACTTCTTTTATATTTAGACTTCCTCCCTCTATCTGGAACTCAGTATCCAAATGTCTATTCTACAAAGGCCTTGAATAAGACCCTCCAATCCAGTCCTTCAGCATGGCAGTGTCAGTCACCTTCAGTAAATAGGCCTCTCCATTGTATTAAGCATTCAAGAGACCATTCTTACACAAGCAAGGATCAAAGACGTTTCTCTGAGTGTTTTGTCCTAGTTAATCTGAATACATTACAGAATATCACATCTTTAAACCTGAAGTTCCCTGAATCACTCATGACAAAAATATAGTCCTGAGATTTAAGTCTGGAATTTTCCTTTAGTTCTACACAACCTGAATATGTAAGTTCAGAAAGAAGAGAAGGTAAATGAGATATGCTCAACATCTTATTAACTCATAACACTTTATATCCTAATATGTGATACCAAATTTTTAGTATCAGCTTTACACTTGAGAGATTCTTCAATTGTCAAATGCCTTTTCCAGCAAAACTCTCTAATATTTAAAATGATGAGAGTACAATTGACCTAAATTTTAGCATCATAAAATCTCAACTACGTGAATCATATTAATATTGTTACTTTTCCTTCTTATATGTTGGCTGTACATTTTCAAATTAGTGCAGAATCCTTGAATGTTCCTCTACCAATTTTTCTGTTGCCACTTCAGCAAAAATCCACACAAGGAAAGAGAAAATGGACATTTTTACTGTTACATGAACTTCTACTTGAAGTCCCATTGCTGTTTAGATGTAAGACCTGAACACTTAGGAAGCACTAAGAAAATGAAGTTTAGGGTTTTTTTTTTTCAGTATACTTAAAATACGTATTTTACATCATATAGACAGGCTGGGGAAATGTATTTAGAAACATCAATCTTACAGGTAAAATATAAACAGTGTCAGAATCATCTGATAGTCTCTCCTTCCCCTCAAAACAAGGAGAAGTTAGATTTCCTAGAACAGCATCATCCAAGAGTACTTCCTACAGTGACAGAAATTTTCTATATCTGCACTGTCTCACATGGTAGCCACTGGCCATTTATGGCTACTGAGCATTTGAAACATAGTGTGACTGAGGAATTCAATTTTTTATTTTATTTGGTCTTAAATAATTAACTTAAATAGCCTACTGTGGTTAGTGGCTGCCACGCCTATGGAGGAATTGAAACATGGCTAGTGTGGCCGAGTAACTAAATTTTAATTTTATTTCATTTTAATTAATTAAAATGGACAGTGCAGATCTACAACACTGATAGCTACAAAAGTAAATAAAGCTGTTATTAACTGGAATGTACTTTAAGAAAAAATGGTGTGGAGGCTGAAAAAAGGTAGAAGGTGGCCTTGTATTTTTATTCACCTCAACAAATTAGTAGCAGTAGAGTCAGACACTGAATCTTAGTTTTGCTTTTCATCTCAAATGATCAACTTGGTGTTAAGAACCCTTAGAGGCATAATCTAAAATTTCACAGAATGGCCAAGTTTATCTGTAAAAAGTGGCACTTTGACAGCTCAAAGGGGACAAACATCTTCCCAATTTTCAGGCCAAAAATTTACACGAGGATAGAGTGTACGTTACGGTTAACTAGAAAGCAGAAATGATTACCAACACACATATACATTACATATTCCACATGTAAAATTCAAATTTTCCTAATGCAGGTGAAAAGGCTCTGTAGAACACTGCGAAGCACTACACACACACACACACACACACACACACACACAGCACTCCTGCAGCCACTACTACTCTTATGGCTTTTACCTTCAAGAGGCTTGCAGACTAGCATCTGCCAAGGCCTTGCTGGCTGCCCACAGGTTTGGCGGGGGGGATGTATGGACAGTCAAGATCACTCCGTTTTTGATTAGTGAAAACATGAGAAGTGATGTAGACAAATGTGGTGATTACTGGGTCTTCTTGTTTTTAATTTTAAGGTCAGCAGTGCTTTACCCTAATGATGGGCAGGGGATAAACAGACAATAATTGAAGGAACGATATAAGGCAATCTGGCTCACTACTCCAAGGTTTCATGTCTATTGTATGTCAAGTCATGCCATTCCTCCTTGAAGGCAACTACCTTTCAGGTTTCCTGGACCTTTTACATGGAATTCTAGTATATTCCCTGATTTTTAAAAATCACACATGTATGTTTGGGTTCTAGGACTTTCTAGGTTTAAATTTAGATTTTTCCTACATTTGTGAATAAATTAATTTAATCTCCATTATGACAGACTAGCATTTCCCATTGAAACAATGTTTTAAGTAGGGATTGATCTTAAGAACAGGGGTATGCCATCAGTTATTTATATGAAAGACAGAAGTGAAATCTATAACCACTTAGAGTAAATCTGTAATATCAGTAGTACACGGGGACTACTATAGGGGCTTCTAGGGGCTTCACACATCCCTTCAGGACCTGAGTCTAAGGCCCCAAAAAAGGCCACCCTCGGAGGGTAAGACCCACTTACACAATGGATGTGACAACACTCTGCTGAGATCAACCAAGAGACTATTATATGTGTGCACCTAGACTCAGAATTTGAAAGCCTCCAAAGGTCTCTAAAGGTGATCTAAGTGTAATCTTAGGAAGCACGTCCAGAATGAGCTTGCTGCTTAGTAAAAATTGTATTATAGTTTGGTTTGAAATAAATTGTATAAGTGAAGGAAAATGGTCAGCACAGAAATAAGCTCCAAGAACCAGACACTGGCAAGCTTTACTACTCAGCATTATTCAGGGGAAACCCAAACAGTCCCTGTGGCAGGTGTATCCTAATCACGGATTATCTAACCAAGTCCTTTTGTTTTGATTCCATTCTCACCAAGCAACCTTGTGATTGTAATTTGGCTTCCCATGTGGCTTGTCTATAAAGAGAAATGCACTAATCTCTCAGTTCAACCTTACCAGTCTAATTAACAGCTGTAGTTCTCATTTCAAATGAACAAACTGGCAGCAAGGCATGTACATGTGAGTCTGACCATCCACAGTGTGCTAAAAAGGTCAGATTTCTGAGCCTTTAAGAATAGGAGCTCTTTGTTCACCTTGGAATCTCCTGTGCCTAGAACAGTGCAGGGCTCATGATAGCTGTTCAGTAAATATCAGGCTGGGGTCCAGACACCGATGATTTTTAATGTCTTTCAATTCAAATGGCAATATATATTAAAAGAGCAGAATGTTCAACATAAATGGCCAGAAAACAGTTTGTTAGAAATAAAATATTTAAGGATTATACTATTAATATGACCTAAGACTATTTATTTGATAAAATAAACAATAAGCAATTCAAAATGCTTCCTTTTCAGGTCTAAAATATAAGAGTTTTCTTCCATCATTTTCTCTTGAAAAACTTCCTCATAATAAGCAAAAGCATTCAAAATTATTCAGAAGCTTGACATAGTCCTCAAGAATGCTCACTTTTTAAAATAACAATGGTTTTTCCTACTGCAACCATTTTGAAAAAAGTTAACATTTCTCCTTTTCACCTTTCCTTAACTCTGTAATTCATTCTAAATATCCACTTGAACTATTCTATATCATATCCAATAAAGGCAACAATGACTAGAAAGGATTAAGTTACCTACTTCCATGCTTTACTTTACAGATATCAAAGCAGGTCTTAAT
The DNA here is from genome assembly GCF_011100685.1 of Canis lupus familiaris. Lineage (NCBI taxonomy): Eukaryota > Metazoa > Chordata > Mammalia > Carnivora > Canidae > Canis > Canis lupus. The sequence continues at coordinate 20,400,598 of NC_049260.1, read as the reverse complement.
TTGCTGTAATGTCACAAAACCAAAAACCCAGACAGATTCTGCTTCCAGGCCTGGACAAACTTTGCCAGAGAAAATCACCATAACCTCTGGACAATCTAAAAAACAACTACCTGAAGGCACTGGAGAACAGTCAAAAATAGGCCAAATATTGGAGGGAAGTCAGCAATTGGAAAAAAGGAAAGACCCTGAGCAGGCTGCTCATTCCTCCAACTTTATGCCTGTGTGGAGCAGTAGTAGTCTAACTGGCTGAAAGAGGCAGAAGATAGAGTTTTGGGTGACCACAATAGCTGAAAAAAAAAAATCGACACAAATTACCAATATCAGGAATGACAGAGATGACACCACTACAAATTCTACAGCTATTATAAATAACCTCATGCCAACAAATGAGACAAATTTCTTGAAAGACACAAACTACCAAAGCTTACATAAGAAGAAATAGATAACCTGAACAGCCCTATATATGTTAAAGAGACAGAATTTGTACTTAAAAAACTTTTATACAAATTAAAGTCCAGGCTTCAGTGGTGTATTAATTCCAACATTTAAGGAAGAAATAGTACCAATTCCACAAAATCTTTCCCAGAAAACTGAAAACCTGAAGAAGGAATACTTCCCAACACAATCTAAAAAGCTAGTAATATCCTGGTCTGACTGAGACTGATGAAGATATTACAAGAGAACTTAAGACTAATATCCCTTGTGAACATAAATGCAAAAATTCTACAAGTTTCAGCTAATCAAATCCACGATAGTGTATCAGGACCAAGTAGAGCTTTCTCCCAAAATGCAGGGCTGATTTAACATTGGTTTTTTTTTTATTTAACATTTGGAAATCAATATAAATGACTATATTATTAACTAAAAACCAAAAGAGCAAAACAACCAAAAAAACCTTATGACTGTCAATAGACACAGAAAAGACATTTGAAAAAATCTAACATCCATTCCTGATTGAAAACAAAAAACTTTAACTTTGTGTGTCAATCGTACTTCACTTAAAAAAAAAGAGCTCAGGAAAGTAAGAATAGAAAGGCATTTCTTCAACTTGAAAACCAGTATCTAAGAAAACCTATAGTTGACAATATACTTAATTCTACCAGACTGATGCTTTCCCCTAATATCAGGAACAAGATAAGGATTTCCACTCTCACTAATTCTATTCAACATGACATTAGAATAGGCGCTGACAAAGTCACCCTATTTGTAAAACAGAAGTTTAAAAAAAATACCAATTAGGAAAAATGAATATTAATGAGAGAAAAAGCATAATGGAGATACTTAAGAAAATGGGGGAAAAATCAGTATCTCTTTCTAGGGGGTTGGGGCCCTGGGAAAAAAATCCTGACTAAGCAAATATTGCTAATAACCACAAACACCCATTGTAGGGAAGTGGTGATATGTTGTGGAAGGATCTCAAATTATGTCAGACTGAACCTTATGAAATGACTGATACTCAATTATTTCTGCCCTTAAAAAAAAAAAAGACGGCAATAATATATTACAACCATTAACAGGGTGGTTAAGAGCATAGACTCTGATGCCAAACTGCCTAAATTCAAATCCTGGTTTAACTGCTCACTAGTTGTGTGACTTGTGGCAGGTGACATAACTTTGGTTTCCTTATCTATAAAATAGGTATATAGCAATATTCACCTCATAGGCTTGTTCTCAGGAGTTAATGAGCTTATATATATAAAGTACCTAGAACAGAGCCTGGCACATGGTAGAAGTGATACCAGTGTGAGCTATTACAGCATCAATCCCAGCTCTGGCACACTCTATGAAACTTCTACCTGCTTCCTCAACTGGTAAAGTGGATGGATTGAATTAGACTACCTCAAATTAGACTACCTCAAATTAGACTACCTCAAAATGACCTCAAAAGTCAAGACCCAGTTCTTCAATTCTGGTTTTCTACAATTATGAAAGCAGAGGATAAAAGCCTTATATCATCATACTACACTGACAAAACAGTACCGTCTGCCTAAATGTCTGTCTGAGGTCATTCCTCAGTTTCTCCTAGAACTGACTTTAAATTAACCTCAAGGTTAGGGGCACCTAGCTGGCTCAGTTAGAAGAACATGAGACTCTGGATAGTGAACTCAAGTCCCATGTTGGGTGTAGAGACTACTTAAATGAGTAAGTAAAAACTTAAATAGTTATTAACCTCAAGGTTAGATGTCAGTGTCCAAGCAAATCCTGGCTTGAAATCAATCAGGTAAACCAGTAGTCTCCAGAGCAATGGCTTCCTATCATGTTTTTTTATACCAAACTTTTTTCTTATAAGTAGGCACTACACTCAGCGTGGAGTCCAACACAGGGCTTGAACTCATGACCCTGACATCAAGACCTGGGCTGAGATCAAGTTGGATGCTTAACTGACTAAGCCACCCAGGTGGACCCCAGAGCAAACTTATAGCATCTCCAGTCAACCTAAGAAATTCAACAGAAAAAAACAGTATTTGCTCAAACCCTACAATGTGCTGTCCATGTAATTACCTTGTATTATTTAAAAAAAAAAAAAACTAACAAGACTATCTGACCACACTAAAGGTAAATCCTAATAACAAATCAAATCAACTTATTTACTGGCCCTGGAACATCTTTCGTTTTTGTTATTGTTGTTGTTGTTCTTCTTTAAATAATCCTATCTTCCATCTCCAAGACATATACAAACATCAAAATAATGCTTTCCTTATCACCTAGCATTACAAATTCTTATTCACATCAAATATATGGAAAACTGTTTACAAGACCATATGAAATTATTGTTAATTGTGTATCCTTTCAACCTTGAACTATTAAAGTCAGTCCTATGTTTCACTTCCTTTTTCTATCAGTAGCCAATTGCCTGCCTGCCCACACTTTAATTTCTTTCGGCCGATAGAGGCAATTAATGGTTAATAAGAAGCTTAAGTGAATGTCTTATGGAGAAGCAAGCTCGATACTCTCTCCACATTTAATGGTTCCATGAGGGTTAGTCAAAGGAAACTGTACTCTTCCCAAGATTCCAAAAGGCAAATATCCACTTCCCACTGTACTCCAGTTGGTGGTGAACTGCATACCATGCCGGTATCATCTGGATGCTTCACCAAACTTCAAATAGATGCTTTTATAAATGACAGTAGGTCTCATGCATAAAACTGTAAATGAGCATTTTAAAAGAGTTCATAGGCAATTTCAGTTTCAAGAAAATCTGAGGCTGTACACACCGGGGAAAAGCTCTTCCATTAATACTGTACAACCTCAACAACTCTACCTGTAGCTACCAGGGTCATTTGGTTGACAATTTTAAAAATATTTTAAGCATACCTATAAAACCAAAATAGAATACTTAGAAAATATTTAGATACATTTAGGTTAACATCAATACTACAGAATTTTAAGTGATATATACATTTTAATCTTTAAAGCCCCAGGTATTTTACATACCTCTGTCCATTGTTACACTCAATTATACATACGTATCTACCAACATTTGTGTTTTACTTTAATCTGGCAAAAATATATTCTCCAAGAAACATAAAATTTTAAGATTAAACACAACATAGTCAAGCAAGGTGGTAGAAACCCCAATGTCCATCAAAGGATGAATAAACAAAATGTGGTGCATACATACATGAGATGGAATGTTATTTACCCTTTAAAGGGACGGAAATCCTGTCACATGCTGTAACACAGATGAACCTTGAGGCCATTATGTCAAAAGAAATAAACCATTCACAAAAAGACAAATATTGGATGATTCCACTTAGATGAGATATCTCAAGAATTCAAATTCACAGAAACAGAAAGTAGAATATGGTTAGCAGGAGCCAGGGAGAGGGGAAATGGGGGAGTTGCTATTCAATGGGTATAGAGTTTCAGCCATGCAAAATGAAAAACTTCTGGAGATATAGCTCACAACAACATGAATATACTTAACACTACTGAGCTGTATGCTTAAAAACAGTATGATAAATTCTATGTATTTTTAACACAATAAAGCATAACACAAACAAGCTTTTAAAAATCCAAAAAATTAAAGACTAAAAAAGTGTATGCCTTGAAAAAATATCTTTACCTAATATTTCTTTTGCATTGCATTGTGCCTTAACAAGAACATATGACACAAACAGAAAGCTGAATACTAGTCCTTTCCAAAACAATATAATCTCAGCATTCCAGTAATTTTAGCCCTACATATGGAGGCTAGTTACTCAAAATGTTTTTGGTGCAACTAAAACTTAACAAGACATTTCCCTGTAACTAAAACTTAAGAAGAAACAATATTCATACAGTGAGGAGGCTTACAAAGTTATCTTGGCCAAACCTTTTTGGGTTGTATTTCATCCTTCAGAGTAGTAGCCCACCTTGGCTGAAACCAAATGTAAAAAACAAAGCAGATATAAATTGTACTGTAGGAACATCTGCCTACTATTAGGGCTGGTTTTTACAGTACACCTTGAAGCAGCTTGGGATTCAGCAAAATAACTGAAAAAAGCTACATCTTGAGCACTGAATCTCAAGAATATCAATCCATCAATAACTAAAATAAAGAATCCTATGAAGTATCAATTCCCAAGGATTACACAAAAGACTTGCCTGTGATTGAAGGAAAAGCAACTTTGGGTTCGAAAAGAATGAAGGAGGAAATGCAGTTTCAGCTTGTCACAGGCCTAGATCACTTTCATTCTCAATTTCAAAAACATATTCTTGCTGGTTAAGTTGTGTTGTCATTTGTTTGTATTTAAATAGTTTCCAGGTGCCCAATTTCCCTATCTCACATTACTGGCTGCCACAATTCTCAACTGCAAATTTATTAAATGTCATAAGCACTTGAGAAAATAAGAAATAATCATGTAAAAATACAGTGAGGATAAACCAAAGCAGTTTCTCCATCAGAAAATGAGGCCTCGCACTCTGTGACAATCGTTCTAGGGAAGTTGTTTTGACAGTCATCAACAGCAAATAGAAATCTGTCCTCAACCTATATTACAGAAAATATTTAAGTACAGTTTTGTAAGCTCCAGACTATCCACAGATCTATAACAAGGCTGAGACAGGCACAAACTACCGTCTTTTTCACATGCTTTGCTACAGTTTGCAGCTTCTCCTCAATAGTTTTTCAGCTCTTACCCAATTTAGGAAAAGAAAGGGAAAAACAAAGCTATATAAATCAGATCCATCCAACTAGGCTGGGGAAAAGATAGAGGAGGGAAGAGAAAACAGCCTTTAAAAAGACTGTGCATGCAATAATTATGTTTTCCTACTTTACCCCCTTCCTTCACCGTGCATTACATTGTCAGCATGAGTCTTCCAGATGACTTTTAAGTGGCAATAAGAGAGTAAGCATTCTGTGAACTGGGTAAAAGGTGGACAAAATAAATAGTCAGCTCAGACTTGCCAAAGACTATGGAACAGCTGAAGTTACTTAATACAAATGATAAAACCTGCTTGGACTACAGACTCAACAACTGCATTATTTTAGTGGTAGAGTCATTTTCTTATATGATGATTCAGTATTTTCTAAATGCTGCAGTGGTGTTCTATGGCAGTTATCAGAATGGTAAGATCTAATCAGCTCTGGCTTGAGAAAGCAGACCCCTGAGTTTTAGATCAGTCCTGATTCGGGTTCATTTGGACCCTATGGATGTCCACTTTTTCATTTACAAAATAAGGCAGTTAGACTAAGGTTCCTTTCAGTATAAATGAGATGGGTCCATGATTTCTTAGTAATCTAAAAAATCATCCATGTATTCCAACTCTATTATCCTCACTTTTACCTTGCAGAGTTCTAGACTATACATATTAACTCAACACAAGGACAGGAGTAAACAGATCTATTCTTCTCTCTGGCTTCATTATTCCAATGGCCTTGAGGCTCTACGTATAATACTACTATTGAGGCCACAAAGCTGTTGGTTTTATAAATTCCAAAGATTAAAAGAGGCAGCAAAGCCCTCTTAAGGCACCAGGCTTACAGCTCTAACTGAAAATATATGCAATGAGACCCTAGGCCTTGAAAGCATCAGAGTCATCCCCATAAAGTTCACTCCCTGTGTGTCATAACTGTTTCAAATCACTCTGATAATTCATTTGCATGCTCTAGATTCTGGCTGGTAAACCGATACTACTCAAAAGGGGTAAAATTAATATGGCTGCAGAAGAATATCCACTGTAAAATTCTACAGATGCTTTCTCTAAAACATTAACCCACCTGGCACACAGGGCAGCAACCCTTTGGGCCATGCACTGCACAGCATGGACCTCAGTTAACATCTCTATGACACAAGCTACAGACACCCACTGGTAGCAACAGCAAAATGGTGATGCCATGAGTTCTTCACTTCAACTATCGAGCACCAGGCAACAAAACTAAGGACAAATCAGAACATAAAAAACATGAACTGAAGAAGTTTTTCAGGACCCTGACTCCCAGTTTTTCCCAAGGCATTTCCTAATAACAGGTTTTATAAACAGAAAAAAAAAAAGAAAGAATGCGTTTAAAATTTGAGCAGCAAAAGTTGGTGCTTATCACCTAATACATTAAATAAAAGACATGGTGTGATTACATCTGTTTAAAATCCCACTCTTTATCTAACAAATGAACAGTTAAACCTCTTGCTTTCAAGATAATACCAAGTTGCATGAAAGAATCCCAAAGCACTTTATACACTACATGTCATTAACTCCCATAAATCCTTGACAAATGTGGCAAAAAGCCAATGCTCCAAATATTATAAATGGGGAGAGTAGCACAAAACAATGACAAGACATGTCAGAAATCATTCGGCAAAGAACTCTAAGAAAGTTGCTTGGGCTCTCAAATCAGCTTTCTAACTTGATTTGGAAGCTACCTTTAAAGAGCTTATGGGCAAAGGATCAGAGATCATAATGACAGAAAAATCATCTCAGTCCAAGGTATATAAACCCAAAGAGACTGTACAACAGTAGGGGCTCATGACACCTTCCCAGGGAATTAAATACTAATGCTACACTTAGGGGAAACACTAGGGAAATACAGAAGCCCAGAGCCTAGAACTCTTGAGCAAAAGGTACAATCTACCCTCTATCTCTTTGAAAGCTACAATGAAAACACATCCAGCATGCACACCATCTTCTGCTTGGTTTTTCAAACACTTCTGAGATACACTTTGCAAGCAACAATTTTCTTCCGATTTTGCTTACCAAAAAATGTGCCCTTGTTCCAAATACTTGTTCCACTGGCATTGCTGTGGAGGAGGGGGCAGCCTGGGACATCACGGGAAGCTGTAAGATGGCATCAAGTGGGGGCAATGGGCCACCACCAGGCTGACATACAACAGGTGAAAGAAAGTGAAGCAGGGAGGGCCAGGCTGGGCCGGGATTAACAGCATCAACCTTTCCAAAGATGTACTCACGGGGCCTGACTGCCTGTTTTGTGATAATCCTACATATTCCACTCAGAAACACAGAACCGGCCTACAGTTGGAAGGGACTTTAGAGGTCATCTAGCTTAACCTCTGATTCAAAGAAGGCTTCTTCTTTTCTATTTTATACCTGCATTGGTCTAGAAGTTTATTTGAATTTTTCCACTACCTGAAAGGGCAACTCCACAGCTTAGTAGAGCTAATCAGCAGAAAAAATTTCTGGAGCTACCCAGGATAAATCTCAACCCTTTCTTTACACAACAGAGCAATACTATAAAACATAAATGTAAGACTTGTCCATCACATTTCATTTGCAGCATGGGCCCATTCTACCCACCTACCAAGTCTCTAAGCCATTGATTCTGTCATTCATTCATGTATTGAAGTGTGTTACCTACCATTTAAGAAAGGAAAAGATGAACAGTACTAAGCAGCTAACCTTTACTGATCCCTTAGTAAGGGCCAGGAATTATTCTCGGTGCTTTACACTTAGTAACTCATTTAATCTTCCAAACAAACATGTGAGTTAAGTATTTTGCTGATTTCTGTTTTGGAAATGAAGGAACTGAGGCACAGAGAAGTTAGGTAACTACACAAAGCCACACAGCCAACTCCAGAATAAATGCTCTCAGTACTCTGGCTCCTATGCTGAAAGAGCCCACAGTCTGGCCAGAGAGAACTAACAGCCAGCCCTCTCAACTTCGTGACATACCTGCAAATCTGCTAACTGCATGTTCTGTTTTCATCTAAGGCTCTACAAATAATATTCATCAGGACAGGGTCACTTAGCCTCACCACATAGCAGAAGTGTCCCTACAAGTTGAAAACAGTCCACTAATAAAACCTCCCTAGGGTACAGCTGTTGGGAAAGTAGAGATTTCCCCAATTCTACATGCATTCAGTTACTGGCTTGATTGGACCATAATGACATTATGAGAGACATTTTCAGGTCCTTTGATAAAATCAAATTATTTATCTTATTTAGTAAAACCTATCAAAACTGGAAGATCAAAACTGGCTTATCCTGTTTCTTCTGTTTTAGAAGTAATAGTAATGTGGTAACATTGTAACAAGATAGGTTCTCCCAGACACTGCTGATGGAAGCATAAAAGAGTACATCTACCTGCAAGCAACTTGGAAACAAGTTATAAGAATTCACACCCTTTAACCCAGAAATTCCAATTCTGACAATTTATTCAAAAGAAATAATCAGAGATGTGGACCAAGATTCGTGAAGATGTTTATTACAGGCACTATTTATAATAGTAAAATACTAGAAACAACAGGTCTTAAAATAGGGCTATGGATAAATAAATGGTGTGACATCTACTTGCTGAAATCATAACAGTAAAAATTGTTTCTATAAATATTATAGGGATAGGCTTATGATAGGTTCAATATAAATAGCCAGATACACTACCAAAATTAACTGTAATCTAAATTGTTTTTTAAGTAATATTCTTATGAACATCATCACATAGGGAAAGGTAGAAAGAAATGCCTAAACAGATTGTTAGGTTATGAGTAAATTTTATTTTCCTACATTTTCTAAGAATGCTCCAATGAACATTATCAGAAAAAATGCAACAAAAACTCTTAGAATGAAAGCTATGAAATTGTTGATATCCAACTACTTTTGATTTTTAAGATAAGCACTTCCATGTGTTTCCCCCCAATATTAAGCCTAAAAGGAAACACAAAATTAACAATACTACCTGTTCTTGGTGAACCAATACTGATTCTTAGCCCTCACTATAAAATGCTGAAAAACAACTGCCGAGCAATTTTTTCTAGAATTGCACTGTATAGTTTACTAGTCTATAATTGCCTTGAGTTCACCTTTTAGAAAACAGAATCAATGCTGTCTTTGGTCTTCTAGACTGAAACCCTCAAAAAATCCTGACATGGTTAGATACAATTTGCATCCCAAATACAAGAGATATTTTTTGATGACTTTGCTATTTCTTCCCTGAAAAAAGTGCTGCAAGATTCACCAACCTTTCAATGTATGAGGTGCTACAGAATCCCACCATTAGGCCAAGGGCCATGTTCAATTTCTGCTTTATATTGTATTTATTGGAGAATGAGAGCACATAAAACATTCTGACTCATCATTGATTCTTGCCACCTTCCCTACTATTCCCATCTTCCCATGATGAAAAAGACCTGAAATCAGTTTGCCCTAGAAAAGGGAGGTGGTCTCCAAGCTGGCAGACTCTGGAACATCTATTATTCAGGATTTCTTAGGGATTATCAATAGTCATTTCTTAATTGTATTATTCTTCATGGAGCATGCAGCAAGGGTGAAACACAGTTTAAGATTACAAGTACTGCCAGCATTCTGGGCTGCGATGGAATGCATCTGGCTTAAAGATGGAATTTATAAAAGAAACTTGTTATAAAATTTTTTTCACTTATCTTGGGCTGTGATTTACACTTAATGATTTATCTGTAATTTTTGTTATTGTTAATTAAGGTGAGGCAGCTTTTTATCTAACAAAAGTGAATCCCCTTCTATCTCCTTCCCAAAAAATCAATATGAATTAATCATAGGAAAATTTCAAGTTCTGTTGCCCCATGACACAACGTTTTCAGTGAATGACAGTTACGTGCTACGCTGGAATTAGAAACCCCTCTGCCCTTCAGTCAGAGAAGTGGGTGAGGAAACGTACAGCTGAGGAGAGCTCAAAATCAAGAAAAGAAAAAGCTGGGGCACCTGGCTGGCTCCATCGGAAGAGCATGTGACTTTTGATCTCAGAGTCTGTAGCTGGAAACCCACACTGGGTCTAGAGATTACTTAAATAAACAAATGGACTTTTAAGAAGTTAAGAAAAAGCTTAATGACTGTAGAAATTCAAGATTCTTCATTCGCCAAAACCAAAAAACTTTGTTACCCTCATGAATTTAGACTGCTGGCTAGAAAAGAAAGATTCCCAAGGTTGTGACAACGTTGTACGGTTCCTCTGCTTCAGCGTCAGCACTACAAAAACAGTATCCTATACCTCTCTGGGCAAATCCTGGCAATCAATGACCAAAGAATCCATGGAACTGAGAGTGGGAACGGTTCTATGGAAGTGGACATTGTTCTCTAACCTCTAGGTAATGTCCTCATTTTAAAAAAATATCTTAATCATATGGTATTGAATTTCTTTACAGGTCATCATCTTTCCTTTTCCTCCATCACACTGTTGACTCAGAATTTGACCAGAAACCACGGTCTTACCCACTCTTGTATCCTCAGGACTCCGTATACTGCACCTGGCACATAGTAGGCCACACAACTGAATTGAATTTGGCCCATCTACAGTTTTAAGAAAGAGCTCTCTATTGAGGTTTAGTAACAAAAAAGCCATCCCAAGCTTTCTAATGGATGGACCACTGGGTATTTTACTTACCAAGCATAAGAAGATAAATACTGTTGGCGTCTGGGTTTCCTGTATTTCAGAAGAGCAGGCCAGCTGTAAGCTGCCATATTCATTTGAGCCACTTATAAGTAAAGAGATCTTGGCAATTTTCTCAATCTCTTTGAGACTTTTTCCCTATTTGTAAAAAGAGATAATATCCCCTACCCGCAGGGTTGCAGGAGATTAAATGAAATAGAGTAAGTACCGTACGTGTATAGCAGGCAGCCAGCCAGCCAGCGCCATTTCCTAGCTCCCCCTTCATCCAACCAGGCTGCCCTTATCAATCATCTCATTGCCATTTTATGTTTTCTGGTATCACACAGGTCACACCAATGCACTTCAGTCTGAATCTAATAAGCTCTCTTATCTCCTCCACAACCCATTCCCTCCCCACTTCATCAAAGCCTGCCATAAACCACCACCACCAGGAGCTCACAACTTTGGCTTCTTGGGTTTGACAGGTCTTTCCTTCTGCCTTCCCGCACTTAGTTCTTCCAGCGACTGCTTTCAAAAAGAAAACTCTGAGGCTAAGTGGAAGTCAGCAGAGCTCCTGACTCCAGGAGAGCCCTTAGGACCCAAGTTATAGCAGGATTCAATTCAGAAAGTAAGGAACCAAGGTGCCTTGGAAGGAAGCTCTAGGCTTTGTATCACATGAGCATCGAGCACCTCAGCTTCATTTTCTGGAAGACAATCACAGGCAGCAGAATGATAACCCAGAAGCCCATTACCAAACCTGTAAATAGAAAGGCAACGTGAGCCTGGAAAGCACCAACAGCCAACTTCCATCGACGCAGCCAATGAAGCCCTGTGCCAGCACGCATTTCACTTAAATCCCCCAAACTAATTAGTTCCAAGGAAAGATATCCTAAGAAAGAACAAGGAGCAAAAAGCTAAGGGTAATTCAGACATAGACCAAAGAAAGAACAGCAGGAAAAAGCCTCCCAAATCTGCTAAATCTGCAATATAAAATTAACTGAAAAACCGGAAACCCTCACTGTTACAGAACATGCAGAAAAATTAGAGTGACTCAAATAGGAGACAATATGCAACATTTACAACGGCAGGACTGGGTGGCTTCAGCAAATCAAAGGGAAACACAAGAGGCCTGATACAGGGATAGATGTGTGCTCACTCTCCCTTTTCCATGCAAGAAACAAATTACAACACAGGTTCACTTCATTACACTGCATGTAAGAGAATAAAGCACTGTTTCTGGGCAACAAACACTTCAGGAGCTTAATATTCACTGTGCAGCATCCTAAAAAGTCAGTGAATGTCTTGGAATTTCACCACACAAACTTGCGTCACCACACTCTTTTGTGTCAGACTGTTTCATTATCCTCAAGGCTTAGCATAATTGGAGCCTCGGTCTAAAAATAGGCTATTTTTTTTTCCTATGCAATCTGATTGGTAAATAAAAGTTAGGGGAGTTTTCATCCCCTTCATTTGTTTTCAACAACCGCTAGGTTCTGCTCATCAAGCAAAGATTACTGAATACATTTTTCTGGACCTATTTGTTTATTCTGCTTACGGCAAACACTCTGCGACCTTCGCCATTGTAACAGGCAGTGAGCACCACAGACAAGCTACACAAAGACACGCTCCAGAACCATCCCAGTTTCAGCTGTGGCGGATGGCACCACTATTTTTATGCCACAAAACGCACACGATAGAAGGAAGTGTTCCCCCTCATCCTTGTCTTTCCAATTGGACTTCCCCACCCAGTCCCTGTCCTTTAGAATCTCATTCCTAGGGCCACGGTGATTATGATCATTCAAATTCCCTCACGGTTGATGTCACCAGACTGTGGGAATAAAAGGAGCATCCACATGCACAGAACATCTACTGTGGCAACAAATACTAACCAATCCAGAATGGTATCTATTAATTGGCACACAATCTTCCAAATAAAAATGGCTCCAAGCACTATGAAGATGTAACACTATTTTCTCCCCTCTCAGGATGCCTGTTGCATACACAAACTCGCAAAAAATACAGGCAATGTACACTGGGGGCCGTTAAGAATGCTCAGACTGCCTGGATTTGAATTATGGTTCTGTCATTCACTAGCCCGGTGACCCTGGGCAAGCTACTGACATCTCCCCACTTCAGTTCTCTCATCTATAAAATGGAGATCAGAGCATAAAAGCCCATGCTAACTTGCCTTACAATCAGGCAAATTCAGATTTAACTCAAGATTGAGGATTGGCCCCAGCCTCCACCCAGCCCCCATTTACAGGAACAGGCTGAAGCTTTTATTGAAGGGGTGGATGAGGAGCAGGCAGGATGTTAGGAAATAACTAGCTCATGACCATTTAGATTTTCTCAGTTCAGTACATTTCTATCCATCTAATAAATGAAAACATTTTCTCCTCCGTGCCACCTGCCACACACACACACACACACAGCAACTAGAGAACAAATTGAAAAAGACTTTTTCATAAACTCCATAGTATCATGACTCTGACATATTACACAAATGGAACAAGTGTTTTTTTTTTTCAGTGCAGCTTATATGTCATAGTAGGTTTTTGCTGTTAGGATACAGTGCTTAGGACAGCATCCAGCAAGCATTAAATGTTTAATATATCTTAACTAATATTACTATTATCCCTAATTGAGCTGCGTATCTAATTATGTACTATTTACATACAGAGGGGAAAGTGAGAGCAGATCCTCATTCTCTTTGGAACTTGACATAACTCACCCAACCTTAGGGCCAGTCACATATGGTTCTGTCATTCACTAGCTACGATGTACTGAGTGTGAGGGGGGAACCAATATACTCTAAACTGAAGAAAAATAGATCCAGACTCATTCGTACTTAACTATAACTGTATTTTTTCCCTCTAAAAAAATACCTCCAAATATTACTGACAATCAATGTATGGTTTGTACAGGCTCCTAGAGGACAGAATGAGATGTCCTACACTGGAAACAAGGCCCCAGGTGTGACTATAGCAGCAATCTCCATTTTAAGAAGAACAGAGGGGTGCAGGTTAATCTAGCTGCTCCTATGAGTTGATCTTCCCTCTCTGCAAGTGAATTCAGTATATGAGCATCAAACAGTTAAATCTGAAGTCCACGATAAGCAAACAATTATGGTCTTGAAAACCAAAGCACAAAACACATGCACTGATTCAGGGAACCCTAGTAAAAATAAGTACTTTTTAAAAGTTCTTCTTTTTTTTTTTTTTTTTTTTTTTTAGTAATCTCTACACCCACCATGGGGCTCAAACCCACGACCCTGAGATCAAGAGTCATACGCTCTTCTGAGCAAGCCAGCCAGGTGCTCCCAAAATGAGTACTTTAAAAAACTGATTTAAATAATGGTGCTTCAAACATAAACAGGTTTCCTCATGTCCCTTTATAGATATGGCCATATCTCCTGGGCTATCATGAATCCCACTCCAAAAACAAATTAACAGATAAATAGTTCATTTTCTAATTTTGAAGTAAAAATGATTTTAGAAAATAAATACCAAAATCCCCTCAGCCTTACACAATTCTATAATCACAGGTAATGCTACAGATGTGCAAGGGGCCCACAAGTGATCAACCCAGCTCTTTTTGCCAAAACTAGTTCCATGTGACTCCAAGTCATCTCTCATTTCCAAATTTTGAGATGAAAAAAGCATTTAATCCAAACTTGCTTTAAACCTGCTTTTGAGCTTTGTTTCTCTTCAGGTTCTCTGCATGCCAGATTGACCTAATCAGCTGCACTCACCACCCACAGGATTTGGCAACCCATTTCATCAAGGTTCACCTTTCTTCAATAATCTGAAGACTGAAGTTCAAAAATCAAAGGGATGAAGTATATAAGATAGATGGAAGGCAGGTAGCAGCAATCATGCAACAAGTACCGACCAAGTACCTACTATGTGCCCACATCCGAGCTAGGTGCTGTGTGCATATGGCTGAGTAAAACAACCTCTCTACCCTGATAGAGTTCACGGCCTGATAAAGACAATGAAGAGAAACACGAAAACAATCAGGGAATGCAAAATGATGAGTGCCAAAATGGGAACAAATGGTGCTGAGCAAGAAAAGAACATGACAAAGGACACTCTCACACATATACAAGGAGACCAGTACAGGAATCTCTACTTTTCATCATACTGAAATACCAACAACAACCTAAAAGACCATCTACTAGAGACATGGAAAAATAAACTGCAAAATATTCCTATGATGAGATAGAACAGGGCAGCTCAAATGAATGATCAGACCTATATGGATCAACACAGATACAGTTCATAAAGACAATGAGAGAAAAAAAGCAAGCTGCAAATTCAAATATATCATTTACATCAATTAAATGGGCACCTTCAAGAGTAACAAAGCATACAAAAAGGAAAGACATACCAACTTTATAATAGTTGTTGCCTCTGGAGAGGGAAGGAGACTGGGGAAGGGAACACAGAGGACACCACCTGTAAGGCTTTCTTTTGTTAAAAGAAAATATGAAGCAATTATGACAAAATCTTAAATGCTCTGGGAGATGGCTACATGAATGTTATCTTACTCTATAAAAAATGAGAAAAAAACTTTAATTTAAAAATGAAGGCCAGGGGATCCCTGGGTGGCTCAGCGGTTTAGCGCCTGCCTTTGGCCCAGGGCGTGATCCTGGAGTCCCGGGATCAAGTCCCACGTCGGGCTTCCCGCGTGGAGCCTGCTTCTCCCTCCTCCTGTGTCTCTGCCTCTCTCTCTCTCTCTCTCTCTCTTTCTCTCTCTATCATAAATAAATAAATCTTAAAAAAATAAAAATAAAAATAAAAATGAAGGCGGAAAGTGGGGTGGATGAACCAACCTATTTAAATAGAGGAGTCAAGGAATGCCTCAGCAATAAGGTACAATATAAGCTGAGACGCAAAGACAGGGAGAAACACCCAACGCTGCCCCAGGCCTCTACAGGAACGTTCCAGGCAGAGGGGCCCAGATGCACCAGGGCCCTCTGGGGAGGACAGAATTGAATGTGTGTATGGAACTGAAAGAAAGTGGTGGTCGGTGGTGGTGAGCAAAAGCAGGGGAGGGGAGGGCAGGTGGGGAAGACAAACCAGGTTGGGAAGTGAGGCAAACCACACAGGACCTGGGAGGCCAAGGGGAACCAAGATAGGAAGCCACTGGAAATGACATGCTGCAATCACACTTTAAAAATTGAGATAACATGCTGAGTGCAGAATGAATTAGAGGAGGCAAGAGTATAAGGGAGATGCCTAAGGGATGCTGCAGTGCTGATCCTGCCACCCAGAGATCATAGCAGTCTGAGCTGAATATTTTGAATGTAACATTGGCAAGACTTAATAATAACTGGATCTCAGGACTGGGGTAAGAAGACAACTATTTTGGAAATATTACAAGAATATTTGGTGTTTGGGCAGCCCTGGTGGTTTAGTGCCGCCTGCAGCCTGGGGTGTGATTCTGGAGGTCCAGGATCGTGTCCCACGTTGGGTTCCCTGCATGGAGCCTGCTTCTCCCTCTGCCTGTGTCTCTGCCTCTCTTTCTCTCTCTCTGTGTCTCAATCAATAAATCTTTTAAAAAAAAGAATATTTGGTGTGTGCCACTTTGTGCCACTACTAGATATGGTTAAAGGACATGAAAAAAAACACTCTGGGCCCCTAATCTATTTAGCAATACTGAATAAACTTGTCAAACTAACAAGACTAAATAAATGTAAATATAAACTAACAATGTTACATTAAACACTGAGAAAGGTCAGGTTAAACATGTCAGGGAGAATGAGTTTTGAGGAAGACTGGAAAAGACAGCACAGAAATTAGTGATGTAGGTGGACAAATGCCCCCCAAAAAGAAACAACAAAGTTAAAACACAAATTAGAAAATAATGTGACCAACACTATACAAATTAACCTTATTACACCAGACTGGTGAGCATTTCAGTGACAGAAAAATGTAGAAGCGGGTAAGAGAGGCTCTGAAGAGAGGGCAGCACGGCAGCATAAGGTGTTTAGTTTTCAGCCAATATTTACTGAATGCTTATTACATATCAAATAGTAGATCAAGACATCAACAAACATCACCTCATTTAACCCTCCCAACAACTTCACTGGATAGTTACCACTGCTAAAAATGAGGAAGCTAAGGCTCAGGGAGGTGAAACAAGCACTCAGTGGGTCCCAAGCTCAGGGAGAAGCAGATCTGGGTTGCACTCACCTGGGACTCACCTAGATAGCTAGTGGGCAGGAGTTGGCAAGAGAGGGGTAAGAGCAGGGAGTGCAAAGCCCCCAGGCCTATGCCTGGATTCATTCCATACCTGCCACTTAGTTGAGCTGTTTTACAAGTTACTTCTATGTGCCTCAAATCCCCCATCCATAAACCATGGAAAATTACAATCTCTACCGACAGCAATTCCACTCGCCACCATCACTGCATTCAAAAAGCACCAGTTCACTCCATGATCACCTATGCATCCCAAAATTCACTGGAAAATTTTCAAGACTATTTATTGTCAGTCTCTTTCTGACAGTCATCTACCACCTGCCTGAAACGCTCTTCACTGGCTTCCATGACACCACATCTTCCTTTTCTCCTTCTCTGGTGGCTCTTCTACAGTAAATTTTTTTTTTAAGCTGGAAAATGGATTATTTTAACAACCGTCACAGATAATTATATTCTTCTTTGATTTTACCCTGTTACTCAACCATAGTAGTTTCTTTTTTTAAATTTTTTTTATTGGAGTTCAATTTGCCAACATATAGCATAACACCCAGGGCTCATCCCGCCAAGTGCCGCCCTCAGTGCCCATCACCCAGTCACCCCAACCCCCTGCCCACCTCCCCTCCACCACCCCTTGTTCGTTTCCCAGATTTAGGTGTCTCTCATGTTCTGTCACCCTCACTAATATTTCCCACTCATTTTCTCTCCTTTCCCTTTTATTCCCTCCCTTTCACTATTTTTTTTATATTCCCCAAATGACTGAGACCATATAATGTTTGTCCTTATCCGATTGACAGTAAACTTTTTAAGTCTCTCCTCCTCCTCTCCAAACCACTCCATACTGGGAATCCTGGGAAACTGGGCCATACACCCACTTCTCATTCTGTTCTCTCCTCTTCCCAAGTAATCTCATCCATGTCCATGGCTAAGTTTACTTCACCACACCAATGACTCCCATATTTCTAACCTGCTACCCCAAAATTAACATGTCCAAAATCAAACTGCTCATCTTTCCCTCTCCCAGTTCCAAATCCAGTCATCTTCCATTTCACCTCAGTGAAAGATAACCCATCCATCTGCCTGCACAAGTCAGCCACACAGGAGTAGAAGCTGTTCTGGAGTCCTCCTTGATGCTTTCCCCATCCTAAGCCTTACATCCAATCTACCACCAGGTCTTGCTGATTTGTTTTCTTTTCCGTGTCTGTATCTTTCCCCATCCCCTGTCAGGCATCACACTAGGCAAGCAACCACCATCACTTGCTTGGAATACTTTAGTAAGAGCTTACTAATTCATTTCCCTCATTTCCTCCAAACACTCCAACTTACTCAGCCAGGATGATCTTCTCAATGCAAATGGAAGCCAATCCCTCCATCCTCACACAGAATCTGCTAAATGCTTGCCCCTTGCTCAACATGGCCTACAAAGTAGGCCTCCTGCCACAGCTCCAACCTCACCTCCCATCACTCTCCCCTCCCTTGCTACACTCCAGATATAACAGCCTTCCCTCAGTTCCTCACCCTGGATTGCTTATCCCTGGAATGCTTATCCCTACAATCCTTTAGCCAGTTAACACCAGCACAAACTTTTCAGATCTCAGCTCCAGTACCAGACAGAGGCTCAGGAAACCTAATTCTTCTTCAGTCTAGGCACTTTGATTCCTCAGAGGACCTGTGTTACCAGCACTCAGAAATTCACATTCCTTTTGTTAGCACTATTTTCTTTTAGAACAGCATGACAATTCATTTGACTGTTTGCTTAATGGCTCTAACCCACCAGACTGAAAACTCCATGAAGACAAGGTCCTTGAAAACTTAAATTGACCACTAAATCCCCAGCACAGCAGCACCATGCCCAACACTGGTAGGGGCTTGGCACCTTTCTCTGGGCTGTATGAGAAATAATAGTATACTGTTAATGTGCTTTGTAACTGCAGCATGTGGTAGGAATCATCATCATTGGCACCCTCTGACAAGTGAAAACACAGAGGCTCAGAATGACTGACTCGCTCAGAGCCATACAAAGCAAACTAGCAAGTTGAGGGTGAGTGCAGCACCTCTGGCTTCCATTTCAGGCTTTCTCCAGCTTTTTTGTGTGGTTTTTGCTCCCAAAGACAATCTTTTCTCTTGTTTATTAGTAAGAAATCACGAGTTTGGCCTCCTAAGCTCTAGCTCTAGTTTTACTGGAATCATTACCTAAGGCTTTCGTCTCAAGCCTCCAGGTCACAAGCAATGTCATTTGTCTCCATTTCCCTCCATGGTACACACTCAGCAAATATTACTTGAAGAATTTCTGGCTAGGAAGCAAGAATCAGTAATTGAATTAAATATATTCACCCACTCTAAGCCAATCTTTCACAAACGAGTTATTTTTCCTGCCCCATCAGGACATCGTTAAGAAAGAAATACATGAGTTTTCCCTGTAATACAATTATCAGCTGTCTAACGCACCATGCCAGGCAGTCCAACTTAAATAGAACATACACCCTACCCTGTTGGCCAGTGTACAGAAATATTACATGTGGCCTTAAGAACAATGCACATTATTAATAGCCCATGAGCTTATTCCTTTCCCCAAGTGCCCCCTCCCCAATCCTCCTCCTCCCTGCCTGAAGAAGGCATACCACCCTCCTGCATAGGGCTGAAAATACAGTCTGTGGTTAAGTCAGCAGGGGCAAAAAGCCCCTGCCACAAATATAGCCAAATGTCTGACACTTCAAATTATGACCAAAACCTAGTATCTCTGTGCCATTCCCATCCCACTTAAATCCTAGCCCTAAAGGAAAAAAAATCTCATCCCTAGCCTCAAAATTTAGCCACCAATTTTTGTTCATTGTGAAACAATCAAGCCAATAAAAACAGGTAACAGAAAACTAATCCCAAACATGTGAAGAAGAATTAGCAATTCCAGACACCACACAAAAACCAATTCTAGAAATCATTCATGCTTTGTTGTTCTTTTCAAAATGCAAGTAGAGACTTACTTCAGTTACTTTCTATTTCATTTTGCTTTTTAAGAGAAAATTTTCAAAGAAAATTTTTAAATTTTTCTGAGACTCTAATACATTCAAGTTTAAAAGGGACATAAGCCAATTCAATCAAGAAATTAGTAAAATGAACGACAGGCATACAACCCTATACTGTCACTAAATTTCAAAGTAGGTATAAGATCTCCAAAACGATGACCACAGGGCTCAGGAATCCCTGGCTTAAAATCAAACAGTTTCTCAACACAAACACATACATAAAGCCATTCTTCTCCCCGCCTTCCCAAACTCCCACAACTTACCAAACTCAGCTCACTGTAATTTAACACAAGTATTTACAATATGGCAAATTGACACAGGCTCACACTGCCTACTGAAAGGATGAAAGACAAACAGAAGGCACTAATTCTATTAGTCTTCCCTCAGTTAACCAAGCTGGAGCCATAAAAAACCCAACCAGCTTGTTTTGTTTTTAAATATGAGATGGACGTGTCTCTAAAGGGTCTGACTGTACTGCTGTGAAAAGTATGCTCAAGCCACCAGACGGTGCGGGCTGCTGAAAGCAGGTTCTTCCAATTAGCAATAAATGTACCCAGCATGGCTTAGGCAAGGAGACAGTGCAGTGACATCTTGTACACCATCAGGTTCAAACACTGGGGCAGCTGAACCATCTGGGGGATGGGAAACCTGCAAGGCTGCCAAGCGCGACCTTGTCACCCATAAATCTATTACCTGGGCAGATGAGAAAAGGGCGAGCTGGAGAAAAGATCAATATTTCGGTTAGCATTGATCTTTTCTCTTCAATCCATCTATATCTGCAATTTGTGAAAAAAAGAGGAAAAAGGATGTGAGAGGAAAAAAATAAAGTTATATGGTATTTTCTCCTTTCCTTAAGAGTAGTATTATCCAAGAAATTACCTATGCAGACTGACTGTAGAACCAGACAATTAAACCTTACACCAATTTCTACGCCACTAGTGAATAGTGGTTAATAACTTCACACTTTTCTTTTTGTCTCTTAACAAGGAGGGAATGGCACTTTCAAAATCATTACTGCTCTGTCATCTTGGGTCTGTGCCAAAGCAAGGAGCTTTAGAACACCTGTCAAATAACACGCAACTTGTGAAAAAGAAACATATACCAAAACAGGTTTATATAAAACATTCACATATGTAGTGATAGGACTGCATTTGGGTTAAGAGAAAGTCACTATTTCTGGTGAGGGTTGGAGAAGAAAGATTTCCAAGACTTGCTTTATGTGAGTCGAGTTACAGTTATGAAACTCTCTCTGTCTCAGCAGAGATCAGCAGAGCTGACACAATGTCAATCTCACAGCATTTATCTCCTCATCCTTAGCCACATCCCCAGTGGTTTCAATAATTAAACAAGTAAAATTTAATAGGTGAAAATACCATCCCTGCCTTTTCAAATAAGAGTACCTAGTAAAAATGTACCAAGTATCCTTTTTCCTGTTCTGAGTATCCAAGCCATTCCTGTAAACTCAAAATAGGCTGAAATATATCAAGATCCTATTTTTAAAAATGCATCTCCTCCACACCCATCCATTTGTAACTACAGAAACTACTAGGCCAGTGTGATCCTAGAGTTACAGCAAAGCAGCATCCACGTTGTGAGCACAGGATTGGATGCTAGGTAGAACATCAAAACATAAAGAGTGATCCCTCACAAACTGAAGGGAAGTGGAGACTGGAGAATATAGAAATCATGTGAGGCTGTAGGCTTTTGTTTTCTTAATAAAAAGAAAAATTTTAAGTATTCATACTAATTTATGCAGACCCATTCTGAAATCTGGTAGTAAAACTCCCAATGTGTGGGTTTAAAAAACGCACTAATTCACATTGAGACTAAGGAAATTCAACCTTCCCTAAAAAAAAAAAAAAACCCCTGGCACTTTTCAGGTTAGTACTGAGAAGATTCTGAAAGATGGAAGAGGCCAGCCAGCACAGCCCCAGGACCACCTGTTTACTGCCCTTGCACCCGGGGGTATAATGTGTGTGTGTGGGGGGGGGGCAGGGTACTGCTTCTTGACAAAGACTTGTAGTATCAGCACGAATAGGCCCTTCCTTGGATTCTCCAAAGCTCGCCTAAAACAAAGATGAAGTGATCATCCTGAAACTTCAGGCAACGTAAATGGGATAAAGAACAAAGTCCACTGGTACTTCCTTTGTTGAGGCTTCACCCCCTTAGGCTCACAGACCTCAGCCCATTTCACAGGCCGGTCTTGACCTCATTCATCTCCCTCTTCCCAGCTATCTCTAACATCAATTGCCTTCTGTTCTCCTAAATCTACCAATGTGCAGCACCGTAAGAGCACAAAGAGGAGGATGTTCAGGCCTCTTGGAAGTGTTAGTTTCCAACTATTAAGAAAGAAGGATATGGACATTCTGATTTTTAAAAGTCTAAAGTTTTGCTACCATCTGTCATCATATGACGCTATTACAATACCAATGACTGTTTTCCCTATATTGTACCTGTTATTCCCATGACTTACTGTATAGTGACAGATGGTAGCTACACTTGTTGTGAGCAGAGTATAAAGTATAAGCTTGTTGAATCACTATGGTGTACATCAGAAACTAATGTAACATTGTGTGTCAACCCACTCAGATTAAAATAAAAAGCCTAAACTTTTGGCTATTTTGAAAGAAATATTATGCCAGTGTTTTCAAATATATAAATTTAAATCAGGCCTAAATGTAACCTATTATCTGTATAAATGCCAATAATGTGTTAATAAAGTATGAATTATTTTATATACTGGAAATCTCATCATAACATTTCTCTCAAATTATTGAATGTCTACATTACCATAATTCAGACCAGCCTCTCATGGGGTATTTCCAAATTAGTGCTTCTTATTCTTGTATTTACCAACACTACTTTCTCATCGACTTTCAGAAAGGATATAGAGAAATGAATGAGCAAATGGTGGTGTTAGTCAAAGTTCATCAATATAAAAGATCTGCAGTTAAAATGCCACTTACTTGACCAGAAATAGGTGTTTCTTCAGAATTTAAGGGTATATGAAAAGAACTAAGGCTCCAAGAATAGCTATCAACTTGTACTATGAAGAATTTCAATTCATTCCATTTGAATCACCACAGATTCTGAATTAGTAAGCATGAATTAATAACGCTGAATAGTATTATTAGTTTTGAAGAATTGCAAAAAATTTAGAACCCAAGCACCCCTGAAATACAATAAAAAGGGAATAAAAAGTGTTTCTGACTTAGAATTTTATAATGTAAACAACTTCAAAGGGGGTTAGTCTGCGATCACTGAAAAAGGATACTGCTTTTTAACATAAAATATATTCTGCCAAAATATATTAAACCTTCATCTCCGCCTTAAAAGAAATTCTCCTCTTAAATTAAAGAAATCAAAATGTTAGTAGGTCAGCTGAAGTTAAAAGTAGTCTTAATGGTGGATATTAGAATTCTGGAGAAAAAGGTAGAACTATTCCCTCCTACTACCTCCCCTACCCCCCCAGTTTCCATGGGTCTGGTCTAGCAAGAAAATTCTTCACACTGCTACATTTTAGGTGACAAAAGCATCCATTTTTAAGGTGATCTTCAATCTACAGAAGGAGACAGCAGGAAGGAAACATTGAGAACCAGCAGTTCTTCATCCTTTCTGCATCAGGTTCCCCTGTGAGAAGTCTTAAATACTATGCACCCTCTCCCCCCAAAATGTACACATGTGCACAGACACACAAAATGTTGTGTATAACCTCAGAGGATTCAAAGACTTCTCCTGCATTCTACTTGGGTTGACAGAAGTTCTCATATGACAATCTAAGCAAAGGAAAACCTCAAACCCTCTATATGTCTGAAAAATCATTTTCCTTCCTTCTTACTACCTTTCCTATAATTGTCTCTACTTTCACCTACCATGGCACAGTGTTAAAAAGGAGGGTGACTTTCCTCTTTTAGACCAGAGGTGCACAAATTTTTTTCTGTAAAAGACTAGAAAGGATATATTTTAATTTTGCAGATCATTTAGTTTCTGTGGCAACTACTCAACTCTGCTGTGCTTAACACAAATGCAGGCCCAATAAAATTTTATTTACAAAAAATGGCAGTGGATCAGTTAGCCCATGGGTCAGTTTGCTAATCTGTGGAATACAGGAACAGGTTCAACAACTCCAAAGGAAGCAAATAGAGAAATACAACTGGGTTCCTAACTTATAGCATCCCTAAAAATAATTTCCAGAAAGATTAAAAATCTAAATAAGAAACCAAAAGCTGGGCAGTCTGTTATTGGAAGAGGGAAAAGATTTCTTAAGAAAAAAATCAAATTATTTGGCACTAAAATAAAAAAAAAACTTCTACACACCCAAAGACCACAAATAAAGTTAAAGGGAAAACCACGGACTAAAAAACATCCGCAACACAAATGACCAAACAAGGATTAGCCTTTGAAAACCTAAGAAGAAACAGCAAGAGACATACAACCCAGAGAAAGGGGGCATATATAAAACATGCATGTATACATACAGGGAACTCAGGCACGAAAACCAAAGAGTTCAAACAAATGAAAAGATGCTCAACTAATACTCAGGAAATGAAAATTAAAACCACTATGAGATACCATTTCACACTCACCTGGCGAAAATTAAAAGCTCTGAGAAAAACAAGTGCTGGCAAGGATGTAGAACACTAAAGATTGTGCGAGTATGTTTAGAAGTTTATAGTGAGTTTAAAATCCCTCAATAGGGGTACCTGGGTGGCTAAGTTGGTTAAGTAGTTAAGTGCTTAAGTGTCTGCCTTCTGCTAGGAAGGCTCAGGTCACAATCTTGGGATTCCCTGCTCAGCAGGGAGCCTGCTTCTCCCCTTCTCCCTCTGCCCGCCACTTCCCCTGCTTGTGTGTGTGTGCCTGCACGCATGCACTGTCTCTCTCTCAAATAAATAAAGTATTTTAAAAAATAATAATAATAAAATAAAATCCCTCAATAGAAAAAGAAATAAATTTGAAGAGATGGGGCACCTAGGTGGCTCAGTTGTTTGGGCGTCTATGTTCAACTGGGGTCATGATCCCGGAATCCTGGGATAAAGCCTGGCATTGGGCTCCCTGCTTAGGCAGGGAACCTGCTTCTCCCTCTCACTCTGCCACTCCCCTTGCTGGTGCGTGCTCTCTCATAAATATATAAATATAAAAATATAAATAAATAAATAAATCTTTTTTAAAAATCGAAGAGGTAAAAATGAATGTCAAAATCATTTCTGATGCTCTTTAGATTAACCTCTGATAATGTGACTGAGGGATCAAGTTTAGTGATCCTACGGACACAGATATGAATTTAGCTATTTGAAAGAATTAGCTTGCTGTGATAAATTAAATGATTGCTGTTATCAATAAAATGTCACATACTGCTTGTGGATGTATAAATTTCACTCTTGGTAATATAGGAGAGAAATTCTTGCACATATGGCACTATACTGTAGCATTGTTTATAAAGGGAAAAAATTATAGGAAATACTTGGAAACCCAAAAACGTGGACAATGGGAGAACAAAAAAACATTGTGCTCTATTTATTCACTGAAATACTATACAAGAGGTAACATGAGTAAATAAAAAAGGAGATTAAACTTAAAAAGGAAAAAAAAATAAAATAAACTTAAAAAGGAGAATATAAAGTAGGGTTTTTCCCTACTTTTCCCTAATTTTTTTGGCATACAGCAAAAAAATATGTATAGCATGACACATAAATGGTAAAAACTTTCAATGTACCACAGGTATAGATAAATATTTGTTGTAAGAGCAAAAAACCATGGGCAAAAAGCACAAAACGAACCCTGAGAGCAGTTACTTTTGAAGAAGAGAAAGAAAGGAGACATGGTGGGAAGGAACCAGTCTTTAGATGTCTGTATATTTTACTGCTTTTAATTAAAAAAAAACAAAACTATGCTTTTAAGGAAAAAACTTTGGAAAAAGCGAAATTTTCTCTTTTTTCAGATAAAGATGAAAGTCTCCCTTAGTACTTAATTATAAGATTCTCCATATTCACCACTTCTTTCATCACAGATACCAACAGAGGCTAAACCCTCTGTCCTGGGGACCATTTCGAAGGGCTTCTGACAGGCGCTAGCACATTGCCAAAAGATTCCCAGTAAGGCTCACCCAGACTGCGATGTTTTCATGCAATGATTTGGCTATATTTTCTAAATGTACAAATTTCAGCTCTGAGCACCACTGAAAGCTAGGCAGTCTACAACTAGTTGGCAAAGACTCATGTCAGCCTACTGGGTGAGAAACAACA
This sequence comes from Canis lupus familiaris, assembly GCF_011100685.1. Lineage (NCBI taxonomy): Eukaryota > Metazoa > Chordata > Mammalia > Carnivora > Canidae > Canis > Canis lupus. The sequence continues at coordinate 20,374,359 of NC_049260.1, read as the reverse complement.
CATGGGCTCTACACTGAAATGAGAGCATACGTTCACTTTAAAATGCAACCAGAAATCCAGATCAAAAATCGTTGTTATCAAGAGCACAGAAATAATAGAGTACAGTACTAATTATTCCATAAAGACAAAATTACCATTACACTAAGGATTATGCAAGGAGTAAGCTTTTAAGTAAAGAGTAAGTTTAAAATCCCTTTACAAAAAACCCTAAGGGGTGAAATTATATATCAAAATCATTTCAATTCTCTTTAGATTAGCCTGATACTGAGGCCAAGTGAGTCATATATTGTAGCCTTATGGCAAGATGTATGAATTTAGCTATGTGATAGAAGAATCTGCTTGCTAGGACACATTCAATGATTCTTCTTATCAATAAAAACTTACAGTTCAAAAAACGTCATTATTTTAAACACTAAATAGAGTATTACAATCCTTTGATCCAGGGTTAGCCTTTAACAGTTTCAAAATTCATTAAAGTCAAAAATTTGGACAGATTTGTGTCACTAAATGGCCTTCACTATTGTTCACAGAATAAAACCCTTAATTGATTAATGATCTCAGGGTGTCTATCGCCATCTAGTGAACAATCACTTCAATTACCACACCAGTCATGACAACTGAGGACAACAACTGAGGACAACCGAGGCGGTTGTCTCCGTAGTTTACAACCTAAGTCTACTTAACACTATCAACTTGCCCAGTATCACTTTTTATGTCTCTCTCCATACATAGAGAACAAACACAAATACACGTGATACTTATATTGATTCACTTTTGAGTGTCTATAAACTAAGTTTCCATATTACTTCTCTGGAAACACCGACTTCCTTATTTTTTAAGTAACTTGCACGCTATGAGGTCCCTCATACGATTCTTTAACCATTAACTAATTCCTCTACCACCGAGCAATTAAAAATCACAGAAGAGTTTAAAGTGTGAAAAATCACACCTGGGAAAAGACAATATTGATGTCCATTTGACACAACTATTAGCATTTTTATTATAAACCTGTTTATGAAAGTACAATTAGTAATTACCCTGAGTACTCTAGCAGCCATAATACATTTGATTACAGAAATTATTAGGTCACCAGAGCCAAACCTGCATGATTCCAACAAAACTGAGCACATACAAAATAGACTTAAAAACAAGAAAGGAGGCGGGCGGGCTTACGGCCTCCCCAGACATATTCAAATGTAAAATTTTACCATCTTTTCAGATGACTTGCTATCAGGTTTCCTTCTCATTCATTTCCACTTGAACCTTAATCTAATTTATCCTACAAGAACTTGAAAAGCAAACAAGCAAACTTCTAAGATCTTCAGGTTGTTCTATTATTTTGCCCACTCCATCTTCTTACCAAAAAAACAAGTGTGATAAATTACAAAGGTATTCCAAAATCTCAGCCAACTGACTCTGATTTTACACTTCACCCCTCCTACCTTTTTAATAACCAAGAAACATTTGAAATCACAAAGGCCTAATAGTATATATGGAAAATGCTAGTAAACCCAAAGACCGATTACCACAGAGAATATTTCTATCCACCAGTGCTAATAATTATCACCAATACTTTAACAATCAGTTTTATTTTAGGAAATAATTTCTGTAGGTGGCTTTGAATCTTCTTCTAGAATAAGATTTCCAGGGAGCAACTGTGTAATTATTATTTCTCATTAACCTCACATTACTTTCAAGACCGACTTTCCACAGTTGTTATATTTTTTTTTATTTGTGGGAAGGAGCAAAGGGGAAAGAGACAAGGGGGAAAGTAGAAACCAAGAATTTAAATCACATATTATTTCTAGATTTCTTTGAAACTCTGTTTTTTAGCGGAGAGAGCAGAGGGTTCTTTTTATAGTTTAAGATTTGTTACTGCTATATTTTATATAACAGAAAAATTAAAATTGGGTTTAAACACCCTATTAAAGATCAAGCTAAACAAAAATATTGCCCTTAAAGTACAATGGATTAGGGAAGTGGGGGAGATCGCTGGACAAATTTGGGGCTTATCATTATCAACAGTGCCCTTTTAAGCTTGTGGATTTCTGAGCCAATGCAGAAAATGTAACAACAGGGATTTCCCAACAGCAAGAGGCACTCTCCAAGGGAGTAAATTGTCAACTATTGCCTCTCGTGAGAAACTTAAGAGTAACCTTGATCCAATCTCAATAGTCAACCTATGTATTATCACCCAGTTGGGGCATAGTGAGTGCATTTCCTAATACAAAAATAAGATGGTATTCTATCATAAGCCACTGGATACATACACAGAAATAAAATTTAAATAATTTTAAAGTAAACTTAGCCTAAGAAACTGAAAACATCCTTCTCTCACTTCAACTAGCCCCTAAAATACCTATATCTTCCCATGCAAAAAGGGCCTGTGTCTTCAAATGAGTATCGAAAAAGATGTCCTTTGGGGAATAAAAGGTAGAATATAAAGCAGAAGCACAGTCATGAAAGACATCATGAGATGGGGTAGACAACTCTACTGTGGTAGAAGCCTTACAATCAGGAAAATAAGGATTCCAATTCAAAAAAGTCACTTGTTATACTTCACCTCTTTGAGTCTTAGCTTCTGCATCTGCAAAACGGGAATGTTATGAATCATATCACTGAATTGTGGGGTTTTAATGAAGTAATTCATCTGGAAGCTTCTTATATATCACTGTTGTTTAGTACACATTTTGCCTTTCCTCACTGTACCCTAAGCCAACCAAGTCTGTGAGATAGGGCTGTCAACAGAAGAGTAGCACTGAACATTGTTTGTTTCATGCCAACTAGATCTCCACTGACCAAGAGAGGAGCCACTAGCCACATGCGGATAATTAAAGTTAAATTTATTTTAATTATAATTAAATAATACTCAAAATCAACACTAGCCAGATATCAAATGCTCACTAGCCACTTGGGCTAGTGGCCTACTATAATATAGTAGTGGCCCTATTATATTATATACTGCAGATGGAGAACATTTTCACCATCTCAAAGTCTACTGGACAGTGTTGGTCTAGACTCTAAGGCAGAAACATGTTTTCTGGGGCACCTGGGTGGCTCAGTGGTTGAGTACCTGCCTTTGGCTCAAGTCATGATCCCAGGGCCCTGGGATCGAGTCCTGATTTGGGCTCCCCGTAGGGAGCCTGCTTCGCCTGTGTGTGTGTGTGTGTGTGTGTGTGTGTGTCTCTCTCTCATACATACATAAATAAAATCTTTAAAAAAAGAAACATGTTTTCTGAAAAAGGGCCAGATGGCTAATATTTTAGACTTTGCAGGCAATGCAAGTCCTGACCCTGATTATTCAATTCTTGTAAAGCAAAAGCAGCCAGATAAAACATTAAAAAATGTGGTTGTGATCCAGTAAAATTTTATTAACAAAAATAAATGGCTGCCTAGATTTGGCCATTGGGCCACACTTTTGTCAACCCCTACACTTGAGTATTCTGATTTCAGAATCTCAAAATGAACATTCTATCCATAACCATGAACTACCTCCTTAAGACTGAATAGTCTCAAATCCACTGATGGGAATCAATAGTTTACTGGAATGAAATGGAATTTAATATTTAACATAACTATTCTTTTACAAGTTAAGAAAAACCCACACATGTGGGGCTCAAGCAGGTGAAGCTTATAGTGTTTACAAAGTGAAGTATCTCAAATCTGTTTGGAATCTGGCTCATCTTTCTAAAGCCAATAACTCTCAATCCATAACTCCACTCCTCATCTATTCCTGGAATTGTGGACGTCTACATCCAACTGCCTACTTTACATGCCTAGAGATCTATTACAAATCTCGAAACCAAAACAGATTTCCTAATTCCTCTCTCCCAGATCTCTCCATTTTAGTAAATGGCTCTATAAGCTAACCAGCTATAGGACTAACATGGAGGCAATCCTCCTTGATTTCTTCCTTTCCCTCACAATGCAACCTAACACATAAGCAACCAAACTAGTTCCTTTATATCACTTTGCTCTCATTCATGCTACTTCCTAAAGAAGTCTTCCCTGACTAATCTAAACTAGCCATCTTAACATTAAACTAGCCCACCACCCTGTTTTAATTATCTGAACAGCATTTACTTCTACCATATTCTCTTTTTTTGTATTTGTTTATTCACTTATTTACAGTCTATTTTCCCAAACTACCCTCCTCCCAGTTCCAAGTCCCCAATGCATGCCACTCTATACACCCCCTGCTCTACGTAGAATGAATGTGACCCTTATGATGCAGGGGGATCTTACGTCTTGCTCAACAGTCTACCCCCTTAACAATGCCTGGTACAGAGTAGACAATAAATACTCTCTCTCAATGGATGAATGAATAAATCCTTACTTAAAAAACTATCTGTCTCCAATATGTCCTAAGAAAGGGGTATTTGAAGCTCTATAACAGGTAACAAACTTGGCTCTCCCACATTATAACACATAATAGTTAAAAAAGAAATTCTTAATTTTTAGAGATGTTACATTTACCTCCCTTCCTTTGTATGTCACCAGAGCGGCCAGTGGTTTGGCATAAAATCTGCTGTAGGAAAATCCCAGGCAGCCATACATACTGTTTGCTGTTAGCTTCAAAGCCTTCTGTCGAATGTCATACTGTAGACCACAGGGACAAGAGACAACAATATTTGTAGATGTTTAATCATTACATGAGATGTCTTTTTATAACACCAATGAGAAGGAGAAACCCTCAATACCCCTGGGAAAAAAAAGAACTCTCAACAACTCAACCCATCCTCCCAAATCCATGATTCCCTGACGTTCTATAAGCAAGTGAACACAGACTCCAAAGCTTCCAGAAGGATTTTGTTCAGATACTGCTTTGCAGACAGAGGGGTCTTCCATTCTGAGGCATTCTAGTGTTTTTGAATGGTTTCCTACCCACAAACTTAAAATAAGCCACACAATTGTCCACAGCATCATGTTTAAATCACTCCCAGGTAATCAAACTCTGAAAGCTGAGACTGTCACTCAGATGTCTTAGTGAAAAGATATACCTGAAGAACAAGGTCTGGATTTAAATCTTGCTGTTTCATTAGTTGTTTGACTTGTTTTCTCCTCTCTACCAGTTTCCGGATCTCTCTGGGCAAAATGCCCATTTCTAAGCCTGGGTCTGGTAGCTCAGGGATCTGTTCTTGTTCTCCATCCTGAGAAACACACAGCAGAAATTTCAGACAAATCAAACTTTTATAAAACAAATTACTATATATTATTTAATATTTTGTGGAAACTTTACATGATGATCAAATCTTGAAAAACTACTTTCCTGCATAAGCATAGGTCAAAAACCATAGGTGGGAGAAGAAAAAGCTGAAAATAAGTTACCACTGGCCTCTTCTCCCACTTCTCTCAGCCTCACTCCCAGTATCTCCACCCCTCTCATTGTTGATTAATGTCAGTATCATTTAAAGGGATCAATTTTTATACATAACTCCTCTCTTCAACAAGATTGACAAGCAACATGTTCAGAGAAATTGTTTTTAAAATAAAAGCACTGAGACTGCTAGGATTTTAAAAAAAATACAAACAAAACCAAACTATGGTTTTAAGTCAAATATACTCCCAAACAAAACGTCATAAGACTTTTACAAATATGAAAAATCGTGGCAATTATTTTAAGTGTTTTAGACTAAAAACTAAAACCCTAAACACTAAATCAGCAAATTTCTTTTAGGAATTTGGAACACATATTTAAAAAGTCCATGAAAAGTTTCTAAAAATTAATATATCCAAATTCCTTAACATCTATGTAATACCTTTCATCTGCAAATTGCTTTGCAATTGGTAAAATAGCAACATTTTAGAAAAGTAACTAGCAGTCTTCTGATATTAAAATTTACAGAAGAAAAGAGTAGGGAAAGCATTAGACGATCTTTCTGATGCCTCCATGAATTCTATTAACAGGCCACAAAGAGAAGCCAGGCATGTTTATCCCTTCAAAGTTTCAGAATTAAAAATAAACCTCTTGTCTTCAAGTATGTCAACTCAATGCCATTTGATAACAGCCTTTACAAAGTATCTGGTTTTATAAAGATCAATATTTTTAGATGAACAATCTTACAATAGTAATAGGATCTACTGTTTTCCGATATAGCAGACAATGATAGCAAACCTATTAAAGATATCTTGGTACACATTCCAATTTATTTACAACTAGAGATGTCCGATAAAAAGTGAACTGGAAGGATCTGGAGTCAGGAAATTTACAATCCATGCCCAGCTCTCCCACCACTAGCTGTATGGCACTATCTATTCTGAAGACCAACTGAGATACTACAGAGAAAAATGATACAAAACCTATAAACTGGCTCATGTATAGTACTTCTTAGATGACCTTGAAGGTGTCTTCTAACTCTTAAATGATTCTATTATTTATCCAGAATCCAAACTGGAAAGCTCAAATGAACAAAAAAGTAGAGGGAGATGGAGGAGGTTGGATCATGACAATTATCACAAGGCTGACACAGTAGCAGGACAGAGCTCAATGCATATTATTTATCCAATGTAGTCACAACCTTTGGGGGATGTCTACCCAATATCTTCTCTGTAAAACTATCCTCTAGTCCCACAGAAAGGCCCATCCTTAGCAGCCATTTTGTACTCTGTGAACCCATTCCTGTGGCACAGCTGATGGGACCAGCCTGGGCCAAGACTTTAAGATTCTCTATTCTAGGACAACAGAACTGGGGCTGAAAAACAGCTCCCAAAGCATGCAGTCAGAATTAAGAGACATGGAAAATCAGGAGCAAGAGAGCAAACAGACATCTTCTGTCACATGTACAAAGAATAGAGAAAAACAATATACAAAGATAACATATAACTAGACCTCTTTTACTGTTAGAGAACCACATCTAATAAGATTCCCTACTGACAGTCAATTATATAAGCTTTATACATGAAGAACCACACATTAAGTTATTAAGACCTACATAAAACTGTTGACTAGTCACTGGTTAAATTAAAATCCATGTGAAATAATTCAAAAAGATTCCTTTAAAAGAGCCATTTAGTGAGAACCAGTAACAAAGGCTTGTGTGGCCAAAATTTAAAAGAATGAAACTAGCAAGTATTGGAGATGATGTGGCATGGTTCATATTCACCACTAGTGGGAGTGGGTAACATGGGAGAACTTCTAAGGAAAATAATTTGGCAATTTCTTTTCAGGTTAACTTACACTTCCCATACAAACCAGCAAATTCACTGCCTAGGTATCTACCCCCAAAAATGAAAGCACATGTCCACAAAAAGATATGAAGAATGTTCACAGCTTTATAAACACAGGGATGTCTGGGTGGCTCAGTGGTTGAGCATCTGCCTACAACTCAGGGTGTGACCTGAGTCCCACATCAGGGTCCCCAGAGGGAGCCTGTTTCTCCCTCTACCTATGTCTCTGCCTCTCTCTCTCAGTGTCTCTCATGAATAAATAAATGAAATCTTTAAAAAAATAATAATAGCTAAACACAACGGGATGCCTGAGTGACTGTCAGTCAAGGGTCTGACACCTGATTTCAGCTCAGGTCAAGGTCTCATGGCTTATGGAATCAAGCCCCATGTTAGGCTGCAAGCTCAGTGGAGAGTCTGCCTGAAGATCCTCTCCCTCTGCCCCTCCCCCCTGCTCGCTTGCTCTAAAATAAATAAATCTTTAAAAAAATAATAACTAAGCACTGAAAACCCAAAAGCTCATCTCGGGCAACTAGATAAAGTGTGGAACACTTCTCACCAATACAAAGGAAAGAACTACTGATAATGCAACAGCATGGATGAGTCTCAAAAACATCATGTTGAACTAAAAAGCCAGACACTAAAGATTACATACTGTATTGCTCCACTTATATTAAGTTCTAGAATAAGCAAAACTAAACAATGGTGACAGAAGTCAGATCAATGGTCGATTGATGGGAGAGGGGCCTGACAATTAAGATATGAGTGACAATGACAAAACTAACGGGATGAAACTAACACAATACTTACAGGTAAATTTACAGCTGTAACTATATTAACAGAAAAGATCTCAAATCAATAACCTAACTTTCTACCTTAAGAAACTAGAAAAATAAGAGTAAGCCAAAGAAAGGAGAAAGAAGGAAGTAATAAAGATTAGAATGGCCATATAGAAGATAAAGAAAAATCAACAAAACCAAAGTTCCTTCTCTGTAAAGATTAGCAAAACTGACAAATTTTAGCTGCATTGACAAAAAAAATGACTCATCAGGAATAAAAGAAGGACATTATTAATGACCTTAAAAAAACAATTATAAAAGAGTACTATGAACAATTTTATGCCAATTAGATAACCTTACACGAAATGGACAAATTCCTAGAAAGACACAAACTACCAAAATGGACTCGAAGAGAAATAAAATATGTGAATAGACCTATAACAAAAATTGAATAGGAAATCAAAAAAAGACAAGTCTTAAGACCAGATAATTTCACTAGTGAATTCTACCAAATATTTAAAGCAGAATTAATATGAATCCTTCACAAATTCTCCAAAAAAAAACAGAAGAGGAGAGAATACTTGCCAAGTCATTCCATGAGGCCACTATTCTTTTTTTTTTTTAAATTGGAATTCGATTTGCTAACACAGAGTATAACATCCCCACTGTTCTCCTATTACCAAAACCAGGCAAAGACATAACAAGAAAAAATAACTATAAACTAAAAGCCCTTATGAATACAAACAAAAAACTCCTCAACAAAATACTAACAAACTAAAACTAGAAACATATAAAAAGGATTATACACCAAAACCAAGTGGAACTTATCCCAGAGACACAGGTTAGTTCAACACCAGAAAATCAATGTAATATACCATATTAAAAGAATAAAGGATAAAAAGTACATGATTATCTCAACAGATAAAGAAAAGGTGGCTGACAAAATCCAGCACTGTTTTGTGATAAAAACATGCAACCAACTGGGAACAAAAGGGAACTTCCTCAATCTGATAAACACCACCTACGGAAAACCTCCAGTGAATATCATACTTAATGGTGAAATAAAGACTGGATGTTTTCCCCCTAAGACCAGAACAAGACAAGGGTGTCTCTCTTGCCAATTCTATTCAATATTGTACTGAAGGTTCCAGCCAGGGACAGACCAAAAAAATATATATATATAAGGCATCCAGATTATAAAAAATTAAAATTATCTCTCTTTGCAGATAACATGGTGCTATGTGTAGAAAATCTTAAGGCATCCACAAAAATATTAGAAGTGGTATATGATATAGGACTTCAGGAAGGTTGCAGCATATAAGATGAATATACAAAAATCAGTTGTATTTCAATACACTAGCAATGAATAATACAATAGCATCAAGAAGAATGAAATACTTAGGAATAAATTTAATAAAAGAAGTATAAGAATTGAGCAGTGAAAACTAGATAACATCAGTGGAAGGAATTAAAGACCTAATTAAATGGAAAGACCCAATTTTCATGGATTGGAAGACTTAACATTAAGATGGTATACTCCTCAAATCAATCTATAGAGCCAGTACAATCCCTACCAAAATCCCAGGAGGCATTTTTTTTATTTTTTTATTTTTTTTTATTGGTGTTCAATTTACCAACATACAGAATAACCCCCAGTGCCCGTCACCCAATCACTCCCACCCCCCGCCCTCTTCCCCTTCTACCACCCCTAGTTCGTTTCCCAGAGTTAGCAGTCTTTACATTATGTCTCCCTTTCTGATATTTCCCACACATTTCTTCTCCCTTCCCTTATATTCCCTTTCACTATTATTTATATTCCCCACATGGATGAGAACATAGAATGTTTGTCCTTCTCCAACTGACTTACTTCACTCAGCATAATACCCTCCAGTTCCATCCATGTTGAAGCAAATCGTGGGTATTTGTCATTTCTAATAGCTGAGTAATATTCCATTGTATACATAAACCACATCTTCTTTATCCATTCATCTTTCGATGGACACCGAGGCTCCTTCCACAGTTTGGCTATCGTGGCCATTGCTGCTATAAACATTGGGGTGCAGGTGTCCCGGCGTTTCATTGCATCTGTATCTTTGGGGTAAATCCCCAGCAGTGCAATTGCTGGGTCGTAGGGCAGGTCTATTTTTAACTCTTTGAGGAACCTCCACACAGTTTTCCAGAGTGGCTGCACCAGTTCACATTCCCACCAACAGTGCAAGAGGGTTCCCTTTTCCAGGAGGCATTTTTGCATAAATTAACAAGATGATTCCAAAATAAACAAAATGTGATACATACATATCTACAGAATGGAGTATTATTCAGCAACAAATAGGAATGAAGTACTAATACTTGCTACAAAACAGACGAATCTTGAAAACAGTATGCTAAACTGGTGCAGCCACTCTGGAAAAGTATGGAGGTTCCTCAAAAATCTAAAAATAGAGCTACCCTGTGATACACAAATTCAAAGGGGCATACATACCCTGATGTCTACAGAAGTATTATCAACAACAGCCGAACTATGGAAAGAGCCCAAATGTCCACTGACTGATGAATGAATAAAGAGGAGATGGTGTGTATATCTACACATGCAAACACCTACACACACATATACATGCACACGCACAGAGAATGGAATATTATTCAACCATCAAAAGAATGAAATATTGCGATTTGCAACAACATGGGTGGAGCCTGAGTATATTATGCTCAGGGAAGTCAGTCAGTCAGAGAAAGACAAATAATACATGTTTTCATTCATATGTGGAATTTAAGAAACAAAACAGATGAACAGGGCAGCCCAGGTGGCTCAGCGGTTTAGCACCACCTTCAGCCCAGGGCCTGATCCTGGAGACCCCAGATCGAGTCCCACATCAGGCTCCCTGCATGGAGCCTGCTTCTCCCTCTGCCTGTATCTCTGCCTCTGTCTCTGTGTCTCTAATGATTAAATAAATAAAATCTAAAAAAAATAAAACCAGATGAACATTGAGAAAAAAGGGGCAAACCAGAAAACAGACTCTTAACTACAGAGAACAAACTGAGGGCTGCTGAAGGGGAGGTGAGCCAGGGATGGGCTAAATGGGTGATGGGTATTAAGGAGGGCACTTCTATTGAGTACCAGGTGTTATATGTAAGTGAGAATCACTAACTTCTACTTCTAAAACCAATATTACACCATATGTTAACTAGAACTTAAATAAAAATTTGGAAAAAAAAAAAAAGAAAACAGTATGCCAAGTGAAATAAGCCAGAACACAAAAGGTCACATAAGATTCCATTTACAAGAAATGTTGGGGATCCCTGGGTGGCTCAGCGCTTTAGCGCCTGCATTCGGCCCAAGGCATGATCCTGGGGTCCCAATATAGTGTCCCGCATCGGGCTCCCTGCATGGAACCTGCTTCTCCCTCTGCCTGTGTCTCTGCCTGCCTCTCTCTCTCTCTCCCCCCCACGCCGTGTCTCTCATGAATGAATAAATAAAATCTTTAAAAAAAAAAAACAAGAAATGTCCAAAATACACAAATCTATAGAGGCAGAAAAATTAGTAGTTGCTGAGGTCTGGGAGGAATGGAGGGATGGAACAGCTACAACGTAGGGGGTTTCTTTGAAGAGTAATGAAAATGCCATCAAATTGTGGTGAAGGTTGCAAACTCAGTAAATGCACTAAAAGGCATTAAATTGTATATTTTAAATGGATGAAATTTATGTGAATTATATCTCAATAAAGTTGTTAAATAATGTATGGAACCACTGTGAGTTTCCATGTACTCAACCCTCTACCTTTTTTGACCACTAAGAAAGGAAAAACTGTATCCTTAACAGGAAAAACTAGAATGCTAACCCCCCTGGTTCTCTTCCTTCTTTGAGCATTGCTTTTAATCTCAATTTAAAGAGCCCTCAGTTGAATACAAACCTCCGTAACTTTCTGTGTCTCTGAAGCAACTCTTTGCACTGTTGTAAAACAAATGTTGAATTCCTGAATGATGGAAGGATACAGACTGTTGAAGTCCAGGAGCAAAATAAACTTATCATAAAAACCTGCAACAAAAAAGCCATATTACAAAAAGTCATTAAAAAAACAAAACAAAACAGAAAGTCATTTTTAAAAAACCAGATACAAGTAAGGGGGAAAAAAAGGGGAGGAGGGCTAAAGAAAAAAGCAGACTGGTCAAAACATAACATCAGAAGTACTATACAACAAAGTGTATTAGAAACAATGTACTATTCAAAGCAGCGAGTTCTATCAAAGGAAAAAAGTCATCTACTATCACTCTATAAAAATGACTTGTATTAGAGTAAAAACTGAAGTCACAAAAGAACAGGCAAGAAGAGAACATGTCTCACCTTGAAACCAACTACAACGAACAATCCTTTCTGCAGCAGTCCCCAAGTACACCATTATGATGGGCAAACACCTTCTCCTATCAATTACTTCAGATAGGTGTCATATCCATCTCAAAAAAATGTAAGATTCTCCTTCAGGCAAGTATTCCCTCCCACTTACCCTGCCACTTTCACCACCTTCACAGGTATGGATGTTTGTGATCCATACCTGTGAGTAGTTAGGTATTTTTTCATCATCATACTTCCTAAGAATAAAACGGGAAGCCCACTTACCTGTATACAAATGGTATTAAATCAGACAAGAGATGTGTGTCAGCAGTGGAACGATCCACCCTTTTTACTTGCAAAGAGTGAACAGAAAGCTACTATGTTTCTCTAGGACATTTACAAAGAGTATCTTCACCTTAAGAAGAAACTGAACAAAAATAAATGTCCACTATTAAGAAAATAAAAACAGCTGCAAACAGATGTTGATAGCATACTCTGTGTTGAGCACTATACTAAACAATCACTTTGTTCCTTAGGTCTCTGTGTTGTAGATATTATTCTTTTTTTAAAATTCTAGTGTAGTTAACATACAGTGCTATATTAATTTCAAGAGTAGGTATTATTCTTATCTCCATTTTACAGAAGAGGAATGTGAGGCTTACAAAGGTTCAAGAGGAAGCCCAAGATCACACAGGCAGAATTTAAGCCCAGCTCTATCTAACACCAAAGGACTACTGATCTGTTTCAATACAACTAATAATAAATCACTTTTGTCAAAGAGGTCTCCTACTCAGAGTTCAAATTACTTCATAAAATTCATATTCCTGTACAACAGTGTAAATATACTTAACGCTACTTTAACTGTACACTTAAAAATTTAAAGTTAATAAGATTGAAAAAAAAAGATCCCTTCCAGCTCTGTGTACCATAGAACATCTTATTTGCCATTAACAACAAGAGGGAGTAGTTACTCTGCTATTAAAGTTCAATTTGGTGGTTACTGTCTGTACTTTCTTGAACTCTGCTGTCCAAACGAACTGGTCCAGGCAGTCAGGCAGAGGCAGAGCCCACTCTCTAGAGTAGATGGGAGGAGAAAGAGGTGCTTCTACCACAAGACAAATAGCTATATACTGGACTAGGGGTTGGCAAACTATGCGCAGACCAAATTCAGCGTGCCCCCCCGCCCGCCTTTTTGTACCACTCATGACCAAGAATAGTGTTTTCATCTTTAAATGATTGAAAAAAAATTTTTAAACAGAGTATCTCATGATACATGAAAATCACACAGAATTTAAATGTCAATGTCCACAAACAAAGCTTTTTTGGAACACAGCAAAAAAGTTAAAAAAGATTCATATTGATTCATGTCAGGTGACTGGCCAACAAGATTTTCACATCAACAGAAGACAAAAATAAGGTCATTAAAAGACCTATTTCTAACCTACAAAATACAATTTCAGGTCTTGCAGTTTCTCAAGCCTAGGTCTGCATGAAAAAAATTCCATAACACCAGGGACAAACCCACCTGCTGCGCAGCCTTACCAGCTTTAGGGTCCAATACCAAGCCTCCAGCATAAGCGGCTTTCTTACGTCCTTTCTTGTATTTATTGGCATCTCCATCAAGTTCTTCATCTTCATCTCCCTAATATCAAAGGGAAAGAGAACTTCACCAGCCAGCAACTGATTAACTTATTAAGAAGTATTATGACTCTCCCTTTTCCAGCTGCAGTACACAATTCTAACAAACATTATTTGCTTTTAGCTACCTAGGGGGAATGACAGTTACTGTATGTAATATGTTTGCAAACCCAAATGAATGCCAAGCATGGGAATTGCCAAAACACTATATCCCGGAGTTAATAAATATGCAAATTCTACTTTAGAATATTTCTGAATTCAGGGGCAGCCTGGGTGGCTCAGCGGTTTAGCGCCACCTTCGGCTTGGGGTGTGATCCTGGAGACCCGGGATCAAGTCCCACGTCGGGCTCCCTACATGTAGCCTGCTTCTCCCTCTGCCTGTGCCTCTGCCTCTCTCTCTCTGTGTGTCTCTCATGAATAAATAAATAAAATCGTTTAAAAAAATAGAATATTTCTGAATTCACAAAACCTTTTATTTTTTAAATCAATGGATACTAAAGATACAATGCTTCATATAATGTAAAATATGAGACAGTAAAAGAGTCCTCCTAAATTCATTACTCTAACAATCATGATGTAGCAATATTAAAGATTTCATACAGATATGATCATTATCCTCATTAATTTGGAGACCTTAAAGTGTGTCCATATACTTAAAATTCATTCCCAAGTAGTTTATTAATAACCAATATTCAATACCTCAGAAGTCAAGCTCCTGTAAGTTAACATTCCCTATACCAATTTTGATAATGTACATAAAACAAATACAAAAACTTGAATCATCTTAACATTAAATTTCCTCTTTGAGTCAACTGCTATCAGTGAGGACAAACTGGTAATTAAGTTTTAGTTCCAATGTCATGGAGGCCACTTTAGAAAACTGATTGTGGTGACCTGATCCTTCTAGCATACAAAAATGCCACAAAGCAACAAAAAATAAAGGCTCATGCATTTAAGAAAGTAAAGGTTTAACTGGTATCTAACTTTGGATACAGCTAAGATTGCAAAACATTTTCCTTGTATGCTCACCCATCAGAGAAACTTAATGCTACCCTCAAAGAATTTCCTATTTCACAAATAACTTTCATCCACACAGAAAAACGTGAAGAAGGAAATCACCACAAAAACACAACAGACTGAATCTGACATGCTTTCTACAGTATACAGGAGGTTAATTATTTTAGAAGCAGAAATAATCATAGCAAAAAAAGCTATCTAGGTAATAAAAGGGGATTAAAAAAAGGCAAAACACTATGCAAGTTTGGACCCACCAGTTTTTGCTGAGGCTTTCTGAAAATCTGCTTGTCGGGCACAATATAGTTGTTTTCATAAAACGCATGAAGTAACAAGAACTCATTACGCTCAGATCGTCCACCCATCAGCGTCCTAGACTAGTAAATAGAATTTCTTTTTTAAATATGAACTCAAAGCTGTAACAAACAAAAGCAACTTTGAGACAGTAAATTTAATTATAGCACCTCCTCCACAATCATTCTTCCTAATAAGGGCTGCTTTAAAAATAAGAAGGTACAAAATTCATTCTAACATTTCCTTTGAGCAGTATAGTTAAAAAGAGACAAAGAAAGCTTAAAATACTGACACCACTTGGGCTATTTCTTTACTCCCAAAGAGACCATTCCACACATCAGACACATCCAGATGTTAGAGATGATCCTTATGTTCACCCAAAATTTCAACATACTGCACCTGGCTTTCCTCCCCTTCTCGCAGCCAGTTCATTTCACAAAAGAAGCCCAGCTTCCAGAATACAAGTTACTCATTTTATAAGCATGCATTTAGACTCATTATCATATAACAACTACCCCAAGCAAACACTGAATCCAACAGGAAATGCTTTTTCCCCCTTTCTAAGTTAAATTTACCATAATGTTCCCAGCGATGTTAGTGATCTGCAATGCTAATGGAAGAACATTTAGCTCACACATGATCTGCAAAATGAACCTGGCATCTTTCCAGGTGTGTTCCAACAGGTACAGCAGATGAGAAGATTCACTGTACAGAAAAGTAAGAATGAAACAGAATCAAGTAATTAAAAGAAACAATGACTATAATCAGAACATCACAAAATATTACAAAAAATTTTTGTTATGAGTAACTTCAGAGCAACAGCACTTTGGCTTTAGAAACAATTTAAAATGGTTGGTTTGAAACCACGAATTCATTCATGTCATTAATCCCAATGCCCTTCTCCAAAACACACACACACATACAAAAATCCCATAAATACAAAGTAAAATTATGTGTTAACTACAACCTGAAACTACCTAAGCCCTTTTATTTGTTCCATCTAATTAAGTATGTATTATATGCTGACAATGTGCTAGGCATAGTTCTAAATTCTGACTGTAACCAAATGAGAAAAATACCTGTCCTCATGGGGCTTATGTCCTCATGGGGCTTATGTCCTCATGGGGGAGACAAAGTATAAATTAAAATACATACGTGTGTGTATGTGTGTGTGTGTATACACACATATATACATATATAGTAGGTTATATAATGCTCAGTGTTAAGCGGGAAAAAATGAAGAAGCAAAGGAAACACTAAATGTCAGGAGCAGAGACTGAAATTTTAGTTATGGAACTAGGAAAGAGTTCATTTAGAATAAAGAACCAGAAGAGGTAAGGAGGCCATCCTTGTGAATGAATATCTGAGGGAAGAGCATCCAGGCAAGGAGAACAGCACATTCAAAGGCTCTGAGCTGAGCACAAATTTGGCACTTCCAGGACCAGGAAGGAGACCAGTGGCTGAAACAAAGAATGATGTAGAGCGCAGAAGGACAGAGTTCAAGGTAGAGTGACACACTATATAGGACCTTGTAAGTCACAGTAAGGACTGATTTTTACTCTAAATGAAACAGTCACTGGAACATTTTGAGCAGAGTACAGTATCTGACTTAACTTTAGCAAGATAACCCTGGTTCTTGGGTTGAAAACAGAGAGCAAGGAGTCAAGGGCAAAAGCAAAGAGACCAACAAAGAGGCTGATATAGGACTAATTAATCCAAGGGGAAAAAGATGGTAGCTTGGACCAGAATGGGTTCAATGGAAGGGAAAAGAAGTAGTCAGACTTAGACATATTTTAAAGATAAAGGTGACAGGATTCTGTGATGGCTCAAACATGGGATATCTATCAGAAAGAGGAATCATGGAAACCTCAAAGTTTTTGGGCCAAACACGTCTTTGGAGGTTTCCAGGAGTACTAGAAAAAAAAGAGATGTCACTCAAGGAGAACTTCTGTCACTCAAGGAGCTGAGCTTCTGAATAAGGCTGGAGGTTCATATCGGACATCAAGTAAAACAGGCAGGTGGATACAGGAGTCTGGCATTCAAGGGAGAGATCTAAGTGGAGGATACCCAAGCAGGAAGCATCAGCACCTAATACCTCAGGTATTAAAATTCCTGAGACTCGATGAGATCACCTAGAGAACACCGTCAGAAAGAGAAGTGGTCCAAGGACTGGGGAGGAACAGGCAGGAAAAAAATGAGAAGCGGCAAGAGGAGTAGAAAAAACTGTTTAGAAAATAATCAAGCACAAAGGTTCAGTTGTACAAAATGAGTAAGTTCAAGAGGTCTAATATACAGCAATACGACTACAGTTAACAATATTATATACTTGAAATTTGCTGAGAGGGTAAATCTAGAGTATTGTAACCACTAAAAAAATTAGTAACCATGTGAGGTGATGGAAATGTTAATCAGCTTGTGGTGTTTATTTTATAATGTGTACATTTATCAAACATCAGTTTGTATACCTTAAATATATACAATTTCTATTTGTCAATTTTGCTCCAATAAAAATGGAAACAAGAAATAATCAAGTAATATCTCTACATAACTTAAAGATTTCTCAGTTTTTCTATTTCCAAAAGAGTAACCTATCTCCTGAATTAATGAATTAAGGGTAGAAACCTCAATATCACATCAATTTCCAAACTGCTCTTAGGAAACATCTAGATGAGGCTGGGATGAGTGATGGAGATGAAGAAACACTGATAAAATTAATATAATTCAAGAGGCAAAATAATTTAAATTATTAATGTAACAAAGATGCTGGTTCTGACATGAAAGCAGTTCCCCTCCAGAATACCACACACTCCCGTTCCTCCAGCCTGATGGTGATGCTGGTCTCTTGCTGTTGCTCATTTCAAGACAGACAAATTCCAAAGCATCCAGGATCATACCTGTACATATTTCGTACATTTTCCATTGGGATTACAACCCTCTCAGTTCTCAAAATCTGTTGAACAAGTTCAGACAAATGGTAGCTTTTACAACGAATCAATTCCTTTGCTGAAATTTCCACATCACAGATCATTCGGCCACAGGTAGCATTTCTTTCACCAAATCCACTCCTGCCCTACATGGGGAGGACAAAAAGCAAATCCCATGGACGAGCACACACTGAGAACATTCTGTTCTAACTCATTTGAAGCTAGCTCAGAATTACAATGAGAAAACTCTCAATCTCCCATTCACCCAGTCAGCCACCACTCAAATGTTTCTGAACATCTGCTAAGAGGCTGACACTGTTCTAGGCACCTGGAAGATAGCAATGAGCACAACAGAAAAGATTCCTGATGTCCATCTGAAATACACAACAAAAAAATAGGTATCAAAAGCAAGATACTACATAGTTTTAGGGATTAATAAACGTATAGAAAAGAGAAAAAGTAGAACAGGTAAGGAAAATGGGAATTTAGGGGGGCTGTATCTTAAATAGAGTAGTCACAGTAGACCTCACTTGGAAGATGCCATATAAAGAAAACTGTAAAGGATAAGGAGTTAGTAAATCAAATGCTGGGATGAGGGTTAATAACTTTTTCACCTTAAAGATAAGAATAGGAAAAGAAGCAAGAGCATTAGCTCCAACTCCAATCTGCAACAGCAGAATCCACTGGAGAATATTACAAAAGATATAGATTCCTAAGTTCTCTGATGAAGTGACATGCTCATTTGACTTCTAAGCTTTAAGTAAAGTAAGATTTGAAGCAATGAGCACTCTCAGGCTTAGGAAATGATTGTGGCTTCATTCAAAAACCACCAAAACCTCTTTAAGTGAAACAAGCAGGTAGAACAAAAAATACATAGGCTTTAAGAGTCAAGACAGGCCTGGTTCAAAACCTCAGTTCTTCCCATACTAGCCTTGCAACCTTGAACAAGTTCTGTTACCCCTGCAAGAAGTATGTACATGAAATTGGGAGTTGTTGTGACAGGGCTACTAATGCCCATGGCCTTCTTACACATTCTACATCAGCTCCCTCCCACTCTTCCTTCCCCTCCCCATTCTGAATGGTAACACTCACCAATCTCTGAACCCTGTAACACTGCTCTAAGGGCTACTATAGCTTCGATAATGCCCAAGTAGAGGTAATAAGTACATTCTAACAGCTGATTTTAAAAACTACTAGCGGCTTCTACCAATAAAATACTGCATTCAAAGGAAAAGATGTTAGTGGCAAAGTTAAAATGTCCTATCACAAGACAAACAATTCTTGGTCAAAGAAGCAGTGTGTTCCCAGGTAGCTACTCCATATAAAGAAGCCAAGTCAAGAAGTAAGATTTTGAAAACTATTATTACCCCAAGCTTCGGCATGTTGGATCGCTTCAGTCGACCTATTTTGGACCAGTGAGGAACTTTGCATACATTAATTCTCTGCAGGAGCACTTCCAGTTCAAATCCATAAATATTATGACCCTAGTCAGAAAAAGACGGCAGCCAATAACATTATAACAAACGCAAATTAGAGGATTTATCTTCATATGCAGAGAATTTCTTTGCCCTTTCTTTTTCTGGTCTCTAATTGAAGGCATCATGAGCTTACCTCCGATTGGGGTCCTTTCTTCTCCTGGAATGTATTCATCAGCAGCATTCATTAGCCTTGACATTAACAAAGCTGCTAAGCAGATTGCTGGAATAAACTTTATTTCATCCTAATTGATGCAAGGTTCATATGATGTCTTTTAATTTGCAGCTCATACCTCACAGTCGCAGAGGCAAAATGCAAATTTTTATGTCCCATACTTTCTGTGATCAGTAAAAGCTGTGTTCAAATAATTCCATTTTAATTCCTTAAAAACTGAGAACCTGCCTGTGTTGTTTAACAGTTTACACAGACTTCTTAGAAACTCAGGAACAGTATCTACTTTCTTCTTAAAGAAATGAGTTCAAACACTACTGATTTAGATTCTTAATCAATATAAAACAAAACATATAATACCACACAATAGTTCCAATTAGGAAACAAAACTATACCAAGTAGAAATTCTCTTAAGAATGCAACTAGGGGGGATCCCTGGGTGGCGCAGCGGTTTGGCGCCTGCCTTTGGCCCAGGGCGCGATCCTGGAGACGCGGGATCGAATCCCACGTCAGGCTCCCAGTGCATGGAGCCTGCTTCTCCCTCTGCCTATGTCTCTGCCTCTCTCTCTCTCTCTGTGTGACTATCATAAAAAAAAAAAAAAGAATGCAACTAGGGGCACCTGGGTGTCTCAGTCAGTTAAGCATTCAACTCTTCTGCTCAGGTCTTTTTTTTTTTTTTTTCAAGATTTTATTTATTTATTCATGAGAGAGTCAGAGAGAAAAGCAGAGACATAGGTAGAGGGAGAAGCAGACTCCCCACAGGGAATCCAATGTGGGACTCAATCTCAGACCCCAGGATCATGCCCATGCCCTGAGCCGAAGGCAGATGCTCACAGCTGAGCCACCCAGGCATCCCTCGGCTCAGGTCTTAACCTCAGAGTTGTGAGTTCAAGCAACAATCTGGGCATGGAGCCTACTTAAAAATAACTAAAAATGCAAAAATTTTCTGTCTATAATGATAATTTCCATCATGTGAATAATATGGTTCATAGCCTATGTTTATTAAGAAACTAGATGAAAAAAAATAAGAAACTAGATAACGTTTAAAATAAATCAGAGGGCAGCCCAGGTGGCTCAGCGGTTTAGCATCGCCTTCAGCCCAGGGTGTGATCCCGGAGACCTGGGATCAAGTCCCACGTCAGGCTCCCTGCATGGAGTCTGTTTCTAGATCTGCCTGTGTCTCTGCCTCTCTGTCTCTCATGAATAAATAAACAAAATCTTAAAAAAAAAATCAGAGCAATAGATTTACTTGTTATTAATTTTAATTAAAAATGTGTACCACTATGTATTTATGGCAGTTTTGTTTATTAAATTAAGAAATCCAAGGACATGAGGAAGTCTCATTTCCAAATGATCATTCCTGGGATTAGGGACTCACACCAGTGTCAGGATTCTCTTATCAGTTTGGATTTCTCACATGAAGACTTGAGTCTAACATCCTAAGGCAGGCCAGCTATCCTAAGCACCAGGACATCTCCTTGGGGCCTGAGAGAGACTGCTAGGGGAAACTGGGTGAGGACCTAGTTCTGAGCAAAAGCACCAAAGCAGGACACTGTGGACACAATCTTCCTGGTCCTTTTAAGATGTATTAACAAAATATGTAATACCTAGAATACTGGAAGAGAAGCAGGTACAGACACTGATAACAACCTACAAGCTCTAGGTACTTTGGCCACACCATGGTCAAGAAAGGTATCCAAGAGCAGAAGTGAATGTGGAGAAATGAACAGCATACCTTTTTGCAAGGGTTTCATATTACCAAATTACCAATATCACACTTAAAATACATGCCTTTATATCCTACTTTCCTCCAAAAAAATCAAAAGCACAACATAATCTGAGTAACTGAAAAAAAAAAGGAAGAAATCACATCAAAGAGCCTATAAACTAAACCCAGGGGAAACATAAAGCAAAATGTTGATTTATGACTCTTAAAAACTGGGGCAAATGTAACTCAATGAATTATTACCTCTTTTACCTAGTGGGAATATACTTGGTTATGAAGAGAGAAATAAATTCCTATCCCTGACCTCAAAGAATAGTAGGTCACAGAAATCCACTGAGCTCCAGGTATGGGGCTGGCTCAGTTGGTAGAATATGTGACTCTTGATCTTGGAGTTTAAGTTTGAGTCCCACTTTGGGTTGGTTGTAGAGATTACTTAAAAAAAAAAGATCCACTGAGCAAATAAAACTCAAATACTTATACTTTGGAAACTGATACCAAATTGAGGGAATTAATTCCTATGACCACTATACAGCTGGGCCACTAACCCAAAATTTTACTTTTTTAAAAAAAGATTTTATTTATTCATGAGAGACACAGAGAGACAGAGACATAGGCAGAGGAGAAGCAGGTTCCCATGCACGGGGCCCGATGTGGGACTCGATCCAGGGACTCCGGGATCACGCCCTGAGCCAAAGGCAGACACTTAACTGCTGAGCCATCCAGGCATCCCTAACCCAAAATTTTAGAGAAACCAACAGTTAACACAAGTTTACTTACTTATAGGCTGGACTCATAAGTGGAAATAACTGGAATATCCTAAACTTCAACAATAACTCATGAGTTCCTTCTCTATTAGAGAAAAACTACTACTTTCTAGTGGGCTGGCTCTTTTCCCCCCCTCTTTCTTTTAGCAGAAACTACAGTAATTCCCACCAGTCCATAGGGTCATTTCACTCTGATTCAAGATTCAAAAAATATATAAAGAACTCATAAGCTGAACAATAAAAAAAAACACCCAGTTAAAACACAGGCAGAGGACCTAAATACAAATTCTCCCAAAGAAGACATACAGATGGCCAACAGGCACATGAAAAGTGTTCAACGTCACTAAGTATTAGGGAAATGCAAATCAAAACCACCTCAATACCTATTAGAATGGCTATTACCAAAAGGACAAGAAATAACAAGTGGAAAGGATGTGGAGAAAAAGGAACACTCCTGCACTGTTGGTAAGAATGTAAATTGGTGTAGCCACCACAGAAATCAGTTTGGAGAGTCCTCAAAAAATTAGGAATAGACTGGATGCCTGGGTAGCTCAGCAGTTGAGCGTCTGCCTTTGGTTCAGGGCATGATACCGGAGTCCTGGGATTGAGTCCCACATCGGGCTTCCTACATGGAGCCTGCTTTTCCCTCTGCCTGTGTCTCTGCCCCTCTCTCTCTGTGTCTGTCATGAATAAATACAATCTTAAAAAAAATTAAGAATAGATCTATAATCCAATTCAGCTATTCTACTTTAGGTATTTATATGAATGTGAAAACACCAATTAAAAAAGATATATACTTTGTAATAGCCAAGATATCAAAACAACCATCAATGGATGAATGGATAAAGAGGATGTATTACACACACACACACAGGAATATACTCAGCCATAAAGGAGAATGAAATCATGCTTTTTCCAACAACATGAACGGACCCTGAGGGCATTAAGCTAAGTGAAGTCAGTGGAGAAAGACAAATACTGTATGATTTCACTCAAATGTGGAATCTAAAAACAAATGAACAAACAAAACTATACAAAAACAAACTTACTGATACACAGAAGAGACTGCTAATTACTAGAGCGGAAGGGGCTTGGGAGGTGGGCAAAAAAGTGAAGAGGACCAACTTTATGGTGATGGATGGCAACTAGTCTCTTGGTGGTCATCACTTTGGAGTGTATACAGATGTCAAATTATACTACTATACACCTGAAACTTAAAAATGTTATATACCAATTTTACCTAGATTAAAAAGATTCTCTGCTACTCAACAAGTACTGAAAAGAACTAATAAGGAATGAAAGGTTCCCCAATGGCATGATGAGATATCTACTCACCACAATGATATCAGGATCAATTTTGTGAACTTTGGCGAGGAAAAAACCTAGTAATGTTCTTTCTGTTGCAGCAATCTCAACCTTCACATTCTGTTAGATAAAAATATACCAGTCACTTACTCTTAAAGTATTACACTTAGCTCCTTGTTCAAGCAGGGTTAGATTTCTTGGAATTAAAAGAATCCATCCAGGGGCACCTGAGTGGCTCAGTCAGTTAAGCATCTGCCTTTGGCTCAGGTCATGATCCCAGGGTCCTGGAATCAAGCCCTGCATATGACAAAACTAAAGGAAGCAATGAAATTGCTTATTCTGGGTTTCACAATGTAACTGCCAAAAGTCTATGAGGAGCTCATTCTAGTAATAAGTGTGTAAATAAAGCAAAACTTTAAATGCTAAGCATTATGAAGTACAGATATATCCCCCGACAGGGACACGCTTGTGCATCTGGACACAAATGCACAAGCATTTGAATCAGAGTGCCTATAAAAATGTTACTTACTTTCCTATATAATCCCTGGTAGACTTTGCTGTTTATGTATTTACAACATAAAGAAATCCCAAGGTTTGTATAAACTAATCTCCAAGAATGATTTAAGAACTTATAAATAAGAAACCAGAGTGAAAGTAAACACACATTTAAGAATTATAAGTGTCTTAAGTATAAATAAAACCTATCTTTACACAAAAGGCTTCTTTCTACTTGGATCACTGAAAATAAATCAGATATTCAAAAGATCTACTCTTTTTTTTAAAGATCTACTCTTATTAAGACTCTCTTAAAATGGAAGTTGGTAGCTATGAGTTTTCTGCAACTAACTTGGCTACAAAGTTGATAATTTGTTTGACTCTAAACAAATTTTCCTAAGTCATTTTACTTGGATAGGTGATTCAGAGCACTTCACAAATAATAGCCTGATCCAACAGTACCCCCAGACTACTGGACTTCTCAAGCCAACTTAAAATAAGTGGAACCTGACAAGGTTGCTAAAATGTCAAGTGAGGATATTAAAAAAATAAAACTAAATAAAACTAACCCACAAACTTATGATCACAAGCATTTCACCAAAAAATAACATACTCTCCAAAAAAAAATTCTTTACACTGAATACACATACCTTTGTGACAAACTCACTACATTACACTACTTTTTTTTTCCCCACCCTCAATTTTATTAAGGACCCATGAAAACTTCATGGAGTATACTGAGAGTTGAGAGATCACTGTTCAATGCTGGCCAGCCCGTATCAACCTTTCCCAATATGTGTCCCCTTTAATATCCACAGTGTTCCCAACTTCACTTGGCTTTATTTCAGCTGGGGTTGGGGGTACCCAACACTTCACCAAAACAGTAAACACATGATCATGCATTTTGGAAAGGCTTCCACTAAAGCTATCTGAAGGAGGATTTGAGCCTATCTACCTACTAACAGGGTATAGAATCACATTATTTTCAGGTGGCAAAATATTTAAACATTGTTAAATAATGTTTCTACTTTTACATTTCTAATACATTTTGAATGGATTAATGCCATAGTTTAATCTAAGCAAGACTAGATCTAATAAATTAATACATAAAATAGCCTAATTCTACTAAACCACACCATCCTCCTTTTCTCTTTCCAAATAGATGCTTCATATTTAAAAAATAAATAAATAATGAGTTATTTACCTTTTCCTTAATGTAGTCTTTGAAAGTATATGGGAAAATACAGTCCTTTGGTTTAGATACAACTGTAAGAAAAAAAAAAGATTCCATCACCACCTCTGTCCAATTTCAAGTACATATATGCTGCATGTTTCCAAATGGAAACCGTCTTAAATATAAACAAATATCCCCTAATCTCTAAAGAGTTAAAAGATTCAAGTATTTCCATTGGTCATGTTGTTAGACCTCAAAAGAAAAGCCAGAACAAACAATCCTAAAATTCTTTATAGAACCAAAAAAGATCCCAAATAGCCAAAGCAATCTTGGGAAAGAACAAAAAAGCGGGAAGCATTATGCTCCCTGATTTCAAACTATACCACAAAGCTACAGTAATCAAAACAGTATGATACTGCCATAAAAATAAACATCTAGATCAATGGAACAGAACAGAGAGCCCAGAAATTAATGGATGCATATATGGTCAATTATGACAAAGGAGATATGAATATACAATGGGAAAAAAAGTCTCTTTACTAAATGGTAATATGAAAACTAGACAGTCACATGCCAAAGAAGGAAACTCGACCACAATCTTACACCATACACAAAAACTAAATGAACATCCATTAAAGACTCGAATACAAGGACTTGAAACCGTAAAACTCTTAGAAGAAAACAGGCACGCTCCCTGACACTGGTCTTGGCAATGTTTTTTTTTTTTTTTTGGATTACATCAAAAGCAAAAATCAGCAAGTGGGACTAGATCAAAATAAAAAGCTCTTGCACAGCAAATGAAACCATCAAAGAAAAAAGAAAAGGCAACCTAACAAGAGAAAATGTTTGCAAACCATGTATCTGATAAGAGGTTAATATCCATAATATACAAAGAACTCCTATAACTCAAGAGCAATAAATCAAACAATCCAATTAAAAAATGGGCAAAGGCTGGGATACCTGGCTGGCTCAGTCAGTAGAGCAAATGACTCTTGATCTCAGGGTCTTGAGTTCAAGCCCCACACTGGGCATGGAGCCTACTTTAAGAAAATGGGCAAAGGCTCTAAACATTCTTTTCAAAGACCTACAGATGGCCAACATGTACATGAAAAAGTGGTCAACATCACATCAAGGGCAATCAAAACCACACTGGGATATCACCTCACACCTGTCAGAATTGCTATTATCAAAAAGACAAGAGGGGTGCCCGGCTGGCTCAGTCAGTAGAGCATGTGACACTTGATTTGATGTCAGGGTCATGAGTCCTAGCCCCACCTTGGGCATGGAGCCTATTTAAAAAACAACAACAAATAAGTATTGGCTAGGATGTAAAGGAATCCCTTGTATACTGTTAGTGGGAATGTAAACTGGTGCAGCAGCTGTGGAAAACAGTATGGAGGTTCCTCAAAAAATGAAAAACAGAACTGCCATTATGATCTAGGTATTCCACTTCTGGGTATTTGTCTGAAGAAAATGCAATCACTAACTCAAAAAGATATCTGTACGCCCATGTTCATTGCAACATTATTTACAAGAGCTAGGAAATGGAAGCAACCTAAGTGCCCATCAATGGATGAACGGATAAAGAAAAGTGGTATATTTATACAGTGGCACATTATTCAGCCATAAAAAATAAGAAAAATCTTGCCATTTGCAACATGGATAGACTATGAAAGGCATCATGCTAAATGAAGAAAGTCAGACATATAAAGTAATACTATATGATCTCACTTATATGCGCAATCTAAAAAAACAAAGTGAGGTCACAGATACAGATAACTGACTGATGGTTGCCAAAGGTGGGGTGGGATGTGGGGTAGAGGGGGGACTGGGTGAAGAGGGTCAAAAGCTACAAATTTCAGTTATAAAATAAGTCACAGAGATGTAACGTACAGCATGACTATAGTTAACAATACTATATTGCATGTTTGAAATTTGCCAAGAGAGTAAATCTGACAAGTTCTCATCACAAGAAAAACAATTTTCTATGATGATAGATGTGAACTAGATTTATTGTGGTGATCATTTCAAAATACATACAATTATCAAATTGTTATGTTGCACACCTGAAATTAAAATGTTACATGTCATTTACACAATTTTTTAAAATTTTAACAGATTAGATTAAAAAAGTAGCCATGCATAGAACCCTAAGTCCCTCTAATTGTTTAAAACTACTTTCATGAAACATCTTCTGTCCAAGTCAGAATGAAGGAAGTTTAACAGTCTTGCCCACAGGGAGTCCCCACATCACCAAACCCTTCACCAGTACACAATGAAGGAACTCCAACCTTCTTCAAGTTAGAAGAATAAAATGACCAAAGCTTCCTTCACTATACTTTAAGTTCCATGCCACTCAAAACAGCTGTTTACATCATGATATACACAAACCAAGTGAATAAATACATGTTGAGTGAGCTCCTGGTTGCTCTCTTCTGCGTATTTTCCAGAATACTCTCACCATTTTTTGTTCTATGTATTATTCTACCTCACTTAAAGAGTGAAACTTCACAACAGTACACAATATTCCCTTCTATGCTTGTTTTTCTAATCCCACTTTCCTAATATCCACAAAATAAGACAGGAGATGCTGTCCCAGGTAACTGCTGGTCTAGGCTGGAAAAGATTTCAGGAAACATATCAATAGTGTTACCGCCTTCCTTTGTTTACAAAAAAAATGGTTATTTAATTGGCCATAGTCTCAACATGGAATAGGTCAGAATCCTCCTTGAAGACTATTCATGGCATTGCAGATTTCTTTTTTTTTTTTTTTTTTTTTTTTAAAGATTTTATTTATTTATTTATTCATGAGACACACAGAGAGAGAGAGAGAGAGAGAGAGAGAGGCAGAGACACAGACAGAGGGAGAAGCAGGCTCCACACAGGGAGCCCGATGTGGGATTAGATCCCGGGTCTCCAGGATCAGGTCCTGGGCTGCAGGCGGCGCTAAACCGCTGGGCCACCCGGGCTGCCCGCATTGCAGATTTCTGTGTGATATTTTCACCAACTGAATTTTATGCATAGCAAACCCAATTCTAATTTGATATGCTGTAACTCCTCCCAAATAGGGAGACATTCATTTATGCCCTGGCATATTGCCTCACCATACAGAAAACTTTGATCAGGCTTCTATTCTGGGCTTTAGAATGACATCATGAAAGGAAATAGTGATAACATAATTTTGACCCAGGGAAAAAAAAGTAGAGTACCCCAATAACATAACCATTGGAACGGAAAAGAGATGTCAAATTGCTTCCCAAATCTGCTCCTTGAACAAAACCAGCTGAATAGGCACCACCAATCCAATATAACTCAGTGTCCACAGCTGACAAAAATAAAACTCCTTTAATAATACATACTAACTAGTCTTGAAATCAAGCCATTAGAAGACCAGCTAAAAAATGTACATACCACAGAAGTGTGACTGGAAGGGAGGCTGTGGGGCCGCTTTATCTAATGCAAAGCTGTGATGGACCAAAGCTGCCACAGCAATAATCTGCAAATAAAAGAGGGGAAAAGATCACTTACTGGATGCCTACTATGCATTCTGCATTTTCATCAAAACCACCAAGAATATTAAAAGATAAACATTTTAATCCATATGAATATTTTAACTTTTTATTATGAAAAGTATTTAAACAAACAAAAGATAGAGAAACTAGAAGGGGAGAGGAGGGAAGAGAAACTTAGAACCATTAATGTCCAACCTGGAACTAGAAGCCAGGGCTCCTGACTCCCAGCCAGGGATCTCAAAAGAAAACAGGTAAGTGATGTTTAAAGACTTCATTATTTTTTTCCAAAGATTTTATTTATTTATTCATGAGACACAGAGAGAGAGAGAGAGGCAGAGACATAGGCAGAGGGAGAAGCAGACTCCCCGCAGGGAGCCTGATGCAGGACACCAGTATCATGATCTGAGCCAAAGGCAGATGCTCAACCACTGAGGCACCCAGGTGCCCCAAAGACTCATTCTTTAAAAAACAAGCTATAGATATGTGTGACCAATAATCTGGAGGATGCCAACCATGGACATAGCTGGGGAAGAGGGGTTGTGGGTATTATTTTCTTTTTTAAATTTGTACTTTCTAGGGTACCTGGCTGCCTCAGTCGGTAGAGCATGCACTTCACTCTCCCACAGGGGCTGATCCTCAGAGCATCCCAAGAACCTTCCCTAACCAGTGATATCTTCCTGGCCTCCCAGGCTAGGGCAGCTTCCTTTAGTAGATGCTATCCAGAGTACGTGTATCCTTCTGTAACTTTTACATCTATTTCTGCTATTGGGCTGGTATCTGTCTCCTCCTCTGTTTTTATGAGTCACAAGTATTCCATCACAGTAGCACATGGTTTAGAAACATTTGCTGCGTCAACAACTTTACTAACAAAGTAAGTTAAACCCTTAGGAAGCCATCTAATTTACACAGGGCTGCAGAATCTCTCTCCCATTCATTCATTCATTCATTCATTCATTCATTCAACATTTACTAAGAGAGAAAAACAGCACAATCAACTCTCATACACCTATCACCCAACTTCAATTATCAACTCTTCAATATCCCTATTCTTGCCTCTATCCAGATGATTTTTTTTTATTTTTTTTAAATTTATTTATGATAGTCACAGAGAGAGAGAGAGAGAGAGAGGCAGAGACACAGGCAGAGGGAGAAGCAGGCTCCATGCACCGGGAGCCCGACGTGGGATTCGATCCCGGGTCTCCAGGATCGCGCCCTGGGCCAAAGGCAGGCGCCAAACCGCTGCGCCACCCAGGGATCCCTATCCAGATGATTTTGAAGCAAAACCCAGACCCATCACTTTATCCACAAATATTTCAGCATGTATCTCTAAAACAAAGTTTCTCAACCTCAGCACTATGGACATTTTTGACCAAATAATTCTTTGTTATGGTGGCTATTCTGTTCACTGTGGGATGTTTAGCAGTATCCCTGGCTGCCAACAGCACCACCTTCCACCCCCAAATTGTGACAACCAAAAACGTCTCCAGACCTGGCCAAATGCCCCTTAAAGGGCAAAAATCTCACCCCACTGAGAACCACTACTTCAAAAGATAACAAGTTGTTAAAATATAACACAATCATAGCTAATATGATTAACAGTAATTCCTTAAAATCACTAAATATCCAGGTAAGATTCAAATTTTCATGTTTTCCCAACAATCTCAATTTTATTTACCAAGTAAGCCCATACTCTGCGATTAGTTGATATGTAAAACTATAGGCACAACCCCTCCCCACCTATTATTTTCCTGCAATTCATCTGTTGAAGAAACTGGGTCATTTGTCTCATAAAATACCACATGGTATCAATTCTGCTGCTTGTATCCCAATAATACCATCTAACATGTTCCTCTATTTCTACACTGCTGGTGAATTCATATTTAGATCTGAAGGCCTGATCAAAATCATATTCAGTTTTTTGGGACAAATATGTTAGAGTTGCCACTGATTGCTTCTATCAGACAGCACAGGCACATCATGTCTGGTTAGCTCTCTTTTAGTGATACTAGCAGCCACTGGTGATCACTGGCTACATCTATTATTTCACGGGGGATTGCAAAGTCATAATATTCAAATTCTGCTTCATCATTTCTTGGATGGAAACCTTCTATGAAGAGACACTTCCCTTTATCGATTATTTGATTACCTGAGGTACAATATGAGTTCAAAAAGGTCAAGAGAAATGCTAGACTCAATCCCTTCATTGACCAGTTTCCAAACCAGTGAGTTGGTTCCCCAGCCACTTTCCCAGATGACCACTGCAGGGTCACTTGTGCTTATGGTATCAGGGTGAACTCATCTGTCTCAATCTGCTGCAGCCATCTATATCCATGCTCAAACTATTCCATCTTTGGCCATTGGAAAACTCTTCAAGTTGACTCCTGAGCTCTTGTGACACATCTTCAGTAGATTTTAATATTGTCCTGGCTTTCTAGTAGAACTAGATACTTCGGGCTCATCTTGGACACTTTCTGCCCTGAATCAGCAATTTCTCTGAAGCCCTACTTTCTTTCTTGTTAAATGGTACTGCAAAGCCTGAAGGCTAGAAGACAGGTACTTTTTTTTATTTAACAAATCACTGGTCAATATTGCATGTAATGTAGGGCCCCAACTTCCTACTCAGAAAATTGGCAATGAAAAAGAAAGTACACAATGACCTCATCTTTCCTGTACAAACTACTGCAGCATAACCAAATAGTGCTGATTAATGAGGAAAAGTTAATGTTACAGAAAAATTTAATAAATATTCTAATATTTTTGTAAAGATTTTATTTATTCATCAGAGAGAGAGAGAGAGAGAGAGGCAGAGACATAGGCAGAGGGAGAAGCAGGCTCCCCATGGGGAGCCTGATGCAAGACTCGATCCCAGGATTCCGGAATCATGACCTGAGCCAAAGGCAGATGCTCAACCATTGAGCCACCCAGGTGTCCCTAAACATTCTAATATTTAACATGTTTAATAAACGTGGAAAGGATGACAGAATTAAAACACTGTTTTACAACTTCTAATGAAATAACTCATTCAGGTAAAAAAAATGAAGGGGGGAGCCATTAGATCAATGGTTCTTAAATGGGAACAATTTTGCTACCCACCCCCAGAGGACAGTTGGAGATGTGTGGAGGTATTTTTGGTTATTACAAGTAGGGGGGAGGGGTGCTAACTGGCATCGGGGAGAGGCCACAGTTACTGCTAAACATCCCACAATGCCCAGGACAGCCCTCACAACAATGAATAATTCAGCCCAAAACATTAGTAGTGACAAGGTTAAATACTTCTCTTTCAGATGAAAACTTGAACCCACTAATCAATCACAGCCCCACTAACAGTGGTTTCACCAGACATTATATGCCTGCTGATATATTATGCAGTATGAAATATATCATACACCTATAGAGCACACTAACCCAAAAAGTCAAAACTGAATCTAATAAATTATTTAGTGCTAACTAGTAGCAGGGGTGAGCAAACTGGTTCTGTAAAGAGCCAAGTACTAAGTATTTTAGGTTTTCAGGTCACATGGCCACTGTCATGGCTAGTAACTACAGCAACTGCAGCTGTGAACTAATAGGCAGGATGTCTTTCAATTAAACTTTATTTACAAAAACAGATGGTGAGGCTAGATTTGCCCATAGGCCATACCGTGCCAACCCCGGTACACAGGAAGAAGTCCAATGACACGAGGAAGCAAACAGAAAATGGGACATTCTATAAGACAATAAACAGTGATTCTTAAGTCAATGTCAACAGAAAAAGAGAGTGGGAGGAAGCTGCTCCCATTTAAAAGAGATTCAAGAGATATAAAAAATTAAACATCTGTGAATCTTACATGAATCCTGATTCAAGGAAACCAACTGGTAGAAAACATTTTTGAGTCAGTAATGTTGTAATAACTATGTGGTAATACAGATGGTTACTAGGCCTATCATGGTGATTATTTTATAGTGCATAAGAACATCAAATCACTATGTGGTACACCTGAAACTAATGGATGTCAAAAATAATCCCAAAAGACATTTTTGATAAAAAGAATCATATGAATATGGACTGAGTATTTTATTTTTAGACTGGATCAAGGTATCACTGGTATAGTTATTAAGTGCAATAATGGTATTCTACAAGAAAGTGTATATGTTTTGAGAGATGCATACCAAAGTATACAATGGTAAATTACACAATATCTGACCTTAGCTTTTAGAATACTTCCAGCAGGGAAAACAAAGTGGAAGGAAAACAAGTGTGACAAAATCTTGCTTACTACTGAATGAGTAAAAGGATTATGGAAGTTCATTATATTATTCCAAGTCCACTTAAAGTTTTCTAAAATAAAAAATTCAAATAACAAAAAATAAAAATAAGTCCAGAAATTTAAGTCTTTAATGAAAACTCCAACACCCAACAAATTCAATTCTATCTCCAAAATGGAGTTTGGGAGTGCATTAGTATTCTTTCTCCTCCAGAAAGAATAATATCCCCTTGTAGAATAGTTGTACAAGTTCAAGAAAGCATTGCATTAAAGCATAGGTACAGGGGTACCAGGGTGGCTTAGTAGCTGAGCATCTGCCTTTGGCTCAGGTCATGATCCCAGAGTCCTGGGATGGAGTCCCACCACTGGACTCCCCATGGGGAGCCTGCTTCTCCCTCTGTCTATGTCTCTGCCTCTGTGTCTTTCATGAATAAATAAATAAAAATCTTCAAAAATTTTCTGGGATCCCTGGGTGGCTCAGTGGTTTGGCACCTGCCGTCGGCCCAGGGTGTGATCCTGGAGACCCAGGATCGAGTCCCACGTCGGGCTCCCTGCATGGAGCCTGCTTCTCCCTCTGCCTGTGTCTCTGCCTCTCTCTCTCTGTGTCTCTCATGAATAAATAAATAAAATCTTTTTTAAAATCTTCAAAACAATTTTAAAAAGCATAGGTACAAATTTCTTTACCTCATGTTGATGTGTCTTTGCATTCTGCATTGTCTTCATGCTGAAAGACATGACCACGAGTGGAGGAGGACCAATATCTTTAATTACATTCACCAGGTCTGGTTTCAAGGCCATTGCCTCAACTTTACACCAACTGACTGGCTGATTCAAGAGCTCTGAAAGAGAACAGATAAAACAGATCAATAGCCATTTGTTGAAAAAGGAAAACTACTATAATTAAGATATCTGTGATTAACTGAGAAAGTCTTCAACCCCATATTCCAATAAGAATGTCTTATTACAACATCTAACTAAAAATAAGTCCGATTATTGGGTTGTATGCAAAGTCGTGTGTATGTACAGTATGTTCATCTTCCTGAGAAAAAGGTCCACAGCTTTCATCTGATTTTCTTAAGAATCCAGGACCCAAAGAAGTTTTTAAAAAAAAATAAAACCCCACCCTAGAGGAATCACAAAACATTTTTTTTTCACAAAACATTTTTGAGAGATTCATGAAGCCAAAACAGAGTATCACAAATGCAAATACTGGAAAACATGAGGTAAGAAACCAAACGAGCACTAGCCACATCAGGCAGTGATGCTTTCCCTCCTTCAGAGTCAGCAGTCCACTACGTATAGCAGGTGGGCTTCATCGGCCAGGTCAGAAGTACATGCCAACAACAGCACAAAGAGAGATGCATGCAAACGACCACCTGGGCTAACACCTCTCCCACTCAACTGCCAGGCACCACAGCAATAAAGTGGATCCAAACACATTCCCAATACTCACTTAAGGAACATCTTGTGAAAAACAACATAAAAAAGGAAGGAGAGGCACTGAAACACAAAGACCAATTCCTTAACTTCTAAAAATCTCCTCTATCAGCAACCTGGCTTTCCAAATGTAAATTTTTCCTTACGTGGATTTTTCACCTCGAGCCAACAAGGTCCCTTGATCTTTCTGTTCATCAAGAACATTTCTAGGCTGGATGTGTTGGTCCCAAACACATGAGAAAAAGTTTCTCCTTTCAAATCCTGAGGAAGCTGTGGCATTTCAGCCTGAAAAAGGCAAAGAAGAAAAAAAAACCCTTTTTTGTTTAAAACTATTACTTTACATTTTCCCAAGTCTATATTTGAAATAAACAAAAGCCTCTTTATGAACCTCCAGAAGAAACCCCTTTGATATATATGAAATGTAATTTGCAATACATGAAATCCAAAACAATTCACAGTAGGACACAAAAACAATTCACAATGACAAAATAATGCATCTTGATGGCACTCATTAGAAGAAAAATAGGCCAAGAAGCTCCCCCAAAAGAGGATTTCTGTCCAGAGCTGTACATGCCTTACTGATAAATAGCCAAGTAAGTACCACTCCATTGGAAGAATAAAAGCAAGAGAGTGGAACTCATTTAAAATGGTTCTATGGTACTTTTCATCACCACTGTCAGAAACATTTCTTAGAAGTTTCCCTTTTCCAACATCATGAGATCAAAACTCTATAACAGAGGTAAAAAGAGGTTAAGGCCCAGTTAATTAATGTCCCACAGCAATGACCTTGCCTATCAGAGAAGCAAGAGCAGCACTACAGTGCCGCTGACGTTCCTCTCTCACTTTTCTGCTGCTCAGAAGGGACACTTCAACAGACTAATGATGTTCAACTCCACCACATGGCATTCATTCCATTTGACAAGCAGTTGTGTGGTTTCAACTCACTTATTTAAAGATGCATACTTAAGGGGTGCCTGGGTGGCTCAGTCGGTTAAGCATCTGCCTTTGGTTCAGGTCATGATCCCAGAGCCCTGGGATTGAGCCCTGCGTCAGGCTCCCCACTCAGCAGGGAGTCTTTCTCCCTCTCCCCCCTACTCATGCTCTCTCACTCTCCCTCCTCTCAAATAAATAAGTAAAATCTTTAAAGATGCATACTTGAAAGCCGAGAAAGGCAGTAAAACTAATGATCTATATATTCAAATTAATTGTATCCATTTTAATTACTCATTACTATAAGTCCACCCCAATGAACTGTGGGGCTTGAGGAGTCCTCCTGATACTAATTGAAATTTCAAATATAGAGAAATGTCATTCTCAACCAAAACCCAGTAACTTTCTTTGACTTACCGAGTATCTAACTTCCAAGTACTCAGATTTTTCTGGAACATCAGGTATCTCAAAAGCATAATTCTTTTCCACTGGCTGGGTAAGTAGATATTTAAAAATAATTAAGAAAAATGCTTTTTACAAATTAAAATGACAAGCATATACACAGCACACATCCCTGTATTCGACACTGAGGAACCCAGTAACCTCATGGAACACAAAGGTAAATAAAGCCAAAAGGGCACCCTTTCCCCCTTTCCATTGGGCCTAAACACCCAGTGACAAAATGCTAAAAAGACTTCTCTTGGACACTAGAGAACTTGGAAATGTTTGCATTCAAGAAGGGCAATAAAAGATTAAAAATATTTATAATGTTAATGTATTAAATCATTTGCTACTCTTTGATACTAACCAACTCCATCTTGAATGGAGAATTAATATTAGCATTAAAATTATAGCTCATATTTACTGAGTGCTTACTAAGTACCACGGACTATTCTAATCACCTAATAAGAATTCAATGGCTTAATTCTTGCAAGAACTTTTTTTTTTTCTTCCAACAACTCTTGATATAGGGTCCAATTTCTCAGGTGAACAATAGGCCCAGGAAAGTCACTCAGCCCTTCTCCAAGGTCACACACTACAAAGTCCTAGGGCTAGGACTGAAAGCACTAGCAGTCTGGTCCCAGTATCTATGCTCTTTACCATTATACCACACTATTTCTAGAATTTTAGAGGATTTATCCATCAGCCATAATTCAAAGCTCAAATAGTTAAGATGATTAACCTTATCTTCAGCAACTCAATCCTCCCTTTGCTGCAATCACTGTTAAAAGTATCCTGAATTACAAGCCCCTATGATGATGGCCAAAGGTGGTCCTTTATTGCACTAAAATCAAGACCAATCAATATGTAACACATAAATAAAAGATTTTTATTCTATCGGAAACAGCATCATAGTCCCTGATTTTTAAATATAAAACCTTAACCTTCAGACCAAAACAACCTGCCAATAACTAATAAAAACAAGATCACAAGAATTTCTTCTCCATTTCAGAAAAAGAATACAAGATATGCTGCAAGTATGATTACTATGTATTATCTTTCTATTCAAATTCACGAAAATTATTTTCCAAGAGAAAAAAATAGTTTTACCAATCTTACGTATTAGTTTTACATTCATACCTATGAAATTTCCAATGAATTATAGCCACAAAAAAGACATTTTTCGCAAAGAAGATATACAGTAATTATTTTGTAAGTCAGGAAATGAACAAATAAAAACAGCAGGAAAAAATTATCACCAAATACAAACCTTAGACTTGAACTTCATGATTTTATATTTTGCTGCTATTTTCTCATCAAATTCATCATAAACATCCTTCATTGTAACTAGAGTTTCTGTTTCTTTTCCTGTATTTAGATCAATTTTCTGCTCTCCCATGGAGAGGAGAGGGGAGGGAAAAAAAGTATCTGTACATGAGATCTTTTTAACAACAAGAAACCCATGTCTAATTCAATTTTCAGCTTCAGCCATTTAAACATTTAGAAGAACAGTCTTATAGATAGAGGAGTTCAAAGATACCAGGAGACCCCCAAAAATACTAACCCCAATGCCCAAATCTTCCCAGTGGCATCATAAAAGCACATAAGATAAAAATGACTGATTCTACAAAATGGGAGAATAGTGTGGTAAATCCTGACCAAGAAGCTTCACATTCACAGTTCAACTGAGATCTCAGGGGAGGGACTGGGCTTAGGAGGGGAGTGTGGATGCTAAGTCGTAATTTAAAAAGGAGGAGCAAATGTAGCTAAGCTGGTTCAACGGCCGTGGAGGGAACAGTGCTGCCTGCACAGCAGAAGCATGACAACTGGGCCAAATGCCATGTGACAGTTTAAAGCCATATACTCCCAATCCTGATTACTATGGAAATGAGGGGTGGGGGAGAAGATACCATTATACACTAAAACCCACACTTTGACAGTGTAATGGGTCAAAAAACACAGTTTTACTCCATTCTCTATTTCTCCCAGCCTCTAACAGAGCTGCTGACAACCAATGGTTACTAGGCAGACAGCAAGAAAGAAGCATCTAGGCTATGGGTAAGTCATAGCCCCAGTGAAGACTACGATTGGTGGCAGAACATACAATGTACTTGGAATTAAGAGGCTAACCACTAACAATTACCATTTCTCGGGGAAGGAAGTAGAGTGTTCGCTCGATGTTTTTCACCATAACACAACAGCTCACATGGGTTTTGGCAGATTCAATCCAAACTTTGCCAAACAGAAATACCACACCTAAAAGAGTAAGAGAGGACCGTGAGAAAAGAAACATTTCAATTATATCACAAGAGGCAATATAAAGGCTCACTGTATGTGTCCAGACATTTATGCTTTCATGACACATTTTTTACAGTAAATTTGTATCTGCTGCCCACTCTGCAAGCCCAGTTCACTTACTCAGTACTTATACCACACAATATCACACTAGTAAAACCTGTAACCATGGAGATGACAGGGGACAGAATATTCTCTAACTTGGTGTCAAGATTTTCCCTAGAATTAGAGACATCATAGGTAAATGGAGATGAACCTCAGTTACTGGGGAGACATCCCAAGTCCAAGTAGAGAGGAGACACACCTGAGGAAATACTGAGATACCCCAGGTGAGTGCAGAAACCCTGGGGAACTGGAGACACATCCCAGCTAAGTGTAGACATAGCTCAAATTAGAGATACCCTAGGTCAGTGTAGGGAAAAAAACTTCCCTAGAACCAGGACTACCCAGATTAAGAGAAACAAAGCAAACTATTCTCCAATGAATCGCCTATTTAAATCTCTTGTGAAGTGTGAGAATACTACACATTGCTTTTTAGCACCTGTACTTACCAATAAAAATTAATATTCATGTATAAGAATAACTTTGTATGGTACATCAATTTTCCTATACGTAAAATTGCATTTAGAAAAAACATAATAGATGTCATATACCTTATTTCATATAATGATAAATATCTAATAATAAGGCTCAACTATTATCTCATAGTTTACCCTTTCTACCTCACAGACTACTTAAAAATCTGGATAGGTAGTACTGGTCATGTTCCTTGCTCTTCTATTTCTGTACAACAAATGTTATAATAACCAAATTAGCAGACATGTCCCTTTTGAGATTCCTATGTAATATATACCACAAATTAAAAATAAGCCTTTCTAAATTGACATCAAGTCACTGTTCCTGAAAGCTGGACATCAAGAAAGGACTCCAGAGATTTGATAGTCAACCTAAGAGATGGCCACTGTGCAAAATCCTGAGCTCTGTGCATAATTAGACAGCAGTAATCAACATAGCCACTCAACACAGCCACTTGTCTGAGACACTACGAAAATCCTGGCACATGCAAAGGCTACTGTTCACGAGGCCAATTACTCCAGTTTCACAAGATAGCTCATCAGTGCTTCCTTTTGTCAGTCATTCTAGTAGAAATAAGACCATCTAAAAATTTTCATTTCTGCAGATGATTAAAATTCTTAAAAGAGTTGTGTGATTTTCAGCTGGGGCGGGGGGGATGAAGGGGAGAGGGAAGGGAGGACTGTGGGGAATGATTAAAAAAGAAAAAAAAATCACAGGAGCTCAGAAAATTAAAAGTCATCCTCACAACAGTTACAGACGAAAAAACAAAATCCCATGCAAAGAAAAATAAAGACCCTAATATTGGATTCACAGATTCAAATAGCTCATTTAACAGTCAAACTAATATCACACTTCATGAACACATTTGACACTGTTTATGCCTCATTTGCCACAAAAAGATCATGGTAAACAAAGATTACATTCCCCCCAAAGTTACTAGCTGAAACCAGGTGCAGTCAGGATTATTCAACCTTGAAAAAGTCATAATGAAGACAGGATATCTTCCCATATGCAAAGAGTAAGATTCTTTTCATAATTATGGAGCATTCAGCAACAACTGACTTACTTAGAATCTGGAAGAAAGTGAGACACAATAACAGGGTCTTTGGGAGTACTTCGTTTTTATTAGCAGCATTGATTTCACCAAGGCTCAGTGATCATTACCTGCTATCATGATGAAACTGTTCAACCCCCTGAGATTAAAGGACTTAAAAAAAATCCTTTTTAACCCGTTGGCATCAATCACAGAGGACACAGCTTAAGAAGTACCACAGAACAGCATAGTGGACTTAGGGTGAGAAGCCCAGAACTCTGCCACTAATGGTTGGCCACTTATCTTTTGGAGCCTTAGCTTCCTCCTCTATAACTACACTAGATTGTCTGAGGCCTTCTCCAGCACTAGAAATTTCCTTTTACCATAACATTTAAAAGATCGGCCAAGAACAGACTAGTACCTCTTTCAAATGTAAAATATTTTCCAACAGTGGTTGAAAAGGCCTATCCTTGATTATGGTAGTATCAGGAATTCAGTAACAATACATATCATAAGTTGGTTGCTTTCCTAATACAGCAATGCTTCAATGGCTCAATCCTAACCTCCAACACCTACTACTACTACAGATGAGCACTAGCCATTAGAAATTTCTGTGATGATAGAATTGTTGTTACCTATGCCATCTATGGATATAATAGCTACTAGCCACACTCAACTATTAAAGCATTTTGAATTTAAGTTTAAAAAATGTGGCTACTGGTTGAGAAGCTGAATTTTAAATTTTATTTCATTTTAATTTAAATCTAAATTTAAAGAGCTACATGTGGAAATGTACAGGACCACAGTGGACGGGGCAGCTCTAGACCCTGTCCTGCAAAATGACTTTTTAATAAGATTATCAACCAATAAATAAAAGGTAAAAATAATGAACTCATTTTTATAAAGGAAAGAAAGATGACTGTTGTCTCTTAAGGTTCTAATCCTTGGCAATTGACATTGGGCAATCTGATGCTTTATATGTGGATTAACGGGGTGGGGGGGCACCATCCACCTCTACACGTTACCCATTCTTCCCCACATCACTGTAAGACTTTAAGAGGCAACCTCAGCCAGAGCAATGAATGAATACACTTCGGGCTCTCTGAAACCTCTCATGTGCATCTAAAGGACTGTCAATCGCGTGCAATTTATTTCACTAAACATTTTATTAAATACCTGCTAGGTGTCTGGACCATGCTGGAAGCTGAAAATATAAAGTACCAGCCATCCAGGAGTTTAAAAAAAAGCTTTGGGGCAAGAAAAATGCAGAAACAGATCTTTATAAAATAGTATGACAAACACTGTGACTGACGGGAAAGGGTATGATGGGGTATCAGGGCAAGGGCCCTTAGGCCAATCTGGAGCATCAGGAAAACTTCCAGGACGTGACACATTCCATGTGAGGGCATTCCAGTCAAACACAATGAGTAAAGGGACATGGCATAAAGAGCAGCAGGTGTATGCGCAGAACTATCTCTAGAACACAAATGTCATACACAGCAGGTATCAGAAGCCTTGCTAAAGAACTTGAACTTTTAGGTTGCAGGCAGTAGCTATTGATGAGTTGTTTTTTTTAAACGAGAAAATGATGTGGTCAGCGCCACCCTTCTGAGCAATCGCTCTGACCACAATGTAGCGGATGACAGCTGAGGGATTCCCTCAGGAAGCTGGTGCAATGGTTTCAGTAGGCAAGAAGGGATCAGAGGTGGAAGCTGCAAGCAGAGAGAGAAGACAGCTTTTCTACTTTAGGAGACGAAAATTAACAAGACTTGCTGAAGAATGTGAAGGAAAGGGGCACTCAAGGCTTGCTCCCAATTTTCTGGTTTTGATAAGACCATTAACAAAGACAGGGAATGAAATTCAGCATCAAATGAAAACAGTCAAGGGATTAGTATTGGGAAGGGCAGCCCCACCACTCCAGCAAGCCCCACAGTGTTGTTCTGCTCCAGGGAGCTTAAAACACATAAAGCACATGTGAAAATGGTATCCCCTGCCCTGGGTGGCTCAGCGGTTTCGCGCCTGCCTTTGGCCCAGGGCGGGATCCTGGAGTCCCGGGATTGAGTCCCGCATCGGGCTCCCAGCATGGAGCCTGCTTCTCCCTCTGCCTGTGTCTCTCCCTCTGCCTGTGTCTCTGCCTCTCTCTCTCTCTCTCTCTCTCTGTGTCTATCATAAATAAATAAAAATAAATCTTTTTAAAAAAATGG
This sequence comes from Canis lupus familiaris, assembly GCF_011100685.1. Classification (NCBI taxonomy): domain Eukaryota; kingdom Metazoa; phylum Chordata; class Mammalia; order Carnivora; family Canidae; genus Canis; species Canis lupus. The sequence goes on along the minus strand of NC_049260.1, from coordinate 20,332,434 downwards.
TATCCCCTGAAGCCATACAACCGGGCAGGCCTGGGTCTCGGCAATGGATGGGAAATACTTGTTCAGCCTCACACAATCCCACCAGTCTACCTTCCACCGGTGAATAACAAAGACGTATCCAAAGAGGTGAGAAGGTCTAACCAAATTATCTTGTCTTGTAGATACCATTTCTAAAATGGCTTATTCTTTACCTAAGAAACTAACACATGGCAGTTGGCTACTCAAATGGCTGCGCAGAAGTTTCCTGTGCCTTTGATATGCTGAAGCCTATTAATGCTTCTGCTTTCCCTTCAGGGAGATGGTAACAACTTTCCAGTTAAGGTCAATGCCTGATTATCTTTAAGGTAAATCCGGCCTTCAAGTCTGATGGTTAATACTTAGTCTTCTTACTCATTGCTTGTTTTACTAATACCCTATTTTGCAGCCTCCAGGAAACCGCTTGGAGAAATTACACAGTTCCATCTACCTGCACACCCAGACACAGATCTGAATAAAGGCAACTGTTTCAGGATACGTATGGTATTTTTGTATGAATCGGACATACCTTGGAATTCCCAGCCTGTGGTGAAGAAGGGCTCAAGGAGTACAAAAGGAAACGAGAGCCTCCTGGCTTATCTCTGAGTCAGAATTCACATTTTTCAGTTCACTGAGAGGAGGACCTGGGAGTCATCCCTGATTCCTCCCGTGAGCCCCCACATCAATCCACTGACAGGTTCATGTCAAAATACATGTGAGATGCATCCGCTTCTCTCCTCCACAGCCACCACTAGGCCAAGTAACTGGCATGCCTTCCCTGAACAGCTTGATCTCCAGGGCTTCCCCACTACCTCGGTTCCAGTCTCCCCTTCTCCCCACACACACTGTTCTCCACACAAACCAGAAGGCTCTTGTTAAACTGTAAACCCAACCATACGACCACCACCCCCACTCCACCAGCACTTAAAATCCTCCACCACTTCCCACTCTGCGCTGGGAGTAAGAGCTAAATTCCTCAATATGGCTTTCAAGGTCCTTCGTTATCTGCACTTTGCCTTTGTCTCCAACTTCATTTTCTACCAATCTTGTCCTGTGATTACCCTGCTACAACTGTATCGGCCTCCTTTCTCTACAGCTTCTACGCTCACCAGTTCCTCAGGCTGAAAGGTTTCTTTCCTCAGCTCAGCATGTGCCTCAAATCTCAGTCCAATGGTGATCTCAGACAGACCTTCCTCGGCCATCCCCCACCTAAATGCCTTCACACCATTTACGAACTTCCCTCATTTATCGCCCATTTTTCCGCCACCCACTCCCACCCCACAAGAGTGTAAGCTCCATCAGGATCAGGAATTTGTCTGGCTTGTTCGCACCATCTCAGTGCCTGGCATACAATAGGGGTTCAATTTGCCGAATAAAGAAACAAACTAAGGACTGATTCCGTTTAAAATAAAGCACATAACTACAACTTTAGATACATCGAAGGGGAACTACAAGTACACATTCCAAAATCGCATATAACTGGTTTATGGAAAAAACATTTTTTTAAAAGATTTTATTTATTCATGAGAGAGAGAGAGAGAGAGAGAGAGGCACAGGCAGAGGGAGAAGCAGGCTCCATGCAGGGAGCCTGACGTGGGACCCGATCCCGGGTCTCCAGGATCACACCCTGAGCCAAAGGCAGGCACTAAACCGCTGAGCCACTCAGGGATCCCCCCGGAAAAAACATTTTTAAGGATTATTCATACCACAGCTCCTCTCATCCGGGCTTGCCCACACACGTTACAGTGAATGAATGGTGCTCTCTTACTACACATGTATGTGAGGACAGAGCCTTTGACAATTATAATCACTAAAGCACTTAAGGGAAAGATACTATTCTGTATTAAAGACATATAGTTACCCTACATATGATTACCTGGTTGGCTGTACTGATCTTCATAAGCATCCAGCCAATAAAAATGAAACACTTGCTCCTCATCTGTCCCTTTCACCAGGGGGAGGTGACTGGAATCCACTTGGACTTCCTGGGCTGAGAAACTGCTGTCATCTTCCTGATCAATGTCCCAACAAGACACATCTGGGAGAAAACTTCCTCTGCAGAAATTACATTTTGAAAACCTTTCAAAATCCAACTGAGTAATTTGTAGTGCTACTTGCCAGAAAAGTCATAAAATGCTCTTACAAGTAGGACGTGGTCCCTTTCCCAGGATCTGCCTCATGCTTCACCCCCTCTGCTGGCTCACTCTCTTGGTGCCAAGTCTTGACAGCCACAGGCTCCACATCCACTTCCTCAGCCTCCATGGGCTCATCAAAGTCACCATCTTCAAAATCCATCGCTCCTGAGTCCTCTTTGTCATCTATACACAACGCTGGCACCGGCTCTCCTGTAGGCGTCATCACATATTCCCATCATGTACTGCTGCCATGGAACACAAAGGACTCCCCAGCACAGCAACAGCAGCCTACTCTTTTTCCCACACTGCATTTGCATTTCTCTTCAATCTCAAATTGGATGTTTTTTAACTTTTACTGCTAGGGATTCAAGTCTTTAACAATTAAACCTGCTATCAGAATACCTTCATAATCACCTCCACTTCCTTTTTCACGGGGCCTCCATTTCTGACAGCATTTTGCAACTGTTCAACATCCTTGCAGGTCTGCCTGACATCAGACTTACCAGCAAATTCAGCACATTTTACAGGAACTGGAGTTAATGGAGGCTCCTTCCTTGAGACAGGGGAAGCAGTCTTTCCTGAAGGAACTGCCTGTAAATATTTTTAAATGTTCAGTCAGTTAGCTCTGCGTATCAGAAAATATCCAAGTGTCCTACCCTGACCAGAGAAAATGACAGTTTCCCATTTATACAACAATTCTATGTATTATTAATGTAACGGCTTCCATTATTTTACTGTTACCTACGTTTACAAAAAAATACTTGTTTCCAGGAAGAAAATTATTGCATTTAGCACAGCTGTAATGCCTATAATAAACACATACTAGTAACTAAAAACTTACTATGAAAAAACCAGGCACATGCTATTTTTGAAATACATGAAACTATATAATGCAACGAGAGTCCTAATTTAAAACAAAAATCAAGAACAAATTCAAAAGCATTTCCCTCATATAGAAAAGCAACAAAGTAAGTTTTAAGCAATAATATAAATCAAGATTGAAAGTATCTCCACACACTTTACCTTGGGGGTGTGCACAGAGAAAGGATTCAGTGAAGCTCCAATGGATCTTTTCTTCTTTGGTATCATTATAGGTGGTGGAGTTACTGGAGGTTTCTAAAAGGAGGAGTAAGACATTCCCTGCCATGCTTGGCTTACCACAAGACAGAAAAAGTACATTTTTCCCCCCACTGAAGCCCAATAAGCAAAGCATTTTTTTCCTTCCCGGCTCCCCCCACAGATCTATGCTCATGTACTGTAGTTACTATAGCAACAATACCACACTCACTAGAAAACCAGAATAGATATTAAATCCACCTCTCACCAATTTTTTTTTACAACTTAACATACTTTTCCCCTATCCTTCCAAGATATTACATTTAAAAACTGTCAAGATAGAACTACACGGTGTTCATGTTAGTTGTTTTAATCAAGAGGTACTTAGAAAGAAACACACCTCTAAATGAGTTTAGTCTTCATGTGAAATACCCAACTGCAAATTCCCAGAGCAGCTGAGCCTTTCTGAGTTCTCTCAGGGACAGCTCACTGATTCTTCTTTCACCCCCCCCTCTGAATTCAAGATGAAGATCTCATGCCTGATTGTGCAGACTGACAGGTTTCCATCTATTTCGGGAACATACACTGCAGCAACACAAGCAGTGTGCATTCCCAGAACTGACTCATGTGTGTATTCTTACTGCTTCTAACACATCCCCACGCAGCCCTGTCAACATAATTGCATAGGTTGTAACAGCTGGAAACTACTCACCTAAAGTGGTAAGAAACCAATTTGGAGAGGTGTTTCTTTTGAGGGGGAGGGGGTTGTGGGTTTTTTTTTTTTTTTTTGGTGTGTGTGGTAGTATTGTCGAGTTTTTTTTAATATTCTAACAGCCATCTGTTTAATAAAATTACTGAATTGTTTCTTTGACAACTCCCAGAACATGACTTACCTCAGTGTTCAGATCTTGTAGAATGTCACCTAGCAGATCATCCTTGGACAAGTCTACAGCTTTCTGGAAATTATAAAGAGAGGCAGAATGAGAAAGCCCTGAACCTCATGTTTGCACCCAGACCATGTGTCTGTTAAAGAACCCAACCAGTTAGTCCTTGCCTCTTCAGTCCTAAGTGTGAATCTACTGTTCACATATCTTAACAGCCACCTGTGTACATGTAACTCCTACACCTAAGGCTCCCATCCTGTTTTTACCTTCATTCTATGATCCTCCTGCTAATCAATGAAACACACTCGTTATCCTTTAGGTTTTCATTCACTTTTCTATCTCCAAGTTCCAAACAACGAGGTGCCTAAATTCATCTAGAAATCTACATCCATCCACCTTCATGACTGAAATCAGGAAAACACAATTGAAATATCTGAGCTCAAATACACTGAGCACCTATTGTCTGTACAAATACTAAATTTACTTCTCAAAGGAAAAGACAAAATATAAAAACTCACAAAACAGAAATGCCTGAGATGCTCAGTGGTTGAGCATCTGCCTTTGGCTCAGGGCATGATCCCGCTCTGGGGATTGAGTCCCATGTCAGGCTCCTGTGAGGAGCCTGCTTTTCTCTCTGCCTATCTCTCTCTTTGTGTCTCTCATGAATAAATAAATAAAATCTTTTTTTAAAAAAAGAAAGAAAATCATGAAACTCACATCTGTAGTCTTCTTCCCAGCACTAGCAATGAACATTGACTTGATATTGTTTGGTTTTGTCACTGCAGCCTTCTTTACATTCCTCCTGTCTTTGGTACGTGCTTTATCATCTTTTCCTGTTGGAATATAACTTATTTATAAACATGTACCAGCACAAATCATTATGGAAAACTAAAAGCCAAGTCACCTGCTGTCTGTACAGGAGTCTGTATAGGAGAATGAGAAAAAAGACAAAGAATTCAAAATATAAAAATATTTCTATTTTTTTTATCCATGGTAGACAGGGAAGAATCTTGAAAAACAGCTCAATTCAGGAAAACTTAAGCTAAATGTTATTATAAAAACTGATGACTGGGCACCTGACTGGTGAAGTTGGTGGAACATGAGACTCTTGATCTCCAGGTTGTAAGTTTGAGCCCCAAGTTGGGTGTAAAGATTATTAAAAATAAAATCTTTTATTTTTAAAAAGATTTTTATTCATTGATTTGGCAGAGAGAGAGAGAAAGAGAGAACGCACAAGCAGGCAGAGTGGTAGGCAGAGGGAGAGGGAGAGAAGCAGGCTCTGAGCAGGTAGCCTGACGCAGGGCTCGATTCCAGGACCCTGGGATCATGACCTGAGCCGAAGGCAGATGCTCAACTGACTGAGCCACCCAGGTGCCCCCAAAACAAAATCTTTTAAAAATGATGAAATGGGGCACCTGGGTGGCTCAGTGGTTCAGTGTCTGCCTTTGGCTCAGGTTGTGATCCCAGGGTCCTGAGATCAAGTCCTACATCATGCTCCCTGTGGGGAGCCTGCCTCTCTCCCTCTGCCTATGTCTCTGCCTCTCCCTCTGTGTCTGTCATGAATAAATAAAATCTTTTTTTTTAAATGATGAAATACTAGTTAAGTATCAGAATAAGTTATTAAGTAGGACTGTTTAATGGCTATTATTAGTGAGAATAAAACTTTCTAAAAGGTGGGACTTGTTTTCTAACAGAAATAAAATGATCAAGCTCATCTGGAACCAAGGGATTAGTCTAGCAGCCTTCAGGAGATCAACTTTTTAGTGCTATCCTGAATCTGGCAGGAAAACTATGAAGAAATAGGATTACCAGTCATGGTAGTATAACATCCTAATTTCCATCTTCTGGGACCAGCAACCACATACACAGTATGTTGTAACAACACTAAATGGCACAGACATCTGCTCAGTAAAGAACATCTTGTGCCATGTTTTTTCTCATGGCCATGTGTAAATGACCTACAAACTCTTCTAATACTGTCAGTTTTACTCTCTCTGATTCATTCCAAAGAAATCTCTACCTCAAAAAGATCTTGAATAAATAGCTTATATAGTGTGGTAGTGGCTAATACTACTCAAACCAGACAAAGAGAGAACTGAATCCAGAAAAGACCGAATTACTTACAGAATTTATTTATTTATTTATTTATTTATTTATTTATTTATTTATTTCTTACAGAATTTAGCACATAATAAGGGTGGCATGGCATCTCATATCACTGGGTAGAAGATGGACTTTTTTAAAAAAAATGACAAATGTCTACTACTTTTTTTAAAGATTTCATTTGAGAGAAAGAGAGAGAGAAAGAGAGACAATGAGAGAGAACATGAGTGGGGGTGGGGAGAGGGAGAAGGAGACTCCCAGCTGAGCAAGAAGGCTGACCCAGGGCTCAATCCCAGGACCAGGACCTGAGCCAAAGGCAGACACCTGACTGAGCCACACAGGCACCCCGAAGATGAACTTTTTAATAAGGGGTGTTGGCTACCTATCTGTCAAGCAGTCAGTATAAACACCAAATAAATCACCGATCAAAAATTTTTAAATGAAAATATGGAAGACTTTAATAAAAAGGCAAGTTCTGGGGCATCTGGGTGGCTCAGTCAGTTGAGCCTCTCACTCTTGGTTTTGGCTCAGGTCATTATCTCAGGGTTTTGAGATCAAGCCCCATGTCAAGTTCTGTACTAGGCATGGAACTTGCTTAAGATTCTCTCTCTCTCTCTCTCTCTCCCCCTCTGCCTCTCTCCCTCTTGCTCTCTTTCCCTGCTTCCATCTCTTAAAAAAAAAAGGCAAGTTCCTTTGCAACCGGGTACGGGAAAAATCTTTCTGATTCAAAATGCATCTGCAAGAAAACAAAACTGATATATTCAATTAAAACAAAAACAACTTAAATACAAAACATGAGAAAATTTTTACAGTATTTTGCAGATAAAGGACTGATCTCTCTGATAAAAAAAAAAAAAGGCACTGGTATTTAAAAAGCCCCAAAACCCAAAAGGAATGTACACAATAAAAACATACATACAGTTCACATAAAAAAATATACAAGCACCTATTAAGTTTTATGAAAAGATGCTCAACTTCATGTGTAAAAGAAATGCCAATGAAAACCACACTGAGATGTCATTTTTCACGTATCAGAGTGGCAAAAATCCAAGAACTTCACAAGGCACTCTGCTGGTAAGGCCATAGGAGTATAAATTATTAGGACATGCGAACTCAAATTGATCATGGGAGTGTAAGATGGAACAAAAACTATAGTAATATCTCATAAAACTTCATGTACATTTTACTCTCTGAGCCAACAATCCTCCTCCTAGGAATTTTCTGAGGAAAGCACCATATGCACTAAGTTATTAAATGCAGAATTATTTGTAAAAGCAAATTACTGAAAATCTACTTGACAACTCAGTGAAACCATTTGAATACACCATCATCATACATTTATACAGTAAAATACTATGCAACTATATTAGAAACAAGTAAAAAAGAAAAAAGATCTTTAGGTGATAATATGGAATCATTTTCAGGATATCTTGTTAATTAAAAAAACACAAAGTACAAAAGCTTCTATAGAAAAATATCTTTTGTGTGAGGAAAAAGGTAAAAAATATATATACACATAATTACATTCATGGGTAGGTACTCAAAAGAACTGAAAACAGAGGTGTTCAAACAAAACTTGCAAGCAAATGTTTATAGCAGCACTATTCACAAAAACCAGAAGGTGGAAACATCCCAAATTCCATCATCAAATAAATGGATAAACAGTATGTGGTCTATCCATGCAACAGAGTATTATTCAGCCACAAAAAGGAATGAAGTACTCACACATGCTACAACACATGGGAAAACCTTGAAAACATCATGCTAAACAAAAGGAGCTAGACACAAATGGTCACATATTTTATCATTCCATTTACCTGAAATATTCAAAATAGGCAAATCCATAGTGACGGAAAGACTAGTAGTTGTCAGGGTATAGGGGAAGGAAGACTGGGGAGTGACTGCCTAATGGATATCCACTCAGGGTGATAAAAATGTTCTGAAATTAGATAATGGTTATGGCTACAAACACTGCTAATATATTAAATGTCACTGATGATAAACGGTATGTGTATTTAGCCACAATAAAAAGGGCACCTTTTTCCATGTGCCTAAAAATGAAAAAAATTGTAGGACATTTGTGAAAAATATAGGACAGGAAATAATTTTTTATTGAGATCATCTGGCAGTTTGAAAACAATATAATTAATGGCCAAAATGTTTAGAATACAAAATACACATCCTAATACAGGGTATCAAAAGAGAAGGTCAATAAGGTTTGAAATAGCCAGGAAGGTTTCATAAGCAGGCTTTAATCTCACCATTGTAGGTTAGTAGTATCTAGAGAGAAGGACAAAAAGAAACATAGAAAATAGGAGTCAACATCTGATGTAGAGTCTTCTACAATTTTAGTGCTTGTTTGTTTTATTCAATTTCCTACTAATTTTTCATTAGGACTTAGTTAATATTGTCTCTATTTAAAAACATGTCAGGGATTGGAGCCACACCATAAAGAGTTGTCCTTTCACATCTATGCAAAACTGCACAATTTCTTCTAAGTCTTTAAAGTTGCTTGCAAAATTCCAGTTCCTAGAATCTTGAGACCTTTTGGGGCTCCCCTGAGGGACACTGAAACAGTGGGAATTTGTGGGTGAATGGTGACAAAGCATGGAAAAAGACTTCTAAGACTGGCTCTCCTCCAGAATGCCAAGTCATTCTCTTCACTGATGTATAACTGAGAAGAGATAACAAGATGACAGTGGAAATACAAAGAATGCTACATATTTTCTCTGTACTTGCTACTGTGATTGGCACTGAGATGACTAGCACATGGGTCCTTTTCTCAAGACCCTTCTGGTCCAGTGCAACCTAACTTATAGCCAACAAAAGTAATGTCCAGGTAAGTGATAGTATATCATTCAAAATGATACAGGTAATGAACAAAATAACCAGAACTCAAATAAAGGCCTCCTCAGTTCGGGGAGATAAAAAAAACACAGGCTCCTTTCATTTTCTTCTTCATGGACACACACAAACTAGGAATACGCAATCAGCCACATTGCAACCAAACAGTACCACTGTATAGAGTTCCTACGTTAACACAGGTTGGCAGAAACAAAGAAGACAATCCCCATATTCTAACTTAACTAATGAATGAATAAATAACATCTCACATATAAAAAATACACACATCCTTTTTTTGTAAAAGGAAAAACACGAAGTATAATCAGAACTATTAAAAATGGTTACCTATGGAAATGGGTAGAAACAAAGTAGAATGCACAGGGATGAGAATAAGATTTACCTGAATCTCTATCATTTTGATTTTGAAATCATAAAAATGTTCTACAATATTCAGAAAATAAAATTAAAACGGAAGGATTTTTTAAAACCATAATTTGAATACAAACACAAACGAACCTATGGAGTAAACTGATAAAATAGCACAGCATACCAAAAAAATTACTTCACACACCTCTCAAACACAATTCTCTAACTATACACCTTTACCAAGATACATGGGAAAAAAATGCAAAGAAATTATAAAGTTCATTTAGAAAGGTTGTCAGTAGACATGTTGGTTTAGTAGTTCTAAAACTTCTAAAATTATTTTGTGTCTATTTTAGAGGACAAGGGTTTTTTCACTAGGGTTGAAGGGAGATACAAATATAGAATTGGGTAAGATGAAGAAACCTGTGGTGCTATATTTGAATCAAAATAGAAGTATGAAACCATGACATTTACATAAAATCTCTGAATTCTGATCACCAAAAGTGTGTAGAAACTGTTACACCACAATAGCAATGAGTACCATCCATCTCCCACATCTGAATACCATTTCTCAGTAAAGGAGCCGGGACTCTTGGGGGAAATGGTTGATTCCAGGTCTGGAACAGGACTACTACAAGGGGAACCTGAAATACTTTTTTTGGCCCAGGAAGCAAGGAAATGCTCAAAGACTGATGGGGTCCTGTCAAAAGGACACAGGAGGCAGCTCCAGAGGCTCCCACTGTCAATGTGGGATACTCTGAACCTCAAAAAGACAAATAGTAACAATGGATAATGAACTGTAACAGTAATTTTCAGTCCAGGAGTTTAAAGTGATCATTTTTAAAAGGAGAGAAAAAAATCATCAATAGATGCTGAAAGCATTGGGTGATAGCTGGTGAGAAAAAGATACACAGTCTCAAATTATCACCCATATTTACATTAATACAAAGGTGGAAACGTAGCTTTATAAGTGATCTGACAAACATCATTTTAACCAAGAGATCAAACTTAGCATCACCAAAAATGAGACAAAGTGACCTTATATGCCCCTGAAATGATCAGTGGGAAGGACACAACTTCATCTATATAGTATTTTTGTCAGGATCTTTAACCGGATTCTACACACCAAAAAGTAATCTGGCAAATCCCAGACTGTAGGACATTCAACACCATCAGCCTGGTCCCTTTAAAGAGGTAAGGTCAGGCATCCTGGGTGGCGTGGCTCAGCGGTTTAGCCACGCCTTCAGTCCAGGGCCTGATCCTGGAGACCGGGGATTGAGTCCCACGTCAGGGTCCCTGCATGGAGCCTGCTTCTCCCTCTGCCTGTGTCTCTGTCTCTCTCTGTCTCTCATGAATAAATAAAAAAAAATTTAAAAAATAAATAAATAAAAATAAAGAGGTCAAGGTCATGAAAGACCACACACAGCCCGAGGGGGATGAGGAGAGGGATGGTGCTATTCTACACTAAATAAGACTCAAGAGACATAAAAACTAAAGTGGACTCTGCATCTGAAAAAACAGCGATCATTTTGGGCTAATGGGAAATCTTAGCATGAACCAAGATATTAGATGACATTATGAGAATGGGACTGTGGCTAAGAAGACAAGCATCCTTGTTCTTAGGAGGTCACTGATAAAGCATATAGAGGGGAAGTGTCATGGTGTTTTCAACTTACTTTCAATAAGTTGACCTAAAATAAAGTCTGTGTGTATACAGTTGGGAAGGGGGGAAGAGAAAGAAAGTAAACAAATGTAGAAAACATTGAAAATTTAGGGTCCAGACTTTCTGAAGAGGGCAAGATAGCACAGATTTTAGGCTTCGTGGCCACACACATCTGTCTGGTGCTATTACATGTTCTTCTTTGCATTTTTCTCTTTTTAAAAATGAAAAAACCATTCTGAGCAGGGAGCTACACAGTAACTGACATGCTTTCCTTCTAGGGTAATGAAAATGTGAGACTGATTGTGGTGATGGCCGCCCAACTCTGTGACTACAGCAAACACCATCGAAATGTACACTTTAAATAGGTGCATTGTATGGAATGTGAATTACAGCTCAATAAAGCTGTTTAAAATAAACTGGCTGTGAGTGGGCCAGAGTTTGCTGACCCACGATCTACACTTGGTGATAATAATGAAGTAAATCAAAAAAACAAATACTAAAGATAATTTCCCCTTCACATTTTACAGAAACTAAATCAGGCTTGTTTACTCAAAAAAAAAATGTTTTGCCAATGATTATGTAGCTAAGAAAATCTAACCCATTCATTTATATCATTTTAAATTTTGATTAGACAAAGCAAGTTGATTACTAAACCTTATTATTGTACTGTACTACTATCAAAGAGCTAAAATTTTAAGTACATCAATTCAGTAGGAATTAAAAGACATCACTTATTGCTGCAGCTCTCAAAATCAGCAAGTCTAAAATGACCACAGAACTAAAATCCAAAAATAAATAGAAGAGCAAACTCTTTGGATGATAGAGACATTAAACCTCATTTTGTGGTATTGTTTTTGCTTTTTACATTTAATTTTCTATGTAACTATGCTTTTCTCAGTATTAGGACATATTCTACACCTAAAAACAATTATGGTAAGTCCTTTTCCTTTAAAGGAAACTGGGCCAAAGTACTAAGTCATCTCAAATTGTGATTCTGTAAATCTCAAAATTGCATTCTTGAAAACAAAATATGGGTACCTTTCTCATGAGAATCAAGGGCATCGTCTTCAAGGTCATCATCAAAAATCTCTCGGCCATCTTCCACATAGCCAATACCATCTGCAGGAACAAATTTTTTTTAAATTTTTTTTTATTGGAGTTCAATTTGCCAACATATATCATAACATCTGGTGCTCATCCCGTCAAGTGCCCGCGGAACAAAATTTAAAATGGGACCAAGTTTCTAAAAGTGGCCAGTATATTTTAGCCACAACAACAAAAACACCTCTAATACCTACTCAGATGTTCTCCTGGCTGTGCCATTTTTAAATGCAGCAGAATCCTGTTAAGACGGGTATCAGATGAAACATAAGCATCTACACAGCAGGTCTGCTGTGTCAAAACCAAAGGATATATGCTATGCCCATCTAGGTGAGCTAGGGAAATGATTTGGCCCACAGCATCAAAGTCTGCCACAACGGGATGCTTAAGAGTAGTTTTATTCTACCCAAAGAATAAAAAGCAAAAGAATAGAGATTACACAGGCCTAGAAAAGCACTTCAGTCTATGAAGGAAAACTGGCAATAGAGCTGAGTCCAACTACAGAAATAGAAACACAATTATGGTTACAGGTGCAGTCTATACCACTACCTGTGGTCTGCAGGAGCATGCCCAAGAAGTTATACCTGACAAGCAGGAACCAGTGAGCTTTCTACATGGATTGTAAAAACATCAGGACCAGCCTCTGCTCTGTGCTTTCGACTGTCCAGGTTACTCTTCACACATATAGCTTCGTGTAATCGTCACAGCCACTCTGTTCAATAGACAGTTTTCTCAACACCACATCACCTGAGGATACCCCACAGGTATGTGGTGTATCCCAATTACTACAGAGTCGTTTCCTGGAGGATTTACACTATATCCTGAGGTATGTGTCTGGATTCTCCAAAATACCCCAGAATAAAATTTCTATTGTATTCCCTCCACATTCTCAAATAATGTATTTGAGAAAAATCTGAACCAATATCATTTTAACAGTGTCGTACATCTGCTCATGCAAAGCAGCAACTCCACCACATGAGACTCAACAAAAACTAACATAATACTTAGAAGGGAATTTCTTCCCACATACCATCATCCACGATCCAGTCATCATCCTGGCGGGCCTGAACCAGCTTCGAATACTGTTCTTCATCAACTTCTTCATAAACACTTGTGAAGTCCTCAACCTGCAATCATACAAGTTTGAGAAAGCTTCAAATGGAGTGAAAGTGTTAAACAATTCTGATGAAAAATTGTCAAATTGAAATGGGAATGGCAGCCTGAAGGAGTAGCTGCAACCATATCATGAGTTCTGACATTCAACACCACTACCGGGTTTTTCCTTAAATAGACATCAATTAACTTAGTATTCCTTTTAGGTGGGTGTTAACACAAGATATTAAATGATTCCATTAGCATAATATACTTGTCACACCATCAATTACTCATCTACTTCATAAAAAACAAACTGAATTATAGCCAATTCTTTGTTAGCTGCTTTGGGGATTATTCACTTTTAACTTCTAGACTGGTTTCTCCAATACTTAGCAAACCCACAAGGCATGCCAACCCCCTCTCCACTAGCTGATGTTGCCCTGCACACTGGCAATTTTAATAACAATTCAATCAACCAAATAGAGTTTAAAAGGAAACTCTGCCCCACCTATCCCCCTCCCCCAAATCAGCAAAACAAGCGCACTCTATATTCTATAGGTACACAGGAAATAATTTTTGAGTGATCCCTATTTGTATTACCACTGATCTCTTACCATTCTCAGGTCTTGAGACTGCAGAGACTGAAATGCTGAGCTATGTGAAGGGCAAGTCCTCTAATAACATGAGCTACCCAAACTTCCAGAGGGCCGTTAACTACTGGCATGAATAGAGCAGACCACTTCACAGTTTAAGCAACAAGCAGGACAGAGGCACACCACCTCAGCTGCCATAGTAATAGCAACTTGCCAACTCAGAATTTGGTGGGCCACTTAGAACTCCTAGATACCCGATTAAAAATTCCCCCCTTCTCTCCAGAGTTCAAGTGGGTAAGGGATGAAGGAAATAACTCCAGCTGAAGAACTAAGACTCTAGGAAAAATTGCTTGGACACAGAGCTTTGAGAACCCAATGGGCAGAGCTGACTGGACTCCTGCCACAGCTACAAGACTTATAACAATTACAGGATCAGGCTTAGTTTTCGCCTGCTGTTTAATCTGTTCTATAGCGATCACTGGCAAATGTTGATTCGGCCTTTCACCATTTGATAATAGAAACTACCTGCCCTACCAAATTAATTTTTTGACAACCCAAACACAAATGAGCCCAATTAATATTACTATACTGACCAATTTTCTTTTGGCAGAGGAAGTGAACTTGCAGGATTATATTTCTGTTGGTTGAAGTCCATTAGGCATACTTTGTCTCTTATTTAAGTAACTCACTTCTATACTATCAAAAAGATACCAGAAAACTACCTTAGAAAATCATTTTGAGTAAAAAGTCATTTTGACTCTATGTCAAAAAACTGTGCTACTGCTCAGTATGAACTCTTAGAGCCATGCAATTAACATGAGTGATTAAAGGGAAATCAGTCACATTGTGTCAACATCTGAAATGCCCCCACAGAACTCCTTTATAGGAGTACTTACATTAAAAATGCTTTATTCCTGCTTTACTATAATCCTTTTAGCAACCCTTTGTGATCTGGTTGACTCACTTAACTCGAGCGAATGATGCCAAATGACAAAAATCCTCTTCCACTTTCTTAATTGCACAACACAGTATAGGCCATGGTTAAATATGCATATTCTGAAGCCAGACTGCCTGTGCTCACAGGCTCTGCCACTGTGACCTCAGAATTCTCACCTATGAAATGCTGTTAATCACAGTATCTAACTTTTCATAATTATTGGAAAGATTAAATAAACATATTTGTAAAAGCACTTAGAACAGTGTTCGATAAAAAAGTACAGCAGTTGCGGTTATCATTTTTTTCTCGTATTAATTAATCACTTTCTAGCCCTGAGGCAGCTGAGACACTCAAGGAACACATTGAAGGTGATGCCAGACAATGCTGTATAGATGGTAACCACTCTGATTTTTTTGTTTTAGCTACAGGCCATAAATAGTGGTTAGAGGAAAATGGTCAAAAGGGCATCACATTCAATCTTACACACAGGACACAGCAGAAGTAAGACCCAAGTCCTCACCTGCCACAGATGAAATTAGGAAAAACAATTCCCTCCAAGAAGTCATGCTTAGCTAGAATGCTCAATATCTTAAAAGTAAAAGCATTTCTAAGTTCCCCCAACAAAGCTATGAAATTTACCACAGCTGCAGTGTGTTGTGTTTTTTAATATTTTATTTATTTGAGAGAGTGAGCAAGGGAAAGAGCGTGAGAGCAGAGGGATGAAGCAGAGGGAGATGGAGAAAGCAGATTCTCCACTGGGCAGGGAGCCTGATGTGGGGCTCGATCCCAGGGTCCTGGGATCATGACCTGAGCTGAAAGCAGATGCTTAACAGACTAAGCCACCCAGGCGCCCATGCAGTGTGCTTAATAAGGAAAAAAACAGCATCTGTAAAGTGCCTTACAGGAACTTAAAGAGCCAAGTAATTGCCAAAATGTGTAAATGTACTTCATGCCCACACTTTTTCAATAGTAAGAAATTAACTATTGCAAGTACAACATATATTGGTATTTCTAATCAGTGACAAAAGGGACATAAAATACCTACAGGCTATGAATTAAATGAAGCAAAGGAGAAGAAAAAAATGGTTACTTACTTCATATTTATACTTCTCACCAGCTTTAGCCCTTTTCAGTCTTTCTAGAGCTTCTTGGCGCCCTCTCTTTGATTTTTTTTCTCGCCGGGATCGAGAAGATACAAAACTCCCTGAATCTGACACAGCTGAAAAAAAGCCAAGTTTACATGAGATGTTACAAAATTGTCAGCCATCTTCTCTCAGGAACAGGAATGTTCCCAGTCAATAGTATCACAATTTCAGTATTATAGAAATGATTAGTTTTCATACTGTAGATGGTTCATGAAGGACAAGTTCACACAGCTCCTGTGACTCCAGAAATTTTCTCTAAGACCCAGTTAAAAGAACTGAAGCAACTGTTACTTTTTTCCTCCAAAAAGAGGAAAATTTCAAAATCAACTGGTATCTTGCAGAGACAATAAAGAAAGGAGATCAGCCATTAATCTATAACCTTTCCATTAGAAATGACAGGCCATAAGTAGAGTTATAAAAGAAGTACAATTCATTTTGTGTTCTATTAATCAACATTTGAAAGGCTTTAAAGGAGCACCTGCTCTTAGTAAAGTACTAGTCTCTCTGAAAGACAAAAAGATTCTGTACTCACAAAACTTACCATCTAAAATGGGAGATAAGTAGTAACTAACTCAAAAACAATCTTTAGAATACATGCCCTAACGGAGGTTCAGATGAAGTATTTGGAATTTCAAAGCACGGATAAAGTGGGCGGTTGGGAGAATTTAACACACAGGGCTCTGAAGAGATTCTTGATTCCTTCACTGATTTCCAGGCCTCATTCACTTGGTTAGGACATAGGGTGATAGTGCAAAATTACAAAGATTAAAATGTATTTTGTCAAAAATTAATGGAATACCAGAATGCCTCAGTGTTCATTCAACTTTTGAAGTAATCATGCTTTTGGTCATTAGGAACTGACCACCACATATATATACTGAAAATAGTTCATCCACAAAATTGAGAGTCGTTTACCAGATGATGAATCATCCACAAAATTGAGAGTCGTTTACCAGATGATGAATCATCCACAAAATTGAGAGTCGTTTACCAGATGATGAATAATCAAGTCAAGTGAGACCATGCTGCTTGCCAGCCATGAGTTTTGGCTTAGCATGATCGCCATCTGAGTCTGTGAAGTTGAGTATTTTATTGTATTTGGTGCTAATTATTTCATAAAAAGAAGGAGGCACAGAAAAGAAGGATTGATAAGATGCATCCTAAAAGCTCCAACCCCTTTGGAATACTCATAACAACATTCAACTGATGGACAACGTGTTTGACTGAAATAGAAGATGCAATTTAAAGAACATGTACCAAATGCTGAAAATAAACTGTTGATAACTAAATCTTACAGGTGAAACATAGAGATCATTTTTCCCCCTAGCTTTCTGGAAACAATCTCTCTTGAACATCTCAGTCTATTGTTTGACTTTCGTATTTGACTTGTAAATCCATTTTCAGAAAGGCATTAAGTAAAAATTAAGGAATGCATGTACTTAAAGATGACAGCCACAAAATCTTGGGTGTCACTCAAATGATTTCAAAAAATCACAAGCAGGTCTACATGAAAAGGTTAAGGGGATTACTGGACATGACTACTGACAGTGAAAAGCTGGCCTCAGTATATTCCCTTAAAGATGCCACTGACTCCTTAATAGACTCTCTTGACAAAATTTATAGTTCTTCAAATGGACTTACTTCACAGGCAACAATGTACCATTCTACAGGTTTCTTTCCTACAATTACAGAAAGGAAGAGTTGCCTGCCCTCAAGGGGGCTCCCAGTCAAATAAAGCAAAAGGAGCTGAGGCTCCCACCATCATACAGACATGGTGCCATAGAAGAGGCAAGGACAAGGTACTGAGGAAACACAACAAAGAACGCTAACTTTGAGAAATTCACAGAAGGCTTCACAGGGAAGGTGTCCAACACAGATCCAGAAAGACCATTAGAATTTCGCCACCAGAATATAGGGCGGAAAGGGGCAGAAGCACACAAAAAAGCATAAGCCTAATTACAAAGGGATGAAACTACAAGGTGGGGATCCCTGGGTGGCGCAGCGGTTTGGCGCCTGCCTTTGGCCCAGGGCGCGATCCTGGAGACCCCGGATCAAGTCCCACATCGGGCTCCCGGTGCATGGAGCCTGCTTCTCCCTCTGCCTGCATCTCTGCCTCTCTCTCTCCTCTCTGTGCATTCTCATGAATAAATAAATAAAATCTTTAAAAAAAATAAATAAAAATTCTTATTTAAAAAAAAAAACTACAAGGTGTACTCAGAAACCAAGAGGAAGTGGGTATGGGAGGTAAATCTTACATGAGTGTAGAGTGGGAGAATAGGAGATTAGGGAGAAGCAGCACAATCCGGCTCCACCACTTATTGGGTGACATGAGACCACCAGTTAACATCTCTGAGCTGTAGTGACCAGGTGCCTTCAAGTTGTTTTTTAAGCTGCCTGGCACCTGAACTTGTCTGTGAAATCCCCTCCTTATAAACCTTGATGGGATGCAGAGCCCAAGTCCCACTAGAGAAGTTGAAAAAGCAGATGCTCTTTCCCACATACGCTTGTAGCGAGGGCATGAACATATAAAACAGGCTCTATCAAGTAGGAATACCTGCTCAGACTTTAAATCAGAAGCTAGTGTCAGAAGGAAAGTGGATGGGCTAATGGAAGATTCTAGAAATAGCAACAGCTGCAAGAGGATTACTTGGGGTCACTCAGCCAGCAATGTCCCAAGATACAAACTATAACATCAAGTACTTGGCCATGGCTGACAATGACCTCCTCACTAGACCAGTTCTGTGGCACAACTTTATTTTTTATTTTTTTTATTTTTATTTATTTATGATAGTCCGAGAGAGAGAGAGAGAGAGAGAGGCAGAGACACAGGCAGAGGAAGAAGCAGGATCCATGCACCGGGAGCCTGACGTGGGATTCGGTCCCGGGTCTCCAGGATCGCGCCCTGGGCCAAAGGCAGGTGCCAAACCGCTGCGCCACCCAGGGATCCCCTGTGGCACAACTTTAATTACCATTCCTGGCTAAGCAGCCCCCCAAAGTGATTCTCAAGTCCACCTGGAGTTTCTGTGACCACCACAGTATCCTTCTAATCCCTAAAATACTTAAATTCCTCTTTTTCTATTTACATCAGCTAGAGTTGGCTCTTGTGGGTTAGACCAAAGGACTCACTGTAATGCAGAGCCTCAGGATTCTCATCTGTGAAATGGGGATAATTGTGTCTGCTTCATAAAGTTGTTAAGGATTAAATGAAGGACCTTGGCTTATTTTGTATCAGCAATATAGGATCTCATTTCATGTTTGTGTATGTGTGTACAGACGTAGGGCAGACACACACACACACACTTAGCGCGCACACAACACACCCAGAAGTACCATGGTCTAGCTTTAGAAAGCAAAAATAAAGGTAAGTGGTTTTCTCAGAGAAGCCTCAATATAGCACCACATGCAATTAGCTCTTTACCATCTCAACTCCAGGAAGACAAGACTATGTCCAGCTTACCTACCATTTAATGCCTATACCTAGCAGGTACATAGTAAATATTTGCTGAATGAACAAATGAATAAACCACTATACTTGCTTTTTAAAAATCATTAAACTCTCCCTGATCCCTTTTTATATGTAATAATAGGTAGTTACAGACCTTTCAACTTTTCACTGCCATTGTCAAGGTACCCCACCTTCTAATACTTAAGAGGAAAAAAGACCTAGAATTTCCTTCTTGGAATGTGTCCAATGCTTCGTGTAGATAAGTTAACAACAACAAAAAGGCATGAAAAAATCCATTACAAAACTTTAAATATTCAGTTCAAAATTACCATCTGAAGTACCCCCATTCTCCCCCAAAGCAGACACTAGCATGCAAGTCTTTCAGGTAACAATCTTTCTGCTCTAAGGGAAAAATTCCAGTCACAAGTCTCTAGCAACTACTTAATCAACACCATGACTTAAGAGGGGACTCAAGATTACACAGCATCTTCCAAAGAGTGATTTCTTGATGTTCACAGATGACGTACAGTTTTTATGGTGAAGAAAGAAACCCTAGTGGCAAATCACTGATGGAGAGCTGCAGAGACTGTTCATATACTCACAACCTACATCCCATTTGTAATCCAGGGTTGACGACTCTCCAAAACAAATTGTCTTAAAAACGAAAGGCTGGAGCAAATTGGTATCTGTGATTCACAACTAGGTGAATGCAAAGGAAACTGATTAGAAGGCAAGTTCTCATTAATGGAGATGTATCTGGGTGACAGGAGATGTACCCTGAACTAAGAAAGTGAAGCATCTGAATTTAAACCAGACATTCACTGAAGTTAAGTCACACTTTACTTGAACATAGTCCAAAAATCAGAAATCAAAGCCATTTACATTTTTGTATTCTATTTTTGGAAATAAAAGATTACTACTGAAAACGGAGTCATATACAGGGCATTCCAAATGCTGCTGAGCTGATTCGATTTTTTTCGGGGGGGGGGGGGTAACTTCACCAAAGATGACTAGATTGTGAACACTACTTCTATGCAGCACTCGGAAGAACTTTCCATAGAATTTGAGAGAAAAAAATTGTTAATGCATGAAGTAAAAACCCATTACCTAAGACAAGGCACATTTGTATTTTCTGGTGACAGCCCTTAGACTTTCTCTCCTGCTGAGTTAAAGTGTATAAACATTTCCCTGAGAGTTTTCATAGAAAGAGCTCACATTCGTTCGTTGTAGCCCTCAGGTAGATACTTTGAACTAAGAGTTGTTAGATACTTTGAACCAAGACTGTGCCCCATCGGGGTCAGTCTGATGCAGGTGTGCCCAGCACGTGGAACGCACTGGCCAAAAGAAATAAAAAGAAAATGCGGACTCGTGCGGAGAGCAACTCTGACACAGGCCCTGCAAGGGATGCGCTCTGGTTTGCCAGGAGCAAACGGCCCTGCGAGGAAGCCCCACCCGACACAAGTGAGTCCCAGCCCGGGACTACCAAGGTCCGCGCCCAAAAGGACCCGTCAGGCGAACCAGACGAGCGCCCCCCACCCCAAATTAAAAAGACCTCTCCAGAGCCCTCACCACCCGCAATCACGCCACGGCCCCTGTATTCCCAACCCCGAACCCCGCACGCGGGCTCATCCCTCACCGCTCGACCCCAGGTCGCAGTCTTCGCCGTGTACCAGCGCCATGGTCCTGCAGGCTCCCGATTCCGCGCCAAGCAGCCCGAAACTGGCGCGGGGGCCGAGACAGGCGCCAGGCTGAAAGCCAATCAGAGGCTCCAGAGGCTGCGGACTTCCGCCCGGAAGGCCACTGACGTGCCGCGCCGCGCCGCGCCCCGCCCCCGGCCTTCCCGCGGACGCCGGTTTGGCGCCCTGTTATGACCCCTTAGGGAAAAGCTCGAGTGGAGGGGAGGCCGAGGAGAGCAGCAAAAAGAAGCGGCCGGGCGCTGGAAAGGAGCCGCGGGGAAGCTCGCTGCGCAGGCGCACCCACGCTGATGGGAAAAGACTTGGGCACGTTGGGATAGGGGCTTTCTGGTTCTGAGAGTTCATTCTCTGAGAAAAAAGACGCGGGCGGGTAGTAGGATGGGCGTGGTTGGACCGTTTCCCCAGAGCCTTGGGAAAGCGACTGCCTCCTGCTGCGCGCTCTGAGTCTTGCCTGATAACTTTGCTTCTTAGCGTGTGAACACAGTCGCTGTGTGATTTATGGATATGTGTACTATAAATATATATATGTATATATATAAAGCACTGTCATACCCAAATGACCAAAAAAAGCACATGGGGCAATCATATGCCTCCTGACGTGATGCACTTGGAAAAGGGAACGACATCACCCATATAACCTTCTTACAAAAAATGCTTAACCTGAATCTAACCATGAAGAAACAATCAGATGTATTCAAAGCATAGGACGGTCTACAAAATATCTGGGGTTCTTGCAAAATGTCAGTGTGATGAAAGACAAAAAAGGCATTAGGTTCTTGTATACGGTACAATGCACATAATGTATGTGTCCCATTTTCTTTTTTAGGTATAACATTTTTATACATGTGCCTTCCACACACCTGTAATATCTTTTCCTACATTTTTGCCAACATACTTGTTGATCTCTTCCTCATGTGACAATTTTATAATATCATTTTCTCTAAAAAGGGTATAAAAAATTCAGTCTGCCTTCCAGCGTGGTTGATCGATGTTTGTTTCTTAATTTCTGATTGTTTAGAAATTTTTCTTTCAGCTCTATAACACAATATCATGTTAAGATATGATCCATATGTTGTGATACATGACAAATACATAGTGACTCGCACTTAGATCCACTCACTGTTTAAAGCACACGTCTATGCCTATACTTTCTCTTTAAAGAAATTGTTGCAACTTTGATATTATCAAGTTTATTCCTAACAGGAGAGAACTGTTTTGGGTAGGCACATATTTATGAACCAAATCTTTCCTTTACAACTTCACATGTCTGATAATTTTCCACATGCCACCTTAGAACTCTAAGTATTTCAGATCTTGTTTCTCTTTCATGACCCACATACTTCCAGGAGCCAGGACCCGTAGGACACTTTCATATTTTATCACTTCTGGCCCTGCACATTCAGGTCAAAACTCCAAATGAGCACAGTGGGGTAGGAATACTCCTGGAAGCTATTCCTACACCAGGAGGTCTATCAATATCTTTAAATACAATGAGTGCTTTCAACCGACATAGATGCTACTAAGTCTAAATGCAATGAAACACCAACTCAACTTCCACCACCACCACCAGGCAGGAAGGGAAGTATATCAAAGGGACAGGTGGTGATTCTCAAGAGCTAATTGTTACATATTCAGGAATTTCATAATCTACTTGTTAAGCTATTGGTAGCTTGAAATCAGCCATGGAGTGGGTATTTACACCATGGAAATAGGAAAATGTTACAGATAAAAAATCAGGCCCCCCCCCTTCTTTTGAGACAGAGTTTACTGCAAACCATCAAGTAGCCATAACAGATTGTGGTTTAAAAAAATCTAACTTTTGCGAATTTTCACAAAAACAAGAGGCCATGGCTAGGGCATCTTCCAGGGCCTCAGAAGTGGCCCATAAGCAAGTAAGAGGCCTCAAAGCTTGTTTCATTAACTTCATTGTAAATCTACCTCTGTTATCTAATAATACAAAAAAAATCACGATTTGTCTTAAACTTGCTCTCTCCTGTACAACACAGGACTGGTTTTTGCAGTGGGTTTCCAAATTGAAAAGTTTTTTTTTAATTTATCGCTATTACTAAAAACAAAGAAAAACAAAACTAACTTGAGATCCTATTTCCCACCATTTCTATCTTTTTATCTATATCTCTCCATATAAACTCTATCCATTGCTGGTAAACTGTTGTTGAGGAACTGCTTATTTTTCTGCCAGTGGCAGTGTAAAATAGGTACATCCTTTTGGAAAATAATATTGCAAGATGTGGCAAGTACCATAGCATGCTTTTATCTTTCAAACCATGATTTCTGCAGGTAAAAATTAATAGGAAGTAACTCACAAGAAACAGAGTAAATGCAAAGATGTCAATGGCTACCATTTTCCATCAGTAAAAAATTCAGACCTAAATATCCACATCAGAGAAGAAGTTTAATGATGTGACATCAAAAGGATAAAATAATTGGGAAAACTCAAAACATGGAAAGTGTTATGACATTTTACAAAGTGAAAAGAGCAGAGGGAACACACACATTTAATTGTGACTATATATCAAATAGCAATCCTATGTTAAATGAAGTATATCTTCTCCAGATGATAGCATCATAGATTCTTTTTGCTTACAACTTGTTCTCTTTTATATTATGCCAGGAGGCATTATAACATCAGGTAGAGTCAGATTTAGGGTTTGATTCTTAGACTATACTTACCTCAGGAGCAATTATGAAATTTAATTGAAATAATACACATACATTAGTATGCCAACACCTCAAAAGCATTCAACAAATAGCTATTATTCTTATTGTATTTTTATAGTAAGCTTTACCATTACATTGATCTTCCTAATAACTATACAAGGTAGGTATGTCAAGGAATTGCTTTATTCCTACTGCTACATTCGTTCTCCCCTTTCTTCTTGTAATGGAATGTGGACTTTTAGCTGGGCACATCAAGGAAAAGACTGAGTTTCCCAGCCTCCTTTGCACCATGGTTTAGCTAAATGTCTAATTGCTGGCACACAAGAGTTAAGCAGTAGAGACTTACAGAAAGGCTGCTTAGTGAAATTGGATACACCTGGAAGGGGACCCTCTTTTTTTTACCCCTTTGCCTTTTCTCTCTTTCTTCCTGCAACACAGTTGTGATGGTGGAAGCTCCAACAGCCATCCTGCATTATGAGATAACCCTGAAGATGAAAACCACACATGGAGATGGTAGAAAAGAATGGTAAGAGCCTTGGTCCCTAATATCTGTGAAACCACCATACCAGCCCAATCTATTTGTCTACTCTCCAAGCGACCTTTCTTTTATAAATTAGACTTTTTTTTTTTCCTAGAGGGGAAGACAACTAGCTAGCCAAATACTATTCTGGCATGTTTGCCAGGTATATTTCTCATCACAATCAATAAATCAGGACTCTGGTTCCATGAGCAGTGTGAGTTTGCTAGCATGAACCTGGTTATTTTTGGATTTATTAACGAAATCGGCTTTGTGACCATGGGGAGTTTCTGAGCAAAACTAGATAATGGGGATCCCTGGGTGGCGCAGCGGTTTGGCGCCTGCCTTTGGCCCAGGGCGTGGTCCTGGAGACCTGGGATCGAGTCCCACGTCGGGCTCCCGGTGCATGGAGCCTGCTTCTCCCTCTGCCTATGTCTCTGCCTCTCTCTCTGCTGTGACTATCATAAATAAATAAAAATTAAAAAAAAAACTAGATAATGTTTATGTGCAGCTATGGAGAGAAGAAAATATGCCAGCTGAAAATAGGCAAGGAAATGAGAGGTGCTGTGTGTGCCTTTGACGTCTCAAAGGATTCCAGGTGATATGAGTAGATATGCAACTCCCCTGGTCATCTAGCTGCTGGTGCCCAAGCTCAAATCATTTTCCCAGGCACATAAGTTGCAAAGCCCCTCTCTTGACTTACTTGCTTATTAAAAGGCATGGGGGGTGCTCAGTCAGTTGAGTGCCCAACTCTTGATTTAGGCTCGGGTTGTGATCTCAGGGTCATGAAGTCAGCCCCATGCCTGACTCTGCGCTCAGCAGGAAATCTGCTTGGGATGCTCTTTCTCCCTCTCCCTCTGCCCACCCCCCTGCCCGCCATACTCTGTGCTCTCTCTCTCTCTCTCAATTAAATAAATAAATCTTTAAAAAAATTATTTAAAAGGTATAGCAGCAGCGGAGCAGGCCCCTTTCCTGGAACATTTTGTGTACCATTGCTCTTGGATAAAGCACACCTCTCTGGGTGGCATCTGATGACTCTGCCTGTGAGGTGTTCCTGTGCCATGGCAGCCTTACGGTGTTTGTTGAATACTTTACTTAAAGACAATGATTCTGGGGTTGGGACTAATTGAATCAGTGCACAAAGGGAGAAATACTTTGGTTTAATTATAAACTCACCTCACTTCTAAAGCAAGAATGTACGACACCCAGCAAATCAGGGATCAGAGAAAGAAAATGAAAAGGATCTAACATTGCCCAAGGGAGAGAGACACTGAGGATAAAGGCAAACTACTCACTACTTAGTTATGGTCCTTAAATAGATACAGACAAATACATACATGGCTTGGGTTTTCTTGTTACTGGGGACAAATTACTACTTAAATAATTCATGACAGATATTTGACATTATTTTGGCTGCCCAGTATCAGACACGTATGGGATATTTCTCACATTTTGAGTTTGTGGGGAGGCAGATCCACCTACCACGTTAGAAGCTGAAAATGCTTTTGTCCCAGTAACTCTGCCAGCAACCACATGAACAGTCTTAAGCTTGGCCATTTCCAGGAAGGATTTTGAATTTGGAACTAGTGTCACAAAAAACGGAAACATTCTTCCAGCCAGTGGTAGCAGCTTCTCACTTCCTGCTGGGCAGCAATGCGGAGGTGTGATTTTTACCAGTGACTTCAGCTTCAGAACCCCACTATGTGCCGACCCCCTTCACCTTGCCCCTCCTGGCTTCCTAGTGATTCTGTGCATCTCTGAGATCCTCTCATAACATCCTCCCCCTCCCTCCTCCATTTCCCCATCCTTTTCTTCTCTAAACCTCCTTTTTTCTCAAATCAGCCAAAGTCTGTTTCTGTTGCTTGTAACTAATATCTCCAGCTGACACGGTATTCTGTTTCTTTGCTTTATTCTCATTCCAGAATTACCAAGCAATCTCCTAGTTAGTATTTCAGATACTTAAATACTGGGACAGAAAAATGCTAAACAGAAGATGAGAGCATTGGGGTACCTGGGTGACTCAGTTGGTTAAGGGCTGCCTTCAGCTCAGGTCATGATCCCAGGGTCCTGGGATTGAACCCCACGTCAGGCTCCCCACTTAGTGGGGAGCCTGCTTCTCTCTCTCCCCACCCCCACTCAAGCTCTTTCTCTCTCAAATAAATAAATAAATAAAATCTTTAAAAAAAATAAAATAGATAAAATTAAAAAAAAAAGATGAGAGCATTCCAGTGTTTGGAAAATGATGATCTCCACTATCAGTTAGTAGGTGTTTATTTTAATTAGAATGTGTCCTTGTGAGTTTAAGTAAAGTTGGTCTGTCCCTAAGAAACTATCTCTGTGTGTTCTAAGGAAATCGAGTCAGTACTCACAACACTAAGAACAAAACCCCTTCAGGTGAAACAATTATAACACAAGGTGGTTTTCTAGATCAATTAAATTGGGGGAGGGACATAACCTTGAAAGGAATTAATGAATAAAAATGTTCAATTCTCTTCTCTCCCCACTTGCATTTTAATTTTTTAACGAATAAATACTGCGAGATTCCAGAAAAAACAACAGCAATTTAGATATGTGCCATCTATGTAGATATGCCCTCCCCTCCGCCCCATCCCAGCCAACCCATTATACCCTGTGAGGTTTAATCCTGGGGAATAGAGTGAGAAACACTGAGTCTAGAAGCTTTGTCCTTGAATGCTTTGATTTCTAATCCCTGCCACTCTGGTGACTTCCAGAGAGAAAAATCTATTTTCTTAAGAAGGCCATGAAAAATAATTAATTAATTAATTATCAAACAATAAAAACAGAGATATCTACATGTATATCTCAACTAGACAGCACTAATTAAACCAAAAACTTGGAAGGAGAATTAGCCATGTTTGAGTACTGTTCTATGTAGAATTACTTCTAGACATCAACATCACTGCATCTGAACCCTTTCCTCAAACCTACTACCATACAATCCTCTTCTTCCCACCCCAGTAGGGAGGAATGTCCTCAAGTGAGTCCACATGAATTATTGACCAATGGGTAAATCTTTTGTGATAACTGAGCCCTGGCTCACAGCATAAATATGCAATGTCATTGTGAATAAAACCTGCCCCCAAAGACAAATAGCTGTACTAATGCTTCAGGACCTTCTAAGTCAGCAGCATGAAATAACACTTGGCAACAGAAAACCAGATTTAATCTGGGAATTATTAAAGGTGTTGGGGCAAATTTAAGAAAGAATTGAGAGTTAGGACACTCATCATATAATTGGTCAATAGCAAATTTTAGGAAAGGATGGTAGCATGAGGGCTTCTTAATTTATGTATGGCCAGTGTGGTATAAAATTTAGAGCATGGTTCTTTTGCTGGTAGTTAGAAGCATCTGAGCAGTTTTTCAAAGTCCAATGCCCAGTAGCCTCCCAAACCTATTAAATCAGAATTTCTAAAGATGGGATTCCAATGTGCAGCCAAAGTTGTGAACAAGTGGTCTAAGAAGGCACTGCTAAACCTTTTAGTCATCAGAAGGATGGTTAATGTTGACATAAACAGTTGGGCATACCTCTTTCCATGAGGAAGCAGGGCTCATTTCCTACCTGTTCTAAAGACTTTTACTGTTTAGTATCTTATGGTATTTAGATGGTGGCTTCCTTTGAATGGAATGATGTCTGATTTAGCTAAAAGACTCATGCAAGCCCAGAACTAGCTTTATTAGAAATAATGTGAAATCCCTCCTCTTGTTAAGCTTCTGTACTGATAGAAATCATAGTCTGACTGCAAGTCCTTGGTTTAGGCTTAGGGGACGGAGAATCATTTTAGTTCAAGCAGTAACTTGCCTCATTGTATTACTCTGTGTGTTCCTTTCATAGTAATGAGAACTTGGATTTCAGTTCTCTTTGTCCTTAACTACTTATTGAATAATTTCTGCCAGAAAGACAGACTTGCCGAAACAGTTGTTGATAGTTCAGGCACAATCAAGAGTTTTTTTTATAATCATCTGCTTTAAAAAGATCATCCAGGGGGCCCCTGGGTGGCTCAGTCGGTTAAACTTGATTTGAACTCAGGTCATGATCTCAGGGTTGTGAGATTGAGCCTCATGTTGGGCTCCATGCTTAGTGCAGAGTCTGCTTGTCTGTCTCCCTCTGCTTCTCCTTCCCCTGCGCACTGCTCCCTCATGCTCTCTCTTTCTGCCCCCTCAAATAAGTAAATAAATAAAAATATTTTTAAAAAACTTAAAAAAAATAAAAGATCATCCTGGAAATGAAAGGTGTTCAAAAGTAAGGGAGAGGCATGTCCCCTAGATCAGACATTATTAGCAAGGTAAGTCCACTGAAAGTTATGTACGTGTGTACAAATCTGATGCTTTCTGGAGCTGTATATGTTATCTTTGGATCAAAAACAAAGATCATGTCTTGATTGATCTTTTATTTCTTTCCATTGGCATAATAAATACTTAATGGTTAGCTACATTTGATGACTTAGTACATTATATCTCTTTAGTCCAATGGGCATGTTTCTAAAAATTCCTGTCAATATTTACATGTTTTTTAATTTTTATTTATTTTTAAAGATTTTATTTATTTATTCATGAGAGACACACAGAGAGAGGCAGAGACATAGAGGGAGAAGCAGGCTCCCTGCAGGGAGCCCAAGGTAGGACTCGACCCCAGAACCCTGGGATCACACCTTGAGCCAAAGGCAGATGCTCAACCACTGAGCCACCCAGGCATCCCTGTTTTTTTTGTTTTTTTTTGTTTGTTT
The DNA here is from genome assembly GCF_011100685.1 of Canis lupus familiaris. NCBI lineage: Eukaryota > Metazoa > Chordata > Mammalia > Carnivora > Canidae > Canis > Canis lupus. The sequence goes on along the minus strand of NC_049260.1, from coordinate 20,303,417 downwards.
GTTTTTTGTTTTAGGTAACCTTTACTCCCAACATGGGGCTTGAACTCACAACCCTGAATCAAGAGCTACATGCTCTATCGACTGAGCCAGCCAGGTGCTCGCCTTATATTTTTAAAACTAAACTTTAAATTTTGAGATAATTATAAATTCACATGCAGTTAAGAGAAATAATACAGAAAAAATCCGTATATCCTTTACCCAGTAGTATCATATCACAACCAGGACACTGACATTGATACAGTCAAGATACAAGACATTTCCATTCTAATATCCCTTATGTTGCCCTTATATAGACACACCTGCTCGCCTCCTGCTCAACCCCTACCCCCACCCCACCCTTAACAACCAGCAACCACTAATCTGTGGTCCATTTCTATAATTTTGTGTACAGGTCTTTATATGGACATGTTTCATTTCTCTTGGGTAAATACTTAGGCGTGGGATTGCTGAGTCATATGGTAAGTGTATGTTTAACTTTAAAATAAACTGCCAAACTGTTTTCCAAAGTGGCTGGGCTATTTTACATTCCTGCCAGCAATGTAGGAGAGATTCAGCAGTACTATCAGTTTTCATTTTCATTTTCTTTCTGCTGGTTATATATTAGTATCTCATTGTGAGTTCTAACTTGTATTTCCTTGATGACTAATGATGCTGAGTATCTTTTTATGTGCTTATTGGCCATTTGTAACTGTTTTCTCGTCACTCACTGCATTTGTTCTTTGTTCCCTGTTTCTTTTTCCATTTCTCTGGTTTTAATGAAGCATTTTATATGATTCCGTTTGATCTCTTCCCTTTGCAGAATACTTATACTTCCTTTTTCCTTTAAACTTTGTTAGTGGCTGCCCTAGGGTTTACAGTATGCATTTAAAATTACTCGAAGTCCACCTCCAAATTACATTGTACTGCTTCGTATGTGGTGCATATACCTTATAATTGATATGCCCAAATTCTCCCTCCTGTCCCTTGTGACATTGTTGTCATCCATGTCTTATCCATACACTCCAATCACCCAAGATTTTGTTTCTGCTTTGCTTTAGTTATCTTTTAAATCAATTAAGAAAAAGAAAACTTAAAAATTCTATTTTACCAGGGCACCTGGGGGACTTAGTTAAGCATCTGACTCTTCATCTCAGCTCACATCTTAATCTCAGGGTCATGAGTTCAAGCCCTGTCTTGGGCTCCGCACTGGGCATAAACCTACATACATACATACATACATACAATTTTATTCTATCTTCATTTATTCTTTCTCTGATGCTCTTCTTTACTTATGTAGATCTCAGTTTCTGACCTTTATTTTCCTTCTACCTAAAGAACTTCTTTTAACATTTCTTGAAGGAAATGAATTGATGGTAATGAATTGTCTCAGTCTATTTGTCTGCGAATGTCTTTAATTTCTCTGCTTTTGAATGTGTGCTTCAGCAGCTTTATTTTTTTAAGACTATTCATATAATGTGAAGTTATTTCCAAGCTGAATTTTAAAATAAAGAGGTACCTGGCTGGCTCAGTCAGTAGAGCATGTGACTCTTGATCTCAGGGTCATGAGTTCAAGCCCTACATTGGGTGTTGAGCTTACTTTTTAAAGATTTTATTTATTTATTCATGAGAGACACACAGGCAGAGGCAGAGACATAGGCAGAGAGAGAAGCAGGCTCCATGCAGGGAGCCTTACACAGGACTTGATCCCAGGACTCCAGGATCAGGCCCTGGGCCAAAGGCAGATGCTTAACCTTTGAGCCACCCAGGCGTCCCATGAGCTTACTTTTAAAAATCTGAATTCAGGACACCTGGCTGGATCAGTCAGTTGAGTGTCTGAACCCAACTCTTGGGTTCAGCTCACATAATGATCTCAGAGTCCTGAGATCAAGCCCCCTATTGGGCTCCATGCTTAGCAGAGTCTTCCTGTTCCTGTCCCTCTCCTCTCTGATCCTCCCCCTGTTCTCTCCCCCAGCTCTTTCTCTCATAAATAAAATCTTTAAAAAATAAAATTTAAAAATGTGAATGCATAGTAAATAGCATTTAGTTTCCTACAGAAGAATAAACTCTCAAAAACGGTAATTATGTAGGTCACCTGAGAGGCTCAGTTGGTTAAGCATCTGACTCTTGATTTCCTTCAAGATTTTCACCTTGTCCTTTGTTGTTGTTTTTTTTTTTAGCAGTTTTTTTTTCCAATAGTTTTTTTTCCAGTTTGAATAAGATATCTCTAGGTTTGGGTTTTTATTGTTGCTGCTTGTTTGTTACAGTATTTATCTTGGTTGGTGTTTTCTGAGCTTACTTACTGGGTCTGTAGTTTTGTGTCTGTCGTATTAATGACACATTCTTTGGAACGTTCTTGGCGGTTATTCAAATATTTCTTCTGCCCTATTTTCTCTTTCTCCTCCCACTGGTATTTTCACATTGTCCTCCTGCTTCTTTCCCTTACTGCGGCACTTCCAATTTATTTCCTTGAGGTCTCATTCCATATTGAATATGTTGTGGTTTCTCCTTGGGTGGGACAGGAAGGCTGGAGAAGCCTGAAGTTCCCTGATCTAACCAGGAATAAATTGCAGCATTGCCCTCTAATGAAGTCTTGCCCCCTGTAGAGTAGGCCTTTATGATAGCATTCTGGGAGGCTTTCCTGGTGGTTATGCTTTCTCTTCTTCTGCCAGGGTGTCCAGGGAATATTTCTCAGATCCTCCAGGTGGGAATCTGGATGGGTTCCTGGACAAAAAGCCCACAGGAGTGTGGGGTCCTCTCTGTGATTGCAGCCCCAGGAATTCCTTAATTTCATGGCAGTCCTTACTCAGTCTCCAACAATTTATTACAATTACCATTTAAGTATTCCCACCAGACTATGGTTCCTAAAGCTTCTATTCCAGGTGAGCAGGTGTCTGCTATCAGATTTCTGTACGTGCCTAGCTCTCTAGGTTTGGGGATGGTAATTCTCCCTCTTATCTCAATTCTCTGATGGGTCTAAGAAAAGTGATTGATTTTCAGTTTATCCATATTTTTTTCTTTTTTAAAATTTATTTTTTAATATTTTATTTATTTGACACAGAGAGAGAGAGAGAATATGTGAGAGAGCACACCAGCAGGGGGAGCAGCAGAGGGAGAGGGTGAAGCAAGCTCCCCACTGAACAGGGAGCAGGACACTGAGCTCTATCCCAGGACACTCTCAATCCCAGGACCCTGAGATCACGATCTGAGCCAAAGGCAGAAGTGTAACTGACTAAGCCACCCAGGTACCCCTACAATTTTTTTTAAGTAGGATCCATATCCAATGTGGGGCTCGAACTCACAATCCTGGGATTAAGAGTTGGATGCTCCACTGACAGAGCCAACCAGGTGCCTTTTCTTTGCCCATTTTTTAAAAATTTAGTTATTTATTCAATCATTAAATTATAAGACTTTTTATACATCTTAAATAAAAGTCCTTTATGAAATGTGTTTTGCAAATACCTTCTCCCAATCTGTGGCTTACCTTTTCATTTTCTTACCCGTGTCTTTTGAAAACCAAAATTTTAATTTTTAAAAAAGATTTTATTTATTTATTTATTTGACACAGAGAGTGAGAGAGAGAGCATGGGGAGGGAGTGGTAGGGGGAGAGGGAGAAGCAGACTCCCTGCTGAGCAGGGAGCCTAATGCAGGGCTTGATCCCATGACCTGAGCCCAAGGCAGAAACTTAACCAATGAGCCACCCAGGTGCCCCCAAACTTTAATCCTTGATGTAATTAAATGTATTTCCTTTTTTCCTTTATGGTTCATGCTTTTTGTGTCCTAATAAATGTTTGCCTAACCCGAAGTCATAGATTTTTCTCCTACGTTTTATCTAGAAATCTTATGGCTTTTACATTTTATATTTTTCAGGTCTATGATCCATTTCATGTTAATTTTTATATATAATGTGTGAAAAGAATCAAGGTTCATTGTTCCTCGTGGAAATCCAGTTGTTCTAGAATCACTTTAATTTTGAATCGTGCTACAATACACATAATGTAAAAGTAATCATCTTAACCATTTTTAAGTGTATGATTGAGTAGTGCTAAGTACATTCACGTTGTTGTGCAACCAATCTCCAGAATTTTTCATCATCACAAACTGAAATTCTGTACCCATTAAACAATAATTCCTCATTCCTCTCTCCCCCCCAGCCATTGACAACCACCATTCTACTTCCTGTCTCTACAACTTTGCTCTAAATACCTCATAGAAGTGGAATCATCCAGTAATTTTTTGTGCATGGCTGACTTATTTCACTTAGCACAATGTCCTCGAGGTTCATCCATGTTATAGCACGTGTCAAAATGCCCTTCCTTTTCAAAGCTAAATAATATTCCATATATATATTTATATACACATATATATATCACATTTTGTTTATCCATTCATCTAGTGGTGGACATTTGGATTGCTTCCAGCTTTTGGCTATTACAAATAATGCTGTTATGAACAGCATGTTTGTCTGTTTTTAAGATTTTATTTATTCACTCATAGACACACAGAGAGAGAAGCAGAGACACAGGCAGAGGGAGAAGCAGGCTCCACGCAAGGAGCCCGACATGGGACTCGATTCCAGGTCTCCAGGATCACACCCCAGGCTGCAGGCGGCGCCAAACCGCTGCACCACCAGGGCTGCCCTGTTTGTTTGTTTTAAAATAATCTCTACATGAGTGGTGTCTGGGTAGCTCACTGGGTTTAGCCTCCGACTCTTGGTTTCAGCTCAGGTCATGATCTTAAGGTTGTGAGATCAAGCCCTATGTCAGGCTCCATGCCCAGTGCTGAGTCTGCTTGGTGTTTTCTATCTCTCTCTCTATCTGCCCCTCCCCCTACTCTCTCTCTCTCTCTCTCTCTCTCTCTCTCTCTCTCTCTCAAATAAATAAAATCTTAAAGTAATCTCTGCACCCAATGTGGGGCTGAAACTCATGATCTCAAGATCAAGAGCTGCCTGCTCTACTAACTGAGCCAGCCAGGTACCCCTAAAGGCAATTTTTTAACCATTCAATTATCTTGGCACTTTATCAAAAATCAATTGAACACACATACGTGGGTCTCTTTCTGGATTTTCTATTTTATTCCATCTATGTGTCTGTATGAATGGCAATACCACACTGTCTTGACTACTGTAGCTTTATAGTCAGTCTTTTTAAAAAGATTTTATTTATTTGAGAGAGAGAGAGTGCAAGAGCAAGTAGAGGAAGGGAGAGGGACAAGCAGACTCTGCACTGAGCATGGAGCATGAGACAGGGCTCGATCTCAGGATCTTGAGATCATGACCTGAGCCAAAATCAAGAATTAGATGCTTAACTGACTGAGACACCCAAGCTCCTCTTATAGTCAGTCTTAAAATCAGGGTGTCTGGGTTCTCCAACAATGTTCTTTTTTTTCAGAATTATTTTAGCTGATATAGGTCTTTCTAAATGTTTATATAATTTTTAGAATCATGGAGTCAATTTCTACCAGAATGCTTGCTGGGATTTGACTGGGATTATACTGAATATATAGATTAATTTGGAAAAAATAGATATTTTGGCAACTTTGAGTCTTCCAATCCATGGACATGGTGCATTTCTCCCTTTTTGTAGGTTTTCTTTAATTTTCCTCAGCAGTCTTTTCTAGTTTTCAGTACACATAACTTCCACATGTTTTGTTATATTTAGCTTTAAGTATTTCAAGGTTTTGATGCTGTTTAAAGTTGGTATTATTTTTTCAATTTCAACTTTTAATTGTTTGCTGCCATATAAGATTTTAATGCCAACCAAAAACAGATGACCATTTTTCCCTCCACTCAACTAGGGCAGATGATATGACTGTGGAAACAGAATTTTCTTTCTTGGGCATTTCTGCTGAACCATCTTTTATGCAGAGAGGAGTTTGGCATGCTGCTACTGAGCCACCCAACTTTTTGTTTTCCTTTGGAGCCAGTGTAGAGAGAAGCCAAGTCATTTCTAAATTGGCATCTTAATTTTTTTAAAAGATTTTATTCATTTGTTCATGAGAGACACACAGAGAGAGGTAGAGACATAGGCAGAGAGAGAAGCAGACTCCATGTAGGGAGCCCGGGACTCCAGGATCACACCCTGAGCCAAAGGCAGGCACTCAACCACTGAGCCACCCAGGCATCCCATGGCATTTTGATTTTGATTCCAAGGCTCTGGCCCAAAGTTTCTTAGCTACCTAGATACATTTCAAGATATTTGAGTTCATTTTCTTAAATCAAAAGTTTGAAAAAAAATGGAAATGTTAAAAACCAAAAAAAAAAAAGTTTGGAAATGTTATGTTATTCTCTTTCTCCATAGATATTCACAAGACATCTAAGTGTATTTTCCTTATAATCACCAATTGATACAGTTGATACACCAATTGATACTTCGAGGTGCAGAAGTTCTTAGAAATCCTTTAACCTGTGGCCCTTTCCACAAAAGAACCTCATAAATATCCACAGTTGAGGGGTGCTGGAGTGGTTCTTGATTTCAGCTCAGGTCATGATCTCAGGGTCCTGGGATCGAGCCTTGTACTGGGCTCCCTGCTCAAAAGGGAGTCTGCCTGAGGATTCTCTCTCTCCCTCTGCTCCTTTCTTTCTCTCAAGTCAATCAATCAATCAATCAATCAATCTTTGGGGGAAAAAAGATCCACAGTTGAAGGTGAAGACTCCTTTTGCCCCTGGTAGGTGAGAGAATGGAAGAGGGAAAAGGAAAAAGATACAATGAGCCAGATTCCCTTGGTCAAGCACAGACATTCTGCGTCATTTTGCTGGCAAACAGCAAAAAGCCATGGGAAAAGTATAGAAGCAATTACACAATATGTCATATTCACTTTCTCTTCAAGTCATTCTTACACCAGGCAGAAAGTCAGTTTTTCTGTGAGAGAGAAAAATGTCTGCAAACCCCCAGAAATCCATGAAAATAGTTGTGATGAGGTGAGGGAAACAAAACCATCTCTGAGTTACTTGGCTTATCACTCTAAACACCTTAGAGAAGTTTTATTCATGGCCTAGTGGATCAACAGACATACTTCTTTGCCTGGAGCTTCATTGTTTCAGCAAGTTACTGCAAACTAAAACTACTGTGTGTCAAAAAAAAAAGCTAATAAATTCCAAAGGCCCTTGCTTCCTACAGTTTCACAGTGCATTTATTTTTCTTTGACGCCAGCTGTTCTCCAGATCTGAACTCCATCCTTAGCATTATTTGCCTCCAGTCCTTTTAGGAGCACCTCGCACTGTCAAACCAGATTGCTTTTCTTTGTACTATTCTCCTACCCACTCAAAGTCAAATTGAACAAGAAAAAAAATGGTGCAGTTTTGATGCCAAATTAATTTGTTCATCAACAGAATGTTTACTGAGCACTTATATGTGCCAGACACTCTTCTAGTCACTGGGGATTATCAGCATTGAGGCAAAGTCCCTGCCCTTTCATTCTCCTGGGAGAGACAGATAGTAAACCGGTACCCATAATCTGTCCCTTAAGAAGTAAATCAAAGCAAGGTGGAGGAATAGGGAATGATGAGCTGGGGGTGGTAAAATAAATGATTTATGTCAGGGAAATATTCAATTTAATAGCAACTCATATACTGATTTGTAATTCCACGAAGGCAGGTACTGCTATAATTGCCTTCATTTTTTTTAAGGTTTTATTTATTTATTTATTCATGAGAGACACAGAAAGAAAGGTGAGACACAGGCAGAGGGAGAAGCAGGCTCCATGCAGGGAGTCCGACGTGGTACTAGATCCGGGGACTCCAGGATCACGCCCTGGGCCATAGGCAGATGCTCAACCGCTGAGCCACCCAGGTGTCCTTTTTTTTTTTTTTTTTTCCTAAAGATTTTTGTCTTCCGGTTTTCACCTGCTTGTTGAGGGCTCGATACAAAGTCTGTGTTCAGTAATTCTAATGGAATATGCAAAATACCTAAATTGTACACTTGAACTTGGACATGTCTTGACATCATGTGAGTGGAGTATGTTTTTAGTCCATCGCTTGGAAGAGCAAAGTCCAAACTTTGTATTCCTTCTTCGGAACTGTTGCTGGCTAATTCCAGGGGCTCGGGAAAAGCAAAAAAGCAGGTAGTCACAGGTAGTCACTTTCCTCCAGGACCAATGAGGCTGCCATCTCCTCGTCTGTTCCCTGGCTTCATCTCTGGACTAAGACCCCCAAAACAGCCTTGGGTGAATCCATTAGTCAAAGAATTTCTAAGCCAGTTATCCAGCATACACAGGGCAAAAATATGAGAGGTAGTTAACAAAATGCTTCAGGGATTCATTTATTCATTAACAGTCATTTTCAAAGCAACTACCATATACCAAGGACTGTGCTACAGTTGGAGCAAATTATTTCATCTCAGTCCAGAATCTAGCCTTGAGCCACTTAGATTTAGAAAATCATATTGTTCATACATTCAGAGATGATTAGACTTTTGATGACAAACTACCTGTAATTAACTATAATTAAAATAACCAGAAAATGCTAATTAATCCATTAATTTCTACAGTGATTTAAAATACCTCTAGCCAGGCCTGCTGCTAACATTTGTGGGGTTAGGGCAAGAATCTAAATGGAGGCCCTTACACCGTTTGTCTAAATATTTTAAAGTTTGAAATCATGCTAACAGACCATGTGTTCATGTGTATGTGTCAGGGGAGAGGGGAACAGAGCCAAGGACTGTCTTCCGTGCTACACCACAGAGTGGGGCCAGCCCAGACATCCAGATTCTGTTCACATTTTCCTGCTAAAAGCTCCATCATCCCTCATGCCTAGGGATATGCAATTCTGTGGAGAGGTTACTCCCAGGAGGCCACACAAGCCACACAAGCCCTGGAAGCAGGGTAGGGACAATTGAATGGGGACATACAATAGCTGGGATCTGCTGCCCACCCATTTCCACATCTGTGGTCCTAGGCAACTAGGTTCTATCCACTGACACAACTCTCAGGGCTCTAGAGTGCCCCTTGTATAGACCACAGGGGATTGTTCATAGGGATCCCCTGAGAACATTTTAGCTTACGAGACTCTCCAAAGCAGAGAAGACCCCAGAAAGCCACCAGTAAGTGTTCAGATAATAGACATTTTCATAATCCAAGGGTAAGTGGTGGCTTAATTTAATGACCTGACTGTATCCGTGATAAGAATACAGTATGTTGTTGTGTTGGTGGCCTATCTCCATTGTATTTGCTTTAGAGTCAGAATTACCCAAAACCTATTCTCTCAACTTGCTAATGCTTGTGACAAATAATTGCCTACTTCAAGCAGGAATTAGTTGAGGAAATAGATTGGCAGTGATTCTTCTTTTGGATGTGTGACAAGAAGCTCAGAAATATAATCAAATGCACTGTTATTCTAAGAGATGACAACAAGAGGCAATTTCAAAACAAGCCTCTCTTGTGAACTGTTGGGCCTTGATGACACAAGAGTGATTTTTCCATTACTGAGAAAAGCAAACTAGAGCAGATAGAGGTGGATGATGTTTTCCTGATAGTTAAGCCAGGCTTCACATTAGTTTCGGAGAAATGTTCTGTTTGAGTCCATCTGTGTGTGCTGTCGGTTCGGCCATCATGTCAGTGAGTCCAATGGATCCTTCTGGGAGAAACAGTGTGCCCAAGACTTGCACTGTTCTTTTTCTCCTTTAGTTGACTCCCTGGAACCCACCCGTGGATCATGGTTTACCTCTGATAGGCAATTTCAGCCTCTTGGCAGGGAGAGGGAGGATGATCTTTGGGGAAGAAGAAAAAGAATGAGAGGAAACCATAGGAATGAAGAAGGAAAGGGTATTTGAAAACATGCTTGATGGGAAAAGATTTTTTGCAGGTTGAGGGCTACAGGGACCAGGGGGAGAGATCTGACATAAATATAACATCTATTTCCCTGGATTCCTCAGTCACTTCTAGATGCAAGTTCCATGGGATTTTCTCCCTGTTGCTCTCTAAACTCCCCTCATGCTGAAGATTCTCTCCTACAGTCTTCATATTGTTGGGAAAAATAAGTGTATTGGCCCTAGTTTCTTTAGTTGGAGAAGCACAGCCACTGTGAGCTGTGGAGGAAGGGATTTATCGTAGGAAATAGACCTGGACCCTTGTGGCGGGGGGGGGGGGGGGGGGGGTTAGTGGAGGTCAGCAGGGGAGCTGGATGGTTGGAGAAGTTACTCACCTGGCAGTCAGAAGCCCAACACTTCCACCTGCCAAAGTGTAGAAGGACACCCCTCAGAAGCTGAGGGAAGCTGGTCCTACCTCCATGGGGCTTAAGAAATGTCTGATGGTGGGCTCCTGGCTGCTGTTGGTTAACAGGGTCAGCAGCTGGGAAGAAGATCTGGACACAGAGCAAAGGGAAGTCAGTGTAAGCTGGGATCTCCTGTCACCAAGTCTAGCCAAAGGCAACCTATGGAACGTAATGACTGCTACTTCACACTCACCTTCCACATTTTGTGCCGATTCCTCTTTTGGCCAACTCTAACCCAGAGCCATAAGGGAAGGGGGATCCTCAGAAATGTGATTCCAGTGTGCCAAGTCAGCACACTACACACCACCATGCTGCGCAAAGTAGCAGCAGGTTCCCTGACAGAGCCGTTCCAAGCAACCAGCCTGGCACCAGCCCAGAGAAAGTGTGGATGGAGGGATGCAAAGGTTGGAAGGCTCCTTTGACTGATCAGAGCAGGGTTTTTTTTTTTATAAAGATTTTATTTATTTATGCATGAGAGACATAGAGAGGCAGAGACACAGGCAGAGGGAGAAGCAGGCTCCAGGCAGGGAGCCTGACATGGGACTCGATCCCGGGTCTCCAGGATCCCACCCTGGGCTGAAGGCGGTGCTAAACCGCTCAGCCACCAGGGCTGCCCAGAGCAGGTTTTATCATCCTGGAGACTGGAATATGTGAGCGAGAGGCTGAGTCTTCTCACTAGCACGGAACAGGGAAAATCTTTACGTGGCTAAGATGAATTTATTTATTTATTTATTTATTTATTTATTTATTTATTTATTATTTTTTATTGGAGTTTGATTTGCCAACATATAGCATAACACCCAGTGCTCATCCCATCAAGTGCCCCCCTCAGTGCCCATCACCCAGTCACCCTCATCCTCCGCCCACCTCCCCTTCCACTACCCCTAGTTCGTTTCCTAGAGTTAGGAGTCTCTCATGTTCTGTCTCCCTCTCTGATATTTCCCACTCATTTTCTCTCCTTTCCCCTTTATTCCCTTTCACTATTTTTTATATTCCCCAAATGAATGAGACCATATAATGTTTGTCCTTCTCCGACTGACTCACTTCACTCAGCATAATACCCTCCAGTTCCATCCACGTCGAAGCAAATGGTGGGTATTCGTCATTCCTAATGGCTGAGGAATATTCCATTGTATACAGAGACCACATCTTCTTTATCCACTCATCTTTCTATGGACACCGAGGCTCCTTCCACAGTTTGGCTATTGTGGACATTGCTGCTAGAAACATCAGGGTGCAGGTGTCCCGGCGTTTCATTGCATCTGTATCTTTGGGGTAAATCCCCAGCAGTGCAATTGCTGGGTCGTAGGGCAGGTCTATTTTTAACTCTTTGAGGAACCTCCACACAGTTTTCCAGAGGGGCTGCACCAGTTCACATTCCCACCAACATTGGAGGAGAGTTCCCCTTTCTCCACATCCTCTCCAACATTTGTTGTTTCCTGTCTTGTTCATTTTCAGGCTAAGGTGAATTTAGACGGACAGCAATCTTCATTCTGAACCGAGGTGTGATACAGTAACAGCAGCACTCAGCTGCAGCCAGACTGAAAAAGAATCTTTTTCTCAGAAAGGCCCCAGCACATGCATATTTAAGGCGTCCTTTTAACACACGGTGTTATTTGAAGGGGAAGCTACCTTAACACAAACTGTGAAGATCCTTCATTATTAAAACGCACAAGTTCATTTATCAGTGGCACTTAGAATAGATCCTTGGAAGAGCAAATGTTGGTTCGAATCAAAGTACCTCGGAGAGATTTCTTTTCTCCATCTCTATTCTCCTCTTTCAAGAAAGTGCTGAGTTGGGTATTAACACTTCAAGGTCTCGACTACTTTTTATCTTGAAAAAAAAAAAAGAGAGAGAGAGAGCGAGAAAATGTTTGTCATTCCAGGAGCATAATCAGTTGAGCCGGCACACAATGACATAGTTAATTCACCAACGGAATTTGTTGCCATAGCTCCAGCGAGGGACAGGGTGGATTAACAATGGCCTTTTTCACGAGTGCGGCTTTCACCACAACCTGCCTGTCCCCGCGCCACAGGCCATCATAGCGCCAGTCCAGAGCACAGCAATTATCAGGGAACAACCGCCCAGAGGGGACAAGAGGAGGCTGGGGGGGAATAAAGCAAGGACACCCAGCACCTTGGATCTCTGCCTATTCAATCACTGGGACACGACCAGCTCCTCTGAGCGTATCTTCAAGCTTAACCTTTGGTCAAGTGCTTCGGTACATCCAGAGAGGGACAGTTTCACCCTGTGACTCGAAAGAACTCCAAAGGGAAGAGAGGACTCCAGACAGCAAGGGAAGGAGATCAAGAGCAGACATGGTAGGCCATCAGGACTGCACCATGGAAGAGGCCACCAGGGACAGCCACACTCCCAAACTCTGGCGCGAGGTAACGTACATGCTTTCTTGGTGATTTTTGCCTCTTTGAATATCAGAGCAGGTCCAAAAAGTCAAGTCCTCTGTGTCCGTGAGTGCAATGGACTTGCACTAATTAATGTAGTCGCACTCAAAATGGAAATAGTATCCTCTCCATCTTAAGGTAATAAAAAAGAAAAATGTGACTCATTTTTCTTTATCCCCTTACTGGGTGTGCAAGCTCCCTGGATAGAATTAGATGACAGGAACAGATTCTCTCTTTCTTAAAAAAAAAAAAAAGTCAAATCAGTCTGAGGAAATGTAGGTGGTTCAAGGCAAAGAATGATGCTGTGTTGAGCCTGAGGGCATCAGAGAAATGTTTTAACAAAGTGTTCATTATCCTATAAAATGAGAAATTTTCCTATTAGAAAAGCCACAGAATCCTGCCACCCATTTCTGAATTTCTTGGAATGCAATTGTCACAGAAATGAGACCACCTTATATGGTCTTTTATTTTGAGGGCAGGGGGCATCTAGGGGAATGTGCATTTTTGTGGAACCTTGTTTAACCAAATGAGTTATAGATAGAAAAAGTTGAGGTGGTGGGATAAAATAGTAAGATTTCAGATGATATGAAGGAGAGTTTAGGGACAGGGGAAGCTTCCAGGCAATGACGTAATGTTCCTGCTTCACAGTAGAGCTGGTTTCACATCACACCCCTGAGAGTGGTTTCACAGGTCTCAGGACATCAGCTCTGCTCTTTCCTGTTGCATCCCTCTTTCAAAACCTCCCCATGCCGCTCAGAGTGCCTGTGGATGGCTTGGTTAAAGCACCACATGCCTCACAAAGTAGTCTGGGCCCACAGCCACCAGGCACTTGAGCATCATGACTGGTGGACCATTTCCCCCAACTGGTCCCTTCCCCATTCGTCTCACTATTGTCTCAGATTAGGAAAAATGTATATGATGAGGACTCATGAGTTTTACCAGCTCATTTTGTTGAGTATATGGGGGAATCAGGATGCATGTTAGTCATTCATTTATTCACTCTTTCGTGCCTTGTTCCAAAAATAAATTTGAAATGGCATCAAGAGATTCAGTTCTCGACTTGTATGGGTATGGAAAGTTGAGATGATCTTTCTATGTCCCGTCATGTAGAATTAAATCTGGGCAAATAATCACTCGGTTCTCTCATACCTTTTGTGAATTGAAAAATAACCAAAGTCTTCTCATCTCATGGGTCTCCCAAGAGCATCACTTACTATAATAATGGCTGCAATTTGGGGGCACCTGGCTGGCTGAGTCGGTAGAGCACACAGCTCTTGATCTCAGAGTTGTGAGTTCGAGCCCCATGTTGGGTGTAGAGATCACTTAAAAATAAAATTTTTAAAAGAAATAATGGCTAAAAAAATAAAATAGAAAAATGAAGGGAATAATGGCTGGAGTTTTTAGTCCTTAGGTGGCATACCTTGTGGTAAGTACTTTACGTACCTTATTTCACGTGATTATGTCCAATAAAAGTGCTTAAGTTCCTGACTACTTGCCTCTTCTGCTAATTTGTCCCTTAGTGTCTCCCCATTAAATGGACTGGATTTATTTAACCTCCCTGGCCAATCAAGATGAATTATATTAATTGTAACAATAACAAAGAAGTGATTGCTTTGACATTTTAATCACCTCTTTTGGTTCTCAGTGTACTTTTCAGACACAAGGTGACCTCAACTTCTATGAATTTAACTTTCTGGTTCCCACCACTTTTGCGCACCATACACTGATACTCCCAAGCTATTGATACTGCTTACCAGCTGATAGTAATAATCATTGTCATTAAATATTTTATCTGAACAGTGAGGATAATTAAGAATTTAATATTTATGACCTCCCTAGGAATGCAAACTTCTTTTAAATGAGCAAGCCACGGGATCCCTGGGTGGCTCAGTGGTTTAGTGCCTGCCTTTGGCCCAGGGTGTGATCCTGGAGTCCCGGGATCGAGTCCCGCATCGGGCTTCCTACAAGGAGCCTGCTTCTCTCTCTGCCTGTGTCTCTGCCTCCCTCTCTCTCTCTGTGTACACACTCTCATGAATAAATAAATAAGATCTTTAAAATAAATAAATGAGCCAGCTGGTTATTCATTTTCCACATATTTAACTTTGATACCTGATTGGCACTTATTTGGAAATCAGAGAATGCCTGCATACATTTTAATTCCTCTTACTCCAAATCCTGTGAGGTAGATATTATTTATATTCTTATTTTCAATTGAAAAAAATTGAAGCTCACAGAAGTTAAGTAAATTGCCCAAGGTAGTAAGGGCACAATATAGCTGGAATTCAGGGTCTTGGGATTTATTGTCCCTTTTTCTTTAAGCCTGCCCTGTCAAATAAGGTAGCCACTAACCACATATGGCTGTTTAAATTTAAACTGTTATCAGTTAAAATTAAATAAAATTTAGGGATCCCTGGGTGGCGCAGCGGTTTAGCGCCTGCCTTTGGCCCAGGGCGCGATCCTGGGGACCCGGGATTGAGTCCCACATCGGGCTCCTGGTGCATGGAGCCTGCTTCTCCCTCTGCCTGTGTCTCTGCCTCTCTCTCTCTCTGTGTGACTATCATAAATAAATAAAAATTAAAAAAAAAATCTAAAATTTAAATTTTAGTTTCTCAGTGGTACTAGCCACATTTCAAGCACTCAGTAGCCACATGTTACAAGTGGCTACCTTATTTGGACCGCTAGACAGTATGGATAGAGAATATTACATCATTGGAGAAAGTTCTGTGGGATAATACTGCTTTAAGTTATATGGTCTCTTTTCAATATGTTGACACATGTCCTCAAAGTAGATTGCAGTTCTATTATAAGTAATATGGATTTAATGTTTTACAGTAAAATTTCATTCACTGGAAGTCTCATTTGCATAGCACCAAGTTAACTTTGATCTGCAAATTAATAATATAGATAAGAGTCAAGGAGACGTTAAACACACTTCAGAGACCAAAGATTTTTAAGCACCATCAAACAACTCCAGAAGCACTCACTTAGATGCAAGCAATTGATATGATAATTACACATCATTTTTATTTATTCATTAAAACAGGATCCCCTAAGGTGCCCTGGTAGGAAATAATATGGTTAGCCTAGTTCTTTCTGGCAAAACTTTTGCTATTTCTAGATTCTGTGTAAAATCATTTTATACTACTGATTTACCTTCCTCTTCTTCCTCTCTTCCTTTGGGTCATTAAGTAAATTAGTAGCATAAAATACTACCACAATTCAAATTTTATGAGCTCAAGATCTAATTCTAAAACCCTTGCTTCTTCCACTCCATCCCAGGATACCCTGGAAGGAGTGCTCCTGTGGGCCCCTCATAGAGCCTGGAACAGAGGAGGGCTTCGATAAATATCTGTTGATTGCCTGACAGTTCTTTCAAGATGTCACTCATTGGAGTAAACTCCGATTTTCTACAGAGAATTCATGGATCAAAATGAAAACTGTCTCTCATTTCTTCTTTGCCCTTTACCAGTCTTCATGGAGAGAGGAGGGCTTCCTATGCGTGAGAAAAAGATGATTTCCAGGCATTCAGGGTGGGGGCGGGGCTCAGTGCGACCCTGCCTGAGCATTTGGAACCAAATCTGCCCCCTCCTTTCAGAAGGGACAGCTGCCTTCCTTGGGCACCAGTCATAACTGGGCCCATCAGTTCTTAAATACTACATCGTGCACATCTGCCAGGTACTGTGCCGGTTCCAGGTAATAGGATAGAAGAGAATTTTGAGTTACTTAGAGAAGAATGACACTTGAATTTCTAAATCTTTAGCTGTGGTAGATTATTTAAAAAAAAACAGATTTTATTTATTAGAGAGAGAGAGAGAACACAACACAGAGCAGGAGTGGGGGAAACGCAGGCTCCACACTAAGCAGGTAGCCCTGTTGCAGGGCTCGATCCCAGGACCCCGGGTTCAGGACCTGAGTCAAAGGCAGATGCGTAACTGACGGAGCCACCCAGTTAACCCTAGCTGAGGTGGATTCTTGCAGCTTGCTTGAAGCGGTCATATCAAGGTGGATTCCTTTTTAGCAAGAATACAGCTCAATTCCTCAATTTAGTGGTAAGCTTCAAAGAATACGATTGGTCACTTCCTTGTCTTCTGTCAGGAAAATTCCTGGTGTATAAGCCAGAAGCAAAGAAAGAAAAAAAAACAATTGAAACAATATAAATGAATGCTAAATATTTAGTCTTCCTTTGGAAGGAATTAAACAATTTGGAACACTCCAAATTGTTGAAGTTTAGATATCTGAGCATCTTTTTTTTTAAAGATTTTATTCATCTATTCATGAGACACACACACAGAGACAGAGAGAGAGAGAAAGAGAGAGAGAGAGAGAGGCAGAGACACAGGCAGAGGGAGAAGCAGGCTCCATGCAGGGAGCCCGACGTGGGACCCCATCCCAGGACTCCGGGAGCAGCCCTGAGCCACCCAGGCATCCCTCTGAGCATCTTTTAAAGCCACTAAGGAAAAGTAGATATTGCATCTTTACTTTTTGTTCCAAAACACAATGAAAGCTTCCTTCCTCTCCTCCATCTGTAATTCCTTCACGTTACAGCAACAGGCATGTATTTGCACAACCTGCAGCTAATTCAGCACAGTCTTTGTCTCCTTTGGCAACTATACGATAGACTGACCCAAGGGTCCCATGTCCTGTTTACCCAGTCAGTAGATCTATAATCACTGCCATGGGATGCTCTGCTGAGAGTTCTCACTCTGAAAATTGACAGATAGTGCACACGCTCCATGTCTGCTCCAACTGAGTCTGGGTTTCTAGAGGACACTAATCTCTCTCCTTAAACTATAGATGCCCACCCACTGTGGTCCTCTAAGCAAGCTCTGACTATTGTGCATCTTGGAAATCTTCCAGCTCACCAAAATGGCTCAATTAGCACACAAAAAGATGTGGAGTGAGTGGTGAAACCTGTGTCTGCTGAAACCTGGGGGTTCTTCTGGTCTTCCCAGTACTGGAAACTATGAAAAGAAAAGGAATCTTACTGCCCTCTCTTATTTTTGTCCTTTATTCTCAGGGAGTTGCAACTAGCTCTCATATGCTTTGGAGCAGAGGATATACAAGAACTGGCACAAGTTAATCTTGCCTCATTCTTGCAATGAGGACTTGTAATGTGAAAACGTACTCTCTATTTCAATCTTGCCCAGGTATTAAAACATTTTTTTTTAATTTTAACGTTTTATGGGCAGCCTGGGTGGCTCAGCGGTTTAGCCCCGCCTTCAGCCCAGGGTGTGATCCTGGAGACCTACGTCAGGCCCCCTGCATGGAGCCTGCTTCTCCCTCTGCCTGTGTCTCTGCCTCTCTCTCTGTGTGTGTCTCTCATGAATAAATAAATAAAATCTTTTAATAAATAAAACAAAGAAATTTTAACGTTTTTAGTTTTTTTCATCTCTATGCTCAGTATGGGGCTTGAACTCATAACCTCGAGATCAAGAGTAGCATGCTCTACTGACTGAGCCAGCCAGGTACCCCTATTAGAGCATTGTAAAGTTCTCTTTGATTTTTCATGAACTAGAAATTTTCTCTCTCTTTCTCTCTCTCTGTCACATGCACATACACATGCACACACACACAGATACACACATGGAAAGAGAAGAGAAAGGAAAAAAATGGAAAGTTCAGCTCAGGGTGAAAAGAAAAATATCATCTGCTTCAAATCTGTCTTCTTCGGTTCCATTAAGTCTTAAATAAAAGTACAGAAGAATTTAAATGATAGTTCTTCTGAAAGCAAAGACGATATGATTAGTTTTTTAACAGTAAGTATTTACTTAAAAAAAATCAATCGTTAAGTGTTTGCCCTACCTATATATTCTTGCTCTGTATATTCTTTGAGAATGCGGACTATCACATTCATCTTGGATGCATGGTTCCTGCTGCACTGTAGATGCTTAGTATAGATTTGTTGAATGAGTGAAAGGAAGTTAGATCCCTGTTTATTTTGTATCCTCCTTGTTCAGGGAGAGTCCTGAGTTTGTTCATCTAAGGGCAACTTTAGGTGGTCTGGGAGGACGAATGAATTTCAACCCAGCCTTTGAGGCATCATGCATCATTGTTGGGTAGACCAACTTCAGCTTGACTCCAGCCTCTAACCTGAGTGACTTTATAGTTAACACCTGCAACAAAGATGTAGCGATCACTCTTCACAGGGCTCTCCACCCCAAATCCTGCCAGGCTCCTAGGCTTGCTGTAGGCTTACGATATCTGTAGGCCAGATGGGATCTGCTCAGCGATACCAGAGACGGCAGACGCCACCCCTACAGTTCTTCTTCAGCTTCCCCAGAACTAGATCCGCCCCCAAGAGCCATGGGTAAGACTTGTGTACAAATCTCCCGAAAATTCCTTTCCACGTGGCTACCACACCTTTCCTTAAGATGGCAATTGAAGGACTTTTGTAAATATCATACAAGGAATTCAATACAAAAATGGAGAATTAATAAAAGAGCTTTGTAGAATTTTCTCCATTATACAAGGTAGGAGAGTTATAATCACCAGGAAGCACAGTAAAAGTCTTCTCACCATATGCAGTGGGGACCAGTAGGTTAGTTAATTGAAAGATAAAATGTTTCTTGGGGCACCTGGGTGGCTCAGTTGGTTAAGCCTCTGCCTTCAGCTCGGGTCATGATCCCAGGGTCCTGGGATTGAACCCACATCGGGCTCCCTGTTCAGCGGGTAGCCTGCCTTTCCCTCTCTGCCACTCCCCCTGCTTGTTCTCTATTTCTCTCTCAAATAAATAAAATAAAATCTAAAAAAAATGTTTCTAATAAAAAATTGTTTTAAAGAATAATTAATGAATTAAATATTTTGTTTGAACTTAAAATAAATATATTATGAATTTGCCAATCCTTTCATTGGACCACTGATTAGAACTCTGCATTGTCTTTTTTTTCATTAGGCATACACATATGCAATATCTATGATTTCCATTTTTGGTTTATCCTAAATGAAGTGAAAACTCAAGATATTTTCAAAACACTGAGTATAGAATCGTAGATTTGGGGGGATCCTAGTTCCCCATCCCTTACAGTTGTCTAGGCCTCACCTAATTCAACAGCAATTTTTTAAAAAGATTTAATTATTTATGCATGAGAGACACAGAGAGAGAGGCAGAGACACAGGCAGAGGAGAAGCAGGCTCCATGCAGGGAGCCCAACGTGGGACTCGATCCCAGGACTGCGGGATCACACCCTGGGCCAAAGGTAGGCGCTAAACCATCAACAGCAATTTTTAAAAGCCACATGACTGTTTATCTTTCCAAAGCAATTCAGCTTCTTAAAAATAACTCTTTTTTGCATCATTTTTATCAGTTTACATAACATTTAATTAAATTGTATCATTGTAACCACAATGGGCATAAATAGATTTGGGGAGAAGTTCAGTTAACTCTTGTAAAATGTAAATTCAGCTGTTCAGAGCTAAAATACCCAGGCATTCTCAAGAGTAGCCTCCTACTAGACAGAAGCATTCAGAGTGCTATTAGGACCCTTGGGGGAAATGGAGAGCTCTGGTTAATTCTGCAGGTTGGTTAACTCGGAGGCTAAGGCAATCACTCTTATTCCTCTTTAGATATAAAAGATTAAAAATAATAGTAATCAGAGTAGGAAGGATATCTTTTTTGTGTTTGTCTTCCATGCTTCAGGGGTACTGCATTATTTAATGAGTACCTCCTTTGTGATAGACACCCAGGTGATTTAAAGAGCCAGTGTTTTAAAGATATAATCCACATCATAAAGGGTATAATTTATTGTTTTTTTAAGTATATTCACAGCATTATGTAACCTTCCTCATAGTTTAATTTTCGAAGACTTTCATCATCCCAGCCAAAACTGTACTCATTAGCAGTACCTCCTCTGTCCCCTCAATCATCCCAGCATCGGGCAACCATAATCTTTCTTTTATGAGGATTTGCCCATTCTGGACATTTCACAGAGGTAGAATCATACAGTATGTGATATTTTGTGTCTGGCTTCCTTCACTTAGTTTATCTTTTCTTTTTTTTAAAGATTATTTATTTATTCTTAGAGACGCACAGAGAAAGAGAGAGAGAGAGAGAGAGAGAGAGAGGCAGAGACACAGGCAGAGGGAGAAGCAGGCTCCATGCAGAGAGCCTGACGTGGGACTCAATCCAGGGTCTCTAGGATCACGCACGCCCTAGGCTGCAGGCAGCGCTAAACCGCTGCGCCACCGGGGCTGCCCTAGTTTATCTTTTCAAGGTTCATTCATATTGTAGTGTGTATCTGTATTTCATCCCTTTTTATGGCCAAATAATATTCCATTGTATGGACAGACCACTATTTGTTTTGCCATTGACCAGACAGTGGAGATTTGGGTTGGTTCCACTCCTTGGTTAGTGTGAATAATGCTTATGACATTTGTGTACAAGATTTTTGTGAACATATGTTTTCTTTTTTAAAAAAGATATATTTGAGAGAGAAAGAGCACACACACACAAATGCAGTGGGGAGGGGCAGAGAGAGAGAAAAACTCAAGAAGACTCCCCACTGAGTGCGGAACCTGATATGGGGCTCGATCTCACAACACTGAGGTCAAGACCTGAACTGAAATCAAGAGCTGAATGCTTAACCAACTGCACCACCCAGACCCTATGAACATATGTTTTCAATTCTCTTGGGTATACACCTAGGCATGGAATTGCTGGGTCAAATGTTAACTCTATTTTTAATTTTTCTTTTTAAAAAATGTTTTATTTATCTATTTAACAGCAAAAGAAAGAGAATACACGCAGGGGGAGTGGGAGAGGGAGAAACAGGCTCCCTGCAGGGAGCCCCATGCAGGCCTCGATCCCAGAATCCTGGGATCATGACCTGAGACGATGGCAGATGCTTAACTGACTGAGCCACCCAGGTGCCCCTATTTTTAACTTTTCTTAAAATGATTTTTCAAATTTATTTATTTGAAGGAGGGAAGGGCAGAGGCACAGAAGAAGAGAAAATCTGAAGCAAACTCCCGTTGAGCACAGAGCTCAATCTCACAATCCATGAGATCATGACCCGAGTTAAAATCACAAGTTGAATGCTTAAATGACTGAGCCACCCAGGTGCCTCTCTATTTTTAACTTCTTGAGGAACTGTCAAACTGTTTTCCAAAGAGACTGCACCATGTTACATTCCCACCAGCCATGTACGAGGATTCTAGTTTCTTCACATCCCCACCAATATTTGTTATTTTCCATTTTCAAAATCATAGCCATCCTAGTGGGTGTGAAGTGGTATCTCATTGAGGTTTTGATTTATATTTCCCTAATGACTAATGAGGTTTAGCATTTTTTTCACCTGTTAATTGGCAATCTATATCTTTTTTGGAGAAACGTCTATTGAAATCCTCTGCCCATTTTGAATTGTGTTGCAAAGACCCACTTTTGCCTTATAGCAAAGTTTCTCAACCTTGGCATTATTTTGGGCTGGATAATTCTTTCTGTGGAGAGCTTTACTGTGCACTGTAGCTTGTTTAGCAGCATCCCTGGTCTCTACCTACCAGATATCAGCACCCCCCAAGTTCTGACAATCAAAATTGTGTCCAGGGGTGCCTGGCTAGCTCAATCGGTAGAGCATGCGACTCTTGATCTCAGGGTTGTAAGCTTGAGCCCCACCTTAAGTATAGAGGTTATTTAAAAATAAAATATTCTTGGGATCCCTGGGTGGCGCAGTGGTTTAGCGCCTGCCTTTGGCCCAGGGCGCGATCCTGGAGACCTTGGATCGAATCCCATGTCAGGCTCCCGGTGCATGGAGCCTGCTTCTCCCTCTGCCTGTGTCTCTGCCTCTCTCTCTCTCTCTCTCTCTCTCTCTCTCTGTGACTATCATAAATAAATAAGAAATTTAAAAAAATAAATAAATAAAAATAAAAAAATAAAATATTCTTAAAAACTGTGTCCAGACACTGCAAAATCACTCTTGGGGAAGGGCACAGAATCACCCCAAGGAAAGAACCACTGCTCTAAAAGACCCTCCTGTGGAGCTAAGAAACACACAGAAACTTAACTGAGTTTTAGCGGAATACTGGAGGCAGAAGCCTGTCTGAGTGGCTGTGAGTGATGTAAGAAAGTGGAGAGACCCTGGAGGTGTGAACTGATCTTCCCAAGTCTGGTTGATGGGTTAATGAACAATATGAGAGACAAATCAAGATTACAAATGAGAATTAGGTAACATTATGAGATAAATAATGATTTGACATAATAACACAAAAAGAGTTGTAAGTTTGTATATGAAAAAAGTGTGGTACATCTAGAACTATAGGATTCATGAGAAGGTGAATTTATTTGTGATCGTCTCTGGAAGAAGTGTCATCCCTTGATGGTCCTAAGCATGAAGCATAAATGACCATTAAGTGGCCTTTCCCTATTAGCCCTTGGCTTCATTTCACTGTTAGTCTCATCTCCTAGTGGAGATATGCACATACGTGTCTCAGAGAGAGGTTGCTGGGTGGCAAGGAATGGTACCCACTAAGCTGCTTTTACAGTAGGGGGAATGCAAAGGTCTATCTAAGAATCCACAGAAAGCTGAAAAGCAGATCTCAGCAAGGAAAGAAACCAGAACAGCTTGAGAAGACCTCAGAAAGTGTTATTTGCAGGCATATTTACTCTAATCCCCTAACCTACTCAGTCTCCATCTCTTATTTCTAGTTCCTGAAAGAGGGAATCTGAGGATCTGAGAAACCACTCAACTATGGCCATGGCTTGGCTTCTTAATCAGGTGTCCCAACCCAATTCCCTGGGCTGCGAGGTGGGGTAGTTTTCATAGAAGGGGTGGAGTGAGTTGAGGGAGAGGTAAAATAAAAGGAGCTACCTCATAGATCCTTAAGCCATTCTACCACCATACAGATTTTTTCTCCCACTTTTTGTCTTCTCAAACATCTTTGCCCCATTGCATCATGAAACACACATCTCACAAACATGCCTTGCTATTGTTTGCCAGTTGAATGCAGTTACCGCCATTTACCTATGGCATTTTGGTCTGGATGTCAAGTATCTTGACTTTTCTTTTTTTAAGTAATCTCTACACCCAATGAGGCTCAAACTCATGACTCCAAGATCAAGAGTCACATGCTCTACTGACTGAGCCAGCCAGGTGCCCCAAGTATCTTGACTTTAAAAGGGGGATGTGGTAAAAAAAATAAATAAAAAAAATAAAAGGGGGATGTGGAAAAAAAAGGGGATGTGGGATGAGTGGGTGGCTCAGCGGTTGGGCGGCTGCCTTTGGCTCAGGTCCTGATCCCAGGATCCAGGATCAAGTCCCACATTGGGCGCCTGCAAGGAGCCTGCTTCTCCCCCTGTCTGTGTCTCTGCCTCTCTCTGTGTGTCTCTCATGAATAAATAAATCTTTAAAAAATAAAAAATAGGGATCCCTAGGTGGCGCAGCGGTTTGGCGCCTGCCTTTGGCCTAGGGCGCGATCCTGGAGACCCAGGATCGAATCCCACATCGGGCTCCCGGTGCATGGAGCCTGCTTCTCCCTCTGCCTGTGTCTCTGCCTCTCTCTCTCTCTCTCTCTGTGACTATCATAAATAAATAAAAAATTTAAAAAAAAAAAAAAAAAAAGAAACTTAAAAAAAAAAAATAAAAAAATAAAAAATAAAAAATAAATATAAGGGAGATGCGGGATGGGGGGCAAATTACCCATATTGTTTTCTGTTTAATAATGACATGGTGGGAACCCTGGGTGGCGCAGCGGTTTGGCGCCTGCCTTTGGCCCAGGGCACGATCCTGGAGACCCGGGATCGAATCCCACGTCGGGTTCCCGGTGCATGGAGCCTGCTTCTCCCTCTGCCTGTGTCTCTGCCTCTCTCTCTCTCTCTCTCTGTGACTATCATAAATAAATACAAAATTAAAAAAAAATAAGGACATGGTAGGGGCAGCCCCAGTGGCTCAGCGGTTTAGTGCCGCCTTCAGTCCAGGGTATGACCCTAAAGACCCAGGATCGAGTCCCACGTCAGGCTCCCTGCATGGGGCCTGCTTCTCCCTCTGCCTGCATCTCTGCCTCTCTCTCTCTCTGTGTCTCATGAATAAATAAATAAAATATTTAAAAAAATAATAATTGCATGGTAGGCAGGTGTCATCAAAACTAAAATAAACTATTTTAACAAGAAAAATATATCTGTTTGGGGAGTAATGCTGAATCCCCTTCATCTCCCCCATTGGCATCACAGTTGGGAATAAAGATGACTAAGCTGTTGAGAGGTGGTACATCCTTCCCACTAGTTAATAAAGTGATGCCCTGCCTTCACAGCCTATTAATTAAGAAGGTAATCAGTGCATGCTTCAAGTTTGCTATTTGAAACTCAAAGGCAATAAAATCAGAACACTACTCAGATTTTTTTCTCATAAAGAAATGAATAACAAATTAGGGCCACAGAGCTAGAGTAATCACATTTTGAATGATTTCTCCTGAGCATGCCTTTAATAACCTATATCTGTTAGATAACAAGAACAAAGAAAGGTAAAGTTAATTATCTTGGAAAAGCTTCGTCAAGGAGTTTTGGTCACTTTAGCCCAGGGTTTCCCAACCTTGGTACTAATGATATCTGGGGCCAGATAATTCTTTGTCGTGGGGAGCAATCCTGTACATATAGTGGGATGTTTAGCAGCATCCCTGGTCTCTAATCAGTATATGCTAATACAAGTGCCCCATCCCAGTCTTGACAACCAAAAATGTTTCCAGACATTGTTAAATGTCCTCTGTGAAACAAAATGACCCTGTGATTAAGAACTAATGAATTAAGGCACCTGGGTGGCTCAGTAAGTTAAGTGTCAAACTCTTGACTCTGGCTCAGATCATGATCTTGGAATGCTAAAATCGAACCCAACTTCCCACTGCGCTTGGCATGGAATCTGCTTGAAATTCCCCTCTTCCTCTGCCCCTCCCCCAGCTCGCCTGTGCACATGCTCACTCTCTCTGAAATAAAATCTTAAAAAAAAATTAATGAATTAACCACATACATTCCTTCCAGGGTCCCTCTACAGCTTGTTCTTTTAAGCCCTTAGAACCAAATGCTTTATACCAGGGCCATTTACATTTTCCAGGGAATTATTATTATTATTTTTAAGATTTTATTTATTTAGGGACACCTGGGTGGCTCAGTGGTTGAGCGTCTGCCTTAAGCCCAGGACGTGATCCTGGAGACCTGGGATCGGGTCCCACATTGGGCTCCCTGCATAGAGCCTGCTTTTCCCTCTGCCTGCATCTCTGCCTCTCTCTCGGTGTCTCTCATGAACAAATAAATAAAATTAAGAAAAAAAAAACGCTCAACCATTGAGCCACCCAGGTGCTCCTCCAGAGAATTATTTGAAAAGAAATTAACTGGATCAAAATTACTTGTCCAAGTGACAAGAAGGGCTCCTTGCATTTCTATATTGAGAGTAGCAAACAAAAAGAAAGGAAGAAGGCCTAATAAAGTTATCTAAGTAAAACACTTAGCTCAATACTTATATTTAATCCCTACAAAAACTGCAGGGGCATAATTAGCCTTATTTTTTTGGTGAGGAAACTGAGGTTTAAAGAGGTTAAGTAATTTGCCCAAGAACACACAGTTTGTAATTTAGTAGTGGAGCTAGAAGTCTGATGGCAAATTTGTACCTATTTGCATATTGCCTCATTATATGCACTTAAAGTGTTAGATATCTAATAAGGCTAGGTGACCAATTTTTTTAGTTATTTATTTTTAATTTTTATTTAAATTCTAGTTAGTTAACATACAGTGAAATATTGATTTCAGGCATAGAATTCAGTGATTCGTCACCTAAGTACAATGCCCAGGGCTCATCACAAGCCCTCTAGAATCCCCACACCCCACCTAGCCCATCCCCCACCCACCTCTCTCCATCAACCCTCAGTTTGTTCTCTATTGTTAAGAGTCTTGTGGTTTGTTTCCCTCTCTCTCTATCCTTTTTTTATCTTTTGAAAAATAACATCCTTTGGGGTGCCTGGCCAACTCAGATGGTAGAATATGTAATTCTTGATTTCAGGGTCATGAGTTCAAGCCCCACGTTGGGCATGGAGCCTACTTAAAATTTTTTTTTTAATTAAAAATACAGCTTTTGGGGATCCCTGGGTGGCGCAGCGGTTTGGCGCCTGCCTTTGGCCCAGGGCGCGATCCTGGAGACCCCGGATCGAATCCCACGTCGGGCTCCCGGTGCATGGAGCCTGCTTCTCCCTCTGCCTGTGTCTCTGCCTCTCCCTCTCTCTATGTGACTATCATAAATAAATAAAATTAAAAAAAAAATACAGCTTTTGTTAGAGATACTTTCAAACATATGCAAAATTAGACAAAACAACATCTTCCCATTTCTGGTGTTCATGTATTTGTCATGTAGCTTCAACAATCAACCTAGGACCAATATTATTTCCTGTAGAGCTTTTCAACCTTGGCTTTATTAACATTTGGGGCTGGATAATTGATCTGTGTATTATGTGTGCCCAGTACACACACAAGACAAGACCAAAGCTGAGTTCTGGCTGATTTGACTGGTAAAAGTACATTGAGTTGCTTTTGGATTCAGACAGTTTATTACTTACTTAGTGAAAGACATGTAGCCATTTGGTGCCAGCTTTCTGTAGTTCTTGATCCACACACCAAGGACAGCACTGAAACAAAAGAGGCCAGATGACTTCTAGACTCCTGTTGCTGAGGAGCCTATTATAAATGGCAACTAACTGGTTTTCTATTCTGCAGTGCTATACAGAGGGGAGGGGGGGGCAGGGCAGGAAGCCGCATACCTCAATAGAACCTAAGAGGCAATTAGAAACTACCTCATGAGGGGTGCCTGGGTGGCTTAGTTGGTTAAGCATCCAGCTCTTGATTTTGGCTCAGGTCATGACCTCAGGGTTGTGGAATCGAGCCCTAAATTGGGCTCTGTGCTAGGCATGGAGCCTGCTTAAGAGTCCCTCTCTCCCTCTACCCCTGCCCCCTGCACACTTTCTCTCTTTCCAAAATAAATTTTAAAATCTTAAAAAAAATTTAAAAAAGGGGCACCTGGGTGGCTCAATTGTTTAAGCATCTGCCTTTGGCTAGGGTCATGATCCCAGGGGGTCCTAGTATCAAGCTCCGCGTTGGGCTCTATGTTCAGTAGGGAGCCTGCTTCTCCCTCTCCCTATGCCTGACTCCCCTGGCTTATGCTCTCTCTCTCTGTCAAGTAGATAAATAAGATCTTTAAAAAAGACAAAAAGAAAAAGAAATTGCCTCATGAGAGTCTCACAGTGGAGATAGGGAGGTAAGTGGGAGGTGGCCTCTAAGCAGCTCTTAACAGGCCTCCTCCCTCTCACATTCCAGGAATATCACAAGGCATTCTGCCAACATTCAGATGAGCTGAAGATGGCAAAGTTCAAGTCTTTGCCAACATGAGCTATGTGGATACATTCAAGGGTGTCAGGGCAGAGCCATTCTCCCACAGTCGAGGGCTATCTCTGTGCATTGTAGGAAGGTGCTCCAGTAGATGCCTGGAGCATCACCCCCCAAGATGTGACATCCAAAAATGTCTCCAGACATTGCCAAATGTACATTGGGGGACCAGGTTGAACCCAGTTGAGAACCAATCATCTAGAGCCCTAACTGCTCCTCACACCCACACAATATATTTCATCTGCAAATACTTCACTGTATATTTCTTTTTTTAAGATTTTACTTATGTATTTGACAGAGAGAGAGAGAGAAAGCACAAGCAGGCACAATGGCAGGCAGAGGGAGAGGGAGAAGCAGACTCCCTGCTGAGCAGGGAGCCCACTGTGGGACTCAATCCCAGGACCCTGGGATCTAAACCTGAGCCAAAGGCAGATGCTTAACCAACTGAACCAGGTGCCCCACACTGTATGTTTCTAAAATAAAATTTAAAAAAATAAAATATCATTATACCTGAAACATTTAATAATAATTCTTTTATGGCATCCAGAAACTGTTCAAAAATTTTTTTAAGATTTTATTTTTAAAAAAGATTTTATTTATTTATTCATGAGAGACACATAGAGAGAGGCAGAGGCATAGGCAGAGGGAGAAGCAGGCTCCATGCAGGGAGCCCTCGATGTGGGATTCGATCCTGTGACTCCGGGATCATGCCCTGAGCCGAAGGCAGATGCTCAACCACTGAACCACCCAAGCATCCCTATTTTATTATTTTAGAGAGTGTTTCTGTGCATGTGCAAGTTGGGGGAGGGGCAGGCAGAGAGGCAAAGAATCTCAAGCAGATGCTGTGCCCAGCATAGAGCCCCACGAGGCTTGATTTCACAACCCTGAGATCATGACCTGAGCCAAAACCAAGAGTCAGACACTTAACTGACTGAGCTACCAAGGAACCCCAAAGCTGTTCAAATTTCTCATTGTTTCATACATGTAATTTTTTACAGTGTTTTGAATAAGGATCCTAATAATATGGGGTATACATCACATTGCTGTGACTGCTGTGTTTTTTAGATTTAATCTAATACATAGATGATACATAATTCTGCAATTTTTTGTTTTTTTTTTTTTTTCGTCCCATAGAGCTTCCTACAATCTGGATTTTGCTGATCACATCCCTGTGGTGTGAACATACTCCTTTATCCCTTCTGTATTTCCAATAAACTGGTCTCAGATCAAGAGGTGTGATTGAAGTCAGGTTCTGTTTGCTTGACAAACTATTTGATAGGTGGTATATGTACTTCTTTCTCTCAGGAGTGTATAATATTTGCGGTTGTCTTTTTGTCATGTTAGTAGTGGTTGATGCTCAGTGCCTAGATCCAATCATTCATTAGGGCTTATAAAATAGAGAGACCCAATCCATCATGTTTTTTATTACCTTCATACTATCATTACAAGATGATGCACTTCTCTTTACTACTTAGTCACTCAGAAGTACATTTGTATAGAAAAGGTAAGATATATGCCTGATTCTTTCCCTCTGACTTCCATTATTCAAAATAATGCATGTGATCTCTTGCATCCACCAATGCAGACAACTGAGGGTTGTTTGGGATTTTGTTCAATAGTATTATGAATAAGTGGATTTTTTAAAAAGATTTATTTGTTTATTTTAGATGGGGGGGCAGAGGGAGAAGAACAAGCAGACTTTATGCTGAGTGCAGAGCCCAACCAGAGGTTTGATCTCATGACCCTGAAAGCATGACCCGAGCTGAAACCAAGAGTTGGTCACTTAATGGACTGAAATACCTATGTGCCCTTGAACAGGTGGATTTAAACATATTTGATGGATTTCGATCCACTGCAATTCTCATCCTTATTGATGTGTAAACTTTTCATCTTTGGCTGACAAGAATCTCTCCAAGTTGGCTCCTGAGTCCTTTTGACAATTTCTGTCCTTTTTGACAAAAGGATAATAAAACTTGTATATTCACATCAGTATTTTTATCTTCAGTTTTGCTCTATGATAGTGTTACTCAAAATGTGGGACTTAGGAGGCACCTATACCAGCTGGAGAGAAAATCAAAATTATGGGTCTTCCCTGGCCTACTGAATTAGAATCTCTGGGAATGAGGCCTGGGAAACTAGTTTAACAAATTCTCTGGTGATTCTTATGCATACTAAAGTATTAGAAACTTTGCTCTAAAGAACTGACCTTAGAGCCTTGGGGTCACCTTCCTCACTAAAGATCTTTAGCCTTTCAGGAAATTTTTGCTAGAGTAGGCCACCTCTGTTCTTACTAAATGCCAACAGAGGACACAATCATCCTCGAAGGTTATTTCTGGTACTTTTGAAACAACCTAAAGCCAACTGATAGTTTGATAGGTGAATGGTAACTCTGGAAATCTGGTTAGTACCTCTTTGGATCCAAAAAATACTGATTTGATTATATAAAAACTGATTTTCTTATTTTTAAGATTTTATTTTTAAGCAATCTCTACACCCAACATAGGGCTCAAACTCATAACCCTGAGACCAAGAGTTGCATGTTCCACCACTCCACAAACTGATTTTCATAAGTGGCCTTATAAAATGACCATGATGAAAATTTCAAAAAGAATTATTCCAAAAATGTTTTAAGCAACTGGTAGTATTATATATGCTTGGGACTGCCATGGTTTTAAATAGTTTATTTTTTTAAGATTTATTTATTTATTCATGAGAGACAGAGAGGGGCAGAGACATAGGCAGAGGGAGAAGCAGACTCCCCGCAGGGAGCTCAATGCGGGAGGGGGGGGACTCTGATCCCAAATCCCAGGATCACGCCCTGAGCCAAAGGCAGGTGCTCAACTGCTGAGCCACCCAGGTGTCCTGGGACTGCCATGGTTTAATGAGAATGGTTTTGTTCCTTTTGAATTCCTACCGTTAAGTGGTGTGGTGAGGTTGTCTAGGCTACTTTGCAGAAACGAAAGATTATTTTTCTTTGGAAGTCGGCTTATCTCACACTTGCTTATGAACTTTCTGAAGATTATTTATTCTTGTGGCAAGAATGGGCTTCTGTAGAAACACATTGACTGTATATAGTTACTGTCAAGCACCGTTAGTGAGTTATTCCACAGAGTC
Source organism: Canis lupus familiaris (assembly GCF_011100685.1). Classification (NCBI taxonomy): domain Eukaryota; kingdom Metazoa; phylum Chordata; class Mammalia; order Carnivora; family Canidae; genus Canis; species Canis lupus. Next base: position 20,272,370 of record NC_049260.1, on the reverse strand, counting down.
CCTCACCTGGCACTTAAGTAGAATAGGTGTTTAAAATGATTGCTTTTGGTGGCAACTGGATGGCTCAGTCGTCTGAGTATCCAACTCTTGCTTTTGGCTCAGCTCATGATCTCATGGGTTGTGAGATCCAGCTCAGCATCTTGCTCCACGCTCAGTGGGGAGTCGGCTAGAGATACTCGCCCTCTCCCTTTGCCCCTCCCCCTGCGCACAGGAGCTCTCTCTCTAAAAATAAATAAATAAATCTTTAAAAATGATTGCTTTTGGAGTATTGAAGGTTTTTACATAATCGCCTTCTTGGGATACAGAAACTAATAGGGTTTATTTCTCTTGATGCAAACAAAATAGACATTTTGGAAAAAAGCCTAATAGTTGAGGGTCAAAACTTAGGTCTTTTGTTTTAAAAAAAAGATTTATTTATCTATTTTAGAGAGAGAGCACACGTGAGTGGGGAGAGGGGCAGAAGGAGAGGGAGAGAAGGAGACCCCCACTGAGCATAGAAATGGATGTGGGGCCTGATCTCACAACCCCAAGATCATGACCTGAGCCCAAACCAAGAATCAGATGCTTAAGTGACTAAGCCACCTAGGCACCCCCAAATCTATGATTTAATAAAGCCTCTCATCAGCTCTGCTTCGCTTCACCTCTGTGGCTCTCAATTTTTTTTTGGTTATTTTTATTTTTAAAGATTTTATTTATTTATTCATGAGACACACACACACACACACACACACACAGAGAGAGAGAGAGAGAGAGAGGCAGAGACACAGGCAGAAGGAGAAGCAAGTTCCATGGAGGGAGCTTGACATGGGACTCGATCCTGGGTCTCCAGGATCAGGCCCTGGGCTAAGGCAGTGCTAAACCGCTGAGCCACTCGGGCTGCCCTGGTTCTGTATTTTTAAAAGTCCTAATGCAGCCCATGCCAATAAGGCCAGAATCTCTAGGGAGTGGGAACCAGGCTTCTGTGGTTTTGAAAGCTCCCCGGGTGATTGTCATGTGTAGCCAAGGCTGAGAATTTTGCGAAGTGAAGCAGAGGATGAGAAACTTAAGACATGAAATAAGACCCCTCAAATGTCAGGCTCTCTTTTTTCAAGAATAAGATAGTAAATATACTTGTAGTCTATTGGAAAGATCGCTTCTCACTGGCACCACCTGATATTATTCACAGATTTACATTTCACCCACAGAGAACATGACCTGGCGAGTCCCCTTCTGTTTGTATTATGGAGAAAGAACCCACCTGATGCTACTTTGGGGAGGATTTATTAGAGCATGTGGAGACATCATCTTGAATGAGTGTTTCCTAATGACATCCTCCACTGGCACTTCCGAAGGAGTCAAATATGAGATTTATAGGGGCTTAATAAAAGGTTTTATCTACAGTTAGGCTGTATCATTAAATGTCAAACTAAGTGAAAAGCTTTCAACACGAAGCTATCCAAAGAAAGCAGAGTGAGCAGAGCATGGGAAATGAACCACATACACAGCATACGACAAACAGAAGTCCAACAGGCCTGAGTTTGAAACTCAGCTCCGCCACTGACCAGCTCTGTGACCTTGGGCAAATTAACCTCTCTCTGCACTGATTCTTATCTGCAAACCTGGCACAGTGCCTGTGCTTGACACAAAGCAGGGTTTCACAAATTACTATGTTTTAAAATTATAGGCAATGTATAGTTCAAATATCTGGAGGTAAGATACCTGGTCCAGCTCATGCTAAGGAATGTGTGGTAGACAGAATAATGGCCCCCACGGAGATGTCTACATCCTAATTCCCAGAACCTGGGAGCCTGTAACTGTCTTACTTGACACGGCAGAAGGGATTTTACAGATGTGATGAAGTTAAAGATCTTGAGATGCAAGACATTATCCAGGATTATCCAAATGCCCAGTGTAATCACAAGGGTCTTTTCAAGTGAAAGGGGCAGGCAGGGGAGTTAGAGATGTGATTATTGAAGCAGAGGCTGCAGTGATGGGGTTGCTGGCTCTGGAGAAGGAAGAAAGAGGGCTGTGAGCCAAGGAATGCAGGCAGCTCTAGAAGCTAGAGAAGGCAAGGGAATGGACTTTCCCCTAAAGCCTCTGGAGGAAATGCAGTCTTGCTGAGACATGGATTTTAGCCCACTGAGACCCATCTCAGACTTCTAGCCCTCAGAACTAAGATAGTACATTTGCGTTGTTTCAAGCCATGACATTTGTGGTAGATTGTTACAAGAGCCATAGGAAACTAAGTCAGAGGATGAAACCAAATCTCTCTCTTTTTTAAAGATTTTATTTTTTAAAGATTTTATTTACCTATTCATGAGAGACAGAAAGAGACAGAGACATAGGCAGACAGAGGAGAAGCAGGCTCCATGTTAGGAGGCTGATGTGGGACTCGATCCTCAAACTTCGGGATCATGCCCTGAGCCGAAGGCATGACGCTCAACCACTGAGCCACTCAGGCATCCCTAAAGATTTTATTTTTAAGTAATCTCTATAACCAATGTGGGACCTGAACTCACAACCCTGAGATCAAGAGGCTCACGCTCCCCCCTACTGAGCCAGTCAGGTGCCCCCAGACCAAATCTCTCTCTGGGCAAAGATTCTGGGTGCAGATTTTGCAAGATGAAGATTTCACTCTGGAGTCCATGCCCTTCAAAATCAGTTAGTAAAAAGCCCAAGGATTGTAGTGGTGGTTTACCTGTGAATGGATTTACCCATCCTGGTCAGATGGCTTTGCTCACTCACTTGCCAGTCAAGTGCATTTGCATGACATTCGCAAGGCACCGGGAACAATCCTCAGGACACTGCAGTATTTGCTGCTGTAGTGGGAAACTGCCCAGTGGCAAAGCAAGAGGGAAGGAAACTGGTTTCAGCATATCAATAGCCAAGTAAGACAACTCTTTAGGAGTATCAGAAGTGTAAATTTGGCCAACTCTTCTGGAAGACATTTTGATAATAGTATCAAAAATCCTGTACAAAAAACTTTGAAAATGCAAGTACCCTGACTCACCAATTCTACCTGTAGGAAAATTTATGGACAAACAGTATTAGTATGCATAGCCCTCACCTGCTTAAAAAAGTTCTTCCATGGTTCCCATAATTACTTACAGAATAACATCTGGGGAGACTGACAGGTGCTAGTAGGGCCTCCACTCACGCTCCATAGGTAATTCCGTCTGGCAGGTGTTTGTACTGACCATAGCTTGGTCTAGACTTGAAACTATCAGATTAAGCTGATGGTCCCCAAGCCACCTTTGGTAAATTTGATCTTTTTCATGATAGTCACTGAAACAGTGATTGTAATTCACACTTCCAATGTTCGATCATTGCCTGCCCATGAACATTTATTACAAACTATCATCCAATTTTGTGGCTTAAATTAAAAATTTTCTATGTTTTTGAGCCATTAAGTAGGGGAAGGTTACCTCTATTTTTACTTATCCACTGACGTTCAGACAATATGTTTGGCATGAAAAATTGTGGATCCAAATTACGCTGAAATCCAAGTGAGGAATCTTTATTCATTTTTTTTTCCTGTCGTATCTGTTTCAGCCATATGTCTGGACCCAAACCCCATCAAGAAGAGACCAAAATTTACACAATATTCTTGAGTATGATGGCGGCTGCATTTGGAGTTTTGATTAAACTGCGCTACATGTGTGATTATTACTTGTAAACAGATGATTAGATATTAATTAGACAATAAGTGATTGTAAAGCACTTAGAAAATAAAAGTGTTTATAAATACGACCAAGTAATAGCAACAATAATTCTTTACTGACTACACAGCTGCTAATGTCAATAGAATGATTTATTCCAGCTAAGGGCACCTTTAATTTATGCAAAAAAAGCTGCTATCATATCTGTTTTGCTATAGCAAAACAAAATGTCCTCTACTTATAGGTGATTTTATCCCCTATATTTTATGATAAAATTATCTTATTACAAGATAAATACTTCTCATGTCAGTAAAAACAACTTACCTCTTTTAGGACCATCTAGAACACAGGCACAACCATTGGGGCACGGTGTCTTTGAATGCTAAGAAATGGAGCTCCTGACTGCTCATCTCTGACTTACATCAAATATTTATTTCTTTTAAATATAAGATGTAAGATGACATTTCGTTAGCAGCATTTTCATTCATGGAGGAGGTTGGTCACGTTGGGTCTGTGCAGCTGTTCTCTAGTCCCTTAACACTTAGGAGTGCCTGGGTGGCTCAGTGGGCTAAGCATCTGCTCATCTCAGGTCGTGATCTCAGGGTCCTGGGATGGAGCCACGGCTTGCTAATCTGGGAATCTAATCTGGGAATCTACTTCTCCCTCTCCCTCTGCTCATGCTCCCTCTCTCTCTCTCTCAAAAATAAATAAATAAATAAATAAATAAATAAATAAATAAATAAATAAATAAATAAATAAATAAAATCTTTTAAAAAATAAAAATAAGCGCACCTGGGTGGTTCAGCTGATAAGTATCTGCTCAGGTCATAATCCCTGGGTCCCTGCTCAGCAGGGAGCCTGCTTCTCCCTCTCCCTGACACTCTGCTGCTTGTGCTCTCTTTCAAATAAATAAATAAATAAATAAATAAATAAATAAATAAATAAATAAATAAAAATAAATAAAATCAACAAACAAAACAAAACTGTGCTTAGACTCAATACATTTTGGTCAAATGATTGAGCCCAAGTTAATTTTTTTTAGTTATGAGAGACCAGAAAAAGAAAATCCACGTTCAGAATAAAATAAAGCACTTTCATTGTATCTTCTTGGTTTTGTTTTTAAAAAAATAAGCTTTGAAGCTCTGACTACTTTTTATGTCCATTATTTTCCCCCCAATGGCCTGTATAGGTCGTGGACCTGTATCAGCCTGCCTCTTGACCCACTGGTGAATCTGGAAATGCATCTGTGTTTATTTTTCTCTCTTAAGTAAATGCAAGCACCTATCGTGAGTCCAGATCCTTGATTTTAGAGACAGGAAATGAAGTGAATGAATATAAGTGAAGAGTGCTTCATGTTACATGAATTCAATAGAAAAGCAGTGAAGGGGGTGTTTGGGATGATGAAATATGCATGAGGTAGCTTAGTAGCCTTGTTAACAAAGCAAATATAGCTAGATTAAAAAGTTATGTAGTGCAGTTTGGTGGAAAACAGAGTTGAACTTTGATTCAGGAGACCTGGATTCAAGTGGTAGTTTGGCCCATTACTGTGTGACCTTACTCAAGACACTTAACCTCTCTGATTCTGTTTGCTCATTTGAAAATTTTTAGTATTAAAACCTGTCCATCTTAGAGTGCTATTATGATATAATTCAATAAAAAGCACCAAGTGAGAGGTAAAATGCTTTACACTGGAAAATATTTTTATTACCATAGTTTTCCCAAAGTAGGTGAAGAGGATTTATGCCTGGTTTCATTACTTAGTATGGTGAAATATTCTTTCTGATTTATGTTAGGTTTTAGGTCCAAAGCATAAACCACATGTGGAAACCTGGGAAGCGGCTCAAAATAGAGCCATAGAAGTGACAAAATTCCATAGAAGGTAATAATGGTTTCCGGGAAACTCTAAATTCTGTCTAATTTACCTTGCTTTTTCAGTCTCCTTTCTTGCTTTGCGTTAAATTCCTTATTTGGTAAATCTGAGGCAGTGAGGAAAAAATGAATGAGAAAGAAAAAAGAAAGGTGGAAGAAATAGTGGAGCCAGGATTGATGGTAAGGAGGAAAGACATAGAAAGAAGGAAGTTTTACATATGGCATTCTTGATAAATATTAAGAGCAGTATCATATATGTAGGGGCATACTAACTGTAGTTAAATAATTTTTAAAAAGATTTTATTTATTTACTCATGAGAGAGACACACACAGAGGCAGAGACATAAGGAGAGGGAGAAGCAGGCTCCCTTTGGGGAGCCCCATGCGGGATCACTACCTGAGCTAAAGGTAGACACTCAACCTCAACCACTGAGCCACCCAGGTGTCCCAATAGGTAAATAATTTAAAGTTACCAGTACGGGTTGAGCTAACACTTTTATCCAATATATATAAAATTTCTAGCAGGATGACCAGATTAGAGATTGGAAAATAAAAGGGAAGAAAAAGGTATTTTTAAAGAAGAGAAAGCTTAAGTGTAATGCCTACTTTAAAAAATAGGCTAATGGGGGATCCCTGGGTGGCGCAGAGGTTTGGCACCTGCCTTTGGCCCAGGGCATGATCCTGGAGACCCGGGTTCGAATCCCACGTCGGGCTCCCGGTGCATGGAGCCTGCTTCTCCCTCTGCCTGTGTCTCTGCGCCTCTCTCTCTCTCTGTGACTATCATAAATAAATAAACATTTAAAAAAATTAAAAAATAGGCTAATGGACATTTACATAGGATGTTATGGCTCATTCTCATCCATATGAGGATATAAAAGATATTTTGCCATAAGAAACAGATATTAACACTCCGTGATGGGGCACGGAAATAGTCTTAGTGGGAGATTTCCCAGAAGCAGATCCTGAGACAAAGATTCAAGTTCAAGTAGTTCATTTGGGAAATGAGTCAAGGAGACAGCTACAGGAGTGTGGGCAAGGAAGACAAGGCAAGAAAGGCAGGCAATGGAGGGTGCACTGTCAAGCCAGCTACCACTCTGGCAACTGGAACTTAGTCTCATTGGGGAACCCTGGGAGTCCACGTGGAGCATAGGATTCAGGGTCATTCCCCTTGAGGGCTGAGAGCAGTGGGATGTTTATACTTTCACTCTTGTCACTGGTCGAGAGCTCTTAGGGATGTGGGCTGCTAATTTTCTGACCCCTCAACCCTGCCTCCTTGGTGCTGCTGGTGGAGGATCTCCCAGGGCCAGAGGAAGCCCTCAGACAGAGGGACGCATTTGCTGGCAGGTGGCAGTGGGCCACCTGTTGTCCACCACAATGAGGACTGGGGAGATCAGGCTCAGACAGCTTCTGCTCTTTCAGAGAGATTTAATTTAAATTTCAGAGAATTTTAGTTCTTCCTGCAGATCTTTGGGAATGGTGTTTTCAACAATTTGATGTTGTTGAAGTGAAGAATGCTTGCAGGGAGAATAATGTAATTTGTAGGTCCCTTCCAAGCTGATGTGAAGATTGATCGCTATGGCTTGGTTTCCTCATCTGCAAAGTAAGGCCACTATTTGTATCTGATTAGGTGTTGTGGGTCTTATAAGCATCCCCTAAGTACCAAGCATAGTGCTAAGAATGTAAGCGGTCCCCGACAGATGGTAGATATAAAGGTAAGAGTGCTTGTGAGGGGCAGCACTGATCTGACAAGTTCTCAACTAAAGCCATACCCTGCTGGCAGAGGGTATGAGACTTAGGACCCCTGTCCCCAAATGCTCCCTGGAGATTTTTCTCAACAGCCTGCCTCCATCCAAAACATTTCCTCTACTTCGACTAATTGGAGATAGGGCTCCTCCCAGCTTCGTTTCCTCTGAGTCCCTGCCTCTTTGTATTTGGTCAGGTGCTAATGTCTGTCTGCCTCACCCTGACCCCATACCCAGCACTTCATAACTTTTTTCCTGACTATAAGGGTAATATATACTCATTTTTATGGGCAAAAAATTGCCCTTAATCCCACAGTTCAAAGATGTCATTATTAACATCTTGGTGTATTTCCCTCCAGTACTTTTTCTAAGCAGGTACATATCCCATAATTGGGATCATTTTTTGATATCATATTCTGTGGCATGCTTTTTCCACCTGACGTGGTACCATGTTCCCATAGCATTAGACTTTCTTTGAAAACATGACCGTTAATGCAGGTGTAATACTATATGAATGTATCTTGTTTAACCATTACTCCTATTGCTATAAGTTGTAAAAATTTTTTTTGCCAATTGTAAGTAATTCTGCATTAAGTGTCTTTGTACATAATTATTTGTGTACTTCTCTGAGTATTTCTTTGGGGATAAATTCCCAAGGGGAATTCCTAGGTCAAACGGCATGAATGTTCTAAAGGCTGTCAGCATGTACTGACAAATATCCTCCACAGAGTTTTTAACAACATTAACGCATGTATAGGTTTGTGTGACCATTATATCAGGACAGGGAACAATTCCATCACCCCAATAACTTTCCTTCTGTTATCCCTTTATAGCCAACCCCTTTCTCTTGGCATAAACCCTGGAGGGTTATGGGATATTTAATTCCATACTGTGGAATTAACTGGTCATTCTCAGCTAATCACCTTAATAGCAGTAGGAAGTCCCCAAGTTAAAATAACTCCCACCAAGACCCCACTAGACACCAGATCTCTGTTAAACAGGCAGGTGGACAGGTGAGTCTCCTGTTCTAGAGAAGGAATTAGAGGACCAATTAGGAACCAGCTGGCAGCTTGGTGGCCCAGGACCCAAGGAGGGTGAGGGGGTGAAGGGCTTTCCAATGAGACTGTGTGGCTCTAGACAGTGGTTCTCAAACTTTAGCATATGGCAAAATGCCTCTAAAGCCTGGAGATTCTATTGAAACACAGATTCCTGGTCTCCACTGCCTGAGTTTTCTGATTCAGTCGATCTGGAGTGGGGAGTAGGAATTTCTGACAAGTCTCCAGAGCTGCTTTTGCTGCTCCTTTGGGGACCACACTTTGAGGACTGCCACCACGAGGCAAAGGAAATACTGAGATTAGATGAACAATATCACGCCCATATCCCCCAGCACGGATGGAAAGGACCTCCTAAAAGTAATGGAGGGCTTGGCTCTGCCAGCTTGAAGGACTTGTTAGAGCTAAGCTTGCAGCTTGAGGTGTTTTGTGTTTCCAGGAGGGCAGATAGGGCAGGTAGGAAGTGGGCAGGACAGCCCTTTTTCAGATGACCCAGTGTCACTGGAATCCTTGCATTATTGGAGCTCTCTTAAGCATAGGTAATAATGGCGACGTCAAGTGATGTCATTCAACGTGCCAGGATCTGTAACCATCAAACTGTAAATCTATGCTGCAGGATCCATTTTCTTTTTCTTTTAGGGCTAGCTCTCTTTGCTTATTCAAGGAGTAATGAAAACGAAGCCCCTTATATTAGTATATAACATTCTAATTTACAAAGTGCTTTCACATGATATTTATTTGATCTCCCAAGTTCTGTGAGGGAGGCAGGGCAGTATTTTTATTCCATCCTTTGGACTACTGGTTCTCAAAGTATGGTCCTTGGACCCGCAGCATTAGTATCATCAGGGGAACTTGTTAGAAACGCAGTTGCTGGCTCCATCCCAGACCTACAGAATCAGGTCTTGAGGGGCCAGTAATCTGCATTTCTAACAAGCTCCCAGATGATGCTGATATTGGTGCTGCTGGTCCTGGACCACACTTGGATGAAAACCACTGGTATACATTAAAATGAAAGCCCTAGGGCAGCCCTGGGCTCAGCGGTTTAGCGCCTGCCTTCAGCCCAGGGTGTGATCCTGGAGTCCCGGGATCGAGTCCCATGTCAGGGTCCCTGCATGGAGCCTGCTTCTCCCTCTGCCTGTGTCTCTGCCTGTGTGTGTGTGTGTGTGTGTGTGTGTGTGTGTCTCACAAATAAATAAAATCTTTAAAAAATAAAAAAATAAAATAAAATAAAATAAAAGCCCTAGAAACCCAGGGACTTGTCTTAAGAGAACTCCTACCAAGGTCCTTTTTCTACACTACTGCACCTGCTACATCCCGGCTCCTCCCCAACCTCCCCTGCAAATCTTTCCAATCCCCGCAACTCTGCTTATAAGTTTGAGGCTCTGGGCAATTACTCTAAATTGCAATTTTCTCACCTGTGAAATGGGAATAATAATAGGATCGACTTCTTTGGGTTCGAATGAAGATTAAAATCTGGGTAAAGTCCTTAGCACTGTGCCTGTGCTTAATAGATGCTAGCAATTACCATGAGTTTTATTAATGTTACTAACAGTGCGGTATTTCATTGGAACGAATACCTTTGTAAATGTTTGAGTGTGTGTCTTCAGAGCACCCCTCTTTAAATGGGAGATATTCATGGATGATTTAGACATTAAGGCACATCATCACTAAGCCCTCAACTGGATGGTTTCTGTGACTGCTGTGAGCACTTGGCTGAGAGCAGCGGGCTTAGGAGAATGGACCCCACGACTGGTAAAACGGGAGAATAAGAGACCAGTTTATGGAACAGTGCATTGAAAGGCAGACAAGGGCAAGAAGGAAGGGTTCGTTGAGGAAACTCTGAATGGCCGGGGAGAGGGAGAAGTGGCCGCGGGAGACAGCAACTGGGGGGGGCAGCCCGAGGCGAGAGGCAAGTTGTCAGAGAGTCCACCTCCTTCAAATTGCTCCCAGGGCAGCCCAGGGGTAGGCTCTGGGGCTACCCCAGGCCTTGGACAGGGGCTGCCAGTGCACAACACGCAGGTGCGCACTGTGAATGCCCCGAGAGGCCCTCCGAGGCCAGCTGGCAATTGAGGGCACCTGCTTTGTCTTCAGGGTGACTCTTACTTAGCAAAATTCTGACTCTAGCACATCAAACACCCATGCCAGGGAAACATGCCAGGGACGTGGGCCTTCTTTATAGCGCGGGTCTGTTACGGTCCTCGCCAAGCAGTCCCGGGCTCCTAGGGAAGCGGGTTTCTCTTAGCTGGGCAGCGCAGCGCGGATTCCTTGCCCGGTGTGGACAGGGACCTTTGCAACTGAATTAAGCAGAAGAAACAAAAGCAGCGAGTTCGGGCCCCGTGGGCACGGCCGGCCAGCCAATGGGGCCCGGCCGCTCCCCGGCGGAGTGGTACTATGATGACAGTAGCCAACCAGCGCGCTCCATGCAAATGAGGTACTGTATCCCGCACCCGCCGCTCCAGTGCCGTCTGGTTGTTATAGTGATAAACTGAGGCCTTGCCTTTTTGGCTTCTCCGAGAAGGAATCGGGCGGGGGTCAGGGGGTAACCTCTTCACTCCCCCCCCCCCAGGGGAGACAGAAAGAAGGGGCGAAGAAGGGGGATGGGTGAAGAAGAGAGAAATACGTGACAAAGAAAACATTCTCTGCCTGGGAGGAGACTCACAGAGGGTGTAGAGCTGGAGGGAGCATTCGCTGGCCATGCCAGTACTTACCACTGATGCTGAGTCAGAAACAGGTATCCCAAAATCCCTTTCCAATGAGCCTCCCTCAGAAACCATGGAGGAAATAGAGCACACATGCCCACAGCCTCGACTGGTAAGTAAAGACAAAGGATGCAAATGTTATGCTTGGCTATGGCACAAAAGAGTTCCTTATGCGCCTGCAGCCAGCGAGGAAAAACGATGCTTGGAGGATTTTCATGTAAATGAGAATGGAGCTACTGCCTAATCCTTCTCAGCTGTTTATACTTAGCTTCTATACCGGGGCGCTGCTCTCAGCTTACAAAGCATTATTGTATTGGCTGGGTAGGAAACGGGCTGCTTGGGCTATGCTGTTTTTCTGCCTTGGGAGGAGGGGATGGCCTTTTTCCTTTTAGGTGTATTCTCGTCTGAAGAAAAAAAAAAAAAAAAAAGGATCCGACAGTGCGTTTTAAAATGCTATTTTTCTCTGCAAAGCTTGAGACGAGTCCGTTGTTAAGTTCTAAATTCTAGCTGAGAAATGATTTGGTGCCCAACTCGTTTCGGTGCCTAATGGCAATTTTGGAAAAAACGAAGATGATATGGAAGCAAAACTTCCCCGTTTGTTTCAAGACGGCAGAATAAATAAGTAGAAGAGTCCCTCAGTGATGTAGTTAGAAATAAGGTGCATTTTAAAGGACTCCTCAGCATTTCCGGACCGTGCTGGGAGGGTTGGTCTTCAGGTAGTGGGAACCTGGGGGGAAGCTACGTTCACTACTTAGAAAGGGGTTGCATGCCTTTAATAACGCAAAGTGTGGGAACCAGGCACTCAGAGCTTCCCTCCATCTCAGTGACTGCTCTCCCAAATGTGATCAGTTTCTCTGCCAAGGGCATGATTACTTAAGCAGGTGTGGAAGATGGTTCTCAACCACCTCAGTGTGTATCCTCGAGGAATCAAAACCACCAAGTGGGTCGTGGGTTTTTCGGTGGCCTGAAGTCTTGTGAAACTTGGAGAGACCTCTCTTTGAACCCTCAAGTCTAAGTGGCACACTAGTTAGAGCTATCCTTTTTGAGCAATTTCCCCCAGTTAAGAGATGCCATATTTTGATTGGATATGGAATCTGACCCTGGGAAGAGGTTTTTTAAAAAGTATTTTGTGATGTAGCATTTTCTGTGAACTCCCCGAATGAGGGCTCACAGATTCCAAGGCCAGCCCATCATGCATCCATTATTTCTTCAGAAGGGTTACAAAGGTTCAAAGGCCGCCTTAGAACAACTTCCTAAAATATGAAAACAAAGGAAGTTATATTCGAGTGCTGTGTGCTTTGGTTCACTGTGTTTCTATTTTATAAAATATATCTTAGGGCAGTTTAATATTAACAACTTCTCAGCACCTGAGCCACTTACTGAATGGCATATATATGCCAATGCATACTTTTTAAAAAAGTTAAACCCGGTATTCAAATTTGCATCACACACCTCGACTGGGTAAAGGGAAGGGAGAGAGAGGCAGCATCCAGTTCCAGTTTGTGTATCCTTTCTCTCCTGCCCACTTCTTTTCCTTCCCTTTTTGCCTTTTAACTATTCGGCTCCTTGGTTGCTTCTGCCTGAGAGAGTCAGCAGAGGAAATCAAGAGAAGGAAGAAAGTTGAAATGCTTTGCCCTCTGACTTGTGACATCTCATCCTGGAGGTGACTCTCAAGAACCCTGAAAAAGCTGGCAGTGTCATCCTTCCACCTCCCTGCTGTTTTAGAAATGAGAAAACTGAGGTTCAGAGCGGGTAAGCAACCTGACTTCCCCCCAAATCACGTTGCTTCCAAGGGGTAGAGCTGCAATTTGAACCCAGAGCTCTACACCTGCCAAGTGGAAGATCTTTCTCCTACAACACACTCTGGAGTGAGGCACATTCCCTTCCCTTCTTTTATGCAGGTCTAACTTAAAGTAGGTTTGTGTGTGTAACAGAAGTTGAACTGTGAAAGCAATGGTTTCAATCTATGTCTGATGAAAACTTGCCATGTTGTCCATCATTATCATGGTCCACTGAAATTTTGCTGTTTAAATAGCGGTTGCAGCCAATTTATAAACCCCTACTCAATTTTTAGAATCACCTTTTCCCAGCAAACTTTGATCACTGTAGGGTATGCTCTCCATTTAGATGTACACTTCAGAGCTTGACCCTCCTTTGCTGATGATTTTACCTGAATAGCTAAGGCACATGTTAACTACTTAATAATGAAGCTGATGGAGAGAGTGGCAAGTGAAAACATTAAATAACATTTCTTATGGCTTTTAGTAGTTTCTGTCCATCTATTTAGCTTTGCTAATATCTTCACATTTCAAATTGAATAAATTTTTTGTTTCTCCCAGTACCCACCGATATTGCTCAAAATCACTCCTGGGTTACTGGCACTGCACTCATCAGCAGGGTGTGGCCGATGAGTTCCAAAGTTATTTAAAGTTCATGAAAGACTTAAGAGAGCCTTCAGAGGACAGGCTCCTTCTCCCACTTTTTCTCAAACTGGAATTCACATAGTTGAGAGGAAACATGACTCCATAACAAAACATCTTCTTAAAAAAAGATTAGCTATTAGCAAAATGGTTCTCATTGTATTCATTGAGGCAGGCACTGGCTCCCCATTCTCTGACTTCACCTGGGGATATGGAAAAGGAAATTTCTGGGTATATAAAGGGCCATAAAGCTTTATCGCAAGTACTAGAATGTGAACTTCTGTTGCTAACATCATGGTCTGTTAAGTACAAATTTTATTTAAGTCTCAAGTTGTGTCAAGTGCCCCCTTTTGTAATGAACTGTGCTCTTTTTTAAGCTTGGCACTCGAAAAGATGTGTACAGTGGCCCTGTGTCTATGTGCATTTGCCTATATATTTTCAGCGAAGGTTGTCAGTTGTGATCTTGCTTAGCTCAGCCCACAATGATCAAGAACCTACCATGCGCTGAGCTCTGTCTGAGCCCTCGAGCAGTTTGTGATCTAGGGATTCTAGAAGAGGCTGACGCATGAACAGATACTTTGCCTACAGGTTGATAAGGGCCCTGCGTGCTTAGAGGTGGGTTACCAGGTGCAGTAAGGGCAGAAAGTGTGCTGACCTCTCTGTGAGTCCACGTTTGCTGGCAGAGGTGGAGTAGAAACCGGTCTTGTCATCAGCATATCTCTGGACTCTCATACAGAGCCTGGCATAGCCCCTGATGGGATTGAAGTGGGAAGCAGGCGCACATAAATAAGCAGGCTTTGAAGCAGTCTATATTTTAGATCCTTGTAGCTAGCAAATTGATAAAGATTTTGAGGATGCAGTGCAATCATGTTCAAGGGGACATTTTTCTGCAAGGAATACTTGTAATTTTTCCACCTGCCTTATTCTTCATTGGAAAAAAATACAAGGAAGGAAAGGAGTAAATAAGATTAAGTAACATTGATAAAGAAATTAGAAAAGAAATAACAGGATATTACCTAGGTTTTCTGATAAAACTTATACCTTAGGATGTGATCTAATACCCTTACTACTTCACCATGGTGTTCAGGTTTGATGCTTCTGAGAACTCTTCTTCCCATGGTTACAATGTTTATTCTTGATCTTTGAGGTGTTATCCCTTCTTTGCTCTTTACTTGCTTACACATGATGCATGGTGACTCATAAGCTTGACTGTCAAGAAGAGAAACTGAGTGCTCATGGGTGATATGACATCATAGCCCTGCTTGGGGACCCAATTCCTGAGGGATGAGGACACTTTGTGGGCAAGGACGGTGTCCTCATATCTCCCCAACTCTCAGATTGTGCCTAGACAAATCTTCTGGGCCAGTAAATACCCCATAAACCCTTTCTGACGTGGCCCAGGTACCCCAAAAGCTGTCTGCTTAAGGATTTGGTTAATGACCTTGGCCAAGTTCTAGGAGTGCCTTGGGCTGTCAGAAGGAAGTTGTAATTCTAGCCTGCAGTGGTCACTTTCATGAAGATGGATGTACCACAGATCAACTGAGAAGGTCTTGGAAACAAAAAAAAAAAAAAAAAAAAAGGCTGGTTCGATATGCCATGGTAGCAGGAGTTCATTTCAGGCTTTACTTCAAAGTGGAGCCGTGCCAAGAGACTGCTGTCTTGCAGAAGGTGCATTATGTCAGTTGGGAGGTAGGATGCTCACTCGCTAATGCTCAAAAAGATGACTGGATTTCCAGAGACATCCGTGGCTTCCTCTACTAGTATCATCATCTATTCAAACACTCAGAGCAACACATATTTTAAGAGGGAGATACTTAGTGTGCTGTGTTGGTGAAAATAAACATGAGTTTCCTTGGGCATTTACTGTGGTCAACTGGAATTCTGCCCAAGGTTATTATTAGACCTCTTCCTGTTGGTCTTGGTCCAAATGCAACTTCCATTTCTTGCAGATCGATACTAGTCAGGAGTATTGAGCATGGAAACAGTGAATCAGTTTCTTCCATTTAATGCTCCTTCATCATCCCTCCAGCCCCCCATTTGCCTCATGCTAAAGTCCTTATGGAAGAAATAAATCTAAGTTGGTAAAAAGATGGGTAGGTTCTTAGTTTCACTTTGGTGTTTGAGCATAAAGAAATGAGAAGGCTGTGTGTGTGTCTTCATTCAGGCAGTGAGGAGGATTTAAAGCATTCAGTGATGCCAGGCTTTAGAAGGTACCTGAGAGAAAACTTGGTCCCCTCTCAATAGGATCCAGATAGCCAGCTTGTTAGCAACTTGCATGTACAGCAATGCATCAGGTGCTGTGGGAAGGAATAAAAGAAGAAATCTATAGCCCTGCCCATGAATATCATTCCCATTTAACAGAAGATAGTAGTTTGTTATGTTGAACGCATTCCAGGATGCTGAAATCCCTGGGAAGAGAGGTGAGGTTTTTTTGTAAGTTTGACTTCAATTTTAATATGTTGGACTTAACACAGCTTTTAAGCTATATTTTATCCATTAAGCAGAAGTACTTCCCAGGAGAGAAAATTCCCTTAACCTGACCCCCAAGTTGAGACAAGTCCCTGCATTTGAAGAAAAGATGTAACTTGCTGATCCAAAAACATTTTTGGGACATGGAAAGGGTCAGTCTACATGGAAAGGGTCAGTCTACTTTACTGTGTGGGCTTAAGCCAAATCACTTCTCCTCTATGGACCTCAGTTCTTTGGCCAAAACGTTTTATTTTATTTTATTTATTTTTAAAAGATTTTATTTACTTATGAGAAACACAGAGAGAGGCAGAAACATAGGCAGAGGGAGAAGAAGCAGGTTCCATGCAAGGAGCCCAATGTGGGACTTGATCCTGGGACTGTAGGATCACGCTCTGGGCCAAAGGCAGAAGCTCAACCACTGAGCCACTCAGGTATCCCCTGGCTAAGACATTTTAAAGGGGAGGGGATCTTAAGTTCCCATGGTTAAGTGGCACACTGCAGCCTCTAGACCAATGCTGTCAGTAGAAATACATTATAACTTAAAATTTTCTAGCGGCCACGGTTTAAAAAGTTTAAAAAGATGGAATTAATTTTAATGATATATTTTGTTTAGCCTGATATAACCAAAAAATATTATCATTTCAACATTAATCAATATCAAAGTAATGAATGAGGTGTTTTATATTTTTTCTTTATACTGTCTGAAATCAGGTATGTATGTTGTACTCACAACACATCTAAATTTAGACCAGTTTTAAGTGCTCAGTAGCCATAGGTGGCTTTAGAAGGAGCTCAGATACCTGTACAGACCTGTGAAGGATGAGCTCTGAGAAGCCAGAGCTTCTCAGATAAATACATTTTGTGTTGCCCAACAGACACATAGATATGTACATGCTTATATTTATTCATAGCAAAGAAACCACTTTATATTTTGCACTCTTAATATTTTCTTTTGCCCTGTTGTGTTTTGGTTAGGAGGCTAACCAAAGGAGGCTAATGAGAATGATCAAGTTTGAAGTTATGGATGGCAGTGGAGAAGGAGAGAACAGAATGCCCATGGGAGGCACTAAGGAGGTCAACACTCTAGGATTTGATAATGAATCTGAGGGTTGGCCAGTATCAAGGAAGACTCCGTTTTCTGGCTCCCTCAAGTGGGTGCCATCACTGAGGTGTGATGGTACCAAGGGAGAGTAGTTTGTTGAGAGTTCTGTTGGGGATGCCATGGAGACTTCCATTTGGAGGCGTCTAGTCAATGTTTGGTTTTGGAACTCAGGAGAGAGTTCTGAGCTGGAGCTGGAGATCTGGGAGAGGTCAGCATGGAGGGGATGGAAGTGAAATTAAATTAGTGAAATTGAGTCATACATTTTCTGGACTAAGAAAATGGTAATGGAAATGGTTAGCTAGCAAGAGTGCCTCAGGATAATCCTACTACAGGGTAATTCTAGAAGATAACTGACCCCGAGCCATACTATCAGGTTCTTAGAAGGGGGAAAAATAGAAGAGCTGTAATTAAAGCTATTAGAAGGCTCCTTATATCTGCCTGTCTCTTTGTGAAATCTGGCTAAATTAATCTCCTTTATCCCAGAATCTTTCCAGAATGGAACCCTGGCGAACACCATATAAAGAGCCAGTAAGGAAAAAAAAAAAAAAAAAGAGCCAATAGAGGAAGGATCGTGAAAAGAAGACGGAGAGGCATTTGTCTAATATCTGGGAGATCAGAGGGCCAACAGCATGATAAGCTCTGTGGTAGGGATGTCCAATAGAACCACATGTAGCAGAGAGATTAAATGAGATAATGAGGAAAAGTCTCCTTTGGATTTAGAAAGAAGAGATCAGTGATGATGTTTCGGTGATGTGATGGGAGCAGAGGCAGATAGCAAGGAATCAAGGAGGCTTTAGAAGGTGGGGGAGTAGAAGCTTGCCTGAGGGGGTAAATAGAATGTGTAGGGTCCAAAGGATAAATCGGGATTTAAGGTTGAGAGAGGTTAGCTTTTCTCTCTTCTTTTTTTCCTTCCATGTATCCTTCTTTGCTTCCATTCTCCCTTCCATCCACTCAATGTGCCAAGGCTTTTGGTTGGCTCATTCTTGTAAGATGGTAGTAACTGACACTTAAATATAAATGGCAGAGAGCCAGAGGGGGAAAATGAAAGTGATAGGGGGAAAATGAGGACGGGAATGAGTGTTGGGCTAGAGACGTTGGGTTCCAGTGAACAAGTGGAAGAATTGGCTTCAGGTAAGAAAATTGACACTTGTTTCACTGTGGTGATGAGGAAGCTGGCAAGGATGTTTTGGATAAGACGTTTTAAAGGAGAGGGTATTGAATGTTGAAAGCCTTTCTTATCTGATAGCTTTGCTTCCCTCTGTGAAGGTGGAGGTGAAATTAGTGGCTAGGTTCTTGGCAGGTGCAGAAGTATAATTTGGGGATAGCCTGAGAAGTTGGGTCCAACCCCGGGGTTTTCCTCTCCAGCGGCCTCCAGGCTAGCTAGGGGTGGGGCTGGGGAAGCTTGGGAAGGCTGAGGGGTTCCTGATGAGATGTGGTTCCGGTAAGAGGGAATGGATCTGTTCCCTTAGGGCTTCTGGGGCTCCACACCAACCCCCAAGATCAGGGAAGATCTAGATTGGGGGTCCTGCGGGGGGAACTGGGCTGGCCCACAGAAGGGCTGGGGCCAGGCCTCGTGCTTACTGGAGCCCACAGTCTCATTCAGACTTGAGTTTTGCCATTTAATTACTCTGTGGGCTTAAGTCAGTCCCTTCTCCTCTCTGGACCTCGATTCTGACCCCCACGGTGGGCTGGATAGAGGATCTTTTGCAGCTCCAAGCTGGTGATTCTAGCTCCCCTAGCCATGGGACATGCTCCAGCCTGGTGTGTTCTATTTGATCTCATGCTGCTGTCACAAACCAGGGCTACCCCACTTCTCCCCTCCTTTGGGTTTTATCCATTTGCAATAAAAACAGGCTGAATGATCTTATGGCCGGACACATTGGCTAAATCCGAATAACGTATGTTTGCAAAATAGTCTGAAACTTTACATTAGGTTGTACAAACCTGTTGTCTTCCACTTTATGCTTCTTCAGAAGGGTTGAAGTTGTTCTGAATCATGCTGAGCATTCTAGTCATTGTCCAAAGAAACCTAGGTTGAATCTCTCTCTCTCTCTCTCTCTCTCTCTTTTTTTTTTTTTTTGGTTGAATCTCTTCTTAATGCCAGTAATAACCTCCTGATTTATTTCATAATACTGAAATTTGAAATACTGGGTTTTCTTTGAGGCACAACAGTATGGCATTGAGCTCTAGGGGCCTTCTCTAGCTGGTGCTACTAGCCACTTACTCTTAACGCTTTGGTTTAAAGTCCAACAGTGGGTCTGGCCATAGGCTTGAATCTCTTGAGTCTTTCACTCGGGCCCACACAAAGCGTCTTGGTGCCCCTTGGTGAAAAAAATGTAGAAAAAGGTTTATTCCATCACTGGGGGTGGGAAGAAAAGGAGAAAGCAAGGAAGGTAGGAACAAACCAACTCATTGCAAGCTAGGACTATTTTCTTCCAATAATCTCCCAGGTAACAGCCTCTACCTTGCTAGGATCTGATTACCCGTTGCTGGCCTCAGACCATAGCATTATTGTTTTAACATTCTTACCTTCCTCTTTATCCCAGCATGAGACAGGTTGTATGGGAGGCTGGGGAAGCTGACCCTGCTTGGGGATAAAGAGACAGTTGAACACTCAACAATCCTGAAGGCACACTTGAAAACACAGTGATTAGAAACTAAAGCCACAAGCCCTGTTAGTGTACGCCTGTGTCATAACGTGCAGGGCCGCACAGGGCTGGCCCATCGAGCTGGATTCATGTTCATATCCTTTCTTCCCTCTCGCCCGAGTCTTTGACTTGATGTTTTTGTTTTCCACTTAGTAATTCATGCACGTTGAACCTGACATCAGTGTAAAAGTATGCCAATGGCTGTTTAAACTGGCATTTAGGAAGAATAACAACAGTAATAATGGGTTAATAGAAGCATCGTGAATGATGTCGAAAGCCTGTCCCTGGTACATGCATCTGTGCTTCATCTCTAGTGTGCCTGATATTGACCAGAGACACAGCTACATGATACCAAATTCCATCATACCTCACATTGTTTTGTTAAAAGGGAATTCTTCTATACTGGGCTTAAGACTAGGGGTCCCACTAATTATCCTCTGTGGGCAAATGGGGGAAGAGTACACACTGTGTTAGGCACTGGTGCTGGTGCCTCCTATGTGTTACCTCCTCTAACCAGGCTGCAGACCTGTGAAATAAGAATTACTATTCCCTGTATTATAGATAAGGAAAACAAGAATTAAGTAATTCCCCAAAGATCAAGTACTAACTGGTAAAGCTGGGATTTTTTTTTAAGATTTTATTTATTTATTCATGAGAAATATGGAGCTAGAGAGGCAGAGACATAGGCAGAGGGAGAAGCAGGGTCCTCGAGGGGAGCCCGATGCAGAACTCGATCCCCAGACCAGGATCACACCCTGAGCCGAAGGCAGGCGCTCAACAGCTGAGCCACCCAGGCATCCCAAAGCTGGGATTTAAAATGAGTTGGGTCTGACTTCTAAAGCCCCCTATTTCCACTATGCCCAGTTCCCCAACATCAGCGAGTGGAGAATCACCTGCTCACGCTTCCAGGTGAGTTGGAAGCAAGGTGTTTTTGTGTGCACTTTGAGAAATGCTGTATTTAGCTCTCCCATGTCACATTGTCTGCCTTTGGGACCAGGAATGGAAACAATTTCGATGTCTAGGCTCTTGTTAGTAAATTTAGAAATTCAAAGTAAATATTTTTGACCTGGCAAGTCTTCTCTTATGAGATTCGTACGTACGTATGGCTACAAAGGATGAGTATTAGGATGGTCTTAGCAGCATTATTCATAATAACTCCAACTGGAAGCTACCCAAATCCCCAGCAGAAGTAGAATGGATAAATTGCTGTATGTTCACACAATGAAGTGCTACACAGCAATGAGAAAGAAGCATCTACAATCACCTGCAAAAATATGGGTAAATCTCACAAACATAATATTGAATGAGAGAAGTCAGACACAAAAGAATATACACTACATGATTCTATTTCTATTAAATATTTTAAAAGTAGGCACACCAATCTGAGTTTAGAAGTCAGGATAGCAGAAGGAGCACAGGATGGATGCTGGCAGTGGTTGGTTACTGGATCTGGGTGCTGCATATGTTCATTTTGTGAAAGTTCAGAGTTAATACCCTTAGGATATGTTCACGTTTCTGTATGTGCATTGTTCTTTAATACAAAGTTGAAAGACGTTCTGACCACAGTAATGGAGAGAGGGTAACACTCTACAACAGATTGCCCATTCCCAAACAATTCTTGTGACCTCACAGATTACGTTCTAAGGAATGGTATCAATTCCTTTTTTCTTTAAGATTTTATTTACTTATTAATGAGAGACTGAGAGAGAGAAAGAGAAAGAGGCAGAGACACAGGCAGAGGGAGAAGCAGGCTCCATGCAGGGAGCCCGATGTGGGACTCGATCCCGGGATTCCAGGATTCACGCCCCGAGCTGAAGGCAGACGCTTTAACCGCTGAGCCACCCAAGCGTCCCAGAATGGTATCCATTCCTACCTCAAATTACAGCTCTTGGCCCTTAACAGAGCTTCACTGTGCTTGAGGGGTCAGCACCCAGCCCCAAAGAGAGCACAGGTAAAGCCCTTGAACTTCTAGGATGGGTCTAACCCTAATCAGGTTATTTGTGAATTAAAAGCCATGATGCCCAATCTGTATGTGTTTTATAACAATGACCAGGCCTCACAGCACATTTCCAGACTCAGAAGGAAGTGGATGGAACTGGTTAGCTAGCAGGAGTATCTCCAGATAATGCTGCTATGGGGCAGATTCTAGTAAATGACTGACTCTGAACCATCCTATGAGGGTTTTTTTTTTTTTTTTTTTTTTTTAAGGGAAGAGAAACTAGGAGAGCTGTAATTAAAGCTAAAGGAATCCTCCCTGTATCTGCCACATCTGTAAGAGATCTGGCCAAATGAATCTACATTACCCCATAGTCTTCCAGGATAGAATCCTAAGAAACAAAATTTAGAGATCCAATAGAGAAAGGGTATTGAAAAGAAGACAGATCTAGCCCGGGTGGCTCAGTGGTTTAGCACCGCCTGCATCCCAGGGTGTGATCCTGGAGACCTGGGATCGAGTCCCACGTCAGGCTCCCTGCGTGGAGCCTGCTTCTCCCTCTGCCTGTGTCTCTGCCTCTCTCTCTGTCTCTCATGAATAAATAAAATCTTTTTTAAAAAGAGCGGTATTTCTCAAATTGGTGGGAGTCTGGGGTCTCACAGCAATGCAGCTGCTTCATTGGTAGTTAAATTTACCCTTTTTTTCTGAAAAATACTGTTTTTATTAAAGAAGTCATCCACTTTGCACAATCAATTTTCTTTGGAATATCTTTCTTTGGAAAACATTCTTTGGAACATCCTTCCTTTAGTGGCTCAGGGGAAAAAAGGGGTTTTATTATTGAAATAGAATCTAGCAAATACCTCAGGCTGCAACATGTTAGAAATATCTGTACTTCCATCCAACTGTATGGCAAACCTCCCACACTGCATAATTTGTTCTAATGCTTGTTTCTCCCAGTCTGCAGCAATGTTTTCTGTATGTCTTCTAAATAGATTTGACTGACAAAGGAATGCATTTTAGTTTGACATCACTTTTTTTCCCTTCATACTAGAGCAGCCAGTTTTACTGTGGCATGAAAAGCATCTGTTTCTGCGGTGGTATGAGACTTGGTTTTTCTTTATTGAATTACGGAAATTTGAAAAAGGCTTTTCACATTTGTCATCGCGTGCCATGGTGTTTTGCAAAGGACTGGACTGAGTATCACATCTTGAAACATTGCTGAAAAAAATCATAGAGGTTGGTCTTCATGTTCTGGATGCTTTGCTTTTCAGTATCATTGGTAACTACTGCAGCTCCATATGATCATTACCTGAAATCTCAAGGTAAAATAGACACTCCAGGTGAAATTTAATGCTAATGGTAGCAGATATTTGAAATAGCCCTCTTTGTGTTAATTGTCTACTCAGCTGTCTTCCTGTGGCTCTGACTGGATCTTCATTGTTGACACCTGGTGATGTGGCTGATGGACGACTTCTGCAAGGAGTAGAAGGGTCAGCTCTGCCACATTCTTGTCATTTGCCTGCGCTTATATGATTTCTACTTTCATATTTCATTGTGGGAAATGCTTTAAGCCGCTTGATCTTATGAGCACTGGTTTAGTTAAAACTGTGTAATAGAATCAGTAATGCTTCTTGTTTTTTAACCTGAAAAATAAATCTAAGCACAAGCGTTGCTCTCTAATGGACTGTCTTGCCCATCCCACATTAGAAACCCCTGGTCTCGATATTCTAGATCTTGCCCTTGGATCCAGCAGTGAGGGAGAGAACATATTCAGACTGCATGTTTGGCCTCTTATAGACATGCTCTTTTAAGCTGCTTTTTGGTTCTGAAGCTCTGCCTTGCATGGAGGGTGCTGCAGAGACAAACATAAGAAACAGGTGGTCTTGGGGATCCCTGGGTGGCTCAATGGTTTGGCACCTGCCTTTGGCCCAGGGTATGATCCTGGAGACCCAGGATCGAGTCCCACATCGGGCTCCCTGCGTGGAGCCTGCTTCTCCCTGTGCCTGTGTCTTTGCCTCTCTCTCTGTCTCTCATGAATAAATAAATAAAATCTTAAAAAAAAAAAAAACAGGTGGTCTTGGGGCACCTGGGTGGCTCAGTCAGTTAAGCGTCTGCCTTTGGCTCAGATCATGATCCCAGGGTCCTGGGAGCAAGCCTCTGCATTGGGCTTCCTGCACAGTGAGGAACCTGCTTCTCCCTCTTCTCCTCCCCCATTGCTTGTGTTTTCTTTTTCTCTCTCTCAAATCTAAAAAAAAAAAAAGGATTGTGTTTATGAAGGCATTGTTGTTGAGTATGTTGGTTCCAACACAGGGCATAACTCAGCATGCCTCTTATGGCAGCACCACTGGAGGAATTTCTATAAAATTCGGCATCGGGAAATGCTGTGCTTCCCTTCAGTAGCTATTTTGTTTTTCACTTACAGACAATATTAACTTTGTCTTTCTCCTTGCTTGGACTGCTGAGAGCTTAAAGTCATTTTTGTGACCCGCCCAAAGTGTAGAGAATCAGGATAGGTATTTGTGCATGCTCACTTTGCTTCTGACCTTTGTTGAAACCCATATTTCCTCCCTCAGCCCAGATCTTGCAACTATTAAATTTTCAAAGTTTATTATTTTTTGAAGTCACCTCAAGTCCTTTGGGGAAGGAGATGGGATATGAATAAGATAGAAGCTTGTTACTGATGTTCAGTATAAACTCTTTAAGCTCAGTGGCCAAAGAAAAATTTATTTAGGGTATGGAATTTTTAAATCTCTAGGTTAAAAATGATTACTTTCTATTGCCAATAGCATCTATGCATTTCATGAATCTAAGGTTCCATTCATTAGGAGATAGAGTTCCATTGCAGGGATGTTACAATGTCAGGAAATTGCCGATACTGATTTTAAGACATTTCTTGTAAGACCCCTTCCTAATCTTGGAGATGTTAAAATGTGGGGGGAAACATACATTCTAGAATAAGTATTATTAGAATAGTTTCATTTAGTACAGTTTTATTTAGTTTAGAATAGTATTATTTACAGTACATTTCAGAAGGTGGCACATGGGTGTGAGGGGGTTATTGCTTATA
This sequence comes from Canis lupus familiaris, assembly GCF_011100685.1. Lineage (NCBI taxonomy): Eukaryota > Metazoa > Chordata > Mammalia > Carnivora > Canidae > Canis > Canis lupus. The sequence goes on along the minus strand of NC_049260.1, from coordinate 20,247,731 downwards.
GGTGATCACTGCTTTAAGGAAGCCAGTATCACTAGGGCGTAATAAAATTTCTGATCTCTGGTCACTGGAAGGGCAGTAATCACTAGCCTGGCCTCAATGGAGGTGTTCACATATTGGTTTAAAAGTGGGCTGCTTATGAGGGAACTCTAGATATAGTTGGAAAATGTATATTTTTCAAAATATTTAAGACAATCTTTAAAACTGTGCTATACTTTTGCTTTTAACTAATTTCAAAATATTTATTCTCAACAATAGAAAAATGAATCAGGGACAGATTATTCTCAGAAGAAAATACAAATGGCTAATAAACATTTGAAAAATGTTCAATCTTTTTTGTAATCAAAATAATGCAAATTGAAACAGCGTGATGCCATTTTTTGGTCTATAAAATTGGCAAAGATAATACTCAGAGCCAGTGAGATGGCAGCAAGCTAGGTGCTTTCATACATTGTAATATGAGTATAAATGAGACAGCTTTTGTAGAAGCTAATTTACCAATACATGTTAAAATGTTCTACAAATATTTATCTTTAAAATGTTCATACCCCTGGTCTAAATAATTCAGCTCCTAGGCATCTATCCTAAGGAAGTAATCAGAGGTTCAGAACTATGTTTAGAATGTTATTTATATTAGTAAAATATAAACAGCTTAATATTCAACAACAGAGATATTTAAATTATGGTTTTTCTATTCAGTAGAATGCCTTATAGCTATCAAAATTAGTGAGAGTTAAATGGGAAATAATTTGTACCTTCTCATTTTCCTGTGTATCTAAAACTTCTTTAAAAAATAGTCTATTGAAAATAACAGTGAGGTGGATTTAGAGAAGTCTGGACTCCTGAGAGGGTGGGGCATGTCATAAAGTGGCCACGCTGGTGCAGTTGAGCAGCTTGAGTCTCATCATACACCCTACTGGAGCCTGATATCATTAGTGTTGGGTGGGCCAAGCCTGGGGGAGGCTGCTCAGCATAGTGGGCAACCAGTTACCCAGAACTTTTGGAAAAAGAAATGACTTTATCGAAAGGGCTATTCTTCAAATTTATCTTACCACTCAATTTAACCATGGCCTATTATGTCTCATTTGGAGGTACCTACCAATCTCTCCTCTCAGGACCTGCACCAACCAGTGCTTGCCTCCAGGCCAACTAGAGTGTCTACCTTTATGACTTACCTTCTTTCACCTACGTCATAGTTTGTGGTGCCCCTTTCTTTCAAAATAGAAAAATGAACAGATAAATTAGGTGTTCCTGTTTCTCTTCTGTCTTTTTATTTTTATTTATTTATTTTTAATATTTATTTATTTATGATAGTCACAGAGAGAGAGAGAGAGAGAGGCAGAGACATAGGCAGAGGGAGAAGAAGGCTCCATGCACCGGGAGCCCGACGTGGGATTCGATCCCGGGTCTCCAGGATCACGCCCTGGGCCAAAGGCAGGCGCTAAACCGCTGCGCCACCCAGGGATCCCCTCTTCTGTCTTTTTAATTTTAACATCCTATCTCTGGGATATGATGCCCCTGCTTTTCATTATCTTGCCTAAAAGAATCATGCTTGAATATTTGAGTCTCTGGGCTAGAGAAAAAGCGGGTATGGAACCACCTGATAACACCCTTGAAAATAGTGAGGTTGAAGACTAGATGATATAATAACCCGGCCATACTGAGAAAACACTGTCCATGTAGTTAAGATCCCAAAGTTGTTAATATGTATGCATAACATATCAGAAAGCCCTAAAAGAAATACAGAAAATGTTAACAATGGTTGTATTTGGGAAGTAGACTTATTGGTGAATTTTGCTTTCCTTGATTTTTCCCAAGGTTTCCGTAGTATATATCATGATGATAAGAAAAAGGTAGGAAACACTGGTAATTATATTTCATATGCAGCTTAATCTTTATCAATAATCATTATCCATAATTCCCTTGCCAGTTCTTTATCAGCAATTTTTCTCTCTTCAGTGACTCTAAATTCCTCCATTCAACAAATGTTTATCCAGAACTTTGTCAGGTACTGCCCTAGGAACTAGTGATAGAGCAATGCATAGGACAGACCAAGTCCCTGTTTTCTTAGAGCTGCCAGTAGTCAGAGGAGATTGGCCATAAATATACAATGTCTCCCCATTAGACAACCAGAACCTTGCCTCAGCCTACACTCATGCCCCGAGCTCAATGAATGGATGCAGTTCTAGTGGCTTTGAATATCATTTATATTCCTAGGGTTTTTTAACCTGTTACGCTATAGTTCTCTGTCCCCAACTTCAGACTTGTAAATCCAACCACCTACCTGATAGCTCCACTGGGAGATCTAATAGGTATGTCAAACCAAATGTGTGAGAATGGAATTCTCAATTTCCCCATCCTGTCCCTCCCACCCTCAAACCTACTCTGCCAGTGTCTTCCCCATGTTAGAGAATGGCAGCGCCATCTTTATAGTTCTTCAGGCCAGTAACTTTGGAGTTACTTTGCTTCCTCTAATTCTTTTATGCTCTACATTCAATCCATTTCAATTTTTATTTATTCAAAATCTATCCAGAATCTGACTACTTCTCACCACCTCCCCTGCTATCACCCTGGTCCCAGCCACCATCTACCTACTCTTGACTGATGATTATACCAGTTATCTTAGTGGTTTTCTTGGTTCTGCCTTTGACCTTTGAGAGTTGAACCTTAACATAGCAGCCAGGTGGTCCTGTTCAGACTCAGATCATATTCCTTCTTGTTCAGAACAGCATCCTAAAAACCCCATACCATTTGATGTCTCTGATCTCCTTTGTACCTCACCTCTCTGACTGTATCTCTTACTACTTTTTGTTCACTTCCTCCAGGCATATAACCCTTCTTGTTATTCCTGGAAGAAGCTGGGCATGCTAGTGCCTCAGGGCCTTTGCACTTGATTTTTCTTCTGCTTGGAGTGTTCTTTCTCCGCATGGCTCAATTGGTCCTTTATATCTGACACATATATCAACTCCCTTGGCTGTCCTATTTATAGATAAACCCCTGGCGGTTTAGCACTGCCTTCAGCCCAAGGCGTGATCCCAAAGACCCAGAATCGAGTCCCAGGTCCGGTTCCCTGCATGGAGCCTGCTTCTCCCTCTGTGTCTCTGCCTCTCTCTGTGTGTCTCTGATGAATGAATGAATGAATAAATAAATAAATAAAATAATTTTTTAAAGATTTTGATCCCAGGATCATGCCCTGAGCCAAAGGCAGATGCTCAACCATTGAGTCACCCAGGTGTTCCAAACCCCCTACATTCTTTATCCCCCTTCCTTGCTTTAATTTTTTTCTAAGCATTATCACCTTTTAACATATTAGGCATTTCACGTTCTTTTTTGTTGTTTATTATCTTTAAGGATCACAAAGGCAGGGTTCTTCAGGTCTTTTTTTTTGGTTCCCTGGTGTATCCTCAGAACCTAAAACTAGTGCCTGGCATACAGCAAGCCCTCAAGTAGTGTTTGTTGGATGTTGGAAGCATGAATAGAGGGTAGACAATTTAAATTGTTTTTAAAAGCTCAGATGAGTTTTAAATGTTCCATATACCTGAGAATAATATCATTTAACAGTTAGTTTATAAATAATAGTTTTTTTTTTTTTAAAGTACTCCTGTTTTTCTGTTAGACACCTTTCCCTGACATTTGGAACACTTGATCCTGGATTAAATTTCCTGCATCTCTGAATTCCCAAGATAGGAAATATTTCTTTAAATCTATTTTAAAATTAGATAAATTAAAAAAAAATAAATAAAATTAGATAAATTATATGAATGTGTTCTCATGTAAAAATAAAACAAAATAACAGACATAAATGGAGTAAATGATGAAAACATCTTTTCATCTCTTCTCCCAATGTGATCTTTTTCCCCAGGGGTAACCCCAGTTAATTTGTTGTATCTCCTTCTAGGCCAGTGCCATCCAATAGAACTTTCTGTGATGATAGGAGTGTTTTATATCTGTGCTAATATAGTAGCAGCCGCTAGCTACATTTGATTATTGAGCACTTAAAATGTGGCTAGAATGACTGAGAAATGGAGTTTGTAATTATATTTCATTAATTTCATGAAATAAAATTTGAATTTAAAGAGGCACATGTAGCTAATGGCTATCCTACTAGGCAGCACAGTTCTAAACTATTTCTACAGTTAACTATTTCTCTCTCTCTCTCTTTAATCATACATGATATCCTACTATATAACCTGTATACATATTATACATCGTGCTTTGTCACTAGCAAAATTGTTCTAAAAATTGTTCCTCATCTGTGTGTATGTATCTTACTGTTTTTAATGGTGCCTATTACTTCATAATCTGTGCCTACCATACTTAGCTAGATGAAAAATAGATATTTCTTGGTGCTGAGCCATGTGCTAGGCATCCTTTTTCTCCACTCCACTGGCATCTGTCAAGGCTTTGCAGCAGCTGCCTAATCTGAGATTCCGCATAATCACTGACACAGTCCAAGAATCTAGTGATTTACATATGTTAGGCCCTATGGTCAAGTATAAAATCTACTCTTTCTTCCCTGTCTTCAGAAGATGAACATATTCTAATCTCAAATAAAATCCTGCCTTAAAAACTATGTTCAGCAGCTGGTAAATACAAAACTAACAGAATGAGACTGAGGGCTGTGATTTTGTGATGTCTTTTTCTAATTCTGATTTTGCAGTTCTGAAGCTGGTGATTCCTGAGGCAAAAGGCCTAAATGGGAGAAATAGATTCTTTCTGAAGTCCTGTCTCTGTCTCTTTTGCAAATTCTGATAGAAATACCATAATGTTGCCATAAAATTCTTTCCTACTGGAGGACATTCTTGAGATGGTTATGACTTTATTAACTATGGGTAATTCATTTTTCAATTGATCTCTGTGCTTCTAACATGCCTCATCAACATTTGCTAGTTAACGTTTATTGAGCCTGGCAGCCATACTATTATATATACTCTATCATTCAAGGCCCTGTAGAGAGACAGACAGCTCACTCTTAATGGGAGATATGAAAAAGCACTTAATGAAAGGGACTATTTACAAGAGTGTGGGCAGAGCTTCAGGAAACCTCAAGGGATAGTATGCACCCTAGGCCTGGGTATGTTAGGGGTTGTCACTCCTAGGTTTGAAGGGGTAAGGGGAGATCGTGATTACCAGAACTTTGCAGAGTGCTCTATAAAGAGGGGACTCTCAACAAAAGCTGTGGATTTTGGTAAGAGGACAGAAAAAACATACTGCTTCCTAGCAGGAAGGAAGCCATGGGGAAAGGTATCCTGAGCTCCCTCTTGTTCTGCCCTCCGGTGTTTTGCATACTTCTCATTGACCCCACCCAATATGAAGCAGAAAGGCCCTGGAGCCCATTGGTGGTGCAGCGCATACAGGAAGCCGTACAGAGAAGAGTAGAGAAGGGTAGGAAGAAAGTAGATTCTGGAGAAGTAGAAGGAAGATACTACTCATACATCATTTCATTTAGTCCTTACATCAGCTTCAAGAGGTAGATCATTTTATTAACTCCCTTTTATAGGTGAGGATGCTGAAGGTTAGAGAGGTTAAGGACAAGCAATTTCTTTTTAAAGATTTATTTATTTATTTGACAGAGAGAATAGGAGTGCATGAGCGGAGATGGGGGGGGGCAGAGGGAGAGGGAGAAGGAGAGGAGCAGACTCCCTGCTGAGGGCGGAGCCCAGGATGGGGGCTCAATCCCACTATCTTGAGATCATGACATGAGCTGAAATCAAGAGTCTGCCACTTCACCTATTGAGCCACCCAGTTGCCCCAGGACCAGCAGTTTTCAAAAAATCAAATGGATATTAAATAATGGAGCTAAGATTTGAACTCAGGCCTATCTGGGTGGATTGTCCTATTGCAGGTAAGAAGAGCATAGCATAAACAAGCAATTCTGCAGCTGGCTGTCACCATCAGCAGTACTATGCTACATTCTGATTGGTTGATTAGTTCGCTGTCTGATTGGTACAGTTGTACAATTGACGCACATTGTGTAAGTACAGGTTCTATTGAGGTTTTTTTCACTCAACTGACGTTTGTGTATTTTATGTAATGTCTGATAGCTTTTTAAAAATTATTTATTTATTTTAAGCAATCTCTACACCCATTATGGGGCATGAACTCATGACCCCGAGATCAAGAGTTGCTTGCTCTTCCAACTGAGCCACCCAAGCACCCCATGTAATGTCTAATAGCTTTTAAGTAAATATTTGACAGTGTCTAATTGAACACATTTTGCAAATGAAATGCCCAATATCTAAAGTCTTTCCCTGTAAAAAGCATAATGGGAGGGGCGCCTGGGTGGCTCAGTGGGTTAAGCAGTGGACTCTTGATTTCAGCTCAGGTCATGATCTGGGGTCTTGAGATCGCACCCTGTGTCAGGCTCCACGCTCAGTGGGGAGCCTGCTTGAGATTCTCTCTCCCTATGCCCCCACTCACCCTCACACACTTGCTTTCAAATAAATAAATCTTTTTTTAAAAAAGCATGGTGAGAATGTGGCTTTGGTATGATACAATATAGTTTACATTACCAGAACCTATATGATGAATGGGCAACATAATCACATGCAATGACTAGGTGTTCTGAAATCCTAAATCAGGTAGAAAGAAGTTTAATTGCAGTCTAGCTCTAAGTCTGTGGTCTGGCAAGGTCCTTGCACATATTAGGTTCAGGGCACAGGGCCAGGGCTTCTTAACCCTTTAAAATCCTGTCTTTTCTGCTAAACATAAAAATTTCATGTGACTCCCCAGCCCTGAATTTAGAATATGGATACCTAGGGGGCATAGTCTATCCTCTTACAATGTCTACCAGTTCAGAAGCTTAATTTCTATGTATGTTAAAAAAAAGGAAAAAAAAAAAAAAAGGTAGGGCTTTTTTTTTTCCGGATATGAAATTCCTGAAAATTGAATATGCCTTTTCAAACTAATACCTCCTATTCTAAAAGGGCCACCCTTCACCTTTGAGGATTTCTGCCCCAGAGCAAGTTCTGTTCCTTTCCTTATTTCTCTTCGACGTATGCACCCTCCAAACATCTAGCATCATATGAAATACATAGCAGATGTTTGTAAACATTTAACAATGTGACCCGGCTGGTGTGGGATCTAAGCTGTGGCTTGCCAGTAACTAACTATATGTCAGTCATCTGACCTACTACACCAAATCTGGGTGAAAAATATGGTCACATCCTTTGGTTTTCTTTTCTTTTTAAAAGATTTTATTTATTCATGAGAGACACAGAAAGAGAGGCAGAGACGTAGGCAGAGGGAGAAGCAGGCTCCATGTGAGGATCTTGATACAGGACTCGATCCTAGGACCCCGGGATCATGCCTTGAGCCAAAGGCAGATGCTTTGAGCCACCCAGGCATCCCTCTTTTTTCTTAAAAAAAAATTTTTTTATTTGACAGAGAAGGAGAGAGAGAGAGAGAGAGCGTGAGTGCGCAAGCCCAGGGATCACGAGAGGGAGAAACAGGTTCCCCACAAAGCAGGGAGCTCAATGCAGGGCTCAATCCCAGGACCCCAGGATCATGACCTGAGCCGAAAGCAGACACTTAACCTACTGAGCCACCCAGGCGCCCCTCCTTCTCTAATTACTAGGAAGTCCATGTCTCCTTTTCAAGGCCCCTCTATCCTAATTGTCTAAGAATCCTTTGAGTTTCCTCAGTTCAAAGGGAACCAGAAAGGTAACTGAGTCTGAGGGATGTAACGCTGCTGTTACTTCCTGCTGCCATTTGGTGTCTCTGTTGAAGACAGATTCTGTATAGTTCATTGGAGATAGATCTCAGAGCTGTAAAAATAAATGAGCTAATAGATTTAAAGTGCTTAGTGTGTAGATGGCTATATGGTACTGCATAGGCCCTCAAAGATTTAATTATGTTACATTATTGAGCATCAGTTTTATGTGTTATTTAGGGCCTAGACCCAGAGGATCCCTGGAACCATCCCAGGTCTGGCAAATGGTAAGGAAGAGATGGGGGTGTGGGGCCTCTACAAGCTGATATGTATATATAGATCTATAGACCTATATCTATATGTATAGATATACATAGATAGCTAGGTAGAGATACATAGAGATATATCTTTCTATGTATCTCTGTGTGTATTTTTTAAAGATTTTATTATTTATTCATGAGAGACAGAGAGAGAGAGGCAGAGACACAGGCAGAGGGAAAAGCAGGCTCCATGCAGGGAGCCTGACGCGGGACTCGATCCCAGATCTCCAGGATAACGCCCTGGGCTGAGGGCAGATGCTAAACCACTGAGCCACCCAGGTGTCCCTGTGTATATGTTTCTATAGATCTATCTCTATATCTATAGCTCAGAGTCCAGGTTGGACCAGCCCCCTGCCTCTCTCTGGAGCTTCTGGTTATCTTACTCCCGTTTTCCTGCAGTTGGTTTGCTCCTTGTAGGTGGCGGGGACAGAACCTGAGTAGCTTAAGATTTCGTGTAAATCAAATGATTTGTTCTGGTTCAGAGAAGGAATTCTGGGGTGTTTGAAAAATATTGGTTGAAGCCACAGGGCTGGTTGTTGGTAGCTGGGCCTTAACCAACGTCTTCCTGAATATAGAGCTTGCCTCTAAACTGAGGGGGTAATCTGCCTCATTTTGGAAGGCAATGTTTTGGCAATGTTCAAGTCTATGGCTCATTAATATCTGGATTCTCCTCATTCCAAGCATAGTGCCTTGTACATACCAAGGAATACCCCTTCTCCTTGTCAACTGCTGTTAAATATGATCACATGTCCCCAAGCACACATGTATACATGTGTGCACATATGCACATGCAAGCTCATTTATGAACTCTGTTTGCCTTCTCTTTGCTTCTTTCTTTTTCCTACTTCTAGGCTACGATAATTCAGAAAAATATACAGAGTGCATATAAACCTTTTTCTTTACCTTTGAGTAACTATCATTGTTTTACAACTTTCTCTGTCTCTGCTTTAATTACCAGGCTTCACACTCTCTAGAACACACCTTTCTTGGAAAATGACAACACCTTATTTTTTTAATAAACTTTGCAACTGGCACATAAAAGGTCTGTCAAAAAAAAAAAAAGATTCACTGTCCGTGTATATTAAAGGTTAATGAATCATAAAATTTAACCCCATTTGCCAATCCATTTACCTATTTACGTTGTATCCTAAAAGTTCATTCACAAGTCAATTTGCTTTGTTTTTAGGGAGAACTACATTGTCTATTATATAGTATTATATATAATAATACATACTAATAGTAATAATGGCCACAATTGATTACCAGGTACTTTACATACAGTATTTTGTTGTTTCACAGCAACCCTGCATGATAGGTACCCATTTTACAGATGAAACTGAACTTCATCTAAGGAACATCCATCCATCCATCCATCTATTTATTTAGATTTATTTATTTTGGGGGGAGGGAGGAGGGAGCAGGGAAAGAGTGAGAGAATCTTAAGCAGACTCCCCGCTGAGTGGGGAGCCCAATGTAGGGTTCAATCTCACTACCCTGAAAACATGACCTGAGCTGAAATTAAGAGTCAGAAGCTCAATAGATTAAGCCACCCAAATGTCCCTTATTTTTAAAAAAGATCTATTTATTTTAGAGCATGTGCCCTTGGGCCCCCATGAGTGTGAGTTGGGGCAGGGGCAGAGGGAGAGAATCTTCAAGCAGACTCCCCACTGAGCAGGGAACCTGGCATGGGGCTCTATCCCATGAACCATGATGATGAGATCATGACCTGAGCTGAAATCAAGAGCTAGGCACCCCATGGAATGTCCTCTTAAAATTAGACAAAGTCAAATACATTTCTTGTCCTGCAGATAGCACCTGCTAAAGGGGCATAGACAGGCCACCCATGGCCTCCCTCTCCATTCCTTGTCCTTTTACCAGCCACAACCTGTGGGCCCCAAGTGGGTGTCTGATTCAGTGGCAGCCCATTCTGGTTGTGGCCTGCTTTGAGAAGATGAGCTCAATCAGTCTGATTCTCCTTTAGGAATTTGAATGGGGAAACATGGAAAGAAGTAGTAAGTTGGTTGGAGCTGGGGCTGAAAGACTCAATCAGAAGTTGATGAGTGTTAGGAAGGGAAGCCAATTGTCACAGGTGAGCTGCTGGTTACAGGGGAGTAAAGGTAAGCAGAGACTTTACTGTAGTGGACAGATATAGGGTAAAGGGGAGTGGGACAGGAAGCATCAGGTGCAGAGAGCAAACAGGTGGGTGCAGAGCAGTCTGGAGCCAAGCGCTGTACCTTTCCTATCTCCCCCACCCCCACACACGATTTCTATGATTGTTGAACCTTAAAATAATCCTTTACCTCTTGAGCTGTTTTGAATGAGTCTTGGTTCTTTTCAGTCAAAAGAGCCAAATTAGAATACACAGCCTGTAAGTACTGGCAAAGGGATGTGAGCTGCAGTTTGTGGCTACCGAGCCTCACTGTTACTGTCACTGCACCCCTTTGCTACATTACAGATGCTGCTCTGGCCCACGATGGCCCACGAGGTCACCTTACTGGACTGAAAAAGAACCAACAATGGACCCAAGTGTCCTGAACCCGCATCCCCAGTCTTGGTTTACTTTCAGAGCCCTGAACGGGAAGGTGGGGGTTAAGAACGTCTCAGGCAACTGGAAGGTCTCCAAACAAGCCTGGGGCAGGACTCCAGCTTCCAGGGCGGAAGGTGCTACAATGGGGAGAGGGGTGGGGGCAGGGCAGGGACTGCTGCTTGGCAGTGCAGAGGAGAACCAGGCTCTTCCAGGACTGGAACTGGTCTTCCCCCTACTTCAACCTCCAGGTCTCACTCAGATCGTGCCTGACGTACGTTTGAAATTGTGAATGAGTGACTGATGCCCGAGCGAGTGAATAAACGAGTGGCAGAAGTGGGTCACAGCCCCTGTTCAAACGTGTGGATCATTCTTCAGTCATCTTCTCAAGCTAAGGAACTTTGTGTCTGTCTCTGAGAAACAACCCATGCACCAGTATGAGTACCGCGGACGGTTGACTGGTCGCCTTCAGCTTTAAAAATAGCCAAGACGAGGGGATCCCTGGGTGGCTCAGTGGTTTGGCGCCTGCCTTTGGCCCAGGGTGTGATACTGGAGTCCAGGGATCGAGTCCCGCGTTGGGCTCCCTGCGTGGGGCCTGCTTCTCCCTCTGCCTGGGTCTCTGCCTCTCTCTCTCTCTATCATAAATAAATAAATCTTTTAAAAAAACAGCCAAGACAAGGGGATCCCTGGGTGGCTCAGCGGTCTGGTGTCTGCCTTCGGCCCAGGGCCTGATCTTGGAGTCCTGGGATCGAGTCCCGTGTCGGGCTCCCTGCATGGGGCCTGTTTCTGTCTCTGCCTCTCTTTCTCTCTCTCTCTCTCTCTCTCTGTCTCTCATGAATAAATAAATTAAAAAAAAAATAGCCAAGATGATAGAGCGCCGACCAGGATAACACCAGAGCCTGGAGACGGCACACGGATGACCCCGGATTGCGTTGGCCCTGTTTACAAAAACACGGCTCCCTTTGTCTTCCCCTGGAGAGAGTGAGGTTTTCATTTTAAGAGGCTGACTTAAAGATGCGGAGCCACTTCCCGGGCAGGCTTCCAAGTGACTACATCCCTCTCCCGGCTGCCTGGGGCGGGGCCTCCAGCCGTCGGTGGCTCGGAGCTACCGCAGGAGCAGTTGGCTGCAGCCCGCCAGAGCCAGAACCGCCGTGCGCTCGGCCTTCCCGGGGCACGGAGGACGGCTTCGGCCTTGCACTGAAGTGACGTCAGAGTTTGCGATTGGCCAGGCCGGGGTGTGTGTGTGAAATACAGGCGATGTCTGCCACACTTCTGAGTATGGCATTTCTTCCGGCCGAGTACCCCGGGCTGTGGGTAAGTGTAAATCTTTGCAGTCGGCCCTGGGTGGTTGTGAAACGTTCAAAGCGGAGCACTGGGACTCTCCAAGGGCATGACTTGGCATATTTTGTCATCCTGCTGGGCCTCAGTTGCCTTCTCTGTGAAATAGGGAGGGTGTCCTCCTGTGTTACGGGAGGATAGAAGAATTTAAGCCATCAGAGGCTGTGGTGGGGCCGAGAAGAGCTAAGCTGTCCAGAGTACCTCCTCTGGTACCTGGCATATAGGAGACAGTGCGGCACTCTCATCGTTTCTGAGCATCAGTCAAAAAAAAAAAATAAAAAGGTTTCGGTAACCATGTCCCTGTTTTTATTTCTAACAGCATAATATTTCTCTGGAAGATGCAGTGGATATATTCTGCTTCTTGATCGTACCTGTGTGGCCAACAGAAATAAGGCTTCAGGGGAAGTTAGTGCCAAAGGAAAGTTTGTCAGACTATATTCCCTTTCTCTTTTTCCCTTCTAGACCCTGACCGCACCTGCCCCATTTGCAGATGAAACCAGCTGCCAGTGCCAAGCACCCCACGAGAAACTGACCATTGCTCAGGCCCGCTTAGGAACACCAGGTGAGGCTGTACTTCTTGTTCCCCGAATGGGCTCTGTCCTGACATTTAAAATAGCAGAGAGGCCCATCATTACTTGAGCGGGCCTTGCTTTTGATCGGAGAGTTGAATTGAGAGATTTATAGCACAGTGCGAGAGGGATAAACCCCTGCCCTGATAAGCTCGACCAACCAAACTAAGCAAGTGAAAGAACAGGGATCGGAGCCGCAGCTCTGCCATCATTCTGCAGCTTTGTGCAAGTCATGAGAACGATCTCAATCTGTTTCCTCTTGAGCAAGCAGGGACACTGACACCTGCCTGCTTCACAAGGTTTTGGGGGTGACAAGATTTGGTTAAAAACACCAGAGCCCTGTTTAAACTGTGAAGGCTTATCCAAACCTAAGCTATTACAGTTATTGCCATTTTTAAAAGACTGTGTTTTTAAGCTGTTTCTCCCGGTGTGCCTTAAAGAGCCTGGGCTCTGCGCTGGGAGTGTGTTGATTCATTAACTCCTTTATACCAGAGACGGATATGGAAGAGATTGAGAAACCATCCGGAGAGTTCAGGCATACCTCGTTTCATTGCGCTTCGCTTGAGTGTGCTTTGCAGATGCTGCATTCTTTACAAATTGAAGGTTTGTGGTAACTCTGTGTTGGACAAGTAAATGGGCACTATTTTCCCAACAGTATTTGCTTATTTTGCTTCTCTGTCACATTCTGGTCATTCTTGCAATAGTTCAAACTTTTTCATTGTTCTCTTTGTTATGGTGACCTGTGATCAGTGATTATGATTCACTGGAAGGTCAGATGACAGCCTTCTTTACTATAAAGTGTTATTTTAAGGCAAATACATTGCTTTTTTTTCAAGATATGCCATTGCATGCTTAATAGACTACAGTATAGTGTAAACATAACTTTTTAAAAGAAGTAATCTCTACCTCCAACCTGGGGCTTGAACTTTAAACCCCTGAGATCAAGAGTTGTGTGCTCTACTAATTGAGCCAGTCATGTCCCCCTAAACATAAGTTTTATATGCCCTGGGAAACCAAAAAATTTACTTGACTCGCTTTATTGTGGTATTTGCTCATTCGTAGTGGTCTAGAACTGAACCTGCAATGTCTCCAAGGCAACACCTATAATTAAAGAGACAACTTGGTGTGAAATAAAACCCCCAAATAATATGCATGTGTGTGCTTAGGGGTTCAACCTTGCCACACAGATAAGTGAAAGTTTGAAGGAGGGCAGATTCACTTGTCCTGGAACAGTCAGGCAAGACTATGTAGCTGACCTGAATTGGTGGTCTGGGGAGAAGTAAGATTTGGACAAGGTGGGCAGCAAACAGGGGGGTATTCCAGGCTAGTGGGACAGAAGAAGTGAAGGCACAGAGCTAGCCACGTGGGAGTGCATGAGTGGCACTCCTGGTGATTTGGCTGGAGTGCAAACTAAGATTAGTTGAGCAGCTCAGCTTTGAGACATTGAAGACATTGAAGATAGCTCATTTTCCACTCACCATGACAAAAAGCAAACGTCCCAGGCCTAAGAGAATCTGTGGGACAAAGGACAGTTTGCTTAGTAATAATGGGTATTAAGTGCCTACAATTGCTAAGTTATTTATTTTTTTAAAGGTTTTATTTATTTATTTGAAAGACAGAGAGGGAGAGCCCAGAAGGAAAAGCAGACTCCTCACTGAGCAGGGAGCCCAATGCGGGGCTCCATCCTAGGACCCTGAGTCACGACCTGAGCCAAAGGCAGATGCTTAGCCGACTGAGCCACCCAGGCATCCCTACTAAGTTCTTTAGATGGATCCTGTTACTTCACTCTACAACTGTCTGTGATTAGTACTTAGAGTATTTCCCAGATGAGGGAATGAAGGCTTTAGAGAAGACACAGATCTCCCAAGGTTATTGAGTGAGCAGCTGCCAGTGATCCTCACGCTGGAGGTGTATCAGAATCACTTCAAGGGCTCATTAAACTAGATGGTTGGGCCTCACCCTTGAGTTTTTGGTTCAGTCCACATGGGGTGGGGCCTAGTCATCTGCTTCTCTAGATGAGTTCCCAGGTGCTGCTGCTACAAGGGGATCCACTTGAGGCCACTGGTGGGTGGTCAAGCTGGGATTTGACATCAAACCTGTTTGTGTTCAAGCTTGATCCTTCAACCATGACACTCTGCTTCCTTTTGAAGAGTAGCTTCAAGAGAGTGAGGTGAGGAGGGGAGAGCAGGCAAAGGCAAGAAGAGGCTTGGGAAGGCAGCTCTGAACAGCTAAACCAGTTGTTCGTAGACTTAAGTGTGCAACGAATCACCTGGTAAGCTTATTAAAGAAGCAGGTTTCCTGAGGCACCTGGGTGGCTCAGTCAGTTTAGCATCTGCCTTCAGCTCAGGTTGTGGACTCAGGGTGCTGGGATCGAGCCCCACATTGGGCTCTCTGCTCAGCAGGGAGCCTCCTTTTCCCTCTCTCCTTTACCCCCCTGCTTGTGCTCTCTCTCTCAAATAAATAATAATCTTTTTTAAAAAGCAACAGATTTCCTGCTCTCTCCTACCCCTGAATCTGAGATGGGGCCTAGACACTTGTATTTTATAACTAATAGCCAGTTGATTGTGAACTTGGTGGTCTATAGACCATACACTGTTCTCTACTGACCCAAGCAATAAATCCAAAAGCTGCAATGGAAGTCCAGGTAGTTATGAAAGAACTAATTTAATCTAAAGTTAAAGATTGAGCTTCAGGCCACCAAAGAAGATGACCCTACCTTTCTAGGGAAATGGAAGTAGAACGTACTCTGCATCTGCTAGGTGCTGCATGCTGTACTCCATCTCATTTGGTCTTTGCATTTGACAGTAAAAGCTGTCAGATGGGTAATACTGTGTCCTTCCTTGAGGACTTGGAGAACAGAAAAGTAGTTTGTCAGATGTCCTAGCTGACTGGGTAGAGCTAGGATTCGCCAAGTCCTTTTTACCTCAAATCTCTGCTATGTTCACCCATACAAAAGGCTGCCCTGTGCAGCCCAGGCCACAGCTGACCATGGAGCTCAGTGAAAACAGGCTTTGAACTGGAAGGTAGAAGGGGTATGAACAAGACATACACGGTGGCTGTGACCTTCTATAGCAATAGGGTGGTCTGTCTTGCTCACTGTGGTTTCACCAGCACCTAGCAGCATTCTGGTCAAATACTGTGTGCTCAGTAAATATTTTGTGATTGACTGAGAGAATGACTGAGTGAATGAATGGAAGTTTGGGACAAGAGGAGGAGCTTGCCCTCTGGAAATAAAATCGGAGGGTTGGGTGTGATGCTCTGAGCCAGCATCAAGCTGATTGGGTGAGATTGGGCACCTGTACATTGTCTAACCACCAAGCGGTTTAAACCCTGAGAACCAAGTTAGAATAAGATGGTGGTGCATTTTGAAATAGCTATGTCGTGGGCTCTGTGGAACATGGGTCACCACGGGAGGAGTGCGATGGAGCAAACGTGAGCTTTTCATACTAGAAGAGAAAGTCTCCTGTTATCTCATGTGATGACCCTGGGAAATTATCCAAGAGAATTTGTGATGTTGAGGGACACCTGGCTGGCAGAGGCAGGAGGGACACATTTTTGTTAGAAATTCCTTTATTGGGGTGCCCGGGTGGCTCAGTTGGTTAACCGTCTGCCTTCAGCTCATGTCATGATCTTGGGGTCCTAAGATTGAGCCTTGCCTGGGCTCCCTGCTCAGCAAGGAGTCTGCCTCTCTCTCTCCTTCCACCCCTTCCCCTGGCTTGTGCTCTCTCTCTCGAATAAATGAATAAAATCTTAAAAAAAAAAAAAGAAATTCCTTCATTTAGAATGTCTAGCATCCATATTAAAATGTGGCAAGATGTTCTTTGATTACCTAGAAGGCACATGATAGTTTCATTTATTTTTAAAAAAATTATTTATTTATTTATTTATTTATTTATTTATTTATTTGAGAGAGAGAGAGAGAGAGAGAGAGAGAGAGAGAGAGAGAGAATGAGCAGGGGGGAGGGGCAGAGGAAGAGGGAGATGCAGACTCCCTCTGAACAGGGAGCCTGATGTGGGGCTCCATCCCAGGACCCCGAGATCATGACCTGAGCCGATGGTAGATGCTTAACTGACCAAGCCACCCAGGCACCCGGCACATGATAGTTTTAGACCACACTCTGATAATCATTGTTTTATTAGAGTAGTGGTCCTCTGAGCTACTTAGAATCCTCTGCATTGTTAAAGCAGACTTCACCCACAAAGTGTCTGATGGAGTAGGTCTGGGGTGGGCTGGAGAATGTGCATCTCTAACAAGTTCCCTGCTGATGCTGCCTGTCTTAGGACCTCACTGCCAGAACCACTGATGAAGAGTAACCGTTGGTAATGATTGGAGGAAGTGACAGGGAGATTATCCAAATATAATTGTTGGAACATTGTGCTGTTAGTAGAAAACAAAAAAAAATCATTGCTTTTTTGGAGCGTTTGGTAATTTTCAAGACGACTAAGCAATTACCTTTTTGTGGTGCTGTCTTGAGTGTTCCATCAAAGAGACAAAACAGACATAATTTTGGGGTTTATAATGTACTTCAAGTTTATAGTTATAACTGAAATCTTTATCTCCTTTCACTGGCCCTATTCTATGACTTAGTACAATTGTCTACAGTATGTTTTGCAATTGTAGGTCTGCCCAAACGGGCTGGCATATAAATTCTAAAAGAATTTAGGATGATAAACTCTGCTCATTGCTCTTAGCTCCTGGACGTTCTCTGTGAGCCACAAGAGAAAAGAACACAGTAGAGCAATTGGAATTGTCAACTTTGATCATAGCTCAACTAGTCCAGCTGTGGAACTATGACCATGCAAGGTTTCATATATATATATCTGGAGACTGAGAATCACTTCTCTGTCTTCAGATAAAGGAAAAGTCCAAGTGGTTATTTCGTAGGCTCCTTTTTATCACAGCTGCCTTTTTTCTTAAAAGCTAATTCAGTTCTAATTGCCTATTTTCTTTCTCAAAGGGAGATTTGTATTGTTTCATTTCCATGGTGCGTAGAGTTTGCCAAACTCATTTTTCAAGAGCTACCTCAATGAATTTTGCCTTATTTGTGTGCACCTGTACTATACTTTTCTTTAAATATACCCTTTTTTTAAGAAGAGTTATTTGAGAGAGAGAGAGAGAGAGAGAGAGCGCACATGAGTGTGAGCAAGCACAAGTGAGAGGGGCAGAGGGAGAGGGAGTGAGAATCTGAGGCAGACTTGGTACTGAGTGTGGAGCCTGAAGTGGGACTTGATCTCTCGACCCTTAGATCACAACCTGAGCTGAAACTGAGAATCAGACACTTAACCAGCTATGCTGCACAGACACCCCTAAAAATTCTTCTTTAAAATTTAAATTTAATGTATTTAAAAAACTAACATCAACCACTATCAGTAAATGTTGGCTATAAGTAGAAGGAAATTATAAAGTTTATATAAAGCTATAAAGTATGTATTAGATCTTTAAAGGTTAATTTTTATGTCCCCCTTTTTGCACATCAGTTGTGCACAAAACAATACTAGTTATCATAAATAGTGGGTGTTTAGTATTAATCTCTTTTTTAAAAGAACTCATATTGAAATGTAGGTTTCTAGAAGGCACCATGAGTTAAAAGAAAGGGCAGTGATGTTTGGTTTGTACTCAAATTTCATTGTAGTTGGGTTGCATGATATTGGATAAGCCGCTTAACCAGGCTGAGCTTCCATTGCCCCTCTATGAAATAAGGATAATAAGTCCATTCTCCTGCATACATTACAGAGCTGATGCAAAGGTTAAGTGAAAGATACGTGCTTTGTAAATCATATAGACTTTTTAAGCACTGTTTAAATGTAGGGTAATAGCCATAATCAAAAATGAATAGGGGCACCTGAGTGGCTGAGTCGGTGAAGCATCTGCCTTCAGCTCGGGTCATGATCCTGGGGGCCTGGGACATAGGCCCACATCGGGCTCCCTGCTCAGTGGGGAGTCTGCTTCTCCCTCTGCCCCTCCCCTCCACTCGTGTTCTCTCTATCTTTGTCTCTCAAATAAATAAGTAAAATATTAAAAAAAAAAGAATAATCCTTTGGTGGTTGCCTGAGTCTGAAGGAATACCAAGAAATGCCAGAACACAGCCCACAAAAACGTGAGTTAGGGTGTAATGCAGTTGGTGATTGCCTCCTGTCTGGCCATGTGGCAGGTATATGTTTAACTTTTTAACTGACTGCCAAACTGCTCTCCAGAGTGATTGTATCATTTTACATTCCTACTGGCATTGTTTGAGAGTTCCGGTTGCTCTGTACCCACACCGATAATTGCTATGGTCAATATATTTTTAAATTCTTAGCCGTTCTAGGGGTATGAAGTAGTCTATCATTCTAGCTTGAATTTGCATTTCCCTGATAACTAATAATATTAAAGATCTTTTCATGAGCTTGTTTGCCATCCATATATTTATTTTCTTTGGTGAAGTATCTGTTCAATTTTCTTGCCCTTTTTAAAATGAGGTATTTCTTATTATTGAGTTTTGACAGTTCTTTTGTATTCTAGATACAAGGCTTATATCAGATATATATTTTGCATATATTTTCTTCCTGTCTGATTTGCCTTTGTGTTTTTGTAAAAACGTCTTTTGAAGACATGAATTTGAAGTAAGGTCCTATTTATTTATTTATTTATTTATTGGCTTTATTATGTGTCCTTTTGGGTCCTATTCAAGAGATATTTTTAAAAGATTTTATTCATTCATGAGAGAGACACAGAGAAAGAGAGGCAGAGACACAGGCAGAGGGAGAAGCAGGCTCCATGCAGGGAGCCTGACGTGGGACTCGATCCTGGAACCCCAGGATCACACCCTGGGCTGAGGCAGCACTAAACCGCTGAGCCACCTGGGCTGCCCTATTCAAGAAATTCTTTTTTAAGATTTTATTTATTTATTCATGTGAGACACAGAGAGAGAGAGAGAGAGAGGCAGAGACAGAGGCAGAGGGAGAAGCAGGCTCCACGCAGGGAGCCCGACAAGGGACCCAATCCCGGGTCTCCAGGATCAGGCCCTGGGCTGAAGGCAGTGCTAAACTGCTGAGCCACCAGGGCTGCCCCTATTCAAGAAATTTTTAAAAAATATTTTACTTATTTATTTGACAGAAAGAGAGCACGAGTTGGCGGGAGGGGCAGAGGGAGAGGGAGAAGCAGACTCCTCACTGCGCAGGGAGCCCAGCTCGGGGCTCGATCCCAGGACCCTGAGATCATGACCTGAGCCAAAGTCAGACATTTAACAGACTGAGCCACCGGAGTGCCCCCTATTGACAAAATTTTTGCCAAACCCACAGTCACTAAGATGAGACAGTCAGAAGAGACAGTCACTAAGTCCCGTTTTCTTGCAGGAGTTTCACAGCTTTAGTTCATACATTTAGATCTATGATCCATTTTGAGTTAGTTTTCATATATGGTGTGAGATGTGAGGCAAGCATAGCCCCCTCACTGTTTCATTTGTTTGTAAGAGCTGAATAACAAAATAACAAAAATTTGGAGTTGTAAGATCCAGGAAGTTAAAATAATCCAATTTTCCCGCAGTACTATACCACGATCATTATTTGTATCTATGATTCTTAAGCAAATATTCAGCATCATTTTGATGTTATGTGTAATTAATTATATTGAAATTATTTGTAACATGGCAATCAACATGTGCTATACAGATAGGCATTTTACCAGAATATAACATTTATCTGATAGGCCTTACTCTGTCCATTCAGGATAAACAAGAATTTATTTGAAATACTTCTAAAAATTTGAGTCTGTGGGCAGAAAATTTATAATGCTATTGTATTCATTTTCTAGGCTGCATAACATACTGCAGTGGAATTAGTGGCTTAAAACAATGCAGATTAATTATGTCATAATTTCTGTGGGCCAGGAGCCTGGTTTAGCTGAGTCCTCTGCTCAGGCTCCCACAAGATTGCCTTTAAGCTGTCACCCAGGGATCATTTCTCATCTGGAAGCTTGATGGTGATAGGTCTGTTTCCAAGCTCACTCTGGTTGTTTCCTTGGAACCATAAGACCAAAGATCTAGCTTTTTGCTGGTTGTGAGCCAGATGCCACCCTCAGCCCCTAGGAGTCACCTGCCATTCCTGGCCATGTGGTCCTCTGACAACATGATAGCTTGCTTCTTCAAAGCCACCAAGAGAGAAAGAGTGAGTCTGCTAGCAGTATGGAATCTTAGATAGTGTACCATAATCATGGGAATGCCATCCATCATCTTTGCCATATTCAACTGGTTAGAAATAAGTCACAGGTCCCACTCATATTTCAAAGGGCGGAGATGACACAAAGGTATGAACAGCAGGTGGCAGGGACCCCTGGAAGCTACCATAAGGTTTTCTCCCACACGGCCATGGAAGAGCTGGGCTCCCTCTTGGGATCATTGCCAACCCCCCCTCCCCAGCTGCACAGGCCAGTGGTTCCCAGCATAGATGCTCTGGAGAATGCCCAAATGCCTAAAAGGACATCTAGAAAAATCTGAAACAAAAGATTAAGACAAATAAACATACAAGCTTAAAAAAAAGCCACACTCTTGAAACAAGTTTATTGTAGAGAATTTCAAGCATACACAAAAGTAGAACAATATAATGTTCTATGTGTGTGTCATCTATACCTACCACCCACCAACCCATGCTGGTCTCACCCCATGCATGCCCCCATCCACTTTCCCTTCTTTACTTATTTGAAACAAAGTCTGGGGCTCCTGGGTGGCTCAGTGATTGAACGTCTGTCTTTGGCTCAGGTCATGATCCTGGGGTCCTGGGATCGAGTCTTGCATTGGGCTCCCTGCAGGGAGTCTGCTTCTCCTCTCTGCCTCTCTCTGTATCTCTCATGAATAAATAAATAAAATATTAAAAAAAGTCCTGGGCTTCCTATCATTGCATCCAGAAATGTTTCTATATAAATGTCGTAAAAAACTAGTTGGTTTTTTTTAAGATTTTATTTATTCATGAAAGACACATGCATACACAGGCAGAGACACAAGCAGAGAGAGAAGTAGGCTCCATGCAGGGAGCCTGATGTGGGACTTGATCCTGGGACCATGGGATCACACCCCAGACCAAAGGCAGGCACTTAACTGCTGAGCCACCCAGGCGTCCTGAAAAAAAAAAAAACTAGTTTATTAAAAAAGACTTTATTTATTTGCAAGAGAGAGAGTGCATGTGCACACAAGCAAGGGGGAGGGGCAGAGGGAAAGGGAGAAGCAGGCCCCCCACTGGGCAGGGAGCCTGATATCAGGACCCTGAGATCATTACCTGAGCCTAAGGCAGATGCTTAACCAACTGAGCTACCCAGGTGCCCTTAAAAACTAGTTTTAATTATTTATTTTAAGATTTTTAAATTTTTATTTATTCATGAGAGACAGAGGCAGAGACCTAGGCAGAAGGAGAAGCAGGCTCCCCGTGGGGAACCTGATGCAGGACTCAATCCCAAGACCCCAGGATCACGACCTGAGCCGAAGGCAGATGCTCAAGCACTAACCACCCAGGTGTCCCAAAAAACCAGTTTTTAAAAACATAACCATTATACCATTATTTCACCTAAAAATTAACAGTAATTCTTTAATACCACCAAATATTCAGTGTTCCAATTTCCAATTATCTTATGTCTTCATTTACTGACAATTTAAACTTAAATCCAAATAATGTCTCTACATTCAATATGTTGATAAGTCTTTTAAATCTCTAATCTGCAGACCTACTTCCATTTTTCTTTGTCTTTTTTTTTCTTGAAGTACTCATTTGTGGAAGAGATTGGTTTTTGGTGGTTTTTTTTTGGGGGGGGGGTCCTGCACAGTTTCCCAGTCTAGAAGTTGCTGACACACTACAGTTTTAAAAAGTGAGCTTATTGCAAAATCAACTCCACAAATACTCTTCAAAGATTTACTAAATGGTCTTTTTCTCAGTAATTATGTCATCTTTCTTTACTTTTCTTTCCTCCCTGCTTCCTGAATTCATTTATCTTGATCACCTCTGAATCAATAACAAAAAGTTTTTGCAAAACTGCCATCTGCTTTCCCCTGGGATTTATATCTTAAAACAAATTTTCCTCAATTGAATTCAAATTGAATAAGAGCATTGAAACCAAGGATCCCTCATTAGACAGTTTGTTATTTCAAAGCATTTTCTATTTACCATGCCTTATTTAGAATCCAGTATAATCCTGTGAAGGCAATTCTGTTTGTTCAAAATGGTGTATAATTGGGAATAATTGCAATTCCCTATCTGACATAAAGTCTCCCGAGTTTTTTTTATTAGAGAAATTTAATTTATTAGAAACATTGTACCATCTGAATCTATTAATGTAACATTTCTTTTAATTTATATTCCAAATTAGGTTGTACTACATCAAGAAATAATCACAATTTTAAATCCATCTTAAAAATCATTCGTCAGAAGTTTGCACTGATTTCTTTTTTAAATTTATATTTATAATTCCATTATAATACATGCATATACTGGAAAAAGTCAATAAGACTCTTGCACTTACAAAAAAAAAAAAAAAACCTCAACAACTCAACAATCCTTTTCCCTACCTGTCCTAACTCCAGACCTTGCTTCCTCTAGACAGTCAGCATTTGACAACTTTCTTTTTTTTTTTAATTATTTATTCATGAGAGAGACACACAGAGAGAGGCAGAGACATAGGTAGAGAGAGAAGCAGGCTCCCCACAAGAAGCCCAATGTGGGACCTGATCCCAGATCCCGGGATCATGACCTGAGCCAAAGGCAGATGCTCAACCACTGAGCTACCCAGGCGTCCCAGCTTCCTTTTAAAAAAATTTTTTATTTATTTATTCATGAGAGACATAGAAGAGAGGCAGAGACATAGGCAGAGGGAGAAGCAGGCTCCATGCAGGGAGCCCGATGTGGGACTCGATCCCGGACTCTGGGATCACACCCTAAGCTGAAGACAGATTCTCAACCGCTGAGCCACCCAAGAGTCCCAAAAATCAACTTTCCGAAATGTTGTGGACATCTCTCATTCGCTGTCCTTGCCTTTCTTGTTTCCTCTGCTCTTGGGGGATTATACTTTTTAATTTATTTTTATTTGGTGGGGAGAGGGGGATCATACCTTTTTAATTCTTTATCTGTAATTCTCGTGGTATTTGGGAGGAAGTGGAGATGAATGTATATATGTTCAGTTTCCATATTTAGCTTTCAGTTTGCTAGTTCCTTCATTGATAGTCCAGAAATGGTGTCAGAGTTGGCTCCTAGGGAGCCTGGGTAGCTCAGCGGTTGAGCGTCTGCCTTTGGCTCAGGGCGTGATCCTGGAGTCCCGGGATCGAGTCCCACATCGGGTTTCTTGCAGGAAGCCTGCCTCTCCCTCTGCCTGTGTCTCTGCCTCTCTCTGTGTGTGTCTCTCATGAATGAATGAATAAATAAATCTTTAAAAAAAAAGTTGGCATGCACCCCCTCTACCCCCAATGTCTCCATCCTCTTTGAGGAGGTAGGTCTTCGGGCTATCTCAGCAAAGTGCCATCTGTGGTTTCTAGTGCAGCCTCTGGCTCCCAGGGGGCCATGGTGAGTGAATCCCTCTTGTCATGGGATGGCACTTCCCAGAGCGCCAGGTGGCCCTGTGAGAACGTCTGTGGAGGCCTCTTCTCTCTCGACCTTTCTCCCTCAGAAGGATTATAGTGTTGGCCGCAGGCCTGCAACACTGAGGACCACCCCGACATGTAACTTTGCACCCGACTCTTCTGTCTTTGGGGCTCGTGCCCCCCCCCTTTAATGGTGCCACAGAGGCTAGGGCGTGACCTCTGTGCGGTGGTGCTGGTTCGACAGCTGGCCCTCCTGAGGGAAAGAAGCCAGGCCTGTAGCATTTGCCGGTTTCTGTGGTGTAAATACGACCAAAGCGGATTCCAGGCCGCCGCTGTGCCCTGGCGTCGCAGGAGAGGCGCTCATGGGGAGCGGCCGAGCAGACGCCCGCGCGCCGCCCTGGGGAGCGGGGCTCGGGAGGCCTCCCGCGGGCCTGCCCAGGCAGGAACGCGGTCCTTGGCCTTTCCATCCGGCCCTTCGCTCACTCCTGGCCCGAGGCTCCCGGGCCGACCGTGCCAACCCTCCGGCTCCGCCCCGGCTGCCCGACCCTGCCGGCCCAGGCCCCTGAGGCGCGGCGCTGGGTGAGGCGAGCTCCGTGGCGCCGCGCGTTTGTCTCTGCTGCTGCTTGAAATGTGCGTTCGGGGGGGGAGGGGGGGGGGTCTTAATTCTCTGTTTCTACTCCACTCTGGTGTGGTCAGAAGAACCTCCTTGTAAAGGTAATTTCGCGCACGCGTGAGAGAGCGCTGGCACATTGCCATGGGGTTTGACCCAGGGCAGCTTCCTGCCACCGAGGACGGAGCGACCAGGCAACTGGGCTCCTTGCTCCGCAGTCCCGCTGATGCCACTCTGTTTCTTCCACAGTTGACAGGCCCGTCAGAGTGTACGCGGATGGAATATTTGACCTCTTCCATTCCGGTCACGCAAGGGCACTTATGCAAGCAAAAACACTGTTTCCCAACAGCTACTTGTTGGTTGGAGGTAAGAACTGCATTTTCTCTTTGTCTAGAAAATTCCTGGATGATGCGCTTTCTGGAAAGGACCCCTCTCAGAGTCCCATTATTAAAATCTCACAGGGTTGTTACTCCCACTGCAGCTGATGCTGGCTCACCTGTTGGCCGCCCGGAATGGAATGTGACATCCAAAAAGCCATAGGGGATTCCGTCATGGGATTATACACACCGATTCCCAGAGAGAGACGGGCCAGTAATGCCACCAAGGGCAACGGCTTCATGTTTTCCGTTAATGCCTTTCTTCTTGTGATTGAGGCATGATCACATTTGTGTTTCTAAAATTTTCTGGAGGGTTAGGAGAAAAACAATATTATTTTGATTTCAAGTCCTAGAGAGCTGAGGAGCTTAAGGATGATTAAGGGTAAACGAGGTCATTGTCTATTCCCTCTGTGTGGCCCACGGCACTTAGGCTGTTGCTGCGCTAACCTAAAGTAGTGGCTCTCAATGACCCTAATTAATGGGGCTTAGGAGTGTGTGTTAAAGAAAGGGAGATTTATATCCCTGGGTAATTTTGGTTCACGGTGAAGGAAATGGCTTACTTCATACGCTTGTGGAAGAAGGGTGGTTAGATGCAGACAGAAATTTTCATCCTCCGGAAGGCCTACCGATTTCAATGTAGGTAGATAGTACCTGCGTAGGGAGACCTGTATCTGGCCTCTGTAGCTTCTGGAAGCACCATAGCCCTTCGTCGTGATCAGTTTTTGTGCCATTAGGTGAACTAGGCACTGTCAACCCTTAAACCTTTACTGTGAGGAAAAAGCTGCTGGTAAGAGACCATGTCTCAATTTTTACAATATTTTGTTACCTTCTGTTAGTTTAAGACTACGTTTTGGATAATTGAGAGGCACCTTTCTACAGATTTTACTGAGGATGGTGACTGCGTGGTTAATTGAATGGAGTTCTTTCCAGAAGAAAGAGATGATGAAAGGCAATGATTACTGGACACGTCACGCAGACGGAACCCGAGGCAGGCAGAAAGCCCATCTGTTGTTCATTTCTTTTTATCTTGAGTGGAAAACCATTTCTGAAAGGAGCACTACCACCTGGAGTGTGGACTTTGCTGCTGAGGCCCTGGGGAGACCGCTGCAGTGTTTTGGTGACCCAAGTTTGGAGGTGGTTTGATGTGGGTCACACTTAGGAACACTCGCCATGGCTCTGAGTGATTACATTAAAGGTGGTACTGGGGGCATGGCATCAGAGCTCAGTGACCATGAGTGGCATTGCTGTGGCAAATGTGTTTTGATAAAATTGCAGACAAGAGAAAGTACAGTCTTCCTTCGAGGTATGTAGTAGTTACCTTCCTCTAAAATCCAGCGTCTCACAGCTATTCCAGAAATACTATGTGATTAGATGTAAAACAAAGTTAGGTTCTAGACTAAAATGATTTAAAACAATTGTGCAGGTGTGCTGTGGCAAAAATCCTGCATATTGTGGCAAAAAATCTCCAATGAAGCTGCCCCCGTACCTTGAAAGATGTTTAGCATCATTGGCACCCTTCCCACTAAATGCTAGTAGCTGCTTCCACTCAGTGTGACAACTAAAGATGCCCCACAAATTTCCAGAAATGCTTCCTAGGGGATAATGAGGCCCCTGTCAAAAACCATTGTTTTAGATTAAGAGTTTTCAAACTTTGATCCTCACAATCCCTAAAAAGAATTTTGAAATAACTGTATATACCTTTTTTCAATTTTTTAGGTTGACACCTCAAATTTTGTATTCTGTAAAAGATGTACTTTCTTTAATATTATAAATATTGACATTTTAAAAATTCAATATACTTTTTAAGGGAAGTTTTATGTTCACAGCAGAACTGAGGAAAAAGTGCAGAGAATTCCCATACACCCAAACATACACACCCCCCTTATCATCAACATCCCCCACCAGAGTGATACATTGGTTACAGTCCATGAGCCTGCACTGACACGTCATCACCACCCAGGAGTCCATACTTTACGCTAGACTTTGCTCTCACTGTTGCACATTCTGTGTGTGGGTTTTGGCAAATGTATAATGCCATGTGTCCACTATTGTAATATTGTACAAAATTAATTTTACTGCCTTAAAAATTCTCTGCGCTCTGCCTATTCATCCGCCTCTCCTCCAGCCCATGGCAACCACTTAGCTTCTTACCATCTCTATAGTTTTTTTTACAAAATGCCATTTAATGGAAATTTTATAGTACGTGCGTACCTTTTTCAGATTGGCTTTTTTCACTGAGTAATACTTATTCAAGGCTCCTCCATACTTTTCATGGCTTGCTAGTTCACTTTGTAGTCTTGGTGTATCAGACTGGATGGACCACGGTTCATCCATTTCTTACTGAAGGACACCTGGGTGCTCCCAAGATTTGGCAATTATGAATAAAGCTGATATAAACATCCATGTGCAAATTTTTATGTGGACATAGGTTTTTCAACTCCTTTGGGACCAACTAAGGAGCATGATTGCTGGATTGTATGTTAAGATATGTTAAGTTCTGAGGCATCTGGGTGGCTCACTCAGTTAAGCGTCCTACTCTTGGTTTTGCCTCAGGTCATGATCTCAGGGTGGTGAGATTGAGCCCCGAGTTGGGCTCTCTGATCAGCGCAGAGTTTGCTTAAGGCTGTCTCCCTTTCCCTTCCACTTGCATGTGCATGCGCTTCCGCTCTCTCTCTCTCATAAATAAATAAATAAATAAATAATCTTTAAAAAAAATAAATAAATAATCTTTATAAAGAGTATGTTTTGTACAAAACTACCAAATAAATAAATAAATAAATAAATAAATAAAATATTTATAAAAAGAGTATGTTTTGGGGACACCTGGGTGGCTCAGTGGTTGAGCGTCTGCCTTCGGCCCAGGGCGTGATCCTGGAGTCCCGGGATCGAGTCCCGCATCGGGCTCCCTGCATGGAGCCTGCTTCTCCCTCTGCCTGTGTCTCTGCCCCTCTCTGTGTATCTCTCATGAATAAATAAATAAAATCTTAAAAAAAAAAGAGTATGCTTTGTATGAAACTGCCAAACTGTTCCACAAGTGGCTGTACCACCTTGCATTTCCTGCAGCAGTGCATGAGAATTCCTTTTTTTAAAATTTTATTTATTTATTTATTCATGAGAGACACAGAGTGAGAGAAAAAGAGAGACACAGGCAGAAGGAGAACCAGGCTCCATGCAGGGAGCATGAGAGTTCCTGATGTTCCATATCCTCACCGGCATTTGGTGCTGTCAGTATTTTGCATTTTGGCTTTTGTAATAGGTATATAGTGGTATTTCATTGTTCTCTTATTTTGCAATTCCCTGGTGACGTAAGCTGTTGAACATCTTTTCATATGCTTACCTGCCATCTCTGTATCATCTTTGGTGAAGTATGTGTTCAGATCTTTTGTCATTTTTTAAATCTGTTTGTTTATTTTCTTATTGTTGGGCTTTAAATGTTCCTTGTATAGTTTGGGTGTTCGCATAACAGCCCTTTATCTCTTCTATCTTTTTCAAGCATTTTTGCCCAGCCAATGGTTTGTCTTCTCATTTCCTTTACATTGCCTTTCACAGAGCCACAGTTATTAATTTTAACTCAGTGCAGTTTATCGATTGTGTCTTTGATGGTCTGTGTGTTGTGTCTAAAAATCACTGCCTACCTACCCAAGGTCATCTAGGTTTTCTCCTAGGAGTTTTATACTTCTGTGTTTTACATTTAAATCTATGGTCCATTTTGAGTTAATTTTTGTGAAGAGTATAAGATTTGTGTCTAGAGTAATATTTTTTTTGCATGTGGATGTCCAGGGTTTTTTTTAACATCATTTGTTGAATAGACTGTTTTTGCTATATTGTCTTGTCTGTGCTCCTTTGTCAGAGATCAGTTGACTATATTTGTGTGAGTCTATTTCCAGACTCTCTTTTCTGTTCCATTGATCTGTTTGTCCATTCTTTTACCAGTTCTATACCTTCTTGATTACTTTAGCTTTATAGTAAGTACTGAAGTTGGGTAGTGTGAGTCTTCAAGTTTGTCAACTTCTCCAATATTAATTTGGCTGTTCTGGGTCTTTTGCCTCTCCATATACACTTTAGCATCAGTTTATCAATAGCCACAAAATAAGTTGCTGATGTTTTTATTGGAATTGCATTGAATCTATAGATGCATTGACATCTTGACAATACTGAGTTTTCCTGTTCATGAGCATAGAATATTTCTCCATTTATTATGTTCTTCGATATCTTTCATCAGAGTTTTGTAGTTTTCTTCATATAGGTCTTGTACATATTTTGTTAGATTTATACCTAAGTATTTCATTTTGGGAAGGGGAAGTGCTAGCTTAAACAGTAACACATTTTTAATTTCAAAACTCACTTGTTCATTGCTAGTATGTAGGAAGGTGATTGACTTTTATGTAACAAACTTGTATATCCTGCAACCTTGC
This sequence comes from Canis lupus familiaris, assembly GCF_011100685.1. NCBI lineage: Eukaryota > Metazoa > Chordata > Mammalia > Carnivora > Canidae > Canis > Canis lupus. The sequence continues at coordinate 20,218,396 of NC_049260.1, read as the reverse complement.
TATAGTTGATTAAAAATTAGTTCTAGGGGATTTTTTTTGGTAAATTCTTCCAAATTTTCTACATAGGTGGTCATGTCATCTGTGAACAAAACCAGTTGTATTTCTTCCTTCTCAGTTTGTATACTTTTTATTTCCTTTTCTTGGCTTATTGCACTAGCTAGGATTTCCAGTATAATGTTGAAAAGCAGTGGCAAGAGGGGATATTGTTGTCTTGTTCCTGATCTTAGTGGGAAAACTTCAACTTTCTCTCTAGTAAGTATGATGTTAGCTGTAGGTTTTTTTTGTAGATAGTGTTTATCAAGTTGACTAAGTTCCTCTCTATTCCATTTTCTGAGAGTATTTATCATGAAGGAGTATTGGATTTTATCAAATGCCTTTTCTGCATCTATTGATTAGATCTTGTGATTTTCCTCTTTACCTTGTTGATGTGATGGATTACATTAATTGATTTTCAAATGTTGAACCAGCCTTGCATACCTGAGATAAATCCCACTTGGTCATGGTATATAATTCTTTTTATACATTGATAAGTTTGATGTATGAATATTTTATTGAAGAGTTTTGCATCCATGTTCATGAGAGAACTTGGTCTGAGTTTTTTTCTTATAATGTCTTTTTTTTTAATTTTGGTATTAAGGTAATGCTGGCCTCATAGAATGAATTAGGAGGTATTCCTTCTGCTTCTGTCTTCTGGAAGAGATTGTAGAGAATTGGTATAGTTTCTTCCTTAAATGTTTGGTAGAATTCACCAGTGAACTCATCTGGGCCTGATGTTTTCTCTTTTAATAGAAGGCTATTAGATATTGATTCAGTTTCTTTAGTAGACATAGGCCTATTCAGATTGTCTATTTTTTCTAGTGTAAGTTTTGACAGCTTGTGTCTTTCATGGAATTGGTCCATTTTGTGTAAGTTACCAAATTATGGAGTTGCTCATAATGTTCCTTATTATCCTTTTTATGTCCCTGAGATCACAATAATGTCCCCTCTTAAATGTCCTATATTAATAATTTGCATATTTTCTCTTTTTTTCTTAGCTTAACTAGAGGCTTATAAATTTTCTTGATCTTTTTAAAAGAATCAGCTTTTGGGTTCATTGATTTTTTTTTTCTCTATTGGATTCCTATTTTCAATTTCATTAGTTTCTCTTCTGATTTTTAAAAATATTTTATTTATTTATTCATGAGAGACACAGACTGAGAGAGAGGCAGAGACACAAGCAGAGGGAGAAGCAGGCTCCATGCAGGGAGCCCGACGTGGGACCCGAGCCCGGGACCCCAGGATCACACCCCGGACCGAAGGCAGGCACCAAACCGCCGAGCCACCTAGGGATCCCCTCTCTTCTGATTTTTATTATTTCTTCTGCTGACTCTGGGTTTAATTTGCTCTTCTTTTTCTAGTTTTCTAAGGTGGAAGCTTAGATTATTGACTTGAGATATTTAGACTTTTTAGATTTTCTTTTATTTTTCCAATATATGCATTTAATGCTACAAATCTCCCATTAAGCGGTTTTCCCTGCATTTCAGACATTTTGATAAGCTGTATTTTTATTTTAATTTACTTTAAAATATTTAAATATTTCTGTTGAAATTTTTTTTTACTGAGGTGTTATTTAGAAGTATGTTGCTTAATCTCCAAGTATTTGGGGATTTTCCAGGTATCTTTCTGTTTTCGGTTCCTAGTTTAATTCTCTTGCAGTCTGAGAACAGACATCGTATGATTTCTATTCTTCTAAATGTGTTATGGTCTGTTTTATGGCCCAGAAAGTTGTCTGTCTTGGTGAATGCTTCATCTGAGCTTGAGAAAGTTGTGTATTCTGCTGTGGTTGGATGAACTAGTCAGTAGATGTCAATTATATCCAGCTGACTGATGGTGCTGTTGAGTTCATCTATGTCCTTGTTCATTTTTTGTCTGCTAGGTGTTAAAGCTTCCAATTCTTATACTGGATTTATCTATTTCTCTTGCAGTTTGGTCAGTTTTTGCATCATATATTTTGATTGTCCGTTTTTAGGCACATATACATACATCAAGGATTGCTATGTCTTCGTGGAGTATTGACCCTTTTATAATTATGTAAAGCCCCTCTATTCTTGATAACTTTCCTTGTTCTAGAGTCTACTCTCTCTGAAATTAATGTACCTGCTTCCGTTCTCAATCCCTTTTAATGTATATATGTTTACATATTTAAAGTGGGTTTTTTGTAGACAGTATACAGTTGGGTCTTGTTTTTTGATCCACAATCTCTGTCATATAATTGATTAAATCTAGACCATATGTGTTCCAAGTGATTATTGATATAGTTGATTTAATATATACCATTTTTTTTGTTTTCTGTCGCCTTTGTGTTTTGTTCCTACTCATATCTTTCACACGTTTTTTACCTTTTGTGGTTTTAATTTAGCATTTTATATGATTCCACCCCCCCTCCTTTTCTTAGCATATATACTTCTTTTTTTTTCACTTTTTTAGTGGTTGCCTAAGAGTTCATAATATACATTCTAAACTAATCCAAGTCCACTTTCAAACAACACTATACTAGTACTGCAAGTATCTTATAAAAACAAAATATTTCTTATTTCTCCCTCCTACCCCTTGTATCATTGTGGTCATTCATTCATAATTGAATATATTGTTGCTGTTACTATTTTGAACAAACTGTTCATCTGTTAAATGAATTAAGAATAAGAGAAATAAAATGTTTTTTCTTATCTTACTCATTCTTGAATGCTTCTCCTTTCTTTATATAGATTTGAATTTCTGACCCATCATTTTCCTTCTCCCTAAAAAAACCTTTTTTTTTAAAGAAGAAAATTTAAAAATATTTCTTGCAAGGCACATCTACTGGAAAGAAATTCTCTCATTTTTTGTTTGTTGGTTGAGGTCTTTATTCTTCCTTTTTGAAGGATAATTTACAGGGTACAGTAATCTAGGTTGGTGGGGGTTTTTTCCTCTCAACACTATTTCCTTCCATTCTCTTCTTTCTCACATTGTTTCCGTGGAGACATCCATTGTATTTTTTTTTATCCTTGCTCCTCTGTAGGTAAGCTGCTTTTATCCTCTGGATTCTCCTGAATTTTTTTTTCCTTTGGGATTTTTCCTTTTTTAGTATTCTCTAACATTTAAATGAGATGAATGGGATTTTATGATTTGTGGATGAATATATTATTGCTAGAATGAGACAGGGTTTAATATAGATTTTATTCTTATTTTTCCTTATTATAGATATAAGCGCCAAATATTTTGTTTACACAAATATTTAGATGGAAATGAAAGTTTGTTATAGTGAAATAGAAGTTTCTTATAGTTATAAGCCACTCAGTCTTTGAACTCTTGAGTTATTTGCCATGTATCACAAAAATAATTTATTGTTGTCAACAAAATAATTTTAATGGTCTATCAAGTGGCAGTTTATTAAGGTCCTCTTTTCCAATTTGATGCAAGTAATAGTTTAGAAATGACTTGACTTGCAAGAAGATTTGTTTCCAAGCTGTTAGAATCATTTGCTTGCTTTCTTTCTGGGAAGTATAACAAAAAGGCTTCACCAAGACTTACCAAATGATTCCTAATTGTAACCCTTACTCTTTCACTTGAAAGCAACTTGCTTAAGCAGAAATACTTAGAAAGGGTTGGGGAAATAAAAATATTGGTAATTTCATTATACCTTTGTCAATCCAATAATTTTTGATAAAATGGTTTTATCATTTTCTTAAAACTTAAAAAAAGGGAAATCTTAGGGCTGTCATCTTTGCTTACTAACTCTGCAGAATATACCACCTAACCTAATTGGCAAAGGTAGTCCTTGCTGTCAAATCTGCTAAAAAAACCTGGAGAAAAAGTCTTTCCAATTCAAATATGTTAATGTATTTCAGGAAACCTTATAAAAACCGCTGAGAAATACATTATAGAATGCATTGTATGAAATAGAATGAGTCAAGATTAAAGTTATGTAGCTGTAATATAATAAGTTACAAACAAGACAATAAATCATTATTCTTAATTTATAGTAATGCAATGTAAATTATAGGTAAAATAGTACCATATTTATAAGGAGAGGCATATAATAAAAGAACATGTTATTTCTTCTCTAAATATTGATTGGTGTGTGTGTGTGTGTGTGTGTGTGTGTGTGTGTGTGTGTTTGTGTGTGTGTTAAACTCTGGTGTTTGGGGATCCCTGGGTGGCTCAGTGGTTTGGTGCCTGCCTTCGGCTCAGGGTGTGATCCTGGAGTCCTGGAATCGAGTCCCACATCGGGCTCCCTGCATGGAGCCTGCTTCTCTCTCTGCCTGCCTCTCTCTCTCTCTCTCTCTCTCTCAATCTGTCTCATGAATAAATAAATAAAATCTTAAAAAAAAACTCTGGTGTTTGGCTTTTGGGGAAAATTAAATAAAATATAAAAATCAGAAATGACTCACTTATCTTTATTAGATACCATGGGTATGCTTCCCCTGTGTATTTAATAATAGAAAAGGGAATATACTACTAAAAAAATAATTTGGCAGTAGATATTTTGTGTTAGGAGGAGATAGAAAATAATACACATTTTAGAAGAGGAAATAGGATAAGGATTATCTATAAATAGAGTTTTATAGTGTGATCTGATAAAATACATTTTAATTTCTTTTTAAAATGATGCATATGAAATCTGAAAAAAAGCATGTAAATGTTTTATCCATGTTTTTATTCCAGTATATTTTGAGAAAATTGATAATTCTAGAAAATATTCCAGTTACATTTCTAGGATGCAGTGGTATCCGCCTATACAGCTTTGCCCTATTGAGATGATTTTAAAGTGAATAGCTGGGGAAAATGCTTACTCTTAGCCAAAAGAGAAAATGCATTTCTAGGATCCAATATGAGTATTGAGAATAGCTGGAAAAATGCTTACCCTTAACTACATGAAAAAGCCATTTTTAGCATTCAATATTTCTTTCCATTGCTCCTTTTGCTTTGAATTCCTGGGCCTTATCCCTCAAGATCCCTTTGACAATAGGTGGGAGAATGAAAAGGCACAGTTGTTAGGCAACAATTTGCATTATTCCCCACTCTACCGTAATTGGTTTGCAACACCTGGCTTTACCTATAACAGAAATGTTTGTAAGACAGGAGGCTCTTAGAGGTGTATGGTGTTTGCAGTAGTCATTAAGCAAGATTTCCCTTTGGCCTGAAGCCTTAACCCCCTGCCCTTGCAGTGCAGCACAGTAAGATTTGGATAATGTCTTTCTTTTGCATAGTGGAGTAAGGGTAATTTTGGACAGAGGCTTTCTCTGGACCATTAATTTTAGGAAAGGGTACCTTTGGAATTTCAGGATCTGGAAAATGAGTCCTTTAAAGCTTCTTGTGTTTGGATCGATTCTCTCTCTCTCTCTCTCTCTCTCTCTCTCTCTCTCTCTCTCTCTTTCTCTCTTGTAAATAAATAAAAATCTTAGAGAGAGAGGATCGATCCAAACACAAGAAGCTTTAAAGGACTCATTTTCCGGATCCTTTTTTTTTTTAAAGAAAGAGTAGTTTAATGAACATTTATTGTGCATTTCAATCAAGTGAAAGGCCCCATCCTAGGCTGAGGGAAATACAAGTGAAAATAAGATTCAGCACCCCCCCCCCATCTTTCCAGAGTAGTGGATACAGGTACAAGCTACTTTGTAAGGCAGGCTTTTTTTTTTATAAGTACCATATTTAATGCACAATTAAAATATTGTGGGAATGGACAGGAGATTCACTCAGAATGAAATTTTTGCTTCAACTACTTTGTAAGGCAGGCTTTTTTTTTTATAAGTACCATATTTAATACACAATTAACATATTGTGGGAATGGACAAGAGATTCACTCAGAATGAAATTTTTGCTTCAAAGACCATTGCACCTGATTTTCTGATTTATAACTGTCACAGAGCCACAGAAGGATGGTACCCCTCCTCAACCTTAGCAGGAACAGAACTGCCTGTCCAAATGGCTGCCACGTCTCACACCCAAGCACTGGGCAGAAAAAGCACAGGTCAGACTAACCAAAGCAGAAGACAGAGAGAGAGAGAGAGAGAGAGAGAGAGAGAGAGAGAGAAAGAGATCACAAGCAGGGGGAAGGGCAGAGGGAGAAGCAGACTCTCCACTGAGCAGGGATCCTGAGGCAGGGCTTGATTCCCAGACCCCAGGACCATGACCCGAGCCGAAGGCAGATGCCCAACTGGCTGAGCCACCCAGGTGCCCTCCCCCCTTTTTTTAAAACTTAAATTCAGTTCGCCAATACATAGTACATCATTAGTTTTAGATATAGTGTCTGATAATTTATCAGTTGCATATAACATCTAGTGCTCATTGTATCATGTGCCCTCTTAATGTCCACTACCCAATTACCCCACCTCCCTACCTACCTCTCCTCCAGCAACCCCCCAGTTTGTTTTCTTTAGTTAAGAGTCTCTCATGGTTTTTCCCCCTCTCTGATAACTTCTCATTCAGTTTCCCCTCCCTTCCCCTATGATCCTTTGCACTGTTTCTTATATTCCACATATGAGTGAAACCACATGATAATTGTCTTGCTGTGACTGACTGATTTCACTCAGCTTATTAATACCCTCCAGTTCCATCCATGTCAATGTAAATGGTAAATATTCATCCTTTCTGATGGCTGAGTAAGATTCCATTGTGTACATATACCACATCTTCTTTATCCATTCATCTGTTGATGGACACCTTGGTTCTTTCCACAGTTTGGCTATTGTGAACACTGCTGCTATGAACATTGGGGTGTAGGTGCCCCTTTGGATCTTGGATATCTCTTGAAAAGTCTTGGTGTATCCCCAGGAGTATGTGTGCCCTAATTCAAAGACCATTACCTTTAGACTATCTTTCTTGAGTATCACAAACCACTTTTAATGGCAGACAGTTCTATGCTGAGGAAAATTAGGGAGTCCTTCACAAATCAGTATTCTATGTTGTTGGTTGAAAGATTGGCTCTTGCAATGATATGAGTAGTTAGCAAATAAAATTCTTATGATGAATTGAAAGAACTTGCCACATTAATTGTGGGGCCCCATATGACTACAGGTAGGTTTGCTGTAGGAGTTTCCTTGGGTGAGCAAGGGCTTCACTCATGAAACCGCTCTGGTCAGGGCAAGTACACAGAAATGTGCTTGGCATAATACTTGGTATTTGGTAGAAATAATTGATTCAAAGACCAGAAACTGTGATAAGTGGAAGTACTATGGTCTGCTTCTCAGCCTTGGGCAAAAACCGACACAAAATGCCATGGTTTTGTACTCTGATTATAGTATCTGCATTTCTAATTTTTAAGCATTATGACCAGTAATAATTTAAAAACTCATTTATGTAAGCTTACCTCGTTGGCATTATTTTAGTGAATTGAAACTACCAATTGTAAAACCCTTTTTTCTTTCTTTTTAATTTAAAAGCTAATGTCATTTGACAAGAAACAACAGGTATTGGCGAGGATGTGGAGAAAGGGGAAGCCTCTTACACTGTTGGTGGGAGTGTAAACTGGTGCAGCCACTCTGAAAAACAGTATGGAGTTTCCTCAGAAAGTTAAAAATACAACTATCCTATGATCCAGCAATTGCACTACTAGGTTTTTACTCAAAGGGTCCAAAAATACTAATTCAAAGGAACACATGCACCCCAATGTTTATAGCAGCATGATCTACAATAGCCAAATTATGGAAACAGCCCAAGTGTCCATCAACTGATGAATGGATAAAGAAGATATGGTGTATATATACACACAATGGAATATTCCTCAGCCAGAAGAAGAATGAAATCTTGCCACTTGCAACGACATGGATGGAGCTAGAGAGTATTATGCTAATGAAATGAGTCAGTGAAAGACAAATACCATATGATCTCACTAATATGTGGAATTTAAGAAACAAACAATTGAGCAAAGGTGGGGGAAGAGACAAACCAAAAACAGACTCTTAACTCTAGAGAATGCACTGCTGGTTGCCAGAGGGGAGGTGGATGGGGGGGGATGGGGGAAACAGGTGAAGGGGATTAAGGAGGCCACTTGTGATGAGCACCTGGTGATACATGAAAGAGTGGAATCACTATATTGTACACCTAAAACTGATATTGCGCTGCATGTGAACTAACTGAAATTTGAATAAAAACTTAAAAAATAATAACATAAAAACTTAATATCACTTAAAAACAAGTCAATAAGTTAACATTTATATCAGATTTTTTCCCCTAAAATCTTTTTTAAGGCCATGAGTCACTAAATACCTACTTCCGACTCTTCAGAGGGGAATAAAAAATAACTACAATAAATGTAATACTACTTCTACTACAGTAGACATAAATATTACCCCATAAACTTGGGTTTATGCTCTCTAGTATTAAATATTCTGCTAGTACTCCATTTTGCCTGACTGATGGGAAACTGAGTCTCAGTCCTTGTTGGGCTATCTTCACCTCCACAGAGTCAGACAAGATTTCCAAATCATTGACGGAAATAAGAGGGGTTTCCAGTCTTGATCCCAGCACCACTGAGCCTGTGCGAAGTGAGGCACCTGCAGTCTGTGCTCACATGGAACCCCAGTGCCCAGGGTTCCATGTCATCAGTCCTCGAGGCTCTGCCACTGGCCCTGCTGCTAATGGGATCCTCAGACCTTTGGCCTCTTCCTCATTTGGTGGAGTTTTCTCTCTTTTTCCTTATTGAATTCTTCTAATGGGTTTTGGCTTGGAGAAAACAGCAGCCAGGAAGGCAGGTTGTGTACGGCTTCTGTGGGGGAATTTGTATCAAGAGGCTGGGCATCTGCTTAGCATGGAGGCAGGGAAAAGACAGCCCACAACACAAAGAATATCCCCAGTGATAGTTTTACACTACTATTAACAAATGGCAAATGTTAGTGAGCATTACTCTCTCCTCAGATGATCAATTTGATTATCAAAATTTTGCAACATGTTTTAAAGACAGATGACTGAATCTTAAAAGACTTTGAGTAATTTCCCCAGTCTTTAGTAGCTGAGCGGGGATTAGAACCCAAGTCTGTTTGGTTCCAAAGTTCATCCCTTATGTTCCATTTTCTCTCCTGCTGAGTACTGGTAGTATTTCATTTTGAACATAGTGAGCTGCCAGGATAGGTTAGCTACAGTTTGAGCTCCCAGATAACTCAGTGAACTCATCCATGGAACACCATCGCTCAGAGTTCCCCATCTGGTTGTCAGAGTGCATTTGCCAAGACTCAAGAACAACAGTGCTGCTTTGGGCGTAATTAATGTTTAGACAATAACCGGTCGGCATGTTCAGCTGTTTCTTGAGGTCACTCCTGGGATATGAAAATAGGACCCCAGATTGGCATAAACAGGATGTTTGCTTTCTTTATGCTCTGTCAGGAGGCCATTATTTCGGTCATCTAGAAGTTACACCAAATTGCTCAGGTGCCGGTTCAGAAGGGGAAAGGATATGGCTAGCCTAGTTTTGTGTTGTTTAAAATAGAAAATCAATGTATCTGAAATCTATTTCTGCTCAGTATGAATCTTGAGGTAGTATATTAATAAAGTCTTAACAGAACATTTAAAAAGTCTTAGATCAATTTTAAAATTGCATATCTTGACCCATAAATAATCCTATTTATGGAGTCAAAAGCCAATGCAGTCAGGGAATCAGTATATAACCTAGTCATCATGGCCCTACTACCTGCCCCCCACCACCCACTGTGCTAGAGTGATGGATGACTCAGAAACAGGCTGGGCTCTTCACTCAAGATGTTCATAGCATGCTTCAGGGGCTTTTGAATGTTGTATATATCAGAATTCTCCCTGAAGCTTGTCAAAAATAGAGCTGCCTAGGCCCTACTCCAGATTCACTGTCTTAATTCATTTGGTCTGCTACAACAAGACACCACAGACTGGCTAGCTTAAAAACAGCAGAAGTTTATTTCTCACAGTTTGGAAGGCTGGAAACTCCAAGATAAGGCACTAACGTGGTGTCCTGCTGGTGAGGGTCCTCTTCTGGATGCATAGTCATTCCCTTCTTGCTGTTTTCTCACATGGTGGAGGGTGCTAGGGAGTTCTGTGGAGGCTCTCTTATAAGGCACTAATCCTGTTAATAAGGGTTCTAACCTTAAGACCTAAGCACCTCCCAAAGGCCCTACTTCCTAAATACCGTTACCCTTGAGAGTTAAGATTTTTTAAAAAGATTTTTATTTATTTATTCATGAGAAACACAGAGAGAGGCAGAGACACAGGCAGAGGGAGAAGCAGGCTCCATGCAGGGAGCCCGAGTAGGACTCCAGGATCCTGCCCTGAACTGAAGACAGACACTTAACTGCTGAGCCATCAGGTGTCCCATTGGGGTTAAGATTTTAACAAATGAATTTGGGGGGGGGCACATTCAGACTATAGCACCCACTGAATCAAAATCTTGGGGAGTGATACCCAGGCATCTTTCTATTTAGCAAGCTTCTTAGATGACTCTGATGCTCATTAAACTTTTTGAACCAGCCACGTGGTTGATGGTGTTTGGGTAACATAAACCACTAAATGTTTTCTTTATTTGCTCTTGTATAGGTCTATATAACATCTCAGAAAGTATATGTAGGAGATGAAAAAAAAAAGTATATGTAGAAGATGTATAGGCATACACATGTGTACCTAGAGACATACTAGTCTCTTAATTATATGTTGTTAAAATGTGCCTGCAGGTAAATAGTATTTTAAATCATAGTCAACATTAACTGAGCATCTGTATGTTTCGGGCACCATTAATTCATTCAACAAATCATTGTTAAGAGCCCGCTATGGGCCATCAGTAAATGAAGCACAAGTCACTGTCTTCAGAGAGCATATGTTTTAGTAGAAGAACATCGACAGTAAAATTAAATAAGACAATTACATGATGAGGAGTGCCATGGCAAGAGGGATAAGGGATGGCAACCGCCAGGGAGGGGTGGAGGGCAAATGGCAACTTCAGTAGGAAGGCTGGGAAGCCTCAAGGGAGGGGAGGGAATGAGCTCTCTGGATATTTGGAGCACAAGTGTTCCAGGTTTGGGGAACAGGAATGCCCTGTCCTGACCTGAGCAGGAGCGTTCTTGGTGGCTTCGGGACACAGGACACAGCATGGAGGCCAGGGCCTGGGATGCAAGAGGAGCCACGGTCCAAGGACCAGGAATGAGCTGAGGTGTGGGTGTCGTGGTTGCCTGTAGGCAGCTGGAAATGTTTCACTTTTACTCTGGGGGAGACGGGGAAGGGTTCTGAACCCCAGAATGACCACCAGACAGGTTTTAAGGGGATGATTCTGGCCAACAGGAAGAGGCTGCCATGGGTGGGCAAGGCTGGATAAAGAGACTAGTTGGGAGGCTGCCACGGTAACAGGGGAGAGAAGGTGGGGTGCTGGTGAGCTTCAGGGCTCACTCTGAGGGCAGAGGCGGCAGGTCTACATGGGGCTTGGAGGTAGGGGTATGAGGGCTGCCCCGGGAGGTTGGCGGGGACACTGCCTGTGGCTGTGGGCTGCACCTACTCCGTGGCTAGATTTGGTTCTGGATGTGGGTCACCCTTGAGTTCTGAGAAAATAATTGTATTTTTGTTTTTAAAATCTATATTGAACACTTAAATTTTGTAAATTTGTCGTGTGTACATAAAACTTCTTAAGGAGCAGCAGTCAGGGTAGTTTGGCTGTAGTGGGACCTTCAACAGGATATTGGTAAATGGGACTCACAGTGACATTTCTTCCTGACACGTAGGAAAGCTGCCTTTCCCAATGGAAAAAAAAGGCATTCTGGATAGAATAACAGATGATATTCTCGTTCAGTCTATTTCAAAGCACTTTTATGTAAATCCTCAAAAAATCCTTTCTAAGGTTGATAGTGGATGATACTAACTCCCATTTGGAGATTCAGAAACCTGAGATCTAGAAAGGATAAGAAAGTTACAAGATGAGTTCTACTAAATCAGATCTTCTATTTTATGACTTCTTTCTCTTGATTGTGTGGCCTGATGTGTAGTGACTGGACCTCAATCCATGGAACAGAAGTGTGTGTGTGGGTGGGTGGGTATGTATGTGCACACACACATGCAAAAGAATCACACTTGTGTTACTAAGTACAATGATCTAGCAAGGGAATTGGAAATGATAGTTGAAACCTTCTAAAATTCAGGCCTCTTCCTTTTTTTCTCTCTTCCCTCTCTGTTCATTTGGCCATTTTTTTTCCTGAATAGTAATTTTTACTGAAGGGTAGCATAGGAAAATAAAAGACACAGAAGTCCCATTAGGTAGTGTGGAGAATAATTTTGATAAAAGTTGCAGCAGAGAATGAAGTCAAAATTAGCACTAAAATGGAATTCTCAATTGCTGCTGAATTTCAGCTTGCCTTGCTTCCCTGATGCTTGGTTCCTGTAAAAAAAAAAAAAAAAAAAAAAAAAAAGTTTGATTACATCATGTACCAAGTAAGGCTGAGTCCGCTTGTTTTGCTGAACAAGCCCTTTATGTACTAGGATGGCCGCAAGCAGGGCCTGGGCCACGTAGCAGCCTTTAATGCATACGTCTGTTTCAGTTTGCAGTGATGACCTTACCCACAAATTCAAAGGTTTCACCGTGATGAACGAAGCAGAGAGATATGAAGCTCTCAGACACTGTCGCTATGTGGATGAAGTCATTAGAGATGCTCCATGGACACTCACTCCAGAATTTCTGGAAAAACACAAGGTACTTATTCTTCCATGTTCTCTAAATAGCAGAACTAGAGTCTGGTTCTGCAGTCTATATGCAGAAAGCCCAGAAACTTCCACTTTCTACAAGAAGTAACTTCAGGAAGTGTCATGTGGTGTCACTTGATCAAGCACCTGTCTTCTGCCCAGGCCCGGGGACCAATAGCCTCTCATTGCCTCACAATGGGTGCTAGAGCTCGACCACCCACGTCCAAGTGTGGCCTCTCCCCTTTCCTAACTGTGGGACCTTGAGTACGGTATTGAACTCATTTACCTGAGCTGTAAACCTGGGTGATGTTGGTACTTTCCCCATGGGGCTGTTTTGAGAATATAATGAGATCATGTAAGTAAAACCCTTTGAACACTAGCTGGCCCATAGCCAGAGCTCCAAAATGTCATCGTCATTATCACCACCATCATCATTATTGATGCTTGTATATTCACAGGCATCTTTTCCTGGCACAAAGGAATACGCATTGTATCTCAAAAGGCACAGGTCAGCCTTTAAGGAAAGAGCTTTAAAGCTATGATTTTGTGACACTGAGACTCCTACTGATACAAGATTTTTATTAGTTGAAAACATGAGAAATTCTTTTGATCTGCATGAAATTATGTGCTTTGTATCTCCCTACCAGTCCCACATTAGGAGCTATTCTTTCCTTTTATAAGCCGTACCAAAAAAAAAAAAAAAAAACCCAAGATGAAGCTGTTCTAAGAGTTTTCTTTTCTATTTTTAAATTCCTGTTGGAGAAGAGAAGAGAGAACACTGATAAATGTGCATGGGTAATAGCAGAGGAGATAATTTCCCAGCAAGAATAAAAAGCAAAAGGAGAAACTACAATATGATTTACTTCCAGCAATCACTAACACATTTTTACTAAGCATTTATTGTATATTCATCTTGTGCCAGGCATGATGGGGATACCAATGATGGCATCCATGGCCACCACTTGTTATTCACCATGTGCCAGGCACTGTGCTGAGGGCTTTGCCCTCCTACCCCCCATGAATCACATTCAATCTCATGGCTACTCTGAGACTTTGTTGTCGCTGTTGTTGTTATATATTGGAGAGGAGGATGAACTATTAAAAATGAATTTAATAATAACATTTATTGAGTGCTTACTGTGTACTAGTTATCATTTTTAGCACCTTTACATCATTATATCATTCAATCCAGTGATTCTCAAATGGGCTTGAATTTGCCTTCAAGGGACATTTGGCAGTGTCTTCAAACACTTTTGGTTGTCACAGCTAGAGGCGTGCTACTGGCATCTAGCAGGTAAAGGCCAGGGGTGCTGCTAAGCCTCCTACAGGACACCCCCACCAAGAGCGATCCACCTCAGAATGTCGCAATTTCCAATATTCAGAAATACTAAGGTCATTCTTACCACCAATCTAGGAGTTATAGGAGCTAATAAGCGGTGGTGCAGGCAGATCCAACTGCTACTGTAAACTGCCCCTTGAGGTGGAGGGAAGCCTTGGTACAAAGGGCTTCGAAAGCCAGGCAGCAAATTTTTATTTGATGGAGTAAGAAATAGGGAGCCAGTGAAGATCAGCAGGAGGAAGGATGACACAAAGAAAATCTTTTAAGAAGGACCTGTCCCCCACATGACAGGAGGATGGCTTGGAAAGGAGACAGCCAGCTGTGAGGAGGGTCAGGTACAAGTTGGTGTCAGTAGTCTAGGTGGCAGGGTCCTGGATGTGGTGTAGCAGCCACGGAGAGGCCATGATGGGCACGTATGAGAGCAGGTGCATTCACATGCCCGCGCACACCCCAATGGGCATTGCGGCCTTTGTGCTGTGGAAACGGGAGGAAGTAGGGCAAGAAGGCCAATTCTAAGGTGTTTGGAGCCTAGATACCATGGAAAAGTGGAGGTGCCGCTGGGCGGGGACACCAGTTCTCAGGTGGAATTAAATTTCAAACAGGTTGATTTTGTTTTTATTTTTTAAAAGATGTTATTGATTTATTAGAGAGAGGGAGCAAGCATAAGCAGGGGTAAGGGCAGGGGGAGAGCTCCATCCCAGGACCCTGGGATCTGACTCTAGCCAAAGGCAGATGCTTCACCAACTGAGCCATCCAGGTGCCCCTCAAATAGGTTGATTTTAAAGTGACATCAAGGGGTGGCAAACAAAGGAAAGGGTGACTTGGGGCAAATATGACAAGCTTGCTAGATTCAGCAGCCTTCTGTCCCAACAGTAACAGTCGTATGGACCCCACCTGCCTACAAACGTGGTTAGACGAGAAATCAAATAAGAAGAAAGGTGTGAATTTGTTTCCACCACATAAATCATGGCTTAAGTGTGAAGGCTTGTTGCCGTTATGGGACAAGAAATGGAGATTTGGCTTCCTCATTGTAGCAAGGGTGATTGAAATCTGAAGGATGGATGAAGTCTCGAAGGAGAAAGTTTAAAGGGAGAAGGACAGAAGGCCTAGAAAGCCCACTGTCAGAGGAAAGAGAAAGGGACCAGCGAAGGAGACCAACCAATCTAGTTCCCTTTTATCTCTGGAAATAGAGACGGTTGGCAGTACCTTTCAGCCAAGGATTCAGATGCGCATTATAAACTGCTTATTTCAACTGCTTTATTGTGACTGCTTTGTTTAAGTAGGCATTTGCACATCTCAGGCATGCTCATCCATCCCTGGGGTGACATCACTCTTCTCTCCCTCCAACAGATTGACTTTGTGGCGCATGATGACATTCCCTACTCTTCTGCGGGCTCTGATGATGTTTACAAGCATATAAAGGAAGCAGGTGAGTCCCCCCATGCCCACCTGTCCACTGCATGGTGACCATCAGGTTGGATAAGAGACACCTGCCCTAGTCTGGTAGCATAAACATGGAAGGCACTGGAACTTCATGTGTCTGCCAAGTAGCCTTTACAAGCTTCTGTTGATAATGTGCTCAGGCTCAGTCATAGGATAGACAGCATTTAGGTGTTTATAGAAGAAGTAACTTGAGCACCAAAGTCCTCTTTGGTGTACCACTGCTACACCACCTTCTAGTTTGTGGCTCAATTTTAGGGCTCATCAGACTAAAATCCTAGGACCCTATTATTTAAAGGGCACTCATTTTCCTCATTCACGTTCAGGTCCTCAGAATGAAATTATTTTATACTTCCAAGGAAGTTCCTTCCAGAAGACAGATAACTGGGTAATTAACGATCTGGACTCCTTGTCTCCAAAGTCAGTCCTGCCATCTGTCATCCTGTCACATGATAGTAATATCCTCAGGTACCACATGCAGAGGCAAAAAAAGAATAGGTAAATATTTGGGAATGCAGGTAAAGTCTTTCCTTCCCCAAACTGTTAAGCACTGTCGTGGAGGGCAGACATGGGGCCTGAGCTTTGGAAGTTGTTCCAGGTGTCACTAAGCATTTCTTTGAGGGTCAGACACTAGGCTGCCCCAGGGAGTTACCGAGTTTCCTTCCATTGCACACTCCCTGGGGTCAATCCCTTTGTTAAGTTCTGTTCCTATTTGCTGGTGAGCACTTGAGGGAAGTCACCATCAGGCATTGAAACAGATCTGTGGTTGCCAGCCTTGATGGGATTCTCGATGTTCCTTGAGAACATTTGCCTCCCCCTCTTCTGCTTCCTGCCCTAACTCCTCACCCCCTGGGCTTTCTGGGCCAGGCTGACGTCTTTACCCGAACCCCCCTCATCCCTTCCCCGGAGCCCGTTGCCTTTGTTCTTCCTCTCTTCGTTGTGCAGGGTTCCCACTCTCCAGCAGTTTCTTCTCAGCTTACTATTATTTGAAAGTCTACCAGAACAAACCAAACAAACAAAACCCTTCCTCTGCTCCCCCACTCCAGTCACATCCGCCTTCGGGTGTCCCTTGCCAGGCGTCCATCCCCGCCGTCCCTCAGCGGCCTGCGCTCTGACTTTTGCCCCGTCCTCCCCTCGGTGCTCTGACCTGCGGACCAGCACAGCCAGTGGCCTCTTTGCTGGCCTCCTCTGCACATAATGACCCTGTGGACCACTCTCCTCTCATAGGTGCTCCTGGGACACTTCTGGGACCTTCTCTTTCTCTGCAGTCTCTCTCACCACTCCTGGGTTTTGTCGTGGGGTCTCTGCCCCTTAGCCCTGCGCAGCCTCTCCACCTTGTGAGCCTGGGCTCTGCACCGCTTTGTTCAGGCCCTAAATTCCAGCACATGAGTCCATCCTGGTGCCCAGACATACCCCCACTTACCTCTTCTCTAGGCTTGGCATGCCCTTCCTCTGAGGCCCATTGAGGAGCCAGCCATTACATACCCTCTCTCCCTGAGGCATAATTCAGCATCATTACCCCTCCACACCCTCCCTACTCAGACATTCTTTGCAAATGGACCTCCTTTTCAGCTCCCTTCTGATGGCATCTGTGTGTGTGTGTGTGTGTGTGTGTGTGTGTGACTGTCCCTAGCTAGAATGAGGTGCCATGATCTACGCCATGTCTTGTCCATCCTCACATCCCCAGCATAGGCCCTGCTACGTTAGCAGCTCTCATTCAGTGCTGGTGAAGCAAGCAGGTGCCTTTGAAGGAGTATGACGGGAGTTGGCTTGAGACGGAGATCTTCTGTCTGCAAGGGCTCTTCCCACTACGCAGGAAGTAGAGCCATTTACCTAGATAGTTTGGGTAAGCACTCTTGTCTCATGCCCCAAATTTCAAATTACTTAGATTAAAGAGTGGTTTGGGGGATAATTATATCAACCTTGGCATCTGATCTATTTGCTTTCCGTTGGTATCACAGCCATTGAGCCCTTCACCCCTTTATTAACGGGAGATGCTGACTACATGTGTTAATTTATTCCAAACCACCATAACCTCCAAAAAATCTCAGGAAAAGATGGAAGGGTTTGCCGTTTGACTTGTTTCACAAACAATATGATCTTAATAAAAGATCTTTAAAATTCTATCTGGGAATTTGTATTTTTTCTCACTCTATCTTACAAAAGGGAAGAGAATATAAATCACAAATTATAGTTGCTTTTTGGGGCGGATGTATAACGGAATAATAGTCTCAGTTATACACTCACTACCCAACATTTGTTATTTTCCTGAGCTGAGGTTTTTAGTCAGTGTCACAGAGTTTCCAGTAATCACCTAAGAATTAAAATAGTCATTGCTAGTTGCTGCCTGAGAATCTTGGAGTAAGGAAGAGTTTGAGGAAAGGATGGGCTGAAATTGGTATTTTGGCCAAAGGTAGGCATCAAAGTAGATTTTTAATGGCTTGGTTTATTTTCTTCTATTTTGCTTTCTGTCATATATCTCTTCTGTAGGCACTGTAGATATATCCACACATACCTTCTTCCATAAATTACACCATTATCTGGCATGTATGGACACTCTAGTCTTGTGAGTTACCATCTGCTTTATTGAGAGATTTCAAGAAGTCTAATATACCCATTATACTTGAGCCTCCCCCACCAGAGCCATCTCCCCCTGTTCCTAGGGACCACTGGAACTCCACCCCTGTTGGTCCTGCCATCCCTAACCTTCAGCCTGCCACCACTGCAGCCTTTTCCTGGTACTTATGAACTTTTAGACTCTTGAGGTAGGATGGGCTCCTTATGGTCACAAATCCAGTCTTCTAGCCCCTCCTTGGCATCACTGCCATTTCCTGGTGGAACTGGTACTTGTATAGCTCCCATCTCCTACGTCCCAAGGCAGACATTCCATCTTTGGGTGGTCTTGACTCTCATTAGTGAACCCAGGAATTCCTTGAGGGTGTCCAACAAGCTAGGAATTGTTGGGGTGGGAAATGGGATGCAAATATAAATAAGACATAGCTCTCAGCCACTGTTGAGAGCTGAGAGAGACCATAAGTAATTACATCAAAATATTATTAGTCTCTGGAGGAGTATGTACTATATAGGCCCAGGAGGCATGTCCAAAGGTGGGAATACATGAAGAAGTGCAGCGCATTTGGAGGAAATTAATGTTCATCTAGTATAGGGTATGTAGAGGTGAGAGCAGAGATGGAGTCTGACAGGATGGGGTAGTTTAGACTTAATTCTATATGTCACATGGAGCCAGATGCCATTGAGAATCAAGGAAGTGCCACGAGCAGGTCTCTTGTGGGGGAAGGATCACCTGAGTAGGACAGGAGTCATTTCTGTATTGAACTTCCTTAGGAAGTCGCCATTTCCACAGGTGACAGGAAAAAAACCAGGCTTGACCTTTACAGTAATTCAGACCCTTCTAGGTTTGCACTGGGACTATGTAGAGTTAACTTTTGGCCCTTTTCTCCTGGGGTGATCTACATTTCTGGGGCCTATGTATTGGCCCAGCATTGGGTAGGGAACTGGTTTTTGCTGATCTTTCACTGTGTGGTATCAAACCTGATCAGCCATCATCTGTGGCCATCAGGCCCCTGTCGTAGCCTTCTGACAATCACCTCCTCCATCTCTTCCCCAGCCACCTCCCCCTTTAGCCTGTCCTTGCCATGGCCTGTGCTACAGGCGTACCACCCAGCAGTCATGCTGACTGTTACTTTATTTTATTTTATTTTATTTTATTTATTTTATTTTATTTTATTTTATTTTATTTTATTTATTTTCAAAAGATTTTATTCATTCATGAGAGAGGGAGAGAGAGAGAGAGACAGAGACAGAGAGACAGACAGAGACACAGGCAGAGGAAGAAGCAGGCTCCATGCAGGGAGCCTGATGTGTGACTCCAGGATCACACCCTGGGCCAAAGGCAGGCGCTAAACTGCTGAGCCACCCAGGGATCCTCAGTCATGCTGATTTTAAATCCCTGCTGTTTTCAGTGATCCTCCAGAGGGCCCCCGGAGAACTTTAAAAACGTCCTCCATAATCTACTGGAGGGCTGTGGGGGGGGGGGATCCATGTCGGTCCTGGAGGTAAACAGAGTACCAGCCCCTGTGCTCTGCACCACCCCCCTCATGTTTTTTTAAGAGAGAGAATCTTAAGTAGGTTCCATGCTGGGCATGCTGTTGGTGTTTCTGTTGGATGTGGGGCTTGATCCCACAACCCTGAAATCATGACCTGAGCCAAAATCAAGAGTCAGACACTTAACCAAGTGAGCCTCCCAGGTACCCCCTCCACCTCTCTGCTCTGGGCTTGCTAATGGGGTCTCTTACCTGTCCCTGCCCCTGGGACTCTGAGTCCAGAAAAGGGACAGGCTCACATTGTCTCACATTCTCTCACTTCTCATCTTCCCCTCCTCATCCCTCTCTGGGTTCTCCCTCCAAGCAAAGAGGTCTTTGTCTTCCGCCCGGAGAGCAGGAAGCTGCCACTTCAGGGCTTATAGGAAAATATTCCACACTCTGAGTCCACTTGGCCTCTGGCTCATCATAATTAAAGGGACACTTCTGGGATTTAGAAAATCCTTTTTGTGGTCCTCAAAACGTGGCTCTTTCAAGAGAAAGCCTTACCTTTCATAACCATTCTTTTTGAAATGAGCCTTCTAAAGAGCCCATTATAGAAGCCAGAAGCAGACTGTGCTCTCCTGTATTTGCAGCTGCAGTTACTTTCCCCTGAGGTGATGGATGTCTCAGGATAGATGTCATCCCCAGAAATGAAAACGACATTGGATAATATTTCAGAAAGTTATTCTGCTATCTATAATGTACTTAGTCTCCTTGATGGTGTTTCTGTTGGTTTGAATCAACAGAAAGTAGCTGGGGAAGTTCCATGCTACCCCCAGCAGGGCGGGTGGTCAGGTCAGTACCATGTTCTCAGAAAGGCCTCCTGCAGCGGTCAGGAGCCTTGGGTAAGAATGGAAGGCCTGACATTCTCAGATCCCAATCTTGTTTGTAAGGAGTTCCAAGAAAGGAAACTCCATACTTGGAAACTTTCAGACTTGGAAGGCTGCTGAGAAACATGGCAGGGGTAGGAGGGAAGAAAGTAGCTGATGAATCAGTTACATGGAGATGGGTTATGCGATGGAGTGATTGTTACCTTTTTAAGTCTTTGTAAAATCTGAGCTGTGAGCTGGCTACTCCTTCCCTAAAATTGCCATGAAGGACCTGGTGTAGACCAGTGCTTGTCCAACATAAATGTGACTACAGATCCCTACAGGATCTTCCTTCCCTTCTCTTGCCCTCCCCTCCCCTCCCCTCCCCTCCCCTCCCCTCCTGTACAGATAACATACAGTGTTATATTAGTTTGAGGTGTACAATGTAGTGATTCAGCACTTCTGTACATTGCTTAGTGCTCATCATCATAAGTGTACTCTTATTTTTTAAAAAAAGATGTTATTTATTTATTTATTTATTTATTTATTTATTTATTTATTTGAGAGAGATAGTGAGAGAGCATGAGCAGGGGGAGGGGCAGAGGAAGAAGCAGACTCCCCACTGAGCAGGGAGCCCCATGTGGGGATGGATCCCAGGACCCTGGGATCATGACCTGAGCCAAAGGCAGACGCTCAACCAGCTGGGCCACCCAGGTACCCCCATAAGTGTAGTCTTAATCCCCTTCACCTCTTTCCCCCATCCCTCCCCACCTCCCCTCTGGTAACTGTTTGATTGTTCTCTAGCTATTTCTTGGTTTGTCTTTTTTTCTTTGTTTATTTGTTTTATTTCTTAAATTCCCCATATGAATGAATGAAATAGGGTATTTAACTTTCTTTGACTTACTTCACTTGGCATTATACCCTCTAGATCCATCTGTGTTGTTACAAATGGCAAGATTTCATTCTTCTTTATAGCTAATATTCCATTGTCCATATATACCACATCTTTATCCATTCATCTATCGACGGATATTTGGGCTGCTCCCATATCATGGCTATTGCAAATAATGCTGCATTAAACATAGGAGTGCAACTATCTTTCTGAATTAGAGTTTTTGTATTCTTTGGGTAAACACTCAGTAGTACTATTACGAACCTCCATAGTCTTTTTCACAGTGGCTGTACCAGTTTGCATTCCTACCAACAGTATCTGAGGATTCCTTTTTCTCCATATCCTCGCCAACACTGTTGTTTCTTCAGGTTTTAGTTTTAGCTATTCTGACAAGTGTGAGGTGATATCTCATTGTGGTTTTGATTTGCATTTCCCTGATGATGAGTGATGTTGAGCATCTTTTCACATGTCTGTCCGTTGGTCATCTCTATGTCTTCTGCCCATTTTTAATTGGATTATTTGGGTTTTTTTGGTGTTAAGCTGTATAAATTCTTTATATATTTTGGATACTAACCCCTCATGGGGTATGTCACTTGCACATACCTGCTCTCATTCAGTACGTTGTCTCTCTTTTTGTTTTGTTGCTTGTTACCTTTGCTGCGCAGAAGCTTTTTAATTTGATGTAGTCCCAACAGTTTATTTTTGCTTTTGTTTTCTTTGCCTTAGGAGACAAACTACAACATCTTTTAAAATACAGATTTGGGTTCATTAGGTCTGGTGACTAAGATCCACATTTCTTTTTTTTTTTTTTTCAGGGTAGATCCACATTTCTAACAAGCTCCTGGGTTGGTAGATACTGCAAGTCCATAGACCTCACTTAGAGTAGCAAGAATTTAGACCAGGTATTGGTTCACCCAGGGTGAACTGAATCAGCGTTTCTTGGAGTGACAGTTTCTCAGCTACCTTGTAGAGTATGTAGAATAAAAACATGCATTCAGTGGTGGTTTTATTTCTGGGTGAGTAGCCTCTAGTGAGCTAAGAAAAAGTTGCTTCCCTGATTTTAGGGTATAGGAACAGGTCCAATATTTTTCTAACTCAAAGCAATCCAGCACCCTATTGTTGCATAACAAATTACTCCCACAGTTACTGGCTTAAAAGAGCCACTTTATTTTGTTCATGTTTTTGTAGGGCAGGATTTCAGCAAAGGCTTGGCTAGGTGGTTCTTGCTTGGGGTCGCTCAAACAGTTGTACTCAGCTGTTGGATGGGACTGCAGTCATCTGAAGCCCCAGTTGAGCTAGAGGTCCCAGATGGTGGTGGTCAACAGGGAGGTCAGCTGGGGTGGACACTGCAGCACCTACCTGTGGCCTCTCCATGTTGCATGGGCTTCTGAAAGCATGGTGGCTGGGTTATAAGAGTGTACGTCCTAGGGAGAAACATTTGGAGAGTTAGCAATTGTGACAAAAGCCTCGAGGCTTCTTTGGCCCTAGCCTTGGGAAGTCACCCAGTGTCACTAATGCCACATTCCCTTCATTATGAGCAAATCATTCAGTGGGACAGGGATTATGCCCATCTTTAATCGATCTTCAAATCGAATAGTCAGGTGGTGTTCTACTTGTCCTGGGAGCACAGGCATAAGACTAGGTGTGACTCTTCATCCACACCGGTCCATTGATCTGCTCTGCTGATTTCCTCACCAATGGAGAACGATGGCAGAGAAGGCTGGAGAATTCACTGTGAGAGAAAGATGCTCAGAAATGGCCTAAGCATCCAATTTTGGCTTTTGCATTCTAATTCAGGTCTATTTTGAAAGTCAAAAGTCACTTTAAATGAAGCCAGAGATAGCAAGGGCATGAATTAAACTTTAGAGCACTCTGCTTTGCTTGTCAGAGCTACATGTCAAAACCTTCAGCAAAGCTGGATGAAAGGATGGTGCGTAAATGAGGTAGACTGTCAGGTCCACAGTCCTCATCATCCTGCTAGTATTGCCCTACTACTGTCGAAAGTTTCCTTCATTAACATGTGCTTGGCTGCTTCTTAAAATAGCTCTATAACCAAACACTGCAATTCGGAAAAGCATGATAAAAAAGGTTCTCTGATCATGCTCATTACTGAATATTTTTAGCAGAGCACTAATTAGGATTTGGAGGAAGCCGGGTGCCTCATTATGTCAGCAGAGGGCTTGGCTTCTTTCAGAGACCAACCTCCCCACCAGCCAAAGCAAGTCTGTCCCCACCCCCAACTTTCAGCTACTCAGCCATGGAAACCTTGCTCTGTGGCTTCACAGAAGGGGTGAGCTCATGTCATCGATGCCTAAGTGACTTGGTCAAATCTGTTAGTAGCTAGAGAATCTTCTTAGCATTTCACCAGGCAGCAGGGGCATGGGAAAAGTATCTGCCTGCTGAAAGATGGGACACAGTGCTCACCAGAAAGCTCCCCACTGTTCCCACCAAGGGGTGGATGTCGTCTCAGCCCCCCAGCTTGGGACCACTCAGGGTTCCCCACCCACCAGAGCACCCTGCACAGCTGGGTCAGTTGGGTGCTGTTTATATACAGGTGTTTGGATGTTTGCATCCTCTGCCTTCCATTTGGTTTTTGGTGTTTGAGTCCATATTCTCAGAAGGTGATAGACGTTTTCTATCACCTGGCAGTAAACGCCAACTCTGTGCTCTGAGCCACAGAATATTTGAAACTGGATGCTTTGTCTCATACACCAGAGGCACCAGCCTACTGCTGATACCACGCATGTGCAGATGATCTCACGGGAGAGCTCAGAGGGCCATCCTAGCAGGAGCCGGAAGACTAAAACATTCATCAAGGATGATTGAAGTAGAACTGGATTTGGAAAGGCACTTAGACATCAGTCCTCATCTCGTCAGTCATTCAGCAAATATTCTTATGGTGCCTGCTTGGCACCTGGTGCTGAGAATATAGAGGGGAATGATACTGGAGCAGATGCTTCCTTCATGTAGCTTCTTGTCAAGTGGGGAAGGCAGTTACTGAAGAAGCTATTTTATAAAGACCTTGGAATATTTGAAGGAAAAAAGCAGTGGACCATGGCAGGGAATAAGAAGCCAGAAGAGCCAGGCTGGAGGTTAAGAGATCTCTATGAGGAAGTGACACTAAAGGTGAAACCCATTGGATGACCAAGAGTTAGCCAGGTAGAGAGTATGTTTGTGGCAAAAGGAGGGGAGGCTCTCATGACCCTGAAGTCCAGTGTGGTGGGGCTCAGGCAGGCTCCAGGAAATCCAATGATAATGGGACCCCCTTCAGTGGTGTAGCCCAGGGGCCTTTGCTCAGGCAGTGAGGCTGGGGAGTGGGTCAGAGATGAGACTGGAGAGAGTGCAGGGAAGGGGTAAAGCAAGCTGCTGCGGAGCCAAGGTACAGGTTTGGATCTGAATACCGAGGACAGCAGAAGGCCAATGAAAGATGCCAGGCAGCCCTCTGATTTCTATTTTGAAAGACCACCCTGTGGCTCTTGCTATGTGGAGAGTGGATTGAGGGGACAAACCTCAACATCGCCAGAGACTGGTTTTGAGGCTCTTGCTGGAATACTTGAACTAGATGTTGTTAGATTGCTTTAGACAGAGGATAGAGAAAAGTGGGTGAATCAGGGAGCCCTTTGGGAGGTAGACTGGTGACTGGAAGATTGACTGGACATGGGGAGTGAGGGAAAGGGAGATGGCACACATGAGCCCCAAGGGATCTTGTCTGGCTGCCTCATTTCTCATTTGGAGACTGAGGCTAAGTAACTTGCCTTCTCAGGCCTGAGTCTTACCCAAATCTCCAAACTAAGAACCCAGCACCCTTGTCCCCAGGCCCCATCGGTCATGCCACCCCACCCCTGATCCCTCTGGCCACAATCATACTGGGTAGAAATACTTCGATTTGCCAACATGTCCTTTCACTTGGCGACAGAAGGGTAAGAATTAAACCACATACTTGCCTCGATAACCTTTGGGACCTCTTTACAGCCCTGTATTGGCGCACCCAAATATATCTTTGAGCACATTAAGGAAGGTTTACTAGAACTTGGCAGCCGCCGTGCTTATTTTTGCCCAGTCCCACATGTTCTAGATGAAAGGGTCCTGAGTGGTGCAACCACCATCCAAAGTAGACCGTTCTGAGGGAGGCAAAATCATCCAGCATCCCAAGGGCAGGTCTTCAAATCAGAGATGACAACACGGTACCGCCTACGTCTTTTCCTCAGTTAAATGTGATGCACATTTAACTGAGGAAAAATATAGTTCCCCTGCTTAGGGGAAGCAGGGAACCTGCCCAATTCACTGCCTCACTGATTGCTCTCTAGTCACTTACTCATTTCTTTTGCATTTATCGAGCACCTTCCATGTGCCAGAAATGGGCACTGAGCTGGGGGCTGACAGCCGAGGCATAATCTCTACTTTCAGAATGTTGCCACTTGACAAGGAGACGGGTATTTAGAATGCCTTTGTCAAGGGAAGACACGTTTGTATCCTGGAGGTTGTGGCTTCTGCCTGGGGTTGGTGGGAAAGTGGCCGCAGAGGCAGGAGCTTGAAGCTGGCCGGCGCAGGAGGAGGAGGAAGGCCGCAGCTGGTGTGAGCAGGGAAGGGGGAGCCGGGGCAGAAGAGAAGGACGCGGCCCAGGGCCGGGGTGCGCGCGGGCAGCGTCTGTGGGCGGCAGCAGGTGCACAGACCTGAGCCCGGGCCAGCCAGCTGGCGCCCCCAGGAGCTGCGACTCTGTCCTGGAGAGGAGAGCTATTACAGAACATGGGGCAGCTGACCCCACCTTACTTTCTCTCTCTCTCCTCTTCACTGTTTGAACAGGAATGTTTGTTCCAACGCAGAGAACGGAAGGCATCTCAACATCAGACATCATCACCAGAATCGTCCGTGACTATGATGTCTATGCCCGACGCAACCTCCAGAGAGGGTACACGGCCAAGGAACTAAATGTCAGCTTTATAAATGTAAGCGTGCCACCCCCCACCCAACACCACCCCATACCTGTGGACAGCCACCACACACACCAGCACTGCCACCATTTGTTGAGTGCTTGCTACATGCCTCACGTTTTGTTTTTTTTTTTTAGTTTTAATTTAAATTCCAGTGCCCCTCCGTGTTCTTGATATTTTGTATTTATTGTCTCACTTCAGTCCACATGATGACCCAGGGATGTATTATCCCCATTTTACAAATGGAGAAACCAGTGTCCGAAGGGCTAACATAAGTCAACCAAAGCACATGGTAGTGAGCTCCACATTTTAGACAGCGGCTGTCTCCCTCCCTCTTGCTCCAGCCTCGCTTTTTTAGCATTCGCAGACGCAACTGAAGGGCATCTGGGAGATCTGCCCTTGTGAGAGGCAAGCGTTGTCTTCTGCTCTCAAAGAGAAGGAAGGAAGGGAGGAAGGCAGAGGCAGTGAAAAGCTAAACCAGAGAAAATGAGTTTAAAATTTTTATTAAGGCCTTACAGATGCTCATTAGAAACCTTAACAGCAGTTTTTTTTTATTATTATTATCCAGAGAAATTACAGATGCTTAAATAAAGCCTAAAGTCTTTGGCTTCCTTTTGTATTTGTGCCGTATTGTTCCCACAGGGCTGCTGTTAGTTTAATAATAGAGCAACTGTTAAAACAATCTTTAAAACAAGCAAAGCAGGCTGTTACAAAGCTAAGAGGGCAGTCCACTTGCTAGAGGTGATGTTAGTGCATCTGGACAACTATATTTGCCTGGACTCCGAGGAGGTGACAAAGCTGATAAAAACAGGAACTCTTCATCTGTATAGAATTTCAACCCCCCTCCAAAAATAGACACTCTATTTTCAAAGAGTGATCTTTTTGCAAAACGCAATGCATACAATTATGTGCAGCCATAACTATGCAGCAGCTTACACAAATCGATCATCGGTACCTTCTAGACGAGGATGGGTTGTCAGTCAGTGGTGGTTATTTGTCCTCAGCAGGCAGGGAGCATTGGGAGTCTAGACTCTGTGGCTTCACACAAGTCAGGGAACAAAATCGAAAATGTTGGGTTCAAGTGGCACCAGAACAAGCAGCTGAAAAGTATTCCATCAAAGTGATTATTTGGTATCTTACAGAGAATAAAGCCCTGGTTATTTCAATAAATTAAACTGTCTGTTCTTTTAAATTGAATCCAGTCAGCCGTCCAAGCATGTCAAGCCATTTCCAAAAGTTAGTGCTCGTTCTCCTCTCATGGCCTTTCGATAAGCCACTTAGCTCACGGAACCGTGGATGCACTCTGTGCCCTTCTGTGATAACAAGGCTGGCTGCCGCTCACAGAGTCCCATGTGCCGGACAAGCACGTAGATGAATCCCAGAACCTGACAGGGGCCAGTCGCCCAGTCCAAGTCCCTTCACTCAGACATGAGTAAAGCTGGGCTCAGAGGGGACCTGGCCAAGGTCCCTGAAGCAGAGGACAGGTGGAGGCGGCAGCAGCCTCCTGCTACGTGGCTGCCAGTCATTCTGTCCCGTGCTGCCCTTGAGAGCCATTCTGAAGACTCCTACGTTACGCATCGCTGAGTGGCAGCACCTGTGTAGCTCCCACCCCACCCTGAGGCTGCGGGAAAGTTTGGAAGGTCTAAATCAGGGAATCCTGACCCAGTTTTGCAATATTTCAGGTGTCTCAAAAAATTCTGAGATAGGAACTTTAGTCCCATGTAGTGATGAAAAAACTTTATTTTACTCTGTGAGGAGAAATGTAGCATGACTTCGTGGAGGGGAAGACCCTTCATCTCATGTTATTTTCATGGTTTGATAGCACTCTCATCAGGTAACACTATGAAATGCTTACGCTGCTTCATTGTAATCAAACAGCCAACAGACACCAAGTTTTTCCTGAATGCCAGGCTTTGTGCCAAACACCTAATTGTTACAGCAACTCGATGAGGTAGGGATGATAATTATCCCCATTTTACAGATGAAGAAACTGAAGTTTAGAGGTGTGGCCTGTGACTTGTCCAACATACAGGGCCTTCTGGGCACATAAAAGGACAAAAATCTCAGTCCAGAGAAGCTATCAGGACAAAAGCTTTCTTCACCACCAAGGAAATGGATGCCATTCAATTAGCTTAAGGGAAAAGATCATTACGATTAAAATTTTAGTGTACCACTAAAATTTAGGTTTAAAGACCCAGCCAGTGGCTGATTTCAACTGGTACTGGTTTTAACAATGTCCCGGTAAAACAGAGAACTTGGGCAGCCTCTGAGTGACCATTCTATGTACAATTCATACTTTTTGTCAAAATCCCAGGGGAATTTGGGAGTGTGTTTGCCCAATAGCTACCTATAATAAACAGCAAATACATATTTTTGGTTCTTATATAAGTGACTTCAACTCTGATGTTTACAAGAAAGAGAATATTAAAATTGCTTGTATTTCACTTTACTTATCCAAGTAGACTAATGACAAATGACTTTTCTTACAAGAGATGTGCCTTCCCGTCAATCTAGCCCTTGGAAATAGCAACATCCTGACTCTTCAGGTTAAGAACAAACACAAGTTGAAATAAAATGACCATTAGTGTCAATGACTGGTCTCTCTCGTGCCCTCTGGGATAAATTTTTTTTCCTTTAATTTTTGACCAGGAGAAGAAGTACCGTTTCCAAAACCAGGTAGACAAGATGAAGGAAAAGGTCAAGAATGTGGAGGAAAGATCAAAGGAATTTGTTAACAGAGTGGAAGAAAAGAGTCATGATCTAATTCAAAAGTGGGAAGAGAAGTCGAGGGAATTCATTGGCAACTTCCTGGAGCTGTTTGGGCCTGATGGCGCATGGGTATGTAATTATTTCCCTTGACCCTATGGTGATGGGCATTTTCAGTTTCTCTTCATTTTCATGGTTCTACTCCAGGGTGTCCATTAATCTCAGTCCAGTATGGGCATCAGCCTGAGTAGCTTTAAGTCCATGTCATCTATTTAGTTTTGGTTTTATCCCTCAGTATGGCACCTGATAGCACCCTAAGCCAGTTCTAGTCTATTTCTTGTCCAGACCTTGAAGCCATTTGGTAATTGTTGAATATCTGCTATTGCAGAGATTGGTTTTGTAGCTCATCTCAGTCTCTCAGTTGGAAATGAGGCAGAGCTTGGGGGTAAGAGTTAAGTGAGTCAGTGGTGTGGAATTTGTGTTGGGAGATAAAACTAATAATGGGCTCTTGGATATCCACTAGAGGAGAAGGGGGAAAAGGAACCTAGCTGCCTTGGTTAGTTTTTTTGGTCAGGAACCCTCCTCTTCTAGAGATAGAAGAGGTAGGATTTTGCCCTGTATCTGTGCCTGTCATGCCCTGATTTTCCCATTTTTCCATGGCATATGTGTGTTGGGATAAAGTGCAAAAGCCTTAGGGGACTGAGACCATGATCTAAATCTTAAAACAGAAAGTGCAGAGGGTATCATCTAAATTTTACAGATAATTCTGAGTGAAAGGTATGAAAAGGGAAAAGAACATTCTGGAAACCACCTTGTGCTCCACTGGTATTTCTATTGTGCATGTACTTCAAGAGTAAAGAACCAGTATTGTCAGCAACGTTAACGAGGGGTCTAGGAAAGAGATCTTCTAAAGCTAGCCTTCCTTTTTTTTTTAAGATTTATTTATTTATTCATGAGAGACACAGACTGAGAGAGAGCAGCAGAGACACAGGCAAAGGCAGAAGCAGGCTCCTTGCAGGGAGCCCGAGACGGGACTCGATCCCAGATCCCAGGATCACGACCTGAGCCGAAGGCAGATGCTCAACCACTGAGCCACCCAGGTGTCCCTAGCCTTCCTTTTTAAAACCAAATGAAGCGATTCCATTTGATTTCCTTGATTTTAAGTAGCCTAGATTTCCTATTATGACATGAGAAGTCTCTAACAAAATCCACTTTGGCTTAATTATTTTATTGATGGGTTGTCACTGCTGCCTCTGCTCATTTGAGCTAGTTCATTATAGGATTATCTAAAAGTAAAACACTCAATTAGTAATAGAAAAAGAACAATGTTTGAGAAGTTGGAAGAGATACTTTGCTTAAAGTCTAGTGGCCTCTAAATGATTATAGAGGTGTGTGTTGCAGGCCAATCAGGTCCTATTGGCTGAGTCTGAGAGGGGTAGAGGGTTTGCAAGGGGCTGCTTGAGCTTTCAATGACTTCTAGAAAGAGCTAGCAATAGTGGAGGAGCCAAGTGCTGGGTTTCTTTTTACTTTCCCCGGGCCTTTTCAAGTTTTCAGCTCAAATCACTTTAATTCATGGGCCATTTATTCAGGTGCTTGTATATGCATAGTGCTAGGGAAGAACATGAAGAGAAAAAGAGAAAATACAGAACCTGTTCTCTGGGGTTCCATGGCATCTATAAGATAAAGTCTGGAATTTCCCATTAGTTTAGTGTGTACTTTAATAGTTCACGTTTTCACAACTAATGTTCAGGGACTGGGCAAACAGTTAGTGGTTTGGTTTTTTGTTTTTTTGGTTTTTTGTTTTTTTTTTGGTTTTTAAATGAAACCATGTGGGTATTGGTTTCCTTATAGAGATTCAGAAATATGTCTCTGTAAAGAAGCCCTGGTATTGTAGCTCAAGAGGGTGGATGCTTTCTCTACTTGGAGCAAGCAGAGGCAGGGAAGGAATAAAATTTCATAGAAACTTTATAGATCTTAGCTGTCTCAGGCTCCCAGTGAAGGTGAAATAGTAGCTGGAATTGTTCTGGAGGAGTCTGGTGACAGCTAGCTGAGGTGATTTTTAAGAAATGAAACCCAGCTTTGAGTCTAGAGGTTTTTCTTTTTAAAACTTGCTATTAGTGTCAAAACTGTTATTAACATTAATTTACCATATCAGCCAGACTTAGACATTGCTTTTTTTCTGTTGACATTAAAAGTACAGGAATAGTTACAAGGATGTTAAACGCCAAGATAAGTAATTTGCTTTTCATGAATATGCTATTATTATAATAATTCTTTATTTGTGGATTTGGGACTAGAACTCATTTCTTAAAATAGAGGATCTGCATTACCTGCAAATACAGTACTGTTACAAATAACCCAAACTTGGAGAAGCACAAAATAGAAAGATTTAAAGTACAAAAGTTGGTTCAGCAGAATTGGTCTGAGGCATAGTATGTAACTTTTTATAGTGGGCATTCCATAAATTTGTCTGTATTGAATAGATGCATGGTTGTGTGAGAGAGACCTATTCACAGAATCTTCTGGCATCTGCAATGCTGAGGTTTAATCCTCTATATCTATATTGATATCACTATCATATACATATAGGTTGATATAGATATATACTCTTAGCCTTTTATTGCTTATGGTGCTCAGTACAAGACTTGGTGCAGCTTGGGGTTTGGATCAAATTCAGTTGGCAGAATGGGTTTGCTGGGCCTTCCACAATGTTCTAAAATTTCTTTCCGGGAGGGCATGAACTCTAGTTTGCCATGTGCACACCACTGCCCACTGTTACTCCCTGCCACCTCCTCTAACCTGACTTGTATGTTTATGCTGCCCACCTTTTCCCAGGCAGTATTTGTGTTTGCTCCTTACAGTATAGGGTCTTTCATTCTCCCCAAGTGACCTCATGCTTGATAATGAAGAGCTGTGATAGAAAATCCAACTCCTTCCATTCCAGCAGAGTGCAAAGTGGTGGTGATGACCATGTTGTTACAGTCTAGGAGTTGTATAGCAGGTTAAACCTTTTCAAAAACCTTTTTATATCTACCCTACCCATTTTAATCACATAATAAAAGGAGTATTATAGCTGTGTTCTAGATAATGTAACAAAGGCCTAGGGAAACTATGAAAGTTCCCTATGGTCTTGCAGGCATTTGGAGGTAGCCAGGATGGAGCCTGGGGCCAACCCTCTTTCCCCTGACCTGCATTGTATCATCCATCATAGGACTGTCCCCAGGAGGCACAGACTGCCCGAGTGTCTTCATGACAGAGCAGCTGGCTTCCCCAAATGAGTGATAGAGAAATCAAGAGAAAAGCTATAGTCTTTTAAGACCTAACATCTGAAGTGACAGTCCCTTTATGCTATATTATAATAGTCACACAGACAATTGGGGTATATTTTGGGATTATACTACACAAGGATGTGAATAAATCCAGAAGGTGAGGCCTTGGGGGTTGCATAATTGCTTTAATAGAAGATTTATTCCCATTTATTCAGTTTGGGGGGATTATAAGAGCTCAAAAGTTATTTTTAAATTTTAGCACCTACAACTCTATTTATTTAACTACTTGATTTTTTTTTTGCTTGATTCTTATAACTAGTCTTGACTCACACTTAGAAGACAGCTTGTAACCCTACCAGCTGCAAATGGAAGCCTTCCCCACACAGACTTGGTATTACCCCTCTCTTTGTCTTTCAAAGATGAAACTTCCAGACTATCCTGAGGGAGGGGCTTTAAAAGAGCTGAATTCTGAAGGTTGGAGGCAATGCCATTCATTTCCAAGGGATTCAGGTTCATGGAGCCAGGATCAGGGGATACTGCATCAGCTTTTAGGGTTTGCTTTTGAGGTAGGGTCTTCCTAGTGAAACTTGGTTATTTTTGTTCAAAGCATCAGATAAATATTCCATTTAAATATTGTGCCCTAGCTACATAGGCTGTATTTTAAAAATATTTAGTATCATTTTGAATGATCTGCCACTATAGTCCTTACTTGATTTTAAACTGGAGACTTATTTCCTGTTTGAAATGAAACTGCATCTATTCTGTTTTACAACATGAATGTGGACCTTTTCCTGGAGCACCAAGAGAGAATAACCTTACATCAGGCCCAAGTTTTTAGTTCATCCCCTACCACAAACACCCTTGGCCCCAATCCAATCAGTCTGGTGGATCTTTAGGCAAACCAAACAGGCATTTGCATCTAATATAGGAGATTTATTTAAAAAACAAAACTTCGATGATGTGTTAGTTTCCAGAAAGAACAGATTTATATGATGTGGGGTCCACTACTATAATTTTTTTCAAACTGTGATAAAATGTCCCTAACAAAATTAGCATTTTATTTTTTATTTATATTTAATTGTTTTAAGATTTATTTATTTATTTATTCAGAGAGAGAGAGAGAGAGAGAGGCAGAGACACAGGCAGAGGGAGAAGCAGGCTCCATGCAGGGAGTCCGATGTGGGACTCGATCCCGGGTCTCCAGGATCACACCCTGGGCTGCAGGCAGCGCTAAACCACTGCACCACCGGGGCTGCCCAAAATTAACATTTTAACCATTTTAAGTGTACCATTCAGTGACATTAAATATATTCATAGTTGTGAAACCATCACCACCATCCATTTCAAGAACTTTTGCATCATCCCATATTGCAACTCTGTACTTATTATATCATCTATCCCCATACCCCCACCAATCCCTGGGAATGCCCCTTCTAACTTTCTGTCTCTGAGTCTGATTACTCTAGTGGAGTCATACAGTGTTTGTCCTTTTAGCTGGCTAATTTCACTTAACATAATGTCTTCATGGTTTAACCAATGGTGTAGCATGGGTCAGAATTTCATTCCTTTTTAAAGCTGAATAATATCCCTTTGTGAAACAATTTTATGTTTTATATTAAATCATTGGCCTGAGAGGCAGGCATCTAAATTAACACACAGCTAGGAGCCTACTGGGTTAGTCACTAGGAACAGAGGCCTGCGGATACCATCTTTCACCTTCCCTTTACCTCATTCCAGCTTACTTGCATTTCCCATAAAGGAGCTTTACTCTTCTTTGGTACTCCCATCTTGCAGCCATCTAGGGGTCCCCTCAAGATCTGGATCTGGTAGCCAGTGCAACTCCCGCTCCAGGGTCCCTAAGACTAACCAACTGAGAAAGCATTCTTAACCATCTACCACCCCCAGGGCATAGCAGGAGGTTAGAGACCCATGTTTCTGTGAAATAAACCTTTTAGCTTATCTTCATAGCTATGGCTGGAGGGGCAGGCTTCTGTTTAAAACATACATTTGGGATGCTTGGGTGGCTCAGTGGTTGAGCATCTGCCTTTGGCTCAGGGCGTGATCCTGGAGTCTCCGGATTGAGTCCTGCATTGAGCTTCCTGCATGGAGCCTGCTTCTTCCTCTGCCTATGTCTCTCTCTCTCTCTCTCTCTCTCTCTCTCTCTCTCATAAATAAATAAAATCTTAAAAAAACCAAAACATACATCTAAGGGCTGATCATAATCCTCTCCAGAGACCTTGGAGGGCAGGTGCTAACTTCACATTCCTGCCACCCACCAGAGCATCAGTAGCTCCTGGAAAGGAAATTGTACATGTGTCTGGTGTCTTGGTCTCTGGGCCTGTCACCCAAGGGCACTCCTTGATCTCCTACCTCTGGTGGCTAGCCACCACCTTCAGGGAGGGCATGGCCCAGATATTAGGCTGAAATACACCTTCAGTCATTCTATGAAAGAAGCCATTTATCCAGGAATTGGGGCCTAAGCAAGGCTTTTGGTTTGGCACGGATCTAGGGACCTATAATGAGGTGCACTCCAAGGACAAGGCCAGTGGACATCATCTTTGCATTCACCCTCTGTCTTGCTCCAGGTCACCGGTGTCTACTAGAAAGGAACTTGTACACTGGTCAGGTGCCCTGACTGTTAACAACTGCCATGGACTAGCACCTCTAGATGACCTGACTCTGGTGCTCATCAGGGCTTAGCATGCAGCCCTGCAGGACGGCATACAGAAGCATGCCTCATTTTATTGTGCTTTACTTCATATTATCTGCAGTCTGTGTTTTCTACAAATTGAAGGATTGTGGCAGCCATGTACTGAGCTAGTCTACTGGCACCATTTTTCTAACAGCATTTGCTTATTTTGTGTCTGTGTCATGTGTTGGCAATTCATGCAATATTTCAAACATGTTCATTATTCTTATATTTGTTACAATGACCAGTGGTCTTGAATGTTACTGTTATAATTGTGTTGGAACACCATGAATCGTGCCCATATAAGATGGTAAACTTACTTGATAAATGTCTGTGTTCTGACTGCTCTACTGACCAGCTTTTTCCTCATCTCTCTCCCCCTCTTTGGCTCTACTCATTCTCTGAGACACAATAATACTGAAATGAGGCCAGGTGGTACCCTTACAATGGCCTCTAAGTTTTCAAGTGAAAGGAAGAGTCACAAGTCTCTCACTTTAAATCTAGGGCTAGAAATGATTAAGCTTAGTGAGGAAGGTATTTGAAAGCTTTGGGTCTTGCACCAGTTAGCTAAGTTGTGAATACAAAGGAAGAGTTCTTGAAGGAAATTTGAAGTGCTACTCAAGTGAACACAGAAACAATAAGAAAGCTGTGCTTCTTGCTGATATTGAGAAAGTTTCAGTGGTCTGGATAAAAGATCAAACCAGGCATGACATTCCCTTAGGCCGGAGCCTAATCCAGGGTAAGGCCCTAACTCTCTTCAATTCTATAAAGGCTGAGAGGTGAGGAGGCTGCACAAGAGAAAATCTGAAGTTATCACGGGTTGGTTCTTGAGGTTTAAGGAAAGAACCTAACATAAAAGTGTAAGGTGAAGCAGCAGGTGCTGATGTAGAAGCTGCAGCCAGTTATTCTGAAGATCTAGCTCTGGTAATGCATGTAAGCAGCTACACTAAACAGATATTCAACATACACAAAACAGCCTTCTATTAGAAGATGCTACCTAGGACTATCATAGCTAGAGAGGGGAGTTGAAATTCTGGCTTTGAAGCTTTAAAATAGAGACTGAGGGGGATGCCTGGGTGGCTCAGTGGTTGAGTGTCTGCCTTTGGCTCAGGGCATGATCCTGGAGTCCCAGGATCAAGTCCCACGTCAGGATCCCTGCATGGAGCCTGCTTCTCCCTCTGCCTGTGTCTCTGTCTCTCTCTTGGTATCTTTCATGAATAAATAAATAAAATCTTTAAAAAAAATAGAGACTGAGGCTCTGGTTAGGGGCTAACCTAGCTGGAGACTTGAAGTTAAAGTCATTGCTCAGTTCCCATTTCAAAAAATCCTAAAGTCTTTAAAAATTATGCTACATCTCCACTACTTGTGCTCTATAAATGGAACAAAGCGTGAATGACAGCACATCTGTTTACTATGTGGTTTACTGAATATTGTAAGTCCGCAGGGAGGAAAAAGATGGCTTTTAAAATACTACTGCACATTGACAATGTACCTGGTCACTTAAGGGCTCTGACGGAGGTGTATATTTTGCTTTCATGCCTGCTAACATAACATCCCTTCTTCAGCCCATGGATCAAGGAATCATTTTGACTTTCAAGCCTTAGGATTTAAGAAACCCATTTCATAAGGCTATAGCTGTCAGAGCTAGTGATTCCCCTGATGGAGCCGGGCAAAGTCAATTGAAAACCTTCTGGAAAGGACTTACCATCTTAATTGCCATTAATGACATTCATGATTCAATGGGAGTAAAAAATATCTACATTCACGGAAATTTGGAAAAAGTGGATTCTAACCTACATAGGTGATCTTGAGGGGTTTCAGACGACAGTGAAGGAAGAGACTGCAGGTGTGGTGGAAATAGCAGGAAATTAGAAATAGAGCCTGGTGATGGAATGAACTGCTATGATCTCCTGACAAAACTTTACAAGTGAGGAGTTGCTGCTTACAGATGAGCAAAGAAAGCAATTCTTGACATTAAATCTACTCCTGGTGAAGATGCCGTGAAGACTGTTGAAATGACCTCAAACAATTTAGAATATTACATACATTTAGTTGAGAAAACCATAGCAAGATATAAGAGGATTGACTCCAATTTTGAAAGAAGTTCTGTAGATAAAATGCTGTCAGCATCGTGTGCTATAGAGAAATGGTTGCTGAAAGGACAGTCAATAGAGGGGACTACATTGTTGTCTTGTTTTAAGAAATTGCCACAGCCACCCCAACCTTCCAGGATTGCCCTGATGAATCAGCAGCCATCAACATCGAGGCAAGACCCTCCACCAACAAGAAGATCATGACTCACTGAAAGCTCAGAAAATGGGTAGCTTATTTTAGCAACAAAGTATTTTTAAATTAAGACTTCTATATTTTTTGACATAATGCTATTTCAAACTTAATAAACTACAGTATAGTATAAACATAACTTGTATGCATGAGGAAACCAAAAAATTCTTTTGGCTTGCTTTATTGTTCACTTTATTGTGGTGATCTGGAACTGAACCCATAGTATCTCTGAAATATGCCTGTATTTGCATACTTTAAAAGCTGTTGCCTGAGAGTCTGGCTTCCAGTCAGCTGAATCTAGGTGCTCACTGAGATCCTCCCTTTTGGGACACTGACAGGCCTTGGTATACCCTCCACTACTGGGATCCACTAAAAATAAAATACACTGCTTGGACAATCACAAAGGCTTGAGAGACAACCCAAGAGCAATGGCAGAGTTGAATGGTAAGTTTCATCTCAGACATGAGGTTACTCCTTCTGCACTGGCAGAGATGGCTATGGTATCTGATGCATAGAAACCAGCACAGAGTGTCAAGGAAAATTGAGGAATATGCTCCAAATAAAAAAACAAAAACAAAAAAACAAAACAAAAACAAGAGAAAATCTCAGAGAAAGTCCTTAATGAAATGGGGATAACTGATTTACCTAATAAAGAGTTCAAAGTATGGCCATAAAGATGCTCACTGAACTTGGGAGGAGAGTGGATGAACACAGTAAGAACTTGAACAAAGAAAGAAAATATCAAGTACCAAAAGTGCTGGGCAAACTGGACAGCCACAAGCAATAGAATGAAACGGGATCACCTTCTAACACCATGCAGAAAAATAAACTCAAAATGAATGAAAGACTTCAATGGGAGACTTGAAACCATAAAAATCCTTGAAGAAAATATAAGCAGTCATTTCTTTGACATCTGCCACAGCAACATGGGACAACATCAAAATTAAAAGCTTTTTCATGGAAAAGGAGACCATCAACAAAACAAAAGGGCAACCTCCTGAACTGAAATAGATATTTGGAAAGGATATGTAAAAAATGTATACAATTTACCACCAAAAAAACCCAATCCAATAAAAAAAATGATCAGAGGACCTAAATAGACATTTTTCCAAAGAAAAATACATGTGGCCAACAGACACATGAAAAAATGCTCAACCTTACTCATGATCTATTATCACCTTATACCAGTCAGAATGGCGTTTATCAAAACCACAAGAAGTAACAAGTGTTGGCTAGGATGTGGAGAAAAGGGAACACTTGTCCATTGTTGATGGGTATGTAAATGGTACAGCCACTATAGAAAACTGTGGAGGTTCCTCAAAAAGTGAAAATATCAATATTACTATACAACTCAGTGATTCCACTTTTGTTTACCAAAGAAAACAAAAACACTAATGAGAAATGTTATGCACCCCTATTTTATTGCAGCATTATTTATAGTCAATAAATGGATCCAACCAAGTGTCCATTGATACACAAATGGATAAATATATGGTGTGTGTAAAGATATGTATACACACATATGTATACACACACACTGGAATATTACCATAAAGAATGAAATCTTACCATTTGTATCAACATGGATGGACCTAGAGGGTATTATGCTAAGTGAAATAAGTTAGACCAAAAAGGACAAATACCATATGATTTCACTTTTATATGGAATCTAAAATTCAAAATGAAAAAAGAAAACTCAAAAATACATAGAAGAAATTGGTGGTTGCTGGGAGTGAAGCAGATGAATTATGTGAAGGGGATAAAGAGGTACAAACTTACAGTTATAAATTAGGTGACAAAAGATAAAAAGTACAGTAGAGAATATAGTCAATAATATTGTAATAACTTTGTATGGTGACAGATAGTGACTATACTTACAGTGAGCATTTCATAATGCATATAACTGATGAATCACTGTGTTGTATACCTGAAATAAAATATTATATGTCAACTATACTTAAAGAAACTGAAGACAGGGCAGCCCCGGTGGCGCAGCGGTTTAGCGCCGCCTGCAGCCCGGGGTGTGATCCTCGAGACCCAGGATCGAGTCCCACATTGGGCTCCCTGCATGGAGCCTGCTTCTCCCTCTGCCTGTGTCTCTGCCTCTGTTTGCTCTCTCTGAATGAATAAATAAATAAATCTTAAAAAAAAAGAAACTGAAGACATATAAATGGAAAGATACTTCTTGCTTATGGATTAGAAGAATATTGTTAAAATATCTATACTTCCCAAGACAATCTATAGATTCAATGCAATCCTTATCAAAATTCAATGGCATTTTTTTTTACAGAAAAAAAACCAACAATCCTAAAACTTGTATGGAACCACAAAAGACCCTATATGGCCAAAGCAATCTTGAGAAAGAAGAACAAGGCTGAAGGCATCATGCTCCCTGATTTCACCTATATTACAAAGCTATAGTAACCAAAATAGTATGGTATTGGCATTTAACACAGACATAGATCAATGGAACAGAGAGTCCAGAAATAAATTATATACATGGTTAATTACTACAAAGGAATCAAGAATATACAATGGGGGAAAAGACAATCTGTTCAATAAATGGTGCTGGGAAAACTGGGTAGCCACATGCAGAAAGAATGAAACTGGATCACTATCTTCCTTGAATATAAGACTTGAAACCATAAAACTCCTAGGAGAAACAAAAACTATAAGCTCCTTGACATCTGTCTTGCCAGTTAGGCTTTTAAGTTTGACACCTAAAGCAAAGTCATCAAATGTAAAAAATAAATAAGTGGGACTACATCAAACTAAAAAGCTTCCACACATAGGAATGCACATAGGTATGCTACTGAATGGGAGCAAATATTTGCAAATCATATGTGATAAGGGTTTAACAAATCAAAATAAGAAGATGTCATACAACTCAACAGTACAAAAAGAGACAATCTGATTTTAAAATGGACATGAGATCTGAATAGACATATTTCCGAAGAAGACATACTGGGCCAGCAGGACCTGAAAATATGTTCAACAACACTAATTACTAGGGAAATGCAAATCAAGACCATAATGAGCTAGCACCTCACACCCATTAGAATGGCTATTATCAAAGTGACAAATTAACAGTGTTGATCAGGATATGGAAAAAAGGGAACACTGGTACATTGTTGGTGGGAATGTAAATTGGTACAACCACTATGGAATTTCCTCAAAAAGTTAAAGATAGAACTACCATATGATCCAGCAAATTCTACTTCTGGATATTTATCTGAAGGATATGAAGACACTAATTTGAAAAAATCGATGTACCACCGTGTTCACTGCAGCATTATTTGCCATATCCAAAACATGGAAGCAGCCTAAGTGTCCATCAATGTATAAATGGATAATGAAAAAATATATATACACACACACCATGGAATATTATTCAGCCATAAAAAGAAGGCATTTGTTGTAAATCTTGGCATTTGCAACAAATTGTTGGACCATGAGGGTATTATTCTAATAAGTTAGAGAAAGATAAATGTTGTGTGATCTCATTTATTAGTGGAATCCAAAACAAGCAAAAAGCCCCCCTGCGCCCATCAACACAGAGCACAGATTGGTGGTTGTTAGAGTCAGGGAGTGGGTGCAGGCAAAATGGGTAAAGGGGGTCAAAAGGTAAAAACTTACCATTATAAAGTACATCATGGGGATGTAATGTACAGCATTGTGACTATATAATAATAGTCTAATACTCTATTGAGTATTAGAAACTTGCTAAGGGAGTAGATCTTAAAAGTTCTCATCATAAGAAAAACGTTTACTATATATGGTGATAGATGCTAACTAGACCAATTGTGGTGATCACAATATGTGAGTCATCCTGTGATACCCCTGAGACTAATGTTATCAATAAAAAATAAACATAAGCATAGACCCTCCCCCGCAATATCCTCAGGGCTTAGATTTATGCCTGAACCATGAATAGTGTGCTGTCAGTAAATGTTTGTTGGAATGAGTGGTCAACTTTCAGATTCTCCATGCCAGGAAACCCTCCATAATATTTTTTGTAATACACAAAATATTTCTTTTCAACATCCATCTTGGAAATACTCCATGCAAGTTGAGGAAAATAAATGTACATCAGATTGTGTGTATACATACACGTATACATATATACATGTATATATACATGCAAACACATATATAATGGGATGTTATTTACATATACCACATTTTGTTTATTGATTCATGCATTAATGGACATTTGGATTGTTTCTATCTTTTGGCTATTATGAACAATGCTGCTATGAACATCACTATACAAATTTCTGTTTAATTTCATGCTTTCAGTTTTTTGGTTATATGCTCAGAAGTGGAATTTCTAAATGATATGGTAATTCTATTCTCAAATGTTTTTAGAAACTTACATACTGTTTTCTACACTGCACCATTTTATATTCCAGTGCAATGCACAAGGGTTCTGATTTCTCCACATTCTCTTCAGCGCTTGTTACACCATGCATACATGTGTAAAGAGAATTATATTTAATATATAATACTTATATATGTTATTATATACTATATAAAAACATAACATATGTAAATAATATATATAATCATCTTAGTAGCACTGCTGATGTTTAAGACTATGTTGATTTTACAAAACATAAAATTCAGTTGTGGACTGAACTTCCTACTTGAAGCTTTTTAACAGTTGGTTTCAAAAATTTGTCTTCCAAGAAATGCACAAGTAAATGAGTCAACAGAAAAGCTTCTTACTATGAAAGTGGCTAATTACAGAGAGTTGGTCAGGAGCAGAGCTCACCTCCTAGCTGGGTGGCCTCAGCCACCTTGTAGGGTTGTTGGGTGGATGAAATTGTTGCACACTCTAAAGCCCTTTAACAGCATCTAGGCATATGTCAGGCATTGTGAGGGTTAGTTTTTGTTGTTTATTGATTTGGCTGAAACAAACTCTTTGAATTCCACAGTGCTTACCAGAAGTCCAAAGCAGATGTAACTAGGATATTTTTCATTTCTTTTTGTGGCAGTTAAGGTGGAATCTCTCTGAAATCTTGAAACCTTGGAAGGCATTTGTCAGGACATTTACTGTCTCAGTAGATATGAAGAAGTTCTTAAAAAGGAAGAGTTTGTAGGAGGAGTAGAAACTTAGTTTTATTGGGACAGGAGTAAATGGGATTATTTTCTTGGGAGAAAACTTTATAAATGGAAGTATCTTAATACAGTTACAGACACAATTTAAATGCCTTTTCTTTATGAAAATGCCATGCCGTGGTCTTATTTTCATATTCCTAAAGTGCTTTTCTTCCCGGGAAGCTCATTATAAACTGCTGACCTGATCCAATTT
Source organism: Canis lupus familiaris (assembly GCF_011100685.1). Taxonomy (NCBI): domain Eukaryota; kingdom Metazoa; phylum Chordata; class Mammalia; order Carnivora; family Canidae; genus Canis; species Canis lupus. The sequence continues at coordinate 20,175,982 of NC_049260.1, read as the reverse complement.
AACTCCTTTGCAGAAGAATCATGCATCATAATGCACCAGAAACAGATCACAGGGCTTGCAAACTGAGACCTGGAGTTGTTTTACATGGATATCACATTATATGAAGTGTGACACCATTGTTTATCATTAAGGATTCAAATTATTGCATTACCTTAGGCATAATATTCTCAGTTATGAGCTTGAGTCAAACTACAGTAGCAAGCTGTAGATTACTTACAAAGTGAGCTTCTAATGGAAATGCTGACAATCCATTAACAGCAAGAGAGCTAATGGCTGCCACTATAAATATACTTAAAGATTATAGTAATAAAAATACTTATTTTCAAATGACTGCTAGAATTTCAAGGATTCTTTTAATGTCGCTATTAATAATAGGCCACCCTATCCTTTTGGCATTTGATTTTGTCTCATAAATGGGCTTCCTCTAAGGTAATGATGTTGCACTACTGCATTTTTTGTTTGATTTTGAGGGGGTTGGATGTCTTTTGGCAGAATTATCAATGCCTTTAATGGAAGGTGAATAATTGGTAGGTTCTTAGAATTGTGGAATTTTAAATCTGCAAAGGTTTTTAGTGATCAGCAAGTCATCTCTATTATGTTTGCTAGAGAAAACTTGAGATCCTAAAAAGTAATGGGCTAGAGCTTACTGTGGGGCGGGGAGTTGTTGAAGTGCCTGAAGCTCTACCATTCTCTTACCTGTGTCATGAAGGCAGGGCCCTGTGGCCTCACCTTCTTGCCTCAGTCATCTGTCTTCCTTATGGTGATAAAAGTAACATGTGTTCATTACAGAGCTGTTAGAAAGTAAACAATGAGAAGAGACTAAAAATCACCTGCAGTACAACTGCCCAGAGTAGTCACTGGGATATTGGGTCCATCTTTTCTCCATCTGCATGTATATGTTTCACAAAATGGGGGTTACGCAGAACATACAGTTTTCCAAGTCATTTTTACCATGCAGTAGCTCATGAACATTCTCACATTATTAAATATTCTTTAAGCACTGGATTTTCATCAGCTGCCTAAAGTATCACCTCAGAGTTGTGCAAGATTTCTCTAACCTACCGAAGGGGTTTGCAGTTTTGTCTGTGATGACCCTGCAATGAAAATCTGTGTACCCAAAGAGTATTTATTTACATCTCAGATTATCTGCTCAGGAAAAAAGTTTTTACACCTACTGCCCAGTTACTCCTCAGAAAGGCACCATTATTTTACCCTGCCACCAGCAGTAACAGGAGTGGGATCTTTTTTCTGAGCCCTTACCAGCACAGGCCATTACAAATTTTAAAAAAATCTTGGGAGAATAAGCTTACCAAGATGATGACATAAGTCATTCCTGATTTTGCTCCCCCTCACAAGAAGAACTAACAACTATTCATAGACAAGACTCCACTGAGAGAATCCTAGAATAGGGGGCTGAGGCGGCTACGTGCAGACCTTATTGCCTCTAACCCAGGCCAGCCCAACATTACACAGAGGGATCTGCTGAGCCTTCAGTTTTTATAGTGGGAAGAGAGAGTCCAGGGTGGACCTCTAGCTCCCCCAGCATTGTAGGTCACTTTTTGAGAGCTCCCCACTCTGATCTCATTCTACAGGAATTGCAAGGCAATCTGTGGGCATTGGCCACTGAGAATCTGAGGGGGAGAGGCTTCCAACAACCAATGCAGATATTGGCATACTGAGTTCCCACCTGCAGCACCCAAGCAGTAGTACCAGCTTGTGGTTTGGCTTATCTGCAGAGCCAAGACAGTGGCACAGTTGGACTGGGGAACTCAGCAGAGTACAAGTCTGCCTGATTCTGGTTCTCAAAGAGATTCTTCTGGCCCTGGGGTCTGGTCTGCCTCTAGGCAGGAAGGGGAGCCGAGTCATAGCCCTCTGTTCCCACTGCTGAGTGAACCTCCCAACCCTGCCCGATCAGAAAGGCTGGCAAGAACAACTGGGAAGCTGCATAGTTGAACCAAGAGTATGGCAACAAGAGCTGATTGCCTGCAAAGCCAGTGCTAGGTGTTGAGGGTTCACAGACTCTATTCAGGCAGTGGAAGTAATTCATAGCCTACCTATTACTGAGTGCAGCTCCTGACCCCATCCCCCACCCCCAGCTCCAACCAGAAGGCCTGATTTGGAAAAACTGGGGGCCTATTTGAAGCTGGCCCTACTGTCCTACCCAGGCAAGGGAGATGAGTCATAGCCCCATCCACTGCTGAGTAAAGCTCCCAGCACCACCCAAACAGAAAGCTTGGCTATTAGACCTAGAAAGCTGCAAAGCCCAGAAACGTTTAAGCACAGAGTCCAACAGGCAGAGCTGATAGTCTGCTGAGCAAAGCCAGTGGCTCTGTTCAGGCAGGGAACTTGTGGCATAGGCGGGCTTGAGTCAAAACCACAAACCGAAAGCCTTTCTGGCCTTGGAGCTACTTCTCTTGCTGTGCCTGGATACATAAGCTAATTCATAGCCCTGCCCACTGAATACAATTTTCAGCCTGCCTGACTAGGGAACCTAACTAGAACACACAGAACACTCTGTATCCCAACCAACAGGCCTACTTACAGTTGCACTTGAACAGAGATCATTGCCCGTGATGGTCTTCATCTGCAGAGCAAAATAGGTTGACCCATTCTAGCCAGGGAATTCAGTACCTAACCTTGCCTAATTTAGGTCCTGGAACAATAAGCCATGTAGGCCCATTCTCCTGCCCCAAGAGGGCAGAGAAGCTAATTCATAGCTCCACCTGCTGCTTAGTATGGAGTCCTGCCAGCCTGACTGTAAGTCCTGTACGCCTGACTAGGGAACCCAGGCAATTGGTAACAGTCACACTTGGGTAAGGAACCAAACTAACAGTCTTATCTAACCATCCTCAGCCAGTGGCCATAGCCCCGACCTCAGAGCTCAACCAGGGGCCTCACCCAGAAATTGACCCTGATAGCAAACTCCACCTGCCCAAGGACATTACTAGCTAACATATCCAGAAACCCACACTGAGGGGACTGGCAAAGAGTTACCTCTGCCAAACAAACTCATAATGTCTGGAAGAGGAGGCTGCTTATGCAAGTGTACAGATACCAATGTAAAGAATCAAGGATCATGAAAAAATCTAGTAAACATGACACCAACAAAAGAAACTACTAAAGCTCTAATAACTGGCATTAAAGAAATGGCTATCTAAGGTCAGATTTCAGAATAATTCTCTTAAAGTTTAGTCAACTGCAATAACACATAGAAAACTAAAAAGGGAAATGATGCATAAACAAAATAAGTTTAACAAAGAAATAGAAACCATCAAAAAAACTGTAGAGCTGAAAAAATAAAATGAACTAAAAAATTCAACAGAGAGCTTCAAAAGGAGACTCTGGGCTCCTGGTTGGGCTTGTCAGTAGAGGGTGCAACTCTTGATTTGGGGTTGTGAGTTCAACCCCCATGTGGGGTGTAGCAATTACTTAAAATCTTAAAAGACTCAGCTATGCAGGAAAAAAACAGTGACTTAGAAGACAGGACATTTGAAATAACCCAGTTAGAGTAGCAAAAAGAAGAAAGAATGAAAAAAGAGTGGACAAAACATACAGGACGTAAAGACACAATCAAGATAAATAATATTTGTATTAAGGGAATTCCAGAAGGAAAAGAGAATGAGAAGGGAATAGGTACAGATAGTAAACTTAAAGCAGTAATGGCTTAAAACGTCCCAAACCTGAGTAGAGAAATGGACATCCCAATCCATGAGATACAAAGGATCCCAAATAAGATAAACCCCAATAGGGCTACACTGATACACATCGTAACTGTCAAAAGTCAAAGAGAAAATTTAGAAAACAACGAGAGGAAAGGGGTAAATTACATACACAGAACCATCATGAGACTATCAGGGGACTTCTCAACACAATTGGTTCAGGCCAGGAAAGAATAGGATGATATGTCTAAAATATTGAAAGGAAAAAAAATGTCAACCAAGAATTCTATACATGGCAAAGCTGTCTTTCAGAAATGAAGAGATAAAGGCTTCCTCCCTAAAAACAAAGCTGAGCTCACCACCACCAGACCTGCCTTACATGAAATGCTAAAAGGAGTTCTTTGAGTAAAAGGACACTAATGAACATCATAAAACATAAGGTAGTGTAAAACTTACAGGTAATGGTAAATATATAGTCAAAATTAGAATCTGAAATGTGGTAATGATGGTGTGTAATTCGCTTAAACTATTTAAAAGTTAGAAAACATTGTAAAAATAACCAGAACAACAATCTATTACTGGTTACATGATATAAAAAGTATGTTAACTGTAACATCAATAACCTAAAATGTGAGGAGGCGGGAGATGAAAGCATAAAGTTTAGAAATTCTATTAAGGTTAACTTGTTATCAGTTTAAAATAAGGTGTTATAATTTTAAAATATTTTATGTAAGCCTTGTGGTAACCACAAGGGTAAATCCTGTAGTAATTACACAAAAGTACATGATAAAGAAGTCAAACCATACAGATAGCAGAAGACAATGAAATACAAAAAAAGAAAGCAGGATACAAAACAAGGAATCATGGTTCTACAAATCAGTCATAAAAAACTATTAATAAAATGGCAAACTAAGTAGGTCCTTACCTATTAATGATAGCTTTAAGTTATATTTAATTGGATTAAATTCTCCAATCAAAACACATAGAATGGCTGAATGGATAAAATTTTTAAAACTTCTAATGATATGTGCCCATAAGAGACTCACTTTAGTCTTAAAGTCATACACAGAGAATGAACGGATGGGAAAAAGATTTTGTAAGCAAATGATATTTAAAAAACAAAACAAAACAAAAAAGTAGAGGTAGCTATATTTTATCATACTAAATAAACTTAAATCCAAAAATAGTACAAATGAGACAAAGAGGTCTTTTACAATTATTATTATACAGTGATAAAGAAGTCAGTCCATCAAGATATAACGGGGCACCTGGGTGGCTCAGTGGTTGAGTGTCTGCCTTTGGCTCAGGTCGTGGTCCTGGGGTCCTGGGATCAAGTCCCGGCATCAGGCTCCCTGCAAGGAGCCTGCTTCTCCCTGCCTATGTCTCTGTCTCTCTCTCTGTCTCTCATGAATAAATAAATAAATAAATCTTAAAAAAAAAGAAGATATAGTAGTTGTAAATGTTTGTGCACCCAAATATAAAAAGCAAAAACTAAGCTAAAAAAAGAAAACAGCAATACAATAAGAGTTGGGGACTTTAATACCCCATTCTCAAGAATGAATAGATTATCCAGACAGATAATAAGGGAACAGCAGATTTGAACAACACTATAGACGAAATGGACCTAATTGACATAGAGCATTCTATCCAACAGCAGAACTCACATTCTTCTCAAGCACATATGGAACATTTTTTAAAAAGATTTACTTAGAGAAAGCTTGAGTACAAGCAGGGGGAGGGGCAGAGGGAGAGGGAGAGAGAATCTCAAGCAGACTCTCTGCTAAGTGGAGAGCCTGACACAGGACTTGATCTCATGAACCTGAGACCATGACCTGAGCCAAGATCAAGACTGGGTTTAAAAAAAAACAAACAAAAAACGGTTCCTCAACCAACTGAGCCACCTACATGCCCCAGAACATTTTCTAAGATATACCATATGTTCAGCCACAGAATAAGTCTTAGCAAATTCAAGAAGACTGAAATCATACCAAGTACCTTTTCTGGCCATGATGGTTTCAAAATAGAAGTAATTAACAGGAGGAAAACTGAAAAATTCATAAATACATGGAAATTAAACAATGGTCTATGGAACAGCCAAGAGTCAGAGAAGAAATTAAAGGGAAAACATGGGCAGCCCAGGTGGTGCAGCGGTTTAGTGCTGCCTTCAGCCCAGGGCCTGATCCTGGAGACCCAGGATCGAGTCCCACATCGGGCTCCTTGCATGGAGCCTGCTTCTCCCTCTGCCTGGGTCTCTGCCTCTCTCTCTCTCTCTCTCTCTCTCTCTCTCTCTGTGTGTGTGTGTGTCTCTCATGAATAAATAAATAAATAAAATATTTTTTTAAAAAGGGAAAACAAAAATGTATCTTGACACAAACAAAAATGGAAACACAATATACCAAACTTGTGCAGACAGAGCAGTTCTAAAAGGGAAGTTCAGGGGCACCTGGGTGGTTCAGTGGGTTAAGTGTCTGCCTTCAGGTCAGGTCATAATCTCAGGGTCCTGGGATCAAACCCCATATTGGGCTCCCTGCTCAGTGGGGAGCGTGCTTCTTTTTCTTTCTCTCCCTCTGCCCCTCCCCACTGCTCGTTTCGTTCTCTCTCAAATTTTTTAAAATGGAAGTTCAGAACAATAAATGCCTACCTCAGGAAACCAGAAAGATCTCAAACAACCTAATGCTATGCCTTGGGAACTAAAGAGTGAACAGAAGTTCACTTTAGTTCACCAAAGTTATCAGAAGGAAGGAAATAATAGAAATTGGGTCAGAAACAAAGTAGCGACTAGGAACACAATAGAAAAGACCAACCAAACTAAGAGATGGTTTTTTGAAAAGATAAAATTGACCAATGTTTAGCTAGACAAACCAAGAAAAAAAGGACCCAAATCAACAAAACTACAAATGAAAATGAAAAAGATATTAAAACTGATGCCACAAAGGATCTTAAGAGGCTACTGTTAACTATACACCAACAAACTGAAAATCCTAAAAGAAATGGAAAATTCTTCGGAACATACAACCTACCAAGAATGAATCAGAATGAAGAAGAAAATGTGACAGACCAATTACTAGTAAGGAGATTGAATTAGTGATCAAAAATCTCTCACAGAAGAAAGGCCCAGGAATTGATGGCTTCGCTGGTGAATTTTACTGAACATTTAAAGAAGAATTAATGTAAATCCTTCTCAGACTCCTCAATGGAAGGAGGGAATGCTCCCAAACTTATTTTATGAGACCAGCATTACCAAAGCCAAAAAGAATACTAAAAACTACAGGCCACTCTCTCTAATGAATATAGAGGCAAAAATTCTCAATAAAATATTAGTAAACTGGGGGTACATGGGTGGCTCGGTTGACTGACTCTTGGTTTCAGGTGGGGTCATGATCTTGGGATTGTGAGATCAAGCCCCTGTCCGACTCCACACTCAGCAGAGCCTGCTTCCTCTCTCCCTCTGCCCCTCCCCCACACAAATGGGCACTCATGTGTTTGCTCGCACTCTCTCTCTCTCTCTCTCTCTCTCTCTGGAATCTTTAAAAAATATTAGTAAACAGAATTCACATTAAAAAGATATTTTACCATGATCAAGTGGTATTTATTTTGGGGATACAAGTGTGATTAAATCTATTACTATGGTACATCACATTGATAGAATGTAAGAAAAAATCTTATGATCCTCTCAATGGACACCGAAAAATCATTGGGTAAAATTTAATAACCATTCATGATAAAACCTTTTAACAAATTAGGTACAAAACAAATATACCTCAACATAACAAAAGCTGTAGATAACAAACCCACAGCTAACATGGTACTTAATGACAAAAGGTTCAAAGCCTTTCCTCTAAAGTCAGAAACAAAACAAGGGTGCCCATTCTCACTCCTCCTATTCAAGATGTTACTGAAATCCTAGCCAGAGCAATGAGGCAAGAAAATATAAAAGCCCATCAGAATTGGAAAGGAAGAAGGTTGTCTATTTGCAGATGACACGATTTTATACACAGAAAATCCAATAGACTCCAAAGAACTGTTATATCTAATCTACAAATTAAGTGAAGTTGCAGGATACAAAATTAACATACAAAATAAGTAGCATTTGTATATACTAACAATGAATTATCTGAAAAAGATAAATTGATCCCATTTATAATAGCAATGAAAACAATAAAATACTTTGGAATAAATTTAACCAAGGAGGTGAGAGATCTGTACACTGAAAACTGTAAAATAGTGATAAAAAAATTAAAGACAGAAAAAATGGAAAGGTATCCCCTGTTCACAGATTAGAAGAATATTAATAATGTCCATACTATCCCAAAGCCATCTATAGATTAAATACAATCCCTATCAAGGTTCCAATGGGATTTTTCACAGAAATAGAAAAAAATCCTAAAATTTATGTGAAACCTCAAAAGACCCCAAATACCCGAAGCAATCCTGAGAAAGAACAAAGTGGGAGGCATCACACTTCTGATTTCAAGCTTTATTATACAGCTATAGTAATGAAATCAGTATAATTCTGGCATAAAAAAAGACACATAGACCAATGGAACAGAACTGAGAGCTCAGATATAAGACCAAACAAGGGAGCCAAGCATACTCAGAGTAAAGATTGTCTCTTCAAGTAATGGTGCTAGGAAAATTGTATATTCACACATAAAAGAATAAAACCAGATCCCTATCTTACACCATTTGCCAAAGGTAACTTGAAGTGGGTTAAAGATGTCAATGTAAGGCCAGAAACCATAAAAATCCTTGAAGAAATCATAGGAGGAAAGCTCCTTTACGTGGGTCTTGGCAATGATTTTTTGGATAGGACTCCTAAAGCATAAGTTGCAAAATCAAAAATAAGTAGAACTATATCAAACTAAAAAGCTTCTGCACAACAAAAGGAACCATCAACAAAATTAAAAGACAACCTACAGACTGGGAAATATATGTGCAAACCATGTATCTGATATGAGTGAATATCCAAAATATATAAAGAACTCACACAATTCAATAACAAAACCCCAAAATAATCCAATTGAAGAACAGGTTAGGTACCTGAATAGACATTTTTCCAAAGAAGATATACAAAGGACCAACAGGTACATGAGAAAATGCTCAGTATCAGGGGCAGCCCGGGTGGCGCAGCGGTTTAGCGCTGCCTACAGCCCAGGGCGTGACCCTGGAGACCCGGGTTCGATGCCCACGTGGAGCTCCCTGCATGGAGCTTGCATCTCCCTCTGCCTGTGTCTCTGCCTCTCTCTCTCTCTCTCTGTGTCTCTCGTGAATAAATAAATAAAAATCTTTGAAAAAAAAAAAGAAAATGCTCAGCATCACTAGTCAATAGGGAAATGCAAATCAAAACTACAATGACTTATTACCTCATACCATTAGATTGGCTGCCATCAAAAAGACTAGAAATAACAAATGCTAATGAGGACATGGATTAAAAGGAATCCTTGTGCATTGTTGGTAGGATTGTAAATTGGTGTGGCCATGGTGGAAAACAGTATGGAGGTTCCTCAAAAAATTTAAACTGAAACCACCATATATACAATCCAGCAATTGCACTTTGGGGAGGAAAGGAAACAAAACTCTGTCTTAGCACTATCTGCATCCCCACAATCATAGCATTATTTAAAATGGTCAAGACATGGAAGCAACCTATCAATGGATGGAATGGAAAAAGGACAGTATGTGTATACAATGGAAGGTCAGTCAACTCTTAAAAAGGAGGAAATCCTGCCATTTGTGATAACGTGGATGGCTCTTGAGAGCATTATGCTAAATGAAGCAAGTCAGAGAAAAACAAATACATCATCTCCCAAGTGGAAAAAAAAAAACCCAAACCAACCCACAACTCATGGAAAAGGCATTCCGATTTGTGGTTACCAGGGGAGACATAGGAGTGAAAGAGGAAAAATCTGATTGAAAGTGATCAAAAAGTAAAATAAATAAGTAGTAGGGATGCAATGTATAGCACGAAGACTATAATTAACATTGCTGTGTGGTATATATGAAAGTTAAGAGAGTAGACCCCAAGAGTTCTCATCACAAGGAAAAAGATCTATTTTTTGTATCTATAGGGCAGATGTTAACTCATTGTGGTAATAATGTCATCATACACGTAAGTAAAACCATTACTCTATACACCTTAAACTGTGCTGTGTGTCAATTACATTTCAATAAAACAATTTTTTTACATGCTGGGAAGATTAAAAAAATCTGTAACAATCTGATGTATTAAAAGGTATCTCCCTTCTTAAAAAAAAAAAAAAGGTATCTCCCTTAATTATTTTGCATTTGTTTACTAGTGATGCTGAACATTTTGTATAGGTCATTTGTAAGTCTCTTGTGCATTGCCCTACCAAGCCTTGTGCTCATTTTTCTATGAATGTTTTTACATTCTTCTTTTTAATTTGTAAGCTCTTTATGTAAGAAAATCCACTATTTATAGTTAAATGTTGCAAGAATTTCCCCGTTTTTCACTTGCCTTTTACCTTATTTCATGGTGGTTTGGGGGAGGGTGCGGTATGTAAGTTTTACACTTTTACGTAGCCGGACACCAATCTTTTCCCTTATGGTTTCTCTCTTTGCTTTTATGCTCCCACCCAAAGGTATTTCTCAGACACAAATTTGATCATACCCCTCCTTTAGTTAAAATCTTCCAGGGGCTCTTGGGAGGGAAAAAAATCCAGATCCTCCTGGTGTTCAGGCCTGGCCTACAGTCAACCCCATAGGCACTCAGCTTACAGTCATGCCAAGAACTTTAGGTTGTACTCTCTCTCCTTAGCGCCCTCTTTTTGGAAAGTCACCCCTCCACCAGCTCCCCGGGCTTACTCCCCACCTCAGTCTCCTATTCTTGTACATCACCGAAGCCCCAGCTTGGATATAAGCATCTCCTGTAGAGCACCTAGTCTTCCGGGGTGGGGGGGGCGGTCTGTAATGGTTTGTAAAGTAACTCAAATGACAAGAAAAGTCTAAAATGGCAAACAGGAGAAACAGCTCTGGAGGCTGGCTTAGGATCACAAGATTGGCCTGAGGTGCTGGGGACTGAGGTTCCGTGACAAGCGAGGGAGAAATGAGGGCACAGGTGCCCCCCTCCCCCCCGCCGCAGCACGGGCAGGGCGCTCAGAAGTGGGTGGAATGGAATATGCGTGCATGACATGGGGGGCTGAGCTGCAGGCAGAGAGCAGAAGGGCAGGTCAGCGGGCACCACTGCTAGGCCAGGACTGGAATCTCCAGAAAGCAGGCGAAGGGGACAGCGTCGGGGGAGGGCTCAGTTCTGAAAGCACCGGGCAGTAGTCACCAGGGGTCCCAATCTGCAAAGTCTGTCTTACCACCGAAACCTCCTTTACCCACCGAGTCCCCCACACCGGCAAAGGACACTGCTGGCTTTCTAGTTCCATGGGCCAGAAACTGGAGTCACTCCCCTCCCTCCCACGCCTCACATCCCATCTGTCAGCAATTCCTGTGGGCTCTACCTTCAAAATGTAGCCAGACTGTGATACTGCATGATTCCGTTTAGAGGACATTCTGGAAAAGACAAAACTGGAGGGACAGAAAAAGGATCTGTTGCCAGAGGCGGGGGGAGGGGGTGGCCGATGGAACTCCCCTAGTACCCTGATGGTGGTGGCAGTCACACAACTGCGGGCATTTATCAAAACTCATACCACTGAAGACTAAAAAGGCTGAGTTCTACCTTAAGTCTGCTGTCCCTTGATGAAACCAAGGGGTGGGGGGACATCTACCCGGCCTCCGACCATTTTCTCACCTGGTCTCCTCCCGGCCGTGGGCGCTTCAGCATCCTCCGCGCTCCTGCGCCCCCCACTGCAGCCAGGGGCAGCGGTCCTTAGTCCGGACTCGAACTCCAGAGGCACAGGAGCTCTCCCGACATTTCTCTTCTCACAGTAAAGGCCGAAGTTCTCACATGGCCACAAGAGCCCAGGTGACACAGTGTTCTGTCCCTCCTCTGGTGACTTCCTCTTAGCCTCCTCCCCCACACGCCTCCCCTCTCCTCTCCTCTCCTCCCCTCCCCTCCCAGTGACTCCACTCCAGCCACTCCAACCACCACCGCCTCCTTACTGCTCCCTGGACGTGCACTGCGTGCTCGCTCCTCAGGGTGCTCTGTCCGGAGTGTGTTTGCCCGATTTCCATTCACACGGCTCCTCCCTCATCTCTTCCAGGGCTTGGCTCCAATAGCGTCTCCTCCTTGCGGTCTTCCCTGAGCCCCCTCATTACCATTGCTGCTCAGCTGCCCCCCACCAACCCCTGTTTGCTGTCGCCTCCTGTTTTGTTTTTTCTCACAACCGGTATTTCCACCTGACATCCACGTATTTGGTTCATTCTGGTTACTGTGTGATTCCTCGTCATGTGGAGGGGGACAGGGATTTCGGTTTTACCCCTCACTGCCCTCCTGTACCTAGGACATTACTATTCGCCTGGCAGATGATAAGTGCTCAGTGAAATTCCATAGCTGGAGTAAACAGTCCCAAGAACCAGCAGAGATGGACGTCTCTGTGTCTGCGGCTCACTGGCCTGGAATTTCACTCGGCTGCTCCCACAGGATGGCTCCCTGGATGCCATCAACTGTAGGCCACGTCTGTGGGGTGGCGGTGTTGTGGGGTGGCAGCTCTCCCTCCTGCCTTTCCCTTTTGTTTCCCTGCCACCCCAGATGGCTGACTTAACAGATTGCCTTTTCTCCCATTTCTCTCTAGAAGCAGATGTTCCAGGAGAGGAGTAGCCGGATGCTGCAGGCCTTGTCCCCGAAGCAGAGCCCTGTGAGCAGCCCCACAAGGAGCCGGTCCCCCTCCCGCTCCCCGTCGCCCACCTTCTCGTGGCTCCCGAACAAGGCCTCACCCCCATCCTCGCCCAAAGCAGCCTCAGCCTCCATCAGCAGCATGAGTGAGGGGGATGAGGATGAGAAGTAAAGGGTGCTGGCAGACAGCAAGGGCCACACCACACAGGCTGGGGCGAGGGTGGGGTCACCGGGAACGCCTGGGTGGGGTTGGAAGGGTAATGGTTGCAGGAGCTGCAGCTCAGCTAAGGGAAGGCCTGGAGACCAGCTCTCCCTCAGCCTCCACTCAGCCTAAGACTTGGGCTCTGCATGGAGGTTTCCAGCCGGACAACCTTGACAAACCTTCTTAGCAGCATCTAGAACCACTCCACTTTAACCTCGCTAAGAAAAGGTGCAGAGCACCCCCAGGAGACTTGCACTGAGTGGGGTGTCTTCTGCTTTGGTCCTTACACCCACCCCTATCAAGTACACCACCCATGGAAGCGGCTGTTCCCTCAATCTGCTACTTCCAGCTCATAAGGGCCCTGCACGTTGCCTCCTACCACCCAAGCTCTGCCAGAATAAAGCTGTTTCCGATAGAGGTGGCAAAGTGCTTCTGAAGTAGTCCAGTTCAAGAGAAACTCCAGTCTTCTCAGCATAGCCCCCGAGACCTGATGTTGCAACACATCGATTCTTTCCAGTTCTAGGAATGTGGTGCATAGACGAAGACATGCTTTGGCCACATATATAAAAGGTCATCTAGCATGAACCGTAACTTCCTATTCAGAGGACACTTGTGTCAAGGAGAATGCCATGTAAGGCCTAATATGTCCTGCCTAATATGTCCTGGCTGTCCTTTTCTCATCATTGGTTTGACTTCATGGTTTCCAGAAATTACCTTAATCTGTGGGAAATGCAACAAAGAAAAACATTATATATATATATATATATATAATGGAGGAACTGCTTTGCTTTGGCTCCAAGTTTAGCAGATGGCAGATGTCTCCTTAAAGGATGCTAACTACCGAATGGCTTTTCCCATTTCTGACCAGTTAACGATTTCATAGGCCTCAAGTGAACAGTTCGATGTACCAAACCACATAGTATACCCGTAGGGGTGCTACTGCACGTGTCTGTTCTATGTATCTCCCAATATGCTATCCAGGGTGTGTATCATACGCAATATGAATATATGGTGGTAGCCTTTTACGATATACGCTCTTGTGCTCCCCTAACACCCCGCTGCAATCCTGGGTCTCAAGGACTGCCTGGTTCCCTTGTGACGTGGGCACTTTGTCAAAAACGCATCCTGGATCCCCGTACAAATGTCTTGTCCCGACCAGGAAACAAGTATGTTGTTCTCATGGCCTCCCATAATGTTTTGAGGTGGAGGGAGGCCCCGGAGGGTTCCCCAGAGCACCGTGGGAACCTCAGTTTGACCTCCGCATTGAAATGGCCTAGGTGGTTATGTAGTTACCCCCGGCCCTAGGTTTTGCCAGATGGGATGAAGAGCCTAAGCACTCCTGCTGAGTTGTTTGAAGTTGCTCTCCACTAACAGGTAGGAAAGGAGCAGGTATAGTCAGGGCGTAGAACCACGCTCTCAGGTAGACGAGGCCCTGCCCGTCTGTCAGAGAAGCCAGAGGCCCGAAGCAGCCGCTGTGGGCAGAGCTCAGCATGTCTCGTGGCAGAAACACCGCCTTTCAGAAGCCCTGGGAGCTAGCCTTGTGGTGACAAGTGGGGCAACCGAGGAAGGAAGGTGGCATGTCTTTCCCCCTCGTGTCGGGGTCGAACTACCTCCCCGCGCACCTGGAGCTAAGTGGTGTTGACGGGGAAGCAAAAGCACGCGGCCGGCTGGCGGGGGCCCCGTTCCCGGCCGGCTCTGCAGAGTTCCGCTGGGCACCCGCGTGGGGACAAGAGCGCTGGCCGGAGGGCGGCCCGCGAGGACGCGTCGGTCAGTGGCCCAGGCCGAGAGCGCTGCTCAGCGCAGGGAGCCAGGCCTCGGGTTTCCGTCTGGCCCTTTGGCCCGAGCGCCGGGGCGGAGGCCTGGCTCCGGACCCGCCCGCGGGCAGTGCGAGGAGGAGCACAGCCAGGCAGGGCGACGTGGGGGAACGAGGGACGAAGAGAGGAGCCGAGGCGGCCTGGAGAGAGCGACGGCCGTTACCGAAAGTCTGTGCCCCCAGAGCATGTTGGGGCCTCGCTGTCAGGGCAGCCGGAGGGGAGGGCCTCCTGGTGCTTGTTCCACGGCCCAGGGCGGACAGACCCACTGTCACCCGGCCGAGCCTGCGGCGGGTCGCGCGGGCTCCACCGGCCGGTTCCGTGGTGGCAGGCCTTACACCCCACGTACCACAGGCGCCACTTACGGGATTCGACTCGGGCCACCCGAGCTGCCGGTGATGGGGATGAGCGACACCTGGTGTATCCCGGGGACGCGCCGAAGCCCCCCGCAAGCCACCCTAACTCTCCCCCTGTGTGCGCCGATACCTCCCCGCTGTCCTGAGGCCCCGAGACCACGGACAGGAGTGGGGGCGGGGATTCTGCAGCCCAGCCTGTGCCGCTTCGGGCCATCAGGGTCCCCCCCCCCCACGCTTCCTAGGAGAAGGCGGGGGTGCCCCTCGTTTGGGTCAACCAGCCAACAGCCAGGGCCACGAGAGAGTCAGGGCTCGGGTGTGAGATGTACAAATGATGCGCGGGCCCGGAGAGACGAGCGGAAACGCCGGGGGGCAGGGAGGGGTCCCTCGTGCCCTGGAAAGGGAGGGAGGCTTGGGCGAGGACTGCAGAGCAGCGCTGAGGAGGATGGCAGAGGGGGCAGGTGACGGCCCGGTGCGAACAGAGGGGGAGCAGTGACTTTCTGCTCCCTTTCAAAGCGTTGCTCACCCCCTCACAGGTGAGGAAGAAAGGCTTCCTTCCACGGCCACCCAAGGGCAGTGTGGGTGGTGGGGTGTGGGTGTCCGCCCCGGAGCCCCCCGCCCCACTGCATCGGCTGCCACATCCTCATCCCAGGGCCCTGAAGTCAAACGTTCGCTCTTCTACCAGCTAAAAACCCAGGGAGCTCTAACCTCCTGGTCCCACTGAGCGGCCTGTTGCCGGGAAGCCGCTCCGTGTGCCAGGACCTTAGAGAAGTGAAGGAAACCCACTGCGAGAGGGGAGCCCCTGAGACCCGAGGCTGCCTTCCGACCTGCTCTGTGGGCGTGCAGTCCTGCTCCGGGCCTCGGGCTGTAGTCACTGTGAGTCCATCCCTTGACGGAGGGACGGGAAGAGTGTGCGTTTGTTTTCTCTTCATCTTCAGGACTGATATAGCGCCAGGCACACCCCAGAGAGACGCGCAATGGGGTCACAGACTCCGCTGAATCAGATGAGCCCCTTTGGAGCAGAGATGTTCCTGTTCCTCGGGCATCCATTCAGCACTAGTCTTGGCCATCAGACTTAAAAAAAAAAAAAAGAAAGAAAGAAAGAAAGAAAAGAAAAAAAGAATAAGCTCATGAGGCATTTGCAACTTCTACTTCTCTCTAGACTTGAGTTTTTTGTTGTGTCACTGCGACGTGTCCTGGGACAAAGCCATAAGAAGAGCATACGTACTTAGGACTGCTGTGCATACAAGAAGACCAACACTCGTCTGGGTTGAAGTAAGAGCTTATGCCCAAGCAGTTGCTCTGGTGCTGAATTATGCCAACCCCTGGAATCAGCCCTCCAGCCCCCGCCCTCATCCCTCCCCAACCCACCCGGCTCCCGAACACCACAGCATTCCCAACTTGTTTATAAATAAAAGGATGCCTAATGCACTCGGGCCTGTCGTGTTCCTTAGGGGTGCCACTGCGTTCGGAACAGAGGTCCCCACCCGGCGTCGGGTTCCACTGCTAACTGGCCCTGAGCCCCCGCCAAACCACTTCACTTCTGTGGCCTCGGGGTCTGCCTTTGTCCAATGGGGGAGGGGGCTGGCGGTGGTGAGAGCTCTCTGCCTGGCAAGGCCTCTGAACTCGGGTTCCCTACCTTCTCCAGCCGGGATGCGGTCATGAGGCCACATGAGGCCACAGAGATGGGGCTTCCGCTCAGTGACCAGAGAAGTGCCCCCACACCCCCACCACCCCCACCCCCACCTCGGCGGGCCCTCGGGCTCCACCCACCGCCTCCTGTGGCCACCTGGTGGCTGCTTCACACCTGTACCTAAGGGGAGGGGCGGGGCCAGCGCCTCCAGGGGCACGTCTGGGGGACGGGGCGCCTCTGATAGGAGGGGAGCGGGGACTGGGGGTGGAGGCGCCCATCGGGATCCCGGCTGGCCTGCCGGGAGGGGAGCGGGTGTGGCTCTCCTTGAGCCCCACTGGGAAGTTCCTATGAACCCCATCCGGTGAGGTTTCAGGGTGAAATGCCAACAGTCCAAACGTTAGCCTGGACTCTAGAAGGCGCGGCCAGGCCTGTATCCGGCAAGGGAATCTGTTTAAAAACAGAATAGCTTTTTATTCACAGACCGTAGTACTTGGCTTGGGCACCCAGATCAAACACATCCTCGACAGGTCGTAATTACAGTAACAGCCACAGGTTTCTTCTTGACTTCGTGATGCCTCAGAAATGCTCTCAATGGAAAAATCCATCCTCAAGCATAATACAATTCACATTGAAGAACCCTAATATTTGCCCCGAAGAGAATTAGCTTTTGTTAATAAACAGAACCCCTGGAATAAAAATGTACGCTATCAAAAATGTTTACACACAAACCACATACACACACACACACACACACACACACACACAGTCCCCTAGTACTGGAGTCCTCGTTGATCACTGGAGTCAAATGTTTAACTTCCCCAGGTATTCAGCAGGAGGGGCCAGACAGAAATACTCCCACCGAAATGTCATTTGGATAAAGCATAACAAGTCATCAGCCCCAAAATACATAGCCAGTGCTCGAATCCTTTAAGAAATCATCAGGTAAAAAACCAGTAAAACCTGAAAATATCATTAAAAGCATAAATACCTGTGGGTGCTAATTGATCTTTGTCAGGCCCAGCTGTACTGCCCTAACTTATATTCTAGGGGGAAAAAAAAAAAAACGAATTAGCTGAATCTCAACCGCTGCTGACCAGATGTGGAAAACTTGAGATATGTGCAGTGCAGGCCTGACATGTCTCCTGCAAGCAATTTTTTTGCTCTCCTTACCTTCATTCTCTTTCTTGGGGGGCAGGGAAAGGAACTGATGTGCCAGGTTACTGTACTGTCTTCATAAAAGCAGAGTTCTGACGGAGAGATTAGACATAACTAAAATATTTGATATGTAACCTTCCATTTTCAAAGAATTAATGAATCTATACCTGAAAGAGTTGGGATACTTTATCCTTTCCACAGGGACCTTTTCAGCTAATTATACTTGCAAATGAACTTGTCACTCGAAAACCTCCCAAGTTCAAAGAAAACCTGTCATCGTCAGCCATGCACGTGGCAGGACACGACTGCTTGCACGGCTCGAGTTGGGAACCAGTGTTTCCTGCCTGGTAGACATGCTCCGCCCAGCAGGTGTTGACAAGATGCCACTCGCTGGTCCGACCACAAGCCAACATGAACACAACAGGGTCAGGGATTCTTTTTTTCCATATCCAGCACCCGAGAATGAACGATCATTGAAAGAAGTTGAAGAGGTGCATGTTAGTTTCCCACTTCTGTGACAAACTCAGTGGCTTAAAACAACACAGGTTTATTATTTTGCAGCTCTGGAGGTCGGAAGTCCAAAATGGGTCCTACTGGGCTAAAATTAAGGTGTTGGCGGGGCTGGATGCTCTGGGGGAGAATGTTTTCTTGCATTTTCCAGCTTCTAGAAGCTGCCTGCATTCCTCGGCTCGTGGGCCCCTTCCATCTTCAAAGCCAGCAATGGACAGCGTGGCCTTTCTCACATCCCACTACTCGAACATGCCTCCTGCCTTTCTCTTCTACTCGTAAGGGCTCTTGTGTTTGCATTTGCTCCCCCTGGATAATGCAAGAAAACCTCTCAGCCCTAAGTTCATCCGCAACTTTAATTCCTTCTTGGCGTGTGATATACCATGTTCCCAAATTCTGAGGATTACAACGTGGACAGCTTTGGGCAGCCGTTGCGCTACCACCAGGTGACTGAAGATGACCGTCGCAAGCCCTTGAACCTTTTTCCGGCTCCTGAGGTGAGAAACTCTCATGCAGATAGATTCATGGTCCTCTTTTTAACATTCTTGTATCTGCTCATGATGAGCCTGCTTAAAATGTTTCTCCCGACTCTTGTCCACAAGAGAAGCGCGGACTAGGTATAATGGAAGAGGTCTGGCCCAAATGAGCATAGGCTAGTTGGTCCGTGAGGAGAGACGCGTTGGGTCCTCAACTCACGAACACGGAGCCATGGCTGGTAGCGAAGGGAGGGTAAGAGCCCCTGCCCTGATCTCTACCCTCCCACTCATACTTGGCTATCTCAAGAAGGCAAAGCCAAAAGGGCAGCTAACCGGAGTCTTTGGTCGTCGGATATGTTCCTGCTGAAACAAGCCCAGGAACACAGTTTCTAACAGGCAGGATCGTTGCCTACTTTCCGTCTGGATTTTGACTTTTGGTTTTCCTGGTCCTTGGGTGATGACCACAGCCACTTGAAGCTAGAACTCACTTCCAGTCATCCGGTGTCAAAACACTCCACGCTCCTTTCTGGAGTAACTCATTTTCTCGTTGTGGCCTTTATTAGCGTTTTAACTTAAGGCCTACCGCACATTCCTGTCTGGAGCATTCAAGAAACATTTGAGGGGACCCCTGGGGGGCTCAGTGGTTTAGCACCTGCCTTCGGCTCAGGGTGTGACCCCAGAGTCCCAGGATCGAGTCCTACATCAGGCTCCCTGCGTGGAGCCTGCTTCTCCCTCTGCCTGTGTCTCTGCCCCTCTCTCTGTGTCTCTCATGAACAAATAAAATATTAAAAAAAAAGAAACATTTGAGTGAGCTGCTAGGTCCTAGGGATGCAAAGGTTAAGGAGGACACGATCCTGTCTCTCACCCCAATTTCAGCTCAGTAGCTTGAGTCTCAACTCTGGCCTCTTCTGACTGGCCCTCCCTTTGAACTTTCCCAAGCTCTTTATATTATTTTTTTAATTTTTATTTATTTATGATAGTCACAGAGAGAGGCAGAGACACAGGCAGAGGGAGAAGCAGGCTCCATGCACCGGGAGCCCGAGGTGGGATTCGATCCCGGGTCTCCAGGATCGCGCCCTGGGCCAAAGGCAGGCGCCAAACCGCTACGCCACCCAGGGATCCCAGCTCTTGATGAACAATCAGACCAAGTTTCTGATTCTGCCAAAGAGAATTTTACAATGATCTAACTTCATATTCTTTTACTAATCTCTTTGGGTATAAGGTGCTCCTTCTCCTAGTGCAAGGACTGCCAACTCAGAGTGGGGGTGGGGAATAAGTAAATTTTAAGTAGATTTTCTGTTTATTAGAGACCACTCTTTGAGGATGCTGAATGGAGGAGGCTGATGAGGTTTATTTACCCCTTAGCCAGATGCATGAATAAGGCTCTAGGCGAGCTACCGAAGTCCTAAGGCATCAGCACACACTTGCTTGCAAGGCCTTAACAACAGGTGCGGAGCTTGGGCCAGAGCTCTCTGGATGGAGCTGTTGGATGAATGACATGGCCTTCCGAGGTCTCACTCTAAACTCCTTGATTGCAGTGTGATCGACGGGCCTCTCTCACCTGGATAATGGGGTGGAATTTGCCCTCCTAAACTTGCTATTTTGTTACCAGGTGAAGCCCTAGGAAAAGAGTTTTCATATAGGTGGCTCTGTTCCAATTACCATGCAAGGTGACAACAATCATCCCTAACTTCAGAAATAATTACACTAGGGATCCCTGGGTGGCGCAGCGGTTTAGCGCCTGCCTTTGGCCCAGGGCGCGATCCTGGAGACCCGGGATCGAATCCCACATCGGGCTCCCGGTGCATGGAGCCTGCTTCTCCCTCTGCCTCTCTCTCTCTCTCTCTCTCTGTGTGACTATCATAAATAAATAAAAAAAATAATTACACTATTATATAAAACTGTTAGTACAGAGTTGTGGAAGCTTCTGCATCCATCACTGCTATTAAAATCATTATCATGTTTATTTTGTTCAAGGACTAGCAAATTCTGTTTGGACAAGAATGCCAGAGGACAGGAAGAGTACCATTGGCTAAACTTAGGAGTTCATTGTACAGTAAGAAACAGCAAGGCTGCTCAGTTGCCCCAAATTCAAATCAACAAGGCCTTTTATCTCTTCCAGGTATTTTCCAATTACCTGTTAAAGAGAACATTGATACAGTTGCAAGGACCCTGGTATCCACTCTGTGTGAATGGAGACAGGATTTGCTGTTGCCTCCTACCGGCCTCAAAGACGGGTTTGTCGTTTGGACTTTATCAGTGGTTTTCAACCCAGTCACGTTAGAATCACCTAGGGAACTCGTAAAAAACGTATTTCCCAGAGACCATCTGATGAAATGGATCCAAAGTGGGGTCCAGGACTCAGAGGCTCCAATTAAGACCAAGTTGAGACCCCCTGGACTATACTTAGCACTTCAACTTAGGGAACAAAGTGAGCCTTAGACAGTAACTAGATTCGGAGGCTGGTGATCAACAGCTTATATGACAAAGACAAGAAATGATCTGTGATAGAGCTATCACAGGTAAAGGTCTACGTATCATTTGCTTATCCAAAGACATTGTTACAGTGATAAAAGTGTCATCAATGGGCAGTGGGCAGAGGATTCATTTTAAGACCAACATTTAGAAATGCCAAAGGTACCGTTAAGCACCCAGCCCAATGACTGGTGAAGACGGGTGCCTGACGTTAACAGGGAGAATTCAATAGCGCGTAATGGCTATTTAGAGCTGCACCATCCAACACAGTGGCCACTAGCCCCATGTGGCTTTTAAAATTTAGATTAATACAGGGCACCTGGGTGGCTCAGTCAGTTAAGTATCTGACTCTTGATTTCAGCTCAGGTCATGATCTCAGGGTCCTGGGATCAAGCCCCACATTGGGTTCCTTGCTCAGCACAGAGTCTGCTGGAGATTCTTTCTCTCCCTCTCCCTTTGCCCCTCCCCCTGCTTGTGCATGCTCTGA
Source organism: Canis lupus familiaris (assembly GCF_011100685.1). Taxonomy (NCBI): domain Eukaryota; kingdom Metazoa; phylum Chordata; class Mammalia; order Carnivora; family Canidae; genus Canis; species Canis lupus. The sequence goes on along the minus strand of NC_049260.1, from coordinate 20,154,484 downwards.
ATAAAAATCTTTTTGAAAATAAATTTAGATGACTACAATTTATTTTTTTTATTTTTTTAAAAGATTTTATTTATTCATGAGAGACAGAGACACAGGCAGAGGGAGAAGCAGGCTCCATGCAGGGAGCCCAATGTGGGACTCAATCCCAGGTCTCCAGGATCACACCCTGGGCTGGAGGCAGCACCAAACCACTGAGCCACCCAGGCTGCCCCAGATGACTACAATTTAAATGGAAAATTCAGTCCCTTGGTTGAACTAAGCATATTTTAAGTGTTCAGGTGGCTAGTGGTGACCATATTGGACAGCACAGATAAAGAACATCCCCATCACCGCAGAGTTCCTGTGGTGGCTAGTGGTCTACAGGAAGCCTTCCCCGAGGCAAGCCCTCCTACATGACGTCTTACGGTTTATTCATGTTACCAAAGAGTACGTTTATGTGTTACTACGGAGTGAACATCTGCAAATATCAGCAGATAATCACTTGCAAACATGCATTAAGTCATGGGAAAACCTTACAATGACTGGGGAGGAAGTTGCAAAGTACACTGAAGTTCAGTGCACTGCAGTGGCTCCCCAGAACCGCAGACTGCTGAATTGGAGGGTCTCTTTGTGAGCCTAAACCATACTTACTGTATGATTTCAGAATGGGGCAGGAGTGGCTGCGGCAAGAACCCTATTCCCTAGTCATGAAGGATATTTTAGCACAGTGGCTGACTTTTGGTAAAATTCAAACAGATACTTGAAAAATACGAACTAAAGCCACAGTAATTTTCAAGAGCCACTGCTGTTGTATGCTTTGGGCAAAATATATCACAACATAAAAGCCGTTGATTGGTACCTGCTTCCTATTTTAGGTTTTAAGGAGTGCCATAAAACAGCAGACCTGGAAAGAACTTTGGAACCATATAGTCCAACTCTCTAATTTTATAGACAAGGAAACCAAGGCAGAGTTAGCAGCTACCTGGTAGCAGAATCAAGGCACATGTGCTGATTTCTTGATATCAGCATGCCCCAGGAAGCATTCGAACCCAAGTTTCTTGCATCAAATTGTCTAGGCCTGTTTTTTAGTGATGAACATACAACACAGCAGGTATGTGGCTCTCAATTTTAAAAAGACACCCATTCACCATTGAATGTTTAGTAAAAGAATGACACACTGGTAAATAACATGAAGACCACACCTCTTGGCTATTCAGCAAGGCCACAATTGCAGCCACAGGCCTTCGGAGGCACTGGGTTCTGCTGTCAGTGCCGCACCAGTTCCACCAAAGACACCATGGAACCAACAGGCCTTTAATTGCAAATTTCAAGTTATCTTCTGCATATCCCATATGGCAATAGTTCTCAACTTATATTTTTTTTAAAAGATTTTATTTATTCATGAGAGACACAGAGGAGAGAGAGAGAGAGAGAGAGAGAGAGAGTCAGAGACACAGGCAGAAGGAGAAGCAGGCTCCATGCAGGGAACCGGACGCGGGACTCGATCCCGGGTCTCCAGGATCACGCCCTGGGCTGAAGGCGGCGCTCAACCGCTGAGCCACCAAGGCTGCCCCTCAACTTGCATTTTTAAAGAATCCCCCACCCCTCCGCCGTGGCATTTGTTAAAATATGGACTCCAGAGCATCTGAATGGAGCTGAGGGAGAGCCCAGGAATCTGCATTTAACCAGCGCTTCAGGACGTTCTGGTGCCGGCAGTCCATGGCCAGGGAGGCCCAATTTGCCCAGCACAGTCCTGGTTTACATCTGTTTACAGGCTTTGCAGTATAATTATTAACAGTGCTCTTTTCACTGTCAAAAGTGTCCTGGTGTAGACAATATATGGTCCCCTTTTTCCGATCCACGGATCACTATTTTGAAAAATATCGTTAAAACTATTTATGGTTAAGCAGCCTCTTTATTTTGCAAACAGGGTGTTCCCCGCTACCAAGAATCCAAATTACCTATTCCTCCAATGGTTCATGAGATTTTAAGCAAGCATCCTTGCCCCTTCCCAGCAACTTACAAAGGTGCTTAATGCTGCTCATTTATTAAATTTCAGGAAGTGAGATGACGAGGCTCACAGGTGGCAGGGATGAGACAGGCCAGAGCTCAGGAAAAGACCACACTGACGCACAGTGAATCACAACTACTGTTTTATTGTTCGATGACATTGGTACAGAATTGTCCAGGTGCTCCAGGACTAGTTTGGCTATGACACACACCACAGATGGCTCTGCAACTCATGGGGAACATGATCTGAGCCACACACTTCTCTGGTTGTTTTCCCAACCATCACAACAGAACACTTCTCTTCACAGAACGTGAAGCTTCGAATGACCTCAAACCAAAGTCATCCTTCACTCATGGCAGTGTGTACAGCCAGGCCACGGAACAGCACAGAACACAAGGGGGCTGGACTTCACTCTATGAATCACAAGGCAGCTCGTGAACACTGGATACACGCGTGCATTTATCACTGTAACTAAGGTGACAGATGCGCAAAGTGAACCAGGTCAGATCTGGACTTACAGGTACAAAAATCGTAATGAACTTTTATTTCATATAAGTTAATATTCTTCTCTTGTCAAATCAGCTATGGTTCCCAGTGTAGACACTGCTTTTGTGCGTTAGAAGAGTTACGATTAAAAAAAAAAAAAAAGGCCAAGCCAGTAATTTTACATTTCAATGAAGCATCAGCTATGTTCACCATGGTATATTTGATACTGAAAGGACTTCTCTTATTTGGTTTGAGCATTTTTAAAGTATTCACAACTTGGGTTCTAAATCTAGAAAATATTTAAGTTGCAAGCACTTGTGTACTTTCGTGAGGCTGTGAACTTATGGCAACAGATGGTGTGGTGTGTGTATATATACCTGAAGCAGCCATTACAACCTCAAATGACTTTAACACTAAGGAACTCGGCAGAGATTGGGGTTAGCCAGAAGGCTCCAAGGCGGTATGCTCCATTCTGCGAAAACGTGCATCAAGTTGTCCAGGATGGGCTCAGGCGCAAGCCCCGGTTTGGGTCAGAGGGTAGCGTTCGGTTCTAGCACAGTGCAGCCTAAGGGAGCGATCGCTGTAACAATGAGCATGATGGAAGTGGAGGAGGGCCACCAGGACTCGACTCCTCCAACCCTGAAGCCAACTTACATTTTTAAAATAGTACTTTATATTTTCTAGGTCAAGCTTGCCTTGGCTGTCTACCCAGAGTCAAGATACATTTAGGTTGGTCTAGTCTGAGGAATAATTTTATGCAATGCTCTCCCCGGGAAGAGTTATAAAGGCGGCGAGGTAAGAGGGAGCAGATGCATGATCTTGGCAAGGCTCCTCGTGTTTTCCGTTTCACCCAGTGACGCCAGCCACCCAGGCAAACTGCTTCCGGATGGCACTGGGTGGTGAGGCCCCTGATTCGGCCCTGATCCCTCTTCAGTGGCAGGCAGTCTCCAGTGCCCTCAGATCCCCACGGTTACAGGCTTTGGCTGTAATTATTCTAAAGCATTTGTTCTAATTAAACACATCGGAGAGTAACCTCAGCAGTTTTGGAGGTAAAGGCATACGCCAGTTCTTAATATAGTGCCTTTTAAAGTACTGATTGAGGTTTCCCATGGTTGTAACAGTTCAAAGGACAAAAATAAAATGGAATTTAGAAGAAAGGGGTACCATGATGTATTGCAAACGACAATATGAAATCTTACACTCATCCTACCTGTTTTCACAAACTCTTCCAGCTACGCTACGTTTGGCAGGGCTAAATGGTAGAGGCCTTTGACTTCTGATCAGATTGAACTTTTGTCTTCTTAATGTCTGGCACACATGAAGACCCAAAATGGAGTTAGAACTGAATGTTAGGATTCTTTTTCTTTTCTCTCAAAAAGAATCTCAAGATAAGAATAGCTTAAAACATTAAGTAGTTCTGTCAGTAATATGCATTCCATTTTGACCAGTTTGGAAGGCAAAGAGGAACCAAAGAGCTGGGAAACAAGCCCTAAGTGCTGGAGCTGGATGTTTCTTTACTTTGCTAACACACTGCTTACGGTGTATATGCTCTTTGACATTTGTGCTATTCTGGCCCATTCAGAAGTCATGCACAGAATTCCAATTAGCAGGCCACTTTTAGGTGGGCAAAAGTCAAAAGTATTTAATGGAATGTTCTTCTAAATCAAATTTTATTATCCCCCAAAGGATTCAATTCCAATAGAAAACAGAATCTAGTAGAAAACTGGAAAGCCAAGAAGCAAACTTAGCTAACAAAATCAGATTGTAGGGTTTTTTTCTATGGACATCTCAGATTAAGTATGATAGAGGCCTTTGTATACCTGCTAAACTAAGGACATTTAGGTGTCACTTACTATGAAAAGGCCTAACGGACACAGAATCTGAGTAGTGTTAAGGGTAAGCTTCAAGTTTCTTAGGTAATCTTGTGTTCCTGAGATGACAATACTTTTGAAAATCTAGTTCTAGAAATTCAGACAAGAGCTATCAAATCAGAATACACTGTGATACAGTTTTGGGGATTTGTGTGGGGATTCTTATCAAAAGGTTATTCCCTGAGATGTGCAAAGGTGGTGAAAATGTAGTTCTCAGAGTACAAAGAAAATATATAACATATAAAATCATTTTGGTCTCTCTACTTCTCCCTTTAAAGAAATTATTAAAATAAAAAGATTTATCTTAATAGTCTAAGCACTTTATGTTTTATCTTTTCTAAAAAATTTCTTTCAATAAGTATTGAAAGGCCAGGCATGGCAAGATGCTTTCACAACCATTTTCTCTCCTCAGACTTCTCTTCAAAAGATCATTTCTTGAAAGGTACAGAAATAAAAAATATAGTCCTTACGGCTGAAACAAACAGTGGAAGACTGAAATAATTACCTGCATTTTAAAGAATGTGGTCCTAATTCTTCTCTTTTGGAAACCGTAACACGAAAAAGTGAAGCAAACTTAATGGAAACCTAAAGTGATTAGAACTTTTAAAGAATGCAATTGCAATTCTGTACTTTTGGAAAATATGAAAAGCAAATCCAAAATACCTCTCTATGTAAATTAAAGCTCAAGCCATGATATTCGAAATTAAAATGATTTACATAATCTACTATACTATTTTTTTAGTAATTAACCTTCCTGAGACTGATTTTGTTCTCCTTACTGTTTGCTTAACTAAAGTGCTTAATAAAATTTCTACAGAATATATTACCCTCTCCATTGATGAATATTATTTTGAACTACAATCTGACAAAAATCTAACTACATTTAATTATGCTTGATTAATCCAAATGTCAGAGAGATTTATAGAACAGAGAAATATTTTGCAGGTTAAGTTCATACTCTTTTCACTGTGAGCTTCCTGGACCCAGTATTACCACCCATCTACTCAGTTCTCCAACATTTCTAAAAACCCCACAAAAAATATGCCCAACAGTCTACACTGGACCACGGGACTCTAGGCATCAAGCTCTAGTGCTCTCCAGAGCTATGCAGCCTCAATCAAAGGCTCAAAGGCTGAAGTGGCTTCCTGCCAGGAGGCAGGAGACGTACTGCCCCTGGAGAGTCTACAGCACTGGAGGGAACAGGGTGCAGAGCCAGAGAGTCAGCCCGCATCACGGGCTTTGGGCTTACAACGCGCTGTGAGGACACCCGCGCTGCAAGGACGCCCGTGTGTGCTAAGGGGGGGCTCTCCCTTACTGCAGGCCTCTAACTGTATCAGACATTTATTTGGATGCTTTCAGGAGTGAGGCCCCAAGGTGCTATTATTTATATGCAAATAAGACCATTTAAAGGGTGACAAATTGGCCCTACCTCTGGGAAGAATTAAATGCATCCCTCGTCCTCTGGTCCCGGGCCCTACCCTCCACCACAGGGCCAGCAGACACAGTAGGCCTCAACAACTGAAAGTGTCCACCGCAGTTCTGCGGTTCCCACAGAAAGTGTGGAGAGCTACCTGTGTCACAACACAAAGAGCAGCCCTTGTCACAGCCACACGGACCCCAGTGTTGGGATCAAGGGCAATTCGTGTCCCTGCTTTAGAGACTGACAAAAAGGCAGAATGATGGGTTTCTGGAGGCTTCTGTGACTGCTGTCATTTGATTTTCTTCAGTTCTAGGGGTGAACACGGTTAATGCCAACTCGAGGGCATGAGAGAGAAGCCTTCTCGGGCAATCCCTTCCTCTTCCTCTAAAACCAGTGTGGAAGTGGTAATGGGGGTCTCTCCTCTTGACAAGCTGCTATTAAACTCCAGCAGCGTGATGCCCCCCGTTCTAAGTGCATTTACATAATGATTTCTGAAGTCCTAAAACGAGCCCCGGAACCTGTTGTCATTGCATTTTGGTTATGAGCAAAGAGCAGCACACACCGTTCAGTGAGGGTGGAGAGTAAAGGCTGACTCCTCTCACCGGACCGCGGTGCCCCCCACCCCGCCCGGGGCTCTACCTGCCTAGAGGCGCCCTCGGCCCTGGGCAGGGCCCCCCGCAGAGCTGCACCCGCAACCAGGCACCGCAGCCGGGCTCTCCCAACGCACAGCAACAGATCGAAAAGTGAAAAGAACTCCAGGATCGCTAACACTTCGTCATCTAAGGAACACATCTGTCCGTGACCAAAACATTTACAAGGCTTGAGGCCCCCCCAACATGCCCCATGTCTCGCCTTCTTTATTTTTCTCTACTGTATTGATCTGCTCCACTTTCTCTCCCCACTTGCTAGAAATGTCCCTCGTTCTAGGTCTTGTCTGTTTCGTCTACAAGAGCGGCCGAGAGGCAGGGCCTTCTGTTCGCCTGGTCCCCGCCGCGCACCCAGCACCCAGCACCCAGCGCCCAGCACGGCGGCCGGCACACCGCACACGCTCGGTGTTCACAAGGAGGAACGGACGCGACCCTCCGCCTGCCACTTGCGTTTCATTCCATCCTGACACATGGGCGCGGGTTCGGCTCTACACGTGACACCAGGACAGACCCAGGGCAAGCACCTGGCTTTCGGGGGAGGCACTGGGTGGTGGAGGTCGGTACCGAGAGCAAGGCTGACACTGACGCTCCTAGATCGTTACGCTGGGCTCCGGAGGTGGGGAGAGTGGGCCCCCGGGGAACATGCTGGCCACCGAGGAAAGGAGACGTCAACCCTCCGAACGGCCGCAATACCCCCCGCGCCCCTCCCCCCCGTCCACCTGTAATTGCCCCCTGGAAACATGAACTCGGGTGCCTCTCAAGCTGGCCCCAGGCCTACACACCATGTCACAGTATACTCGTGAAACTAATCCTGATGAGGCCTTCGCTCCTCTCCATTTCTCAGTGAACCAAATTTTAAAATGGGCTGAAACGAAAAGGCAGGTAAGAAAAGCTGTGTCACATCAAGCTCCCGGTACCCTCAGCAAGACCGCTGGACCAGCAACCTGTTAGCTACCTCTGCCGAGAACTCCGATTCTGTGCTCGTCTGAAATACTCTATCATGTTGAATTAACTAATTAATAATTGTCGGTGGCTGATAAGTGCTTAAGTTCATTATGATGTCCCCTCTTTTCAAACCAGAAGGTACTGATAGCTCTAATCAATGGAACGGGAACCCGAGTTAAAAGTTATCTTTCCACAGAGAACAACAAACAAAAATCCTGTATTGATTAAGTTATTAATGGTCCTCTCCCGCTAGCGATATTGGTTCCTTCTGTTTGCTTTCATACAGATTAGGACCATGAAGGACATTATCTTCAAAGTCAATGTTTATGCACCTGGACCACTGGGAAAGATGGAAGAACAAATGTATGTTTATCTAAGTGCTCCTGCCCTTCAACACACACATCCAAAAAGTGAAAAAGAAGCGGTCTATTAGGAGACTAATAAAAGCCACCACCCCATACCAAGGGCTCCAGGGGGAGTGTCGGACAGATCCGACAACACTGGAGACTAATCAGAGGAGGATTCTCGCATTTGCCAAACAGACCACAGTTGCCAGGCAGTTCAGGAAAGGTTTCCAGAGGACTCTACCAACCATCTCCTAGCCCGGAGAAGCAAGGGCCGCTGGCAGGCAGGAGAAGCCCAGCGCACGCGGTGCGGGCTCATTTCCACAACCAAGCCTGCCGGGGGGAGGAGGTGAGAGCTCAGGGGCTGCATCTGTGTGCGGAGCAAAGAGGAACTCAGGGGCCAGCCACACAAGCCGCCTGCAGAGCTCCAGCAGCCAGCGGAAGTACAAACCATCCACACTCCTGCTAGGGCGACACCTAGTGGAAACAGGGAAACTCAAGGGGAATCCCTTTCCCCCAGTGAGACCCGGCGGCACCCCCCCACCCCCTGCTGGGGCAGAGGATTCAGTAGCACCCCCTGGAAGGCACTCAGAGACCCAATGTCCCAGGGGGGCTGTGCTTCACTCCTTCTTCCCCTACATCCAGCCAGTGGACTGCAAAACAAAAACAGGCGCCACCGTTACAAGCCATCAAATGTCTAGCCTTCTAGTTCAAGTGCTAAGGTGGCCATTCAAACACTTCTCGCTTGAGAAAAAAGGAGTCAAAGGAGGATTTCTCCACTCTTCCTGGGCAGCTAGCGCTGGTCCCACACAAAGACAAATAAGATGCAGGATAACCCATCATGATCCTTGGGCAACAATCAAAGGGCAGAACAACCCAGAGGAAAGGAACAAAAGAAGCGTAGGATAGCTAATTACACTCTGGAAACAGAATGATTTCAGAAACCACAAAAACTGTAGACAACACAGATCAGCCTTCCAAGAAATGAAACAAGGAGTCAAAGAGGACAACATAATGAAAGAAAAATGCTGGCAGAGCTAAGAAAAGAAGCAGATCAAAAATAAAACTGTAACTGAAGTGAAACTCACAGTGCGAGCATCTAGGCCTACCATCCACATGGCAGAAGGCTGAGTTAGTGAAACAGGAGGATCAGACCTGAGGGGGTGAAAATTCACAGCATCAGGAAAGATAAGGGACGAAAGCACTAAAAGGAAAGATCATGCGAAAGACGGATTACACAGAAAAGGCCAAGAGACAACTGTCGATTCTGACACGGACTCGAATGAAGTCATGAATTTCAAGGATAAACAAGAGACCCCGAGTACCCCGTACGAACAAGTAGGTCGTCTACAAAAGGTGCAGAACAACCTGTCTGGACTCCGGCCTCTCAGCACCACCAGACACTGGAAGACAATAAAGTGATGCATCCAAAGCATCAAGGATGGAAGGATGTGATCTGAGAATCTGACAGGCAGCCAAGTTACTGTTTGTAAGGAATGGCAACAGAAGTGTATTTGTAAATATGCAAGGAAATCCAACTGGAGCTGTACTCCAGGCCACCAAAGGATAGAAGCAAGTATCGAACGTGGAGTCTTTGTATGAAAGGGCTGGCAGTGAACACGGAGTTAAATGAAACATAGAATTAAGTCTAAATAACTCTAGTAATTACCTACAGCTATACCCTCTAAGTTGCCTGTCTTTCTAGGTAAGAGCTGCCAAATCCATTTGATTATCTCCTCCAACTAACTATCCCAAAATGAAAACACACAAAAGAAAACCTCTCCTGAATGCAATTCTCTTGCACTATAGACACATTTTGGTTTGTATCTTACCTTTGAGGGTTAAGGCATTCAAGAAATTCCTCAAAAGAGATAATGCTGGTTACCTGGTGCATCGCTGAGAGCATGGGCCTAGAAACTACTCACTCTGGTTCTTCCCTTCACTTCGGCAGACCAATGAACTGCTTGAGAACACTTAGGAGGAACAGAGTAACACCTGCATGGTCCGCCTCACGGCACTCAAAAGGATCAAAATGGGATGCTTAATGTGAAGGTTCTTTGGCGTCTATAAGCAAGGCTATAAAATTGTCTCACTTGACTGGATGGAAAGAACCCACTATATTGAAGAGCCAAAATCAGACACCCAGAGACAAAAAACAAACAAACAGACGGCTCTCCTGTGGGTCCATCCCTACTTCTTTCCTTTCATTTCTCTATGCTTTAGTCATTTCTCAGCACTATAAAAAGGAGATTCAATATTTCCACAGTTCCTGACCTGAAATGTTTCACATTTGGAAACAAAAATAGCTTAAGAACTAGAAAGTTGTTGCCCACCACCCAAAGTAAATGTCAATTTTCATTTATTGGTTCAACTAATATTTATTAAGCCCTTACTATGTCCCAAGAACCATGCCAAAGAGTAGATGTAGTCCCCCAATACTAAAAATTGAGTTAATGAGAGGGAAACACAGAAGAGATGGGAGAACTAATTGGATTCAGCTAGAAAAGGGTCAATGTCTATTTATTTTACAACCTCTAGGTAGCAATTTGACCATTTGCTTCAACAAACCCAACAAACAGCCAGAAAGATGCACCTGGGTTCAGAGAACCATGTACAAGAAGCACAAAGGAATGCCTGAGCCACTAAGCTGTGAGCATGTAAGATGTTCCCGCAGCTCTTCTTACGGTTGCTGTGGGAGCAAAGTTCAACTCTTGATGCGGAAAGCAGAAGGGAGAGCCAAGACTACTGGGGTCAGATGGATAGGAATGATCCAGAAAGTCCATTAGTAAAAGGACTACCAAAGAAGTCATTAAGACACTGAAAGAAATCTTTACTTTTAAAGAAGACCTGTAAAGGGAAGAATGTAATAGGATTTTTCTACACCCTATTTTTTTCTTCAACACTTACATGGAGCTTGTGGTGAGGACCTAATAATCTCAACCACATAATAACACATTGCCAGAATGAGGCAGGAGGGGACCGGTCCTGAACCTGTGGCTTCCTTCCTCCCATGGTATTTTATACTTGAAAGTATAAAGGCGGGGCACTTGGGTGGCTCAGGGTTGAGCGTCTGCCTTTGGCTCAGGATGTGATCCCAGGGTCCTGGGATCAAGTCCCACATTGGGCTCCCCCCACAGGGAGTCTGCTTCTCCCTTGGCCTGTGTCTCTGCCTCTCTGTGTCTCTCATGAATATATAAATTCTTTAAAAAAAGAAAGTATAAAGGTATATGGTTAGAAATGGAGGCCTAGTAAGATAATGATACACTCTCTAACGTCGGTAAGAAAGCCAGGGACTTCAAATGGAAAGGGTCATTATTTTTACATGAGGAAGCAATCATATGCAACAGCCCCATTCTTGAGAATGGGCCTCAGGCCTCATGCCCGCAGGCTTCCATGTGGACCATCCCATCACCCCTCTCTCAGAAGTCCATCAATCTTTCTCTTCTCTGATGGATTATACAAGTTCTCTGATGAGATCCTTCTAAGGATAGAAGAGATGAGACCTTTCTAAAGATCAGGGGAACTACCACGAGCTCAGGTAACATAATGAAATGAAACAAAATCAGGCTCAGCAGAACGAGGAGAAACAGCTGCCTCCCCCCCCACCTGCCTCCACAAGCTGGTGAGAGGACAACTCTTCCTGGAGATCCCCACGGAGTCCACGACAAGGGCAACCGCACTGCTGCCACCATGGCCCTGAAGCGGTGTGTGTGTGTGGGGGAGGGACACTCTACAAGCCACAACTTTCCCACCAGTGAACTCAATACTTAAAAATTGGATGGAAGCATTCATATGGGCGTCAAAAGAAGGCAGAAGCCAAAGTAGATGATATGAAAAATTACAGTGAAGAGAAACACATTCTGTGGAGCAACAGAAACTGCCTTTAATCTGGATTCTTGGAAGGCTTCCACTGCTGAGGGTAAACACAACCCCGCTTTTCTCTTTCCTCACCCCGAGTCCTCCACCCAGGCCAGCTTTCAGCAGCAAAGTAAAGGAATCTGAGAATCAAATAGACAATTCTAAAACTGGCCAAAATTCACGAAAATGACAATTATGAAGACCTAGGGCATTTCTCAAAATAAACCAGAAAGACTTCTTCCCTTCAGCAGCAGATCTGACAACCAGCAAAGTGCATCACCCAGGGACTTGCAATTCCTCAGAAAACTACAAAGGGATAGAATCTCATAAGTCGACTGGCAAAATTTTTACATAGCATAAAAACTCCACTTCCCGCTTCTCACAAACTCGATCACGACCAGAAGTTTTTCACTTAAGATCTTTGAAACCAAGCAGGTAAGTGAGACATTCCAAGACAACTTTTGGAACGCTTTAATTGACAGAATGGAAGTACACAAGTGAATTTCAAAATAAAATCGATGCATCAAAGAGTAAGAGCTAATGTGAGAGTGGCCGCACTTAGACCAGATGGAAGAACGCAGAGGTTGAAATCGCAGAGGGAGGGAGGACGCATGAGAGAGGAAGGGCCCCAGGACTGAATTATTGAGACACGCTCTGCCAGTGTCTTCAACATCCAGACTACCCAGGCCTTAGTCGGTGGTTTGGAAACACATGGTGTTTGGTCACAAAGAGTAGCAGTGGACACTGGCTGTATCTGGAATGCGGAAGGAGCTTAGGATCCCGGGGAGAATATAAACACTCAACTCTAGGACAATAAGGAGGGAGCTAGTAGGACACCAGAGTGCTAATGGGGCTCTGTGCTCTCTTACGACAGGCGCCAACCAAACCACAGCAACGTATATGAAACATGATTCAAGTTACTACTTTAGTGAAGATCTGGAGCAGCTACAGGAAAGTTTCCGTGGAAAAGATCCAGCTCATATAGAGAAAGTACACATTCAAGCACTGGAGTAACTATAGTGCCTTGCTCAAAGTTGGTGGAGGAAAGGAGTTCTCTCTGGTTGACTTGCAGAAGATAATCTTTCTTCACAGAGAGGACAGAAGTGTTCATTTCTCTAGAAAGTTCTATTGGTCTTGATCTTGTCCCTACAAAGAAAATAACAGGAATATCCATAGTGAGTTTGAGTACAATCTTCTCTATTTAACCAAGATTTACTCAGAGCATTTAGTTACAGTGATAATTCAAAAAGGTTTACCTTGTCTCAGAATTATTCTCTATGATTACTACAGAAGAAGAATTACCATTTAATTACTTATACATACTTTTAAAAAAGATTTGAGAGAGAGAGAGAGAGAGAGAGAGAGTGCACACGAGTGTGGAGGGGGGAAGGGCAGAGGGAGAGGGAGAAGCAGGCTCCCCACTGAGCAGGGAGCCTGAAGCGGGGCTCAATCCCAGGGACTTGGGTATCACCACCTGAGCCGAAGGCAGCCATTTAACCAACTGGGCCACTCAGGCGTCCCGTTATACATACTTCAAAACAGTTCATTGTTCTCAGGTAAAAAGCTGATTAGAAATGAGGAATGAAAGCTAATGGATACAGGGTTTCTTTTTGAGATGGTACAAACATTCTAAAATTAGACAGTGGTGAGGGTCACACACTCTGAATACACTAAAACTGTACACTTTAAGAGGGTGAATTTTATGGGGTATGTGAATTATATCCCAATAAAGCTGTTCTTAAAAATCTGATTAGATTGTGATGAGCACCACGTGATGTGTGAAAGTGTTGAATCACTATACCATACACTTGAAATTAATATCATACAGCATGTTTTAAACGGAATTAAAATAAAAACTTTAAAAGGGATCCCTGGGTGGCTCAGCAGTTTGGCACCTGCCCCTTCGGCCCAGGGCATGGTCCTGAAGTCCCAGGATCGAGTCCCGCATTGGGCTCCCTGCCTGGAGCCTGCTTCTCCCTCTGCCTGTGTCTCTGCCTCTCTCTCTCTCTCTGTGTGTGTGTGTGTGTCTCTCTCATGAATAAATAAATAAAATATTTTTAAAAAAACTTTAAAAAGCCAAAAAAAAGAAAAATCTGATTAGAAAATAAATTTTTGTAGAATTTCTCATTCACCTAGTGAACTTACCATAGCTATACTTTCCCAAGATCGCCACCAATTATCCTATTTGTATATTTAACAATTTTAATCATCAGGCTAACCATTTTCCAATTTTAAATACTGCTTTCTGCTAAAACTTGTTTGTCTAATAATATATTAGAAATCGACTCATAATTAATTAGGTATACAACCTGCTAAACTATTTAGAGTCTTAAAATCACATTTAATATAAGATTCAATTAAAGCGATCTTTTACAGTCCAAACAGACCATATTATTTCTAAAGACTGCTTCTGTACTACCCAAATAACTTCTTCAATCTGAGCAATAGCTTGAATTGGTCACATTGATGCCCAATATGTTACCTGACTGACATACAGACTGAAAATGAAATCAAAGGAAATTGATCCAACTGTTTCAAGATGACTTAGCTTAATCTTGGCCAGGGATGGTATGCATATGTATGTATACACACCCATGTGTACGCTTGCACTCACGTGCACAAACCAAACTCCTCTAAATTTTATCTTTGAGATGAATGACTAGTTCAGCAATACTATAGAGAGGTCCATCATGATGCTTCCGTAGAGAAAAGAAATCAATATAGATAAGTTTTATATTATTTATCAGAAAAGACCAATGCTACTATAATGGTCAAAATCACAAAGCTATATCCACTGTATTTGCGTACAAATACTTTTCTGTTGCATTACGTTAATAATCAAGGTTTTCAAGATCAGAAGAAATATACACAATTAAAATGTATTTGGGTGAAACACTATAATGTTAAAATCAAACTGAAAATATCAATATTAACTTATGACTTAAAAATATACATTGTGTAGTTCTGTCCAGAAAAGCGGACTAGAAAAGGTACAACGTACACTCTCAATTTCCAGATTAGGGTCTCTAAAACCTGTCAGAGGCAAGTAGGACTTCTTGAGGAAAATAGTTGATTCTAGGATGGAGGCAGGGAAGATATAAGATGTTTCTTATATTGTGCTCTGGACCATGATATCATCTTGGGCCAGAAAAAGCTTTCAAAGATCCGTGGGGTTTTAGCAAAGGAACACAGAGGATCTGACGTGAAATTAGTTACCAATGGCCAATGGTGTGCCAATTTAATCATCCAAATGCTGGCTGCTACATGCAGTAACATGGATGAACCTCACAGAAATCCAGACACGAAAAGAGTACATACTACATGTTCCTTTGAAGTTTAAGAAGAGCTAGAGTTAGTTTTAAGGATGGGTGACAGAGTCAGAATAATGGCTCCTTGGGGGATGGTAAAGGGAGAAGAGTCTGATTAGGAAGAGGCCTTTTCAGGTGCTGGAAATATAGATGCAAAAATGTGTCAAGCCATATACTGAAGACTTTATATTCGTGTGTGGGTACGTTCTAATTGAAATCTATTGGAGGAAAGTCAAAACTATCCATAATAATGCTCAAAAAAGAGAAAGCCAGAAACTCATCTGTTACCATTTAAGGTGGATTTTAACTCAACCTCTTACCTTGAAAATTGGTCATTAAAGAGAAGATTTACATTCTTATCCTGCCTTGTCAGGATGAACTGTACTTCAAAAGTCACCTAAATAGGAGTGCCTGGGGGGCTCAGTAGGTTAAGCATCTGACTCTTGATTTTGGCTCAGATTATGATCTCAGGGTCCTGGGATGAAGCCGCACGTCTGGCTCCTCGCTCAGTGCAGAGTCTGCTTGGGATTCTCTCTCTCTCTCTACCCTTCCCCCACTTACACTCTCTCTAAAATAAATAACATCTTAAAAAAAAAAAAGGAACCTAAATGGCCTGCATTGATGAGGAAGAACTCTGCAGGAGAATGTCAGCTGTCAAAGGAGTGATATTAAAAACAACTCATCTTAAAAGAAATAGCTTATTTTATAAACATTAATAAAATGATTGATTGAGGCTACATTATGGACTGGTGTTAAAAACTATTAGGTGATGTTGCACTATGCTGAAATAATACTACACAGATTGCTTTTTTTTTTTTAAAAAAAAGATTTATTTATTTATTTATTTATTTGAGAGAAAGAGAGAGTGCACACATGAGTTGGGGAGGGGCAGAGAGAGAGGGAGAATCCTCGAGCAGACTCCCTGCTGCGCACAGGGCCCACCGTGGGGCTCAATCCCAGGACCCTGAGATCATGACCTGAGCTGAAATCAAGAGTCCGATGCTTAACCGACTGAGCCCCCCAGGCACCCCAGATTACTTTCTAGGTGAGAAGGGGAAAACAACTATACCACAGAGGGACCAGTCAACGTTTTAAACATCGCCAATCTTAACATTACTAAAGGTGGATCAGTCAGATATCATGAGTCTCACAGTGTGATTCTGAAATAGTGCTCATGAGGTACTCTAGCAAAAAATGCTCCATGGAATCTTCAGATGAACTTGCAGTTTATAGGAAATACGGAGAGTGGCGGAAAAGCTAACTGACATGTCAGAGAAGAAACCAAACCAATCAAGGTGGGATACTTTTGCGGGACAACTGGAATGGTCTCTCAGCAACAACAACAACAAAACTGTTCTAGATTAAAAGCAATTTGGAATCTACTCAAATTTGTCATACAAGTCAGGAACTAATGGATCCAGGTTAGGGCAATTCAGGGAAATTTTCAAGATGGAAATTTACTGACATGGAAAGGTAGAAAAGATTAAATGAAATAAAACCAGGTTGTAAAACAGTGTAAATAAGTAGATCTTATCCGGGGGAAAGTACATGTGTATACAAATAGCAGAGCATCTGGAAGTACATACACTAAGTGGTAAGAGCAGTAATGTCTAGGTTGTGGGAATATAGTGGCTTCTGTTTCCTTTTTTTGCTTACTTACATTTTCTAATTCTTTATAATGCACATATACTGCCATTCTGTTAATAAAAGGTTATTTTAAATAAACAGAGCCGTTACTGTTGCTAATAGAGTTGGAGCCTAATAGTTGTGAAAAGAAAAAATAATTGGAAACCGAAGATTGTTGCTCTTATTACCATAAAGCAGTGAAACCTGTTATTTTGTGATTGTTTCTGTTTCTTCTTTTTTCATTTTTATTATGGTAAACCATACATCAAAACTGCTATCCAGTAAGATGGTTAGAAATGTTGTTTTTCAGTGTACGGCTCAGCAGCATTAAGTATATTCACAGTACTGTGCAACCACTCATCACCATCCATCTCCAGAACTTTTTCATCATCCCAACGGAAACTCTACACCCGTTAAACACTAACTCCTCATTCCCCCTGCCCTTGGCAACCACCATTTCACCTTCTGTCTCTATGAAATTGATTTTGCTAGGCACCTCACCAAGTGGAATCACATAGTACATGTCCTTTCCCGTTGTATGGATAAACCAGTTTGTTTATCTTGACCGATAATTCTAACTCCTTTATTTTTTTTTTGATTCAACCCCCCACAGACTTTCTCTAAACATTCTCCTGTCAATCTCTATAGGTGACGACAAATAGCAAAGTTTACTTTTGAAATAAAATCTATGGCAGTATAAACCTTGCTCACTGCTGTTAATAGCTCCACAGGGTAAGGACTCCTAGAACATCAGCACCTCTACTGGCAGGGCTACTCTGGCTACCCAGTCCTTGCTGTCCCTTCTGGCTGGAGCAAAAAAAGCAGCTCCCACCTTTCTTTAGAGATCACTTTCCTTTTCCAGTGGGAAAAAGACCACAAAGACTTGGCTAAACGTATCATCTCGCTGGTACATTCTAGGGAAAAATCAGACATTTTACAGCAAAAGGCAAAGTGGAAAGTTACTGTTTCGCCTTGTATTTTGAAGCGTCCCTAGGTTCTCTGCTGGGATTGCTCCAGTCATCAGCTTCCGGTGTGGTCTTGTAATGACGCCAGGCAGACTTATTGAAAACTGGAAGTCTCTCAAATGATTCACTTGAAAGTGCCTAGGAAAAAAACAAAAATATACACCGAAGATCCATGGTGTCATTTTGCTCACATGAAATACTAACCCAAATTTGACTATTTAAAATGTTAGAAATCTTAATACATATTTTTGGAATTATATTAAAATTATATTTTCACAGTTTACTTAGACCGGCCAAGATGAAATTAAAGCTCTTTTAAAGGAATAAAACATTCACTCAACCCCCCCCCCAAAAAAAACCCCCAAAAACATTCACTCATTAAAAACCAGTACTAAAGCACATAGAGTAACCAGAAGAAAAAGCATTTAATTCAGTTAATACTGCTTTGAGGTACTGCATCATCTTGACTATATGGTCTTAGGCCAAGCACTACTGGTCAATTGCTCTGCCAGAGTGCTCATACAGAAATAAAGCTTCATACATACTAAGTTTATAAACATAAGCCCATAAAGTGATGTCAAATATCACATCATTTAGATGCATGGGCATCTAAGATAAACACTTCAAATAACTGGCTAATAGGATACCACATCCCATACAACATGTAACATATTATGCAGCTGTTAAAAAGAATGACCAGATCTATATGAATGGCTATAGCAATATCTCCAAGATATACAGGAAAGCTTTAAAAAAAAGGCAAAATGCTGAAATCATTGTGTGGGAAAAAAATTTTTCCCCCGTATATTTATCAACGTACAACCAACTCCAGGAGGCTCCATGAGAAACTGGTACCACAGTAGCCTCTGGGCAAGAGAACCGGGTGGCACAGAGACAGTGGTGGGAAAGGCTTAGTTTTCCCTTTTGCAGCTTCTCAATTTTGTACTACATGCCTGTATGATCTACTCAAAAAATACTCCAAATTCTCCAGAGTTTAGAAATAAATAAAAAGTCTGATGCTACCAAGGAATGAGAAAACCTGCATTATGGAAGCTTTGTTATTAGATCAGCCTTTTTATATCACCGTATTATGATTATTGCATTCTTGGAACTCTGGGAAAGCCAGCAAGTTTTAAAGTAAAAGACTAAAACATTTTAGTTTATAAAAAGCTGTCTCCTTTTAGATTAGTCCTTTCAATGGTTATGGTTATGCAATTTAAAAGAAATCACAAGAAAGAATCATGGCTTTAAAAATCAGTATTTCGGTTCTTGCATCTCCGCGTTTCACAATTTGCTATATCTGAGCATAAAATCAAGGGCAGGACATACCCTGGTTTTCCCATAAAACTGAAGTAAATCTGAACTGAAGAGATGATGCAGTGCTATTCTCCATTAATTATTAGAACTTAAAGCTTTAAAAAGTAAAGATGCCTTCATATAACTACAGGTACTACAGTACCTTCAAATAAATGACTGCGTCAGTACCGACTCCTTCCATGGAATAGAGTTTTAGATCTCCTTGGAAATATCTAGCATACAGACGAGAAATTGGCAAGCCATATCCAAATCCAGCCTATAGAGAAAAGAAAATTAATACAGTGAGACAGGCACAAATGCTAACATGTTTGGTATGAGGACTACTCAAGAGTAAAAGAAATTCTTTCTTTTAAAAGCTTATTTAGGAGGAGGGCGGGGGGGTGAATGGGTGACGGGCACTGAGGGGGGCACTTGACGGGATGAGCACTGGGTGTTATTCTGTATGTTGGTAAATTGAACACCAATAAAAAATAAATTTATTATAAAAAAATAAATAAAAGCTCATTTATTTTAGAGAGTGAGAGTGAGGGAGAGCACGAGTGAGAGAAGGGGAGAATCCTTGAGCAGACTCCCCACTGAATGGGGAGCCCAGTGCAGAGCTTAATCCTAGAACCCTAAGATCATGACCTGGGCCGAAATCAAGAGCCAGACGCTCAACCAACTGAGCCACCCAGGCACCCCAATTAAAATAAATTCTTAACTCAAGTTTAAAGGAAATAAACTATTGATCCAACCTTTACAATGATGTATATGCTCATTTATGGCAAACAATCTATTTTCACCCTGTAAAAACACTTCTCTTATGTTTGGAAAACATTAGAAATACTCCCAAGTTTTGACTAATGCTTTTTGAGCATTTCAAAACAAACTGTTAGCATTTTTTAAAAGATTTCACTTATTTATTTGACAGAGAGAGTGCAATTACGTACAGGGAGAGGGAGAGAGAGAAAGGGAGAAGCAGGCTTCCTGTGAGCAGGGAACCCGATGACGTGGGGCTTGATCCCTAGACCCTGGGATCATGATCTGAGCCAAAGGCAGGCTCTTAACCAACTGAGCCACCCAGGTGCCCCCAACTGTTAGCATTTTTTTAAAAAGATTTTATTTATTTATGAGAGAGAGAGAGAGAGAGAGAGAGAGAGAGAGGTGCAGAGACACAGGTGAAGGGAGAAGCAGGCTCCATGCCAGGAGCCTGACATGGGACTTGATCCCGGGTTTCCAGGATCACACCCCGGGCTGAAGGCAGCGCTAAACCACTGAGCCACCCGGGCTGCCCCTACTGTTAGCATTTTTTTTTTTTTTACTGTTAGCATTTTTAAAGTAAATCCCAAATCAAGTGGAATTTGAACTGGTAACAATACTAAATCACATCACTGAAGTTCCATTATCAGATTTTCTTGCCCTCTGAAGTGAAAATTAAATTGAGTAGCATAAGAGTTCAAATCTACCAGTACTGAGGCTAATACATGTACTGAGAAGAAAATCTCCTGAGAGTCTACCTCCTAAGGTTCTGGGAATGCTAACATATTTTGATATATGGTAGATCACGTATGTTTAGAGACAAAAAAAAATTTACAGTACCTTCCTATATCTTTGTTATAGAACGCTGAATGTAATAGGTTGTTGAAAAAAAGAAAAGGTCTCAGATAGTGACAGGAACAATAAGGATTGAGACTAATTTCAATAACTCTGGAGTGGAAATAACTCAGTAGTGTAAGCTTTGGCCCCTCTGATGAAATCCACTGAAAAAGTGAATGAGGGAAGCAGTGGGGTGATGCACTCGTAGAGCAGTGCTTGCACGGGCTTTAGGCTCAAAGAGACCTAAGTAGAAATCCACTCTGAGCAGTTTACTCGACCTCTCTGAGACTGTTTTGTCATCTGAAGATAGAAGAAAAAGCTCCCCTCAGAGCGCTATGAGGATTAAATAATGTAAGTGTCAAGTCTTGACACAGCGCCTAAGACCTAGTAAAAGTAAGTAAGTGGAAGCTATTAGGGCTACTACAGAGCAGCAATTTTCCCAGGTTACATGGATTTCTATCATTTTCAAACATCTTTCCTAGATACCTTTCTTAAGGCAGGTCCTAACTCAAAGAGTTGGGTATGATGGAGCGCCCTGTCACTGTGGCAGATTATGGCTGGTAGTGAGGGCAAAATAGCCATAATGCTGAATGGTGTCACCACAGCAAAGAAACCAGAATACTACAGGGAGAGGCCAAGGAAATCTGCCTCCTACATTCCCGCAAGGCCCGGAGCCCGTCCTCAGGCCTACTGTAAGGGAAGAGCCCAGAACGCCTGAGCTCAACAGTTGTGGGTGTGAGGAGACAGGTAAGCCCTGAGAACAAAGAAGAGGGGTCTCTAACTTGGATTTGGTGAGGTTCACCCAAGTGTGTCAAAGGATGTCAAAGGATCCAACAGGAGTTGAGTAGGAGGACATTTCCAAAAAAGAAATACATGTGTCAAAAAAAAAAAAAAAAAGAAATACATGTGTCAAGGCAGAGAGCTAGAACATAGGAAGGTGTCTGCTGAGAAAACTATTTTCTAGGAGTATATATCCATGTGCTCACTTTAAAGCTCAAGACAGTCTATAACCGGGACGGATGCCAGAGGAAGCCTTTCTTCAGAAGGAGAGGCCATATTATACATGGGAAAGAATGCTGATGTGGCCAGTGCCAGCTGTGCCATAATGAACGCGATGACCTTGGGCAAGGCGCTAGCCTGATTTTCTCATCTATGAAATGGGATGTTGGATACCTAATATTTTAAGGTCTTACGTCAATTCAGTTTCATTTTAAAAAACTATGACAGAACAGCTGTCCTCAGGATGCTATTTTGAGACCTGGAATAGAGAAGATCCATGTTCCTTTTAAACAACTACGGAAGGCTCCAGATTTGCTTGTAGTGTGTTTCTTTTTCTTTTGACATTTAAGTAGGTACCAGAGCCTGGTGAAGGCAATGCCTTTCAGAATTGATCTTTCATGAATTTTCTCGACTCCTATAAAAATGACTTTCTCTCCGTTTTCAACACGCTGAGTTAACAAACTCCGTCTCGAATAAATGATGCATAGTGTTGGATTTTATTCATACAAATAAAATATAATCTTATGTGCTTATCGGTCAGGTAGGACTTGAAAATGAAACTTAATTTGTACCCTCAACCATTTTTGCAGACTGATAGATATGTTGCTGTGTTTAATGACAAAGGGTTCAATTGTTGTTTGTCAATTAGAAACACTCAGCAGGGGAACAAAGTGTGGCCCTAGCAGGATCTAAATGCTGCCATGGTAACCTGAGGCTTTTCTCACTGCCTAACAGGGCTGAGACAGAAAGGGCGCTGAAAATGCATACGCCACCTATATGTTCCCTGCTTACGTTGTTTACTATAAAAATATTTAATGTGTTCATAATTTAACATTCTAATTATATAAACAGATGTGGTGGGGGAAGTTCAAAGGCCCTGGGTGATTTGGGTCTCCAAAGCACGCAGCGCCCAAGCGCCCAGGACCATGCGGCAGCCGCAGCCGAACACGCTCTGCGGCTCCTCTGCTCAGCCGCTATTCACCTTCCACCCGCTCCAAGGGTAGCACCAGGCGGGGAATGGTGCTCCCGCAGCAGTCTTAACCGAAAGGAAATGCTTTTTTCTCTATATTAAGAAGTAAGGTACTCAGCTCTGAGTGTTTCTTAGACACAACTGGAAAAGAAATCTAAGTCTAAAGGATTCACAAAGACGGTAGCAGTGTGATAAAAAATACCCCTCCTCCAAATCATGCAGGAAACATTCGAATTCAAAGAGGCTGGTGTTAGGAGCCAGGGAGAAAGCCTGCTCCGTTAGAGTCCCTCCTCTTGTTAACAGTCCTTCCTTAAGCGGCACTTTAAGATGCTTACCAGAGGGGCAGCTCTTGTAGGCTCCAGGCTAGGTCTAGGAGCAGTTGAATACATGTAGTTAAAAAGGCGGTCTATTTTTCGAAGTGGCACACCACCACCCAGGTCACTTATCTGTAATGTACAAAAGGTTTTTTTTTTTTTTTTTGAAGTCCATCTCTTACTACAAGGCAAGAAGTTCATTAACGTATATACCAGGCAACACTAAAATGTACAAGGGCTTGGAACCCCCAGTGAAATATGGTTCCACCGTGAACAAGCTAAAATAAAACAAAGGAGGCAGGAAATGCAATGGGATTGACAGGCTTGGGCTCAGGTCTTATTCAGCTCCCGGAAAATTGGGGTTCTAATAAGTTTAAATGAGATAAGAAGCTACAGATCTAACATGGTACATAGAAATAAGACACTCAGTGTCTGTTTTCTTCTCTTAGATTCCTCAATGTCTGGGTATTATTAAAATAACTAATGAAGCACATGTGCAAATAAAGCAGTCAGTTACCTTAATAGACAAGTCTTCTTTACCCAGAGTAACAAGGGTTTTAACAGCTGGGTAGCCCTCTTTTCTATCTTCGTATAGTTCAACTGTTGCTCTCATTGAGTTCTGAAATAATAAGGCCCTTTTCTTTAGCATGCTGCTGAGTCACAAACCGCAATTTAAAAAAAAAAAAAAGGAACTAGTACAGGATTACTTATTACACAACAATGCTTTTGTGGAGCAAATATTAGTTGGATTTATATACCACTTTTTTTCCTCTAAAAAACTTAGCTAAATGTGTGTTTGGATCAAGGAAAAATTGCCCGATGCTTTATTTTGATTTCATCTAGTTTTATTCCCATCATCCATCATACTAAGTATTTTTTTTCTTTCTTTTTTCTTTTTGTTTTTGCTTTAGGGTATTTAGGTTATTCAACTCTTAACCAAGAGGAATGTTTTTATCACATGTAACGAGGCTGCAGAGGCTCATTGATGCACTTTAAATCCTATTTATCAGTCTGCATTTACAGAGCACCTTTCCTCTAAAGAAGGCGGAAAACCTGAGAGTATTCATGCTTCCCACAAAAATTAATCATTTGGCTGGAAAAAAAAAAACCATGTAGAAGCAATGTCGGTTAAAAAGAAATTTTGAAAAAGCCACAGCTGTTGAAGAGAAAGTTCACAATTGAATGCCCATCTCAACCTTCAAGTGTTACATCAGTAACATTATAATTTTGGGAAGCAAATCAGCATAACTGATTTCTCAGGTGTTCAATTTAGGGTTTTACACATCGGAAGAAATGAAATTTTAGTTTAAACATCTTGTGCCTATAATACTGCTCTTATAAATGCCATGAGCTGCTGATTAACAAAAGCAACAGCTAAGCTGTAAAGAGTCTAAAGAGGTTTTGTTCTTTTTTTTTGGTTGGGGAAGGGGGGCTTTTTTTTTGGTCCAGCCTTTGCCTATCTTTCCCCTCTGCATCCATCAGATCTTCTGAACGGACTCAAATATGTAAAAGGGTTATGGTATCTCTCAGTACTAAAACAACTGCTAATGCACTAACATGGTTAATGTTCAGAAACATAAATATGCAAAAACATTTATTTATTTTGATCTGGCTACCATCAATAAAGCCTTTGCCAGGTTTGGAAACTAAAAGCATCTCTAATCTCATAACTGAAGGAAAAACAGTATGGATTTTACATAAAATCTCTAAAGTACAATTAAGCTTCAAAATCAATATGTACTAATATTCATGAAAACCATACTGTACACAGCAATTTTTCATCTCACAGTGTACAAATTATAAAACCCACAGGGTATCAGAAATAGAATTTTTAAAATGGTTATGCAAAAACCTTTTTCTTATGCTAATCTAATGAATCCATTATGCCCTGAATCAAAGTAATTTAAAATGAAGACTTCTTTCCATGTTTTTAAATTCCACTTACCTTGAACAACTCAAATAGCATGTGAAACAGATGTGAGGGCACATAAACTACCTGAATAGGTTTGTCTGGAGCTTTGGCTGAAAACAGACACAAAAACCATCAATGAATAAGGACCGAAACTATAGGAAAGTCAAGAATGTTGCTGGCATTCTATTTTCCAAGTACATAAAAAAGAACTCTACGTGAAAGGCTAATTTAGGTGTCCACCTCTAAAGGCAAGGCTGAGCAAAAGCATATGCTTGTAAGTCCAACAGAACTGGGGAGAAATCCGGCTCCTTCACTTACCAGCCCTGTGACCTTGGGCAGGTTATTCAATCTCTCTGAACCTTAGTTGATCAACACTGGAATATTATCACGCATGTCATAATATCCTGAGCATTATATAAGTCATCTAGACATTGATCAGTTTTTTTCAAATTTGAGGACACCCTCCTCCCGATGAGGGGGAATGTGAAGCCATAGAGGAAAGGGAGCGTATTTTCTTGGCACACTAGACTAAGGAGCAATATTAATTTCTGTTCAATTTCAACAAGCAAGACATATTACAGAGCAGAATCTAAGGTTCATATAACTTTTCTACTACTAGCTAGCAGATAGGCCTCCCCCTGCCACCCACAGAGATCCACATTCCTTGCATCAGGGATCTTTGGAGGAAAATATGAGAAACACTGAATCTCATGTCAGGCACTGAGTACAGTGTGGGCTACAGGGTAGATGGTGGAAGATTTGGTCCTTCCTCTTCCTCATGACCCAAAATCACTTAAAAGACTGAAACTATGCGAACGTTCTCAAGTAGAACACAGACACAGTGGCCCATGTTATCACTTCAACCTAACTACTTCCTCTAATAAGTAACCGGGATATAAAGTACAGCAAACATTTGTTAGGTTCTTAGCAGTTGATTGAAAGCTTGCATGCATTATCCAAGTGAACCCTCAGGACACCACAGTGTGGCTCATAGGGAAGGTGGCATTATTATGGGCAAGGGCATGGGCAGTGCCAAGGCTCTGTGACTTGCCTACTGAAACAGAAGAGGCCTGAAACTGGTCAGCTGAACCAAGAGCTTCTGACTCTGAATCTTGAACTCCTTGATCATGAGTTACTTTTGAAATTATTAAGTAAAATCAATCAATGAATGAAATAAAAAAAAAGTGAAAGTCTTACCATTTCCCATCTCATTCTCCAGTCTATACCCAGAGGCAGCCACTTGCTACTATTTCTGCTTTAGTCTTTTGGTTGATAGTATTTCCATTCTGGTCTGTAATCCTAATGAATTCTTTTGTACTTTGTCTATACGTTCTTTTTTAAAAAGTTGAAAATGGAGGGGCACCTGGGTGGCTCAGTCAGTTAAGCATCTGCCTTTGGCTCAGGTCATGGCCCCAGGGTCCCCACGTGAGGTTCTATGCTCATCGGAAGTCCGCTTGTCCCTCTGTCCCTCCCCCCAACTTGTATGCACTCTTTCTCAAATCAATAAATAAAATATTTTTTTTTTAAAAAAGCTGAAAATTGATAGTGCTGGGTACATCACAACTAGGTAAATACAGATCACTGCAGAGCAGCCACGATGGTGTAGAACATTTCCTTTCCTGTGATTCCAATGACATGTCTCCGGTGTCACATGAGGAAGAATGCTCTCAGCCTTAAAATGAAATGGATTCTCTTAACCTTCCAACAATTCTTCAAAATCATGCTACTGAATATTTGGACCATGTCCCTCTTACAGTTGTGTTTCCTGAAGCTTCTAACTACACTTCCTCTTGGGTAACTGGACAAGAAAACATGCTTTCCTTAGCACATCACTAAGATCTTTCAGCTTCCTAGTCTAGCGCACGGCATTCATTTCATTCTTTAAGATTTTCCAAATTAGAATTGAATGCCTTCCAAACATGCTGCAGAGTCATCATCTTCAAACTGTTTTTGATTGAAGTTCTAGTACGTTCTTCCCTATTTCTTATATACATATTATATACACTACCATCAAGTCAGTCAAGTAGCCTACCTCAGAAAGGTACACTTGGGAAATATATTTCTCAATCCTTATACCTCTGACTCACTTGAAGGTTTGGCTTGGTACAACACTCTATATTCAAAATAATTTTTTCTCAGAATTTAGAATGGGGGTGAGGGGTGGTCTTTTGGCCATAGCAGTGCAGCTGCTAAGTTTAATGCTAATGAGGTTTTCATCAAGTGCTGGTTGTCACCTGAGATCTGACACCTTGGTTGTAATATTCGTGTTGAATAATGAGGAACTAGATTAATCATTTGAGGTAGCTGGTATTTGTTTCCCCTGGGGCCCTCAACTAAAGGAGAGGGCTGACTTGGACCCCTGCGTACCTGCTCGAGACTTCTCAAGTGCCTTCAGGATAGGCAGACAGTGAGCTGGCTTCTGACCAGAGGGCTCCCCAAATTGTCAATGAAGAGGGCTTTACATTGGACTATAAACAGGTACGTGAACAGCCCCACCTTTCCAAAGTTATTCTTGAACAAAGTTCTCTGATTTTAATTTTTGCCCCAGGGAAAATGCTTGTGACTGGACTGTAGGCAGAGTATGGCTGGAGCTCAGCACTCCCCTTCACCCCTTTCTGCTCTGCCTTAGACCAGCTTTCAACTGGCCCCTACCTTTTGGCTTCCCTTTCCAGTGCTTTGCACCTACTGGCTCTGTTCCCAGGGTCGCTCCATCTTTGCTGTAGCCTCTCCTTTGTGGCTTCTTCTGCTCAGGCAGGTAATCAGCGGACTTCCACCTGTTTGCCCTCTGGCAGGAGGCAGGACCAGTGGTCTACCAATGACTGCCTCTGGTTTCACGGCTGTTTTTCGGCTGTTTTTCTTTGCATTTCTCTATTGTCATTTAAACGGAGCCCCGAGAACAAGTTGAACACTCAGGCTATCTTGTACCAAAAGGCACTATTAACCAAATAAACAGGCTTTTGAATGCAACCTTTTCAGTCCAAATATTTTTCCAAATCAAATCTTTGATAATTTTCTTCTTTTCAGTTGAATCAACATTCTCTAGGAGTCATCTGTAGGCTTGTTCAATTACTTGTACTTTTCTTTGGGAACATTATAGGTTAGGTGTCTCTCCTTCCTTTGAAAACCAAGTCCAGTGCTTTTGTCCATGACTCTTAAGGTAATCCTGGGTCCAAACGCTTTTATGTTGTGCAACCTTAATAGATGTTTGTTAACTTTCTAAACTAAGACACAAATGCAATATGAATTTTCCACTGAAGGGTACATTTTTAAAAGTACATGGAAAAAAATGGCCCAGGTTTTTCATGCTCAAGAATCAAGAAATAATCAAGTCTCTATTTTACAGAATCATTATTCCAAATACCATTAGCCAGAACAACATTTAATAGGTACCAAAAGAACTCCGCATAGGATACAAAGAATTTTATTTTCAGATAGTTCTCCTTATAATAATGAAAAACTAGAGGTTAAGCAGAAAAGAAATGCATGTAAGAGAAAAGGTAGCTGGGCACTTAGAGATGATTCATCAAGTCCCAAAGTCAATGGATAAGGCTGACAGAAACAGTCCACACACTGTGTTATGTGGTCCCAAGTCATACTGGGATTAAGTTCTGATTCTGGCATTTAATCGACACATTGATAGGTATTTAAAACATCTGGGCCTCAGTGTTCCATATCTGAAATTGGCACAGTACATACCTCACTGGGTTAATATAAGGATTAAATGAGATAATTGTGGTTAATATAAGGATTAAATGAGATAATTGTGGTACACAGTACATACCTCACTGGGTTAATATAAGGATTAAATGAGATAATTGTAAATTGTGTTTACACAGAGCCTGCCACAACATAAGTAGTCAATAAATGCTGGCTGGTGTCATGACTAAAAAAATAACTTTAGCAGAGCTATCAGCAATGGCTTTTCAACTATTGTAGAGAAGCCCTGACTGGAAATACCCACAAAAGTATCCAATATGGGGAAACTAGAAATCAAAGATCCCAGGAGAGATACAGACCCTTTTCTGTGAACCTTCTTTTTTTTTAAAGAGATTTTATTTATTTATTTTAGAGATAGAGCAAGAGAGAGCAGGCAGTAGGAGGAGCAGAGGGAGAGGGAGAAGAATTCCTGCTGAGCCCGGAGCCCAAGGCGGGGCTTGATCCCAGAACCCTGAGATCATGACCTGAGCCGAAATCCACGGTCAGTCGCTTAACCAAGTGAGCCGCCCCCACCCGATGCCCCTGTGAACCAACCCTCTTATAACAAAGTATATAGAATATGACTTGAAGTCTTCATGTTGCCCACCAAACCCAAAGCTTAAACAAACCTCTTGACAGGAATGACTAATCTACAAATGGTGAAGAAATGCAAGCAGTGACTGTAAATCTTATCCTTCCCAAGTCAACCCTGACTTCTTTCTAGTAGCCGCCCTTTTAAAAATAGCCTGTTTGTGTCTGGTGCTGTATTTGAGGCCCTGGAAACAGTATCCTTTTATCACCACACAAGGTGACCTTACAGACAAGGAAGCTGTTCTTCATGTTCCCCACACCTGGCTAGCTACAGAGCTCAGGTCTTTCCTCTGAGCCATGCTGCCTCCCCACAAAGATCCAAAACAGATAAGAAAAGAGGTTTCTTTGCTTAATGTTTTGGCAAGTGATTTCTCAAGAGAATCAGAAAGCTAAAACGAGAACCAGTGTGACGAAATAGATGCTTGTCTCTGGAGAAACCAACGTGGGCTGCCACAGGTGGCAAGGTGGGAAAATCTGAAACCTGATGTGATAAACAAACATCTGTTATTTTTAATGTTCCTGTTAAGTGTTATCAAATGGATAATACAGAAAGTTTATTACAGCTGGCTCCCAGCACCCAGAATTCTAGTGACGACTGGTAAATACTCCTGGTGTTCTCCATGGAGTATGTGCTCCATAATTCTATTTACTACTTTTTCAGGGGTCTACAATGGGAAAGAAAAAAAAAAAACCCAGAGATGCAGAACAAAAGATGGTATGTCAAACTAATGGAACAATTCTCAGGAAGCAACACATGTTCTTTCGGGTCAGTGGCAGCCTCAGTGCTCCGAAGTGCAGAGCAGAGAGGGCAGTGCTACTACTAACTACCGTTCAAGGCACCTGTGGTGTAACGGAGGCAACATGAAAGATGCTTGGCTAGTTCACATGAGCTCTGAAAAGGAATCCATGGGCGTCTGGATCTGATGGATTTCCGTCCAGGAAACCCGAGAGCGCCGACATGCTGTGGCAAACACCCGCTCTCTCTGAAGTGACATCTACTTACGGGTGTTCTAGACCAACCTCTGACCTGCATCTCTCACACGGAACTCGCTGGAGCTGAAGCACAGCCCTTAACCACGCCCACCGAGAGCTCTGACATTCAGGAAGTCACAAAGACAAATCATAAACACGCTACCCAAGCCAACAGGAAACTAGAGGCTGCCTATAACTACCGGCATTCATTTATCTCAGTGATGGGGACTTCAAAAATCATGCGAGACGGTGCCAGAAATACTCGTTCATCTCTTCTCCTGGTGAGGTGCGCTGCCCAGCGTGATAGCTTCACTCAGAAGATATGTGTGACACAGCTGGCATCCGGGAATCGGCGACAGCAGGCTCACTGCTCTGGCCTTGAGCATGACTCAGGCGGCCATTCACGCAAAAGAGCAATTGGCTACTACGGACGAACTGAAGTTCCGTGTTTTGACAAAGAGAAGTCTGCATGCTGAGGTCAGGCCTCACCCAGCCGTATGAAGAAGAAGAGAGAATACTTCTACTCAGGAATACTCAAGCCAAGTCCATTTGGTTCTGGCAGTGTATTGATTCAAAATATGGGCACAGCTCTTCTCCCAAGAACCCAACAGACTTTGAAAGCAGCTTTGATTGCATACTTTCTAGTGCAATGTCAGGGCAACTGTCCTACAAGAGCCTCGAATCTTTTCACGTGTTGATCTCATTATAAGCAAAATACATTTTTGGTGTGTTTTTGAGAGGGAATTTGATTTATCTTTAATTGTCAATGCCCATACCCTAGGTAAGATTCAGTCATTCCACTTCTAGGGACCCAACCTACAGAAATGCTTACACATGTTCACAAATTCTCCCCCACTCCAGACACAGACACACCATTCAGTGCTCATTATAGAGAATATGGGAAAATTAGAAATCCCCAGGATCTGTTTGATGGTAAATGACTAAATAATGGCAATCTACAACTGTGGATAATCTCTAAATGATATTAATACATGCAAAGATCTTCAAGGCGAAGTGAAAAGCACCAGTGATAGAATATGTATAGTTTCAACTCCATTTACATAAAAAAAACAAGCTCTGTACAGCCCTGAGAGAGTAAGGGGACTTTCACTTCTTACTCTGTTTTGTACTGTTTGTATTTTTCCAACGAACATGTCTCTCTTGTAACTTACAATAACGTTAATGTGCAAATAAATATAGAATCATATAACTAATATAACAATTAGCTATAACCCTATAATCCAGAATGCTGTTGTGTGCATTTTGGTGCTATAAATCCTTCAAAATAATTTCCATTGAACTTGTACCACTACAAACTTTTATAGCCTGTGTTTAAAACACTCAACTTTCTCCATACATTCCATATTCTTTTGAAGCATTATTTTGAATGGCTGCTTAGTATTCTATCTTATGGACATACAATTTATTTAAATAATCTTCTATTGTGGAGAACTTTGGTTGGTTTCTAATTTTCCTGTATAAGAAAGCCACTGTGATGGTTATTCTTGTACATACATCTGTGTACACCTTTTTTTATTTATTCATGAGAGACACACAGAGAGAGGCAGAGACACAGGCAGAGGGAAAAGTAGGCTCCCTCTGGGGAGCCCAATGTGGGACTCAATCCCAGGACCCCAACATCACACCCGGAGCCACAGGCAGATGCTCAACCACTGGGCCACCCAGGTGCCCCATCTTTATTTTCTTGTAATAAATGTTCTGAGGTTTAATTTACTGGATCAAAGAATATGACCATTACTGCATTTAATTTACTGGGCCAAGAGAAAGGACATCACTAGCATTTTTTGAAAGGCTGTACTAATTTAAATTTATATGAGAAATGTGTAAATGTTCTTGAAAGAGTATTTTTCTGGGCACCAATTCAAAGCATTACAACATTAGAGCACTGTCATTTTGAAAGACAAAAATGGTATTTCTTTACTTTTGTTTGTACTTCTCTGATTAAACACATTTCTGTATGTTTATTGACTACTTGCCATTTGTTATTTTGAGAACTGTTTGTGCACTTTCTACTCTGATGACTTCTGTTCCAAGAATTCTGAGTTTGCACTAGATTTTTGAAATTTTTTTGAAATAGATTACATACTCCTGTACAAAAACTCCTTACAAAAATATACCTAAGTGACTAGAGAGATAGAAAGTCTTTAAAAAGATATGAAAGGGTAAAAAAAAGCAGCATAATTTGAAGATCTCACTGAAATATAGTTCAGGTATCATCAGATTTTTAGTCAAATTCCTTGTATTTAAGATCAAAAGTATTTTTCTTTTACCATTGAATTCTTCAACTTCCAGCTCTGGAGCAACCAGGTAATACTGCTCACACAGCATCTTGGCAGTTTCATAGGCATCTGCAAAGAAAGAAAAAAGTTTAGCTTTAGACATAAGCAGACAGATAAAATAAATAAAACCAGGACAGTTACTAAGCTGATGGACTTAGAATTAACTATTGCTTTTTAAAAAATAGTCTTTTTTGGCTATAATAAAATCATTATGACTAAACCAAAATCTCTCCACCTTTAAAGTTTTAATGACCACTACAATATCAAAATACCACACTAATGACACTATGGCCAGTTCTATACTAAGCATACATTTGTTTAGCTTTTAAATATTCCTAAAAGGCATTTTCCATGAAAATCTATAAACCCAAGACCGTACTTTCGAACACAATGCAATCTGGCTAAATTGCAGCTAAAAGATATTTGTAGCTAACAATATTATTGACTATATTCCCTATGCTGTAGTATTTATCTCTGTGACTTAATTATTTTATAATTGGGAGGTTGTATCTCTTGATCTCCACCAACTTCGTCCCTCCTCTACCTGCCCCTCTGACAACCACCAGTTTGTTCCTGTATTTAAGAGTCTGTTTAAGATTTCCTATTTAAGTGAAATCAGATGTTATTTGTATTTCTCTGTTTGACTTATTTCACTTAGCATAATACCCCCTAGGACCATCCATGTTGCTTTGAATGGCAAGACTTCGTTCTTTTTTAAGGCTGAGTAATATCCATAATATATATACATACCATTCCTTCTTTACCCATTCATCTATCAATGGACACTTGGGTTGCTTCCATATCATGGCCATTGTAAATGATGCTGCAATAAATGTAGGGGTGCATGTATCTTCCAATCATTGTCTTTGTTCTCCTGATTCCTTTGGGTAAATACCCAGAGGTAGAATTACTGGATCATATGGTACTCCTATTTTTAGTTTTTTGAGGACCTTCTATACTGTTTTCCAAGTGGCTGGACCAAATACACTCCCCTAAAGAGTGCATAAGGGTTCCCTTTTCTCCACATCTGCACCAACACTTGTTATTTCTTGTCATTTTGATACTAGTGATTCTGACTGGTGTGAGGTGATATTTCTTTGTGGGTATGATTTGCATGGTGACAGATGGTGACTACATTTATTATGGTGAATACTGAGTAATGTATAGAATTACTATGTTGAATTACTATGTTGTAATGCCAAAAAAGTAACATTGTACATCAACTATACTTCAATATTAAAAAAATATTTCATTAAAAACTTATGACATTCTAGAAAAGGCAAAACCGTAGCGGCAGTAAAGAGATCAGTGGTGGGCAGCCCCGGTGGCGCAGCGGTTTAGCGCCGCCTGCAGCCCGGGGTGTGATCCTGCAGACCCGGGATCGAATCCCACATCGGGCTCCCTGCATGAAGCCCGCTTCTCCCTCTGCCTATGTCTGTGCCCCTCTCTCTCTGTGTCTCTCATGAATAAGTAAATAAAACCTTTTTAAAAAAAGAGAGATAAGTGGTTTCCAGGGTTTCAGGGGGAGATAAGAGTGACAGGGATGAATAGATAGAGCATGGGGCATTTTTAGGGCAGTGAAACTACTCTATAGGATACTGCAATGGTGGATACATGTCATTATGTACTTGTTAAAGCCAGGAGAACTGTACAACACAAAGAGCGAGCCTTAATGTAATCTAGAGACTTTAGTTAATAATAGTATATCAATGTTGGGGTGCCTGGGTGGCGCAGTTGGTTAAGTGGCAAACTCTTGGTTTTGGCTTGGGTCATGATCTCAAGGTCATGAAATCAAGTCTCGCATCAGGCTCCACTCAGCTGGGAGTCAGCGTGAGATTCTCTCTCCCTCTCCCTCTGCCCCTCCCATTCCTGCTCCATCTCTAAAATAAATAAATAAATCTTTAAAAATAGTAATATATCAATGTCGGTTCTTCAACTGAAATAAAAAGAATTTTTGAATATATTTTTTAAAATAATAATGCTCAATATCTTAAGATTTGCCAATTATTTGTAATGAAATAGCAGTAAGTATTTGCTGAATGAACTGGTTTCCATGAGCCACACACTCATGGACACTACCATAGCTTAAAAATATCCTTTAAGTTAGTTGAAGGTAATAGGTTGGGGCTGATATTTATCCAAGTCTGAGGAGCAACAGTTTGCTTTTACAAGGAAAAGAAGACATAGGGTAAGAAGATCAGGGCTATTAAAGAAATAGCTGGAAGAGAAATCAGGCAGTTCCATTCCAAAAGACACGGAACATTCAGAAAGCAAGTGCATTATTACCGACTGCATGGGTGCCTTTTCTATTGAACTGTAAGCAATCTGCGATCAGGGTTTGTGTCTTACACTGGGTTTGTAACTTGTATAGAACCTAGTATATACCTATTAGATGGTCAATACATATTCCTTCCTTGGATAAATGTTAAACTTTTTGATAACTTATTTTTAAAACAGCCTGAGACATAATTCTTGTATCCATACAAGTCACCCATTTCAAGTGTGCACACAATTCAGTGGTTTTTAGCACAGATGCACAGTGTGCATCCATCACCACTATCAACTTCACATCAAAAAAAAAAAAAAAACAAAACAAAACAAAAAAAAACTTCACATCATCATTACCAGGGAAAGAAACTCTGTGACCACTGGTAATTGTTCCCTGCACCCGCCCCAGCCCTAGGCAACCATGGCTCTGCTTTCTCTCTCTAGATTTGCTATTCTGGACACTTTATATAAGTGGATCACACAAAACGTGGCCTTCTGGGTCTGGCTTCTTTGACTTAGCAGAATGTCGTCAAGGGTCATCCGCATGGCAACATATGTCAGTACTTCATTCCTCCTTACAGCTGAATAGTATTACACTGCACACATACACATTTTGTTTATCCATTCATCTGTTGAGGGACATTTGGATTGTTCCCACTTTATGGCTATTACGAATAATGCTGCTATGAACACTGATGTCTAAGTTTTATTGGTGAACATGTTTTCATTTCCCTTGGATATATACCTAGGAGAGGAAAATTGCTTGATCGTAAGGTATCACAATGTCTCAACATTTGAGGAATAGCCGAATCTTTTCCAAAGCGAGGTGGTTTTTTTTTTTTTTAAGTTCCATCTTCACAGTTTCTAAAGATCAGATATTCAGATTACTTTAAAATGCTTCACAGGGGATCCCTGGATGGCGCAGCAGTTTGGCGCCTGCCTTTGGCCCAGGGCGCGATCCTGGAGACCCGGGATCGAATCCCACATCGGGCTCCCGGTGCATGGAGCCTGCTTCTCCCTCTGCCTGTGTCTCTGCCTCTCTCTCTCTCTGTGACTATCATAAATAAATAAATAAATACCTTAAAAAAAATTAAAATGCTTCACAGGTGCATTTGCAATGTTTTCAACTGGACACCAGCTCTTTGGAGACAGGGTTGTACTTTTTTTAATATCCCCCCCCCATCAATATTGTACGTAGAGCAGATACTGGTTTAAGATTCAAGAGGACAGAAGAAAGAGGGGGAAAGTAACCCCTATAGAATTTAAATACACTAAAATGTGACACTGTCAACCTAAAATAAAAGATTCAGGTATGTTCAGACTATAAATTTTGGTTCATTTACCTCATACTGTTACCTAATTTAAATTTTACATAATATTTGACCCCAGAGTAAAAGTTCTGATTATTTTATTAGACTTTTAGAATTAAACCAATACAAAGAATCACAGAGACATTAGAAGAACTATGACAAGATGAAGTAACAAGGGATGCACAAGGGAAATGTTATTAAGAGGGGAAAAATATTTTTCAAAACAGAGTTGATCAGTGTGAAAACAGACATTTAAGTAGGATTGATTTTTAAACTCTAATAAAAGAAAATGAACATTTAGAATTATACTAAATTTACAAGGCTTTTCCTAAAGTAGAAGAAACCTCATCAAATAGCTGCAAAATAGTTTTATAAAAAGACAGGAAATCAGGACCCACTCTTTGCCTTGGCTACACCACTAAACAATGCTACATCTCCACCTAGTGACACGATAGCACAAAGCCGACGAGAACCTCCAAGGCCACTTTCCTTCAGCCAACAAATAATGAAATCTAAAAATGGTGCTTTGTTAATCACACACAAAGCCGACATGCCCCCACAAAACAACTCCCCCGAGTATATAACATCTTTAAAGACGTTTAAACATCATTCTTCCATTCACTATAAAAGGAAAAGAACCCAGTTCCGCTAAATGGGCGAGTTCCTCATGGCATTAGCTTGGCCAGGAGCATGGGATTATAAGACCATTATACAGTGAAGGTATTACATAAATATAACATATGCAAGATGAGAGTCCAGAAAGCAGCAGCCAACCTAAAACACAAAGACCTAAAATCACATGTGAATAAGAATTTTTACACCATACTACTAATTATAGCATATAGATGCTGTAATTAAGAACTGCATTATGGGGGCGCTCAGCTGGCTCAGTCAGTAGAGCACTGGCTGGCTAGAGCCAACATTGGAGCACTGTTAAATGCAATAATCCTTCTGCCCCCGAGAAGGTTCTCAAGATGTAGTCAGTTATACTGATGACAGATCTTTTTCGTCAGACTGGGAACTGAGGCCTAGAGTGTTTTCCAAACCTGGCAGGATGTAGAATTCATCACCAAGTTTTAAAAAAGTGGATAGATTATAAAATGAGCCCCTGGAGATTATGATGCGGTAGATCTGTACTGGGGCCTGGGAATCCATATTTTAAAGACCTTAGGGGCACCTGGGTGGTTAAGTTGGTTAAGCATCTGACTCTTGGTTTCCGTTCAGTTGTGATCTCAGGGTCGTGAGATTGAGCCCTGGGTTCTGTCCTCAGTGCAGAGTCTGCTAAGATTCTCTCTCTCGGGTGCCTGGGTGGCTCAGTCGGTTCAGCATCTGCCTTTGCCTCAGGTCATGATCCTAGGGTCCTGGGATGGAGCCTCAAATAGGGCTCCCTGCTCAGTGGGGAGCCTGCTTCTCCCTCTTCTTCTGTGCTTTCTCTCTCTCAAATAAAGAAATAAATAAATAAAATCTTTTTTTTAAAAAAAGGATTCATTCTCTCCCTTTCCCTGCACACACTCTCTAAAATGAATAAATAAATCTTTTAAAAAAAAACTTAGCAAGTAATTCTGAAGAGAAGCTAGATTTGGAGCCCACTTGCTGGAAAGCCAAGGATAGGTCTGTCACTGTCTCTCCCAGGACATGAGTGATCATGGGGTTTTGGGGTAGATGACAGCACACGTACACTCAAGTTTTGTTTTAGCACTAGATCTTCTCCTACTCTCCAAATAATTTCTGTTTAAGTTAACATAAAAATGACAAAGCTTTAAAACAACATAACCAAAATTCAACTATTGGCTTATTTATTCATTTCCTTTATTCTAGAGTAAAATACAAGTTCCACTTATAGTAAGATTTCAGATAACACTTCCTTTTCTAAATTAGAAACCAAAATTTTGAAATATGATAATTTATCAAATCATTTTTATCTGCAATATATTTGGGCCAGTATTTACCACCAATCTTTAAAAGCAAGGATCAGGAAAGGACTATAATTGTCGCTGAACATAGTGTTGTTATTTTCAAAATCTGTTTTCAAGGAAAATAATGATCATAAAGTAAAACTGTGGGTGTGGCACATATATACTTCCCCAGGCTACTCAAACTGTAAACACATAAGCCTGAATATATTTTATTTAAAAGGGCAGGGTGAAGGTTCACACAGCAAGTAGCTCAACAGATTCAACTTAGCCAGGAATTAGGTTTTTTTTAAAAGATTATTTATTATTTCTTTATCTGAGAGAGAAAGAGAGACACTGAGGGGTAGGAGGGGAGGCAGAGGAAGAGGAAAAGAACCACAAGCAGATTCCCTGCTAAGCGTGGAGCCCAATGCAGGGCTTGGTTCTAGGACCCTGAAATTACAACCTGAGCTGAAATCAAGAGTCAGATGCTCAATCAACTGAGCCAAAAAAAAAACTGAGCCACCCAGGCACTCCCCAGGAATTAGTTGTTGGTTTTTTTTTCTTTAAAAAGCACACATGAATGTTTAATAGATTATGGAAGTTATTTTATCAGACTTTTTTACTACAAGATTTTCCTATTCAAAATTCACCAGGAAATTCTGTTATCAAATATTAGCCTCTATAGTGAATACACACAATCATTTGTTTACAAATATCTTATAAGGGGCTAGACAAGGATAAATTTGAGTGAGTGCTAAAAAAACAAACATGAAGGTGCCAAGGTCCCTAACTTGGGTCTAACAGGATATAAAAAAACTGTCAAGCTCAAGTTTAAAAAGCCACTGCCAGAAAAGGTAACAGATGACCACAAGGCATTACCAAGTCATCACAGATATGCAGCTTTAGAAATCCTTTTAAGGTACAAAGCAATTCTAGTAAGGTATGTTTATCATCCTTCTACCCAGAACCCATCAAGGGGGAACCAGAGTTTTGTTTTAGCACTAGATCTTCTCCTACTCTCCAAACCAGAGCCAACTAGACAAGTGGGGGCAGAACATCTAATATAGTACAACCAATCTTTAGGTTGATCAGAATCCTGAAACCTGTGGTCATGGGAAAAAAAGATGGGCTGAGCCAACTAAATTCATTTTTTGAGAATTTAGGATCGAGACACTCAGGGCAGAAGACAAAAAGGATACAGAGTTATCATGATCTAGAGGGCCTGGAGTGCCCACCATTGCCCTGAACGAGCTGCCCTAAAGTCGGGCAGCCTACAGACAAGAGAAAGATGGAGTGGCCATGACTTGGCAACCCCAGTTGTAAAGATACATAGAAAACAACCTTGTTTTCTGTATCCCAGCTCCAATGTCTATAGCTCCAACTGTGATGTGATTGCTGTCCTTGGATTACCATGGGACCTACTAGATTCTTTTAATACATCTGTTTCTTGTGCTAACATGAGTGGACCTCTGTACCTTGCAACCTGAAGAGCCCTAAATGAGAATACAAGACATTATTTCTGAACCAGCATAATGACATGCTCTCAGGATACCATTTGTATGCTATTATGCTAAGCAATAACAGCATGTAGGAACAACATAGGCAAGCTAACATCACTGTGAGAACTGACTTCTGTACCAAGTATTTAAGTTTGTACCTTTAAAATGATCTTACCACGGGATTTTCCATTTTATTTCCCGGTTTCTCACAAAGAAAGGAGAGAAAAGGGTCACAATGGAAGGTACCTCCCAGAGGATAATAGGAACAGCTTTACAACACTAATTCTAGCATTCACTACTATGAGTCTATAATTTGCAGATGTGTAAAGGTAGATATTAATGTGCTAAGTAAGCAGTGAGGAGGCAAGCTTCAGTGTTCTGCGCATTTAATTAGTGTTATACAAGATGCACCCCACTTTTACACATTTATACAACTGTCTGGTCAAAAATAAAAACACTGTCCCTACCCTTCTATGTCAAAGTGTTCTGTAGTCTGAAGAGATCTAAGTATGGCATCATCGCTGGTTCATTAAGGCTCCGTAAGGCTGTGAAACACACGTGTGTGTACGTAGACACACGTGCGTACACACAGGGCATGTGGGCTGGATGTGTGACTGTGCTTAACTCGTGCAGGACCTTCGCAGCCAAGAAAATCAACAGGAGAGCTGTCACTGAAACCCGGAACCCCTACTCCTTCCACATCAAGCTTCCAAAACCAAAATGAAAGGAAAAAAATATCTGAGATAGAGATACACCAAGTAAAGTAACTGAGAAATCTAGTAGGACTTGAGGAAGATAAAAAGCCCATGAAAACGTACCAACTACTCAACAAAGAGGAAGGGAGCAGTAAGACTTCACTGAGTCCAAAGATCCTGACACGCATTCCTTCCTCTCTGTGACAGCACGTGGGAGTATGGGGGTAACTATATGGTGTGAGCCCCTGAGACCTTCTGATCATTGCTCCTGGGGCATCTGGGGGTAGAGACTCTGGTGCCTTTTGGCCAGAAGGCACAGAAGAACCTGCAGGCCTTTTGACCACTAGTGCTCTCTGCCTTGTTCATTCTCTCAGTCTTACCTTGAGCCAGAAAGAGCCTCTGTTGGGTGTTCTGACACTCAGGGAATTGCCCAGAGGGAGTGAAACCGAGAGCTGTTGAAATGCGCTTTGGTTTACAGGGAGAAGAGACCTCCTGGCTTCCTGTGAGGGTGCCCAGCCCATCTGCCATGGTATGAAAGGGACCTGATTTAAGGCCAATACCACACTGAGGGATAAAGACTGTCCACACCTGGCTGGAAAACCCATTCGAGTAGTGTGATGGGCCTTAGTGCTGGAGGAGGTTAAACAGACAAAGGCTATGGATTCCGTAGACACAAAGAGTACTCAGACTATTTGCTGTTGCGTACTCATCTGTAAATGTGGTAGGAACTCAAATATATAAAACAACATTCTCAGCTAAGCCAGGAAAACAGGTGTTTTTATTCTTTTCTTTTCCTGCACCTTTTCTAAACTTTCTTCAATGAGCACTTTTGAGTACTTTGATAACATGGCATTAGTCCTCTCAACTGATCCAATGGGGAGCAGGAGTTGGATGACTGACAAAAATGCTGGATAAAGGGCAGCCTGGGTGGCTCAGTGGTTTAGCGCCACCTTCAGTCCAGGGCCTGATCCTGGAGACCCGGGATCAAGTCCCACGTCAGGCTCCCTGCATGGAGCCTGCTTCTCCCTCTGCCTCTCTCTATTTCATGAATAAATTAAAAATCTTTATTTTAAAAAATGCTGAATAAAGTAGGCAGCCCCGAAGTATGACTATTACTGTAAATGCTAACTTTTTTTTTTTTTTGTAAATGCTAACTTTAAATGCACGCTTGAATCTACAATGACGCCTCTGCCAACATTTTCAGACAAGGCCATAGCCTCTTCCTTCACTATGGATCGGTTTAGGGTTGTAGGTCATCTTTCCTAGATAAACAATGCCACATATATCTGTGAATTCCAATCCCTATTCCTTTAAAGAGTAATAAACTTAAAAATACTTGGGCAGCCCCAGTGGCTCGGTGGTTTAGCGCTGCCTTCAGCCCAGGGCCTGATCCTGGAGACCCAGGATTGAGTCCTGCGTCAAGTTCCCTGCATGGAGCCTCCTTTTCCCTCTGCCTCTGTCTCTGCCTCTCTCTCTCTGTATGTCTCTCATGAATAAATAAATAAATAAAATCTTTAAAAAAATCTAAAAAAAAAATACTTGTGAAACACTGTGAGCTCACATTCCTTCTGAGATTTTTTACTCAGGGCTGCCCCGGAACCTAAGAGTTATCTGTTTACTTTCACTTCCTTACACTTTTGAGAGACTCTTCTTTATCAAGTCTTTCCAAAGTATTCCACTGGATTTTAATGGATGTTAAGTCTCTTTTTTGTACTCAACTTTCTTCACTTTACATAATATTTAAACAGATTATGTAGTCACAGCAGGTGGAAAACTTATACCAATGGTTTGAGGATAAGTAAGTGGCCCTTAGTAAGCATCACTAGGTAAAAGCAGCACAAGAACATTCTAGAAAGTGTGCACAAGCATACTGAGCATGCTGTGGGTATCAGGAGGCACGATCTGTGAAGGGAATGAAGGATGGCAGAAAAGTCGATTGTGTGAATGTAGCCTGATGTGTTTATGCACTTTCAGAAACTGAAACCTTCTGCTGATTTCCTTAAGGGAAGAGGCTGTCAAAAAATGAACAACCTGTTCTGAAAGATACAGTTGGGGAGCACGGAGCACATGAGCCCTTCCTCTTTTGCACATGAGCGTGGGGTAGGAGTGTGTATACAAGCATGCGTATTAGGGTAAGTGCAATCTGAGCAGCAGAAGAGCATAGGGGGTGGTTTTCATAGGACCTAGCATCACCAGGAATCCAGGCTCTAACTTATGCCAACAGTGGCAGGAATGATTGCATGAGGACATTGTTTTAGCTTTATTTACAGTACGGTAGTGCTGCCCCTGGGTAAAGTGGAAACCGGCCAGAGAAAGAGCAGTCAGAGCTGTGAGTAGGCCCGGGGCGGGGGCACATGATCCGGTCAGTGGTCAGACTGAGACTCCGAAGGACCAGGAAATCAGGAGGCTGTGAGGTAGGCGGGAGGCATAAATTTTCACTTTCTGTCTTTCACAGATCAATGGAACTGCTTTGCACATCATCTTCAGCTAGTTTTCAGTACAAAACTTCCATTCCTAAGAGCGAAGCACAAGTGGTGAGGGCAATTCTGGCCCTCGAGAAATTGATGACAGTCAGAGAGCCCAAAGGAAGTACAAGTCATGCCAGGACCAGGGAGGAGAGAATAGGGCCAGTAGAGCAGTGCAGACAGCAAGATTGCACCTAAAGAGTCAAGCGCAGCAGGCTCCTCTTCATCCTCTCCTCTGACCCGACTTCCTGACTCACCTTGGCGTCCACTTCATCTCTCGGCCCAACAGGAGTGCCACCGGTTGCCTAGAACTCTGTTACTTATCTAACTGTACTGATCCATGGTTTAAATCTCTCTGAAAATGAATGAAAGACCGTATGTGATGAAACAATGAGATGAGAAACATGAGTCTGTTTTTACAACGTGGTTATGAGTAACTGCAAGCATAGGCAAAGGCATAGAGCACAGTATAACTCCTCACATACCCGTTACCAGCCTCGACAGTTTTCAACACGTGCCCAGTCTTTTCTGTTGTATGTAATTTTGAAGCAAAGCCCACATATCATTCTATACTATGCGTAATATTTCAAAAATAGCCTTCCTAGAAGCTAGGATTCCTTTGAAAAACATGATCATAATACCAGTATCACACCTAAAAAATTAACAATATTTCTTGAATGTCAAATATCCAATTGTCTTATAAATGTCCTAAGTGACTTTTTAAAAGATTTCATAGTTTATACCAGAAATAAAAGTAAAGGCACCAATCTATTATAAATAATCAGTGGCATAAATGAGAATCCTTGGGCACTT
The DNA here is from genome assembly GCF_011100685.1 of Canis lupus familiaris. Classification (NCBI taxonomy): domain Eukaryota; kingdom Metazoa; phylum Chordata; class Mammalia; order Carnivora; family Canidae; genus Canis; species Canis lupus. The sequence goes on along the minus strand of NC_049260.1, from coordinate 20,111,433 downwards.
ATATGATGCCCAAGGACTACTGCTAATAACCTTTCCTGCAGTCCTAACTGGGTACGAGCCCTGCTTTAGGAACTCTCTCTATATTAACTCATTTAACCCTACAATAAAGATGACTTAGCAAAAGCACCATTTTATAGATGAAGAAACTGAGGCCCAAAGAAGTTAACGTAACATGTTCAAGGTTGCCCAGCTAACCCAAGTGTCCATCAGCTGATGAATAATCAAAATGCAGTATATCCATACAAAAGAATGTTACTCAGCTGTAAGGAGGAATGAAGTACTGACACAGATTGCCACACAGATGACCCCTGAAGACATTCTGCTAAGTGAAAGAACTCAGATACAAAAAGCCACATTTTATGTGATTCCACTTATGTAAAGTGTCCAGAATAGCAAATCTATAGAGAGAAAGCAGACCCATGGTTGCCTAGGGCTGGGGCAGGGGGCCAATTGCCAGTGGTCACAGAGTTTCTTTCCCTGGTAATGATGATGTGAAGTTGATGGTGATGATGGATGCACAACTGTGCTAAAAAAAAAAAACACTGAATCATGTGTACACTTGAAATGGGTGAAATGTAGGGTATGAGAATTAGATCTCGATAAAGCAGGTTTTTTAAATTTTTTTATTTATTTATGATAGTCACAGAGAGAGAGAGAGAGAGAGAGAGAGAGAGAGGCAGAGACACAGGCAGAGGGAGAAGCAGGCTCCATGCACTGGGAGCCCGACGTGAGATTCGATCCCGGGTCTCCAGGATCGCGCCCTGGGCCAAAGGCAGGCGCTAAACCGCTGCACCACCCAGGGATCCCCTAAAGCAGTTTTTAAAAAAGTAAATTATCAAAAAAGGTTTAACATGTATCAAATTAAGGAACATTTATTGACCATCTTAAAGGTATATACTACATTCTGTACAACTTATAAAACAAATGTAAAACACAAAAGCTGACCTCAAATTGCTTACAGTTCAGAAGAAAAGCGCATATACAGTATATAATAATGCCCTTTTGCTTTCTGAATTTGTGCCTTTTCCCCTAAATTCAGTTAACTACCTGAACTGGGCTTTCTGATTCATAAGAGATATTGGGCCAGGGTCTGGTGAACAAGTGCTAGGACAAGACTGATTCTGCTCCCCTTCCAATCTGGGGCCTGCTGAGGTCATGATCAACCACAAGGTTACCTTGTAAGCCAGCAACCTACAGGATTCTTAGGGAGCTGAGGCTGGGCCTATTAACCTTATAATTGAAATAATATGAGTAAATGTATCCTAACTAAACTGAGGCTATAACAGCTCAATGATCGTTGGGTGAGCTAAGGCCACCATGCCTGAGTCCTCTTCCCTTAGTTTAGCGATGCCCAGAGTAAACAAACAGCACAGGTTTTCCTTACCTATGGCTGCTATAGGTCTGGTCTCCCACTGGGGAGGCTACACCTACTGGGCCACACTCCTTGGCCCTCTAAGCTCAAATAGCAAAGGTCACTCTGCTTGAGGTGGGCTTGAGAGCTTTACCAAAAAGACAACGCCCTCGTCTGCTTCCTACTGAGCTACATGGTTCAGAAAAGGAACTAAGGTCTTTGATGAAAACCAGGAGAGTTGCAATCATGAAAACTTTGCGATGTGTTTAGAGGAGAGAGAGGAGGGCCACAGCAAGAGATCCAATCTTGGGAAGGGGTAGTTTGGGGATCTGAAGTTGCACAGAGTAACCGTGTCACTGAAAAAAAAAACAAAACTGAAAAGGTCAGGCACCTGGTGGATCACTTCCAACCAGGAAGGCTTTCTGGAGGTGACACTTACCTGAAATGAACAATGAGGAAACTGCTGTTCAAATTCCATGTGCCTGGGTACTAGGGACTTACAGCTATGGGGCTCTGTTCTACCCTAAGGCTACTAGAACAGTGTCTATCCAGCCCAATGGTCTGTGAATCTGTGAAGCTCACAGGCCACCCAGACTCCCAAACCCGGGGTGCACATCAGAGAGATGCTGGAATTTTATAGACATGTGAATTTGGTCAAACTTTATAACACAGATTTACATTTTCTGGAAGTTTCAAATAACAGTAGCAATCAAAACTTAGAATCTTCTTTAAGCTAACAACCATTCAGTGTTTAAGACAAAACTAGTCGATGAGGTAGAAACTCCCACTTCAAACACTGCTCGTTATGCATCTTTTCCTGAACTGCCCAGAAAGAACATCTCATATTTGGCACAGGTAGCTTGGGCTCAGAGTGGCCTGATGAATCAGCAAACAACTTAGCACCATAACCCTATGGCCAAGGTGCCTCAATTAAACCACAGTTCTATTCAAACTACGATCACTGACATCATAATGGTCTCCTTACCTTTCACTACATCAGCCACATTGCAGGTAGGATCAATACTTCCTATGTGTTTAGGATGAGCAGGGTTAGTGTCACCACCAAACAGAAGTGCTAAACAAACACAAAAGGGAAGGGAGAGATTACAAACAAAGCAGGCAATGTAGCCTTACAACTTCTCAAAGGATTGTCTTATTTATAAGACTCATTGTAGCATCCACAGTGACTTAAAGCTATAGAACACATACAATGATGGGTGATCAGCTCTACTGGACAGCAGGGGAGGAAGGACACATTCTAAGATCTGCTGGTTGCAGTGAGCAGGTCTGAAAGCAGTGACACGTGCCGGGTGTCCAACCCTTTTCTCCCTGACCCAGTGTGACTTGGATGAAAAAGTTATTTTCATCCTTCGCCAAGTTTACTCACCTTTTCGGTACTACTCCAGACACTGAATCCAACATTCACTACTTATTTAGAAAATGCAGTCTGTACTGTTAGTGCAGGCTTGCGAAGTGTCTTCACTGTGAACATTTCAAATGCCTCCATCACGGGGAGTATTTTTCAATGTAGTATACACAAATAATATTTGTTCAAGTACTTTTTCTGTTCAAGTATCTTTAAAAGTACATTCAAATACTTCCACAGTGCACAAGATTTACAAAATATTATTTCCGAATAAAAGCCAAAAGGATCCCCAAAGAAAAAAGTAATCTGAATCCAAATGTTAATAGGTATACTTATTTCCAAATCAAACAAAAATTGGGGATAGCTTAGATTCCACAAAAGGAGAATGCTTAAATAAAATAGGGGAGGTTTTAAATTATAAAAAATGACAAATAAGGGCCTTAGGCCAATACATAAAGTTCCAAATGACTGACTGGAAGAAAAACAGACACGTACCAGCTCAATCATCTAAAAACATGTACATATATATGAAAACAGACACATTTAGGTCAAAAAGAAATTGTAGTTATGTAAGTAGCTCAACTTAATAGTAATTAGGTTCTTTTTTCATTTAAATTTCCTATAAACTGTTGTACACTTCTATTTTTAAAAGTTACACATTTGGAACCAATCCACATGTAATAATTGTGTAATATTCACTAATCCAAATGAATCAAATTAGTAGAGATGCTCTGGTTATCATCCTGGTGAGTGGACTAAAACTCTCCATATGAGATTATGGTTTGTCAATTTGCTTAATTTGATTTCAGTGATCACTGTGAAATTAAAGACCAATTGTTCAGATTGTCAAAATGCCAGTTCAATATTCCCTGTATTGATGTTTTTAAAACCAAAAAGGAAAACATGTAAAATCCTGGATAAAGAGTAAAACACACTGTCACCAGGAACATAACGGCAGAGACTTAAAAGGCAAGCAGAGCCCCTGCCTCTAATAAGAGCATCAAAGTTCCAAGGATTTCCATTGACAAAGAATACTAACAAATAGCTTTTTCATAGATAGGATTTACTTAGGAAAAACTAAACTAGAAACAAAATTTCTACAGGCCAAGCTTCAGATCAGTAAATTCTAAGTGAAGCAACAGGAAAACGTTTGGGAGAAATCACTTTGGCCGCTCTTTCGAAAGTGGACCAAAAACCCAACTTACTGTGCTGGTTAATAAGCATGCGGAAAGAGATGCGGTTGGTATAGAACCGATCCAGAAAATACTGGATGTTACTGCTAATGAACGGATCAAACCCAAATTTCTCCTTGTATTCAATCACTCCTTGTGCCATTGTAGGAACCACATCATTGTGTCTATTTCTGACTTTAATCAGAACTTGGAGAAAGCTGTGTGGGAGGGAAACAAAAAGCGGTCAGTCTTTATATCTCATGTGCTGATGCATAAATTTCCCAGCTCTGTCTCCACACTATTTATGTGCTGGTATTTTTATAAGTAGAGATATTATCATTACGGGCTTTTGCTTGAAACTTTCTACCAAAATTCTTCTTTCACAGACACAAAAAGTAAAAGGTTCAAGTAAAGAGAAAAATGTTCAAATATCTTCTTGGGAATCCACTAACTGTATGGAAAAGGGATCACATATAATACAGGTTCTAGAAATGTTTGCTGAGTAACTGCAGAACACACTAATATTTCTTCTGACAACATCAGGACAATCCTCCCAAATTTCCATGGATTTATTATAAAGTCTCAAAGCAACAGCTTCCATGAATAAATAATGTGAAACTCTTTAAGAGTAAAATTTTGAAATGAATTTCTCATAGCAGTAAAATATAGTGTGAAATGTAGATGGAACAAAGACAATTAAGACAAACCCAGTCAAGCATTATGGTATATTGCTATAAAGATACAGAGGGCAAATAAACTAAGAATGGTAACTGAGAATAGAAAGACAAGTCAATGGAACCAAATAAAAAGCTTAGAACAAGGCCCGAGGGCAAGCAAATATGTGTGCATAAAAATTTAGCATATTGATAAAGTGACATTCCAAATCAGTAGGGAAACCATCAAATTAGTTGGGACAGCTGGCTACCAATTTAAGTCACATCCCAATTTCAAGCCTTAAGCCAAAAACTTAATTAAAAGATTTAAACATAAAAGAATGAAATCATAGAAAAACATAAATTAGGTGAATTAGTATATAATATAGTATGCCTTGGGGTAAAGGCGGCTGTTCTAAGCTTAATACCACAGGTAGAAACCATGAACAAACAATAGGACTACACAGAATTTCAACAATTCTGTAGGGATATACGTTATAAAGTCAAAAAATAAAGTGAAAACTGGGAAAAGTACATTTGCAGGTGCTCCTAGCCTCAGTAAAGGAAAAGATAAGCAACCTAAACAGAAAACCAGGCAAGGGATCTGGTATCATTGGGGAACTCACCACAGAGGCAATGCAAGTATCAATAACTGCCCCTTCAAAATAATAAGAGAAAAGCAAAACAATGCAGTACTATTCTCCACTTACCACACTGGCAAAGAATAACCAGTGTTATCTAGAGTGTGGGAGCATACTGATGCATTTCGGGGGCAATTTAGCAACATAGATCAAAAGACCAAAGAGAGTCATTCCACTCCCAGGAATTGATCCTAGGAAAATAACAGGACAAGGCTGTATTTAAGAGCTGTTCTTAAGAGCCCTGCTTAGAGTAGCAAGAAAAATACAAACCATTCTACAACTCACTGACAGGAGGTCAAATCACATGACTTACCTGTAGATGGACCATTTTGAAACCATTAATAATGGTATAGAGATCTATAATGTCCACAATTATTTCTGTAAAACATATTGTGTACATATGAAAATATGGATGCCTAGGGAAAAGTATGGAATGGAAGGAAAATGTTAATGGTGTTTGTTCCCTGGTAATGGAAATCTGGAGTGACTTTCTTTTCACTTATCTAAATAGTCTTACATTTCTCAGTGATGAAATACTCCTGTAACAAATACACACACACAAAGACAGCAGAGATGAATCCATCAACACTGAAACTGGAAGGTCATAATTATTCACAAGAAATTTGATAATGGACAATTTGTCCTCTACAGCATGTTCCTTCTAACGTATTTATAAATTCAATATCGCCAAAATGAAAGATGGCATTATAGTAGAGAAGCACCTCAACTTATCAGAAAGGAGAAGACTTGCCTCAAGAGCTCAATTCTCAGAACGCTTTCCTGGTCTTCTGGGGTTTTCTAAACGTTATCATTATGAGAAACAAGCCTGTTCTCTAAGCTGCTTTCACTTCACTTAAATGATCTCCCTACCCAGGATTCCTGCATGACACCTCCTGGGCTGGAAAAGCCTACTACTCTGAGTAAAGCAACCAGCTCACCTTCCCTTCCTTCCTTCACCAGGGGCAATGGGCTTCTGAAACCCCAACTATCCCAACTAGCTGTGTACACCTGGGCAAGTCATCAAAACTCACTGAGGGAAAGCGATTATCACTATGATTTCACACACAATGGATCCAGTACTTGGCAGTTTCCAAAATGGGCTCATGTCCATAAATTACATCTGACCAATAACCTGTTCCAGAAACTGAGATAGGATTCTGGGAAACATATGGCAGCAATTTAATATTATTTACTTCCACAAATCTATACCCTAAATTTGAAACTAGAGAAGTCAGTCCTAATTTTTAGGATGTCAGCAAAACAAACTGTTACTAGCTAACAGCATTTGAGAAAACAAAGCTTCTGGATTCGATTCCTTTAATTTCAATACATTAAATGAGACCAATGGCCTATAGCAAGAAGAACGCTGCATCTGGGGATCTAATGCGATGCCCCCCTTCCACAAATGACAAATCCATTAACAAAACACCTAGCAAAGTATAAAACAGGTCAGGATTCTTCCCCCTTATATTTTAATCTGCAACTAAATTGGAGCTAGCTACCCAAGGCTCACACCAGCAGTTCTGGCAGTGTGGTACATTGGAAGGAACAATGCACTAAGGACATGGAATAATGATTTACAGATCCAGTTCTACTACTAACTAAATGTCACAACTTTAGACAAGTCATTTCTCTTTTCTGACCTCAGTTTCCTTATCTGTGAACTACAAGGGCTGCGTTGAATGCCTCCAGCTAAGGTTGCTTGTATAACACAATGTTTCTTAGTTCTTTTTATGGGACACCTATGTGTAAGGGATTTGGTGCCATAACTTTGTGGACCAGGCTTCTATGTAGAAAAAAATTCTACAGCACAGCAGACCTGCCATGTGCATTCACTCGTGTGTAAATGAAACAGGGGGAAAGTAATAAGAAGGGGATACTGAATTTCTCTTGGGAGTAAAAGAGCACACTGGGAGCTAGGGTTAGTGTTTTCCAGTTAAATGAAGATGAAAAAAAAACAGAAACATTTTCCATCAGCATGAGAAGTTAGTGGTCTTTGTGCATAGCAGCAGCAAGAGAATTATATTAAAAGTGCACTCTTTTATGCCACTCCAAAATGAAAGCATTACAGGTTTTCTGAGCTCAACTGTTAGGCTGCACTGAAATTATTTTTTTAACTGAAAAAATGGTAAAGGACTGTAGATAAATTCATGTCTATACAGAGGCCACTGCATTCTTAAAACTACCACTAGGTGGAACATTTACTGCAATATTTATAGTGAGTGGCTGCCCCAGTACGCCATGAGCAAAAATATTAAGAACTAGATCAAGAAACGTCATTTCAAGAGTCATTATTCCTTCTGTGGTATGTTAAATTAACTCAAATTATTCAAAAATGCGATGTTGAGTTGTTACCCATGAACAAAGCTAATGCTTTAATCCAAATTATACTTCTTGGTTCATAATGACATGAGTTCCATCTACCAAAACATTTTTTAACCTGGATGTTTTTACTTTCAAGTAAATTTGATACCATACTTACTTATCCAAGACCTGTGGATCCTCAGGGCTCTTATTTTCATATTCTAGAAGTTCAAGAAAGCTCTGCATATACCTAAAAAAGATGAGTTACTGTGTTAATTGCCTGCCCAACATCCATTCCTCCTTTCCCCCTTCCTAAGAGTACCCTAAATTCTCACTCAGGTATCTACCCTATCCCCTCCCCCAAGTGCTGCAGGGGAAGCTGATGCCAGGCAAAGCTCCTGGGTGGCCTGATTTTTCTCTGGGTAATGGTATTTTTCTTGTCACCGACTACTAGCTAGTCCAACAGTCTAGGCCTCAGCCTGTCATTGCATTGCATTCCCCTGAACAAAGGAACTGGCTCAGCAATGGGGGCACTGCCCCAGTAAAATAAGAGAGAAGACTTGGTGGGGGGGGTCTTTGGGAGAGAAATGAACTTGCTCCCCCTTTTTTTTTACAGTGAACCCTGGAAATGTTGCAGCTATTCTGTGACCAGGAAGAAATCCAGCCTGAAAATAAAGCCGACACCATGGAACACAGGGCCATGATAACCTCGTGAATCTCTAAATTGAACCCACACCAAAACTCATCCTATGGCTACACGAGCCAATTTATTATTTAATTGGATTTTCTGCTACTCACAAACATATTCTAACTGATACACCAAATCTACAGTCTGATTAGCCAAGAAGTGCATATAAATTGTAAGAAACACATGTGTGATATTCAGGTGCACGCCAAGCACTTAGAAACTAGAAATAAACGTTCCTTCTCAGAGTTAAACTAATCCCATCATCACTGCAATGAGGAGAAGGAATGCCTCTTAGGTCCTCAGAAACAGCTTCTGAATTAAAAATAGCTGCATATCTCAATCAGGGCCAGTATGGGAAATAATGTGTCCAAAATAAATATCTAGAGAACATAGAAAAATGGGATGCAGAGAGGCACGTTACTGTAGCAGCTAGATCCAGACAGACCCTGCTAGATCTGGAGAGGATTCAGAGATACCAATTACTCAGAGGTGTGTCATCTCTGCTTTGGATCTGAACATGCCCGGAAAGAATGATCCCTTAATATAATTATTTCTAACAATTAATTACCACTAATCCTGCTATCCAGCTTTGGAGGGAGGATGAGGGTACTCCAGTAACAAAAAAATTGACTGCGAAGCATATAAATACATAAACAGGAATAATGTTTTAGTAATCAGCCTCACTTGAACTTTATAACGATGCGTGATACTAAAGTATGTTCAACTCTGGATATACTTTCTAAAAGCCTCTAGGCAAATCAGGCTATGGATCAGGCACTGTTGAAATCATCAGGTCAAACCACTCAGAGAGGGCCAAGTCAGAGGGCAAAGTCAGCCATAGGCAACAAGGCCCTCTACCCCATCGCACGCCAGCAGCGTTCTAAGGAGGTCACCCATTCCTTCCAAAGGAGGTAGTTCAACTAAAGAGCAAAGTCATGGGTGAGAGGAGCCAAAGATGCTGCTGATCTTCCTGGCCTGAAAGTCAGGAGAACCCGGAGAACACACTCCAGCTGAGGTGGGCTTCATGGCTTGTGATGAGTAAGAGTCACTTCTGAGAGGAAAAGGAAATGACAGCTAAGCACAGTGTGTGATCCTAAACTGGATTCCCACATTGGGGTGGGGATTGTTTTTTTTTTTTTTTAAAAGAGGGGATCCCTGGGTGGCTCAGTGGTTTAGCGCCTGCCTTTGGCCCAGGGTGTGATCCTGGAGTCCCGGGATCGAGTCCCACATCAGGCTCCCAACATGGAGCCTGCTTCTCCCTCCTCCTGTGTCTCTGCCTCTCTATGTCTATCATAAATAAATAAAAATAAATAAATATTTTAAATAAATAAATAAATAAATAAATGAGCACTATTAGGGCAATTAATGAAATGAGAACAAGGTCTCCCACATTAGAAAATATTACTGGACCAATGTTAAACTCCCAAATTTGATAATCATACTGTGGTTTTCTAAGAGTTGTTCTAAGGAGATATATATTGAAGTCTTTAGGGGTAGAAGGGCATGATGTCTACCATTAACCCAAATGGTTTAGGAAAAAAAATGTGTATCAGGTATGTGTGTACCACACATGATATACCCTAAAAGTACACGTACACACATGTACGTACACACACACACACACACACACACACATCCAGAGAGAGAGTGTGCATATGAAGGAGAACAGCAGAACAAATGCTGTTGGATGTTAAGAATTAGTGACTCTGGGTGAAGGATTTGGGAATTCTTGCTGCTAGCTTTGCAAACCTTTCTGCTATCTAGGAAATTAGCTCAAAATTTAATTTTTTTTTAAAGTGACATGCAGGTGTTTGGAATGGCTACAGAAGACACATGAGACCAAAGAAAGAGATGACCCCCTAATCTGAGTCCTACTTTGCCAGCAATTCTCTTTGGAGCCCCTGAAGGAACCTTTAGGTAAGTGACAGATGCTCAACTGTCACTCCCACCAGGCCCAGGGGACTCGGAGGTCATCTAGCTGACCTCAGATTCCCACCACAATGACCCCAACAGTGCCTACACGCTTTCTGCTGGGAAATTTCTGATGATGGTCTTGAAGCAAGAAAGAAAGCACAAGCAAACAGGTCCTTGCTGCTCCTGCTGGAACACATGCTGCCTCTGGGGCAGAAAGTGACAGACGATGGACGTCAGGCCCTCACGACCGCTCTCTGACCTTCCCTGCACACCAGGGCCCCTGAGCCTACCACGCGCAGGAGCCGTGGCTCATCTGGGACAGGGACTGGGTGCCCCATGGCTCAGACCACCCAGTATACTGCTTCTCAGACAATTTGTGCTTAGCCCTAAGAACAGATTGTAATCAGTATTACTGAGGAATAACTTGTTCAACGTCCACTCCCTTGCAGAAGCCTGGCTGCCATTAACCTTTTAAATGAAAACTAATTAACGGCTCGGTTCTCCTATCTGTCCACATCGTTCCCTTCCCCTGAAGTGCTCTCCATGTCCCTGTCGCTGTCCCCTCCACCGCCCACCCAGGGACAGTGCAAAGCCACCGCGGCCCCCCTGCCCGCTCCTCTGTGCGCCCACAGCACTGCCTCTGTACTGGCTAGAGAGCACTTTTTGGTCTCCCCGACTCCTCCAGCTTTCTCCACAGGGACTTGGACCTTGCTTTAACACACAGGAGACATGCAAGTGTTTCTCAGACATATGCAAATCCCTTTCTGAAAATATGCCACCGGCTCTTCCACCCTACCACTCACCAACCTCCCCCTGCTTACCTAGTGGAGAGTTTTGCCACAAATTCAACTTCCTCAATTAAATAACATGTGCCCAAAGTATCAGAGCTGTACTCGATTGAACTTTGTCATACTGTGTTGAGTTTTTAAAAAAATTTTCATAGGGCGAGTGAAACACATTAGGCACTGATATTTTTACAATCCGAGGTTCCCCTTTAAATGACTTAATTTTCTTTAACAGAAATACTGCCAACAAGAAACTCTAACAGGAAAATAAAAGAAGCAAGGCTGTGACTTGATCAAAAAGTGGCAATATCCCCTCACCCAGAGGACTCCAGACCTGTTCCCATGGGTCACTGTGTTGCTATTCCTTTAAATCTTTCTGTGCTAATTTTTGTTTCAGTGAGCAGTTACATTTATAACCGAAAAATAAAATTTGAAAAGTCAAGAAAGCTGTCTAGCACAGTTTTAAAGTCTTTTAATTAAAACAATTTTAAGTTGTCAGAAAAAAAGAAAGAAAAGAAAAGAGGAACAAACTTTTAATTGCTTGGAAAATGCAGCTATCCCGAATGACTCATTCCCACACATGCAGTACATGTACTTTTAGGGAGAATGGTCTCAATGCCAAGTGTTCAGAGCATTATGGGAAGACCCATCTAAAGCCACATTATTTACTTACCAACTCTGAACCAACCCTACTGAAGGGCGGTTAAGCAAGTTATCCGGCAGAAGATTAACTTCCCTCATTGTGTTAGCCAGTCGTACAGGAAGCTCCTTTCGCAGAAACATGTATGAAGTTTTCTCACATGCATTATCTCGCCCTATTAAAAGACAATAAATGTTCCATGATTTTATAATCTAACAGATGGAATAATAAAGTGCTCTCATGATAGCACGGTTACTGGTTAGGAGGAGAAAATAATTAAACAACCCTGCAGTCTCTAGTTAAATTTTTATCCTCTGAAATACAAGTTTAAGAAAATAATTTAATTAGAATAGAAAAAGAACATTTAGTCCAAGAGGCAACCTTGAAAGCGGGTTTTCTTCTTAACACAAATACATTTCTAGTGTTACCAATAGTGATAGAAAAATGACCTGGGATATAATCTGAATTTGTTTTCAAATAAATACTGTGGGAAAAGTGTCGAGTACAAAAGTAAGAGAACATGCAAATCCACTCCCACTCACAGGGGTTTCCAGAAGGCAACAGACCCATTCATTCCACAAATATTCACCTCCTGTGTGTCAACTGCTTCCCAAGGTTTCCTTCAAATGTGTTTCTCCAGGGATCAGAACTTTGTTACTCTAGGAAGCAGCCACAGACCTGCTCGGATCGAGACATGGGGCCTTAGGATGTGCCAGAGAAACCAGTACACAGGTGCGCTCAGAAACAGAGAGATCTACTCTGACATGTCCAAGAAGGTAAGACCTAGTGTTGGCCATAAAGATGGAGGTCACAGAATCTTCTGTCGGTTGTCCTGAGCTGCTTGTGCATAAAATATACGTAACTAGGACACAATGAGAGAAAAGGTACACAGAACAAGGAAACACGAGCCCCTTCCCTAGCTGTTGTGAGCAGAGTAGTTCCATGACCCCCAAGCCCTTCTGTAAACCCAATGATGGCTGGGGGGTGGGGGTATGGTAGAAAGGACATGGGCTTTGGGGACAGAAATGTGCTTCAGCCCCAACTCCTCCATTTTGGGGGCAGAAAACCTTCAGTAAGCTTCTTAATTGCTCTAAGTCTCAGCTGCCTTCACCTGTAAAATGGGGACAGAAGTTCAGTTTTTGTAAAGACTCAATGTGCTAATGTGTACGGAGCCTGACACGAAGTAGGCGATCAATAAACATTAGTCCTTCTTCTGTCCTCTGTGATACTTCTGGGTCCGTCCCAACTCTCTCACATTCCAGAGGCCTTTCTGATGTTCCGTACTGCCAGAAGGCTGTCTGGACATGGGCAACTTGGGGCCAGGCCCAGAGAGAAACAAGCAAGCCTTGGATAAAACTTTTCTCCTCCAGATTCTCATTCTTCCAAATGTGATGCAGGCCGCAAACCAGAGACACAGAAGTAAATCTGATTTGCTAACACTTGCAGCCAAGCTCTGGTTTATTCATTTCCTCTCCCCACTGAATAAGACTAGAAATAAAAGAACCCACTTGAGAAAGTCATCTGCAGAACCTTTCTTTTGTCCACTGACCCCTGAGCCCTCTTCTCCATTAAAAAAAAAAAAAGTTAGAATAAAAGGTGTCTTAATCCCTCCCTTACTTCCTTCACCCCAGGTGAGTACACTGAAGGCCTCTGGTGCATCTTTAATTCATCAAGGATCTGTCCCCCACTCTTCCCCCCCACCCCCAGTAAAGAAGAAGGGGTGTGATTATCCCAGCAACGACCTTCCATCATCTACTCTATGCACATTTATTTGGCTTTAGATGATTAACATTTAAAAGGACTCTGGCTGCTTTGCTTCAGATCATATGTATCATTCCTAAAAACGTTCTGTAGGATTCTAAGAGCTGAATCATTTTAAGTGCACTAAAGATGCTGATACCTAAACCACAGGGAATCGCATCACAAAATGAAGGACCTGTTATTATCTAAGGTAAAATGTGCATCTAACTTTCCACATACCACGACAAAGACTTTGCATCCCAGTTAAATAGAGAGGACCTTTTCTTCCAGCACGGAAGGAAGGCTGCCCTTCTCCCTACAGGAGAAGGAAGTGAGAGGACGGAGGAGAAGAAGAAGCGCCCCACGGGGATCAGACTGGAACTGTGAGTAGCAGCATGAATGCAGGATTTTAAAAAATTATCTGAGTTTTTTGGACATTAAAGTTTACATGTTTAAGCTTCCATATTAGGAGCAGCAAATTAGAAACCCAGGGTCAGAGAAAGGGCACGATGGGAAAGGTGGGAGCTGGCTGGCAGGTGACAAGTGTCATTGTGCTTCTACGTCTGGTGGGGCGGGGAGGGGGGGAAGGACAGCTGTGGGAACAGTACCTACTTCACAGAGGTGTAGCAAGGGTTAAAAAGTGCTTAACGTTTAACATTAACAACTTTCTTAAAATTTAGAAGAGGGGGCTCATTAAATAGCCATCACTAATGATGCAAATGATGATAAAGCAGAACAGCCTGAGGCCACGGGGTGCCAGATCAAATAACCTGATACTTGCTAAGCCCTGAGAGCTCTGGCTGCATTCTGGTTGAGTGCGGTTGCCTCTGCTCATTTGATGATTCTACATAATTAAAAAGGGATTAAAAAGGATTAAATTAAGTTGTGCTCCTACTATCCACTTCTTTTTATTTTAAAATAAAAGGCCTTGATGTGTACATTAGTCGACTCTGCACTAACTAGACAATTCAACAACTTGGTATGGTCGAAGATAACCAAATACCAGGAGGCAGTTATTCTAGTCATCTTGGATTATCAGCTCGTTGTGAACTAGCATAGAAAGAGCCTTGTTTTGTCTCTGTATCCCCCATGGCACCAATAAGAGTACCTGACCTATGGTAGTTTCTCAATGATTTGCCAGAAAGATAATACTTTCAGAAGTTTTTATTAAAAAAATTATCTGAAAAATCTCAGGTTTTGCCTCCTACATTCGTATTTAGCTTTAGAGATGAATTCTTTGTACTCAGATACCTTAATTATACATCAGCTTAAACAAGGAGGTAAGCCTTTTTTAGTTAATTAGTGAACCTAAAAATAAGTATGAAAGGTCCAACTTTTTTATAACCTTTCTGTGGTTTTGCTCATGTAAGTTGGAAGTATTTTATCCTATGTATTAATGCTGGATACTCAGTTTAAATCAAAGGGTTCCAACAATCTTTTTTTCTTTTTTAAGTAAACTTTAAAAAAAAAGCCTTTTGGTTTTAATTGAATGTCCTCTAAGAGGCTTCAGGTTTTATAAGTCTTCTGGCATACTGAGTATTTTCCAGTGACTCTTTCCAGTTATTCAGCTTCATTTTTTCCCCACTTACTTGGCTTCTCTGCATTCCTTAATTTTGATTTTCTATTTTTATTCTGCATTTCTCTGTATGCTTCACCTTATTCAATTTTACCAGTGACATTTTTTCCTAGCATCAGTTCAGTGGATGATGAAGGAGTGGGTGAGGGACAGGGAACATTCTGGGACTTGATGAATAAAATGAAGTCATTAGTTTAACTCCATTCGTGTGTATTTCTTCAGTGTTTTTGTGCTCATTTGGTGACCCTTCAATTCTCTTCTGTTATTTTTTTTTATATATATAAAAAGATGTATGTTTTTATCCAAGAAAGAGAGAAAGCATGAAAGTGGGGAGTGGGTTGCAGAGCGAGAGGCAGTGAGACTCTTAAGCAGACTCCATGTCAAGCGTGGAGCCCAACATGGGGCATGATCCTACAACCCTGAGGTCATAACCTGAGCCAAAATTAAAAGTTGGACACTCAACAGACTGCATCATTCAGGCGCCCTAGTCTATTCTGTTTTTCATACTTTGCCCTCTCATTGAGAAGTTGAAGACAATTACTACATTTCCAAAAGGTATGATTTGTTTTGTCTAAAGAGATTCCAAATAACTTTCCATTCACCAAGACATAAAATGAACAGACATAGGGGCACCTGGGTGGTTCAGTGGTTGAGTGTCTGCCTTTGGCCCAGGTCATGATCCCAGGGTCCTGGGATCGAATCCCACATCAGACTCCCTGCAGGGTACCTGCTTCTCCCTCTGCCTATGTTTTTGCCTCTCTCTTTGTGTCTCTCATGAATGGATAAATAAAGTCTTTAATAAAAATGAACAGACACAGAAACACAAATGACTTTCAAGCAGGTGCAGGGAGCCATCTTGGTGACAGTTACCAGTAAAAAAGGAATATCTGACTAGCCTTCTGAGAGCAAGAGTTCAGAATTATTCTTTATACCTGGTTTCCACAATGGTCTGTGTATTTGGTAAGTCTTAAATCCTCTTTCTGATTAGTTTACAGGAAGTAGAATATTTTTTTCAGTTAATAAACTGACCTGATAGTGTATCTTACAATTTAAGCAGAAGGTTGAGCACATGCCCCCCCCCCAATGGAGAGTCCCCTGATGGCTATCTTTGTCCACATGTTTCAGTTCTAACACTTGGTGGGGAATGGTTTGGAAGAGGCAGTAATGGAATCAGGGAGTGAAAAAGGACAGTAAGAAAAGGAAAAACTAGAGTAAGGCATCAATAACCAACAGAATGACCAGCTCATTCTAGTGATGCTGTTTTTCCCCCTAAATACTGCCAATTAAATGTTTGAGTCTGCAAATGTATTTTTACCACTAATCATGCCAAAATGGGTAAAATATAACTGAGAAAATAATATTTTAGGGACAGCTCCACGTTTTCTCCAGTTACACTTGTAAGATTTCAATCTTTTGAAAACACTGAATTTTTTAATCATAAGTAATTAATTTTTGGACTTACCATGGCTAAACAATGATTACTGAATTGTCCTTCAAAAGAAAAGCTTCACTTATACTTTTAAAATGTTTGCTCTGTGTCTAGAAATACTACTTCACTGCTTGAGAATTTTCAGTTTCCCTTTATTTGGAAAAACGTATTCCTGAATATAAAGAGAGATCAAAATAGGTAACTTGGGAGCCTACCAATTCAGGCTGCCTCCACTCTAGGCCAGACTGTGTTTGGTTATTATTACTAATGGTGAGTCAGAAACTTCAGAGCCAAAGAGCCCGAAACTGGAGATTTCACACACATCTCATTCCCTATCAAATTCAATACCCCAACAACATCCAGACATCGCACTACCTCTTTCAGTCCAATGTCTATTTTATTATGCCATGGGTTAGAAATTCAGACAGGACACAGGAGGGATGGCTTGTCTGGGACCTCAGCTGGGAACTTAAAGGCTAGGGCTGTGGGGCGCGGGCAGTGGCTAGACAGTGCGGAACTAGAAGCTTCTGAAGGCTCCTCATTTTTAAGTCTGAACCTTGGGCCGATTACTTGCCAACTAGGATTGCCTGCCAGAGCACTACACCTGGTGGCCTCATTCATAGGCTACCTCACATGGCGGCCTGGGGTTAGCTGGATTCTTGCATGGCTTCAGGAAACAAGGTGAAGCTGCATGGCCTTTTATGACCCAGGCTCAGAAGTCACAAAGCCTGTCCAGACTCCAGGGGAAGGGAACAGATTCCCCCTTCTCCTGAGGGAGGGCTGGCAAGGGCACATGTTAGAAAACCACCACTGTGGCCATCTTTACAAAGCACAACCTGCCCTAAGATGTTCATGAGGAGGTGCAGAAGATAATTTATTTCTCAAGTTACATTTTAAAGCACTCTTTTATTGCCTGAACTTGTTTCCTGTGTGGTCATCTTTCGGGGACAATGTATTTATCTTAGCTTCTCTTTCTCACTGTGGCTTTCCTCAGACATCTGGTGATCTACACTTGTGCAGTAATCCTTCAGAGTAAAGCAGCCTTCAAACACCAACTAAGTGAGGACTCCAAATACCTGGTTACTAGGTGGGTGCTTTTTGGTGGGGTCCCAACACCACACCAGAATCCCTAATTCTCCTTAAGTAGTTCACTCAGTGCCATTAGAGAAGAGCTTCCTTCAGCCTTTTGCTTTACCTACAGATAACTGCTGCCTACTAATGTTCTGAGGATCAGGTGACCCTACTGCTTCCAGGCTTCCAGGTCATTCTCAGAAGGTTTTCAGCCAGCCAGCCCTACCTGTCATTCCCACCCTCTATCGATGATACATTACCAAGGCAGAAGCCCCTCCTGGGCTCTACTGCATCTAGCTCAGCAGCTTCCTTGGCCATAGTGCCTGTTGAGTATGTTCTAGACCTGAGCTGTCCAATACCAGAGCCACCAGCCATGGGGGGAAATTTGAATATTCAGTTATTAGCAGAATACTCTTACGCTTAGGATATACATACTTATGTATCTAGCGGAAGCCGTGACATTTATAGCTTACTCTCAAGTGGTTCAGGCAAAAAAGCACGTGTAGAGAGAGGGGGAAGAAAGGAGACAGGAAGAGGGATGGGTGGGGAAGGTAAAGGTAAAAAGCAAATATGGCGAAGTAACTGGTGGATCTAGGTGCCAAACATGGGTGTTAACTGTATCATTCTTACAACTTTTCCAAATTTTTTCAAATAAAAGGTTTCGTAGGGACATGGTAAACAACCTAAATATCCAACAATAAGGGAAAGAGTAAAATAAATTACAATATTGTATATTTACATGGGGGGAATATCCAGTCATTCAAAAGATTATTTTTAAAAGTAGTCTTCTTTTTTAAGATTTATTTGTTTTCTACAGAAAGAGAGAGCATGTGTGAGGGGGGAGAGAGGCAGAGAGAGAGGGAAATCCCAAGCAGACTCCAAGCTGAGCACAGAGCCCAACACAGGGCTCGATCTTACAACCCTGAGATCATGACGTGAGCCAAAACCAAGTAGGACGCTCAACTGACCGAGCCACCCAGGAGCCCCTTAAAAGCAGTCCTCTAAAAAAGGTCTTCCAATAACTAGGGCCATTCTATTTTCTAAAAAGAATATAAAAATCTCATATAGAATGTGCTACCATATGTAATGGAGGTGGGAGACTCATGTAATGATTTTTGTTGTTCTTATAGGAAAAAAGAATACAAGGTGATCATGATGGGGTTCTTAATTAAGGTAGGTGAGGGTTAGTGGAACCTTCCCTGAGGGGAATCTACCTGTGTGCTGAGGGGAAGTGAGTAACATCCACTACTGCTCTCATCCTCTCTCTAGAATCTGGTTTGCTCTTTGAAGGTAGATATGTGTCCATAAACAGATTAGTGAGAAACCTGACCTTCTGTATGCCAGGTGAGGCCAAAGCAATAGATTTCACTGTGAGACCACCATTTGTGTCCTCTGCCTGGGTAACCCCTCTGCCAGTCCCCCCATTCACTGAGTTCTTTGCCCTGTAGGTCCCAGGATTCCTCACAACACTGAAGAGTCTACTAGCACAATATGCAACACACTGCAGGTATTTAATAGACATGTCCTGATTAGAACTCAAAATCAAAATACCTAGTGAGTTTTAGCATACACTCACTATAGCAAATAAAATTCAGGGATGCAAGATAATATTTGCTGGTAGTGATAAACTCCTCTTGTAGACAGACCACTCCATTCTATATATTTGGTCAGAGGTTGTAAATCCTTCAAGTTAGGGAAAGAGGAGCCAAAGGTAGGGAGGAAGGTGATAATAAAGTGCAGTAACTGTCAGTATGATGCATCAGGCCAGAGAGTGGAGGGAAGAGGCATGGATGTGTTCGGAACTGATATCGCAAGCAGAGCTTTGACATGCTAGAGCATGTGAGTAACAACTGTAGCCGAAGCTACCACAAAGACTCATTATCAACCTTATTCCAGAAGGGGCTTTAGAATCTAGTCCTAATGGTGGATTGGTAAATTCCAGGATGCCCCATTGTCATGGAAGCAGGAACATTTAAGTAAAGGTCACCATGTACTCATCTTCAAGGTTAAATGAGGCAAAATGTTAAGTTAACCATTACAGTGAATGAAGGGGATCCAAAGCCAGTCAGGCTCAAAGCACAAATGAACTGAAAGTGCCATGTTTCTTGGAAAATGATCAGTTTTTATAGCTGGGACCTTCAGCCAACAAACTTTAAGATAATTAACATTCAAGGTTGAGAGATCTCTATGCAGCTTTTATTCTTAGCAGGAAGCTGATTTCATCCAGGAAATGCTGTGTCACTAACTTCCCATAATAAAAGCAGAGCCAACATCTACTGAACACCAACCATGTGCCACGCATTGTGCCCCATGTTCTCAATTTCACCAGTACTACAAGTCTATGATTAGATGCTATCATTTCTATTACATAGCTAAACACACTGAATTATGTGATCTGCTCACACTCACACTGCTGGTAGACACCAGAAATTAAGACTTGGGTACAAGTCCACATAGATTGCTTCTTATATACCCAGAGAGAATAAGCAGGCTAACAGGTGGTGGTGGTCCTCAGAGTGAGAATTGTTTCAGTGTAAGTAAATGAAGTAGGAATCAGTCTGATAGTTTGGAAATGATAAGTCTAGATGAGCATTAGAGTGTGCAATTTCCTGATTGTCTAGTGGAACAAATTTAGACAAAACCTTGGCATTACTAACAGAGACTACGTTCGCTGGAAAGAAGTAGATCAGGGTAGTGGCATATTACGTTAAATGAAATATTTTACTATGTTGAACTGAAAAAAAGCACAGGTTTAAAAGCTCCATCTATTTGAGGGGGCACCTGGGTGGCTCAGTCTGACTCTTGATTTTGGCTCAGCTCATGATCTCAGGGTTGTGAGACTGAGCCCCACTTCCAGCCTCACACTAGGCGTGGAGCCTACTTAAGATTCTCCCCCTCTGCTCCTACACCTCTCTCTCATCTCAAAAGAAACAAAGAAAAGAAAATAAAGATTCCATCTACTGGAATTTTAAGTGTGGTTTTGCCCCTAACTTTGCTTTGGCAGGATATTTAAATCATCTAAGCTTTGGCATCTTCATCCAAGAAATGGAAATATCTACTCCACCTGGATGATGGAAGAATTACAGCTACATCTGCCTACTATTATGCCTGGCAGGGAGTGATACACAAATATAAGTTCCCCTCACCTCTTAGAAAGAATAATTTCTGGTTCACCTTGGAAGAGGTGGCCAAGATGTCAACAACTAGCTGATAACTCGGGCAGTCTCTTCCTCACTTGGGATTTCTATTTGCCCACATATAAAATTGGGAAGGTTGGAGAGATGATCTCTAGGTTTAAGCTCTCATTGGGTGAATCTGAGAGGGTTAAATTTTGGTTTGTATCTCTATACAGTTATTTATCTTACACCAATCTTGCCTAATATGTCAATTCTGGGACAATCTGGAGAGAGCACTGCTACGAGTAGGCAGCCAAGAAAAAGAACCAGAAATCAAGAAAAACAGTACACACTTTTATATGTGTTCTTCTAATTGTGTTCTCCACCCAGAAAGCCTCCAAGGACACTTTGGCTTTTTTGTTTTTTTTTAAGATTTTTTATTTATTTATTCATGAGAGAGAGAGAGAGAGACGCAGAAACACAGGCAGAGGAAGGAGCAGGCTCCATGCAGGGAGCCCAACGCAGGACTCGATCCCGGGTCTCCAGGATCAGGCCCAGGGCTGAAGACAGCGCTAAACCGCTGAGCCACACGGGCTGCCCTCCAAGGACACTTTGGATGAAGGACAAGAAGGTAAACATGTCACACATTCCCCGAAACCACCCCTATTACACAGAAACCTTCAAGGGAGAGGTAGGGACGGCAGGAAAGCATGCCACAAAGTCACAGGCCTCATAAATTTTGGCTAGCACATACAAATTTATGTATTTTCCCCTGCTTCTCATTGATCTGTAAGTTTCTCAAAGGTAGTGGGGGACTATACCTGGACAATTTCCTAAAGCTTAATTTCCACTTCATTCTGCATCCAGGTGTTCAAGTAACGCTGATGAACTCCCAACTACTTAAGTGTCAACCTTCAGCATCTCCCACACTCCATCCCCTGAATGGGTTCACAACCCTTAGGCTTAGGCAAAAAAAATCTACTGCGTCCAATGTGGTGGTTCTGAACACACTACAGTCACCTGAGTCACCCAGAATGCCAGCCCGGGAGCCCCTCCCTCCAGAGACTGACTTAATTGGCCTCAATGAGGGGCAGGTGCCACTAGTTTTAGGCACACCCCAGATTATTCTCAGGAGCAGCAAGACTAAAGACCACCGAGTAACCTGATTCACACACAAAAAAATCCAACCAGGGAGAACAAATCACAACTTCCTTAGGCTCAGACAAGTGGTTATTTACCCATCTATTTTTGGTCTCTATTTTCATGTCTGAGATTTGGTTCAGCCTCTCAGAAAACTGGCCAAGAAATTCCTCATAGTCTTTTTTTTTAAGATTTTATTCATTTATTCATGAGAGACACAGAAAGGATGGGGGGCAGAGACAGATACAGGCAGAGGGAGAAGCAGGCTCCATGCAGGGAGCCTGACGTGGGACTCGATCCCAGGTCTCCAGGATCACGTCCTGGACTGAAGGCAGTGCTAAACCACTGAGCCACCTGGGCTGCCCCCTCATAGTCTTAAGAGACTTTTCAGCGTCACCAGCATCCTTATTCTCCTTCCCCTCTAGATGATCCTACATGGGAAAAATAAGTATTGCTGGCCACATCCATAGAGGAAATGGCTGTACCTGAGGGTGCAGTGACTCTTGACAGGTGGCAACACTGGTGGACCCTTCCCTTCTAGTGGGTCCCCACACTGTGCCCAATCCTGGTCTACATCCTCGGCTACAGAGGCCGGTGAGATGAGCAGGTCAGAGGGGCCCTGGCTCTACTGTTTGACCTGCCCTGAATCTCAGTTTCCCAATTTGTAACATGGCGCAACTGTTGTGAGACTTCCATGATACTATATTTTATACTTAGTGTTGGCAAGTACTCAGAAAACGCTAGCTGAATCTTTTTCAGTTTCTGGAGAGTCCATTTTAATTTTCTTCTTGAACAGCTCTACTGAAGCCAAGCTGGGGTTAAAGAAGCAGGAATATGAGTATGTAGGCCTGAGATGACATGGCAGAGAATCCAGAAAGAATGATAACCAAAGAAGTGGCCTCCTTCTGTCCAAAGGGCAGTTTCTAGAGAAAGGGACGCTCACTATGAGCAAGTAGTTAAAGGGATGATTAGAAATAAAGTGCTCGCTTGACCACATTACCTGACCAGTATGGGAAAAGCAAAATGGCAATTACCATTTTGCTTTCTACTTAACATCAAAAGTAGGAGGAATCAACCAAATTTATACAAGGACTATCTGCCCCCAAGTTTAAGGAAACATTATACTCTACCAGAACAGATCCAAGGAAAGGCTCAGATGAAACGAGGAGAATGCTCTGGTCTGTGAAAACCCAACAATTTGTTGGAAAAAGGTACGTTACAAATTTCAAAGGGCCCTACTGTTTTCTGGCCAAGAAGACACTGGGAAATATTTAACTTCCTGCTCCAGGAAAATGTTAGAGAGATACTTATAATTTATTCCCAACAGTGAAACTATTATATACTGACCTCCATGCCCTAGTAAGAAAGCAAGCAACACTGGTACAACTCAAATGGCCAAGCAGAATCACATATCAAGTCCAAGAATGAAAATAAAATCACGACTGCTTGTGTGATGCTTAAGGAAATAATCTACAATTCAGTTAGAACCCCAACTATTCAATTAGAGGGAATATAAATATAGACCTTTGTAAATGTAATAGTTTGCTGTAATTTTTCTGCCATTCATTATGGCAGAAAGTATAATAATCTCAGTAAAGATAGACACTGACCAGGAATAGGGTTCTCTTTGAGGGATATGAAGGATACCACCAGAGATCTCAATCAAATCCAGCTCTGCCCCCAGAAGTATAGAGGTAAACTGACTGCCCCACCGCCACCATAAAAGTGAAATGGGCTACCTGAATGCTTCCAGGTTAGTTTCAACTAATGCCCGGTAAGCCACTCACAGTCCCCTTAGCACATTTTCCTGTAAGTTAACTAATTTACCAGGAAGAGTAAGTGGGCAAGAACAGCAAGAATTTCTAAAAAAAATTTATGGTAATAATAAGAAACTGCCCTTACCAAATTTCAACACAAATTACAAGGCAAAAGTTAACATATATTTAGTTAAAATCAGAAAAGCTGTCCTACTGAATAGAATCCACAAATATAAACTACCCTGTGAATTTAGCATGTGATAAAACAGAAACAACAAAGAAAGATTTGAGGTCTTAATAATTGTTGCTATGCAACTAAACAACAGAACAGAGTAAAAGTGACTCAGCTACAAAAGCCCCGTCAGAAATGGGAATAAATTCCAGAGGGGTTTAGTAATGATTTGCAAAATGCTACAGGTGATAAATCTGACCATGATAAAAGCACTGTAAATGACCGAGTATATAAAAATTCAGACTGTGCACTAAATAAAAAGGAAACCAGCAGTCAGTATTAACATAAGCAAATATGTGGGCAAAAGCTGGAAGGCTATCACAAAAAAATGGATGGAAGAATTATAGGTGATATTCTTTCCAAATGTCTTTAATTATATACTAATTACCAAAAAAGGGAACATAGTGGAAAACAGTATTTACACCGCACAACAGGTTACCATGCCAAATACATACAAAGAATTCTTGCAAATGATTAAAACTCCAGATTCCAGTTAGTAAATGGTCAAGGACAGTTTATACACAAAATGCAGAGAATAAACCCACACAGGAAAAAAAGGAAAACATTTAGCTTCTATGCTACCTACTATACAATTAAAATCATAAAACCTCAGTGTGGCAGGGCTGTGGAGAAACTAGTACACTTGAATTTTGCTTTCCACATGGTAATTCCTCTCAGGGGCACATACCTTATGTAGACCACCTGAAAAAGTCTCCGCTAACTCCAAGTTATGCTCCGGATAGCCAATATTTACTTTCACTAGCAAATGGGAGAAACAGATCTTCATCATTTAAATGCAAATTAAGAGCAATCACTGTGAGCTACTTTAATAGGGTACAATTAACTTAGACCAGAGGTCGAAAACTTTCTGTAAAGGGCCAGACTATAAACATTTTTGGCACTGTGGGCCAAAGAGTTAATTCTGCTGTTGTGAAGGGACAGAAACCACAGACAATATGTAATAAATGGGCATGTTTCAACAAAACTTAATTGACCAAAATGAGTGTTGTCAAAATCCACAGACTGTACAACACAAAGAGGGGAAGCCTAACATAAACTATGGACTTTGGATAATAATGATGGGCCAATGTTGGTTCATGGATTATTAGCAAATGGCACACACTGGTGCAGGATGTTGATGGCAAGGCAGGCTGTATTTGGGGAAGGGCTGTATGTGGGAGCTCCTGGTACTTTCTGCTCAACTTTGTGGTGAATGTAAAACTATTTAAGATAAAGTCTATGGGGATGCCTGGGTGGCTCAGCGGTTGAGCACCTGTCTTTGGCTCAGGGCATGATCCCAGAGTCCCGGGATGAGTCCCACATCGGGCTTCCTGCATGGAGCCTGCTTCTCTCTCTGCGTGTCTCTCATGAATAAATAAATAAAATCTTTTAAAAAAGGATAAAGTCTATGAATTAAAAAACAAAAGAAAACAGGGGGCTGGCCCTCGGGCCATATAGTCTGACAACCTATCTTCCACTATGGTATTCCTAAAACAAAAGCATTTGCCCAACTCTGACCTCAGCTTACCACATAAGTCAAATAATTTAATGCCCATATGATACAAAAGAAAAGGAAAAGCAGTAATATTTTGATTCCATCCAGTAACAAATTCAATGTTTCTCGAATCTCGCCAACAGCCTAACAAATTACCACCCTTCAGTAGGTCAGCAAGTGTGGCCATGTCTCCCCTTCAAGACTATAGACTCCCACACAAAACTGCAAAGACAGTGAAGCCAGAGCCACAACTTAGGTGCCCAGAGCCTGATAAACCAAATTACATTGAAACCCAACTCTAGCGGGTCATGAAGGCCCCAAATACCGATCAAGATGCATGAAGCCAAGTTAGACATCTTGACCCTAACTGAAATTGTTCTCTTCCTCTTTAATTCCGAAGAGTTGGCTTCTGTCTCCAAACAGGTTAGTCTAATTCTTGGCAACTCTTCAGAGTAGAAAGACCTTCCTGCTTGGAGAAAAGGTGATTCATGTACATATATGTATGGGTACAAAATAAACACACTCAGAAACAAAACACAATTGTTTTTCCTTTTTCCTATTGTGATAATTTTTAAAAAAATTTTTTTTTTCATCTCTTCTGGAAACAAAATCCCTGTTCTCTCCAGTGGTGATCAGGCTTCGAGGAGCAAAATGACTTTAAAGACCAAGACTTTTCGAAGAGCAGTCATTTGAAACCAAAGCCAGCTTTTCAGTGGGTATCAGAATCTTAAAATACTTTCTAAAGAAAAACAGAAGGTGGCCGGCCCTTAAAGCTCAAGAACAGTAAAAATAAAGAAACCTGCCTTCTAATAGCTAAAGGCTCCTAGGTTCACAGAAGCAGCGTGATGGTGGCAGAAATCTTTTCTGTGAAAAGAAGGCAGAGTTGTCAGACAACCTGCCTTCTGGTGGTTTTATTTGGGAGATGCTATATTTAAATGTGGGGACATGGTGGAAGTTTAAACTTACGTAACAACGAAGGTGTTTAATGTCTAATAACCTTTACATGGAGCCAGTAATCACCCATGAGGGAGCAGGGAGCACCCACACTGCAGAGAGCAAGCAGCTGAGGAAGCTGTGAGAGGTTCCAAAGAAGGGGCAGGCGCCGCCCTCTGTAAAGGGATGGTTTGGAGTAAAAATGAGAGGAGGACAGGAGCAAACAAACACCCCTGAAACCAGTGCAGCTGTGCAAAAGACAAGTGCAAAGGAACTAGGAAATAAAACAAATGGGAAGCCAGTCTGCAGGGAGAGAATCCAAGTGATAAGTGAGGGAACCAGAATTGGCCAGAGTGAGAATGAGAGACGAAACAGGAGGTCCGAATGCAAATGTGAATCATTTCCTATGAACTCATTCAAGATTCAGGAGGTTCCGTCATTAATGTATATCTTAACAGTCCAAACTCTCCTTTCCTCATACCACTAAGTGGAGCTTTCACTCATTAGCAACTACTTAATGCAAAGACAGAACTCACACTTTTGCAAATGTAATAAGGAGCCACCATTAGCATGAACTGCCCTTCAAAAGACAATACAGAAAAAACAAAAAAAACAAAAAAAAAGACAATACACTAGTCCAAAAATCCTGAGGATAACAGGTTCAGAGGGGGGAAATTGTGAAAGTTATACAGAGAAATAAAATCGATAAATGCTTATTCCAAACACGAAAATGAGCTATTTCTCTCACTCCTACTAAGGAATTAATACATACTATGGGAAGCCTCTGTCCAATAGAAACATGATGTGAGATACATGTCTAACTGACAACTGCGTAACAGCCACAGTAATGCAAAAAGAAACAGGTGAAAGTTTTTATATTTCATTTAACCCAATGTATCCAAAACATCATCATGTCTACAAGGAATATAAAAATATATTGAGATATTTTGCCAGTTCTTATCTTAAGTCTTTGAAATCCACTGTGCATCTTACAGCACAACTCAATTCAAAACCTAAATTTCTATCAGAAATAACTGACCTATAATGAGATTTCATCAAATTTACAGTTAAGGTAGCATCACATATCTAAATTGCTCTAAACATAGTTAGAAGTTTTCCAAGTCATTGAATCAAGTTTCAGCTTTAAATTTAAATCTGTATCAATTCAGCTTCTCAGTCACACTAGCCACATTTCAAGTGTTAAACAGGCTCAAGTGGCTAGTGGTGACCTTATGGGACGAAGGCCTACGATAATCACAGGAACCGAAAATTCAAACCTAATTGTTAAAAAGAACTATAATAAAGCAAATAAGATAGATAATACAGTAGAAAAATCAAGGTATTAAAAATAGAAAGCAAGAGAAAAATGTAGATGTTTATCACTAGAGATGACAGATCTTTCATATCAACAAATACATGCATTGGTTAAGTTTAACCACATAAAAAAGAAAGTTTGATTCACAAAGCCAAACCCAACTTTGAACTACATTTCAAGACAACAATTAAGTAATTCAGACTGAGAATAAAAGACTGAAAACAAAACCCCACAAAATAAAATAGCAATGCTCTACCAGAAAATGTAAACAAGGGGAAAATACGGATTAAGATCTCAACATCAAATAAGGTTGAATCTAGGCTAAAGGGCAATACCCTAGCAAGAGGGCAGCACTTTGTATCGCTGAAGGGTATATCTTGCAATGAGGACATGACAGTTAAGACTGTCTAAGCATTGGGGCGCCTGGGTGGCTCAGTGGTTGAGCATCTGCCTTCAGCTCAGGTCATGATCCCAGGGTCCTGTGATGGAGTCCCACATGGAGTCCCACATGGAGTCCCACATCAGGCTCCCCAGAGGGAGCCTGCTTTTCCCTCTGCCTGTGTCTCTGCCTCTCTGCCTCTCTCTATGTGTCTCCCATGAATAAATAAATAAAGTCTAAAAAAAAGAATGTCTAAGCAGCAAAAAGGTATCAAGGAAATACTGTAAGAGATATGGAGAAAAAAAAATCCATTAGGAGACTTGAACTTCTCCCAGGTCATGATGGATCAAGTAGATTAGAAAAAGTAAAGGTGTAGGAAACTTAAAGAACATAATTAATATGGTACGTATGGTATACTAAACTCTGTAACCTGAGAACATAATCATCTTTTTGCTGCCCAAGGAACCTTCACAGGAAATAACCATATATTGGGCTACAAATATCCGCAAATTAAAGAAATAATCCGGACAACATTTCATGATCACAATGCAACAAAACTAAACATAAAATTAAAATACAGGATGTACTTCCCTGAAATCTTAAAAACTCAACAACTCCTAGTTCACAGAAGAACAAGAATCTGAAGATTCAGAAGAGCTGAGAGGAGAGAGGATCATATACAGACATGTCAGCTGCCAAAGCAGTGAGTAACAGAGGGGTCAACTGTGGCCTCAAGTACTGAAATAAACAGCAAAACAGAAAAGAAGCCAAGTGCCCAACTCGGAAGAAAAAGAATAACAAAATAAACAGGAGGAGATTGAGGAGATCAGAGGGAATTAACAAAGTCAAAGTGGACACTAATGAACTAGAAAACAAAAGTCATAAAACTAATAAACGTATCCAATCATAAATGACTGTATAATTTAATCAAGAAAGGAGAGGGGAGGGGATCCCTGGGTGGCTCAGCGGTTGGGCACCTGCCTTCGACCCAGGGCGTGATCCTGGAGACCCAGGATCGAGTCCCATGTCAGGCTCCCTGCATGGAGCCTGCTTCTCCCTCTGCTTGTGTCTCTGCCTCTCTCTCTGTGTGTCTCTCATGAATAAATAAATAAAATCTTAAAAAAAAAAAAGAAAGGGGAGGGGAGAACAAATATAAAACAGAGGAACAGCCACAGAGAAAATTAAGACTGATAGACGATTACTATCCCAGCTATAAATTGACTTAAAACCTCAATGACTAGGATAATTTTCTAAAGAAATATAACAAAATGTACTCTAGAACAGAAAATCCATATAGATCAATACCAGAGAATACAGAAAGCTGTCAAAAAGTAAGAGTCCCCAAAGACACTAAGTTTAAAAGGTTTCACAGGGGGATCCTACCAAATCATTTTTTAAAAGACTTTATTTACTTATTTGAAGACTTTTTACAGGGGAGGGGCAGAGGGAGAGAGAGAATCTCAAGCAGGTCCCGCGCTCCACACCAGGGCCTAATGCGGGGCTCGATCTCATCACCCGGAGATCATGACCTGAGCCAAAACCAAGACCAGCGCTCAACCAACAAAGACATCCAGGCACCCCACCACCAAATTTTTAAAGAACAGATTATCTGAAAGATAAATTGGTCTTAATATAGGAAAAAAAAAGTTGTTTTCTGAAACAAGCATGGTTTCAATAAGAAAATCTAACAGACTGCACATACATGCAAGATAGACAAAGCAGCATGTGGCTATCAATATACTGAACCCGGGAGTTCAACATATGATTCTGGCTACTTCTGTATATGCTCAAAATTTTCCACCATAAAAAAAAAAATCAAACCGAAAAATTGTTTACTCCAGAAGAAATAATGCTAGCTAGATAACACTTTTCACTTCTCAAAAGTCTGATGATGATTTAGTAAAAGCAGAGGAAAACAGGCACTCCTTAGGAACTTCTAGAGAGAGGATAAACTGACAATCTCTAGGGAAAGGAACTGGACAATGCTTAGGAAAATTTCAAATGCACACACCCTCTGATGTAGTGATCCCAGGTTTAGGAACACGTCCTATATCTGTACTCGTACACACACCGTATGCACACGGAAGGGTGTGTGTATAGCACAACTCCCAGTAGCACTGGTCACCAGAGGGAAGATTGGAAACAACCTACAAGCCCTAAAGAGGGAGTTGGCTAATAAATCAGAGAACACTCATATAAACTAACTAAGGAAGTACGGTAGATGAAGATCTAGAAATCTCTCTAAGGTATGGAGTTTAAAAAGCAAGATGCAGACAGATCTCTAACAAGCTGCTGTTTATACAAAAAATGCAGGGGCTAGTGGACAAAAGTAGGAAGGTGGTATGTATGTCTCTATCCTTTGGCACTTTTTGAATTTGAAACCACGTAACTCCCATCTCAGACCAAAAAGAAAATCTCTCTCTCTCTCTCTCTCTTTTTTTTTTTTTAGAGAACTTCATTTAAAAAAAAAAAAAAAACAAGGGATTCCTGGGTGGCTCAGCGGTTTATCACCTGCCTTTGGCCCAGGGTGCAATCCTGGAGTCCCAGGATCGAGTCCCACCGTCGGGCTCCCTGCATGGAGCCTGCTTCTCCCTCTCTCTCGAATAAATAAATAAAATCTTAAAAAAAAATAAAGTAAAATCACTGCTTCTGAAATAACAACCACTTTTAATCTCCACTCTTAAAAAAGATAATCTTATTTTACTAGTGTGGACAGATTAGTATAATAAAGCTATTTCAGTGGCCACAGAAACTACAATTTATTTGTTAATGTGCTTATAACAAATACTGAAGCACTGAATTCCATGTACATCCTTTCTTTGGTCCCTGTCCAGTTACTCAGTCAAAAACTTATGTCCTGTTTGTAAAGCAGTGAGGGAGAAAATCATAAAGGTCACAAAGTAGCAGCCTGGAGGTCAGCACGGTCCACATATCTGCTCTTTTTGAGTCTCAGGTCTTTTAAAACAGACTGAATTGGTGCCAACCACCTGCCCCTTCTGGAACCAGCACATACCTGGGAGGGTGCCACAGTTCCCACCTAGCTGGCTTCATGCAGTCACTTGCTGCTCCACAGCTGGCCCTTTAAGCATGTGAGGTGGCCTTCATCTGCAGTTTTCAACAGTCATAAAGGGTCATAAAGCCTCTTTACTCTTCTTCCTCCTCACCTTAAAAATATCCCCCCATCCATCCTAGATCCTCAAACTCCTACATTACTTGCCAAAACAGAACTATCAAGAACTAGAAGGACTCAAAGAAAGGAAGAAGTCGAGATGGCCTTTGTGACAGCTCTTCTTCTAGGTGTTGTCATTAAACACAGGCTGCCCGTCACCTGTCTCTGGATATTACAAACTGGGTTCGTAGTTTCTAGCAAATTCCACCACAATTATATATAGCTCTCCTGTGAGCTTCCTTATAAGGAAAAGACTTCAATTATTAGGCTTCTTCCATTATCCTAGATTAGCATATCCCTCCACCTCTCCCAAAATAGGTCAGAAGCCTTTTGTGGGAAATACCTATCAGGAGATTTGGTCGTATTTTCTTTTCAAAGCTCATCCCTTGTCCTTTGAAATTATAATAATACAATTCAGGAGTCGTGTTTTAGAGATTGCCTAATACAATACACACTTTTTATCGATTAGGAAAATGAACCCCAGTGAGGTTCGCTCAGCCAAAGCCACACTTGAGTTAGTGGCAGAGCAAAAATTAGAACATTTATTTCCAGACACTGGTCCCATGGGCTTTCCACGATAACACTATCTCCCGCTGTGGTTTTCCTACTCAGGTAACATTCCTGCCAAGACACCTATTAACATGGGTAGAAACTAGATGCTGTAGAACGAAATCAACTGAAATTTCACCAAGCTATCAGAACTATCACATCCATGTTGAGGGTGGAAGAAATTGGGAATTTCTGGATTCCTTTTGCTTCTTTTATGGTGAAAACCTAACTCAGTTTACCCCCAGTGAAGCTGATAGCTTCAGAATCTTCTCTAAACCATAAATTAGAGATGGAAAACATGCTATTTATAGCAACCCTGACATTTTCTTTCTAAACCCTGAAGTCAGGAGCTGCTTCAAACCTCTAAAATTTTCACAAGTGGCCAGAGATGGTTAACTACTGAAGAGCCTGCAGGAGTGAAGTTTAAGATGCAAAGATCAACATCTCATTGAACTTTGACTTTCCTCATCATTCTCTGGCAAAGTGGGTTCTTAAAATTTAATTTGGTCTCGACTTTAACCTATTCCTCTCTTCCTATCCCAACTTTTTCAGTACAGGCAACAACAGCTCTTGCATATCAGCTCCTCCCTGGACGTTCTATCTCCTCTGCACTTCTAGTTTTTATTCCCACCCGATACCATCCCTTTACATTTATTTAAAAGTCACGAAATGAAGAGACGTCAGATTATGTTCCCTTAAGAGCTTTTTATTCCCCTTCGAGGATGCTGAGCTCTATTCTGATACCTGGGTGCGCACTTTTGTTTTACTGTCAGGTGGTTCACAACCAGCTCCCTCGCCTTCAGCAACTGCAAGTATTCGCTCTGTGGTTGAAAGGGCACCACTCTGGGGAAACACGATCCGGTTAGTATAAGGTGGTGGAATCTATTCCCATCTCAGCTAGGCCTCTCCGGCAAGGTGAGGGCCGGGTCTTCTGCGCTCCCGCCTCACTTGGCGTAAGCTGCCCACCAGCCCACTTGACAGGGCAGAAGGTGGTGGGACACAAGAGGGGAGGCGCGATGAACCGGGGTGTATCAGACCCTGCTCTGACGCTAGGTGCCCACGCGTCCTCTCCTCCCCAGCATCTAAGGCGTTTGCAGCTCAGGCCTCTAACTGCTTTAACATTACACGGAAAGGACAACACTTGGAGTCCCACCGCTCCAGGCACACGGGAGCACCTTAGGGCAAAAGAGGAACAAAATGTTATTGCATAATTTATTCGACCTCAAGGTGTTTCTAAACAGTTCTTACCCAACAACAACAACTAAAAAAAAAAGAATCTACAAATAAAACCATTAAAAAGCCACCCGCACTCCGCTACTAAGTTTTAAGGACGGGGAGGTCTGTGTCAAGTAGATTCGAAGCTACCAGAGCAGGTTCGGGGAGTCCTGCCTGGATGAAGGTCCTCGGACGCGGTTTCTGTGTTTCCAGGTAAAGCCCTGGACGGTGTGCGGGTGCCAGGCCCTGCCCCCCCCGCGCCCCGAAATCCGAGTCCCCTGGGGAGCCCCCGGGCATCCCAGAGCCCCGCCCGCGGTTCCCACGGACTTTGCCCAGAGCTGCGGAGACCCGCGGTGGCGGCGGCGGGCCTGAAAGGCAGCAGCCCGGCGTCCCGCGGCTGTGAGGACCGTGGCGACCGTGGGGGGCCCGGTCCCGCACTCACCGAAGTCCAGGAACTGCTTGATGGACAGTGGCGACGGCGAGAAACGCGAGTAGCGTTCGATCTGCTTAGGCACCGGCTGCTTCAGCAGCCACCGGAAAAGCCGCATCCTCGCCGAGGTCGTGCACAGAGCAGCCGAGACGCCCGGGCAGCCGCTGGAGACGGCGCAGCCGAGCCGCGCGGGTCGGGCACGTCAGCCAGGCGCGCGCCCCGGCCTCCGCCTCGGCCTTGGCGCCGAGGGTGCAGCCGCCGCAGCAGCAGCAGCAGCTCCGGGGCCGCGGCCGGCCGCCCGCGGCTTCCCCAGGCCCCGCCCACGGGGGCGGAGTCGGCCGCCGCACGTACGCGGCGCACGGAGGGCGCGGGGGGCACGGGGGGCGCGCGGTCGCACGCGCCGGCCGCTGATTCGCCGCCGCCGCCCCCGCTTTCTTCTGCTCGAGTTCGCCCGGACGCCGGCGCCACCTTCCTTCGCTCCTGGGGCTGAGCCCCGCCCGGCGAGTGCGGCAGCCCCGCGGCCCGCCCCCGGCTAAGTCCTTTGCGGCCGAAAGGTGGCAAAGGGGCAGTGGAACTGCGACGAGGCCCCGAGCCCACGGCCGGAGTCCAGTCCTACGCCTTGTTCAA
The DNA here is from genome assembly GCF_011100685.1 of Canis lupus familiaris. Classification (NCBI taxonomy): domain Eukaryota; kingdom Metazoa; phylum Chordata; class Mammalia; order Carnivora; family Canidae; genus Canis; species Canis lupus. The sequence goes on along the minus strand of NC_049260.1, from coordinate 20,077,746 downwards.
GGCCCCTCTCAGCTGCAGGCGCCTCTTCCGGGAGGCCCTCCCTGGATGGCCGGCTGCGGCGCCGGAGGACTCATTGCATCTTTACATTTTGATTTTCATGTTGTTTTTACCACTTTAGTGGCTGTTTCATGCCCACCACCACACCACTTCCCTTCGGCAGAATGACATGGCAGTGTGCTTCTGGTTCACGCCTGCCCCCCACCCATTGCACAGGCTTAATTGTAACGTCACCGACTGTGTTTCAGCCCACCGCACCTCCTCCACCCCTACCTCCCTACCCCGACCTGCTCACTCCTTTGAACACCTTTGGACAGAATTGTTAGGTCACTCACTGTTTCGTGGCCTTCCGCTCCTCCTCCTCACCAACCCTCCACCACTACCTTCCCACCTGAGGCCACCACCTTTGGACAAGATTAATTAAGTCATTGGCTGTTTTGGGCCACCACAACCACCGTTGGACAGTATCAATTCTAACATCACTAACACTCGGTTTCGTGCCCTCCCTCCCCCATACTCCCCCTCACACCAATGGGCAGGGTTAATCGTGAGGTCACTGTTTCATACCACCACTATCGTTGGAAAGGCTCAAATTTAAGGTCATTGTTATTAGCTTTCATACCCCCTCACTCACCATCACCATCACCATCACCATCACCATCACCATCACCATCACCACCACCACCACCACCACCGTAGGACAGCTTCCTGACTCTTTGAGGCTTCACCACCAGCAGCACCACTACATTTGGACATGAGTCTATGCTTACACCAGGTGTCGGGTATTTTTTTTCTCTGCATACCATTGACCTTGAACTCATTATTTCCTAATGGGGATGCATGAAGTACTGCTTACTTTAACCATTTTCACCAAAACTTGCTTTATTTTTGGCAACGTGTAAACATCAAATAAAAGGAAAAGTAGAATATTCTCTAAGGAAAGATAAAAATGTCACTGGAGACCACTGTTTTGATCTAATTAGGCTGGTTTTCTCATTAAATAAAATTATCGGTGGGTAGCTACTTAACATTTGTGACTTCATTGGGTACTTACACACCCAATTCTTTGTTTACTAGTTACATCTTTATTCTGAATCTAAAGAAAAGTAATACATACACTCAAAGGCATCCAGTGGTCTGACCATACTTCTACATTTTCAAATACATCTTGGTCATCTTGGTGGTGCTATGGCACATAGACTACCATGTCCTTTCCATTCTAACCAAAGCCTAAAAGAGATATACTGACAACCTCTTTTAGCTGGGTACTTGGCCAGCAGAGCTAAGCAATCCTGTTGGTGTGCATGGGCAGACAAAAAGAGAATCTGTGGCCTGTGATTCTTCCAGTGACTTTTACAGTGCTATCCGGAAGCAGAGTGTACTTGGTGGCAGTAGTTGTAGTCAGTAAACAGGAAGATTTAAAAAAAAAAAAAGGAAGATTTTCCCAACCTAAGCAGCAGAAGATTGCTGCTGATCTTTCTAGCTTGCACATCACTTGTTTCATTCCTCCCTTTTCCAGTGAACAAAATCTGCGTATTCTGTTGATTTGATTACTTCAACTATCATATGACTAGTTTTATTGATGCTTCTCCAAAAGGTGGCAAGGTCCTAGAAGTTGGGACACAATATGAGAGAGTCTGGTGTAATATAAAATTGCACTGGTCCAGGGCTCAAATGACCCAGTCCCCTAAGCTTTGTTCTATCAACTGGCTGTGTGGCCTTCAACAAGTCACTTAGCCTTACTCTGTCCCAGTTACTTCTTATGTTGGATGGAGATACCTGATTTCTCTCCCTGGCATTTGTGACAATCAAATGAAATAAATCATGTCTAATAGAAACATAAAATATTGTTCTACCTCTTTCATACAACAATACATATTGTTTAAGCAAATAGTCTTATGGTAACTGGCAAAATCCAGAAGCTAATCCAGTGAGTTGATTTCAGTGCTGATTATAGTTATAAGAGAAGGATCTTCAAAGAAATAAGTAGATCTTGATGAACTTTTTCAGTTCTTTGTACACACCAAGGTTTGCTGGCTTCCAGTGACTCTTCAAGCAAGATCCTTGGACCACCAGTAGGAACATCACCTGAGAACTTATTAGAAATACAAACTCTTGGACCCCACCCTGACCAACTGAATGATAAACTCTGGGGGTAGGGCCTGGAAATCTGTGCCTTAACAAGTTTTGAGGGTTTTAAAAATATGGCCACGAATTCTTTGATATTTCTCTCCCCAAGAGATGGAGTTTGATTCTTCTCCTTTTGAACGTACGCTTGATTTAGAATTCACTTCCAACAAATATAGAATGGCTAGAAGCAATAAGATCTCACTTCAAAGATTAGGTTATAAAATAATTTCACTCTTAAAAATACCAGACCAGTACTCCTCAAAACTATCAAGGTCATTAAAAACAAGGAACATCGGAGAAACCGTGACCACCAAGAGGAGCCAAAGGAGGCATGACAACTAAATATAACATGCTATCCTGGATGGGATTCTGGAACAGATAAAAGGACATTAAATAAAAATTACAGAATTCTGAATAAAAGATTAACTTTGGAGCAAATGTGTTTAATAATAGTAAATCAACGTTTATTCACAAATGTTAAGAAATGTACCATATAATGCAAGATATTGATAGTAGGGAAATGGAGTATAGGGCATATGGGAGCTTTGTGTACTGTCTTCTCTATTTTGCTGTAAATCTAAAACTGTTTGAAAAAAAAATAAAGCCAATTATACAATACAGTATTAACTACGGTCATCATGTTGTACGTTGTATACCCAGAACTTATTTTATCTTATAACTAGGATTTTTAAAAGTTGTTAAGAGTTGTTTAAAGTCCCTATGGAAAAGGGGAAAAAATGTAACTATGGGTGTTGATGGGTGTGAACTAAATTTATTGTAGCAATCATCTGGCAATATATACATATACCAAATCAATATGTTGGCGATCTTAAACATATACAATATTATATGTCAATTATATCTCGGTAGGAGAAAGCAGTACCTTTTGGTTACAAAATGTAAAATAAAGTATATTCAAAGAAAATATATAAGATATCAATAAAAATATTTTATAACCATAGAATAACTACTGAACATTTAAAGAACATGTATTACAAAAAAATAATAAAGTGAACATAAAAAAAAAAAAGACTGACTTCCTTCTTGGGGTTTCTCTCTCTCCCTTCCTCTCTGTCTCTCTCTCAGAAGCCCCCTGCCCTGCTGCGAGGCAGCCCTGTGGAGAAGCCCACAGGAGTGAGCCTGAGAGCAGATGCTTCCCCCCGCCCGCCCCCCGCACTTGGACTTGTAACCTGGTAAGAGGCTCTGAGCCACAACCACTCAGCTAAGTGGCTCCTGGACTTCTGACCCACAGAAATTCTCACAGTTTGCTGTAATAAATGTTTGTTGTTTCCAGCTGCTTACTTTCTGGATCTATGTTATGCAGTAATAGTTAACTCATCTGCATGCCTCGCAGGTGATTCTGACTCATGCTCAAGTGCTGGAACTGCCCTCCTACCCTATGCAGCACTCCTACCCAGCTCCCTGTTCCTTCCGGCTAATGCCTCAGAACTCAGCAGCAGCAGCAGCACTTAGAAGACAAAGGAGGTCTTCCCTGACCAGGAAGGCAGTTTGTTCCCCCTGCTGTACTGTTTCTTGATTCTCTGTACTTCTCACTGTAACACTCAAAACACCATTAGAATTTCATGAATGGGGCAGCCCTGGTGGCAGAGCGGTGTGGCGCCGCCTGCAGCCTGGGGTGTGGTCCTGGAGACCTGGGATCGAGTCCCACATCGGGCTCCCTGCATGGAGCCTGCTTCTCCCTCTCCCTGTGTCTCTGCCTATCTCTGTGTGTGTCTATGAATATATAAATAAAATCTTTAAAAAAAAAGAATTTCATGAATGTCTGTCTTCCGCCCTAGACACAAGACCTGTGATGGCTGAGCCCAAGTCTAGCCTATCCACTGCTTGGCTACCATGTCTAGCAGCAGTACCACTTACTAGGTCCACAACAAATATTTTTTAAATAAATGAAAACCAACAATAGGAACAACAAAACTACCCAAATCACATTCCTTCCCGTCGGCTCTCAACGGGGAACAAAGGGTAGTATTCTGAATAATTCAAGCGATAATGGACATTTTATTAAATCATAATTTGATAAAACCAAAAGCCAAAGTGAAGTGGAATAGATGAGGGGAAAAAATAACCACTGATTATCTCACCATCAATCACTAGCAGGTGGATCTTGTTTTAAAAAATGCCTCCACCAGCACTTGACTTGGCTATGAACTCCCCGTCTTCCTGTTTTCCTCCTTTTCTCTTTACTCTCAATTGACATATTTTAAAAGCACCTGCTATGTGCTCTGTGAAAGGACCTATGTTTGTCTCTTTACGTAGGTTTGATGGAGGAATCATATCTTCATTTTAGAGGTGAGTGAACTAAGAAATAGAAAGATTAAAAGATTTTAAGATTACACAGCTTGTACATGGCAGTCCAAATTTGACTCCAGGTCTCCTGACTCTCAATTCCATGTTCTTTGATATCAGCCTGTATCTTTAAAATAGACTTAATTATTTATTTTTAATTTTTTAAGATTTTATTTATTTATTCATGAGAGACACACAGAGAGAGAGGCAGAGACATAGGCAGAGAGAGACACAGGCTCCATGCAGGAGCCCGATGTGGGACTTGATCCTGGAACTCCAGGATCACGCCCTGGGCTGAAGGCAGGCACTCAACCGCTGAGCCACCCAGGCACTCCTATTTATTTTTAATTTTTTTTAAAATTTATTTATTCATAGAGACACACAGAGAGAGAGAGAGAGAGGCAGAGGGAGGAGCAGGCTCCATGCAGGGAGCCTGACCTGGGACTCGATCCGGGTTCTCCAGGATCACACCCCAGGCTGCAGGTGGCGCTAAACCACTGAGCCACAGGGGCTGCCCTATTTTTAATTTTTTAAAAAATATTTTTAAAAATTTATTTATTAGAGAGAGAGAGAGCACTCATGTGAGTGGGGAGAAGGGGCAGAGGGAGAGGGAAAGGAAAAGAATCTCCAGCAGATATCCCGCTGAGTATGGAGCTTGACAGGGAGCTCAAACCCATGACCCTGAGAACATGACCTGAACTGAAACCAAGAGTTGGATGCTTAACCAACTGATCCACCCAGGTGCCCCAAAACAGACTTTATTTTTTTTTAAAGATTTTGTTTATTTATTCACGAGAGACACAGAGAGAGAGAGAGAGGAAGAGACATAGGCAGAGGGAGAAGCAGGCTCCCTACAGGAAGCCCAATGCAGGACTCGATCCTGGGAATCTGGGATCACACCCTGAGTCAAAGGCAGGCACTCAACCACTGAGCCACCCAGGCGTCCCCAGACGTTATTATTTTTTTAAAGCATTTTTAGGTGCATAGAAGAATTGAGTGGAAACTACTGGGAGTTCCCACATACCCTCTGCCTTTCCCACCCCCCCCCTATACACACACACACACACACACACACACACACACACACACACACGGCCTCCCCCACCATCGCCATCCCGCACCAGACTGGCACATTTGCTACCATCAGTGAGCCCACATCGACACATCATTATGAACCAAAGTCCGCAGTTTACCCTTCACTCCTGGGGCTGTACATTCTATGCGTTTGGCCCAATCACTGCCCCAAAAGTTCTTTTCTTTTTTAAAGATTTTATTTATTTATTCATGAGAGACACACAGAGAGGCAGAAACATAGGCAGAGGGAGAAGTAGGCTCTTTGCGGGGAGCCTGATGCAGGACTCAATCCCAGGACTCCAGGATCACACCCTGAGCAGACACGCTCAACCACTGAGCCACCCAGGCATCCCTGCCCTAAAAGTTCTGCGTGCTCCACCTATATATCCCTCCCTGCCAACCCCTGGCAAGTGTTGATCTTTTTACTGTCTCTATAATTTTACCTTTCCCCGAATGTCATACAGTTGAAATCATATAGCCTTTTCAGAATGGCTTCTTTTACTTAGTAATATGCACTTAAAGTTCAACCATGTCTTTTTGTGGCTTGATAGCTCATTTCTTTTTAGGTGTGAATAATATATTCCATTGTCTGGAGGGAGCACAATTTATTTACTCATTAACCTATTGAAGGAAATTTTGATTATGTCCAACATCCACCAACCCACCTTTAGATTTGAAGAGTAGGAAGTTAAGAGTGTGAAGATGAGTAAACTAGAGAAGAAAGGTTTACTTAATAAAGTTTTATTAAACTTATATCTTTAATCAAATATGTGTGTGATTTGAAGCAGTAGCTCTATTTTTCCAAGTGCCCAGATTCATGATTTTTTTGACAAGCTACTTTAGATGATGCAAATCCTCTTCAACTCCATTTATCCTGGTCCTTTTGTTTCTAACAAAGGAGGGTTTTCATCATACTACTGGTAGTCTTTCTCTTCCCCCAAAAAAAGAGGTCAGAAAAGATTTTAAGCACAGGAATGGTGTGGCAGGATAATTTATGGAGAAATTAAATCTGTGTTTTGTTCTTGCACCTCTTGGAGGGGCAGGTGAAAGAGGTAGCTGATCTTCTCTGACCTGTAAGACAATGGAGACTTTAGGTCTGGGCTTTGGGCTGCTGTGCCTAAGGGTGTTCATTAGCTGTTATTGTATAGCAGGACTGAAAACAGAATTTGGAAGATATGAGACATTTTGGTAATCTCTATAAATGCATTCTCCCTTCTCTGGGTAACTACCACCCACTTTTGTTTACTGCCCGTGCAGTGAATTCGTGCTGGGGGTGGGTGCGGGTAAGAGCCTCCTTTGCAGTAATGTTTTGGGTTTGTTTGTTTGTCTATGATTTTATTTATTTATTTGAGAGAGAGAGAGAGAGAGAACATGAGTGAGTATAAGCAGGGGGAGCAGTAGAGGGATAGGGACAAGTAGGCTCCCCACTGAGGAGGGAGCCTGATGCAGGGCTTGATCCCAGGACCCTGAGACCAAAAGCAGATGCTTAACTGACTGAGTCACCCAGGCACCCTTGTAGTAATGAAATACATGGCTCAATCTAAAAATTATGGCCACTGGCCATAAGCTCTTCATTCAGGGATGGGCACATGACCCAATTTAGGCCAATAAGAAAGGAGGAGTATTTCCTGGAGGCTTCTGTGAAAGAAACATACTTGCTATTGGGAGGAAGTTTCTGGAAGAATCTCTCTTCTCTTTCTACCTTCTCCCCATCTCTGAGTGCATGCACGCAAGCATGTGGCATCAGCTGACAACCATCTCGTGACCAGGGTGAAGCTGACTTTGTAGAGAGCAGAAATGAGAAGAAACAGGGTCCTTGATGATGTTCAGGTGACTAAATCAAACCAATCCCGAAGCTTCCTCTGAACCCCCAGTTATACAGGCCAGTACATCTCCTTTATGGTTTAGGCCAGGTTGAGTAGATCTGTGTTGCTTAGGGTCAAAAGTATCTGAGCCATCACACTAAGCGTTGTCCAGATACCCTGCATATACACATGCAACTAGTTCCCCATTGATGGCTGCTTTTGGGTGTGTTGCCCACCATGCACATAGGAATTCAAATGCAGGTTTAATTTTATTAAAAAAAATAAAGGTAATGTTTCCTGTGTGCAAGTTATGAAACAAAATTACATCCTATAATAATCAGAAGGAAAAGACAGTAATGGAAAATGGTTAAGTAAATTATGGCACAAGCACTCAGTGGGCCATTAGACTGTCATTAAAAATGTGTTGTGTGAAATCTATATGAGAACATGGAAAATGCAAATATTTTAAGTGGGTAAAAGCAAGATACAAAATAATGTATTAAATTTGAGCTCAGCTACGAAGAGATCACAAAAACTTCATGGAAAAAGTCTGGAAGGAATCAGCAAAATGCCAATAAGAACTACTACAGAGTGTTTTGAGTGATTACCATGGTTAGGTTGACATTTAGGATATCCCTGGGAGTTTCTGGGTGGGAATATGATCCAAAAATATGATGCCAGACTAGGTAACTGAACTGAATGGCCTTATTCAGTTCTCCTTTACCCCAAAAGATGAAAGTTAATTATACAGCAACCTGTCAGAATCTACTGCTCTTCTGTTTTCATCCAAATCATGATCTTATCAGTTTCTATTAATATTTACTTAGTGCCCATAATTAACTGAGCATGAACCATTATTTGCAGTGGACTCTGACATCTAAGGTGCCACCTATTATCTGGAAAACTTGGCGTTTCTCACATCAGTAAGTTGAGTACAGCCCTCATCCATCCAAGCTGTTGGCAGGGGTGCAGCCTACCCCCAGCACCGACCATCACAACCACCCATTGTGAACCCAACAGCCAACTTGAGTCAGTTCTGAAGTCACCAAGACTTCCTTCCATCGAGAAGGCTTGGGTAGCTTCCAGGAAGGACTTTTCTCCAGAAGGTGTTTTATTGTCAGCCCCAACTGTTTTCACCTTCCCCTCCCTCCAATTATCCTAATTTTCTGGAGGTTTAAAAGCTTTGAGGAAAAGAAAAAACAGTCGTTTCTCCCAAAAAGATTGGAGGCCCCTGCTCTAGGATAATCTGACCCGTGACCCATCTATGAGGCAACTCTAAATTAGCAATATTAAAAAGAAAAAGGAATGGGGTCAATCACCTCCCACTGTTTGGAATGTGTACTAGAATAGAATTGAAAAGGCCAGATTTCAAAATCTAAAGAGAATCAATCTCCTTAGAAGGGCTAAAGCTGCATGCCCAATTCAGCACCACTAGCCAAATGGAGCTCTTGAGTCCTTGAAATGTACAGATCCAAACCGAGATTGTTGTAAGTGTAAAATTCACAGGGGATTTTGAAAACTCAGTATGCCAGAAAAAGGAAAATAATACAAACTATCTCATCAATAATTTTTATATTGATTACATGTTGAAATAGCATGTTAGATGTATCAGTTAAACTGGCTAAATCATATATATTATTAAAATTCATTTGGTTTTTTTGTTTGTTCACTTTTAAGTGTGGCTTATAGAAAATGTTAAATTACATCTGTGCCTCGCACTTGGGGCTCCTGTTAAATTTCAATGAGATAAGTGCTGTGCTAGATATATTGCAGGGTGTCCCTTATCCTCCTGTTTCTTTTTTTTTTTAAGATTTTATTTATTTTATTCATGAGAGTCACAGAGAGAGAGAGAGGCAGAGACACAGGCAGAAGGAGAAGCAAGCTCCATGCAGGGAGCCCAATGTGGGACTTGATCTTGGGTCCCCAGGATCACGCCCTGGGCCAAAGGCGGTACTAAACCACTGAGCCACTCAGGCTGCCCTATCCTCCTGTTTCTATAGAAAAGGTACCTAACGTTTGTGGAACACCTGGGTGGCTCAGTGGTTGAGCGTCTGCCTTTGGCTCAGGTCGTGTGATCTCGGGGGTTCTGGGATAGAGTACTGCATCAGGCTCCCCACAGAGAGCCTGCTTCTCCCTCTGCCTATGTCTCTGCCTCTCTCTGTGTGTTTCTTATGAATAAATAAATAAAATCTTTTTAAAAAAGAAAGAAATGGTAACTAAAATTTGCTGCTGGGCTTCTCTGTTCCCTAGCTAGTTACGCGCAGTTCCTTCCTTTAATCCTTATAGCAGTCCCCCAAGGCACACATGAACTTACCCACTTAGAGATAAGAAAGCCTGAGGCTCGGAGAAGTTCAGGAACTTGCCCATGACTGTCCACTGATGTATGATAGAGCCAGGAAACCCAACAGTGGATTATTGTTCAGGGTGTTATTCAGTTGCCAAAGCTTTTGTCTCTGCCATGACTTGAAGACCTATACAAGAAGAGGAAGCAATGCCAAACAAATGCAAGCAGATGAGTTCTCTAAAACTCAAATTGACTCCTAACTCTAGGAAATGAACAAGGGAAGTGGAAGGGGAGGCAGGTGGGGGGATGGGGTGACTAGGTGACAGGCACTGAGGAGGGCACTTGACAGAATGAGCACTGGGTGTTATACTATATGTTGGCAAATTGAACTTCAATATATATATACATATATATATAATTTAAAAAATAAGTTACAGCAAAAAATTAAAAAAATAAAACTCAAATTGCTTTGCACAGACAAGCCTCATTTAAAAATATGACTATACCTCCCTAGTCCGAGATGCCAATTCAACAAACACATGACTAGTGACAAGTGATAAAGAATTGCCTTTCTTTTTTGTCTAACAGTAACATGGAAGGAGGTTGTGAGCAGGTGCCGTTAGAAGAGCTAGCCTTTCCCCACTCAAAAAAGGAAGATTCCTGTATTTGTTGATACTTTCAAATGTAACAGGAAGATAAATTCACTACTTAGCTCCATGATTTACAAATAAACAGTGCTGCTGTGAATTTTTTTTTTTTTTTGGACGGGTTTACAGATTCCAAGAGAATCTTTAACACTACAAAACAATGCAAATTGATTCAACTAATTTATACTCCTAGGGATGAATAAGATGTTCCATCAACCTATATACTCCTTTTCAAAACCTGGTATTGTCAAACAGCTTCATTGACTGCTCTAGTTTTGGTTTGGATGTTGGATTCATGAGTGTTCCTATTTATGTATTTATGTAAAGAGAGAGCCGTGCATGAACCTCTGTATTTGCAGCCCAGGATTACAATCAATTCAGTTCTATATAATGATGGACCCTCTTTGAAAATAGTACAGTCACAGCATATCCATCAGGTTCTATAAATGCATGCTATCAAGTTCCATAAATAGGGACACCTAGGTGGCTCAGCGGTTGAGCGTCTGCCTTTGACCCAGAGCGTGATCCTGGGGTCCGGGATCGAGTCCCACATCGGGCTCCTGCAGAGAGCCTACTTCTCCCTCTGCCTATGTCTATGCCTCTCTCTGTCTCTCATGAATAAATAAATAAAATATTTTTTAAAAAAAAGTTCCATAAATACTCCAGCCCAATTAGGGACTCAAAGATACAGCCTCATTCCAAATACCTTTCAGAGCTGGGCAATATCTGTTCTCTCTCCAGAGAACCCTTCCCCTCCCCTGTCTCCACTTGACAAGTATCATCCTACTCAGCCTGAAAAGTTCCCCTTTGCTCCACATAGCTTCTTTTTTTTAAGATTTTATTTATTTATTCATGAGAGGCACAGAGAGAGGCAGAGACATAAGCAAAGGGAGAAGCAGGCTCCTTGCAGGGACCCGATGTGGGACTCGATCCCAGGACTCTGGGATCACTCCCTAGGGCAAAGGCAGGTGCTCAACTGCTGAGCCACCCAGGCATCCCGCTCCACATAGTTTCCTTTCCCAAGAAAACATAACTCCTCAGCGTCCCATTCCCTCAAGACTCTGTTCCTTCCTAGCAGTGACTCGAAGTTCAACCTTTAAGCACCATAGCCAAGGAACTGGGTCAATAATTTTGGTTGTGTGGCCCTTTGGGCATTCCTTGTGACACCAGACCAGCTATCACCTGTCCCCACTGAGGTGAAGGATCAGCCCTAGGTACTGGTAATCCACACTTGGTCATGCGGCAAGATTAGACAGTTCTACTGACAGTGTGGTCTTAGGTGAGTTAGCTAACCTCTCTGAGCTTTGGTTTTCTGACCCAGGAAACAGGAGTGATAAAGCCTCCTTTAAAGATTTGTTGTGAGAACTGGAGATGATACCCTCCTGAACCGAGAAAGCTTTCACTTATGGGTGCTGCGGCTGTTTTAATACATTTGAGTAGGACAGCATAGCCCAGTAGACACCTGATCCCGAAGTTTTAGGACCAGATCTGCTGCTTGGTAGCTCTGTGGATTTGGGAAAACTGCTTCATCCTTTCACACCCCGTTCCTCATATGTAAAGTGAGAGGGCTGGACTTCAGCTGATCTCTAGAAAAAAAAAGATCATGAGTCTCTGAGAAGAACCCTAACTACAATACTCAATTATTTATCAATGCCAATGTAGTCACCTGCTGCTTTCTTTCATCAGCTACTAACTTATTCAACGGATCCTGAAGGAAGAGTTAGCACACGCACTTTCCCAGAAAACAAGAGAATATAATTTTGTTTCACTCAAGGGAATAATTTCCTAACCTGAAGGATGAAGGAAACAGTGAAGGAGGGGAATAACTGCCCCCAAATGTACGAGTAAAAGCTATATTCATGTTCAAAGCCAAGTTCAGAACTCTGATATTATTCTCCAATTATTTTTTTCATCATTCAAGCTTACTGCATGAGTCAGAGCTGTATTTTGTTTCTCCTGATATAACCCTTTTCTTCTTTTATTCCTTTCTCTCAAAATGGCCTCATTCTTTCAGAGAGTGTGTGTGTGTGTGTGTGTGTGTGTGTGTGTGTGTGTCTTCCTTCTCAGGATTCCTGTTGTTGCTCTGGTTTCAGAGCAAAGTCACTTTGGTCTTGAGTACTCAGTTTTATTTGGCAGCATAACCCAAGGAACACCTGTTCCCATTGTTATGCTCTGTTGCCTCATAAAAGTGGAGGAGGTTGGACTCCTCTATGCACCTCATAGTCACGGTCAAGGAATTCCATATGAATTACATGTAAGCTGGATTTCAGTAGACAATAAAAAAAATAGAGGAACATTTTCTCTTACTATTTTTTGAACCCTCAACCCGGATCAACTCTTTGGCTCTTCCAATAGCCTTCCTGCCTTCTCACAAAGGAGGGGACTGGTATCCTCCCCTCACACTTCTCCATGAAGTCACTTACCTAATATGCTATTTTTCTTTGTCTGCTCATAGGACTGGCCATGTTCCACAAAGAATCACTACATACACACTGGATGAAAAACAATTGCTCTGAAATGTCAATTCATTCAGACTCCCTGGAGACACAAAATCTCTCCAACGCCAGGAGAACGAAAGGAAGAAAGAATGAGAGCAGTGAGTTCATGGGTCCAGTCTCAGAATAACCAAGAATGAAGACACAAAAGGCTACAAGCAAAGACCAGAGAGCTAAGAGAAAGAGGGAGTGATGGGGTGACTCTGGCCAAAGGGGACAGGTGAACAAGTTGTGGTTAAGGCCCTAGCAGTCTGGAGTCCTGTCCATCACCTACATGTGTTTTTCTGAGCAGGCAAGGTACTGGTGCACATGCACAGTGGTGGTGGCAGTGGTGCACATAATTCAGCCACCCCCAGCAACAGTTTGCCTCCGGACGTCTCACTAGTTCCTATCTTTTCCTGAAAACATTGTTCTCACTAGCATCTGCCAGAAGCACTTAGAAGAGATGACAGTTCCTAGGTTCTGTCCCCTTTCCTCCATCACACCCAATTCATGCTGAGGTCACCAATGATCTTCATTTCCAAGGAATACTTTCTAGTCCTTATTTTTCTCGACCTTCCAGCCACTCCCTCTTTTTTGAAAAACTCTCTTTTCCTTTCAGTTCAGTAGCTCTACACCCTCCTTGTTTTTCTCTTGGTTTTCTAGTCACTCCCAGGTCTTTTCCTCTGACCTCTGCTCCTCTGCTTCCTTTGAGATTCCTACGCCCTCCTCTTACCAGCTTCTCCCTTCCTAGGCAACCTCCACTATCACGAGGGCTTCTCTTACCTTTGAAATTCTGACTCCTCATTTAAATCTCCTGCCCCTGCGTGTGCAAATGCCTACTTGACATTTCCACCTGAATGCCTCAGTGACCCCTTCAAGTTATAGATGGCCAAAGTCATACTCACCATCTTCCCACCAAAATTCTTCTCTTCCAGCATTGTTCCCTTCTTTGGAAAATGGAAGTTCTGTTGACAGGGTTGCTTAATCTATAAATCTAGGCATCATCCTTTTTATTTTTTACTTTTTTAAATATTTTATTTATTTATTCATGAGACAGAGAGAGACAGGCAGACAGACAGACAGAGACAGAGACACAGGCAGAGGGAGAAGCAGGCTCCATGCAGGGAGCCCGACGTGGGACTCGATCCCAGGTCTCCAAGATCAGGCCCTGGGCCGCAGGTGGCACTAAAGTGCTGAGCCACCCGGGCTGCCCTAAGCATCATCCTTTTTTTTTAAAAAAAAAAAAAAAAAGATTTTATTTATTCATGAGAGACACAGAGAGAGAAGCAGAGACATAGGCAGAGGGAGGAGAAGCAGGCTTTGTGCAAGGAGCCTGATGTCGGACTTGATCCTGGGACTCTGGGATCACACCCTGAGCCGGAGGCAGATGCTCAACCACTGAGCCACCCAGATGTCCCTCTGGCCATCATCCTTAACATTTCCCTCTCTGTCACCTCTCACACTCCCTCAATCATTAAGCCTTTGATTCTCTGTCCTATATATTTATCTCTTGAACCCTTCTGTTTCTCTTTATCCCAGCTGCCACCATCCTGGCCAGGGCTACCATTACTTCTCACCTGGGCTGTTGCAGTGTCCTCATAGCTTGTCTATTGGTATCTTCTCTTGCCCCCCAATCCATTCTTTCATCTACTATAGCCTAAGTGATCTTTGAAAGTATAAATGTGGACATACCACTGTCCTTCAATAGCCTGGAAGGCCCTGCCTAACCTAGGCCCTAGTCATCCATCTCCTCTTGCACATCACTAGCTCTTATTCTGTTGGCACCAATGATACTGGATTTACTTTAACTTCTTAAAACACAGCACTTTGCCTGCCTACAGCTCTTGGAAAAGCTTTTCTGTCTGTCTGGAAGGCCCCTTCTGCCCCCACTGACCTGAGACAGCTAACTCCTGCTCATCCTAGAGTCTGCCTTAAACATCACATCCTCAGGAAAACCTCTGACCATCCAGAAGGAGTAGATCTCCTTTTAATCATTCTCAGAGCACTGTGAAGTACTTCATAGCACACTGCATACTTGAAGTTAATTAATAGCAATTTTTGGTTTAATGCCAGTCTTCCTCAGTTCCATATTGGCAGAGCCCATGTCTATTTGTCAACAACTGAGGTCTCAGTTCCTAGCTGACAGCAGGCTCCCAAGAAACCCCTGTATAGTAACTGACTTTCTGAACATTCCTACCTGCCATTACCCCTACATTCTCCCCAAACCATTCTTGATGAATTGAAAACACCCTGTTGAATCCTCCTACATTACTTTCCTATTGCTGCTATAACAAATTGCCATAAACTTAGTGGCTTAAAACAGCACAAAATGTATTCTCTTACAGTTCTGGAGGTCAGCAGTCCTAAAATCAAGGAGTCAGCAGGGCTGCATTCTTTCTGGAAGCTCCAAAGGAGAATCTATGTCTGTACATTTTCTGCCTTCTAGAGGCTTCCCTCCTATAAGAACCTTTGTAATGACATTGGGCCCATCCAGATTATCCAGAATCATCTCCCTGTCTCAAGACCCTTAGCTTTGCAGCTCATATCTGCAAAGTCCCTTTAACCATGTAAAGTAACATATACACAGATTCTGGGGATAAATAGGTGGACAGCTTTGGAGGAGGGCATTCTTCAGCTTCCCACACCTCCTATGCCTTAGAGGGTAAAATTTCTGCCAAGTTTTCTGGAACAAATTCTGAACTTTGCTACAAAATATCACACACCATATACACCGTATACATATCACGATACTGACCACATTACAACTCTCTTTCTCCTAGATCCCCTTGTAAATTAACTTTGATTAGTCTGTCCTCGAGTATGCACATGTACTCTATAGTGTCCACATATACACAGTCCTCAGGGGCACTTAGAATATCCTTCCAGATTTCTGTCCCCCTGGTGAGGAAGGCAGAGCCATGGTGCAGGGAAGGAATGAAGCTGGTAAAGCAGGTGAAGTGACCTTGCCTTGTTTAATGCCAGAGTCTACCCTCCCAGCTGCAAGTTTCCTTTCCAAGCTGTCTGCTTTCTCAAGAAGCTGGCTGAGGGGCTGGTCACAAGCTGTCTCACGTGGGAGAGTCTTAGCAAGAAGCTATGGTTGAACATTTTTAGATACATTTATAATTTGTACAACAATGTTCAGAAAGTGCACAAATATTTGGCAATGAGTGTGGAAGCAAGAAGTTTCATGATCCAAATAATTTGCATCTTAAATACTTGACTTAATGAGTATGGAGACTCTGGAGATGAGAGAGCCTGATCCTCAAGGTGCTACCTACAGACTGTTCACCTCAGAGTTGGGGTGGGTGGAAACACTCGGCCCCAGGTATAGTCTTGTCTTGTGCTACAGCTTCCATTACATGCTTTTCCTGACTGTTACGGGAATCAAACAGAAGATGTTGCTTCTGGCAGCACTCAGTGTCCTAACGAGGAGTGAATCTCTTGTTCCCAGCAGGCTCAATCTGGTGTTTTGAGGAAGCAAAGACAGGCATGTTTTTCTCTCATGGCATCTACTCCCCTTGCAGTAATCATCTCAGTTCTTCAATCCGTGGTCTCTTCTAGACATTATTGCTTTCTGGGTATTCTGGTTTTCCCCCCAACTTCTGATTATTTGTCCATGAAAGATTTCCAAGGGGACAAGAAGCAATTGAAAACACTTTTTCTATACTCTTCTTACCTTTATTTGTTAAAATCATAAACATCACTACCAAGGAAAGTCTAGGTAAGTTGTTCTAAGTCACTGATCCCTGAAATGGACACACTTTGAGTGATCAACTAGTCATGATGTTTTAGAGCTTGGAGGCTAGAGATCATCTGGTCCACCCCCTCATTTTGTAGATGAGGACGCTGAGCTGTAGACACCTAAGGAAACTGTCCAAGGACATACATACGTGCCAGGGCTATTGACAGTTTCATAAAGCCATAAAAAGTATCAACCAAGATTCTACATATCCAGTTGATAACAGTCACAGATACAGCTTCCAAGTAATAAATTCAGTCTTCACTGTTTTAAAGTTTTGTGATAATTCGACCTGAGCTAGGCCAAAGTTTACTTCAAACACTATGAAAGAAAAGCTTACAAAGCAATTAATGGTATAAAAAAGATCACAAAACATCAAGTTTACCTATGTCTAGTAACAAACTGTTTAAAGGACATTTGCCTTTAACTACATGCAACTATACTTCTGATTTAAAAACAAGTCATTAAAATGGGCCTTGCAAAACTTCAGTTTAGAGTCATCTTGTTGATTATTTAATCCTTATTAAATACTTACAATTTTAAAAATTATTTCTTTTAAACAATGAGCCTGAGAACTTTCATTGATCAAGCCTGATTATCCCTTCCATTGACTCAGAATTAGGAGGGTTTAACTGAAGGGCTTCAAAGCAAATCAGAAATTGTGTGACAAGGCCAACTCTTCCAGAACAACTGCCCTCATTCACCTTGAGCGAATCTTGGGCTATTTTGCTTTGATGAATAGGGAGGGCAGAGTGTTCAGGAATTTGTTTTCCCCCCGCCGCAAGTACTGATGCAGTACATTTAATGGCAACCCCTATTTATACCCATCAAAATTTCTTCAGATGAAAACTGACAAGATAAGTCACTACCAGGCACTGGGTCTTTCAGAGGAAGTACCTTGCCCTTCCTACCTATGGCCCCACACACCATCATCCTAGGTTATCCTATTCTGTCATTCAGCTCTCTGGGAAATAGCAAATGTGACAAGATTTGTATTAAACTCTGGACCCCTAGCAAGACACTCAAGAAAAGTCTAATCCTTTCTTCACTGCAAAATCAAACCAATACCTTGTGGAAAGTTCTTTCCCTCATTTAGGACAGAGAACATTTTCTGGTGGTAAGTACTTGTCAGAGAATCTGGCTTTGAGCTGGTTGCTTGCAGTGAAAAGACATTTTTTGTGTCCCCTGTGATTTTATCTCCCTCTTCCTTCCCTTGCATCTAGGGTTGCCAGGTAAAATACAGGGTGCCCCAGGGAAGTTGAATCTCAGATAAACAACAAATATATTTTTAGTACAAGAATGTCCTATGTACTATATGGAACATAGTTCTATTTTATTTTTTTAAAGATTCTATTTATTTATTCATGAAGGACACACAGAGAGAGAGAGAGAGAGAGAGAGAGAGAGAGAGGCAGAGACACAGGCGGAGGGAGAAGCAGGCTCCATGCAGGGAGCCCGATGTGGGACTCGATCCCAGGTCTCCAGGATCATGCACTGGGCTGAAGGCGGCGCTAAACCGCTGAGCCACCCGGGCTGCCCCGGAGCATAGTTCTACTTTAAAAACCTATTTGTTGATGATCTGCAATTCAAGTTTCCCTGGCTGTCCTGTATAGATTATTTGTCTGTGTGGCTTTTTGTTTTTCTAAATCTGGCAACCCTGATTTTATTCTCCCAACACGGTTTTGTTCTTTCTCCTAAAATTTTCTAAAATTGGGCTTTCTCCCCAATTCCATTGCACTTCTTAAAGACAGTTTTTTCCCCTTTTCCTTCTGCTCTTGTTTGGTGGTGGCAGGGCATTAATTTTTAGTGATTTTGGATTGTGATGAGCAGCAGCAGCCTTCTGTATAAAGGGGCTCAGAGCCATACATCAGGTGAAATTTCAATAGGGCGTGTGTGAAACCATCTCTTCTTTTTTTATAAGATTTTATTTATTTATTCATGACAGAGAGAGAGAGAGGCAGAGACGCAGGCAGAAGGAGAATCAGGCCCCATGGAGGGAGCCCGATATGGGACTTGATCCCAGGATCACGCCCTGGGCTGAAGGCAGGCGCTAAACCACCGAGCCACCCAGGCGTCCCTCATCTCTTCTTAATAAAAAAGATTTTATTTATTTATTGAGAGAAAGAGAGAGCACGAGGGGGGTGCAGAGGGAGAAGTAGATTCCCCGCTGAGCAGGGAACCCACCATGGGGCTCGATCCCAGAAACCTCGGATCATGACCTGAGCCAAAGGCAGAGGCTTCTCCTACTGAGACCCCCAGGTGCCCCAAGCCATCTCTCCTGACGTACTCTCCAAAGTACCCCCTTTGAGTTAAGCATTGCCTTCTCTAACTGGTACTTCTAAAACACCCCTGGGAAACATTAACAGAAGTTACTCATAGCTTAGTAGAAATGGTAGCAATGATTTTTAAATTTTTATCTCCATCTAATTTTTAAAGCCCTTTTTGGAAGTATAACATGCATACAGGAGTGTGCCCAGTTAGTAAATGCACAGCTGGGTGAATTTTCCCAAAGTAAAACTACTCAGATTAAAAAAAAAATACAACCTTAAGAGGGAAATCCTGTCACATGCTACAATATGGATGAACATCATACTATATGATATAAACCAGTCACCAAAGGGTAAATACTGTAGGATTCCACCCATGTAAGGTATCTAGAGTAGCCATAATTACAGAAATAAAAAGCAGAATGGTGGCTACCAGGGACTGGGAACAGGAAAAATGAGTTATTGTTTAATGGGCACAGAGTTTCAGTTTTACAAGATGAAAAAGTTCTGGAAACCTATTTCACAACAAGGTGAACACACTTAACACCACTGAACTACACGCTAAGAAACAGTTAAGGTGGTAAATTTTATGATGTGTAATGTTTTATCACAGTAAAAAAAAAAAGAAAGAAAGAAAAAGAAAAAAGAAACACAATATTACCAGCTCCCCCAGAAGCCCTCCTGCCCCTTCTCAGTCACTTCAGCCTGTCCAGGAAAACCACTCTTCTGATCATCAGAAAGAGCCTGTCTGTTCTAAAAAGATCCTAGAGTTAGTAAGAAAGAAAGTGTGCCAACCCCCTTTCCTTCTGAGAGGGAGACTCCTCAAAATCAGACAAGGATTTGGTCGTGCCTAACGCATTGCAACGCATTGCCTGGCATATAGCAGAAGTAGCTCAAAATTGCATGCTGATTCCATGTGGACACCGGCCGGGGAGATGCCAAGAGAAGGGAAGGGCACCTGAGAAAGAAGAGACAAGTGCTGGAAACAAACACCAGCTGCTTTGCAATCTTGCCAAAGGTTAGCCCTGCATACTCATTACAGGTTTATTCACTGATGATGCTTTTTTTTTTTCTTTTTCACTGTGTTGACAACATGACCTGTAGGTTCATATTTGAATCCAGCTCAAAGTATATATTTTTGTTATTGTGTGCACAGCACTATGTGCTTATTTTCTTTCCAGGGTGTTTATTGCTACTATGTATGGCAGGAGACAAAGCAGGTGTGCTTGCTAATGCCGGCCTCCAAATTCCTCAGGGACAAATTCAAAACTCAAGGAAATTGAGGTTCGCCTCATTTTACAACTGCCATAATATGTGATCCACTAGACTTTTTCACTATGTTCTTTTCCACGATGGCACCAGATGTTCTAATGAACAAATAACAACACTGTAAGTGCCGATCAAGAAAATGGATAAAATTCAGCAGATGATGGTTTTTCCTCATGATAGTCTGTGGATGACACTGTGGGCAGCAGCGGTAACACCAATGGCTCAGCTGATGCCAGGAAGGGAAAAAAGAAGAAGAAAGAAAATGGATACAATTGTTATTTTAGGCCACAAATGGTAGTGACTGGGGCAAGAGTTCAACAATCTACTTATAGTCTTGAGGCCAAGGAAATATGATGCACCACTCTTTGATGTCAGATGGCAGGCAGATATGCTGGGGACCTTGGAAACAAAGATGGTATTGTCATATTATGCTAAGGATTAGTTATTTAGATTACTTATTGGGTCTCAGACCCAATGATTCCTTTAATAACATATATTCAGGAGTCCTCCTGCACTAACCTGAAATAAAACCCATAGGGAATACCACATACCCCTATGCATAATTGTAAAAAAAAATCAACATAATACCCTGGCAGAAAAGGACAAATAGAAAGAAAGTAATGAAAAAAAAAAAAGAAAAAAAAAGAAAGTAATGTATAATAAAATAACAAACACCTCAAAATTAAACTCTCAGACATGGCAATCCTAGAAGACAAAATAAAGTAGCCAAATGCTTACACTATCATAGCATCGGTGTGAGTGACAGCTCAAGGCCAAGACTGACACAGGTATGCTTTAGTGGCAACTTGAAGGACAAGATCAGTACTGCCCATGGTGTTATGACTTCCCAGCATGGTGAACAACACTGGAAAAGTTCTAAGCAATACTAAAGGCAAGCATCCTTCAATTTATACTGTGCCTGCATTCCTAGAAAATTAGAGGCTTATTTTTACCTACATGATGGTTCAGTAGGATATCTGAAGGTCATTCAGAACAGGGGGTGATTTCCAGTTCTAGCATCTCTGACCCCAGCCTTTAAATGTCAATAGTGCTCCCCAATCATTGTGACAACAAAATGCCACTATTGATTTTTTTTTTATTTTTTTTTTAAATTTATTTATGATAGTCACACACACACACAGAGAGAGAGAGGCAGAGACACAGGCAGAGGGAGAAGCAGGCTCCATGCACTGGGAGCCCGACGTGGGATTCGATCCCGGGTCTCCAGGATTGCGCCCTGGGCCAAAGGCAGGCGCTAAACCGCTGCGCCACCCAGGGATCCCCACTATTGATTTCTTAAGTCCACTCCTACCTCGGGACATTACCATCTCCTATTTAGTATACCTGATTTACAGTAAAATATTTTATTTGCAGAAGCATTTTTAAAATCTTAAAATACATCACTCAAAAATTGACCCATATCCTCAGCAATTCCCTCAACTATGATTCATACCCCCTCACATTAAAAAAAAAATTGAAGTTGAATTTTACAATCCCACCAAAAACGAGTTTCCCAAGATCTGAGTCAGTTAGATCACCAAGAGAGTCAATAAATAAAACTACATAGCATTTTTGGGGAGGATACTTACTTAGTAGTCTAGTCATTAATAGGTTGACTAAAGGAAAAAAGAAGAGCAAAACCCTGCAGGTTGTCTCATCAAGAAAAGCAATTTAATGAGAAGGTGTCATACAGATGTAGGGTAATGATAAATATTGTAATTACTGTTTTGTTCTACTTTTGCAGTTATCCTGTTTAGTTGTGCTTTCCAAAAGAAACTCGGTAACTGTGAAAATTCTTTATTAGCGGCATAAATATAAATCAAAACTCCTACACCCACTATGAGTTCCAGTCTGCAGAGCACTGCCCTCAGGTTGGGTTTCATGTGTTTTGGGGCCAGTGGTGGGGTTGGAGCATCTTGGTTCTAGCTCAGAAGAGCTCGCTGCATTCACCTCTTCCCAGCTGTGCACCGAGTGATGTCAAGTTACTAGCCTGAAATCAGTAGTGATGTAAGTATTTGCATGGAAACTGGCCAATACTACATATTAGGTTCACCACCACCCACACACCCTTGCTTCTAGAGAGTCTGTTGTTAAACAGTCACCAGACACCATTGCATGGGTCTGGCGCCTAGGAAAGAACAACCCGTCTTAGAGTACAAAACAAGACTTGGTTACAAACTCTTGGAAAAGAACAGTCCAAACTGGGCTCTTTAACATTTCATCAGATTCTAGTAAAGTACCAAGTGATGACTCAAAAATGACCAAGGAAGCAAAACTAAATGAAAACATTAATTCACTAGTATCCAAATATTTATCTAGTACCAACTGGGTACCAGTCTCCTTAAATTTTTTCAGCAACAAGGCAAGACACAAATTAAATAAGTATATAATGTGCAAGGGACCAGTGTGTACGCTGCCAATTTAAAAGATAGTTAAACAATGACACTAGTATTTTTCACCTTCATCAAAGGGAATACTAACATTTAATAGGCATTGTGCCAGGTATTAAACAAATATTGTCTTGTTTGATCCTCACAACCACCCTGTAAGATAATCATTAGGTTGAGCCACATGAAATTGCTGATAGTTGACCAATTTTGACCTCTACAAAAGGCAATTTCCACCTAAATTATTTTCTCTGTTTAATAGACAAGGAAGCCAAGATCCCAATATACCAACTTGTCAAATGTCAAACAGCTAGTAAGTGACAAAGCCGGGATTCCTTGCAGACCAGAAAGGTTCCAAAGGTCCTGGACTTCCTGCCACACACAGTTCTCAAATGAAAGAATTGTTAGGCACATTTGATGCTGCACACATTCAAATAAATCTTAGAATTAAACCATTTTGAAATAACTTTGGTAAGAGAAATTAAATTAAAGACATGCATTTTGCTACGTAACTAAACGCTGGCTTCCTGGGTTTCTTAATCATAAATGATTAGAAATAATCATAATTGTTGATACATTTTAGAGACTGAAAAACATCTTAATAGAGATTGCAACCATTGTTTAATTTATTCTTAAAAACTCAAATTAATGTTTGTACTTAAGAAATTCCATTAATGTTCAATTTATACTTGAGAAATTAATGTTTAATTTCTTTTTTTGTTGTTTAATTTCTACTTAACAAATGACTTTTTAAAAATGCTATGCTGGGATCCCTAGGTGGAGCAGCGGTTTAGCGCCTGCCTTTGGCCCGGGGTGCGATCCTGAGGACCCAGGATCGAGTCCCACGTCGGGCTCCCGGTGCATGGAGCCTACTTCTCCCTCTGCCTGTGTCTCTGCCTCTCTATCTCTCTGTGTGTGACTATCATAAATAAATAAAAATTTTAAAAATATAAATAAATAAATAAATAAATATGCTATTGCTAGTACAAACCACCAAAGGTCTTATATTCACAGTCCTTGATTCTGAATCCACTAGAATGATCAGTACTTCAGAAAAGAATTACAGTTATGAATGTTTGAACCAGAGGATATAGGAGTGTTTCAATTTTTAAAAATTGAAATACGGTAGAATTATGACATTATACACACATATACATTCATGTATATGTGTATATATATACATTATATATATATAGTTGAAACAAAAGTTTCATGAAAAATTTTACTCTTGGTATATGCTATATTCTCTAATACTTTCTTTTTTCTTCTTTTTTTTAGAGAAAGAGAGCATGGGGGTGGGGAGGGGGAGGGGCAGAGGAAGAGAGAGAATCTTAAGCAGGCTCCATGCCCAGCACGAGGCAGGTCTCTCAGGACCCTGAGATCATGACAGGAGCAGAAATAGAGTCAGATGCTTAACCGACTGAGTGACCCAGGCGCCCCTCTGATATTTTCTATCCTACCCTATTCTATTTCATTAAAGACTTCTGCCCACAACTTAGTATATCATTTTTGCAATTCACTAATGTGTTGTGACCTGCAGTTTGAAAAACAATGTCTTAGAGACCTTTATTCTGGAGACCTCATCTACATCCCCCATTTTATTTCTTTCCTTCTAGGTTACTCTGTTCTTTGCATCTATAACCTTGACCCCCCACTTACCAGTTTCTCTTCTTCCTTCCTTGAACAGATACTTACAAATAACCTGCTAGGTGCCATCAACTGTGTGCTAAGTGCTGGAGACAGGGCACATTTATATTCACATCCTGGGATTCCAACGTCCATCCAATCATCATGCAAATAAATGCAAACTTCCAACTGTGCTTACTGCTATCAAGGACAGGTTCCAAGAGAGGGGGATTTGACCTAGTTTGGGAAGACTTCTGAGGAAATGGCACTTGAGCTGGGATATAAAGATCTGATCTAGTCCAATCTAATCTAGCCTATTCTGTTTCATTAAGAAAATGCTTATTTCCATCCGCTAATCTACTTTGAGCAATTACTAATTTAAAGTAGCAACTGTCTCCATTCACCTAGCATAACATTTTCAAGGGTCATCCAAGTTGCAGTATTGTATGGATATACCACATTTTGCTTATTCATTTGTCAGTTGATGGACATTTGGGTTGTTGCCACTTTTCGCTATTGAGGAATGCTCCTATGAACTTTTGGGTAGGAGTTTCTGTATGGGCATATGCTTTCGTTTCTCTTGGTTATATACCTAGGAGTGAAATTAGCTGGGTCATATGGTAACTCTAATTTTAACACTTTAAGAAACTGCCAAAATGTTTTCTAAAGCAGCTGCACCATCTTACAGTCCCAGTAGCAGTGTATAAGGGTTTCCATTTCTCTATATCCTTGTCAACACTTGTTTATTATCTGATTACTTGATTATAACCATTGTAGTACAAGATGTGAAGCAGTATCTCGTAGTTTTGGTTTGCATTTCCTCGATGGCTAGTGATGTTGAGCATCTTTTCATTTGCTTATTGACCCTATGTTGTCTTTGGAGAAATATCTATTCAGATTGTTAACCTATTTTTAAATGGGCTATTTATCTTTTTATTACTGAGGAGTAAGAGTTATTTATACATTTTTATATCAGTCCCTTATTACATAAGTATTAGCAAATATTTTCTCCCTGTCAATTGTCTTTTCACTTAAAAAAAAAAAAAAGATGTTACTTTTAAGTAATCTCTACACCCAACGTGGGACTCAAACTCATGACTTCAAGATAAAAAGTCATACACTCCACCGACTGAGCCAGCCAGGTGCCCTGTTCTTTTCACTTTCTTGATGATGTTCTCTGATGCACAAAAGTTTTGATTTGGTGAGATCCAATAACACTCCATCTTGCACCACACTTCCCTGATCATTACCTTCAACCATTATCTCTACTTTACTTCAGCAATGGACCTAGACCTCACCCTCAGAGTAAAACCCTTTGTCCTCCTAGCTTTCTCTCTACCTTGTTTCCATCTCACATGCTCCATTAAGCCTCTGAGACCTCCAATCCCAGAGTCTTCTGTTTTCTCCATTTGTCACACCCTCATCTACCATTTTCCATTCTTTTCTTATCCATCCTGGCCTGCTACAAAGTCTCCATTCCCAGTACATTCCACTCCTTTACCCCACTATTTGCTACATTTGTTCTGCAACCTCCAACCACACATCAATCCAGCCATTTGCCTTCTCTACTTCCAGTGCTCCTAGGCAGTGTTGACAAAGTCATGCAATCTTATGCTTTGGAACTGCTCCTGATGCATGTCCTCCCGCAACAGTGGAGCTCTCAAAGCTGCCATGCTAGGCTTTCATTTGAGCCACCTCACTTTCCTCTCCCGTTCCCTGAGATGCACTCTATTCCTCTCCCTTTCACTCACGTCACTCCCACCATGCTGTTCCTTGAACAAGCCGAGATCACTCCCATCTCCTCAATGCTCGCTGTTCCTTTGCCTTAAACATTCTTCTACCAGGTCCTTGAGTGGCTGAAACTTTCTTCTCATTTAGGTCTCAGTTTAAATGTCACCTCTTCAGGGACGCCTGGGTGGCTCAGCTGTTTAGCACCTGCCTTTGGCCCAGGGTGTGATCCCAGAGTCCCAGGATCGAGTCCCATGTCAGGCTCCCTGTATAGAGCCTGCTTCTCCCTCTGCCTGTGTCTCTGCCTCTCTCTTTCTCTCTGCATGGAGCCTGCTTCTCTCTCTGCCTCTCTGTGTGTGTGTCTCTCATGAATAAATAAATAAAACCTTTAAAAAAATAAATGTCACCTCTTCAGAGAGGCCTCTCCCATCTGCTCTACTAATGCTGCCGTCTTCCCATTGCTATCACACTCCCCTGATTTATTTTCTTCTTTTCTGTTTTTTTAAGATTTTTTTTAAATTTATTTGAGAGAGAGTGAGAGTAAGAAAGATCACAGAGGCAGAGGGAGAAACAGACTCCCCACTAAGCAGGGAGCCTGATGCAGGGCTCAATCCCAGGGCCCTGAGATCATGACCTGAGTCCAAGGCAGACACTTCACTGATTGAGCCACCCAGGCACCCCAATTTTCTTATTTTCTTTATCTGCACTGTCTGAAAAAATCCTACACACACTTCTAAAACCCTTTACTAGTGAGAGTCAGAGACTTGCTCCTCTGTGGTCTCCTAATACTCTGTGTAGAACTTTCTTACCAGGTTGCTATTATTTATGGATTATAGGTCTGTGGGGTGCCAGGGTGGCTCAGGTTAAGGGTCTGCCTTCAGCTCAGGTCGTGATCTCAGGGTCCTGAGATTGAGCCCTGCATCAGGTTCCCTGTTCAGTGGGGAGTCTGCTTCTCCCTCCCCCTCTGCCCCTCTGCCCTGCTCATGCTCTCTCTCTCTTTCTCAAATAGATGAATAAAATCTTAAAAAAAAAAAAAAACAGAAAGGGGGATCCCTGGGTGGCTCAGCGGTTCAGCGCCTGCCTTTGGCCCAGGGCGTGATCCTGGAGTCCTGGGATTGAGTCCCACATCGGGCTTCCTGCATGGAGCCTGCTTCTCCCTCTGCCTGTGTCTCTGTCTCTCTGTCTCTCTGTTTCTCTGTCTCTGTCTCTGTCTCTCTCTCTCTATGTCTATCATGAATAAATAAATAAAATCTTTAAAAAAAAAAACCAGAAAGGATTACAGGACTGTGTTCCTCTTCCCGAGGCCAAGCTCCTTGCAGATAGATGCTGGGTCTTATTCATCTTTGGCTCCTTCAAGGTGCCCCACACAAAGCAGGCACTCACTATGCGCCGAGGAGAGGTACAGAAACTCACGATCTCATTATCTCCGTAGTGTGGGACCTACCCATCATTAAGTAACACTCACAAGGATTAACAACTGCTGGAGGAAGGGCTGGGGGAACACACTGTAACACAAACTAAATTGTGCTGAGCATCATCTTTAAAAAATAAAGCAAGGTGGGTATAGTTCACTTTAAGGAAAGAAAATACATGAAAGTTCATAGATTCGGGTTTGTTTTATAAAAGGACTCACAAGAAAATTAGTTTGAATTCTAAATTCCCCTAATATGGGGCACCTGGGTGGCTCAGTGGTTGAGCATCTATCTACCTTTGGCTCAGGTCATGATCCTGGAGTCCTGGGATCAAGTACCTAATGGGCTCCCTGCAGGGAGTCTGCTTCTCCCTCTGCCCTTGCCTCTGTCTCTGTGTCTCTCATGAATAAATACATAAAATCTCTAAAAAAAAATTCCTCTAATATACTTATTTAAGAGTTTACTTATTCATTCATGAGAGACACAGAGAGGCAGAGACATAGGCAGAGGGAGAAGCAGGCTCCCCGAAGGGAGCCCAATGCAGGACTGGATCCCAGAACTCTGGGAACTCCAGGATCACTCCCTGGGCCAAAGGCAGACACTCAACCGCTGAGCCACCCAGGCATCCCTCCCCTAATATATATATATATATATATATATATATATATATATATATATATATAATATTTTATTCATTTACTCATGAGAGACACAGAGAGAGAGAGAGGCAGAGACACAGGGAGCCATCTGAGCCACCCAGGGATCTCCCTCCTCTAATATATTTAAAACATAACCCTACTCACATCATCTGTCAGAAAAGACATTTACCAAGAGAAAGTTCATCTATGATTCAGGTACCAGAACAAATAGCTAATACAACAAATGACAGTCTATCAAAGCATTGGCAAAGTTCCTTAAGAATCACAAAAGGAGGGGCACCTGGGTGGCTTAGTTGGTTAAGCGTCTGCCTTCGGCTCAGGTCCTGATCCCAGGGTCCTGGGATCAAATCCCATATCAGGTTCCCAGCAGGGAGCCTGCTCCTGTCTCTGCTTCTCTCTGCCTCTCTCTGTGTGTCTCTCATGGATAAAGAAAGTCTTTTCAAAAAAATAAAATAAAACTTGATGCCCCTATATCAAACAAGTTGTTTGGATAGAGGAGCCACTCCAACTTAGTGATGAGTTTGAAGATGAAAAATTTAGAGCAAAGTGAAACCTGCTTAACAAGGGAAGAGAGCAGATTTTCACAAAATGGATAAAGGTAGGAGGATGTTTTAGCTTGGGTTCCTCTAGAACGGGGCGCTGATATAAGGATTCCAATGCAAGTAAGAGATTTCAGGGAACATCAGTATGGCAGTGGGGAAGTCAGGCGAGGAAGGGAAGGAAAAGAAGCCACTTAAGGGTGTATTGGTAGGCAATTTGCCACTGTGGGCCGCTGGAGCATAATCCTGCTGGGAACCCTGGGGGGCCAGCAACACACATCTGAGTCACCCCGCCTGAGAAGCGAGGGCACTGAATCTGGAGAGTCTCGGGTCTTAGCAGCCACTGCTGGCTATCGGAAGCTGGGCACATGTGCACAAAAATGGTAAATGCTGGGAACTACGAGTCGGGGGGGCAGAGCATCTGTGATAGATGGAGTAAAGAGACTTGCGCCCAGCATTTTCCTTTGCTTTGGCACTTTTTTTAAAAGTGGTTTTAGTGACTTACATTTTTGGTTGCAACCCCTTAAAGCGGACTTTCTACCTACCACATTCTCTCACGTGCCCTTTCATTTTTCTCGCCCAGTGTGCACAGGGGCTGCGCCTCATGCTGCTGCTGACACATCCTTCTTCTCTGCCTGCTCCGCCCCACTCCCCATGGAGGTTCTGCCCAGGTAAGAGCAGGCTGAGGGCAGCCCATTCCGGTCAGACCTGTTGTCTGTTTCTGGTGGATGTGGTTCCAGGCAGCAGAAGGCACAGCCTGCACTGCTATTACAGCAGAAAGCCCAGAATCTTCAAAGCCTTGCTATAAACAACCTGATTCACTTTTATACTTGCTGAACATGTTCCCCAGGCAAGGAACAAAAGACCAGGCGCAGCTAGTCACTCTAGAAGGGAAACAGGCTGTTTGCGATCCAAGAGGACTTTGTCTCTCCCTGTCTTCTCCTCCCCTTCTTCCCCACACCCTCCTCTTTCCTCAGCAAATTTTAAAGTCCAAAGAATGATTGTAGAGTTCGTACTGTGCGGTTTTATAGCATGAAAACATCTGGCAGAGGAAACAATAACAGCCACTGCCACCTTGCCCATTGCATGTGATCATGTCATGAAAGGACACGCCAGTGTCTCAGAGCCAGCGGACTGGGAAGACACCCCTCTACACGTGGGGTGTCGGTGCTGTGGGGCACGGAGAAGACATCCTTCTGGGTGTCAGAAGTCTTTGACATAAACAGTGTCTGGGCCTCTCCTCCCTGTCCCATCATCTGGAACTAGGGCTGCCCCTACAACACTTTAAAAGGCACCGCCCTGCCCTGCTTCCTTGCTTCCTCATGAAGTGCACGGCCCCGCGCTGGGGCCCTCCTAGTGGCGAGTGGGGCATGAGCCTTATTGCAGTTCCTGCTCAGTGCCCTCGACCAGGTGTCTGAGTGCAGGGCACAGCCCACACTGGGCACATGGGGACCGTCTCTGGGACTGCCGGAAACCTCGCCAGGCCTTGTGTAGGTCACCCCACACCAGATCACTCCTGCAGTTTACTCATCTCACTTCTCTTTAAGTGTTTGGTTCAAGATCCTGAAAGGATCATTCTTTCCACTTCAGAAGACAGCTCCTGACTCCTGCCTCAACTTGTTTTGTTTATAAATTACCTAGAAACTCCTGTCCAGTCATTTTGGTTAGTTTATCTAGATCATTTAGCCTGTTGTATCAGCATGACCCCCCCAAGGCTATATCACTCATCCTCCACAAAGTGGCATTACTTTGTGGCAAGGTATCTGGGGAGGTGAAGGAGGGAAATGACCAAATTTGCATAAAGGGGGTATGGGAAAGTATGCCTAGGAAGCCCAGGTGCCTTCTGGGAAGAAAATAACCTTGACCCAGGGCAGAGATTCCTTTCCCAAACCTGTAGGAGAGACCATGACTTCATGACTTGAATGAAGGGTTACAGGTGGGGGAAAGGAGAAACAGAACTGGGTTGACCCTGGACTAGCTAAAGGTAGAAAGAAAGCAGGATCTGGGTCCAGGTTAGAGCCAACCCCAGACATGTGCCTACTGGGTTCCCCTGATAGCAAACCACCACCCTCAGGAAGGACTTGTATGAGGAAATCGGCAAGGTGCCCTTTCAACAGCTGGCTCCACAGGGTTGCCAACCTCAGATATGATCTGGGGATTCAGGAAACCACTATTGGAACACTGGCTTCAGAGGCACACAAGACCTCTTGAAAGATACACCTGCAACACAGAAGCTTCCCACCATGCCTCTTTCCCCACTTAAAGGCAGTCTGGATTTGTCTCACATGACCACATCTGATTGGTGGAACTGAAATTGCACAGCTGCTAGAGAGTCTGGGAAATGTAGTTTTTTGCTTTATTAGAGTCAGCTACACATAAAGGCACACTGAAAGGAGGCTCACTGAAATAGACGTGGAATAATTATTTCCATCACGGTTCCCCTGTTTGAAAGCTTTCCGTGGCTCTCCATCTGGACAGCACTGTTGAGAGAAAGCCGGGCCTGGATCCAGGATACAAGAGACTCCAGCAATGATTTCCAAACTGTAGACTCCAGACCCCGGGGAGACATGGAGACATCATGAAAGGTTCTTGAACTCCCTTGCACTCTAGTCATATTCTGTGGACTAGAAAAAAACATTGTGACTTCCATACATGTGTTTACCTGTTTGTCAAACATGGCAGTCACAGTGACTCAAATAATACAAATCACACAAAAACCTTCCTTATAGATGCCTTGTTCCTCAGCCGCAGACTGCACTCTGCCTGGAATGGGGATATTATCTCCCCCTCTCTCCTGCCAATTCCTATTGATCATCAGAGATTCAACGCAGCCCACCACCTCCAGTGCCCTGGGCAGGTGATTCTCTCTGACCTCCTCAGGCTAGGGTAGATGATTCCCATCTGTTCTCTCTTAATATACCAGTGAGTTATGCTAATGATAATACAATGAAAGCAAAATTTACTGGCTTACTTTGTGCCAGTATGAGGTATGTACTCTTATTATCCCATTTAACAGATGAGGACATGAGGTTATATAACCTGCCCAAGGTCACATATTAATCGTGGCTGTGACTCGATACCAGGCAGCAGTCTGGCTCCAGAGCCCATGTCCTTGGCCAGTACTCTCAGTTCCTCTTACCCTATCTACGTATACACTGCCTGTCCTGCTATCTATCTATCTATCTATCTATCTATCTATCTATCTATCTATCTTAATCTGTGCATCAAACTCCACAAATAACTAATGTCTTTCTATGATGTTAAAATAGAACAAGAAAAAGTCAAAAAAGTTTTTCCTCCCTTCCCAACACATTGAAAACTCACAGGACGGGGGTCCAAATTGCTTGATCATTCCTTCTCTCGTCCTCCATTGTCTGTTAACACAGGGATTATTTTCTCCTTCAGCACAGAACACCACACTAAATTACAGAGCAGGCTATGAAATTGCTACCCACTGCTCTCTTCTTCGCCTGTTTTCTCTAAAATAGATTCTTTCTGTTGGTTGTATAAATACAAGACAGAATCCACCACTGCTTTGAAATCCACCACTGCTTTGAAATCATGCCAGGATCCACAGAGCACTGCCCAGGAAAGGATGGGGCTCCTGGGAACTCCAGCCTGGGAACAGCATCCTCATGTAGACATTTAAGAGTGAATTTGAAGAGAGGCTGACATTTCCCCAGGAATTAGAAGGTGTTTCTATATCTTTTTGCTTTTACTGTTTATTACCCTAACACTGAAGACACCTGCCCACAATTCCTGTGCATTAGTACCTGGCAGGCTCCGCTTATACTAGCCAATGGTTCTACTGTAAATCCAACAGTAAGCTAGCCAGTCATTGCCTCTGCTGGAGATTGGTCATACACCTTTCACACTCTGGAAGTGCCAATTACCCCAGACTCATCTCTCTTCTTGCTTGAACTCCTTTCTCTTTCTTTTCTACTTTAAGTTTCTGATTTCTACTCACCCCATTTGTTTTGGTTCATAAGCCAGACATTTCGTTTTCCCTCCTAAAGGTAACTTATAAAGAAGCTTTCTTTAATCATCTTCCAACAATGCTGTCCAGGCCCCTCTATGGGGAAGTCCTCCTTGACTAAGGATAGCCCTTCCAAAGGCTTGTATCCTCTGCAAGAAATCACCAGGGAATAACTCAGATGGAAAGGCATCACAGCTTTGCAAATCTCCCCTGTGTGACATACATATCCAAAGCCAACATTCTTCCAGTGAGCACATCATGTGCAGGATACATAAGAAAGCATATCAAATATGCATAAGGGGTGACTTTTGTAATTCCGTATTGTTTTAAGACATCTTAATTCCTATTCAGGCAAAATGACCCAGTATATCCACAACCATCTTAGAGATTGTCAGTTCAATCTATAGAGAGAGTGGCATGTTGTCAAAATAGTGTTGCACAAACCCTCTAAGGAAAGCAAAAAAAAACTGCTAATGTGAATTACAAAAATATTACAGTCAATGAGACGTGGCGCTTAATCCTCAGCTGATGTTGACACTAAACAGCACACCAACAAACGCCAAAAAGAATCTGAGTTTAGTATGGTCAACTCCTCTTCAACAAAGCAGGAAAGAATACCCAATTTAAAAAAATGGTCTCTTCAACAAATCGTTTTGGGACTACTGGACAGCCACATGCAGAAGAATGAAACTGGACCACTTTCTTACACCATACCCAAAAATAAATTAAAAATGGATGAAAGACCTAAATGTGAGACAGGAATCCATTAAAATACCAGAGGAGAACACAGGCAGCAACAATCTCTTTGACCTCAGCCATAACAACTTCTTACTAGACACGTCTCCAGAGGCAAAAGAAACAAAAGCAAAGATGCACTATCAGGACTTCATCAGGATAAAAAGCTTCTGCACAGCGATGGAAATAATCAACAAAACTAAAAGGCAGCCTACGGAATGGGAGAAGATATTTGCAAGTGACATATCTGATAAAGGGTAAGTATCTAAAATATATAAAGAACTTATCAAACTCAACACCCCAAAAATAATAATCCAGTTAAGAAATGGGCAGAAGACGTGAATAGACATTTTTCCTAAGAAGACATCCAGATGGCTAACAGGCACATGAAAAGATGCTCAACATCATTCAGCATCAGGGAAATTCAAATCAAAATCACAATGAGATATTATACCTGTCAGAATGACTAAAATTAACAACACAGGAAACAACAGATGTTTGTGAGGATGCAGAGAAAGGGGAACCCTCTTACACTGTTAGTGAGAATGCGAGCTGGTGCAGCCACTCTGTAGAACAGTATGGAGGTTCCTCAAAAAATTAAAAGTAGAACTACTCTACAACCCATCAATTGCGCTACTAGATATTTACCCGAAGGATATAAAAATACAGATTTGAAGGGGTAATACATTCTGATATTTTAGCAGCATTATCAACAATAGCCAAACTATGGAGAGAGGCCAAATGTCCACTGACTGATGAATGTATAAAGAGGATGTGGTATATGTGTACAATGGAATATTCCTCAGCCATCAAGAAGAATGAAGTCTTGCCATTTGCAATGATGTGGATGGAGCTAAAGTATGTGATGGTAAGTGAAATAAGTCCATTAGAGAAAGACAAATATCATATGATCTTACTTATATGTGGAATTTAAAAACAAAACAGGAGGCGCCTGGGTGGCTCAGTGGTTGAGCGTCTGTCTTTGGCCCACGGCATGATCCTGGAGACCCAGGATCGAGTCCCACGTCGGGATCTCTGCAGGGAGCCTGCCTCTCCCTCTGCCTGTGTCTCTGCCTCTCTCTGTTTCTCTCATGAATGGATAAGTGGAATCTTTAAAAAAGAAACAACAGATTAACATATAGGAAGGGGTAAGAAAAGAGAAAGAAAAGCTATAAGAAACTCTTAAGGATAGAGAACAAACTGAGGGTTGCTGGAGGAGAGGTGGGTGGGGGATGGGCTAAATGGGTGATGGGGATTCAGGAGGGCACTTCTGATGAGCACTGGGTGTTGTATGTAAGTGATGAATCACTAAATTCTACTCCTGAAACCAATACTACACTACATGTTAAATAAATAGAATTTAAATAATAATTTGACAAGGGAAAAAAAGAATCTGAGTTTAGAGCATAGGTTCTCAGTCCTTGCTGCACACAGGAATTACTTGGATTTTTTTTTTTTTAAATCTCCATGTCCAGGCCATACCCCATACCAATTAAATTAGAATCTCTGGGGGGGTGGGAGCCAGGCATTATTACATTTTAAAGCTCTCACAGGGATTCTAATACACAGCCAAGTTGGAAAGCCACTGGTTTAGAACATCTGGCCATTGCTCAGATGTTCAGGCCCTCCCTTTTGGCTTTATCAGGTGCGTAGGGCAGGGGAGAGGGCACCACATGCCTGGTCATGCCACATACCCATGCCAAGTCAACTTGCCAGCAGCCCACTCAGCTATGGAAACTACCTAAAAAGTGGAAACTCTGGGTATAGGTGACACTCAGGTGAGAGTTAAGGTTGGTAGATTCCAGAGCATTGAAAGTGGGAGAGCCATGAGTGTACATTCGGTAGCAACCTGTGATGTCTTTACTGGCCCTATCCCACGGGGGCATGTTGGATTTGCCAATTTGACATATTACCAGCTGATATTTAATTGAAAAAAGAAAAGACCTAGGGGGCAGACAGCATGAAGGGAGCTTCTGAAGTGCTGGTCATGTCCTATTTCTTAAGCTGGGTACTAGTTACACGGGTATGTTTAGTTTTTGAAATATGTCCACCTTTACATTTATGATATATATGTATTATGTATGTACATTTGGGCTTTAGTAAAAAGTTTAAAAGAGACAGACCCTGTTCCAATCATTGAAAAAAGGCCATGGATGCTATCAAAAATAAAAAGCTTACCAGCCTGTTTACATCAGTTAGTTTGATAAGAGCTCTATATTAGAAACCACCCAAATACCAAAGACTCAGTTGAATAAATTAAGGGTCAGCCACACAATCAGATACTATGTATGTATTAAAATGTTATGTTGTCAGAGACTATATCGTGACATGGAAAAACGCCCACAATCCATTTTAAATTGTAAAAAAGAGGTGGATGGGCCCAGACGTTTCTCCAAAGAAGACAAGGGATGGCCAACAAACACATGAAAAGATGCTCAACATCATTCACCATCAGGGAGATGCAAATCAAAACCACAGTGAGATTTTACCTCAACCTGTCAGAATGGCTAAAATCAAGAACACAAGAAACAACAAGTGTTGGAGAAAAAGAAACCCTCTTGCACTGTCTGTGGGAATGCAAACTGGTGCAGCCACTGTGGAAAACAGTATGGAGGTTGTTCAAAAAATTAAAAATAGAATTACCATAGGATCTAGTAATTCCACTATGGGGTATTTACCCAAAGAAAATGAAACCTCTAATTCAAAAAATATACGTGCCCCTATGTTTATGGCAGCATTATTTACAATAGCCAAGACATGGAAGCAGCCCAAGTGTCCATCTACAGAATAGATAAAGAAGGTGTAGTATATATATATATAGTGGAATACTACTCTACCATAAAAAAGAATGATATCTTGCCATTTGCAACAACATGAGTGGAGCTAGAGAGTGTTGTGCTAAGTAAAATAAGTCAGAGAAATACAAATATCATATGATTTCACTCGTATGTGGAATTTAAGAAACAAAACAAATGAGCAAAGAGGGGAAAAAGAGAGTGAGAGAGAGACAAGAAACAGACTCTTAAGTACAGAGAACAAACTGAATGTTTCCAGAAGGGAGGTGTGTGTATGTGGGGGGGTGTAAAATAGGTGACGGAGATTAAGAGTACACTGATCATGGGACACCATGGGTGAGTGGCTCAGTGAGTGAGCGTCTGCCTTCAGCTCAGTGTGTGATCCTTGAGTCCCGGGATCGAGTCCCACATCAGGTTCCCCGCGGGGAGCCTGCTTCTCCCTCTGCTTGTGTCTCCGTCTCTCTCTCTCTCTCACTCTCTCTGTGTCTCATGAGTAAATAAATAAAATCTTTTTAAAAAAGTACACTGATCATAATGAGCACTGGGTAATGTACAGAAGTGTTGAATCCCTGTATTTTACAACTGAAACGAATACAACACTGTATGTTAACCCTACTGAGGTTAAAATAAAAAATTAATTTTAAAAAGGTGGATGATAGGGATGCCTGGGTGGCTCAGTTGCTTAAGTATCTGACTCTTGGTTTCAGCTCAGGTCATAATCTCATGGGCTGTGGAATCAAGCCCTGCTCTGCACTCAGCAGGGAGTCTGCTTGAAGATTCTCTCCCTCTGCCCCTCCCCCAACTTGTTCTGTCTCTCTCTCAAATAAAT
The DNA here is from genome assembly GCF_011100685.1 of Canis lupus familiaris. NCBI lineage: Eukaryota > Metazoa > Chordata > Mammalia > Carnivora > Canidae > Canis > Canis lupus. The sequence goes on along the minus strand of NC_049260.1, from coordinate 20,041,064 downwards.
AATAAGTCTTTTTTTAAAAAGGTGGATGATAAAATGTTTTTATATATGTAATACATATTACTATTTTTCTATGCACATGATTTTTTGAGATAATAAATATACCAGGCTTATGTGAGATAAAAAGTTAGACAGACAGAAAGGGAGCATGCAGTCCAGACTCGTATTCAAGTTTCAACTCAGCTATTTACTAGTAATTCTTTGCCCTTGGCCAAGTTGCTGGACTTTGTAAAAACAGGTCTATTGAGATATAATTCACATTCTATACAGCTCACCTACTTAAAAGTATACAAATCACTGTTTTTTAGAATATTCACAGAGTTGCGCAACTATCACCACAATATGATTTTAGAACACTTTATTACCCCAAAGAGAAACCCTATACCCATTAGCAGTCACCTTCTATTCCTCCCAATGGTCCTAGCCCCTGGCAACCACTCATCTACCTTCTGCCTCTATACACACTTGCCTATTTGAGACATTTCATGTAAATAAAATCATTGGATATGTGTTTTTTGTGTGTCTGACTTATTTTCCTTACCAAAATTTTTTCAAGGGTCATCCACATTATAACATTTATCAGAACATCATTCCTTTTTATTGCCAAATAATATCCCATTGTATGGATATGTTTTGTTTATCCATTTATCAGTTGGTGGACATTTGGGTTGTTTCTACTTTGGGGCTATTATAAAGAATGCTGCTCTAAAAGTTCACATAGAAGTTTTTGTGTGGATGCACATTTTCATTTCTCCTGGGTATACATCTAGAGTGGAATTGCTAGATTTGGTATAATACAAAAACATACCTGGTCTTTGTGCACAGTTTCTGGTACAGAGCTCCTAAAACCCTTAGAATTTTCTGATAGAAGTATGTTTTTGTTGTTATTCATAATAAGCCCCTTTAAATCACACCTAAGCTTATGCTAATGAGGTGACTTAAGAAGGGACCCCTAGATGGCCATAAGATAGGGTTGGTCATCAAAAAGGTTAAGTGATCAGAGTTGGAAATTCCAGTCCCACTCACTGATCCATGGGAAGGGGAGGTGGTGCTAGAGGTGGAGCTCTATAAAAACTCAAAATACGATATTTGAAGGGTTTCTAGGTTGGTGAACATGTGAACTTGCTGGATGGATGCTCCCCACTCCTCTCTCCACACTTTGCCCTACACATCCCTCCCATCTGGCTGTTCCTGAGTTGTATGCTTTGTAAGAAAGTGGTAAACATAGATAAAGCATTTTTCTCAGTTCTGTAAACCATTCTAGCAATCTACTGAATCTGAGGAGAGGATCATGGGAACCTCTGATTTATAGGCAGTCACTCAGAAGTAAGTATGGCATGGGACTTCCAACTGGCGTCTGCAGTGGGAGCAGTCTTGCAGAACTAAATCCTTAAATATGTGGAATCTGACAGTAACACCACACAGTGTCAAAAATGAATTGTTGGACACCCAGTTGGTGTCCAGAGAATTGAAGAATTGGTTGATTGGTGTCAGAGTACTCTCCAGATTAGGTCATATGGTGACTCTGAATTTAACGTTTGGGGAAATAGACAAACTGTTTTCCAAAGCAGCTAGCTGTACCATTCTACATTTCCCCTAGCAGTATATGAAGGTTGTAATTGCTCTATATCCTTGCCAACACTTACTATTGTCTTTTTTTATTACAGGCATTTTAGTAGGAACAAAGTGATATCTCATTGTGATTTGGATTTGTATTTCTCTAATAACTAATGATGTTGAGCATCTTTCCATTTGTATACCGTGTTTGGAGAAATGTCTATTCAGGGAGCCCGATGTGAGACTCAATCCCGGGTCTCCAGGATCACGCCCTGGGCTGAAGGCAGACACTAAACCGCTGAGCCACCCAGGGATCCCCAAAATAATAGAAAATTTGAATACACCAATTACTAGCAATGAAATTGAATCAGTAATCAAAAAACTGCCAACAAACAGAAGTCCAGAACCAGATGCCTTCAGAGGTAAATTCTAGCAAACATTTAAAGAAGAGTTAATACCTCTTATTCTCAAACTATTTCAAAAACAGAAGAGGAAGGAAAACACCCAAATTCTATGAGGCCAGCATTACCCTGATACCAAAACCAGATAAAGACAACACAAAAAAAAGAGAACTACAGGCCAATATCTCTGATGAACATAGATACAAAAATCCTCAATAAACTATCAGCAAACTGAATCAAACAATACATTTAAAAAATCACCACTATCAGGTTTATTCCCAGGATTCAAGAATGGTTCAATATTTGCAAACAATCAATGTGATACATCACATCAACAAGAGAAAGGATAAAAACCATATAATCATTTCAATAGATACATGAAAAGTATTTCACAAACATCCATTCATAATAAAAACCCTCAACAAAGTAAGTTTAGAGGGAACATACCTTAATGTAATAAAGGCCTTATATGAAAATACCACAGCTAACATCATAGTCAATGTGGAAAAACTGAGCGCTTTTCCTCTAAGGTCAGGAATAAAACAAGGATGTCCACTCCCTCCACTTCTATTCAACATTACTGGAAGTCCTAGCCTCAGCAATCATACAACAAAAAGAAATAAAAGGCATCCAGATTGGTAAGGAAGAAGTAAAACTTTCACTATTTTCAGATGACATGATTCTACATATAGAAAACCCAAAGACTCCACCAAAAAACTACTAGAACCAATAAATGAATTCAATAAAGTTGCAGGATACAAAACCAATGTACACAAATCAGTTACATTTCTATACACTAATAATAAAGCAGCAGAAAGAGAAATTAAGAAAACAACCTCATTTGCAATTGCACCAAGTATAATAAAATACATAGGCATAAACTTAACTAAAGAGGTGAAAGATCTGTACTCTGAAAACTATAAAACGCTGTTGAAAGACATTGAAGATGACATAAAGAAATAGAAAGACATTCCATCATCATGGATTGGAAGAACAAATACTTTTAAAATGTCTATACTACCCAAAGCAATCTACACATTTAATGCAATCCCTATCAAAATACCAAGAGCATTTTTCACAGAATTAAAACAAACTATCCAAAAACAAAAGACCCTGAATAGCCAAAGCAATCTTGAAAAAGAAAATCAAAACTGGAGGTATCAAAATTCCAGACTTCAAGTTATATTACAAAGCTGTAGTAATTGGGGAACCTGGGTGGCTCAGTTGGTTGAGCATCTGCCTTCGGCTCGGGTCATGATCCTAGCATTCTGGGATTGGGCCCTGTATGGCTGGGTGGCGGGGAATGGTGTCCTAGATCAGCCAGGGGCCTGCTTTTCCCTCTCCTTCTTCCTCTGCCTGCCACTCTCCCTGCTTGTGCTCTCTCTCTCTCTGCCAAATAAATAAATAAGTAAATAAATAATCTTTTCTTAAAAAGCTGTAGTAATCAGGGGCACCTGGGTGGCTCAGTGGTTGAGCATCTGCCTTTGGCTCAGGTCATGATCCTGGGGTCCTGGGATTGAGTCCGGCATTGGGCTCCCCACAGGGAGCCTGCTTCTCCCTCTGCCTATGTCTCTGCCTCTCTCTGTGTGTGTCTCTCATGAATAAATAAACAAAAGCTTTTTTAAAAAGCTCTAGTAATCAAAACAGTATGGTACTGGCACAAAAACAGACACACATATCAAAGGAACAGAATAGAAAGTCCAGAAATAAATCCACAATTATATGGTCAATTAATCTTCGACAAAGGAGGCAAGAATATGCAATGGGGAAAAGACAGTCTCTTCAACAAATGGTGTTAGGAAAACTGGACAGTTACATGCAAAAGGATGAAATTGGACCACTTTCTCACATCATACACAAAAATAAATTCAAAATGGATTAAGGACCTAAACGAAAGACCCGAAACCATAAAAATACTAGAAGAGAGAACAGGTAGTAATTTTTCCGACACTGGCTGTGGCAACATCTTTCTAGATATGTCTCCTGAGGCAAGAGAAACAAAAGCAAAAATAAACTATTAGGACTACATCCAAATAAAAAGCTTCTGCAAAGCAAAGGAAACAACCAACAAAACTAAACAACAACCTACTGAATGGGAGAAGAGATCTGCAAATGACATCTGATAAATGAACTTATATAACTCAACCCCAAAAAAACACAAATAATCCAATTTAAAAATGGGCAGAAGACAGAACAGACATTTCTCAAAAAAGACATCCAGATGTCCAACAGACACATGAAAAGATACTCAACATCACTCATCAGGGAAATGCAAATCAGAACCACAATGAGATAGTACCTCACATCTGTCATAATGGCTAAAATCATCAACACAAGAAACAGTAAGTGTTGGAAAGGATGTGTAGAAAAAAGAACCATTGTGCACAAAATTACAAAAACACTAATTCGAAGGGGGTATGAGCATCCCTTATGTTTATTGCAGCATTATTACAACAGCCAAATTATGGAAGCAGCCCAAGTGTCCATTGATAGATGAATGGATAAAGAAGATATGCTGTATATATACAATGGAATATCACTCAGCCATAAAAAAGAATGAAATCTTGCTATTTGCAGCAGTATGGGTGGAACTAGAGAGTATAACAGCTAAGGAAAATAAGCCAATCAGAGAAAGACCTATGCCATATGATTTCATTCATATTTGTAATTTGAGAAATGAAACAAACAAACAGAAGGAAAAAAGAGAGAGACAAACCAAAAAGCAGACTCTTAACTATAGAGAACAATCAGATGGTTACAATAGGGGAGGTGGGTGGGGGGATGGGTAAAATAGGGGAAGGGGATTAGTAGTACACTTATCGCGATGAGCACTGAGTAATGTATAGAACTGGTGAATCACTATATTGCATACTTGAAACTAATGTAACATTGTATGTTAAGTATACTGGAATTTTAAAAAAGGCTAAAATAATTGTAAGTATTCAGATATTCTGATTTTTCCATGGAAACCCTAGACCCTCTTTACAATAAATGTTCTTACCATTTGAAAAAATAATAATAATTAAAATAATAAATAAATAAGAACACACAACAAAAGGACAGAAGATTGTAAGGTATCCTAGGGAAGAAAAGCAGACTCCTATTGAAAATGGAAATTTGTTTTTATATTCTAAAAGTGGGTTTGGGGCAGCCCGGGTGGCTCAGCGGTTTATCGCCACCTTCAGCCCAGGGCATGATCCTGGAGGCCCGGGATCGAATCCCACATCAGGCTCCCCGCATGGAGCCTACTTCTCCCTCTGCCTGTATCTCTGCCTCTGTGTGTGTGTGTGTGTGTGTGTGTCTCATGAATAAATAAATAAAATCATAAATAAATATATATATATATATGTATGTATGTAAGTGGGTTTGTATCAGATAGGGTTCCACCAGAAACATATAACGAGCAAGAGATATATATTAAGAGATTTAGTGCAAGAAAACACCCTGTGCACTTGTGGGGGTCAGCAAGGCAGTTCTGAAACCCACGGGGCAGGCTGGCAGGAAGACCAGGCTAGAACTCAGGCATGAGCCAAAGCTCGCAGCTGCAGGCAGAATTTCTCTTCTGGGCGACCTCAGCTCTGCTCTTAAGGTCTTTCACCTGAATGAATCAGGGTCACCCAGATTATCTAAAATAATCTCCCTTATTTAAAGTCAAGTGATTACAAACTTTAACCACATCTACAAAATACCTTCACAGCAGCATCTAGATTAGTGTTCAGTTGAATCACTGAGGACTGTAGCCTAACCTGACTCAAGTCAGGTTGACACATAAAAATGACCATCAGAGGGCAGCCCGGGTGGCTCAGGGGTTTAGCGCCGCCTTCAGCCCAGGGCCTGATCCTGGAGACCCAGGATTGAGTCCCACGTCAGGCTCCCTGCATGGAGCCTGCTTCTCCCTCTGCCTGTGTCTCTGCCCCCCCTCTCTATCTCTGTGTCTCTCATGAATAAATAAATCTTTTTAAAAAATGGTCATCAGAGGGTTAGATTGCACAATGCTGTGAATATACTAAAAACCACTGTATACATTAATGGATGAATTACATGGCATGTGAAATATATCTTGGTAAAGCTGTAAAAAAAAGGGGGGGGTAATTCAGTGCTTTGGGAGATCAAATTTTAAAAATAAACATGGGCTTCTTTTAAAGAAAAGTCATTATGAATGTGTTTGGCTCAGGCTGGGAGGGCAGAACAAAAGCTGTAATCCATGAGAAATGCAGGTTAACTCACCCTAAGCCTGGCACCATCCTGCCCTCTCAGGTAGAAGTCAAAGCAATTTCTCCGTGGCTTCCTTAATACCTCTGTGCCATAGATCCATTAATGTTTATAGTCCCCACCAGTCACCAGAGGAGACAGACACTGGGAGAGCCAAAAAGCAAGGTCTGTGGCAAGAGTCCAAGAAGATCCTCAGGCCTATGGGCTGCTTTGGGGATGCACCACCTAATAAAAACCATGTTACCTCTAATAAGCTCTCCAACTTCTCTGTGGCTTATTAGAGACTCAGGTGGCTCTGGCCTGTGGGCAGCTGTTAGAGTTCAGCTACAGAGACAAATAAGTAGGTGCAAAGTTGCAAAAAAAACGTACAGTGAAGTCTAGACGTGTTCCAGGGATTAGGAGCAAAGTGAGATCATTCCAGGCTGGAATAGCTGGGCAGAAACCCATGGGAAAGATGAACATAACGTGGATGTGCATGGGGCAGGAGAAAGGGCACACACCACGACTGGGAGCAAACAAAGGGTTAGAGGAGGGAAGAGACTGGGCTGACTGGAGCAGAGTGTTCTGTGGAGAGGCTGGGCAGGTATGGGAAGATGGGTGCAGGACAAGAAGGCTCTTGAAGGATAGGGGAAGAAATGGGGATGGGATGCAAGTATACCAGTGGCCTCCAAAGTAAAGGGGTACACACCACAGAGGGTGGTCAAGGTGATCCACTGGGGTGGGGGAAGAAAAGGTAACTTCTGACGGGATGAGCACTGGGTGTTATTCTGTATGTTGGTAAATTGAACACCAATAAAAAATAAATTTATTATAAAAAAAAGAAACTATACCTACAACAGGATGATATACATTCTTTTCAGTGTAGAAAGCATAATCAAAATAAACTATATGCTGACCATAAAAAAAGAAAAGGTAACTTCTATTGGATTTGGTTTTAATTCAAAGAATAAGAAAAGAAACTCAACTAGGGGATAATATATGGATTGATGCTGCCACCCTCTCCCCTGTCTGTGGGTCAGATAGTCAAGATAAGAACAATGCTCCAATTATTTTTGAAGATAGAGTGGGAGTTCCTCAATTGAGGGGATGATAAGATGATAAGTCTCGTCATTTGCTTTCAATATTTTGTAACATCTCAAAGTTTTTTCCTGCCTGGTTAAAATGTGTTTATAGATTCTAGTCTATAGTTATAATGAAACCAACCCTCACAAAATAAATACATAATTTTGAAGAATCCCACAAAGGAAACTCTGGCTGGAAAAAAATATCAATAAAGCAAGAAGAATCAAACAATCAGAAAATGTTAGATTTCTCCTTCTGACAATGTAATGAATGTTGTTGCATTTCTCCCCCTTCTAGAACCTTCTTTGTCAACCATATTTGACATCAAACCAAATACCACCTATTTATATCTGAAAAGAGGTTGTTCAGGGGTGCCTGGGTGGCTCAGATGGTTAAGTGTCTGTGTCCAACTCAGGTCATGAGCTCCGGGTCCTGGGATCGAGCCCCATGTTGAGTTCCCTGCTCAGCCGGGAGTCTGCTTCTCCCTCTCCCTTTGCCCCTCCCTCTAGCTCATTCTCTCTCTCTCTCAAATGAATTTTTAAAATCTTTTTTAAAAAGTTGTTCAAAGAACTCAAAATTATCCAGGTACCTACTAGAAATATGGATCTAAAGCCTACCCAAGTTATAGCCTGTGACTTAATATACTGGTTAATGATAGTCTGTCATATATAAACAAGTACAGACATAATAAGGGTGTGTACTAATGAAAGTACACAAGCAAAAAATTTGGGGTCCATTGCTGTAAGCAAGGTGAAAGGCTTTTTGCAGAGAATATTGTTTCAGATATGGGCCATTCTAGGTCGGGTCCCCCCAGAAGCAGAAGTGGAGATGAGGATTTGAGTGACAAGTAGCTAGACACATGGACCCAAGAAGCACTGGGAGGGTGGTGGGGACATGAGACAGGGAAGAGCACCAGTACAGGCTGTGTTAGTGAGCAGGCCATCATTATAGGCAACTGAGGCAAATGGACATTGGTGGAGAAGCTGCTGTATTGCTGCCCCACCCTGGGGGAAAGGAGGATGCAGTAGTTCTACACCAACTTCTGTCAGCCTTGGTTGAGAGCCCCTCCTGCTGCATTTAAGTCCCCATCTGCCTTGTGCTTGGGTAAGTTAGGGCTCGTAGTCACGGCAGCTTAGGGGAGGAAGTCACTGGTGTGCACAGATATGGTGAGGTCTAAGAGATGAGGGTGGGGCATCCACAATGTCTACTATGTAGGCTCATTTATGGTTTGACTTTTTACACTAAACAAAATTTACTCTCTGTCTCATTCTTTTGTTTTTAAACTTTTAACTTGTTAAAGTCTAGGCAGAGCAAGGAGCCCATGCATGTGACTCCTGAAGGCCTTGGAAAGAGTGTGTTACCATGGCAGAGAGACGATGCAGGTAGTCTCTTCTGTGCACTTCAAGGGCATTGCATGGTGCTCTCAGCTCATTGTAAAGGAGCTTGTGGGCTGTTGAGCTACACAGAGGAAGGTGGTTTTTGGAAAATGTCACCTGGAAGTCTAACTTGTAACCAGACTGTGACAAGTCTAACTGCAACAGGAGACACTGAAAGGAAGGGTTGGGTATGGCAGTTCTCAGGTAGGTTCTAGAAGGTTCAGAAAGTTCAAATCAGCTACCAATGAAGCTATGACACTCAGTGTAGCCCTTGTTCAAAAGTTAAGATGAATTAATGCCAGGTCTGTCCTAGAGGATCAGGTCATTTATGAGTTGCTGTGGGTCAGCCCATGCTGTGGGCCATGTTTGGGAAGCACAGGAGACATTTTGAAGCACCAGAAAAGAGAGTGGACTTTGTCCACACTTGTCTACACTAAGGCCATCCTATCTACCAAACAGATCCTTCTACATGTTATGCTTGAACTCTGCGTGCTTAGAGGGATAAGCAAGCCCTAGTCTATTTAGTTAACCACTTTTGCAGCTCTGCAAGTAGGACTTCAGGCCCTGTCTAGAAGGGAGAGACTGTCTTTTGAGAATGGAGCACAGGGCAGCCCCGGTGGCGCAGTGGTTTGGTGCCGCCTGCAGCCTAGGGTGTGATCCTGGAGACCTGGGATCGAGTCCCACATCGGGTTCCCTGCATGGAGCCTGCTTCTCCCTCTGCCTGTGTCTCTGCCTCTCTCTCTCTGTGTCTATGAATAAATAAATAAAATCTTTTAAAAAAAGAGAGAATGGAGCACAAAAAGGAAGTTCCAGAGCAACATGGAAAGGCAACTAGAACCAATGAGACTGAAAACCTCTTTGCTCCTACTCCCAGCTGCCCAGGGCAGGCCCATCCTATGGGCAGGAGGAATAGGCAGATAAATAGAGTGGACACAAGGGGCCCCTGCTGGTATGTCCTCCCTGACAACAAGCTTTATTAGGGGCAGAGGAGAGATAGCCTAAGGCTATGCCTCCCACCACTGAGAGGGTAGAAACAGAAAGAGGCAGAAAGGGGACAAAGATATGTGACCATTTCATGATTTTTTAATGCTATTCCATTCTTAGAATGACTTACAGGTTATGCCACAGTTAAAACACTGCTATCATTAGTATATCAGCACAGGTGAAGGGAGGCCATCAGCTAATTAATACCTTGGGACCTGAAGGGAAGAGCTACAAGAAACATCAATAGCCACAGTGTCAAGGGGAAGGAGGAGGGTGTACCATAGAAGGCAAAATGATGGGAATTAATGATAGTTTCTGTGTGACAGGATGCCAGACTTACGTTGATCTTCACTGCAACCCTTGTGGAAGATTATGTAATCTCCAATTAATAGAAGAGGAAACTGAGTCACAGAGAGGCTAAGTGACTAGTTTTGTTCATTCATTGGGTGTCTTGAGAAGCAGATGCCAAGATGGGATTGGATGTGCAAGAGATGGGGGGGCACTTCGGAAGGTCTCACAAGAAGGGAGCAGGAGAATGCAGGGCGAGCTGTCAGATGGTGATGCTAGTTTGGCCCTCCTAGAGGAAAGACAAAGGGAATAGAAGTTCAAAGGAAGAGTGTTGGGCTGTGGCATGACTCTAGGAAAGTCTCAGCCAAGCCAATGTGGAGTCCTCAAGCCAAAGTGGTCCAAAGGAAGAGTCCCACATGTCTCAGGAATGGCCGGTACGAGTACACTGACTCAGTCATTAGCAGGGAAGCACAGCCTGGGTGCGAATGCAGCAGTGGATCTAGAAGGGGTAGGAGCTGGAACCCCAATCAATTAGGCTCCCAAAGCAAGAGGCCCAACTGGAACACTTTTGTGGCTGCCATGATAGCTTAAAACCATACAGCCAATAAACAATGGGGCTAGGATTTGCACTGAGACCTTTCTGACACTACACCACACAGCTTTGCCACTATACTAGATGCATATGGTCTTGAGTATGAACCAAGTGGCATCAGAGAACTGAAGATGCAGCACCTGGGTGGCTCAGCTGGTTGAACATCCAACTCTTGATCTCAGCTTGGGTTTTGATCTCTGGGGTCATAAGTTCAAGCCCCATGTTGGGTTCCACACTGAGCATGGAGCCTACTTATAAAAAAAAGAGGACTGAAGACAAATGTCACAGACATCCCAATTCTGCTAAAGGCTCCTTCCATGCCAGGGAGTGCACTGGTGATAAAAAAAAAAAAAAAGTCATTGGATGGGATGCCTGGGTGGTACAGTCAGTTAAGTGTCTAACTCTTGGTTGCAGGTCAGGTCATGATCTCATGGTTGTGAGATCAAGCCCTCCATCAGGCTCTGCACTCAGCAGTCTGCTTGAGATTCTGTCTCTGCTCTTCCCACTCCTGCTTGCTCTCTCGCTCTCTCTCTCTCTCTCTCAAATAAATAAATAAATCTTAAAAAAAAAAGATTAACTGGAAATGTATTCCGAACTTTCTCAGATCATCTGTAAAGAACACACAGACTCCCACAGCATAAATTTCTAAAACTGAAATCTAAAAAAAAAAAAACAAAAAAAAAAAACTGAAATCTAGCTGGGTAACATGCATTTTTATGAAAACACTGGAAAGATGAAAGAAGATCTTAAATCCTATTAAAATTTTTTTGCTTCTTTGCCATTCTTCCCCTTTCCCCACAGAATACACAAATCCACAAATATTTATTGAGCACTTATTCTGCACCAGACTCTGCATTAAAGGTTGGCTAAACCTACATGAAATTTACAGTATGGTGGGAGAGGCAGACATTAACAAGTAATGATGAGAAATTATGGTAAGGTTATGAGGATAAGTTCCAAGTGCCTTGAGACAGAAAGCAGGAGAGACCTATGGAGATCGGGGTATGCATGGGGAACATCAAAATGTCTAAAGCAATGAATGTCCCAGAGAGGAATGGCATTGGTGTTAGTAGACCAAAGGCCTAGTCCAAGGTGAATGTTCTTGGCTCCCTTGAGTGTGCCAAGAGCTGGAAGCCAGGCCCCTGTACTTATTGTCACTTCCATAGTCCCTATGTATATCTTCCAATGGGCTTAGCATATCATTTTGAGGAGAGGGTGTAACTTGACTGCAATGTTTATAGTGTTTGAATTCTTAATCCCTTGCAGTAGATTTGAAAACACACAAATAAAATAAATACACCACATGGTTTTTAAGCTTATTTTTTTCCCCTGAGAATCAAGTAGATTTAAGCTTCCTATCAGCTAGCTGTTCCAGCTATCTCAGTATAATGATTAAAACCCACGTATTTTATGTTGCCAGTTGGTAAAATGGCAGGGGTGCTCTCCGATTATATTGTTTATAGGCTTTAAAGCTCCCCTATCTCCTGGTTACAAAAATGTTTGCCTTTTGGTTGACTAACTGATTTTAGGCTCACTTGTTATACTGCTCATTCAGGTTGGAAATCATTAAACAAAATGATAGCTCTTGGTTTAAGAGACCGCCATCTAAAAACAAAATGCTTCTTGCTATTGAGTGCTCATCAGTTTCTCACTCCTATTAAAAACAATTCTTTTCCCATATGGAAGCCCACAAGATCAAGCTTTTATTAAAGAGGCTCAAAGCACTTACTAATCATCACCTCGTTAATCCTCACACTCTTCCCTGTTAGGGCCAAGTGTCATTACATCATGCTGGGCCAACACCAGAAAGAGTGTAGTTTGGTGGGCAATTATAGGTCTTACGGAAACAAAGAGGCTATTCAATTCCCACTGAGGTATCAAGGTTGAATCAGAGAACAATAGTATTAAAGCTGAAATTTTCCCTAAAGATGGAGAGGCAGGGTTTAAGAGCAGGTGCCCTGCTGTTAGCCAGTGCTCTACTCAAATGGGAGCTCTGATTTTTACCCCCTTGGGCAAGGTTCTGAACCCCTGTAGGCCCAGCTTCCTCATCCATAAAATGAACTGAATTAAAGTATCTGCTTCACAGGGTGGTTATGAGGGTTAAATGAGATAGCATACATGTGGTGCTTAGTGGAACACTCAATAACAATAATAGTAATAATATTATTATTAAAATAAGCTAATAATAACTTATTGTTAGGCTCAAGCTTGGTTTTCCAGGGGTTTTAGAGATAGGGATACTGAAGCCAGGGAGATTGCATCGTTTACCCAAGGTCCCAGAGTTAGTTAGGGATAGGTTAAGGTAGGGGAGAGAATCTAAACCTCATCTTTCCAAGGACAAAATAGTGAAGGGAATCCAGTGATGGTATCTGTGCCTGCCAACAACATCATTAATTCAATTCTTGAGGGATGCCTGGGTGGCTCAGTGGTTAAGCGTCTGCCTTTGGCTCAGGTCATGATCCTGGGGTTCTGGGATCAAGTCCCACACTGGGCTCCTTGTGTGGAGACTGCTTCTCCCTCTGCCTATGTCTGCCTCTCTCTCTTTGCTCTCATGAATAAATAAATAAATAAAACCTTTTAAAAAATTCAACTCTTGATAGACTGGAAGAGACCCATCCCCTCCCCACCCTCACCCTCTATACTGGCCCAAGAGCCCGGGCCTTGTATGAGACATGTCATTTGGTTAGGCCTCCATTCCTCCCCTTGGAAATGAGGGGTTGGCCTAACTCAAATAGACTCAGTCAGCAAGGAAATTTCACAGTCTCTTACATACTAAAGACTGTTGTGAGGTTTTCAAATCCAAATTCAGTTATTTTTTAAAATAATGATAAAATGAGCTGAGTGCCATGCACTCAGAGCTGAATGGTGTATCTAAGGTCATAGGTACATTGGTAGGGAGGTTCCTATCAAATGGGTGCATGAAGCAATTATGAGTTTTGCCTGTTCTCTACGTGTGTAGCCTCCAAGCCTGATTCTCTTAACCTTCTCCAAGACTCTGAAAGCTATTTAATATTTTGAATAAACCCCTTAAGCTAGAGAGAGTGGATTCTGGTGTTGGCAACTAAAAAACTCTGAAGGGAGTCAGAGTAGGATACGTTTAAAATTAACCCAGTGATGTTGCCACAATTCCCCAAAGGTTCATAATCAAGGATTCAGAATATATTTTGCAAAGTTAAAAGGAACTCTTTCAAATTTTAGCAAAATAAGAATTTTTAGGGGCGTCTAGATGGCTCATTCAGTTAAGTATCTGACTCTTGATCTTGGCTCAGGTCTCGATCTCGGGGTCATAAGTTCAAAGAATGTTTTTGTTTCTTCCACATGTGCATTTACCTCTGAGAATGCCAACAATCTCTAAGCTGAAGAATGTTTGTAGTCAAGGCATCTGTTGAAATAGAGATTCCTACTTTGCAATGAGATTTTTCAAGTATATTTTTAGCTATTTCTTCCATAGCATGTCTAAGAACCACCATCAGAAGATGCTGGGCACTGACCTAGAAGATGAACCTCAAAGTCACACCTTTTCCTTCATTAGCACCACCAATTCTTATTGTGAATTTTGTAATTGTGAGCCTGAAACACCAGCCTCATATACAATACACTCACTATAATCAGAAATCTCCAGAGGCTCTAACACAGTGCTTTATAATCTGCACTGGCATGATGAAAACTATTTGGGGTTATCAGAAATCTCCCTAGAAGGGTAAGGGAATAGAAATGTCATTGAAAACAAAAATGTCACATGCATGAATATTTTAACAGACGTAAGTGAAAAAGTCTGCCCACTTCCTTCCATTATAAAACAGACAATGGTTACCATTATACAATTAGAGATGGTGCCATGAATTTCAGGTTTATTAGAATCTGGACAAAGTCCCTCTCTAGTGAAGTTTCAACTTGCTTTCACAAGAACTACTTAGAGACTCACAGTTTCAGTCATACATTAATATTTTTTCCTTACACTGAGGCTGTTTAAAAAAAAAACCTGTACTTTAGGTAGCATAGTTGGTTAAGCATCTGACTCTTGATTTGAGCTCAGGTTGTGATCTCAGGGTCATAAGATCGAGCCCCACATCAGGCTCTGTACTCAGTGTGGGGTCTGTTTGAGATTCTCTCTCTCTCTTCCTGCATCTCCCACTTGTGCTCTCTGTCTCTCAAACAAATAAGTAAATCTTTTGTAAAAATCTGTACTTCAAAGCCATAAAGATTCAACCTACAAAAAACCTGTTAAAACTAATATACAAAGTTTCCAAACTTGCAAGGTACAAAATGAACAGCAAAAAACTGTTGCATTTCTATACACAAACAGCCTGAAAAGGAGAGTAATAAAATAATTCCATTTACAACAGCACCAAAAAAACATAAAATACTTAGGAATAAACCCAACCAAAGACGTGAAAGACCTGTACACTGAAAACTACAAAACATTGGTGAAAGAAGTGAAAGAATACACAAATAAATGTAAAGACACCTTATGTTCATGGATAGGAAGACAATATTGTTAGGATGTCAATAATCTCTGAAGTAATTTACAGATTCAATGCAATTCCTACCAAAACCCCAAAAGCATTTTTTGTAGGAATGGAAAAAATGCTAAAATTCATATGGAAGTCCAAGAAAATTTAAACAGCCAAAACAATTTTCAGAAAAGGACAATTTTTTTTTAAATGTGAAGGACTCTTATTTCCTGATTTCAAAACATATTACAAAACTACAGTAATCAGGGGCGCCTAGATGGCTCAGTCAGTTAAGCATCTGCCTTAGGCTCAGGTCATGATCTCAAGGTCCTGGGATCAAGCCCACATCAGGCTTCCTGCTCTGCAGGGAGTCTGCTTCTCCCTCTCCCTCTGCCCCCCCCACCATTCATGCTCTCTCTCTCTCTCTCTCTCTCAAAGAAATAAATAAAATCTTTTTTAAAAACGACAGTAACCAAAACAGTGAGGTCTGGCATAAAGACAGATATATCAATGGAATAGACAGCCCAGAAATAAACTCTTAACTTATATGGTCAAATGATCTTTGACAAGGGTGCCAAGACCATTCAATGGAGAAAGGACAGACTCTTCAACAAACAGTGTTAAAACTGAATATCCATGTGCAAAAGAATGAAGTAGACCTTTATAAAAAATACTCAAAATGGATTAAAGACCTAAAGGTAAAACTCAAAAGTATAAAACTTTTAGAAGGAAACATAGGGTAAAAGCTTCCTGACATTAGATTTGGCAATAATTTCTTGAACATGACATATATACACACAGAAAAACAGGCAACAAGAGTAAAAATAGACAAATGGGATTACATCAAATTTAAAAGCCTTTATGAATCAAAGGGTACGATCAATGGAGTGAAAAGGCAACCTAAGGAAAGGGAGAACATATATACAAATCATCTATCTGATAAGGGGTTAGTATCCAGAATATATTTTTTAAAAACTCCTATAACTCAACAACAACAAAAAAATGAGATAACCTGATTTAAAAATGGGCAATGAACTTAAGTAGACATTTTTCCAAAAGTGATATACAAATGGCCAAAAAGCATATTAAAAGATGTTCAGCATCATGAGCTATCAGAGAAATACAAATTGAAACTACAATGAGATATTATCTCACACCCACTAGGATGACCATTATTAAAAAAAACACAGAGAAAATAACAAGTGTTATTTAAGTAAGGTAGGGAAATACTGAAACCCTTGTACACTGTTTTGTTTTTAATTCTCCTACATTTATTTGTGAGATGTCCTCTAGTTTTTGAGGGTGTTTTTGTTACTTTTTTCTATTTTGCTTGGGCAAATCTGTATAGATATAATTAAGATTCTTTTTTGCATAAATTCTTTTTTTTTAATTTAAATTCAATTTGCCAACATATATTGAGCAGCCCGGGTGGCTCAGCGGTTTAATGCTGCCTTCAGCCCAGGGCCTGGTCCTGGAGACCCAGGATCGAGTCCCACGTTGGGCTCCCTGCATGGAGCCTGCTTCTCCCTCTGCCTGTGTCTCTGCCTCTCTTGCTCTGTGTCTCTCATGAATAAATAAATAAAATCTTTTTTAAAAAATTTGCCAACATATAACACCCGGTGCTCATCCCATCAAGTGCCCTCCTTAGTGCCCATCACCCAGTTACCCCATCCCCCCCACCTAGCTCCCCTTCTGCAACCCTTTGTTTCCCAGAGTTAGGAGTCTCTCATGGTTTGTCTCCCTAATTTTTCCCACTCAGTTCCTCTCCTTTCTCTTATAATCTCTTTCACTATTTCTTATATTCCATGTATGAGCGAAACCATATGATGATTGTCCTTCACCTATTGACTTATTTCACTCAGCATAATACCCTCCAGTTCCATCCACATCAAAGCAAATGGTGGATATTCGTCCTTTCTGATGGCTGAGTAATATTCCATTGTATACATAGACCACATCTTCTTTATCCATTCATCTGCCAAAGGACATGGTGGCGCCTTCCACAGTTTGGCTATTGTGGACATTGCTGCTATGAACATTGGGGAGTGTCCCTGGATATTTACCCCAAAGATATTGATGTAGTGTACACCATTGATAGTATTGTAAAAATAGTGGAAAAAATAGATTCCTCAAAAGTTTAAAATAAGGGACACCTGGGTGGCTCAGTTGGTTATGCGTCTGCCTTCAGCCCAGGTCATGATCTCAGGGTCCTGGGATGGAGCCTTGCATCAGGATCCCTGCTCAGCAAGGAGTCTGCTTCTCCCTCTTCTTCCCCCCTCCCCTCCCCTTGTGCTCTCCCTCTCAAATAAATAAATAAAATCTTTTAAAAAAAATAATCCCTTGCGATTTTAGCCTGGAAATTCCTGCCTCTCCTTGTGGGAGTCAGAACCCTCTTGACATTGGAGAACACTGCAATCACCACCAGTTTGCCATGAGACCACCAAGCCAGGAGAACAGTGCAGTTGATGAGACCACTTGCTCCCACTATAGCTCCCCAAGAAGGGGTGGTAGACTAAGTCGCATGATATGAAAAAGAACAAATCCAGTGGCCAGGGCTCTTTGGACCTATCCACATGGCCACTTTCCAGGCTAAGCCTGTCCTCAGAAGGACTGCACTGGCACAAATTCATTGGTTCCCCATGCTCTAGACCTGGGAATACCACTTTTTAAAAAAAATTTTATTAAAGTATAGTTGACATACATTGTTACATTAGTTTCAGATGTACAACATAGTGGTTCAGCAACTCCATACATTATGCTATGTTCAGCACAAGTGTACCTACCATCTGTCGCCATACAATGGGGAAGGTGGTGGAGGGATGGGCAAAATGGGCAAGGGGAGTGGGAGGTATACAGCCTTCCAGTTATGGAATGAATGTCATGAGGATGAAAAATACAGCACAGGGAAAACAGTCAACGGTAGTATAAAAATGTTGTATGGAATACCACTTCTGATTCAAAGCTGTAGCCAGCCCACTGCTCCAGTCTTGCCTACCACTGCATACTAACTGCATTGCAAGATCCTTGATGCCATTCTCTACCACCAGTGTGTACCCTGTGTCACCTAGATCTACTTCAATAGGTTTTAACCCTGAATTTCAGGAAGAAGGCTTGGTGCTGATAGTACCTTGGCTTTCTTATGCTAATTTTCCCATCTCTCTACCAGCAACCTTCAAACTCTGTATATTATTAGTTTGGTGAAGCAAAAAGGAAGACTGATCTCTCTTTTTTGTGGAAGGGGTAGGATGGAAGTAGGGTCAGGTAGAAATACTGAGATGGGAATATTCACAGAATATTCTTCACCAGTTTTATCCCCAGCTGGCTGGTTTACCACCTCTGAAGAGCCCAGTGACCTTCCTTTAGTATTCCAATCTTTCTCAACCCTGTGTTTCTTTTTGGATTACTAATTCTGTTTCTGTTTTCTATTCAGAGTTGAATTGCAGGTAAGGTTGGAGAGACAAGGGTTATTTCAAACTCCCTTCAGACCAGCTGTCAATGTATTTTTAATAAGGCACAATTACCCCTCAAGGCAGTAGAAAATGAGTTCATTCCATATTTGGCAGTGAGGAGTCACTCTAAGTCTTAAAGGTCATCATCTCCCAGAATTCCTTGCCTGTGCCTTCGTAGAGCATGTGCTCCATTTTGGAGAAAATGTACCCATATGCAGAAAAGGGGTGTGTGTGTGTGTGTGTGTGTGTGTGTGTGTGTGTGTGTTGTGCGTAGAGTCATATCACCCAGCTGTGGGCAAGAAGGAAGATTAGAGGCTGAGAACCAGGGTAGGGGTGTAATGACCCTTAGGTGGTCTCCAGGTGCAGAAAAACTAGTTCTGAGCTCTTTATAGGGCAGGTCAAGGACATCTTGACACTGGCTTATGCCTTAAGCCTTCATGGAAGACAATGGACATTTTCCTGGAAAATGGCTTACAGTCTAATGCACATCTACAGGTTTTGGAGTTACAATCTGGATTTGAAAATATGCCCAACATACGTTGTGGCATGGTGACATGTGACATGATGGTGATGTCATTTTCCAACTAAAACCATTTATCAAGTGCCTTCCACATGCTAGGCAACATTTTAGGTGTTAACAACTCTGAATATTTAAACCACACAACATCCTGTAAGATATGTAGAATTATCTCCATTTCATTAATGAGAGAACTGAAATTCAGAGAAGTTCCCTCAAATTCACATGACTGGTTAGCAAAGGTATGGATTTCAAACCCAGGTCTTCTAAGCCTTTGTGTGCCCGCTATACCATAACACTGCAGCCCCTAGAATTTCCTGCTTTCTTCCTTCACTCCTGTTAAAAAAAATTATTTGGACACTTGTTAAAGATGGTATGGGGGATCCCTGGGTGGCTCAGCAGTTTAGCGCCTGCCTTCGGCCCAGAGCGTGATCCTGGAGTCCCGACATCAAGTCCCACATTGGGCTCCCCCGCATGGAGCCTGCTTCTCCCTCTACCTGTGTCTCTGCCTCTCTGTGTGTGTGTGTGTGTGTCTCTCTCATGAATAAATAAATAAAATCTTTAAAAAAAAGATGGTAAGGAAGGCTGTTCAAGAAAGGGCTTATTGCAATGGGGGTTTTGCAGGAGAGAAGACAGATTGGGCTCAACTCTGAATACAGTAAGGTCAAGTGGAAATTTATAGCCAAGGAGTAGGGTGAGGTCAGTGGATAGAAAATTACTAAGAAGAAACATGAAGGCCAGCAGGATCTTTGCTAGACCAACTCAACAGGATTCTTGCTGAAGGCAGGCCAGGGTGATGAGAGATGTCAAGGGTGGAGATGGAGAAATTTGATCAGAAATCAAGGATGATCAGATACCAAGGATGGGGGTTTTCAGTAAATTGACTCAGCAGGATTCTTGCTAAAACTGGACTAACCAGGCCAAGACTAAGCCTAAGGCCAAGGCCTAGTCAAAAAGAGAACTCGGAGGAAACTGACTCAAGTTTGATCAAGGAGAGAATCTTTGTCACCCCTTGGGATGGAGGTGGGCGTGGCCATCACAGGTGGAAAGTGATGGATGACAGGCATCTAATAAGGGAAATTACTGGCCAGACCAGTAAATAGCTGACCAATGATGGATATGTGAGGAAGGGCCAGTCCCCACACATTCTCAGATATGTATGTTACAGCCTTAAGGAGCTAGAAAAGGTTTGCTCAAAGATACCAGATTTGAGGAGCTCTATCTTCTGTGGTATTGTACATTAGAATGGGAATTATCTTTTTTCTCTGTCTATATAGGCTTGTTAGTTTAACAGATTTGAATAATGAGTTCAGGGGCAAAAGCTCATCCCTAGGTGGTTCCGTTTGGTAAACATGTGGTATGGCAGTTATTGTCCTCAATCCTTTACCCTTTCCTACATCGTACTCCTTGTCTTAAGGCTTTGTAATTCTTTTCACTAGAAGCAGAGTATATTTCCCCACCCCGTTGATCCTGGACTTGGCCATGTGTCTTACTTTGGCCAATGGAATGTCTGCAAATGTAATACAAACAAGGCCTGAAATGTACCTTTATGGTTGGGCTTTTCCCCTTGTGTTTCTGCCAATGTTGCGAGCAGAACATGCCCCAGGTCTACATGCTAGTTCAAAGAGGATGAGCAACACCTGGGATACACCTAGACTCAACCTGCTTCTTAAATTCAGGCCCAGTCAAGACTAGCCTGGACACACAGCATAGGCAGCATATCTAGCGGTGCGGGTGTCACTGCATGTGGAAGGAGGTTTCAGCATGCGTCCTCCACCACATATGAGTGAAATCACATATTTGTCTTTTTCTGGCTAACTTACTTCACATAGCATTATACTTTCTAGCTCCACCCACACTGTTGCAAATGGCAAGATTTCATTCTTTTTTATGGCTGAGTGATATTCTATTGTTATGTATGTACCACTTCTTTACCCTTCTGCTTCCTTTTTATTTATTTATTTATTTATTTATTTATTTATTTATTTATTTATTTATTTGAGAGAGAGAGTGTGCGCACGCTCACACATGAGCAGGGAGAGGGGCAGAGGGAAAGAGAGAGAGAAAAGCAGGCTCCCCACTGAGCACAGAGCTCCACACAGGGCTCAATTATATGATGCTGAGATCATGACCCAAGCCAAAATTGAGAAGCAGACACCTAACTGATTGTGCCACCCAGGAGCCCCTCTTCCTTTTTTTTTTTTTTTTTTTTTACTAAATTGTAGGATACCTGTTTCTATAATGCCCATAACTAGAGTGCTGTGACGGACATACTTCTGTTTCCCTTCTAAATGGATGAAATCTAAGAACCCAATTTCCTCCTGGAAGTTCAGGTATGACTAGAAGCTTCCATGATGTAGAGATAGCTGTGGTGAGTATAAAAAGAATCGGATATGGGGTCAGACCAGTGGTGTGCTAAAGCAGACTTGTACCACCTTGCAAGAGCCAATTGTTAAATTTTCAGGAATTTGGCAGGCCAGTTGTTAAACACAGTCATTATTAAAAATTAAATTATAGAAACTTACCCTGGATCTTACCCTACAGCTCAACCCTGCCCACTGCACTAGGCCACCTGACTGTGGGTGCATCCCGGTTACTGTACCCGGACCTCTCCTCATGCCCAAGCTCTGCCTGTATAGGAGACCTGATGTGGTGGGCTGTAATCATGAGGTCCTCCTTGGTCTGGGGTCTTGCTTTGCTCTGGAAAATAACCCTCTGAGATTCTTGTGTCTTATCCCAGACCCAACAAGCAGCAAGAGCTTTCACAGCCCTCAGAAGAACTGGATGTTGACTGCCTTCCCGGACCCTACCACTCACTATCACTCCTAATCCAAATATCTAACCTCTAACCCTAAACCTTACTCTAACTCCTAACAGCTAACCCTCATCCAAACCTCTAACACTAACCCAAAACCTTAACTCAAATCACCCAAACCCCTAATGCCAATCCAAACACCACTCTAGCCAGCCTTCTAAGCTGAAATCCTATTACATGACTCTGATCCCAACCCCAACCCCAATACCTTTCTCTAGGGTCTTCTGCTCACCTGCAGCAACTCCTCCTTCATATTCCCTCCCAGAGTCAGCTGCTTTTCTAGATAAGACCAGAACTCTTTTCGCCAGGCAAAGCCAACCAGCTGGAAACTCTCTGGTCTCCACTTGGAGGTTTCTCCAAGTCACTGAGCCATTTGGATATGACTTTCCAATCCCAGCATCTCCCTTCCTATGCCATCCTTCTCCAGGAATGGGTCATTCTCCAGCCCAATGCTGAGATAGAATGACAAGTTTCAGTTACCCAGGAAATTAGTTTATTTTTTTTTAAAGATTTTATTTATTTATTCATGAGACACACGCACACACAGACACAGAGAGAGGAGAGAGAGAGAGAGAGAGAGAGAAAGAGAAAGAGGCAGAGGGAGAAACAAGCTCCACACAGGGAGCCCGACATGGGACTCGATCCAGGGTCTCCAGGATCAGGCCCTGGGCTAAAGGCGGCACTAAACCGCTGAGCCATACGGGCTGCCCAGAAAACTAGTTTAGGAGGAAAAACTCTTCCTCTATAATGTTAGCTAAACTTGGCAGTGCAAACTCTGGAGCCAGTCTACTCAGCCACTTAAATCCTGGTGTAACTCAGGGAAGCTACTTAATTTCTCTGCACCTTGATTACTTCATCTATAAAATGGGTTTAATAAGAGTACCTCTCCTATAAGGTGGCTGAGAGGATTAGATGAGTTAGTATATAAAAGCACTTAGAACAGTACCTGGCACCATAGTAACCACCAAATAAGTGTTTGCTTTTGTTAACATAGTATGAGTACTACAAAAAAAGGTATACATTCTCCTCTTCAGACTCTCACTTTCTTTTATAAGGAGGGCAAAAAAAATCTAAGCATGCTTATTTTAGAAATTTTACAAAAAACAGAAAAGTATAAAAAAGAAGAAAAATAGCCCACATCCAGCCAGTAACTTATATTTCAAAGACAAAGGATAATTTGACTTCACTAACAGTCTACTTTTTAGTAGATTTTCAATTGCTGCAGCCCTGCCCAGCCAAGCAGAGCTGTACTTTATTTTTATTTTGCTTTTGGCACTCAAGTGTAATTCCAGGCATAACATAGGGTTTCTCTATGTTTGTCTTTCCCACCAGGTTGGAAGCTCCTAGAGGAGAGGAACAGTATCTCTTTAATCTCTGCATTCCATGTAACACCCGGCAGAGCCAGGCCAAGAAAGATGCCCTCTAACTGGCAATATGCCTGCTTTCTCCCAGCTCTACCACTTTGGAATTCTGTTCATGCCTCTTTACTCAAAAAGGCAGGTTTCTAACAGAACTATCTTTGAAATAAAATATAGGAAGAAAAGAATCTCCCATTTTGAATTTAGTGGGGTTCTGCATTACTTCTCACACTTGGAAAGAAGGCTTTCCTCTACTGAGTAATGTCAAACATTTTTTTCCACAGGGTATGTAGCTCATTAAAGTGGGGATTTTCCACTTGCAGGTACAAAAATGAAAAGAGGGCTGGCCAAAGCCATGCCCCAAAGAAACATGGCATCTGTTTTGAGCTGCTCATTTCTGCTAGCTGCCTGCTAAAGAGCACAAACCAATGGAGGTCTCTTTCTCAACAAAGATAACTATACTCTAAGGGTGCCTGGGTAGCTCAGGGGTTGAGCGTCTGCCTTCGGCCCAGGGCGTGATCCTGGAGTCCTGGGATCAAGTCCCACGTCGGGCTCCCTGCATGGAGCCTGCTTCTCCCTCTGCCTGTGTCTCTGCCTCTCTCTCTGTGTCCTTCATGAATAAATAAATAAAGTCTTTTAAAAAAGATAACTGTACTCTAATCAACACTGTTCCCTCTCTTAAGTAAGTTCACCAACTGGCAGCAAGCACCACGCCAAGCAGTAAAGTAAGAAATGGAAACATGAGGCTTCATGTAGCATGACTGCGGGGTTTTTAAAAACTCTTTTTTAAGAAAAATTTGGAAGGAGCAAGGGAGAAGATTGAACAGATATGTCAATTTCAGAGATAATCTTGCTCTTGAACTCCAATAAAAAAAATTGGAAAAAAAAATCTTGCTTTCCACCCCAGCCCACCTCTGCCCTCTCTGTTCCCTTTGATCTTCTTTCCAGTTGGCCTAGTGTTCACAGCAGAGAGAGCTGATCTAACTGAGCTTTTCCCTTCCCAGAAAGCCCTTTTGTGATGTTTCTGTGCAAACTCAATATTCTTACTGGAACTAAAGTAGGGGACAGACGCAATAAAAAGATGAATGTGCAAGTTTACAATCCAAAAGAAGAACAGGCTCTTCGTCCAAATTATGAGCAGCTTTTAAATCACATGGAGCATCAGCAGAGGCAGAAAATATATGTATGTGTATGAAAGAAATGCTTATATATTATATAAATCTATGCATCAGCCTCCAAAAGAAGAAATGAAAGTAATGAAGGCTTGTCTCTGTATATCAAAACCCAGGAAAGTGCAAGGGCTGTCCTGTCATTGGTGTTTTTCCTCCTCCCTTCCAGATTCTCTCCCCACTTCCCCAAGCATTTTACCGGGCTATGTTTAGAATAGACGTCAGAGCTAAGAAACCAACTGCAAAGCAAGACTTTCCCAACGGTGCCATCTGGTGGTGCTTCTATGTATTACAACACTGCTTTGACCTGATGCAGACACAGCTGGAAGCAAAAGGCAAACAACTTGGAATCAGTCCTTTCCAGATTTAGAGAGTTGAACCTTTGGGACTTGGCATTGGCTCGAATATGTTAAGTGTCGAACACACAGGTGTTGAGAGGAAGTGCTGCCACAAGGTGGAAATCATACATTAGGAAACAAAAAATCTTGGGTTGTCCTGAACACTCAGCTGGTTTCATGAAATCAGCACTGCTCCCCTTTTTATTTTTTTTGGTATGGAGCCATGAAATGTTCACAAAAGGCTACTGGGAAGAGATCTGTGAAAATGTAAAAATGTAACTTCTAGGGAAAGGACTTAGAATCACTGCATTTTAGAAACAGAAGAATCCCTTGAGCTATGGGCTTCTTAACCTGGGGACCATGATCTTGCTTTAGGGACAGTGAACTCCTTGAAACTGAATATAAAAAGTGGTGTGTTGGCACACGTGAGCATTTTCATATAAAGAGGATCCCTATTTTTTATGAGATTCTCAAAGGAGTCCAGGGCCTAAAAGAGCTAAGAATGCTTGAGATTGTAAGCTAACCCTCATACCCTGTAAGAAAATTCTGTCTTAAAAAAAAAAAAAATTCTGTCTACAACAGCCTTGACCAGCTCAGTTACTCTCATTTTGGACTTCACTGTTGTGGACACATCGTTGCTTTGAGGCAGATGTTCAATGGTAATTGCTTCTAAATATTTGGAAGTTTTAATATAGAATTGGACTGTGGTTCCCTAGAATGTCAACCCCCTGAGCTTAGTTCCACCGCCTACCCTACCATAGCACAGCCTAGTCTTCTTCTAAATGGCATCCAGTAGCACATGTGGTGCTAGGGTGGGTGTGCTTCCCCCAAGCCTCCCTGTTTCCTGGTTAAACCCACCCCACACCGATAGCTTTCATTCATGTGCCATGGTTTTCAGAACCTCCATTTCTCAAGTACCTTCTCCCTTTGTTTGTGGCAGTGCTTCTTTGAAAACTTGACCTACAAAACTGCATACGCCACCCGCCATGACAGTCCCTTCCACCTGCACATTTCCTGACTTGATCTTGTTCTATACACGGCAGTGATTCTTTCCTATTTCTGCCCCTACCTCTGGTTTAACCAAGGGTCTTTTACCCTTTCCAGTTTAAAGAGCACTCCCTTAGTAAACAATAATAAAAAAGGGGAAAACAAACCAGGAGTTGTGTGGTCCTTTCTCCCTGACATTTGTTTTAATCATTTCACTCATCCCAAGCAGACCTATTCTTTCCTCATTTTATTTCTGGCTCAAATAGAGCATAAAAGCTTTTTTTTTTTTTTTTTTTTACAGCTACATTAGTATCATTCTCAGATCTGAGCTTAGTCTAGTCTTTTGATTTCTGATAAGTTTATGGCATGCTCTGTGTTTTTCCTTTAAGGATGCCAAGTTTCTGCTTTTAGACATATCCCTTGAAAATCAAAGCTACTGGAGAGCCCTCTCTGCAGCCTAGATGGCTGCCTTAGATCTGCCTGTTTGCTCTCCAGCTCCTTGTGTGGCTCGGTATTATGAACAGTTTTAGCAACCATTTTCCCTTGCTCATCTCTACCTTTTGGACTTTCTGGCCATGAACTCATGCCCTTATATTTTTAAGTTTTTACAAATCTTCTTTCCTAAACTCTTGGGGACATGCCTGGGGATCATTTTCTTGACTAGGTCAAATTGTCCCTGTCATTTTCTCCTGTTTATTTTTTTTATGATTTTATTTATTTATTTGACACAGAGAGAGAGAGCACAAGCAGGCAGAGTGGCAGGCAGAGGGAGAGTGAGAAGCAGGCTCTCTCCCCCAAGCAGGGAGCCTGATGCGGGGCTCGATCTCGGGACTCTGGAATCATGACCTGAGCCGAAGGCAGAGGCTCAACCGACTGAGCCACCCAGGCACCCCCTTTTTCTCCTGTTTCCCATCACTTTGTCACCTCCCTAACGACAACTAGGATTGGTGGATCAGTTCTCACACCTTCACCACCACCGCAAGGTAATGAAAGGTAAACCAAAGAGATAGCAGTGAATGATCAAGACCGGAGATGAAACTAGGAAGAAATGGGTAGAAAAGGCAATTCCAGAAGGAACGCCACAAATGCTGGCCACATCTCACAGCTTTCCTCTTCGGCTCAGCCTGGCACAATGGGGGCAAGGATGCATCTTCAGAGAACCAGGCATGGCTCCAAGATCCATCAATGGAGTGAACAAAAAAACGTACAAGGGAGTGGGTGGCAACTCTGGCCTCCTTCTTACCTTGGAACACTGATTCCTGAGCACCAGCAGCGCAAGTCTTCTGGAATCTCACGAACTGGAGGCCTGGGTCTCTTACAATTCTTTGGCTGAGATTTTTCTGGAAATCCCGTCAGGCTGAGTAGGCCAATTGAAAGCATCAGGGCCTACAGCTGAGGAACTGAGCACCGCTGCAGACAAAGCTTGCCCTCTAGCTGCACACAAGCCGACCCACCTCACACAAGCTCTGCAGGCAGCAAGCAACTGAGTGTGAGAGATTGTCCTTATAGTAACATGAACAATTCCCAGTCCCACTAGCAGACACATTTGGTGTCCTGCCCGACTGACTCAGCACTCACCAGTCCTACACATGTAGACAGTTTTTTATTTTAAGATTTATTTGAGAGAGTGAGAAAGAGAGAGAAGGCATGAGCATGAGCAGGGGAAGAAGCAGACTGAGAAGCAGACTCCCTGCTGAGCAAGGAGCCCAACACGGGGCTCGATCCCAGGACCCTAGGATCATGACCTGAGCTGAAGGCAGACGCTTAACCAACTGAGCCACCCAGGCTCCCCATGTAGATAATGTTTTATTGCCAGTGTTTGAAACTCTGCTGGGGCTTCTTCAGCCACTGAACGTGCTCCCTACAAATCCAGGGTAGGCCAGATGTTCCAAGGAACAGCCCTCAACCATTAATAAAAGGGATGTAGGGCAGCCCCGGTGGCTCAGTGGTTTAGCGCTGCCTTTAGCCCAGGTGTGGTCCTGGAGACCCGAGATCGAGTCCCATGTCAGGCTCCCTGCATGGAGCCTGCTTCTCCCTCTGCCTGTGTCTCTGCCTCTCTCTGTGTGTCTCTCGTGAATGAATAAATAAAATCTAAAAAAGAAAAAGGGATGTAATGGCAAAATAACCAAGCCTCTCACTGCCAAGTGGGACAATTCAGAGATTAGTGCAACATGGTCTCCCAGATGTCCCCAGCAGGACTGTACCTGGTGGCCCACAGTGGCAACCTGCTCACTGACACTGATCACTTACCCTGTATTGACTGCCTTCCCTTCTCGTCTCTTCCTCACTTCCCTGCTGAGGCTTTCCTGGCATCACATCCCAGGTAAACCGCTTGCACCTGAATCCTAGTCTCAGGGCCTTTGGGGGACTCAACTTAAAACACCTCCTAATTGTAGTTGTGGAAATCACATTGTCCCTTCCCTCAGGGCTCACAGAATGACTAGTGGGGACAGTTGTTCTGCAGCCTCTCCAATCCATGACTAGCCATCTCACTTGGAGCCTTCTCAGGAAGGGGGTCTCATGAAGTGGTTTCCATGCTTTTCCACGCTTGTTCATGAGTGGACACCTGATTGCACTGATAAAGCCCTCCTGGGGACCCTGCCTACTACCCAGCCTGACCACCTTACCCTCACTGCCTTCTTGCAGCCTCCACCAGCCCCTAAGCACTTGTTCCCAAGGATCCTCACATCTGATCTGCCTTGGGAGCATGTTGAAAATGAACTTTCCTGAGCACTATCAACTGAATCAGAAGGTCTGCAGATGAGGTCCGGGAATCTACATTTTAAACAATTCCTCAAGGGATCTCTTAGTGTGAAGTTTGAGATCTGGTACTCAGATGTGTGAGCAGATAGCAATCAGCATCATCAATTTACCCCAAACACTTAACAGCTCATTCTTTTTTTTTATTAATAAAATAATTTTTATTGGTGTTCAATTTACCAACATACAGAATAACACCCAGTGCTCATCCCGTCAAGTGTCCCCCTCAGTGCCCGTCACCCACTCACCCCTACCCCCCGCCCTCCTCCCCTTCCACCACCCCCAGTTCGTTTCCCAGAGTTAGGAGTCTTTATGTTCTGTCTCCCTTTCTGATATTTCCCACACATTAACAGCTCATTCTTATTCAAAACCCATAGCACTTAGTGGATAACATCAAGTGCTTCCTCTGTTCTTTCTGGGCCTTTCACTGTTCTGGTGTGCCCTTCCCATGGTTCTGTGTGCTTTTCCTGCCCACCACCACCCCCCCCCAGCTTCTGACATTGCTTCGCCCATTGTGCAGAGGGCAGATATACCTGGAATTTTAGGTTTCCCAGAGAGGAGCTTTGCCAGTGACTGCCAGGCATGGGCATCTAAAAGCCCAGCTGCCTTGCTTGGATCTGGGATAAACTCTTGGGGTATAATTTACCCTCAAGAGCTTCCCTGAGGCTGGGACTTCACTCAAGATCATTCCTTACTTACTTGCTTATCTTTTTTTTTAAAGATTTTATTTATTTATTTGAGAGAGAGATAGAGAGCGAGAGAGAGAGCATGAGTGAGGAAGAGAGGGAAAAGCCAGCTCCCCACTGAGCAGGGAGCCTGACACAGGGCTCAATCCCAGGACCCCGGAATCATAACCTGAGCCAAAAGCAGATGCTTAACTGACTGAGCCACCCAGGCATGACATCCCTTGCTTATCTTGAAATAGAATAAAAAAACTGGAGGTATCACAATCCCAGATATCAAGATAGTAATCAAAGCTATAGTAATCAAAACAGTTTGGTACTGGCACAAAAATAGACACAGAGATCAATGGAACAGTATAGAGAGCCCAGAAATGAACCCATGATTATATGGTCAATTAATCTTTGACAAAGGAGGCAAGAATATGCAATGGGAAAAGGTCTCTTCAACAAATGGTGTTGGGAAAACCAGACAGCTGCACTCAAAAGAATGAAACTGGACATTTTTTCACACCAAACACAAAAATAAACTCAAAATGGATGAAAGACCTAAATGTGAGACTTGAAACCAGAAAGATCCTAGAAGGGAGCACAGACATTAATTTCTCTTACATTGGTAATAGCAACATTTTTTTAGTCATGTCTCCTGAGGCAAGGAAAATAAAAGCAAAAATAAACTATTGGGACAAAATAAGAAGCTTCTGCATAGCAAAGGAAACTAACAAAACTAAATGACAACATACTGAATGGGAGAAGAGATTTGTAAATGACATATCCAATAAAGGGTTAGTATCCAAAATATATAAAGAACTTATATAACTCAACACAAAAAACCAATCCAATTTAAAAATGGGCAGAAGACATGAGCAGACATTTCTCAAAAAAAGACATACAAATGGCCAACAAACACATGAAAAGATGCTCAATATCATTCATCATCAGGGAAATTCAAATCAAAACCACAATGAGATATGACCTCACACCTGTCAGAATGGCTAAAATCAAGAATACAAGAAACAACAAGTGTTGGTGAGGATGTGGAAAAAAAGCAACTCTCTTGCCCTGTTGGTGGGAGTGCAAACTGGTGCAGTCACTGTGGAAAACAGTATGGTGCTTCCTCAGAAAATAAAAATGGAATTACCATATGACCAGTAATTACTGGGAACTTATGCAAAGAACATGAAAACACTAATTCGAAGAGATATGCACTCCTATGTTTGTTGCATTATTATTACGACAGCCAAATTATGGAAACAGCCCAAGTGTCCATCAATAGATGAACAAAGAAGATGTGGTGTATATATACAATAGAATATTACTCAGCCATAAAAAATAAGGAAATCTTGCCATTCCCAATGACACAGATGGAGCTAGAGAATATAATGCTAAGTGAAATAAGTCAGAGAAAGACAAATACCACATGATTTCACTCATATGTGGAATTTAAGAAACAAAACAAAAAAGAGACAAAAAAATAGACCCTTAACTATACAAAACAAACTGATGGTTGTCAGAGGGGAGGTGGAGAGGATGGGTGAAATAGGTGATGGGAATTAAGGGTGCTTACCATGATGAGCACTGAGTAATGTATAGAACTGGTGAATCACTATATTGTACACCTCAAATTAAATATAACACTGTGTGTTAACTATACTGGAAATACATTTTTTTAAAAAAAGGATCACCCATTGCTTGGCTTCTTGTCCTTCCCTGGCCTGCTTCTGCCATGCCCTTCCCAGTGCCCCTGGGAGCTCGTCCTCAAAAAACCACTTATACCTGAATCATGGTCTCAGGGTCTACTTCTGGGGACATTTATCGGAAATCTATTTTACTTTTCTCCCCCTGACTTTTGCTATGCAAGTGAACTTAAAAATAGCTAATTACAACATAAATAACATTTCTGCTCAGTATCAAATTGTTCACAAGTGGTTTCAGTGATATTTAAAGAACATGCCTGCATACTTGCAGGTCGTGAAAGTTGATGCCCTTCTCCATCCTCTGCCATTTCTTGTCCCCTCTAGTAATAGCTAAGACTTAATTAGCACTTACTGCATCCCAAACATTGTTCTAAGCACTTCATGACTGTTACAGCATTTAATTCTCACAGCAACCCTGTGATATTGGCACCCTTATCATTTCCACTTCATGATGAGGAAAGTGAGCACAGAGGTGGAAAGTGACTTGCCCAAGGTCACACAACCAGCAATCCTTCCAGAAAGTCTGGTTCTAATATCTGTGGCTGACCTGGATCTCTCCCTTTTCTGATCACGCTGTATTTATTTATGTGTTTATTTGCTTGGCATAACTTTGACCTTTCTTGCTCACCATGCGCTTTATATGGATAGGTCTGGTCTCAACCCCGAAGGTGGTAAGCCCCTTGAGGGTGGGACCAATTTGTCATATACTTGCAGCTTCCCCCTAGACTGGGGCAAGCCCTTCTATGTACCTTTATATCGTGAATCATGCTATTCACTAATTTCCTCCTGCCTAGTCCTCAGTCCACTTTCTTCAACCACCTGTTCAGGCTACAGCCCCAGACTTTCTCTTCCTCCTCCTGGTCCTTCACCATCACACACCACAACCAGTAGGCTGTCCAACACTTGAATACTATACAACCACATTGTGTGTACACTGGCTTAACTTCAAGACTATGAGCAAAACCCAAGCCTGTGTCAATCCCCTAGTCCTCTGCCCTAAATCAAGATACATTTTGCATACTTTGCTGTGTTGTCTAAGTTGGTAGCTTGTAGCCACATGTGGCTATTTAAATTTAAATTTAATTAAATTAAAATTTCATTTCCTCAGTCCCACTTTTCAGTAGCCACATGTCGAGTGCTCAACAGCCACTTGTGGCTAGTGACTACCAGAATGGAATAGCACAGACAGAGAACATGTCCATCACTGCAGAAAATCCTTACTGGAGAGTGAGTGCTACTTCAGAGGCTAGCATAGCTGATTTTTCTCTTGAAGACTAAATAATATTATTTCTCTTTTGCCAGCTTCTATAGACTCCTACACATTGCTACTCAAATCCCATTCATGTCGGCCCTAATTTGCAGGACCTAATTTGCTGCCTGGGATGCAGGCTGGAGGATGCAGTGAGGGAAGCTCTTTCCTGACCCCTCTGGCTTCCAGGGAATATTGCCACACCTGAGTTCTGTGGGCTGCAGCCTTGCTTCTTCATGTGCGGAAACATTATCTGTATCAAACACATCCAAGCATATCCCATCTTGTTTGCCAGCACCCACCTGCCCGAGTTCCTGGCCCACAAAGGACATGGAAATGGAAGAGTTAACACAAAATTACACAACACACTTTTTCACTCTCACTGTAGACATATCTGGTTAAAAACAAAATGCGGGTCTTGGGCCCCATCTGCATGCATCTCCAGGGCGACAGATCCAGAAAATTTTTTTCATATTTTATATTTTTAAAAGATTTACTTATTTGAGAGAGAGCATGAAGTGGAGATGGAGGAGGAGTCTTAAGCAGATTCTGTGCTCAATCCCACAACCCTGAAATCATGACCTGAGCTAAAATCAAGAGTCAGACACTTAACCGGCTGTGCCACCAAAGTGCCCCCTCTCCCCCCTTTTTTTTGTATTTTATTTTTTTAAGATTTTATTAATTTATTTATTCATGAGAGACACACACAGAGAGAGAGAGAGGCAGAGACACAGGCAGAGGGAGAAGCAGGCTCCATGCAGGGACTGCATAGATCATCCCGGAACTCCAGGATCATGCCCTGAGCCAATGGCAGGCGCTAAACCGCTAAACCACCCGGGGATCTCCTTTTTTGTATTTTAAATGCATTTTCCTCTGACTTACACAGCTGACAGTCTTTAACCGTCTAGTCTACATTCTCTCTGCCTCTAGGGAGGAACTCAACAGCAGCAGCCATGGGTCCACCCCTCTCTTAAAATCAGTTAAATTCCTTAAACCTTGAGTGGTCAGTTCCTGCCAATACACCATCTCCACTGTGCCTCAAAAGAACTCACTTATGCTAATCAGGCCTACTCCCAGGGTGAAGGTGGGAGGTACAAAGTCACAGGCCAGGTGGCAAACTGGCCCAGGGAAAGAGACTCATGTAGGGCCCCAGGTCCCAGAGAGTGCTTCCTAAAAGCACCACACAACACTCTAGGGAGAGTTTCACACTCTTTTCTTTTCCTCTTCTACCTTATTTCTTTGGGTTACCCCTACACCTTCAGTGAATGTGTTAAATATTATGAGTTTGTCTTTGGAGAAAAAAAGCAGGAGCTTGCATCCATTGCTGCCACAGGGAGCAAAAATCCAAAGACCATGAACCTTGGCCGCCAAAGGGCAGCTGAGGTGACAGTCCTGAGCAGGGTGGACCTGGATGAATACGTAAGCTTTCAGCAGGAATGTTTCAGAAATATTTGCGAGAGAGGATCCGGGAGGACCAGAAGTGTGCTGGTGCAGAGGAAGGGCGGGGTCCTGCAGGAAAGAGACGGTGCCCTTAGAAGTGGAACTGAGGGGAGTCTAATGAAGAGCCTGAGTCCAACAGGAGGGCAGGGTTAAATTTAGGCAATCCACAAGGCGTAGGGACACACCCGAGGCAAGTTGCCTCCTCCTAGGCCCCAAGGGGCAAGGGACAGAGCAAGTCACCCAAAACTGGAAGAAGCTGTAGCTCAGGGAGAGGGCTGCTGGCTGGTAGCCAAGCCAGTTGGGCAGGAAGCAAGCCAGGGTTGGGGGGCGGAATACCCCAATACCTCTCACTTTCTGCCTCCAATCTCTTGCTGGTGTCTGTGCTGACTGGACCCAACCAGAAAGCAGCCATTCTCCCCAGGAGATCCGGAGGGGAAAATGGGGAATGTCCAGCTCAGGAGCGCAAGCTGTTTTCCCCCAGACATCCAAGGTGTCTGGAGACTTTGAAGGCATCCGGACTCCACACATACCAGAGCCACTGTCTGTAGCCAGTCTCTGTCTAGCACCTCAGCCTGCCTTCAGCCTTCCACAGCCCCTTCATGCTGGAAGCTGCCTCTCTCCCACTGTGTGATGGGCTCTAGCCCACCAGCGCCCCACAAGGTGGCATGTCATCAAGGCCTGGCCAGTCCTAACAGCCCACCTCCCCAGTCACTGGAGGTGGGGACATGAAGCAAGTAGAGTTAAATGGGATTCTTCCCGGAATTGTATCCTCCTCTTGTTACTCTGTTTCCTTCCTATCATCTGTTTGTCCATGGACAGAAGAGAGACGCTGTCTTTTCTCTGCCGGCATGATGTGAGTTTTGCCCACTCCCCCAATTACACAGAAGAATATCTAGGGGAGAAAGAGACCAACACAAAGACGCAGAGCTGAGAGGACAGAGAGCCTTCTGATACAGTGGATGTCTTAGAGCCCTTGAGAACATGTCAGTTTACTGGGCCAATAAGCCCCTCTTTTTGCTTAACCTGGCTTGATTTAGATTTCTATTACTTGTACTAGAAATGTTAGCACAAAAGCCCCAACTAACAGAAAACACAGTCAGACACACACCAACCTACTCTCTACATAGAAGTCCCCCCACACTTATGGGTCTCGATCCTTATAAAGTGCATTCATAGTAATCTGTCATCTCATCAGCCTCCATGAAAATGCTAAATCATTGTTACTTTACCATGATATATAAGAAGAAGCAACTTTTAAAAAATAAACCTAGATCAGTACACTATTTTTTAAATGTATTTTTTCAAGATTTTCTTTATTTGACAGAGAGAGAGCTAGCACAAACTGGGGGAGGAGCAGAGGCAGAGGAAGAAGCAGGCTCCCCACTGAGCAGGGAGCCTGACCTGGGGCTCAATCCCAGGACCCAGAGATCATGATTTAAGCTGAAGGCAGATGCTTAACTGACTGAGCCACTCAGGCCCCCCTAGATTAGTACACTATTAAAGACTGTATTATAGGGCAGCCCCGGTGGCTCAGCAGTTTAGCACCGCCTTCAGCCCAGGGCGTGATCCTGGAGACCTGGGATCAAGTCCCACATTGGGTGCCCTGCTTGGAGCCTGCTTTTCCCTCTGCCTGTGTCTCTGCCTGTCTCTCTCTCTCTCTCTCTCTCTCATGAATAAATAAAATCTTTAAAAAAAAGACTGTTTTATAATTTCTATTTTAATATATTCTTTAATAATATTCATAATATACAAGGACAAAGTTTGACTCTTCCACACTTAACAAGTGGTGCAATGCTGCTTAAGTTATTTTAAATTCAGTATGCAAGAAAGAGCATGGCTTAGCTACGAATTCAAAATGACACATCAATATTGTGTTTGGGCCCAAATGTGTATTAATATCTAGACTGAAATTTAACTATGTGTTACCGCCTTCCGAACAGCTTCCATGACCTGGTATTTGGAATTCTTGAATTTTGCACTTAAAAAAATCAATTACTTTATTATTATAATTTTCATGGTTTGTTTCTAAAAGAGGAGACACGAGCACTTTCTGGCTGCTATTTGCAAGTACTTCTCCAGAAATAACACACTGTGGGTTTGAATAATTTTATTCCCAATAAAGGAAAAGCCAAACTGGATAAAAATTTCTCCTTTTCACTTTTGTTTAGAAGAACTAGAGATACCCTGATATATTAAGAAATGATAATATGAATATAACTTATAGATCTGAGGTCAAAATAGAGAATTATCATTTTTATGTCCCTCATAAATAGATCATTCTCTTCTTTTTAACCATCTGAACCATTTTTAAGTGTACTATTCAGTAGCTCATTCTATTCTAACTCATATTCTTGATGCCTCCTCTCTCTAACCAATAATCCATTGTGAGGACAAGTTAAACAAGGGAATAAAAATAGTTGAAAGCAGGGCACCTGGATGGCTCAGTTGGTTGAGCATCTGCCTTGGGCCTCAGGTCTTGATCTCAGGGTCCTAGGATGAGCCCAGAATCTGGCTCTCTGCCCAGCAGGGAATCTGCTTCTCCCTCTCCTTCTGCCCCTCCTCCCTGCTAGTGCTCTCTCTCTCTCTCTCTCTCTCTCTCTCTCTCTCTCGTAAATAAAATCTTAAAAAAAAAAAAATAAAAATAGTTGGAAGCCATAAAATGGTGAAAACCACCACCCTAATGCGAAGCAGTCAGCAGGGTGATAAAGCAACCAAGGGGCTGATGCCCGAACAGGTCCAGCTAATCTCCACAAACTGCAGAGAACACCTAATCCACATCTAAGGCCTTTACAGTTGAAATTATAACAGACTCCATTACCATTTGAAAAAAATCCCAAACCTCAGAACACTCTCACAAACCTCTGGGCATCTGTTGGTACCAAAACTGAAGTTGGAAATCTCAGATTCATATCCTGGTTCCACCTCTCACTAGGTCTGTGACCCTGGGCAAGTTATTGCCTTTTTTTTTCCTTTCTTTTTTTTGGCTTTTTAAAAAATTTTTATTTATTTATGATAGTCACACACAGAGAGAGAGAGAGGCAGAGTCACAGGCAGAGGGAGAAGCAGGCTCCATGCACCGGGAGCCCGACATGGGATTCGATCCCGGGTCTCCAGGATTGTGCCCTGGGCCAAAGGCAGGCGCTAAACCGCTGCGCCACCCAGGGATCCCTTTTTTTCCTTTCTGATGCTTAGTTTGTGTATAGGTAAATGAAAACTTCAAATATCTACCCAGTGAGCTTGGCCAGATCACAATCCGGGCACACCACAGTCCGATGCAGAGTCAGGGAGAGAATGTCAGCTTCGACTCCGCTGATGCCTCCACTCTGATTTACTATCAAACCAGCAGATGGATAAAAGCTGCACAAAGGATAAAAGTGATAATGATACAAATCAGTGAACAGACACAGCTGGTCAAATGGTCCTAATAGGGTAAGGAGTCCACCGGGTCAGAGAAAACAAAAAGCCCTAACTCATTGTATCAGTAGGCTGGGATAGGACCATGGCACAATAGCAGTAGTTTTCAAAGCGTGGTCCCTGGACTGGCATTTTGAACCCCGGGACTCCTGAGAAATCAAAATTCATGGGCCCTAGCCCAGACCTACTGAACCAGGAACTTGGGGGCAGGGCCCACCAATTTGCATCTTGAGAAGCCCTCCGGGGAATTCTGGTGCCTGCTCAAATGTGAAATCCTGTACCACAGCATGAGGCGACTCCTTCTGGCACCAGTTTCACTTTCCTGTTCCCATGTCTTTCAGGGGCCTGTTTACCACCCAGAGTTACTTCGAGGATAAAATCCCATGTGGACTTAGAAGTGCCCCATTATCTGCAAAGCCCCACACAAATAGGAAGGATCTGTTTTTCTCAGGAGCAATGCTAGGCAGAGAACTTAACTGGTTCTGCCCAGAGACTGAGTGATCAGCCCCACAAATGGGCACAAGGTTGGACTGTCCCTTTCTCTGTGGTCTTTGGAGATCATCTGCATTTTCGTCGGTGAAGGAGAAAGAGATGGGATGTCAAGAGCCTGCTGATCGAAACCATCTGCTGAGGGACCTAGCTCCAAGAACATCTCTTCCTGGCTCACTCTGAGCAGTACTGTCCCACAGAACTTTCTCTGGTGATGGAAATGTTCTGTAATGTGCACTAATCTTCACTGTCCAATACAGTAACCACCAGCCACATGTAGCATTTGACAACATGGCCAGTGCAACTAGGGAATTGCATTTTACATTTTATTTAATTTTAATTAATTTAAATTTGAATAGCTGCATATGGGACATAGCTAAAATACAAATTTATTGTTTACCTGAAATTCAAATTTAATTGGGGGTGCTGTATTCTTATTTGCTTAATCTGGCAAACCTACTTTACAGATTCTCAGTGACATTGACCTTGACTCCTCCAATGAAAAGTTTGATTAAAAGGCTCTCTATCCATGACCAAAGGAAGCAAATTTGACCTTATACTGGCCAGAAAGGGCACCTGGCTGATGTTCTTTTTCTAAAGACAGTTTTCAGAGAGATAATGGCTGAGAAAATCAATATAGCTGATGACTAAAAAGACAAACTTGTACTATCATTCATACACTCATACTTAATTTTCTGCAACTGAATCCATCTTCCATAGACAGGTTCTGATGGGAAATGGGAAGCAGTAGTCCAGAGAGCCTAATTTAGTCAAGGATAATTCTGTACTTGGAGCATGGTCCTAGGTACTGGGACATAACAGGGAGAAATGCTATCTGTGGGTCATGCTAGTGATTTTAAGGCAAACTCTACCCCTTTAATTACTCAATCCCTTAATCACCTCAATGAATGACTACCACATTAAAGTCATCATGGGAATTGAAAAAAATTAAGATCCAGAGTCTTTCTTTATGACTATATTTAAGCTTTGCTTCAAAAACACATCAAAGAAGGTATAGCAACTAGAATCCTGCCAGTTCTCAGGAAGACTGGATAATATTTTCCCCAAAACCCTATAATTTCAAAATGTGAACAAATAGAGGTGCTTTTATATCTCCATTCATTCTGGCCCTCACTCTCTGCCATAACTATCTTTGGCATTTTGAGGTCTCCAAGCTCATTCTTGATATAATAACATAGTATTTTACAGTTACTGATTAAGCAGATATCTGATAACATCATTTTTAACTAGAGGAAGAGATTCTGAAACTGGTACTCCCCCCCGCCCCAGGAATAGCAAAGAAAACACACATGGTATTTTTATGAAGTGAATTGTGTTCCAGAAGGCAGGTTGATTCTTGTAAAACCCAGGCTCTCCTGTTCCCAAGAATGTCCAGGTCAAAGAGTAATGATCATAGTTTTGCTCTTTCAGAAGGTTTTAGTGTAGCAAACAGCCAGCAGATTTAAAAAAAAAAAATCTTAATAACATTGTATCTTGACCATCCCCTTTGATATTTTCCTGTTTTCTCTATTGCTTAAGATATTCAACATGGATATATATTTAGCTTTGGAGATCTGGCGACCTGGGAACCCGTGGGTCTCTAGCAAGAGAATATTAGGTGATGAAACTGCTCTCCTGCCTCCTCCCCAC
This sequence comes from Canis lupus familiaris, assembly GCF_011100685.1. Lineage (NCBI taxonomy): Eukaryota > Metazoa > Chordata > Mammalia > Carnivora > Canidae > Canis > Canis lupus. The sequence goes on along the minus strand of NC_049260.1, from coordinate 20,002,129 downwards.
TCCCACAGGGTCCTCCGCTGTTTTTATACCCATTTCACTAAGATAAAGGTCTTGACACTGGGAAACAATTGGCATTCTGCCCAGAGAAACCCAATTTTTGAAGGGTCTCCAAAAATAGTTCAGATGTCAATTTGGAAATAGGGCACTCACCCTGGAGGACTGCATGTAATAGGCACACAGACAGTGGTTTTCAGAGTGCAGGTGGTCCCTGGCCTAGAAGCAGCAGCAGTATCTGAGAACTTTTTAGAAATGCTAATTCTCAGGGCTCACTCATGCAGACCAACCTGAATGACGTCAGTTACCTGAGTATTCTATCCTTCTTTTTTTCTTTTTTAACCTTTCATGCTTCTCTTTCTTCAGAAGTAGCGCCCCCTTCTCACAGGCATATTCAGACCTTTCCTCGGAGAGTACAGCAGTATATTCTCAAAGTGTGGTCTCAAGACCAGAAAAAGCATCAGCCTCAGCTGGGAACTTGTTAGAGACGCATATTCTCAGGCCTCATCCACCCAGATCTACTCAATCAGAAATTCAGAGGGTGGGGCTCAGCCAATTGTGTTTTAACAAGGCCCCCAGTGATCCTGGATGCACACCAAAGTTTGAGAAATAACGAAGTAAGAGTATTCCCGGCTATTGAGCTTATTCTGTGACTTGCAGGCTTGCCCAAAAAGCCCTATGATTTTATTCCCACGGGATTTTATTCCTTTGTCAGTCTGCCTTGTCCTCAAAAAAGTATTAAAAATTGCAACTGCCATTCACAGTATTATCTGTGGATATAAACCTGTTTCTCAAAAGGATTCGAGAAAGGGTGTCTCAGCAGGCTTTGTGGGAGCTGTATGATAGGAAGGCAAGCATGGAAAGCCACAGATTTGAAGATGCCTCCTTTCCCGCTTGATGTAGGCAGACGAGTGTTTCTTTTATTTTTATTTTAAAGATTTTATTTATTTATTCATGAGAGACACAGAGAGAGAGGCAGAGACACAGGCAGAGGAAGAAGCAGGCTCCATGCAGGGAGCCCGACGTGGGACTCATTCCCGGGACTCCAGGATCATGCGCTGAGCTGAAGGCAGATGCCCAACCGCTGAGCCACCCAGGCATTTTAAACACATTAAAAGTGTTTCTTTTAATCAAGCTGATAGAACAGTTTGCCAAGACTTGATTCTACTGGAGCATAAAAACCCATTTTTACAGGCCACCTATTGTAGCCCATCACTGCGGAGACATTTAAACTCTCAATCTTTAACTTAGAAGGTTAATTAGAAGCTAATTTAGCTTCTCCATCAATTTGTACTATGGATGCAGATCTAGGGGTATATTTCAAGTATGATGGGTATTAAAGTAACATTTAATCCAGTCTCTCCCAGTCCAATCCCTCCTTCACATTCCTACCAGACCAACTGTGCTAAACGGTAGCTCCAATCACAGCACTTTCCTCCAGTGGCAGCTCCTCAGTATTAACCGAATTAACTTCGCATTTTTCATCTGGCATTCAAGACTGAAACTGTAGGTACTAGATTGAACCATATGAAACTCTGCCATTTTAATTGGGCGAAAATGGTCAAATATCAACAATTTCACATGGTTCACCCTAATGTTATCGATTTCATATTTAATTTGTTCACCTACTCGATAACCTTTTTCTTTTTCCTATTCTAAGATTTAAGCTTCTTGGAATTTTAATGCTTAATCTTAAAACTGTCAGCCCAACTGCTGGTGAAAAATCTCAGAAAGATAAAGAGAAAATGTTCCTTTCCTACAGGTGCAGAGAAGCAGACACTTATTGTGTGGCACAAAGCCAGAATCATGTCACGAAATTACAACTGGGAACATTTACTCAAATATCTGGCCCATTCTCCTGGCCAGTATGGAGGTTTGAGTGAAAGGCCATGATCCTGTTTTGTTTTCTGTTACTATGAAAGTGTCCTTTAAAGTGTTATTTGTAAGGAAACGTATCCCTTAAGATACCTGGATATCAGTGTTTGTTGCTATGTCTTACAAAATAGAACCTATAACACCTAAAGGTCTGCAGCTATGGTCATCTTATTTAATAATGTGTCACTCTGCTAATAAAAATACTTAAATCATCAATCCTGTTTCCCATAAAGTGACAAATTTATCTGTCAGATATCTTTGTTAAGTGGAAGAGCTTTGGAATTTCTCTCTCCCTTCAGGCATGAAAGTGTTATAAATCTGTCCTCCCTTGGATTCTTTATTCAAACAGTGGACTCTTTGTTTCATTTAAATTACTAAGAGAAGATCCAGGATATGGAGGCAATCGATCATTCCAGGCTTATCCTTCACTTCCCCTCTGCACATACACCATACTATACATACTATACAGACAGCTCCCCCTCTGCATACATCATCCTCCAGTGTTCCTCTGCTAAGAACACCTCTTCCCATAGTCATCTCAACCTATCAAAATCCAAGCCAGGATCTACCCAAAGGTCACCTCCTTTGTGAGTTCTTCCCCAATTCCTTCGGAAAGATTTATCTTAAATGATACTTGCCATAGTCGCCTTGATTTATACTCGTGTGTATTTCCCTTGTCTCTGAGTAGATTTTATTTTTTCCAGCTTTATTGAGATATGATTGACATATGACATTGTATTCATTCTAGGTGTACAACACAATAATTTGACATATGTATATATTGTGAAATGATAACCGCAATGTTTAGTTCCCATCTATCACCTCACGTAGTTACAAACTACTTTCCCTGGATAAGCTTCAATCCCACTTAGATGGAGAATGTGCCTTACTCCTCATCCAAAGTATCAAGCAAAAGGCCTTTCTTTTTTTTTTTTTAAACTTTTATTTATTTATGATAGGCACACAGTGAGAGAGAGAGAGAGGCAGAGACACAGGCAGAGGGAGAAGCAGGCTCCATGCACCGGGAGCCCGACGTGGGACTCGATCCCGAGTCTCCAGGACCGCGCCCTGGGCCAAAGGCAGGCGCCAAACCGCTGCGCCACCCAGGGATCCCGCAAAAGGCCTTTCAATGTAAGCATGCTCTCAATATTTAAAAGATGACATTGAAGAAGTGTCCTACAACCAGCATCAAGGGATATGTTGATCTAATTGACCCCTAACACCAACCATTCTCCCTCCACATGGTGGGAAGTCAACTTCCCTGCATGCTCTGAAGATTCTAGGGCCTGATTCATCACTATACCATAAGAATTCCCTATGATTTCAGTGTCCTTATAGATAGATGAGTCTTCCAATAGTCTGGCCCTCTTCCAATGATTGTGTTCACTAGCTACTACAGGCGGCCACTGCCATGGTTTTACCCTAGACGTCATCATTGCTGATAACCATAGGCCTCCATAATCTCACCTTCAAACGCCACACTCTCCAAACAGCGCCAAAAAATAATAATACTTTCAGAATAACTCTGGTCTCTCAGAGTAAGAAAAAGATGCACAGCCCCAGATAAGAGTTAAGATCTCCCCTTCCCCCTCCACCTCTGGCACAGAAGCTCCAAGGCTTCGTGAAGAGCTGCTTACAGCCGAGAGCAAGCCTGCTGGGTGGGGGCGGGGCGGGAGGGGATTTGGGTTGAAGCTATTTTTGCACACCACTTTGCACCTCCGAGGGAACAGCACTTTTCCCCCCAGAATCGAAGAATCCCCCCCAGAGCGATAATAGGGGTGGGGGGCGAAAGCTTCCCGAGCTGCCCGCGCCTCCGCCGCTGACTTGTCAATCAAGTCTTAAACTCTGCCGAAAACTCACCCCGAACCGTCCTTCGGGAAAACTGTCCCACCGGCTGTAGACCTCGGCCCTTTCCCTTTGGAAACTGGGCGGGCAGAGCCAGAGAGGTTCGGAGGAGACGAGGAAAGAAGGAGGGGACCCGGCCGTGGGTGCGGGCGACGGCGCGCAGGTGCTCTTCCCGCGGGCCCCGCGCTGCCCAAGCCCCCGGCCGGACACCGAAGCGTCCGAGGCTCCCACACCCCGAAGAAGGGCTCCAACTTGGCAATCCGGCAGCCGCAGCCGCTCAGAGAAAAGGACTGAGAGAAATGGCACAACCGGCCCTGGCACAGCTCACTGTCCCCTTCGGCCTACCACCACCGTGCTGTGTCGCCACGACGGGACGGCAGTGGGAGGGAGGGGAACTGAGCGTTCCCGGGCCGGAGGCTGCTTGCTCTTGGGGCAGAATGGGAGCGGGGAGAGGAGACACTGCGGTGCCCTCCTGCTCCCCCAAACCCACAGACGTGTAAGGGGGGGCACCCTGAGGGAGCTGCTCGAGGACAGCGGGAAGGTCTGTGCGACAGGAAAGTTGGCCCCCCGTTTCCTGCCTGGAACCTCGCTGAGCCGCACAGACCCGCGGGCCCACCGTGGGAGAGGTCGCTTTGGAAATTCTTGCCCGGGCTGAACAAATAGCTCCGGGGTGTGCAGTCCGTGAACCTGGAGTCTGGTGCCCCCTTGTGGTCAAGAGATACCTGAGCGCGAGAAGCTCAAAAAGTACCGAGGCGTCCTGTACCTGGAAAGAAAATGGGAACGTGGCTCCCAGCCCGCAGAGCTGGAAAAAGGACGTAGGCAGTTCCCAAGGCTGCACAGGGAGGAGCACAAGGCTTCCTTAGGAGGTGCCCAGGAGATGGGAGACAGAACCGGGAGAAGGGCGTGAGAGTCAGCAGGCACAGCTGCCCTTCGCTGACGGAGGCCCCAGAGGAGGAGCCCAGAGGAGAGACAGAACAGCCCCCAGCGCGCAGACCCCGCCACCCTGCAGGGCACCTCTCTAGATCAGAGAGCTTTAATTTTTTTTTAATTTCATTTATTTATGAGAAACATACAGAGAGAGACAGGGGCAGAGACAGAAGCAGGCTCCATGCAGGGAGCCTGATGTGGGATGGGACGACCCCGGGACTCCAGGACCACGCCCTGGGCTGAAGGCAGACGCTGAGCCATCCAGGGATCCCCTGATCAGAGAGCTTTAGAGCCAGAGGAGGACTGTCTCCCAGAAGTCCTCTGTCTCCCTCCTCTCTCTGCCCCAAAGACCAGAGGATAATAATATTAAAACTGCACTTGGGATTGATCAGCTTTACCAACCAAGGTAACCCTGACAATTACGAGATATGCCCAAGGGGTCATGAAAGAAGGGGAAAGGAGGCGTGGTGCCACAGGGTTGAAAGCAGTGATTGGAAAAAACAAGTTTCATGTATGCAGTCCACCACTGAGTTGAGACCGGTCAACACATCAGCAACCTGTACCCAGACACAGGCATGGATGTGGAAAGGACACAGAAAATACCAATGATGCCGACTTAATACCTTTATTGCCTCAGGCCAGTCCTATGTGATCCTCAGTTTCTTCAGTCCTCAGAAGATCATAATACCTAATGGGCAAGGTTATTAAGATTAGAGGCAATGTGGGACACCTGGGTGGCTCAGTGGTTGAGCGACTGCCTTCAGGGCGTGATGGGGGAGGGTCTGGGGATCAAGTCCCACACTGGGCTCCCTGCAGGGAGCCTGCTTCTCCTCCTGCCTATGTCTCTGCCTCTCTCTGTGTGTGTCTCTCATGAATAAATAAAAAAATCTTTAAAAAAAATATTAGAGGCAATGTATAGAAACAAATAGAAGCTACTATTTATAGATTTGTTTACAACTGTGCAGAGGCATTTGTTGCCGGTTTCTTTTGACAAAAGATTTGAAGTAGTCTATGACAAAAGACAAGTAAAAAGAACTAAAATCTTTAAAAAAAGGGGGGGGACAGCCCTGGTGGCTCAGCGGTTTAGCAGCCCAGGGTGTGATCCGGGAGACCAGGGATCAAGTCCCACTTCAGGCTCCCTGCATGGAGCCTGCTTCTCCCTCTCCCTCTGCCTGTGCCTCTGCCTCTCTCTCTCTCCTCTCTGTGTATTCTCATGAATAAATAAAATCTTTAAAAAAAGAACTACTAAAAGAGAAATCAAACATTTCAAAAGAGCAAGGTATGCTGAAGTGCTAACCATAAATGTAAACATGGTGGTTTCGGTTTCAGATTTGGCTGTGAGTTTCCTGTCAGCTGAGGTATAAAGCGAAACCTGACAACTTGTACAACACCAGTTACCAGGAAGGAAGGGGGACACTGCCTTCTCATGGGAGACAAGCTCTTCTGGCCTCCAAATTTCAAAAGCAAAGTCTCAGGGGTTTTTCTGCAGTGGCTTGTCAATTCCCCAAAACCCTGACTATTCTTTCCCATGGCTTTCCAAGGGTGCCGAACTAGTAATACAGTAGTAATTGGGACTGGGAGAAATCGACTGAAAGTTACTCAGATTTCCACACTTCACATTCTTATCCCACATTTCTTCAAATGATTTCACATGAGCTTTTCCTGAATCCATCCATTGCAAGATCACCCAAAAGACATGGAGACTCCCCACTTCCACCCCCAAGGAAGTGTTTTCATTTGTAACTCAGGCAGAAGCTTTAGACTGATGACAAATTAAAGCAAAAGCACAGAGGTATTTGTAGACGAAACAGCTAAATTCAAGCCTCTCCTCTTTCCAGAAGCAATTCAGGCCTATAAAGGCCACACAGATCTCCCTTTAAGGCCAAGGTCACCTTCCAGGAGTATTAGCACAAGAAGTAAACAGCCTTTGCAAAACAGTGCTACAGGTGAGCTTTCCCATCCAAACCCCAGAGGCACCTCAACTAATCTGCATATGCTAACTCGAGTTACCGGGGAAGATGCCAAAATAAGCTCCTGTCCTCCCTCACCTTTACTGTAATCCCCACCTAGGTTTTGCTTTTACCATATGGTAATTATTTCCAAATCACAAGTGCAAACACTCACTCTGATTGGAAAATTAGCAGATTTCAAACTCAGGTAATTTGTCCCTAATGAGGAACTTGTTGAACTGAATTTAACAATTAACTCGCACACCCTTTGCTGCCTGCGGCTATGGGAGTGAAGCAGGAAAGGAGCAAGGGTAGGCCGAGGGCCAGGCAGGACTCTGGCACAAGACAAAGGTTGGCATGAGGCAAGGTGTGTCACAGGGCCGTGGGAATATCAGGAACTTCACTGTGCAAATGGATATAGACAGCCAATCACAAATATATGCCAAAATAAAATGATATGGTGAGCTTCCACGTACCCATCACTGCAGCTCCCAGTACCAACTCATGGTTGCTCTGGCTTCAGGTAGGTTGAGGAGCAAGAGACCAAGAAAATGAACAGGGAAGTGGAATGAAAGAGCACGTAGTGTGTTCCCTCTGTTGAATTCCTGCAGGTTTCAAGCTCCTTGTGGGCAGAGGTGGGATAGGTGAGTTAAAATTAACTATTGGGATGGTTTCCACCCTCCTCGTTAGCATTTTGAATATGGCAGGGCAGAGCCTGGGAAAGAGCTGGCCCTTGTTTTCCAGGCTCTACTACTCTCCCTGCCCCATGGTGGGGGCCACTTGCTCTCTGCTGCTGCAGGTGACCAGAAGCCCTGAGGATTTCTGGGAGCTCTGGCTTTAGCACACAGAATCAGCATGATCATGCTCCCTCCAACTGTGCGCTCCGCTGATTGGCTCCTGCCTTTTCTCAAAGAGCACAGTTACCCACTTCAGGCCTTAGACAGTTTCTAAGATCTCCTTTGTTGCTGTCCCTCTAGAACTGCGCTATTCAAACAGCCACATGTGGCAACTGACCACTTGAAACATGGCTAGTGAGACTGAGGAACTAATTTTTCTTTAATTTTAACTAAAATTTAAAAACTGATACTTGATCCAATTATTGGAAAACTTGTACGTATGCTTGGAAGATGAATCTACATTTTCAACTGTAGATTTTATAAGAACCTAAGTTCAAATCAAGTATTTCTGATGAAAATCTAGCATCTGAATTAAAACAGGCTGTAACTGTCCAGATTTTGAAGATGATTTAGTAAAAATAAAAGAATGTACAATATCTCATTAAGGATATATGGGCGCCTAGCAGTTTCATTCAGGGGAGCCTGGGACTCTTGACATCTGGATTGTGAGTTCAAGCCCCACATTGGGTGTAGAGATTACTTACAAATAAAATCTTTAAAAAATTATTGATTATGGGACACCTGGTGGCTCAGTGGTTAAGCGTCTGCCTTCCGCTCAGGGCGTGATCTTGGAGTCCTGGAATCGAGTCCCACATCGGGCTCCTTGCATGAAGCCTCCTTCTCATATGTCTGCCTCTCTCTGCCATTCTCTGTGTCTTTTATGAATAAATAAATAAAATCTTTTTTTAAAAAAATTATTGATTACATGTAGAAATGATAATCTTTTGTATATACTGGGTAAATTATTAAGGGTGATTACTTCTGTTTCTATTTATTTAATAAAACCTGACTAGAAATTTTAAATTATATGTGGGGCCCAAATTATATTTTTATTGGATAGCAGTGACCTAGAACCAGACCCTTCTCTGCGCTTGCAAGTACCATTCAAAAGATACAATTCTGCTTGAAAAAAAAAAAAAAAAAGATACAATTCTGTTGAGATACTCCGGCCTGTCACAGAGGCCCCAATTGCCAGACATGTCCTGCTATATGGGCCCACCCAGGAGTTTCCTAGATGGTCATCTCCTGGACCATCTTCTTTGCTCCCCATGGGAAAATTCTGGAGCCAACTACTTTAAAACAACCACTGCATGTTGGTCAGTCATTAAGTCATGAATACACAGGCTGCATGAATCTAATTTAGACTAAGATGATGAATTTGACGTATGGTTAAGAAGAGTCTCCAGGTTCTCAAGATGCTAAAAAGAATTTCACTTTTATTCGCAAAACAAAGGTAGTTAATATCCTCAAAAGACACATTCCATGAAGTACACACCTTGGTAAGGAATATTACAAGGAAATAAACAAAGACCACCAATGGTAATGTCACACAAAGCTGAATTTATTTACTGGCCTGGGAAGGAAGCGCCACATGACTCAAGGCCAAGTTCACCTATGTCTCCCTGTAGCATAACTGAACCCTAAACAACATAGATTTACGTCTCTCAAGTCCATTATAAGCATATTTTTTCGAGAAATACCGTAGACTACGGTACATGTATTCTGTCCTCCTAATAATTTGCATGATATTTGTTATCTCTAACATAGTTTATTGTAAGAACACAGCATATACTACCAATAATAAACAAAACGCATGTCAGTCGAGTGTTTGCATGATCGGCAAAGCTTCTGGTCAGCAGTAGGCTATGAGGAGTTAACTTTTTGGTTAGGCAAGAGATACAGACTTTTTGACCTCGTGGGGACTCGGCGCCCCTAACCCCCACACTGTTCAAGGGTCACCAGTACCGAGAGGGCAAAAGGAAAGAACTACATCAAATCAGGTGAGATTCGCAGTGCAGGTGTCCGGTTGATTCCTCTTACCGAGCGGTCATTACACTGGCTCACTCGTGAAAAGTGCAGGCACATGCACAACGATGTCCGGGACGGGTTACCTAAGGGCCCTAGCAGGCTCAGCGTCACGCACGTGGCAGAGCTGACTCATTTCTTGAAGTTGGTCGAAATCCCCCCTTACCGGGGCTGGGACAGCAGGCCCAGGACAGTCGGGGTTGATCAAGCAGGAAGCACCAGTTCCCTGCCTCTTTGTTCATCTCTTTTGGGCTGCCAGGCAACACCTCCCTTTTCTCCTAGGGCAAAAGGCAGGCAGCATGCATGTGTACATAGAAAAACACATTATCTGGCGACAGGGTGCCCCTTAGAAAACCGTAATGGAATGAAATATGAGAAGCTCTCAAGAAACTACATGTACACCAACGCTCCTAGCCAACGGTACTCACAATGGCCAAGAGGTGGAAGCAACCTACACGTCCACCAATGAACAACGGGTAGACACAATGTGCTATATGCACGCCAGGGAACGTTCTTCGGCCCGACTAGAACGAACAAAGCCCGATACGCGTTACACCACAGGCGAACCTCAAACACCTTATGCCCAGTGAGACAGGCCAGGCAAGGAAGGTCACGTGCCATCTGATGCCATCATCAGCAAATATCTACAACAGGGAAGTCCACAGACACAGGAAGCAAACTGGTGTTTCCGGGGCTGGGGGAGGGGAGGATGGGCAGCCAGGGCTTCCTGGCTCCAGAGCTTTCTTTGGGGTGACGAAACTGTTCTGGAACTGGAGCTGGCGGTCCCAGAGCGCTGGAAGCATAGTCAATGCCACTCAGCTGTACGCCTGAAACCGGTTACTCGGCGCTTAGGTGAACTACACCTCCAAAAAAAGAAAGGGGAAACAGCAAGAACTTCAGGGATATCTTGAGCCCCACTGAGACAAGCAAGCGGGGACAGACAGACACGGGGGAGCCGGGGCTGCTGAACAACTGATGGCCACCAGGAAGAGACAGGGAGAAAGAAACACGGGTGGAAGGGAATAAAGGGGAAAGGAGAGAAAATGAGTGGGAGGAAAGGGAGGTGGGCGGGGGTGACTGGGTGACGGGCACTGAGGGGGGCACTTGATGGGATGAGCACTGAGTGTTATGCTGTATGTTGGCAAACTGAACTCCAATAAAAAAAAATATATTAAAAAAAGAGAGAAAGAAACGGGTGGATTCCGCTTCGGAACCTGACAGAGAGGTTGCCGACACTTGAAGAGCAAATAAAGCAAGCTCATTTTCGAACGCTTAGCTGTTTAGCGCCCGCAAATAACCTGCAGTTCTAAAGCAAGTCAACGACTGTACAGGGAGGAAGCGAGACATCCCACAAGTGCCTTTTCAAGGCCAGCTTGCACCTGGAGGAGAGGGGCTGAGCTCTGCGGGGCCTGAGGGGGCGCGGGGACTGGGGGGCACTGATGCTAAAGCAGCAGCCCGGGGCCACCACCAAGCAGGGCGCCCCTGAGCCACGCTGCCCATTGGGAGGTCTCCCACATCCTCCACACAGGCCTGACAAGCACATCACCTCTCGGTGGGCGTCACCTCTTCTCTCAAAACGCCTTTGTAAAAACTGCAGTGACCACACCGTGCACAGACCTTTTAGAGCACACACCAAGGCCATTCCTCTCAAAGCTGTCTCTGGTATTTAATAGGTCACTTCAGCACAGACTATGCACAGGGAAACCATGTTTAGAAAGCTACGACCTTGGCGTCCCACGCGACAACGTGGGCGAACCTTGAGGACGTCCCTTACTGGCTGCGCGGAGTGAGCCAGTCACCAAAGGACACGGCTGCCCCGCGATGCCGCTTCACCCAGGTACCCGAGGCGGTCCAGCTGCGGGAACCAGAACGGAGCACGGTGGGTGCCCGGGCTGCGGAGAGGGGGAAATGGGGAAATGGGGAGCTGCTGCTCCGCGGGGATAGAGTTTCGCTTTCGCAAGAGGAGAACCATTCCAGAGGTCCTTCACGCAACGACGTGAATCCAGTCAGCATCGCTGAACCGCACACTCAAAAAACGCTGAAGCCCGTACACTTCAGGTCAGGGTTTGTAACACATCTAAAAGTTTTCAGATAAAAAAAAAAAAATACCAGGTTTAAATGACTGCTAGTTGTCGTTTTATCGTTTTCGAGAAATTATAGGCTTTAGGACTTTATTTTTTTTTAAGATTTATTTATTTATTTAGGATAGACAGAGAGAGAGAGAGAGAGGGGCAGAGACACAGGAGGAGGGAGAAGCAGGCTCCACGCCAGGAGCCCGGCGTGGGACTCGATCCCGGGACTCCAGGATCGCGCCCTGGGCCAAAGGCAGGCGCTAAACCGCTGAGCCACCCGGGGATCCTCAGCTTTAGGACTTTAGACTGAACCTAGTGTGGAGCTGAGGACACCGCAGAACATTCTCCTAAAGAGAACTCAGTCTACAGCTACAACAACAAAGCAACACAATCCCAGGTTCTTAAATCGCTGCCTTGTTTCTACATAACGCTCATGAGGTTGTGCTTCCGTAGAGTTTAGACATCTCACCGTAAAATACCGATACCTTATGGAAAACAAAAACACCAAAACCACCCAACGTGAAGTCAAAAATCGGGAGGTCACCTGGGTGGATGCTCTGGTGCTTTTATTTATTTATTTTTTTTATAAATTTTTATTTATTTATGATAGTCACACAGAGAGAGAGAGGCAGAGACACAGGCAGAGGGAGAAGCAGGCTCCATGCACCGGGAGCCCGACGTGGGATTTGATCCCGGGTCTCCAGGATCGCACCCTGGGCCAAAGGCAGGCGCCAAACCGCTGAGCCACCCAGGGATCCCGCTCTGGTGCTTTTAAAATAGACAGAAAATAATGCAAGACTCAGAACTGGGGAGGGGAAGGCGGGTCTCTGGTCATTTTACCTTTGGACTGGCTTGCGGCCTGCTGGCCCTGAGGTGGCCCAGGCATCTGGGCTGCTACCATGGTCACAGCTGCAGGGCCCTGCAAGATTCTCAGCTGTTGTACCTGCTTCCGGAGCTGAGGCTAGGGCTGGGGCTGAGGCTGGGGGTGAGACTGGGAGTCAGACCGGGGCTGGGGGTGATACTGGGGCTGGGGCTGAGGCTGGGGCTGGGGCTAGGGCTGACCCTGGGGCTGGGGCTGGGGCTGGGGCTGGGACTGAGGCTGGGGCTGGGGCAAGGGCTGACACTGAGGCTGGGGCTGGGGCTGGGGCTGGGGCTGGGGCGAGGGCTGACACTGAGGCTGGGGCTGAGGCTGGGGCTGGGGCTGGGACTAGGGCTGAGGCTGCAGCTGGGGCCCTGCAAGATTCTCAGTTGTTGTACCTGCTTCTGGGGCTGGGGCTGGGGGTGATGCTGAGGCTGGGGCTGGGGCTGGGACTGAGGCTGGGGCTGGGGCTGGGGCTGGGGCTGGGGCTGGGGGGTGAGACTGGGGCCGGGGCTTCAGCTGGGGCTGACCCCGGGGCGGGGGCTGGCGCTGGCGCTGGCGCTGGGGCTGGGGCTGCGACGACGACGCAGGGGACAGCTGCAGTGCCTGCAGAGGACGAGGCTGGCTCTGCCCGGGTGTTCTCTGGCTCTCTGCAGAGCCGAGCTGTGCCAGCGCCGACACCGCTGCCTGGGGCTGCGGCAAACTGCCTTCTGCACCGAACTTCACGAGCACGGCTGGCTGAGCAGAAGAGGCCGCTCTTGGACTCGCCGCACCTTGCGCACTTGACCCCTGTGGCACTGGCTGCGGAGGGCCGGGAGTGAGGGCTTGCTGGAGTCGGTCCTGGGGAATCAGCTGATAGACCTTCTGCTCTGGCTGCTGCCCGGCGTTCAGAAGGAGCGAATCTTGCCGAAGCTCCAGGAGAGTCACTGGCCTGAGGCCTGAAGCGCTTTTTAAGAAAAACTGAACGCGGACCGGCGGCGCAGAGGACACTGCCTCTGGTGGCCGAGCTCCCGAGGGCGCGCTGCTGGGCTTACTTGCCGCAGGAGCCGCGGAGCCGGCGGTAGAGCCCTGCCTGGGGCTGCAGGCCCCCGCCACAGCCTGGGCTCGGCCGCCAGGGCCCGCCGCTTGGACGACGACGCTGCGGCCGGCGGACGTGGCCGTGACCGGGGTGGCCGGGCTGCTCTGGGAGGAGCTGGCGGGGGACAGGGTGGTCGTGGGCAGCCTGCTAACTCCAGCGTCCTGAGTCACAGAGGATTTCTGGGACTTGACCGTGACCGGGGTGGCCGTGGTTCTTGATGAGGAGCCGGCGGTGGGCAAAGCGCCTGCAGGAAACATGCTGACTCGAATCAGTTCCACAGCGGACTTCTGGGACTTGGCCGAGGCCGGGGTGGCCGGGGTGGCCGGGGTGGCCGGGGGCCTCTGTGAGGAGCTGGCGGCGGCCAGGGCGGCTGCAGAGAGCGCGCGAACTCGGATCGCTTCCCCAGGCGGCGGCTGGGACTTGGCCGAGACCCGGGCGGCCGGGGGCCTCTGTGAGGAGCTGGCGGCGGCCGGGGCGGCCGCGGGAAGCGCGCGAACTCGGATCGCGTCCCCAGGCGGCGGCGGCGGGGAGTCGGCCTCCCCAGAGGGCCGCTGGGAGTTGGCCGAGGCCGAGGCCCCGGCCCAGGCCGAGACCGGGGCGGCCAGGGCGGCCGCGGGAAGCGCGCGAACTCGGATCGCTTCCCCGGGCGGCGGCTGGGAGTCGGCAGGGACCCTGGGCGCCAGGGTCCCCTGCGAGGAGCTGCCGGTGGACAGGGCGGCTGCGGGAAGCGGGCTAACTCCAGGCAGGCCCACGGAGGGTTTCTGGGAAAGACTGGGTGGCGCCGGAGCAGGAGCGGGAGGTGGCGACTGAAGGAAGCTGCTGGCCTCCTCCCCTGGAGGAAAACTGTCACCTGGCCAGCTCTCTCCTGAGCTCCAGGGAAGTCTGATGCGCAGAGGTGGGTGTCTGACGCCCTTCCCCAGGACTGGAGACCAAACCGACACCGCCGCCGTCGTCGTCGTCGTCGTCGTCGTCGTCGTCGGCTGTTGCGCTGGTTTCCCGGGAGGAGGCCCGCCGGGGCCGGCTGAGCCGCTGGGGCCGGGTGACCACGCGGTGGCCGGGCCCCGGGCCTTCTGCTGGCCCACCGCCTCCGGCCGAACGACTAGCCTCCCGGCGTCAGCCTTGGACTCGGGCGGGACGCGGTTCGGACGGCCATCTGTGGCCGAGCGCGGAGGAGACGTCGGTCGCTCACGGCCGGCTCTGTGCCAGGGCCTTCTCTGTCCACAGAAAGGTGGGTTGCTCGGCGGCTGCGTGGAGGCCGGCTCCGTTGTCTGAGGCTCACGGCCGCCTTCATAGCCAAACACACCATCGTCTCTTACCTCGGGGGCTGGCCAGACCCCTGCAGGGGAGACGTGGCATCTGGCCGGCCTCTTCCCTCTGGCGTATTTCTGCACATCCACTTCAGAAGGGACGGCCAAGTCACAGGGCCTCCGTTTCCACAGATCCACACAGCTCCCTGCTTTAGAAATCTTGAGGTCGTACCGCTGCCCGGCTTGGCTTTGTCTGCTTTTTTTGCAAGAGGCCCATAGTCCCAGCTCGGGAGGAGGTGGGCATTGAGACAGCTCCTGCTGGCGAGTCAGAGAGGGTGCGGAATACCTCCTGAAGCTCCTTTTCATCGGGCGAGTGTTCATCTTCTGCTTGTTATAGAGCAGCCTGTTTGCAGCGCAGGCTACTGACAGAGAAGGGTCAAGACACAGGGGTTCGGCGGTGGCCAAGATCAGCTGGCTCTCAAGCAACAGTTTCTCTTCCTCGGTCCACTGCTGGCCGTCGCTGGTTATGGACTGCATGTCGCAGGCTAAGGTCTGCATCGTGGGGCGCAGGAGAACGTGCCTGGTCTGGTAGCCGGCAGGCTCCCCGTGGCTGCACTGCCTGTAGTCCCGTACCTGTGCTATGACACACCCACAGTGGAAAATGTTAACCTGAGATTGTTCCAGGAGATCCACCAGGGCAGGAGGCAACTCTTCAGCATCCAGGTATTCGAGCAGCTCGCCTTCCTCGTAAGGCAGCCGAATGGTCTCCGAGCAGGAGCCCTGCTTCCCCTCCAGCATCAGCGAATATCCCTCCCCTCCTGGGTGTAGGTTGACCACTAAACACGCCAACGACTCTCTCCTAACCAGCTTCTCTAACAAGTTCGCGTTGCTTCTCAGTTCCTCCGTAGCCTCGGGCTCTTTCCCACACTCTTCCACGTAGATGTCATAGAGCTTTTCAAACAGAGAGGCTGCCCCACTCGACGAGCATTTCCTTTTAGGAGGCCTCTGCTGGGCACTCGCGATGACATAGTCCGCACGGTCCAGAGCTCGTTCTACGGCCTGCTGCATCGTGCTGCAAAAGGGGCCCTACAAAGTAGAGAAAACGCAAGCGCCTTGAGGACTCTACTTCCATCTCTCACGTCTCGCAAGCGCCGCAGCTGCACAGCGGGAGCCACCAGCCTGACTTGCAAATGGTCGGCCAGAAGCCCGCCCCACGAAAGCACCACGCAACGCAACGTACCTGGGATTCGGGGAAACAGCTACACGTGTTGGAGCCACCAGGGCGCCGCCTCTGGAGTCGCTGGGGGCTGGGCCGGAAGTGGATGGGAGCCCCCCCGCCCCCCTCCCGGGCTCAGTGCCCCTGCCTCCGCCCCCCTCCCCGCCCCCACCGGAGCATCTGCTTGTGCGCACGTGCGCTCTCTGCAGGCCACGGGCGGGCGGGCGGGCTGCAGGCCTAGCCCTCCAGGCCTAGGCCTCCTCCTATTGTGGCCTCCGCCTGCAGGCCACGAGGCCCACCGCCCGCACCTCCACCTCCGCGGCAGGGCCAGACCCTTGCTTTACACTTAACGCCCAAGGCACGCAACCGATCCGAGGAATACGCACTCCCCCCCCCGCCCCCCCCCCCACACACACCCCGTAAGGTCCCGGTCCACGCCAATTTGCGCAGGAAGGCGGCTTCGGGGAAGCCTTGGAAGCTGTTCCTTTCTTTTCTTGGCCAGCGCTTCACCCACAATCGTTCACGGTTTGAGTCTCCTGTCGTGAACGGCAGGGCTGCGCCTGGTGCCCATCACCACTTGAACACACCCCACAGAGTCCACGTGTGTGGCTCCTGCCTACGTGGAGGCTCGCTGTACTTGGTGCAGGCGTCAGAATCCCTCCTTGAATCTTCCAGTGATCTCCTGCCTGGTGGTTGTCATGTGGATGTGCGCATCAACGTGCCTTCCTGATACTTCAGTATTTACCTCCTACTTCCCTGTGTAGCACAGTAAGGGCGTTTTGCAAAGGATGCCGGAGGCAAGTCGCGCCGGCTGGGAATTACAGTTCGGGATTAAACTATCGGTTTGAAATAAATAAATAAATAAATAAATAAATAAATAATAAATAAATAAATAAATAAATAAATAAATAAATAAATAAATAAATAAATAATAAATAAATAAATAAATAAATAATAAATAAATAAATAAATAAATAAATAATAAATAAATAAATATCGGTTTCAGAAGCTGACCTGCGCGTGGATGGAGCTGAGAGCTATTGTCCCGGTGATGGCAGCGCAGTTCAGTGATCACTCTGACTTGTAGACCACAGCCAGGATCCCAAGGCTGGATTTGGAGGAAGGTGATTAGGTCGTAGGTAACTGATGGGCCCTCCTTTTCCACTGCCTCCGCTGCCTTGAGATGTGCGGGCCTTTGGGGACAGGTTTCATGTAAAACAGTCTCTTGAGGGGGATCCCTGGGTGGCTCAGCGGTTTGGCGCCTGCCTTTGGCCCAGAGCGCGATCCTGGAGTCCCGGGATCGAGTCCCAGGTCGGGCTCCCGGCATGGAGCCTGCTTCTCCCTCTGCCTGTGTCTCTGCCTCTCTCTCTCTCTCTCTCTGTCTGTCTCTCATGAATAAATAAACAAATAAAAGATCTTAAAAAAAAAAAAAAAGAGTCTCTTGATATTGACCGGAGACATAGCGATATACAAGATATTCAGAGAAAAGTCTCACAAAGGTGAGGAAGCCAAGACCAGTGGGTGGGAGTCCCAAACTCCGCACAACTATGCAACCGGTGTGGATCTTGACCAATGGCAATGATGACAACTGTGTGGATAGTAGATTCGGTCGAGTGAAAGGGGATTGACAACTTTTCGCCGGAGAGCTCCTGAGAGATGGCCCTGTATGGGGGACAGACGGGAATACTTTTGTGCCGGCCCACCAACTGTCTTTGGGCAGATGGATACTTGGGGAGCGCCTCAAGGGGGCTTGAAATCAAGTTGAGTTCCTTAACTCTTTCACACATCCTCCCCGTCTCTCTTTTTTCCACCCCCACTTGCCCGAATTGAGGCTAAGTACGAGACTGGATGGCAAAAGCCTATTTTTCTATGCGGTAATCCAGCTCTCCTCCTGGAAAATAAGGAAGTCCGCGGCTTTTGCCGGGCGGCTGCTCCCGGCCCGGGGAGCGGACTCCCGGCTTCTTAGCACGGCGAAGGAGGAGGGCCCGGACAGGGGTGAGGCCACCAAGGGGGCCCGGGGCTCGAGGTTGAGGGGGTCCTGGCTCTCCGGGTGGCGCCGGTGCCATCGGGGTCGGTGCCCTACGTGCCTTGCCCGCCCCGCCTGCGAATAGGCCCCTGGCCGCCTGCCGCCTGCCTTCCCTCCCAGCTCATCTCTCTCCCCTCTTTCCCCCGTGTCTGTGCTCCGGCCGCAGTCACCGCAGTCACCGCAGTCACCGTGCCGCGGACAGCCTGACCCTTCCAGACACACACACACACACACACACACCCCAGCCAAAGCCTGCTGCTGCTGCTGCTGCTGCTGCTGCTGCAGAGAGGCCCCTCCCTGCTCAGGCCCCTGCCGTTCTCCACCTCTTCACCTCAGAGGTCCCGCCCTGACCTCTGACCTCGGAGAAGCACGTCAGTCTCCTGCTCTCCTGCTCGCTGCTGTTCCACCCAAGCACACGTGCCCCACGCCCTGTGAGGGCCAGCCACCACGCCGGAAAGGAGCCGAGCGTGCGCACCGTTTCTGCTCACCCTGTCCCTGGGTTCTCTGAGGGCAGAGGCGACGTCCCTTCCATCCTTGTGTGGTCACTGACTCGGGCGGCCTGCACTCGGCTCGAGGTCGGCACCGCCGAGGGAAGGGATGATCGACTCCACGCTCTAGTTACCTCAGCTCCAGGCTCCTCGGAATCTCGGCAGGTAGATGTATGATCCCCCTTTCAGAGACGAGAAAGGCACCCACAGCCAGGTCTCCTGGCTCTGGTGCTCTGGACCGTGCCAGGATTGCCTGAACCTGGGCACCTGGACACGCGTCGCGTGGGGGCTGCCTGCACGCTGCAGGCCATCCAGCAGCATAGCCTCCCCGGCACCATCCATCCACTGCTTGCCGATAGCCCTCACCCTCGGTTGCCATAACCAGGAATGGCTGGATATTGCCAAACAGTCCCGGCCGGGGGCGGGGGGCGGGGGGGTCGGCAGCATCCTCTGCTGCTCGAGAACCACTCGACCGTAGACCTGCCCTGTACACCATGAGCGTGATTCGGATGCAGCCCCTTAGCCCACGTCCCGGAGTATTTGTCACCAGGCAGACAGGGGTATCTGCCACCCTGTCACAGGATGGACCAGACCTGCCGTGGCCACACTGGCTGTGTCTTAGCTTGGCTTTCCCCAGGAGTGTGCCCTGAGGAGAGGATCTGAGTGCAAGTGGTTCATCTGGGAGCTCATCCCCAGAAGCAGCGGTATGGGGAAGGGGATGCCTTGGGAAAGAAGACCACGACGGGCACGTCCGCGGGCAGAAGACCGCTGTGCGCAGCTGTCCCGGCTGGGGAGCTCCGGGAGGGGGCGGGGCGGGGGCGCGACAGTACCAAACAACTGTCAGGTTCTTCTCCCTGGCACTGTTCCCCGTCACTCCAGGTGGCCACCGGTGCTGACGTGGCCACATAATACCCTCACCCGGAGAGTCCCGATCGCTTGCACTAGTCCTCGGTCTGCGGAGGCAACGTTGAGTACCGTGGGGATTCGGGCAGAACACGGCGGCATCGGCTCCACCCACGATTGAAGCTGGGTGGGAGAAGCGGGCCGTTGCTCCTCAGTGCTGTAGAGAAACGTGTGCTCTGTGATATCATCTGGCCGTTTGGAGAGATGAAATGCTACTCCATCCGAGTGAAATGGGCCATTTCATGGGGGGGAGGAGTGCGTGTGGGGGTGGGTGGGCGTGTGAGTGAGTGTGTCAGCTCTTAAAGCCACCAGGGCGGGGATCCCTGGCTGGCTGAGAGGTTTGGCGCCTGCCTTCCGCCCAGGACGCAATCCTGGAGTCCCGGGATCGAGTCCCGCGTCGGGCTCCCGGCATGGAGCTTGCTTCTCCCTCCTCCTGTGTCTCTGCCTCTCTCTCTCTCTCTCTCTCTCTCTCTCTCTCTGTGTGTGTGTATCATAAAAAAAAAAATAAATAAATCTTAAAAAAAAAAAAAAAGTAAAGCCACCATGGCCTCCAACCGAAGTGGTGGCCCTCACCTTACCCACCCCCCCAGGCCTCCTGGCCACAGGTGCACTGGACGAGGCTCCCACCCTGGCCTCGCGTCTACCCCTGCGTGCGTCAGTGGGCCTGGCAGCGCTTAGCGTGGTTCAGCCATCCCCCTCACTTGCACTCCCTAATTGCCTGGTCTTCCCACAAGATGAGGGGTTTAAAAAAGAATTGCTCTGAGTGCACACCGTCCTTGGAGCCCTCCAAGCACGTTAATGAGCACGCTGGCTGATTATAAGGACTCCGATGGCTGCCCTCCCCTACGGCAGCCTGACCTAGATGCACACGCTGAGAAAACTCACGGCCAGGCTAAGATATGCTAGTGGGAGAAGAGAGTTCAGTTAATTGCAAGATAATTGAGCTAATTTACAATTAGCAAACTGGTTTGTGCCATACCCATTGAGGTCTAGGTCTAGATTTTGCCACCTCTCCCCTGCTGCAGCTAATTAGAGGGACCAGCCACAGAATGTGGACTACAGGGAGCAAGCGAAGGTGAAGATACGTTGCTTGTTGGCCTCATCTCTGGTTAACCCTCCATCACTTGCCCCGAGACTGATGTGTCTCTCCTGTGATCAGACCCCAAGACACGTTAGAGCGAATCCCTGGCAGATGGATGCTGCAGCTCCGGGAGAGCGCAGGACTGGAGGCCCCTCCCACAGCCCATGACAAAGATGGGAAGGCAGACCTTACCCCCAGAAGCATCCTGCTAGGGAGAGGGCCCCGCTGCAGTGGGATTTTCCAGTGGGGGGGGGCGGGGGGGGGGGAGATTGGGCTCCCAGTGCATGCCATGCTCCGCGTGCAGCATGGGCACGTGGGCGTCTATGGCCAAGGAGCAGGGTGGGAGTCAGTGGGTGGAAAAGCACTAAGGGGAAACGTCAGGGGGTATGGGGGATTCTGGCTAAACAGGCCCAACAGGATTGTCTGCTGAAGACAGGCCAGGGTGATCAGGCTGAGGCTGGGGGATGGTGGAGGATGCGAAATGGGATTGGGTATGGAGGGTGGGGGCGCTTCTGGTTAAACGGATGGAGCAGGGTTCTTGCCCAAATGGCCTCCTACAAGGAAGTGCCGGATGGGCCTAGGAGAAGGTTGGGGAGCCTGACTGAAGTTTGGCCACGTAAAGAATCTCTGTTTCATGAGGTGCCTGTCTCTGTCAATAGAGCATGTGACTCTTGATCTTTGAATTATGAGGTTAAGCCCCTCACTGGGCCTCAAGTATGTATATATATATTAAAAATTCTCTGTCCCCATCAACTCACAATTACGGAAATGTTCCTGATCAAAGTCACAAAAGTGGCCTTTAATATAAGAGATTTGTAGGATCCTAAGCTGGGAGAATACAGACAATTGTCACAGGGCATGTGGTCAGGGCCCAACTAAAATGAACTGAACAACTACTTAATGGAAAACTTCTGGGAAAATGTCTTGATGATGAAGCTGTGAGTCTTTGCAGGCTAACACTCAAGCACATTATCTGGGGTTACCCTACAGACTTGGTGACTACACACGGTTCCTAAAAACCACAGCCAGACTTGGGCTTCAGTAAGTGGCCCTTGACCAGCTTCATCCCAATGAACCAATCTTGAATTGACAAGTTTTGTCTTGTTCGATCAGTCTTCACGAATCTTTCCAGCTTTGCTTTTATAAGTCTCATCCTTATTTTTTTTCTGAAAGACTGTCCTTGTGGTCTGCTTTCCCTTGTGTAGTTTCTTTTTTAATTTTTTTCCTTGTGTAGTTTTTAAATGTGAGTAAATCCTCAGGACCTCAATTGTCTTTGAATTATTCTTTCACAGTTTGTGGACTCTATCTCACAGGACCTAATCCTGCTGTATTCAGTCAGATTTCTCCTCTCCTGTCCAGCAGTAAAGTCAACTTAGTCCTAAATCTCAAAGTCTTCATATTTCCTTTATCATTATTTTCCCCAAGGGATATGTACAGGGAAGCCTGGAATGATCTAAATCACATAGGTGCCAGTGACTGGGAAAATCCAGGTAAGCGCTAAGATGGACACACACACAAAAGGAATGGAAGACAAAATCCAGAACTTGTGGAGAAAAAAACCCCAACTTGATGGTGTTCATTTCCACGTCTGAAGAAAATCCATTTCTCTAGGATCCAAGACAATATTGTAGGATAGGAGAAACTTTTCCTATAACCTCTTAGATTCAGTGTCTGAGGCCTGCTAATTAAACTGACAAAAGAAATTAACAGGATAAAATGTTTATTACATATGCACATGGGGGCTTCACAGAGAAAAAAGTGAAAACCCCAAGGAGGCAGTTAGACCCAGGGACTTATATAGCATTTTATCAAACACACACACACACACACACACACACACACACACACACACACACACAATATAGATAGATATAGATATAGATATAGATATAGATATAGATATAGATATAGATATAGATATAGATATATTTGTGGAAAAGGGACAAAACAAAAGAAAAGAAGTTTGGGCTCCTACAAGCAGTAATTTGTGGGATAGTAACTACATGGGGACAACAAATGAAAGATAAGGGATATTTAGTAAGGTTAGTTATGCTGATCCATCCTAGGGCTGACTTTCTGTCTTAGTGGTAAAGGTGGTTTTTCTCTTCTAGAATGGGAGAGGGGAGGAGAAACACTTTCACAAAGGGAAATTCATGCCCTGATTCTAGGTTGATGTTGGGAGGACAGAGAACTCTTTCTTCTTTAAAGTTTCTTAACTGCCTTCATCTTAAAACAAGCCTTACACCAAGGTGGCATTTTTTGGGGTGGCACATTATGGTTTCCTTCTATGTGTTTTACTTTTTTCTGCTTATAAATTAGCTGCATGCTTCCATTCCTGGAAGGCAATTTAAATGATAGTTTTACATTTCTGTCCCTTAAAATAAATGGTCCTTAACTTAAAACTCCCTTTCTAAATAAAACATATAGCGGGCAGCCCAGGTGGCTCAGCGGTTTAGCACCACCTTCAGCTCAGGGCATGATCCTGGGGACCCGGGATCGAGTCCCACATCGGGCTCCCTGTGTGGAGCCTGCTTCTCCCTCTGCCTGTGTCTCTGCCTGTGTCTCTGCCTGTGTCTCTGTCTCTCTGTGTGTCTCTCATGAATAAATAAATAAAATCTTAAAAAAAAAAACGTATAGCATTCTCTGTCTCCCCATCCCCAAAGTATCTGCTTGGCAGAGGTCTAGGGTGCCCTGCCCCCAGCACAAGCCCACCTTTCTTGTATTTGTTCTGCTCTCCCAGCGCCTTTACATTGTCACTCTTCAGTCTTCATATACCCTTCCCTCAAAACTTGCCCTGTCCTCCCACCAGCTGAAGCTTCACAAAGGGCTTGAGAACCCAGGAAATAGTATAAATTCCTTTCAGTAAAATACTAGATTCTAATGACTCAATGTTTGTTCTGAGGCCTGAAAAAGCTACCACACACTTCTCCTTTGTGAGGTAAAATCAACTTAAGATTAAAAACATTAATTAAAAACCTTTCTTGTCCATCAGTGAATGAATGGATAAACAAATTGTGGTGAAATATTATTGGAACATAATGGAATATTATTCAGCCATAAAAATGAGGAATCCAACAACATGGATAAGACTTGAAGGCATTATGCCAAGTGTAGTAAGTCAGACAGAGAAAGACAAATACTGTCTGATCTCACTTATATGTAGAATCTGAATAAAAATAAAAACAAAAACAACACACTCGCAGAGAAAAAAGAAATCAGATTTGTGGTTACCAGAGGTAGAGAGTGGGGAGTGGGATCAGGAATTGGAGGAAGATGGTCGAAACCAGTAAGATAAATAAGAATTGGGGTTGTAATGAACAAACTGACGACTATAGTTAACACTTCTGTGTGATATATTTGAAAGTTATTAAGAGAGTAGATTCTAAGAGTTCTCATTTTTTTTCTCCTTTCTTTTTTTTTGTACCTATATGAGATGCTGGTTGTTAACTAAGCTTATTGAGGTCATCATTTCACAATATATGTAAGCAAATCATGATGTTGTACACCTTCAACTTACACATTGCTATGTGCCAATTATATCTCAATATAACTGGTGGGCGGGGAGAGTTCATGCTCTGCAAACACCAAAAAGAAAGAAAGAAAGGGAGAGAGAAAGGAAGGAAAGAAGGGAGGGAAGGGAAGAAAAGAGACCTGTCCTTTGCAAAATGTTTCCATTGTTGTCACTCTCCCCTACTACAGGTCACAAAGCACTTTGGGGTCTACTTGGGTCTAGATTAGAGCTGCCTTGAGTTCCTTATGTAAGTGGAATAAACTAACCCTTAATCCTAATCTCAGGACTTTCTTCTAGTTAGGGATTTATTACATCATTTTGATGGCTCATATTTTTTTCCCATTCAACATGTAAGAATTATTTATTGGTCACCTAACAATCATTAGAGATACAAAAGTGAACAAGAAACAGTCTCCATCTTTGAGATGCTTCCAGTATAGGGACAAAAAAAGTAAATATGCAATTATAATAGTATGTACAAAAGCGGGATAAGTATAGTCATGTTTTAAGAACACATTGGACTGGACGCCTGATGGCTCAGCGGTTTAGCACCTGCCCTCAGCCCAGGGCATGATCCTGGAGTCCTAGGGATTGAGTCCCACATGGGGCCCCCTGCATAGGCAGAGGGAGCCTGCTTCTCCCTCTGCCTCTGCCTCTGCCTCTCTCTCTATGTGTGTGTGTGTCTCTCATGAATAAATAAATAAAATCTTTAAAAAAAAAAGAACACATTGGACTAGCACTCATCTCAACATTAGGCAGTACCAAACAATTTAAAGCAGAGAAATGTGCTTTGCTTCCATTTTTTGAAATCACACAAGGAGACCACTATATTTGGGTGACCTCATTCATTGTATTCTAGTACATCACAGATGACTGTGTCCATGACTCCCAGAGCAGGGAATAATGGTAGATTCAATAGTCACATACTGTGGAGGCCTCCTAATTCACAGAGTTCCCCTGGTTTTACTCATCCTTTCTCTTTGACATAGATGATCCTGTCAAGGATTGAAACCCCTTGGTAACAGCCAGTCATACTGTCTCTCTGAGAATTAAAAAAAATGTTTACAAAGGTTAAAGGGAGGAAATGTCTGAGGACCAAAGCAGTGGTCCTCAACTTGAAGCATGCATCAGAACCCCTGGAAAGCTGGTTAAAACACAAATCACTGGGTTCACCTCCAACTCCAGAGCTTCCCATTCCATAGGTCTGTGGTGGGGTCCAGAGCATCTGCATTTCTAACTAGGTCCCCAATGCTGCTGATGCCACTGGTCCTGGCACCACATTTTGAGAACCATTTGATCAGACAAAAGAAAATTGTTCATGTCAAAGCCCCCATCGAGCCTTTGCACTACTAAAAATGGCCCTCAGGGTAGATGGCTTGTTCTTCCGCAGGGCACATAATGGGCTTATTTTCTCCACACATTTTCTATGTACCACCGGTATCTGGGCAGGAAGTAGAGGAGGGGGATAGAATCTGCTCAGCCTAATTCAATAATTTAATTTTGAGTAAAGTGCCTCTTTGCAAGTTGCATTGGTTTTGGGAAAGTTTAAATCTACAATTTGAATCTACTATTGCTAAGATTTTCTTTTTTTTGTCCTTGGGATAGATGTTTATTTTGCTCAGAATTTACCCACTGGAAACTAGAATAGTAAACACGCACAGTTTCATCCCACCCTGATGGAAAGCCCACTCAAAAGGATTTGACATATCACACCAGAGCCCCTGGGCCGCTCTGCTGGACTTTGGGAATGTATTGCTCAAGAATCTTAGAGCCTTTGACTGTACCTGAAAATGGGTGGAGAGGTACTTTAGGTCTGTTTCCTAGAAGAAGACCCTGAAATAAGAATGCATTTACAAGTGTTTTTTTGAAGTAAGTGCTTCCAGGGAGACCTTTAAGGGAGTGACTGACAGATGCAGGACAAGGAAAGAGAGGAAGCCAAGAGTGTGACCTCAGGCAGACCCAGTTCAGCCTAACCTGGGGGAGAACTCTGGAGTGTGAGTTATGACTCAGAGTTTGTCCCAACTTCAGGCCAGGGAGCTGGGCATTCACACTCCTGTCCTTGTCTATCTCTGGTTCTTTCTGGCTCTGGCTCTTCAAAGCTATTCCAATAACCTAAGAGTAGTCTTCCAAAAAGAGTCTCTGGTACAGGTCATTAGAAGCAAAAGCACACAAAAGCCAGGGGAGAAGGGTGGAGGAACTGTGGACAGGATCCCAGGGGACCTGGGTGGGCTCAAAGAGTGTACACCACAGAAGTTGATGTACTCTAGCACAGCACTAACCCTGAGGGTGGGCACTGGAGTTTTTCTATTGTGGCTTTGAACACTGTATTTCAAGAAGGGGGCTCTCACATTCTCTTTGGAAGAGACAGAGGAAAATGGGCCTGAGAGTAGGGCTGAGAACTGGGATGTGCCCTCAAAAGGACCCTACCCTCCACAATGAAGTGTTTAATGCCCTCTGGACTATGAGAGGAGTCATATTTAGCATCCAGTTTAAATAGTATTTTCTACTTCGTGATCCCATTAAATTATCCCCAGCTGGTCAGTAAAGTCTTAAAACATGCTCTCACCTGCTGTTGTCGGGGAATCAGGGCAGGTCTTTACAAGGAGTGTGGACCACCCAGTATCACCCTCCTCTGCTCCATGATAGCATTGTCACATGGAGGAAGACATGGCCATAGGTGGTGGCCCAGAGCAGGAGCTCACAAAGCAGAAAAGGAGGTGCCAAGTAGATGACTTTGGAGCAGACAGATAACAAATCCCCCTTTCTTTAAAAATAAAAGAAAAAAGTGCTCTTTTGAGGGGAGTAGGGAGAAACTAGCGCTTGGGTTACACCGGATGTGAGAGGTTTTTATAAGAAATGACATCTTCATACCTCAGCCTTGTAAGGAGCAGATTGTTATCAAAATGGCAATGGCACAAGGCATTGACTCTCTGAGACAGATGAACAGATAATGAACGATATTTCCAGAAAAATGTAGGCCAGGAGTCATATCCAGCTTTTATATCTGACAAAACTAAAATTATAGTTGGGGTTATCATCTTTTCTTAGTAATGCATTTTGACTGTAATTTGGTATTAGACAGTGTTATATACTTAGTAACATTAGTCAGCCTTATTAAAATGGATTTGATGACACAATTTTTTTCTTTTAAAAATATTTTTTTATTCTTTTCAAAATGTAGGATGACTAAATAAGAGGTACTTTGTCTATAGGAACTTCTTCAGGTAAGGTAAAATAGTGAGTTTGAATATATATGTAATTTCAAATGTTAAACTGATATAAATATTAAAATTATATATACATCAAGGCCTGCTATTTTCTATTATATCTTTGTATTTGCCATGTATATTTACATGTCATATATTTATATATAGTGTCTAAATAACATTTACATCCAACATTTTAGATTTTGATATATAAAATTATAAAATATATATCTGTATAAATATATATGAATATAATTTTATTTTTTTATTTTATTTTTCTAGGCACCAAGCACACTTTTCATTTTCCGAGCTACATTTGCTAATTCTTGTAAACTTATGCAATCTATGCATTTAGGTGTTGGATGTTGGATAATGAAAAGATTTTGATTTTAGCTCTTGTCCTTAGAAATCTTTCTAAGTGGTAGCACGAGTCTGCTTTTTGACCTCAGCAGGTATGGTACAATAGACATAACTGAGTCTTGGAACGATGACACTGATTTTGCTTTGCTTCTGAATCCTGACCCTAAATTTTGTTTTCATGATAAGTTTCCTGGATATGAATACCTTTTGAGTCCATTCATTTTCTTCTTTCTAGTGTTTTGAGGATCTGCTAATTGAGGTTCTAATGGACTGTAAGCCACACCTGAATAAGCGCTTCACCTTAGGAATAATTAGAAATAGGAAAAAAAAAAAAAAAGCAGAAGCTGTGATTTTTAAAGTTCTTGCTTGAATATCTGCCATATTTCATATAAATCTTAGGAAGCCCCAAGGCTTCTAGGCAGCACATTTTAGTTACAGAGGAAAGAGAAGACTTGTCTTTCAAAATCAAAAGGCATATTTTGCTCATGATATTTTCAGGGTGTGCCTCTTACAGGCCGCTGATGATTGGATAGAGGAGGTGGAGGCTACTAACTTCCCATTTTCTCCTAAGGTCTGGGTGGGGGTAGGGGTGGCGGGGAGAATGTTCCATTTCTGTAGGCCATTTGGTCTGGTCACTGTCTCAACACATACACTGCCAGTTCCTCTCTGCCCTCAATTCACAGTTTAACATCCACAACTCCATCTCCCTGCCCTGGGTGTAACCAGAGACAGAGATAATCCCATGATGTAAATGGAGATTGTGTAAATTAAGTTTTTAATGAAAACTGAGATTACCAGCTCTTCAGTTCCAGTTAGCTTCAGAGAATGACAATGACTAACATTTTTAAAAAAGATTTTATTTATTTATTCATGAGAGACACAGGGAGTGAGAGAGATGTAGAGACACAGGCAGAGGGAGAAGCAGGCTCCATGCAGGGAGCCGGATGTGGGACTTGATCCCGGGTCTCCAGGATCACGCCCTAGGCCCAAGGTGGCGCTAAACCGCTGAGCCACCCGGGCTGCCCCAATGACTAACATTTATTGAGTGCTCACTGTATAGAGTTGTTTGCACACCTCAAAATCTCTCAAAGTCTAATGTCTCAATTTTATAGTTGAGGAAATAGACACTCAGAAATGTTTTAAAACTCATCAAAACTCACAGAACTGGAGCAAACCCAGGAATATGGAACAGGCCTGTCTGGTTTCAGAGCCTGAGTTCCTATCACCATATTGTTCTTCTGCGGTTGGTTTTGCATTCCCCAAAGACCCTAAATCTCTTACTTGTTTCTGAGTTTTGAGATTTTGGAAACAAAACATTTTATAGAATTACAAAAGGCTGGCATCAGACATTCTGGGAAAGGCAGCATGCACATTTTGCACGCACCTTTTCTCCCTCTCAATTCCAGCTAGCAAACAGCCAAGTTTTGTTAGAGAGGTATGGAGTTCTGCAAACTTAGATTTAGCAAACTGCAGCTGCGGAATACAGGTCTTCACAAATTCTCAGCACTATCTATCATATAAAACAGATACACATTGTCTTGCACTGCTATAACATATAACCACAAACATAGTGGTTTAAAACAGCACATATTGGGTGGCCCTGGTGGTGCAGCAGTTTAGTGCCACCTACAGCCCGCCGTGTGATCCTAGAGACCCAGGATTGAGTCCCACTTCCCGCTCCCTGCATGGAGCCTGCTTCTCCCTCTGCCTGTGACTCTGCCTCTCTTTCTCTGTCATTCATGAATAAATAAATAAATAAATAAATAAATAAATAAATAAATAAATAAATTTTTAATAAAATATTTTTTAAAAAGCATATATTTATAATCTTAATGTTCTAGAGGTCAACTGTTGGAAACTGATCTCACTATGCAAAAATTAAAATGTCAACAAGGCTACATTCCTTTTTGGAGACTCTAGGGAAAATCTATTTCCTTGCCTTTTCCAGCTTCTAGAGGTTGCCTGTGTTCCTTGGCTCATGGCACTTTCCTCTATCTTCAAGGCTGGCAGTGAGGCAACTTCTGGCGTCTCCCTCTCTCTCTGAATTTCCTGTTTCCTTCCTTCCCTTATAAGGATGCTTGTCATAATATTAGGCCCACCCAGGAGAACAAGGATAATCTCATCTCAAGCTCTATAGCTTAATTTCAACTGCAAAATCTTCTTTGCACTGGAAGGTAACATATGTATTGGCTCTAAAGATTAGGATGTGGACATCTTTGGGGGACCATTATTCTGTCTACTGCAAGTACCTAGTTATATGCAAGGCATGTGCTATGCCCTGGGTAAGCCATAGTGGGCAAAAATAGCAATCCCTGCTGTTAGGGCAGTTTACATTTTGAAGAATGGCATTATTCCCCAACTTCCTACAATTTTGACACACAAAAAAACATTGTGAATTATATATGATACCATATAAGCCACGAGAAGCCATTCAATCTCTTCAAGCTAGCAGCTCCGAGCCAAATTCAACTCTTTCCTTGTTTTCAACTCCTATAACCAATTACTTCTCAAGTACCGCTGAACTGAGAAATAACTCAAGTATTTCCTTGCCAGCTTCACTGACACTGACCTCATCAGCTGCGAGGTCACTGTGGTCACTTGATCACCTGTTTCCTGTCCCCAACCTCATCCCATGCTAACCCATTGCCCTCACAAGGCTCCACTTAATGTGCTAAACAAGTTACTATTTCTCTTCAAACCATTCATTACTTCCCCACTGTCCCCAAGAAAGAAAAGAAAAGGATGCTAAGGGACTCAAAAGGGCAGTGGTAAAGGAAAAACATGGCTGACCTTTATTGATTGCTATGTGCCAGGAATAGTTATATGGACAAGGGTTATATGGATTGCCATTTAAAATTCAAAATATCATCATCATCATTTGAATTTATAAATGAGGAAACAGGGACACAAAAGAGTTAAGTGACTTGATCAAGGGAAGAGATAATTAGTGGAACTAGGGGTTAGGCCTCCAACTTATAGAAATTCACAAGATGATTCTAAAATGTACCTGGAAAGAGGAGGATGAAAGTAGCCAAAATTACTTTTCAAAAGAATAAAGTGAGAGTTTTATCACTGCTTGATTCAAAACTCATAAATTATAAAACTACACTAATTAAGACAAAGTGATATGGCCTCTGGGTCTTGGAGAATCTGCGTCAAATATGCATGAGGGAATTTTTTTTCTTTTGGATGATGGAAAAGTTCTATACCTTGATTGCAGTGGCGATTGCACAATTGAAAACATTCTTGAACACTCACGGGTCTGCACACTGAAAAAGGAAAATTTTACTCTCTGTATATTACACTTAATAAAAAACATTCATACTTGACCTCAATGAGCATGGAACAAACCGGTTTACTATTGCAAATTAGGGTATTTATCCTGCAATTAATTCAATTCTCTTCTTCCTCTAGTATATCTTACCCTTTGTAACTGTAATAAGGAACATTTTCATAATTAAAAGTTGATGGTGACAGAGATTCTTTACTTGGCCAAACTTCAGTCAGGCTCCCCAACCTTCTCCTAGGCCCATCCGGCACTTCCTTGTAGGAGGCCATTTGGGCAAGAACCCTGCTCCATCCGTTTAACCAGAAGCGCCCCCACCCTCCATACCCAATCCCATTTCGCATCCTCCACCATCCCCCAGCCTCAGCCTGATCACCCTGGCCTGTCTTCAGCAGACAATCCTGTTGGGCCTGTTTAGCCAGAATCCCCCATACCCCCTGACGTTTCCCCTTAGTGCTTTTCCACCCACTGACTCCCACCCTGCTCCTTGGCCATAGACGCCCACGTGCCCATGCTGCACGCGGAGCATGGCATGCACTGGGAGCCCAATCTCCCCCCCCCCCCCGCCCCCCCCCCCACTGGAAAATCCCACTGCAGCGGGCCCTCTCCCTAGCAGGATGCTTCTGGGGGTAAGGTCTGCCTTCCCATCTTTGTCATGGGCTGTGGGAGGGGCCTCCAGTCCTGCGCTCTCCCGGAGCTGCAGCATCCATCTGCCAGGGATTCGCTCTAACGTGTCTTGGGGTCTGATCACAGGAGAGACACATCAGTCTCGGGGCAAGTGATGGAGGGTTAACCAGAGATGAGGCCAACAAGCAACGTATCTTCACCTTCGCTTGCTCCCTGTAGTCCACATTCTGTGGCTGGTCCCTCTAATTAGCTGCAGCAGGGGAGAGGTGGCAAAATCTAGACCTAGACCTCAATGGGTATGGCACAAACCAGTTTGCTAATTGTAAATTAGCTCAATTATCTTGCAATTAACTGAACTCTCTTCTCCCACTAGCATATCTTAGCCTGGCCGTGAGTTTTCTCAGCGTGTGCATCTAGGTCAGGCTGCCGTAGGGGAGGGCAGCCATCGGAGTCCTTATAATCAGCCAGCGTGCTCATTAACGTGCTTGGAGGGCTCCAAGGACGGTGTGCACTCAGAGCAATTCTTTTTTAAACCCCTCATCTTGTGGGAAGACCAGGCAATTAGGGAGTGCAAGTGAGGGGGATGGCTGAACCACGCTAAGCGCTGCCAGGCCCACTGACGCACGCAGGGGTAGACGCGAGGCCAGGGTGGGAGCCTCGTCCAGTGCACCTGTGGCCAGGAGGCCTGGGGGGGTGGGTAAGGTGAGGGCCACCACTTCGGTTGGAGGCCATGGTGGCTTTACTTTTTTTTTTTTTTAAGATTTATTTATTTTTTTTTTTATGATACACACACACAGAGAGAGAGAGAGAGAGAGAGAGAGAGAGAGAGAGGCAGAGACACAGGAGGAGGGAGAAGCAAGCTCCATGCCGGGAGCCCGACGCGGGACTCGATCCCGGGACTCCAGGATTGCGTCCTGGGCGGAAGGCAGGCGCCAAACCTCTCAGCCAGCCAGGGATCCCCGCCCTGGTGGCTTTAAGAGCTGACACACTCACTCACACGCCCACCCACCCCCACACGCACTCCTCCCCCCCATGAAATGGCCCATTTCACTCGGATGGAGTAGCATTTCATCTCTCCAAACGGCCAGATGATATCACAGAGCACACGTTTCTCTACAGCACTGAGGAGCAACGGCCCGCTTCTCCCACCCAGCTTCAATCGTGGGTGGAGCCGATGCCGCCGTGTTCTGCCCGAATCCCCACGGTACTCAACGTTGCCTCCGCAGACCGAGGACTAGTGCAAGCGATCGGGACTCTCCGGGTGAGGGTATTATGTGGCCACGTCAGCACCGGTGGCCACCTGGAGTGACGGGGAACAGTGCCAGGGAGAAGAACCTGACAGTTGTTTGGTACTGTCGCGCCCCCGCCCCGCCCCCTCCCGGAGCTCCCCAGCCGGGACAGCTGCGCACAGCGGTCTTCTGCCCGCGGACGTGCCCGTCGTGGTCTTCTTTCCCAAGGCATCCCCTTCCCCATACCGCTGCTTCTGGGGATGAGCTCCCAGATGAACCACTTGCACTCAGATCCTCTCCTCAGGGCACACTCCTGGGGAAAGCCAAGCTAAGACACAGCCAGTGTGGCCACGGCAGGTCTGGTCCATCCTGTGACAGGGTGGCAGATACCCCTGTCTGCCTGGTGACAAATACTCCGGGACGTGGGCTAAGGGGCTGCATCCGAATCACGCTCATGGTGTACAGGGCAGGTCTACGGTCGAGTGGTTCTCGAGCAGCAGAGGATGCTGCCGACCCCCCCCGCCCCCCGCCCCCGGCCGGGACTGTTTGGCAATATCCAGCCATTCCTGGTTATGGCAACCGAGGGTGAGGGCTATCGGCAAGCAGTGGATGGATGGTGCCGGGGAGGCTATGCTGCTGGATGGCCTGCAGCGTGCAGGCAGCCCCCACGCGACGCGTGTCCAGGTGCCCAGGTTCAGGCAATCCTGGCACGGTCCAGAGCACCAGAGCCAGGAGACCTGGCTGTGGGTGCCTTTCTCGTCTCTGAAAGGGGGATCATACATCTACCTGCCGAGATTCCGAGGAGCCTGGAGCTGAGGTAACTAGAGCGTGGAGTCGATCATCCCTTCCCTCGGCGGTGCCGACCTCGAGCCGAGTGCAGGCCGCCCGAGTCAGTGACCACACAAGGATGGAAGGGACGTCGCCTCTGCCCTCAGAGAACCCAGGGACAGGGTGAGCAGAAACGGTGCGCACGCTCGGCTCCTTTCCGGCGTGGTGGCTGGCCCTCACAGGGCGTGGGGCACGTGTGCTTGGGTGGAACAGCAGCGAGCAGGAGAGCAGGAGACTGACGTGCTTCTCCGAGGTCAGAGGTCAGGGCGGGACCTCTGAGGTGAAGAGGTGGAGAACGGCAGGGGCCTGAGCAGGGAGGGGCCTCTCTGCAGCAGCAGCAGCAGCAGCAGCAGCAGCAGGCTTTGGCTGGGGTGTGTGTGTGTGTGTGTGTGTGTCTGGAAGGGTCAGGCTGTCCGCGGCACGGTGACTGCGGTGACTGCGGTGACTGCGGCCGGAGCACAGACACGGGGGAAAGAGGGGAGAGAGATGAGCTGGGAGGGAAGGCAGGCGGCAGGCGGCCAGGGACCTATTCGCAGGCGGGGCGGGCAAGGCACGTAGGGCACCGACCCCGATGGCACCGGCGCCACCCGGAGAGCCAGGACCCCCTCAACCTCGAGCCCCGGGCCCCCTTGGTGGCCTCACCCCTGTCCGGGCCCTCCTCCTTCGCCGTGCTAAGAAGCCGGGAGTCCGCTCCCCGGGCCGGGAGCAGCCGCCCGGCAAAAGCCGCGGACTTCCTTATTTTCCAGGAGGAGAGCTGGATTACCGCATAGAAAAATAGGCTTTTGCCATCCAGTCTCGTACTTAGCCTCAATTCGGGCAAGTGGGGGTGGAAAAAAGAGAGACGGGGAGGATGTGTGAAAGAGTTAAGGAACTCAACTTGATTTCAAGCCCCCTTGAGGCGCTCCCCAAGTATCCATCTGCCCAAAGACAGTTGGTGGGCCGGCACAAAAGTATTCCCGTCTGTCCCCCATACAGGGCCATCTCTCAGGAGCTCTCCGGCGAAAAGTTGTCAATCCCCTTTCACTCGACCGAATCTACTATCCACACAGTTGTCATCATTGCCATTGGTCAAGATCCACACCGGTTGCATAGTTGTGCGGAGTTTGGGACTCCCACCCACTGGTCTTGGCTTCCTCACCTTTGTGAGACTTTTCTCTGAATATCTTGTATATCGCTATGTCTCCGGTCAATATCAAGAGACTCTTTTTTTTTTTTAAGATCTTTTATTTGTTTATTTATTCATGAGAGACAGACAGAGAGAGAGAGAGAGAGAGGCAGAGACACAGGCAGAGGGAGAAGCAGGCTCCATGCCGGGAGCCCGACCTGGGACTCGATCCCGGGACTCCAGGATCGCGCTCTGGGCCAAAGGCAGGCGCCAAACCGCTGAGCCACCCAGGGATCCCCCTCAAGAGACTGTTTTACATGAAACCTGTCCCCAAAGGCCCGCACATCTCAAGGCAGCGGAGGCAGTGGAAAAGGAGGGCCCATCAGTTACCTACGACCTAATCACCTTCCTCCAAATCCAGCCTTGGGATCCTGGCTGTGGTCTACAAGTCAGAGTGATCACTGAACTGCGCTGCCATCACCGGGACAATAGCTCTCAGCTCCATCCACGCGCAGGTCAGCTTCTGAAACCGATATTTATTTATTTATTTATTTATTTATTTATTTATTTATTTATTTATTTATTTATTTATTTATTTATTTATTTATTTATTTATTTATTTATTTATTTATTTATTTATTTCAAACCGATAGTTTAATCCCGAACTGTAATTCCCAGCCGGCGCGACTTGCCTCCGGCATCCTTTGCAAAACGCCCTTACTGTGCTACACAGGGAAGTAGGAGGTAAATACTGAAGTATCAGGAAGGCACGTTGATGCGCACATCCACATGACAACCACCAGGCAGGAGATCACTGGAAGATTCAAGGAGGGATTCTGACGCCTGCACCAAGTACAGCGAGCCTCCACGTAGGCAGGAGCCACACACGTGGACTCTGTGGGGTGTGTTCAAGTGGTGATGGGCACCAGGCGCAGCCCTGCCGTTCACGACAGGAGACTCAAACCGTGAACGATTGTGGGTGAAGCGCTGGCCAAGAAAAGAAAGGAACAGCTTCCAAGGCTTCCCCGAAGCCGCCTTCCTGCGCAAATTGGCGTGGACCGGGACCTTACGGGGTGTGTGTGGGGGGGGGGCGGGGGGGGAGTGCGTATTCCTCGGATCGGTTGCGTGCCTTGGGCGTTAAGTGTAAAGCAAGGGTCTGGCCCTGCCGCGGAGGTGGAGGTGCGGGCGGTGGGCCTCGTGGCCTGCAGGCGGAGGCCACAATAGGAGGAGGCCTAGGCCTGGAGGGCTAGGCCTGCAGCCCGCCCGCCCGCCCGTGGCCTGCAGAGAGCGCACGTGCGCACAAGCAGATGCTCCGGTGGGGGCGGGGAGGGGGGCGGAGGCAGGGGCACTGAGCCCGGGAGGGGGGCGGGGGGGCTCCCATCCACTTCCGGCCCAGCCCCCAGCGACTCCAGAGGCGGCGCCCTGGTGGCTCCAACACGTGTAGCTGTTTCCCCGAATCCCAGGTACGTTGCGTTGCGTGGTGCTTTCGTGGGGCGGGCTTCTGGCCGACCATTTGCAAGTCAGGCTGGTGGCTCCCGCTGTGCAGCTGCGGCGCTTGCGAGACGTGAGAGATGGAAGTAGAGTCCTCAAGGCGCTTGCGTTTTCTCTACTTTGTAGGGCCCCTTTTGCAGCACGATGCAGCAGGCCGTAGAACGAGCTCTGGACCGTGCGGACTATGTCATCGCGAGTGCCCAGCAGAGGCCTCCTAAAAGGAAATGCTCGTCGAGTGGGGCAGCCTCTCTGTTTGAAAAGCTCTATGACATCTACGTGGAAGAGTGTGGGAAAGAGCCCGAGGCTACGGAGGAACTGAGAAGCAACGCGAACTTGTTAGAGAAGCTGGTTAGGAGAGAGTCGTTGGCGTGTTTAGTGGTCAACCTACACCCAGGAGGGGAGGGATATTCGCTGATGCTGGAGGGGAAGCAGGGCTCCTGCTCGGAGACCATTCGGCTGCCTTACGAGGAAGGCGAGCTGCTCGAATACCTGGATGCTGAAGAGTTGCCTCCTGCCCTGGTGGATCTCCTGGAACAATCTCAGGTTAACATTTTCCACTGTGGGTGTGTCATAGCACAGGTACGGGACTACAGGCAGTGCAGCCACGGGGAGCCTGCCGGCTACCAGACCAGGCACGTTCTCCTGCGCCCCACGATGCAGACCTTAGCCTGCGACATGCAGTCCATAACCAGCGACGGCCAGCAGTGGACCGAGGAAGAGAAACTGTTGCTTGAGAGCCAGCTGATCTTGGCCACCGCCGAACCCCTGTGTCTTGACCCTTCTCTGTCAGTAGCCTGCGCTGCAAACAGGCTGCTCTATAACAAGCAGAAGATGAACACTCGCCCGATGAAAAGGAGCTTCAGGAGGTATTCCGCACCCTCTCTGACTCGCCAGCAGGAGCTGTCTCAATGCCCACCTCCTCCCGAGCTGGGACTATGGGCCTCTTGCAAAAAAAGCAGACAAAGCCAAGCCGGGCAGCGGTACGACCTCAAGATTTCTAAAGCAGGGAGCTGTGTGGATCTGTGGAAACGGAGGCCCTGTGACTTGGCCGTCCCTTCTGAAGTGGATGTGCAGAAATACGCCAGAGGGAAGAGGCCGGCCAGATGCCACGTCTCCCCTGCAGGGGTCTGGCCAGCCCCCGAGGTAAGAGACGATGGTGTGTTTGGCTATGAAGGCGGCCGTGAGCCTCAGACAACGGAGCCGGCCTCCACGCAGCCGCCGAGCAACCCACCTTTCTGTGGACAGAGAAGGCCCTGGCACAGAGCCGGCCGTGAGCGACCGACGTCTCCTCCGCGCTCGGCCACAGATGGCCGTCCGAACCGCGTCCCGCCCGAGTCCAAGGCTGACGCCGGGAGGCTAGTCGTTCGGCCGGAGGCGGTGGGCCAGCAGAAGGCCCGGGGCCCGGCCACCGCGTGGTCACCCGGCCCCAGCGGCTCAGCCGGCCCCGGCGGGCCTCCTCCCGGGAAACCAGCGCAACAGCCGACGACGACGACGACGACGACGACGACGACGGCGGCGGTGTCGGT
The DNA here is from genome assembly GCF_011100685.1 of Canis lupus familiaris. Taxonomy (NCBI): domain Eukaryota; kingdom Metazoa; phylum Chordata; class Mammalia; order Carnivora; family Canidae; genus Canis; species Canis lupus. The sequence goes on along the minus strand of NC_049260.1, from coordinate 19,964,698 downwards.
TTGGTCTCCAGTCCTGGGGAAGGGCGTCAGACACCCACCTCTGCGCATCAGACTTCCCTGGAGCTCAGGAGAGAGCTGGCCAGGTGACAGTTTTCCTCCAGGGGAGGAGGCCAGCAGCTTCCTTCAGTCGCCACCTCCCGCTCCTGCTCCGGCGCCACCCAGTCTTTCCCAGAAACCCTCCGTGGGCCTGCCTGGAGTTAGCCCGCTTCCCGCAGCCGCCCTGTCCACCGGCAGCTCCTCGCAGGGGACCCTGGCGCCCAGGGTCCCTGCCGACTCCCAGCCGCCGCCCGGGGAAGCGATCCGAGTTCGCGCGCTTCCCGCGGCCGCCCTGGCCGCCCCGGTCTCGGCCTGGGCCGGGGCCTCGGCCTCGGCCAACTCCCAGCGGCCCTCTGGGGAGGCCGACTCCCCGCCGCCGCCGCCTGGGGACGCGATCCGAGTTCGCGCGCTTCCCGCGGCCGCCCCGGCCGCCGCCAGCTCCTCACAGAGGCCCCCGGCCGCCCGGGTCTCGGCCAAGTCCCAGCCGCCGCCTGGGGAAGCGATCCGAGTTCGCGCGCTCTCTGCAGCCGCCCTGGCCGCCGCCAGCTCCTCACAGAGGCCCCCGGCCACCCCGGCCACCCCGGCCACCCCGGCCTCGGCCAAGTCCCAGAAGTCCGCTGTGGAACTGATTCGAGTCAGCATGTTTCCTGCAGGCGCTTTGCCCACCGCCGGCTCCTCATCAAGAACCACGGCCACCCCGGTCACGGTCAAGTCCCAGAAATCCTCTGTGACTCAGGACGCTGGAGTTAGCAGGCTGCCCACGACCACCCTGTCCCCCGCCAGCTCCTCCCAGAGCAGCCCGGCCACCCCGGTCACGGCCACGTCCGCCGGCCGCAGCGTCGTCGTCCAAGCGGCGGGCCCTGGCGGCCGAGCCCAGGCTGTGGCGGGGGCCTGCAGCCCCAGGCAGGGCTCTACCGCCGGCTCCGCGGCTCCTGCGGCAAGTAAGCCCAGCAGCGCGCCCTCGGGAGCTCGGCCACCAGAGGCAGTGTCCTCTGCGCCGCCGGTCCGCGTTCAGTTTTTCTTAAAAAGCGCTTCAGGCCTCAGGCCAGTGACTCTCCTGGAGCTTCGGCAAGATTCGCTCCTTCTGAACGCCGGGCAGCAGCCAGAGCAGAAGGTCTATCAGCTGATTCCCCAGGACCGACTCCAGCAAGCCCTCACTCCCGGCCCTCCGCAGCCAGTGCCACAGGGGTCAAGTGCGCAAGGTGCGGCGAGTCCAAGAGCGGCCTCTTCTGCTCAGCCAGCCGTGCTCGTGAAGTTCGGTGCAGAAGGCAGTTTGCCGCAGCCCCAGGCAGCGGTGTCGGCGCTGGCACAGCTCGGCTCTGCAGAGAGCCAGAGAACACCCGGGCAGAGCCAGCCTCGTCCTCTGCAGGCACTGCAGCTGTCCCCTGCGTCGTCGTCGCAGCCCCAGCCCCAGCGCCAGCGCCAGCGCCAGCCCCCGCCCCGGGGTCAGCCCCAGCTGAAGCCCCGGCCCCAGTCTCACCCCCCAGCCCCAGCCCCAGCCCCAGCCCCAGCCCCAGCCTCAGTCCCAGCCCCAGCCCCAGCCTCAGCATCACCCCCAGCCCCAGCCCCAGAAGCAGGTACAACAACTGAGAATCTTGCAGGGCCCCAGCTGCAGCCTCAGCCCTAGTCCCAGCCCCAGCCCCAGCCTCAGCCCCAGCCTCAGTGTCAGCCCTCGCCCCAGCCCCAGCCCCAGCCCCAGCCCCAGCCTCAGTGTCAGCCCTTGCCCCAGCCCCAGCCTCAGTCCCAGCCCCAGCCCCAGCCCCAGCCCCAGGGTCAGCCCTAGCCCCAGCCCCAGCCTCAGCCCCAGCCCCAGTATCACCCCCAGCCCCGGTCTGACTCCCAGTCTCACCCCCAGCCTCAGCCCCAGCCCTAGCCTCAGCTCCGGAAGCAGGTACAACAGCTGAGAATCTTGCAGGGCCCTGCAGCTGTGACCATGGTAGCAGCCCAGATGCCTGGGCCACCTCAGGGCCAGCAGGCCGCAAGCCAGTCCAAAGGTAAAATGACCAGAGACCCGCCTTCCCCTCCCCAGTTCTGAGTCTTGCATTATTTTCTGTCTATTTTAAAAGCACCAGAGCGGGATCCCTGGGTGGCTCAGCGGTTTGGCGCCTGCCTTTGGCCCAGGGTGCGATCCTGGAGACCCGGGATCAAATCCCACGTCGGGCTCCCGGTGCATGGAGCCTGCTTCTCCCTCTGCCTGTGTCTCTGCCTCTCTCTCTCTGTGTGACTATCATAAATAAATAAAAATTTATAAAAAAAATAAATAAATAAAAGCACCAGAGCATCCACCCAGGTGACCTCCCGATTTTTGACTTCACGTTGGGTGGTTTTGGTGTTTTTGTTTTCCATAAGGTATCGGTATTTTACGGTGAGATGTCTAAACTCTACGGAAGCACAACCTCATGAGCGTTATGTAGAAACAAGGCAGCGATTTAAGAACCTGGGATTGTGTTGCTTTGTTGTTGTAGCTGTAGACTGAGTTCTCTTTAGGAGAATGTTCTGCGGTGTCCTCAGCTCCACACTAGGTTCAGTCTAAAGTCCTAAAGCTGAGGATCCCCGGGTGGCTCAGCGGTTTAGCGCCTGCCTTTGGCCCAGGGCGCGATCCTGGAGTCCCGGGATCGAGTCCCACGCCGGGCTCCTGGCGTGGAGCCTGCTTCTCCCTCCTCCTGTGTCTCTGCCCCTCTCTCTCTCTCTCTCTGTCTATCCTAAATAAATAAATAAATCTTAAAAAAAAATAAAGTCCTAAAGCCTATAATTTCTCGAAAACGATAAAACGACAACTAGCAGTCATTTAAACCTGGTATTTTTTTTTTTTTATCTGAAAACTTTTAGATGTGTTACAAACCCTGACCTGAAGTGTACGGGCTTCAGCGTTTTTTGAGTGTGCGGTTCAGCGATGCTGACTGGATTCACGTCGTTGCGTGAAGGACCTCTGGAATGGTTCTCCTCTTGCGAAAGCGAAACTCTATCCCCGCGGAGCAGCAGCTCCCCATTTCCCCATTTCCCCCTCTCCGCAGCCCGGGCACCCACCGTGCTCCGTTCTGGTTCCCGCAGCTGGACCGCCTCGGGTACCTGGGTGAAGCGGCATCGCGGGGCAGCCGTGTCCTTTGGTGACTGGCTCACTCCGCGCAGCCAGTAAGGGACGTCCTCAAGGTTCGCCCACGTTGTCGCGTGGGACGCCAAGGTCGTAGCTTTCTAAACATGGTTTCCCTGTGCATAGTCTGTGCTGAAGTGACCTATTAAATACCAGAGACAGCTTTGAGAGGAATGGCCTTGGTGTGTGCTCTAAAAGGTCTGTGCACGGTGTGGTCACTGCAGTTTTTACAAAGGCGTTTTGAGAGAAGAGGTGACGCCCACCGAGAGGTGATGTGCTTGTCAGGCCTGTGTGGAGGATGTGGGAGACCTCCCAATGGGCAGCGTGGCTCAGGGGCGCCCTGCTTGGTGGTGGCCCCGGGCTGCTGCTTTAGCATCAGTGCCCCCCAGTCCCCGCGCCCCCTCAGGCCCCGCAGAGCTCAGCCCCTCTCCTCCAGGTGCAAGCTGGCCTTGAAAAGGCACTTGTGGGATGTCTCGCTTCCTCCCTGTACAGTCGTTGACTTGCTTTAGAACTGCAGGTTATTTGCGGGCGCTAAACAGCTAAGCGTTCGAAAATGAGCTTGCTTTATTTGCTCTTCAAGTGTCGGCAACCTCTCTGTCAGGTTCCGAAGCGGAATCCACCCGTTTCTTTCTCTCTTTTTTTAATATATTTTTTTTATTGGAGTTCAGTTTGCCAACATACAGCATAACACTCAGTGCTCATCCCATCAAGTGCCCCCCTCAGTGCCCGTCACCCAGTCACCCCCGCCCACCTCCCTTTCCTCCCACTCATTTTCTCTCCTTTCCCCTTTATTCCCTTCCACCCGTGTTTCTTTCTCCCTGTCTCTTCCTGGTGGCCATCAGTTGTTCAGCAGCCCCGGCTCCCCCGTGTCTGTCTGTCCCCGCTTGCTTGTCTCAGTGGGGCTCAAGATATCCCTGAAGTTCTTGCTGTTTCCCCTTTCTTTTTTTGGAGGTGTAGTTCACCTAAGCGCCGAGTAACCGGTTTCAGGCGTACAGCTGAGTGGCATTGACTATGCTTCCAGCGCTCTGGGACCGCCAGCTCCAGTTCCAGAACAGTTTCGTCACCCCAAAGAAAGCTCTGGAGCCAGGAAGCCCTGGCTGCCCATCCTCCCCTCCCCCAGCCCCGGAAACACCAGTTTGCTTCCTGTGTCTGTGGACTTCCCTGTTGTAGATATTTGCTGATGATGGCATCAGATGGCACGTGACCTTCCTTGCCTGGCCTGTCTCACTGGGCATAAGGTGTTTGAGGTTCGCCTGTGGTGTAACGCGTATCGGGCTTTGTTCGTTCTAGTCGGGCCGAAGAACGTTCCCTGGCGTGCATATAGCACATTGTGTCTACCCGTTGTTCATTGGTGGACGTGTAGGTTGCTTCCACCTCTTGGCCATTGTGAGTACCGTTGGCTAGGAGCGTTGGTGTACATGTAGTTTCTTGAGAGCTTCTCATATTTCATTCCATTACGGTTTTCTAAGGGGCACCCTGTCGCCAGATAATGTGTTTTTCTATGTACACATGCATGCTGCCTGCCTTTTGCCCTAGGAGAAAAGGGAGGTGTTGCCTGGCAGCCCAAAAGAGATGAACAAAGAGGCAGGGAACTGGTGCTTCCTGCTTGATCAACCCCGACTGTCCTGGGCCTGCTGTCCCAGCCCCGGTAAGGGGGGATTTCGACCAACTTCAAGAAATGAGTCAGCTCTGCCACGTGCGTGACGCTGAGCCTGCTAGGGCCCTTAGGTAACCCGTCCCGGACATCGTTGTGCATGTGCCTGCACTTTTCACGAGTGAGCCAGTGTAATGACCGCTCGGTAAGAGGAATCAACCGGACACCTGCACTGCGAATCTCACCTGATTTGATGTAGTTCTTTCCTTTTGCCCTCTCGGTACTGGTGACCCTTGAACAGTGTGGGGGTTAGGGGCGCCGAGTCCCCACGAGGTCAAAAAGTCTGTATCTCTTGCCTAACCAAAAAGTTAACTCCTCATAGCCTACTGCTGACCAGAAGCTTTGCCGATCATGCAAACACTCGACTGACATGCGTTTTGTTTATTATTGGTAGTATATGCTGTGTTCTTACAATAAACTATGTTAGAGATAACAAAATATCATGCAAATTATTAGGAGGACAGAATACATGTACCGTAGTCTACGGTATTTCTCGAAAAAATATGCATATAATGGACTTGAGAGACGTAAATCTATGTTGTTTAGGGTTCAGTTATGCTACAGGGAGACATAGGTGAACTTGGCCTTGAGTCATGTGGCGCTTCCTTCCCAGGCCAGTAAATAAATTCAGCTTTGTGTGACATTACCATTGTGGTATATGGTCATTTCCTTTTAATCATCCCATCAGTATTGGTAATTTGATGCCACTGCCACACGGATGAATAGGAAGGGGTAAGCACCCTTGATGTAAAATCCCACAGTATATTTATTCACTCACCTGTGTACGGAGGACTTCTCACATACCTGGTAATGTGTTAGGCCTCAGCTGGGATGAGAATACAGATACCAAAGTAAAGAAAAATGGCTCTTTAGAATCTGGTTTTATTTATAACTCATGTCATTTCATCCTTTAGCAATTTATGCTACATTCCCAGTAAATAAAGCCTCAATAAAACAATGCAGGGTACATATGCAAAGATGAGTACATAATAAATAGATTGGGGAACAGAAGGCTCGAGATTTTAGTGCCTTGTCACCCTATCACGAGTAGAACACAGACCACAACTTGGTAGAGGTAAGTTTCCAGATAGAAATGTATTGCCCCTCCCCCGCCCCTGAAGTCCAGAGATGTGTATCTGCACAGATAATGTGTACTTACCTCATAAATGATAAGTTAAAATAAAAATATTTCATCCCATTCTCAATTTCTATTTTGAGAAAATCTTAGGAACATTCACTTCTCCTAAGAAACTTTTGTTTTCCTACAGGTAACTGAACATGTTAGGGGCCTTGCTAGATAGGGTGTCTCCAGGGTCCTGTTCCCACTTCTCCCACCTTCCAACCGATACCAGTCCTGTCTTTGGTTTTGTTGTGTGCTGCCTCCTGAAATAGCATCCCGGCCACCCATTCATTAGTGGAAGCCGAGTTTCTTCTCACTACTAAGGATGAGGACGTCCTTGACAATCTCAGTAGTGTTTCAAGTATATATCTTTTTCCATAAAATAATCCTTCATCTGCAGAACTTCGGTATTTCATCTACAGGATAAATGTACTTAGCTGTTTTATTTTTTAATGCTTTCATTTTTTTTAAAGATTTTATTTATTTATTCATGAGAGACACAGAGAGAGAGAGAGGCAGAGACACAGGCAGAGGGAGAAGCAGGCTCCACACAGGGAGCCTGACATGGGACTCGATCCAAGGTCTCCAGGATCACACCCCGGGCTGCAGGTGGCGCTAAACCGCTGCCACCAGGCCTGCCCTACTTAGCTGTTTTAATTGTATCTTGAGAAACACGTAGGCTATAAAATTCAGGATTTCTTCCCACTCAGTCCTTGCAAGGACTGTCTAAGGAAGGTACAGTTATTGATGAGGAAACAAGGCATTGGGAGCTAAAGGTCACCTACCTATCAAGGATCAGCCCAGATTTGGACCTAAGCCTTTGGGGTAAGAGACCATGTCCTTTCTCACACTGCCCTCTCAGCTGCCTCACTGAGGACAAGACAAAGACCCATCCACAGTGGGCTCAGCATATGTTTGGAGAGACCCCAAGACGTACAGATGAAGTGACAGATTACAGCCTATCATTTAACTATGTGTTGGTGCCATCTCTGCCATAGGTTGGAACCAACTGAAAGAGATTCAGAGTCAGACTGTTGGACATCAATATATTCTCTTTGAAAGTGACACTAATATGTTAGAAAATGTAATTTAGATGTGGGCCAAGCAAGTTTCATAATACTGCTCCCTGGTAGTAGGAACATTCTTCTAGTCCCAGGCGGGCTGGAGAACTGCAGACCCCTCTCCCCAGGCCTGGCCTTCTCACCTGGGAGAATGGAGTGGGCAGAGCAAGGCTAATTTTACTCTATCTCATAAAAGCAAGACAACAGGTGATGATCAAGCTTGCTTAAATTGTACATAGCGGCCAGATTATTTAATGATTATCACAGCAGCCCACCAAGGAGCTGCTTACAAGACATGCATTATTCATTTAATCCTCAAAATGACCCTATTGGTGGTTAGTGTTGTAAACTCCATTTTCAAGTGAGACAGCTGAGAGGATACTGTAACTAATCTAGCTAAGGGAGGAGCCAAGATTTGAATCTAGATAGCCTGGTTCCAGAACCCATAATCTTAACCATTAAGCTGGAGCTGCTTAATAAATTTACAGGGTCAGACTGGGAATAACTAGGGCTAGATATAACCGCTGTTTATAAAGCTATTTTCATAGAAAAATACTCATAAATCAGGGGTGCCTGGGTGGCTCAGTTGGTTAAATATCTGCCTTTGGCTCAGATCCTGATCTCAGGGTCCTGGGATCGAACCCCACGTGGGGCTCCCTACTCAGTGGGACATCTGCTTTTCCCTCTCCCTCTGTCCTTCCCCACTCCCTGCCCTGCTCATGCACTCTCTCTCAAATGAATGAAATCTTTTTAAAAATACTTATAAATCATACTTAGAAGATGACCTTATCGTACAGTGGGACTTTCTCCACATAAAGGTCAAAGATGATCTACCACCCTGGAGTTGCCAGTTATCTGCTATAGTGAAATGAGCATAATTATCCCAAAGTGACCTCATTCTGGTTTGCTGGGAGCAGGGTGGAGGAAGCTTCCACTGAAGGATTTCTGATGGGGCAGCATGTCACCAAAACAGGCTCTGGTGAGAACTGGGAAGGGTACGAGACTTCCCCTGCCTGCAAACCAACAAGTGAGTCTGCTTTATTTTTTTTTTTTTTTTTTAAATTTTTTATTTATTTATGATAGTCACACAGAGAGAAAGAGGGAGGCAGAGACACAGGCAGAGGAAGAAGCAGGCTCCATGCACCGGGAGCCCGACGTGGGATTCGATCCTGGGTCTCCAGGATCGCGCCCTGGGCCAAAGGCAGGCGCTAAACCGCTGCGCCACCCAGGGATCCCAGTGAGTCTGCTTTAATCTCTTAGATGCTGGCAGAAATCACAAGAACATTGGGTCAAAGGCAAAGGATTTTATTACCCGTAGCACGACAGGCAGCATGTGCTTCATGTTTGCGTTGGTTCTCTTGCCCCGCCACGTCCCACTGGGGCAACTCGGAGACAGGCCCAAGTGGATGCTGCACATGCAGTGGAGGTGTGTCATAGGGGAGGAACCAAGCTTAGGAAATACCAGGATCTTAAAGAGAGCTGCAAGCAAACCTGCCCAATTTTTGCCCTAAAGGGAGACATTATGATACCAGTCAACAAATTTTTCTTTGGCTCCATATGGAGACACAATCTCTGTCTCCTAAGGCTGTTCATTACACAAATTTCCTTGGAAAGTTATCTCAGAATAAAAGCTGTCAGTGCCTCTGTTCACAAAATGTGCAGAAACAAGGGAAACCCAGGAAAAGTGTCTCCCAGCAGACCTCAGGTGCTGATGGCTTAAATTCTGAGACAACTCCTTTAAATATCTAGTGTCTAGCTCCAGACTGCATGGCACCCAAGCAGTTTGTGTATCCCTTCCTTGATAAAATTGTTTTCTCATGCTTGTTCTAAAGAAGAGCAATAATGATGCAGGTCCCTCTATTGGAACGTGAACCCACACTGTGTATCTAGGAAAGTATGGTGGCACTGGTACTCTCCTCTGCTGGATGATGGGAGGAAAGGGATCCATGCCTTCTCTCCTCTTGCTATCCTGGCCTTGTAAGTTTTTCTCTCTCCCAATAAAGCTAGTAGCTGAATTTGTTTCAAGCTCTGGTATATGACAGGCGAGACCCAAATGGTCTCAATACAGTAGATAAAGAAAAATAACCAGACATCTTAAGAGTTCCCAGCAGCCAGAGGAGAAAGATCAAACAGGACAGACACCCAGCAAAAACAGAATTGCTACAGAAGACAGATAACGATTAAAAAAATAAAACTAGGATTTAAAGAGATTCACGTATAGTATCAGGGTGATCAACTGTCCCAGTTTGCCTGGGACTGAGTGTTCCAGGGATGTGACCCTTTCGGTGCTAAAGCCAGGACAGTGCTCGGCAAACCAGGGTAAGTTGGTCATCCTATACATGCACACCTCTTCCCACACGTACAAACTCTCTGAAATTGGATGCTGTGGTTTCAAACTTAAGGAAACATCAGATGGGGATGCCTGGGTGGCTCGATCAGTTAAGCATTCAACTCTTGATTTCGGCTCAGGTCATGATCTCAGGGTCCTGGGATGGAGCCCCACATGGGGCTCTGCTCTGAGCCTGGAGTCTGTTTGAGATTCTCTCTCTCCCTCTGCCTCCACTCATTCTCGCTCGCTCTCTAAATAAATAGATAGATAGATAAATAGATAGATAGATAGATAGATAAATAAAAAATAAATAAATAAATAAATAAATAAATAAATAAATAAATAAATAAAATCTTAAAAAAAAAAAAGATACGGGGCACCTGAGTGGCTAGGTTGATTAAGTATCTGCCTTCGGCTCAGAGCATGATCCCAGAGTGCTGGGATCAAGCCCCATGTCGGGCTCCCTGCTCAGTGGGGAGCCTGCTTCTCCCTGTCCTTCCTGCTCATTCTCTCTCTTGCTATCTCTCAAATAAAATATTTTTAAAAAAACAAACATAGTTTTTAAAAAAATATATACATCAGATGAATTAAAGAAGAGGATGGCTACTCTTGGAGCTAGAATTAGTAAGAAGAAATATCTCAAAGTATAATATCTCAAAATGCAAAAAATGTGGAGCTTATAGGGAAAAACTAAGAGTCTTGGTGGAGGACAGATCTAGGAGACATAACAAGCAAAAATAGGCCATCAATAAGGAGAGGGAACTGCTGGAGGAGAAGTATAATTAGGCAAATAAATGAAAATTTCCTTGAACAAAACAAAGGCCCAAGTTTGCAGGCTGAAAAAGTACACCAAGTTTCCAGTAGGTTCCATGAGAATCATAGTAGGTAATCTACAAATTATAGCTGATTAACTACCTGTGCAAACAAGTACCAGTTCCCTCCCTTTCACCTAACACAGAGGAGCAGATTATACTTCCGAGCTCCTGACTTAGGGTTGGTTGTGCTTCACTTGGGTCAATGGACGTAATACAAGCAGAAGCCTGAATTTTACCTGCACAGTGGGTTCACCATTGTCAACCTCAAAAATGAAAAACCAGTTATTTTACTAGCCAAATTAGTTTATTGAGGAATAACAGAACAATTGCACTTTGGAACATACAAGCCAAAATGAGTCTAAGAAAAAATGAAAACAAACCCAAACATACAAGCCATGGTGAACCCTAGGTAAGCCCAAGGAGATGAAGGGAAGGTCAGCTTTTCTTAGTTTTTTTTTTTTTTTTTATGGTGGTTGGAATTTTTCTTAAGTTTATTTATTTAAGGGATCTCTACACCCAACTTGGGGCTCAAACCCACAACCCCAAGATCAGGAGTCACATGCTCTTCAGACTGAGCCAGGCATCCCTTTTATTAGGTTTTAAGAGAAAGTGGGGAGGGCTGTTTTAAACAGAAGTTCCCTGGAGAACAAGAGTTTCAGGTTGTGGTGATTTCTCATTGGCTACAAGCCCTGGTTAGTGCTGTTGCTGAGACAGGAAGGGAACTTACTTCTCTTTGGTTAAAGCAAAAGATGAAAACCCTGTGTGCAAAATGTCTTCCCTAGTCAAGGTAATTCCTACCTTCCTTCTTGCTGCTGGTTATGCAGGCTGTAATGGATGGTACATGCATGAGAGCTCTCCCTTTATTTTTTTAAGGATCATTTTAAAAAAATGATTTTAAGTAATCATGTGAGTTTGGGGCTCAAACTCACAACCCCCCCTGCGATCAAGAATTACACACCACAGCTGAGCCAGTCAGGCGTGCCCAGAGCTCCCCCTTCAGGGCCTCTCAACCTCATTTTATTTTTTTTTTTATTTATTTTTTATTTTTTTAAAGATTTTTATTTATTTATTCATGATAGTCACAGAGAGAGAGAGAGAGGCAGAGACACAGGCAGAGGGAGAAGCAGGCTCCATGCACTGGGAGCCCGATGTGGGATTCGATCCCGGGTCTCCAGGATCGCGCCCTGGGCCAAAGGCAGGCGCCAAACCGCTGCACCACCCAGGGATCCCTCAACCTCATTTTAAATGAAGCTTCCTTTATTTTCACATCCTCCCCTTCTGCTTTCTGCCAGGAGGAGAGCATGCTTTGGGACGCTCCTGATTCAAGGAGGATGAGAAATACATCAAGCCGACCTGAGCCCAACCTGAATGTCAGAGTCAAGCCCATCCTAGATTTGTAGATGTGTGAGTAACCGAGAATTATAATTTAATGCCAATGAGATTTTTGTGGTAGTTACATAGCATCATTCTGGCAATAGCTGATATACATACTTAGGCATACCTTGGTGAAATTCTAAGTCTCAAGAATAAAAGATAAATCTTTTTTTTAAAGATTTTATTGGCCGAAGCGTGATCCTGGAGTCCCAGGATCAAGTCCCACGTCGGGCTCCCTGCATGGAGCCTGCTTCTCCCTCTGCCTGGTCTCTCCCTCTCTCTCTGTGTGTGTCTCTCATTAATAAAATAAATAAAATCTTTAAAAAAAAAGATTTTATTTATTCGGGCAGCCCGGATGGCTCAGCAGTTTAGAGCCGCCTTCAGCCCAGGGCCTGATCCTGGAGACCCAGGATTGAGTCCCGCATCGGGCTCCCTGCATGGAGCCTGCTTCTCCCTCTGCCTGTGTCTCTGCCTCTCTCTCTCTCTCTCTCTCTCTCTCTCTCTCTCTCTCTCATGAATGAATAAAATTTATTTATTTTTGAATGAATGAAGATTTTATTTATTCATGAGAGAGAAAGAGAGTCAGAGACACAGGCAGAGGGACAGGCAGGCTCCATGCAAGAAACCCGATGTGGTACTCGAACCCGGGATCCCAGGATCACACCCTGAGTCAAAGGCAGACGTTCAACTGCTGAGCCACCCAGGCATCCCTAAAAGATAAATCTTAAATTTCCACTCAGAAAGAGTAAGTTTTCTACAAATAGAAAATAAGATGAGTGTTGGACTTCTCTAATACAACATACAAAGTCCTAGAAGACAGAAGATGTTGAAATAATATCTAGACTTTCAAGAGTGCAGGACTACCATCCCAGAACCCTATATACAGCCAGAATTTCATTCGTCCATCAACAAAAAAAGGTAAATGAAATTTTTTTTTCATTTTTTAAGAATTAAAAAATGTTAACAACCACATGACCTATTTGAGACCAAATGACGAATGAACAAATGACGAATGAACAAAAACAGAGGCCTCAAGTATTAAAGTTTAAATGGATAATGATTAGATGTCTGAGAATAAGTAATATGTGGTTTCATCTAAATCAATCATAAATGAACATCTTGGAATATGTAATATGAGTACTAGATAAGGATTTTTTGGTAAGGATTCTTAAAAGAAGTTGCTGCAATGGTAATTTTAATAATAATCTAGAACTAAACTATTTCGGGGTCACTTAGGCATTGATGTGGTAAACATAGAGATAGGGTGGAGAAAGAACATTTGAAATTTGTCAACTAAGGCCAGTGGGGGGAGGAAAGTTAAAATAGTCTAACAATCTCATCTTCTTGGAGTAGGGTTGCAAGGAAAAAACCTGTCTTGGTGACAAAAGAGTTGAGGGGTCTGTCTTGGTGAGAAAAGAGTTGAGGGGTCTGGTTTTCAAATAATGGTAAAAAAAAAATATCCAATTAAGAATACCAGAGAATAAAAAAAAAAAAAGAATACCAGAGAATAAATTGCCATTAAAAGAATGGAAAAGTGCAATGGCATTTCTAAATTAACAAGGACAAAAAAGAACAGGCAGCAACTTCGCAAAAGCAAAAGGAAAGGAAAAGAACCATCAAAAGTAAAATGATGCAACATAAATACAACATGGAACAATAAAATCAAGCATATCAATCATTTTAGTAAATGCAAATGATCAGAAATGTCAAAATGAGTCTAAGAAAAAATGAAAACAAACCCAAACATAAAATCATTTATAAGAAATACGAGATAGCAAGCCAATGCCATAAAAACCAGAAATGACAATATTACTATCAGGAAAGGATGGAGTGAAAAAAAAAAAAAAAGGAAAGGATGGAGTAGAGGTGCCCGGGTGGCTCAGTGGTTGAGCGTCTGCCTTTGGCTCAGGGCATGATCCCAGGATCTGGGATCAAGTCCCACATCAGGCTCCCTGCGAGGGGCCTGCTTCTCCCTCTGCCTATGTCTCTGCCTCTCTATGTCTCTCATGAATAAATAAATAAATCTTAAAAAAAAAAAAAGGAAATGGGGGGAAAGAAATGAAAGAATCTCCAAGGGCCGAAGAGGGACATTGTGGAACAGTTGAAGGCACAGTTCAAGAAACAAGTGTCAAAAAAAAAACAAAAAAAGAAAAGAAAAGAAAAAAAAACAAGTGTCAAAAACTGGTATGTTGGGACGCCTGAGTGGCTCAGCGGTTGAGTGTCTGCCTTCAGCTCAAGGCGTGATCCTGGAGTCCCAGATTGAGTCCCACATCGGGCTCCCTGCATGGAGCCTGCTTCTCCCTCTGCCTGTGTCTCTGCCTCTCTGTCTCTGTCTCCCATGAATAAATGAATAAAATCTTTAAAAAAAAACTGGTATGTCTTGAGCAACACAGCAGCTAAATATGTAAAGAAGAGAGCCTAGGATTGAGTCTGGAAGGGTGCCAATGTTTCTGGGTTGGAAAGAGATAAAGTTCAGATGGGAGCCTGAGGAATGACCAAGGAAGTAGAGGAAGAACAGGAATGTGGGCAATGGTAATTTCTGGAAGTCTCAGCCAATATACAGGTAAAGGTGACCCTAGCAACAGTGGTTGGGCAGACTCCACCCATGGCTGGCTCCAGGGTCAGAGAAGATAGGACCTGGGTGACAATAGCCCCTTCCCCACAGGGTGGCTAGGGGAGACCACGGCCTTTCCACACAACTGCAGCTGCAGTTTGTAGCAGAGTGTGATGGAAACACAGCGCAGAATTAGGTTCTTTTATCTAAATGGAGTGGCATTAAGAAAGGAGCAGCCATCTGGTGTATGGGTGACACTGTGCAACATACCGATATGTCCACATAAAAAGAGAGTGCCCATGATTTCCCATCAAAAGATCTATTTAACTTCCTGAGACTTAAAAAGGCAGTCCATGTTAAGATAATGTCATGTTTTGGGGTGCCTGGGTAGCCCCGTCAGTTAAGCATCCGCCTTTGGCTCAGGTCATGATCCCAAGATCCTGGGATGGAGCCCTGCATCAGGGTCCCTGCTCAGTGAGGAGTCTGCTTCTCCCTCTCCCTCTGCTGCTGCCCCTGCTGGTGCTCTCTGTCTCCAATAAATAAATAAATCTTTTTTAAAAAAAGATAATGTGAGGTTTCTGACCCACTAAAAATCCCCTCTTCCCTTCTTTAACTAATTGGGAATCTATACTTATTGTTAAGTCCTAGCAATGATTTTAGGGACTTTTTAGTAAAATCTATAGGAAATATAACTGGTTAATATGACAAATACAGGTCAAATCTCATTTCTGTGCCATAAACTGTGCAGAGCTTTGATTTTTCAGACATGGACATCTGTGGCAATTAGATTATTTTTCAAACAACACTCTCACTAAGCATAGTGACTGTCCCTTTCAACACACACACATACACACATAAAGAAACAGAGAGAGAGAGGAGGGCTTTCTTTTCTGGAACAGCCAGTAAACTATGAAAAAAATGCACTGCACAAAATACAGACATGAAGTGGATGCCACTGCGACCTTGGATTTCTACCTCTTTCTAATCTTCCAGGTGTTCCTGGTGTTTTCACTGTGTAGGAAACTGGGGTGGGGGGATGAAATGTAGCTGGCCTGATTCTAACAGGAGGAGGGAAGTCAAAGAGGAGCTGGTGTCCCAGACACCTCTTCCCCCTGGTGGGGGAGCTGGGGAGATATTATTAAAGTGGACAAACTTGCAACCAGGAGATGAAAAAGTTCCGAAGAGTGAAAGCACAGCATATTGACTGTAGTCAATAATACTGTATTACAGACTTCAAAATCGCTAAGAGATTCGATCTTAAATATTCTCACTACAAAAAAGAAATAATTATTACATGACATGACAGAGGTATTAGCTAAAGCTATGGTGGTCATCACACTGCAATACATAAATGTATCAAATCAACACATTGTACACCTTAAACTTAACATGTTATATAGCAATTATGTCTCAATTTAAGAAAAATGTTCAAAAAAAAACAAAAAAAAGAAAAGAAAAGAAAAAAGAAAAATGTTCAAAAATGGATAACAGCATCCACTCTGGAATTTATCTTAAGAAGAAACAAATAAGATCAGGATCTAGAGCCATCCTACCCAAAGTGTGGTCCCCCGACCAGCAGCATGGGCACCAATGACAGCCAGTTAGAAATGCAGACTCTCTGGTCCCATCGCAGACCTACTGAATCCGAATCTGCATTTTGCCAAGATCACCAATAAGTCTGCCAAGTGCTGCTGCAGAAAATCTCCTGGTTAGCTAATAAAGAACACAGAGTCTTGGGATTGCTAAAGCAGGATGCAGCCTGGACCGTTGTGTTTTTACCAAGTTCCTCAGGTGGCCCCAACATCAGCCAAAATTTGAACATGAGTGCAAGGAGAGCTGCACTGTTAATACAGCAGCCACAAGCCATGAACCACGAGCCACATGCAGTTACTGACAGTTAAACTATAATTGCTTAAAATTGAACAAAATTAAAAATTCAGTCGCACTGGCTGTATTTCAGTGCTCCAGAGCCACTCTATTAGGCAGCATGGGTATCACATTTCCATCCTTGCAGAAAGTTCTGTTGGACAGCACTGGCCTCACAGGTTTTTCTCAATCTTGACTACACATTAGAATCACTGGCCATAGTTTGCTATTGTTCTGAGTTTGTTTTAAATTTAAATGCAGAATGTTTATTTTAGGCCTCATCCTTGCAGGCATTTTATCTTCAGGGTAACCTGACCTAGCATTTTCTAGTCAGAACACCATAAGGAAAGCTATGACCTTGATCTTGAGAAGACCTCACAGATTACCTGCTCAGATGATCATGTGAGATATTGTCATTTAAGTTTGCTCAAGTCCAGGTTACTGTGCCAAAGTTTACATAGGTAACTTGGTGGATGTGATATTTCTTCATTTTCCCTTTTATTAACTGAAAAGATCACATTAAAGCACTAAGAAAACTTTACAAGTTTTCATACCCCTTACCTATCTGCCTACAGAATCTGATTTTTCACAGGCCACCCCAGCCTGGCTGCTCAAGAGGTTTACAACAATCACAAGACTGTATCTCTCTAGATCAGCCCCCACCGCCAACCTGCACAATATACAGAAATATCTCCAAATGCCCCTCTTCCAGCTCCTTAGTTTCCGGTATTCTGCACATATTTTCACACAAATGTAAATCCTTCGGCCTCCGCTCCTACAAGGAGATTGGTACCCCCTAGAGACCCTAGGCTGCTATAGTGATGTCCTTTGCTGCTTCTGATTCATAGACATGCCTCCATTTCACACTCAAAGAATCTCCAAGAGTCACTCAACTAGGTTATTTGAGTAGAGTAGTTCTTTATGGAGATTTGCATGGTGGGGCACTTATATGTGCTAGATCTTCTTGTCCTGGCCCAAGCTCCTAGAAGGTCAAGTCGACATTCCACGACATGGAAACATCTTTCCGCTGACCTACCGCTCCCTAACGAAGTGTGCATTTGGATTCTCCTTCCTTTAGGGGTAAGGAGTGGCCCTCATTCTCAATGCAGCTCAGTCCTAATGGTGGGAGAGGACCAATGGCCCTACATGGCTAGTCACTGTCCTTATCAGGGCTGGGACTAGGATGAGGCAGTTGAGGCACTCACTCTCTGGGCCAAACAAGAGCAGGTAAATTTTTGATACTGTGCTCACTCTAGATTTATATATTTTTGCCTTAATTCTGATTTTTGAAAATATACATTAAATTACTTTTGTCTTGATTACTGAAGTTTGTTTGCGCTGTTAAATTTTGTGCAGGTGCCTCACTCACCTCATTGTAGTTCCAAGCCTTGATCCTCTCCATCAGACTCCTCTGTCCCTCATTTATTTATTTTTTTTATTTTTATTTTTTAATTTACGATAGTCACACACAGAGAGAGAGAGAGAGAGAGAGGCAGAGACACAGGCAGAGGGAGAAGCAGGCTCCATGCACTGGGAGCCCGACGTGGGATTTGATCCCGGGTCTCCAGGATCGCGCCCTGGGCCAAAGGCAGGCGCCAAACCGCTGCGCCACCCAGGGATCCCTGTCCCTCATTTAATAGAGCCTGGACAGGCCTACTGCTCATGCCATCACGTCACACTTAGTATAAATCCTGAATGGTACCCCTTTTAGGTGCCCTGAGCTACACACAGATGATTGCTACCTAGTTGTAATCACGCTATTCACCATTTGTTGTATTATGCTTAATTTTCATAAATATTTTTTTCATAAACAATTTTCCTTGTTTCTAGATTGCCTTAATTGCCTCTTTTGACAGCTGGAAGATAGTCTACACAGCCAATGCACTATACTTAACTATTCTATTATTGGGGATTCAGGTTAGTTTCCATTTCTCATTCATTAATGAGCCTTTAGGTCTGCAAAGAAGCAAAGTATTAAGGTAGAGGCTTGAGTGGGAGGGAAACCACTCTGCCAAATCAAGTTGGAGGCTTTTTGGATGTCGTTTTGGAGTTTGGGGATTCTTTTTGTCCGCCTGCTTTCTGGTGGGCTGCAAAGAGGAGAAGAGAGTTAAGCAAAAGTTGGAGCCCATGTCGGAAGAAACAGTGGAGGGGCACTGGAAGGAGCTGCATGCTATGAAATGGAAGGTATCCACTATGTGGAGCTACAGGGAAACCCCACTGTTGCTGCCATGTTTTCAGTAACCGTCTGAACTGACAGTGGGAACTGATGCAGAGAAGCACAGAAGGGCACTGCAGCACAGTATTTTGCATGTATACAAAAGGAGCCACGGAACAGATCAATTCCATGTAACAAAGGCAAGGACGGGATTTATGTCAGATAAAGAGGAGAGAGAAAAAAAAAAACCAGCAGACATTTGTAAATGGTGACATTTGCTTTCTTTACCCTAGCATCGCTTCCAAGGCTAATCAGCTGGCAATGAACCGGAGGAGCCGGCACAGGTGCCTAGCGACGGAACGCCAGGAGGAACGCACCTGCGGTCAAGACCAGGCCGCTGCAGGTCTCTGGCTGCAGCTTGGAAGAGCCCACTCTGGGAACCACGGGGCATGGCAGGAAGGGGTGGGGAGGGGTTGTTGCAGGATTTAGGCAAGTATTGGGGGATTCTAAGGAGAGTTTAAGGAAGTGGGGACATGTTCTGAATTACTTGTCAAGAGGCGGAAGCAATATAGTCATCAGGTGACCTCATTTTTATTTAAGAGGTGGGAAAATTGAGAAAAGGCTACAACTGTCGTTGGTAAAGGAGCAGCAGTGAGTCTCATTGCTCAGAGGTGGGGGATCATTAATCATTTTCCTGGTTGAGGAGAGGCCTTGTCTCTGTCTAGTTCCCAAAGTGGTCACAGAGTGGCCTTCCCTGGACATTATCTTCTGTGAATGCTATTTATCATCAGCTGGGAACATCACGCCCAAGCTGCCAGCAGGGCTGTTTTTCACTCTCGTCCCTCTTTTAGGCCAAGGACAGACTAAATCAGCCTGCAGGATGTTTTTTGTTTTATTTATTCATAAGAGACACACAGAGAGAGGCAGAGACACAGGCAGAGGGAGAAGGAGGCTCCTTGTGGGGAGCCCACTGTGGGACTCAATCCCAGGACCCCAGGATTGCAACCTGAGCTGAAGGCAGATGCTTGACCACTGAGCCACCCAAGTGCCCTTGCAGGATGTCAACCTATAGAGTCCAGGTCCACACAAGTTAGGGTGTTCTGCCCTTGAACAGCAGCATCAGTCACCAAGGGTCATTCATGGATGCACCAGGAGATCCTGCGAAATCTACTTGGATGTGTTTGGAACAGGCTGCTTCTACTGTATGTCTGCCAGTCTCTTCTGATGGCACGTACATTTCAGTTATGCCCTTGCCCTTATCCAGTTTTCCTGAACAGATGGAAATGCTGAGTCTCAGCTTTAATTCTCTCCAAATGCAGATCCCATGGTCACATCACACAGACAGGTAGTTCACTGGGGAAAGTAATCCCTTTTCTGCAAGGGTGGCTCATCTGCATCGGGGCCCACCTGAGGGCCTGTAGAAGATCCACCTCAAAATGGTCCATCAGAGGCCCAGAAGAGAAGAGTCTTGACCCCCCAGCCCATCCTCAGAGCTGAGGGTCACCCACGAGCCCCTCACCCTTCCAGGTGTGTGGATTTGCCAGAATGACTGGGCAGCTCCCATAGGTGTCTCCTGCCCAGCAGATGTGAGGCATTTGCTTGATATGTGAGAGATGAGTGGATAAATGAAAAATATTCCAGTATTTTGCCCCTGAGAATTTTCAATGATTTCTGTGGTCACCACATTAGTAGGATCAAGTTCCAAAGAGGCTGTCTCATATTGATATGTTGAAAAACCATACACCTAACCAGGTTGCCTGGCTTTACCTAGAGGATCCCCATGACCCCTTAGAGCTTCTTTGAGTAGTTAGCCAGAGTTCTGCCTGGCTCTCCCAGGCCACAGAACCTTCTGTCCTTGTAGGCAAAGGCACATGTCCCTACAGACCAGATGCACTCTGGGCCCAATAATAAGAAAAGGAATAAAAGAGAGAAGGAAGACAGAGTAGTTCTATCCTTCCTCTATACCATCAAATTGGCTGCACACCTTCTTGGGAAACTATCTGGACAACGTACACATTTCCCCCACTATCCAAAAGTAGAGCATTCCTATTAAACCTTTTGTAAGCCAAAATGGCATAAATTGGGGAAGCAATTATTGTTAATTTATATGGAAAATTTTTTGAGCATTCTCTGACCCCAAAAATAACCTATTAGGCTTTTCTGA
This sequence comes from Canis lupus familiaris, assembly GCF_011100685.1. Classification (NCBI taxonomy): domain Eukaryota; kingdom Metazoa; phylum Chordata; class Mammalia; order Carnivora; family Canidae; genus Canis; species Canis lupus. Next base: position 19,944,479 of record NC_049260.1, on the reverse strand, counting down.
TACCTTAGGACACATCTTATTGATAGATCCACAAAATAAATCGAGATAAAGCACAGGTACTAACAGACCCAGTTCAAAGCTCTGGCAGCTTGATGCCAAGTGTAGTTTCCAGGGAAGGAGCCTGGTGGGGCCCCTCTTGCCACTCAGGGTGTGAGCTGCCTCTTTCAGGCTCACTGTGACACAAATGCTGAACCCTAGTTTCACATTCCACCTTTTTTCCATTAAAGCAAAAATCCTCTTCAGATTTCTTGTGGTTAGGGAAAACAGGTATTAATGTAGGCTTTTCACAAAAGCGAAGTGTTGTAAGACAAACTTTTGAAAAGCGGGGGATACCTGTACCTCTATTTTTAGCAGTGTAACTCCAGCAAACCTCTGCAGCATTCAGCCGGTTAAGACTGGCCAGAACTGAAAAGGACCTCAAAATGTAATGATTGAAACTAGTAATGCACATAAAGAGCTAGACCAGTTTGTCTCATTCAAAATCCTATCTCTTTGTGAGCAATTTTCTTCCACTTCAAAATCTCTCATTATATACCCTTTCATTCAAAATGTTAATTTTCCCTCCTCTTGTAATTTAACCATCTACTAATCATTTCTGGGCTGGAAACACATATTCCTAAGTGAAATGCTTGTGAAGAGCTGAATTAAGCAGACAGAGGGGTTGTTTCTCTAATTTCTTGTCTAATGGTTAATAGAATTGCTAAGGAAGAACTTTTTCAAAGTCTTAAACAATCCATGATAACGTTTTTTTTGCAAACTAAACTTTTTTGGGCTGGACAAAAGTTTATATCTTAGTGAAGTGGAAAAAAGACCAAAATAATAAAAACACATTGCCCCAGGGACACCTGGGTGGTTCAGTGGTTGAGCGTCTACCTTTGGCTCAGGTTGTGATCCTGGTCCCAGGTCCTGGAGCCTGCTTCTCCCTCTGCCTATGTCTCTGCCTCTCTCTGTGTGTCTCTCATGAATAAATAAAAATATTTAAAATTCATTCATTCTCATGAATGAATAAAATCTTTTAAAAAAACCCACCTTGCCCCAAAATATTTGCAAAGCTGATTAACAGTCCATAAATATACAGTGCAATTCTCTCCAAATAAAAGGAAAGCTATGAAGATACGGATTCTAGCCTTGGGTCTTCTGGTTACTAGCTTAGTTACCTTGGGCATGTGTCTGCATCTCCCACCAAATTTCTGAGTCCATTTACAACAAAAATGATTGAAATTGAATTAGGAAACAAAAAGAATAGTAAGGAAGTCTTACATAAAGAAGAGACTATCAACGTGATGGGACAAGGAAGAAGTCATTCTCTCTGACTTCCTCTACTGTCGCCTCTAGCCAGCCTGCCTCACTGCTCAAGCGACTCTCCAACCAGAATAATTTATGGTCTCCTTTAACAAAACAACCGTCTCAAGGATGTCGGCAGTGAGCAAGACCAGCTAAGACCTTCCTGTGTTTGAAGTTCAGAGATAAACAATTGGCTCCAAATTAGATTGCATTTATAAACATAAAATAGAATCTACATATGGCCAACAGTTCCTGCCGAACCTGATGTCATCCTTTGCCACGCTCAAGAAGAAACCTTACAGATTTGAGCATTTTGAGAGCCTCCACTCCCTGCTGTCCTCACAAAATAATTTCCCAGGCCATCAGACGTAGGCTGTGGCAAATGACACAGAGGGCTCAATTCTTCACCCCTCCCTGGATCCATACCCTTTGCCATATGATTCTGCAGAGTGCTCCTGCTGTAGTACTCCATGCCTTGGCCGGGTATGGAGCCTGGGTTTGTGGGGGCCGGGGCAAAACAAAAATGAGGAACCCCTTGTTCAAAAGGCAGCAAATGAGTGCCGTTACAGCTGCTAAAGTATAGAGCTTTTTCCTTTCTTCCACAGTATGTCTGCCTACCTTCCTTTTCTTTCTTTCTTTCTTTCTTTCTTTCTTTCTTTCTTTCTTTCTTTCTTTCTTTTTTCTTTTCTTTTTTTTCTCTCTCTCTAACATGTCATGGTGTCATTTGCTCTTTAACGTCATTCTAAATAAAGAAAAAATTTAAGTTGTCAGCATGAATTTAACAGTTCATCTTTATATTTTGTGAGAAGTGACACTTGAGGCTGGGACAACCATGCAAAGTGCATGCAGCAGGGACCCTTGTGCAAGAATAAATATGCCAAAAAAAAAAAAAAGAATAAATATGCCATGTCTCCCCTGGCCTCAGGAGTTCTAGAGTATGGATGCAGGAGGCATATTTAACTTTGAACTCCCAGAGCTGGGCATGGTGCCTGGTACACAGTAAACAATAAATACATGTTTAAGGAAGGAAGAAGTAAGTGAGTTTGAAAATCAGTTGTGCTTGGGAGAATGTGAAAAAATTGGCACACTCACCTATCACTGGTGAGAATGTAAAATGGTGCACCCACTTTGGAAAACCATCTGGCAGGTCCTCAAAAAGTTAAACATAAAGCTCTTGTAGGACCCAGCAACCCCACTCCTAGGTGTATCCCAAGAGAATTGAAAGCATGTGCTCACTCAAAAATTTGTACATGAATGTTCATAGCAGCATTGTTGATAATAATAGCCAAAAAGTGAAAATGATTCAAACATGCATCAATTAGTGGATAAAAGAACTGTGTCCTGTCGGTACAACAGATATTCGGCCATAAAAAGGAATGAAGCACTGACACATGCTACAACATGGGTGACCCCTGAAAACACTACACTAAGTGAAAGAAACCAGTTGCAAAAGATTACGCATTGCATGATTTCATTTGCATGAAGTGTCTAGAAAGCAGATTGGTGGTTGGCAAGGGCTGGGCAGACGGGAGAATGGGGAGTGACTGTTTAGGGGTAGAGAGTTCCTTTTTAAGGTGAGGAAAACATTTTGGAATGAGATAGTGATGATGGTTGCACACCTTTGTGAATGTACTAAAAACCACTGCATTTTACAGAGCTTAGAATTATATCTTAAACTTAAAAACACAGTTCTGCTTGGGGCCATTTCTTACTAGTGGTGTGGCCTTGGAAAAGTTATGTAACCTCTCTGAACTTCAGTCTCCTCAACTGTAAAGTAGGGAAAAAATAATGCTTGACACAGAATTGTTTGTGGAGATGTAGCTGGCTATTAACTGTACAGCAGCTTCACCAAACAACCTTTAGGACCTCTGCTCTTACCTGCTGCCCTCAGGGCCAGGGACAATGCCTTCCCAGGCTTGGCTGGTCTCTAGGCTCTAAGGGGCAAAGTATCAAGGCTTCTGGTAATTTCTTTTTTCCTTTTTTTAAAAAAAGATTTTATTTATTTATTTATTCATGAGAGGCACAAAGAGAGAGAGAGACAGAGACAGAGACACAGGCAGAGGGAGAAGCAGGCTCCATGCAGGGAGCCCAATATGGGACTCGATCCCGGGTCTCCAGGATCACACCCTGGGCCGAAGGTGGCGCTAAACCGCTGAGCCACCCAGGCTGCCCGGCTTCTGGTAATTTCTGCTTAGTCCAACCACCCTCAGTACCTAAGTGTGAAATAGTGTGAAGAGTGTGCCTGATTTCTTGCTGGACCCAGACACACTTAGCAGGAATACAGTTTCAGGGAGGAGAGGGAAGTCCCAGTGTCTGGCACAGCCAGGGCTAAACAGACCCATGCGAGACTCCAGGCAGCAAGGGATACCTGCTCAAGCAGAATGATCTTGAACTGTATTTGTTCAAAATAATTTAGCGAGGGTGGGCAGTATTGATAAGGAGTGTTTTCATATTTCCACCAGAGGGCGCTGTCTGCCTCCTTGGTGGCCCCAGCAGCGTTCCACAGGAAATAGATGTGGAATTACCTGGTACCATATGACCAATTCTTTAAAGTTTTAACACGATGAAAGTGACTCCCCAGTCTACACTTATAATCCTAAACTTCCCTCCAAACACTGGTCCTACATTTTCAGCTTTCTGCTTCCTATTTCCACCTGGATGTCCTGCTGACATAGAATTCACTATGCCCCAAACTGAGCTGCTTATCTTGGTGTGTGGACCTATGACAACTAATTCTATTCTGCAGAAGGTGAACTGCAAAGGGATCCCTGGCTGAAACCTGATTGCGCGCTGCTTGCCATGTCAGGTACTCAGGAGAAAGCAGCGTTTTTTCTGCTCTGCGCAGAGGCACCATAACAGCTAGCGGCAGTCCTGGGCACCACACTCATCTCTGGTACTCAACTTGGCCATCTGCATGTAAGTGATTTTTTCTACTCCACATCTGCCCCCATCCCTGAATGCCAAAATCCTGTTTTCGTCCCTGAAGATCCATCACAATTGTTGCCATCGCCATGAAACCTTTTCTGGGCTGCTTCCTCTCCTGCACTCCCACCACCCTTAGGTCAACTCTTCTTCATCCAAATTTCCAAAGCACCTTACTATACTCTAACTGTGGCCATTTCCCCCTTTATGCCTGGTAATCAGCTATATTTTTTGCGGTAAACAATGCTTAACATTAAATCTACCATGATAACCATTTTAAGTGTACAGCTCAGTAGTGTTAAGCATACTCACATCATTGCACAATAGATCTCTAGAACTTTTTCATCTTGCAGTACTGAAACCTTATATACATTAACCACCAATTCCTCCAGCCCCTGGTAACCACCTTTCTACTTTCTGTCTCTATTATTTTGACTACTTTAGATACCTCACATAAGTGGAATCATCCAGTATGTGTCCCCGTGCAAACTGGTTTCTTTTCCTTAATATAACATCCTCGAGGTTCATCCATGTGGTAGCATGTGACTGAATTTCCTTCTTTTTAATTAATTTTAATATCCCATTATATGTATAGACCACATCTTTGAAAAGATTTTATTATTTATTCATGAGAGATACAGAGAGAGAAAGAGAGGCAGAGACAGGCAGAGGAAGAAGCAAGCTCCATACAGGGAGCCCAACATAGGACTCGATCCTGGGTCTCCAGGATCACACCCTGGGCTGCAGGCAGCGCTAAACCGCTGAGCCACCCGGGCTGCCCCATATTTTCTTTATCCATTCATCTACCCGTGGACATTTCAGTGGATTGTTTCCACTGCTTTGCTACCGTGAATAATGCTGTGATGAACGTGAGTGTGCAAACAGTGCTGCGAGATCCTGCTTTGAAGTCTTTCAGAGATATCCAGAAGTAGGATTGCCAGATTATAGGGTAGATGTACTTTTATTTTTTTTTAATTTATTTTTTATTGGTGTTCAATTTGGTAGATGTACTTTTAATTTTTGAGGAACCTCCATACTGTTCTCCACAGTGGCTGCCCCATTTTACATGCTCACCCACAGTGCGGAGGGTTCAGACTTCTCCACATCCTCATCAATACCCTTGTTTTCCTTTTTTTTTTTCTTTTTCTTTTTTTTTTTTTTTTTTTTGATAATGGCACCTAGCTATTTCAGTAGAGGGGAGGGCTTTATTAGTTTCCTGAGGAAACCGTGTGGTTTAAAACACTAGCAATAGAGGTGCCTGGGTGGCTCAGTCAGTTAAGTGTCTGCCCTTGGCTCAGATCATGATCTCAAGGTCTTGGGTTTGAGCCCAATGTCAGGCTCCCAGCTCAGCGAGGAATCTGCTTCTCCCTCTGCCCCACCTCCTTCTGTTCTCTGTCAAATAAATAAAATCTTTTAAAAAACAAAACAAACAACAGTAACATATTCTCTCGTAGTTCTGGGTTCCAGAAGTCCCAAATCATGGTGTGGGCAGGGCTGGTTCCCCCTAAAGTCTCCAAGGGAAAATCCGTTCCATGCCACTGTCTCAGCCTCTTGGTGGCTACCGACCTCTCTTAGCACTCCTTGGCTTGCAGCTGCAGTTCAGTCTCTCTCCACCCCCATCTTCACATCTTTTCTCTACGTCTTCTTTTCTGTCCCTTATAGACATGGATTTAGGGTCCACCCTAAAGGGGTAGGGGGCACAATTCAACCCACTACAGTTGTCATTATGACACTAAGCTCCTTGAGATCCTGAGATCCATGTCTTGTGCATATTTGTTTACACTCAAGTGTCTAGCACCATGCCTTAAACAAAGAAAGCACACAGTATGCTTCTAGAGGTCCCAGGTAGGTGGACTGGTGGTCTGTCAGATGATGAATATTGTCTCACCTATTGGACTGACACCTAATGCCGTCAGAATTGGGAAGTGGGCATCATGGATTCACGCACCCCACAGAAACTCAATCATCATTCCAGGTATGAGTTTTAAAATCTAGGGCAGAGATCTCAGTGAAAAACCACTCATGGCTTCGTAGCCACATAGCTTAAAAGGAAAACTCCCAATTCTTGCAAATATATCCCAGATGAAGCCTGGCTGTCCTTGGGAGATGAAGGTAAACTTGGCTGAAACCACAAGTTTCACAATGAGAGTCCACAGCCCTCCCCCTGAGTCCTGCAAATTCTCAACTCCCTCTTTCTTGGTTCTGACTTGTTCCTGTGTGTGTTCCTGACTCCTTTCCTTGCCAAAGGTCAGATGCTTTGCCAGAAGCTGTGCAAGATCCCCAACCACCTCCCCGGCACAAACAGTCTGTATGTTTGGAACTTCGCAAAGATTTGGGGGTTACACAGTGCACCCCCAATCGTTGGCCATCTTGCTCATTCCACTTTCTCCTCGTTTTACTTGGCTCTGTCCTTTCCCATCTGGTTCAAAACACAAACTCCTTTCCTGTCTCATCCAGGCAGTTTTGCTCGCATTCCTCCCTCTGATATCTCGGCTTCTACTCTAAACTGGCTTATTTTTTAAAATTTAAGGAAGGCAAGCAGGCAGAAAATAAAAGAGAGTTGGGGGGGGAGGGAGGGCCTGGGACATTCTAAGAGGAAGTCTCATGCCAGCTTTAAAATAATATTATTTTCTTTTCTTGTACTTTATAAATATTAATAATAAGTAAAAGTTGGAAGTTCTTTGAGTAGAGAAAGAAATTTAACAACAGCCTTTGGTCCACTTGCTGTAGACTTCCACCAAACCTTGGCCTTCTTGCCAGAGTGAAGCAATCCTCTTCTCAAGTTTACATTTAATTATAATTGCAACTGTCATGATGATTAAGCCTCTCCCTTTGTCATTGTCTTTTCTTGGCATCATTTCTTTGGCTCAGCTTACGAGCTATAGACCGTATGAATCACAGCAAATCTGTGCTTTTTAACTGTGGCGAAACCATAGGCAGCTTTTTGTTTATTCCCAGAATCCATTCCAAAACAGCTGTTAAATGTTCATCCTTGGTTTTGTCGTCTTATTTCAGAGAATTGTAACAGCAGCATCTTCTGTTTTTAATTCTCCTGAAGAAAGAAAAAAAGAACTCCTCAAGTTTGTGTGCTGTGCGTAGGTGCTAGTTAATGCCTTATTTCCTCTCATTTCCTTAATCAGGAAATTTCATAGTTCAGCAGGGGCAATGTTCCCAGGAATGTGGTTCTGACCTCAACCAGGCTGTGTGAAACGCTCGACCATGAAAACAGCTTGCTCTGCAAGCCTCTGAGTGTTCCAAACTGAGGGCGACCAGAAGCTTCCATGTGACAAAGTCGTGAGGAAAGTTTATAAATTTTTCATGGTTAGTGGTGGCTCCATCTCTAGTAGAATCAATCAGCTGAAAAGTAATACATGAAGTCATAAATCAACTGGTAGTCTGGACACAAATTGGCTGGTGGGTTTTACTTTAGGGAGATTTCCTTCTGAAAAGTTGCACTGGAATGAGGGACACAATACCACGTGGTATGAAAAAGCACTCAGAAAAATCAAGACAAATTGTGCCTTATCTGGGTGCAAGATATTGCTTAGTTTAGAATCATTGTTTGAAGGCTAACAGCTTACCAAAACGACCATTTTTCAAACGTCATGAGTCATGTTTAAATTGCTTTTTACCAATGGTTTTCATGAAGTAGCTATCCCTTGGAACAACCCGAGGAGAGTTTTAAACTGTGTGCTGGTAGCTGTTCCCTACCCCAATGGTTTTGAATCACTGGTCTTGAGTGAAACTTCGACATTGGTCTTTTTAAACTGCTCTCCAGAAAATTCTCATGTGCAGCCAGATTAGAGCCACTGCTTTCTGAAAATCACAACTGCAAACAACCTTTGAAATCTGTATGTTGTGTATGGGGTACACACATTGCAACTGTGTACACCGCAGTAAGTCAACTGGTTTTATACCTGCGTGTGTTTTTTTATTTTTTTTATTATTAGTTTCAGAGGTAGAGTTCAGTGATTCATCAGTTGCATGTAACACCCAGTGCTCACTCCATCATGTGCCCTTCTTAATGCCCATCACCCAGTTGTTACCCCATCCCCCTACCCACCGCCCCTCCAGCAACCCTCAGTTTGTTCCGTAGAGTTAAGAGTCTCTTATGGTTTGTCTCTCCCTCTCTGATTTCATCTTATTTTATTTTTCCCTCTCTTCCCCTATGATCTTCTATTTTGTTTCTTAAATTCCACATATGAGTGAAATCATATGATAATTATCTTTCTCTGATTGACTTATTTTGCTTAGCATAATACCTTCTAGTTCCATCCACATCATTCCAAATGGTAAGATTAAGATTTCTTTTTTTTTTTTGATACTTGCCTGTCTTTTAAATAGAATTTGTGCTCTTTCTATCAGAGATAATTTAGCCCATGACAAATAATCTTTGACAAGCCTCACATTCTCTTCTGTGTGATTTCGAGTGTCTGTGTGTGTCTCTATCTCCCCTCCACTCCCGCCCCTCCAGAGATGCAAACCTAACTTTCGGTCCACACGGTCTTTTAGAGACTGAAAACCTCCCCTGCAGTTCAGACTGCCCTGGTGGACTGGCTTCTGGAACACATACATTATCCTCCGTTTGAATGAGTATGATACTCTTGCCCTCCTCAACCTCAGCAGGGGGTAGTCACCAAAATGTGAGCCCTTGCAAAACAACAACAACTCCCAGTTTTCCAAACTGGTCCTTGTCCAGTATCCTCCGTTTCAGGAAATGGCCCCCCCAGATCTACTCTCTTATTAAACCAGTAACTTGGACTCAACCTTGATTCTTTCCTTCCCATCATCCCTCACACCTAATTCCTTGCACTCGCCCTCACCTTTAATCAACTCAGCGTCCAGGAGGGAACTCCCGGTCACCAGCTTTTCACCCCGCCCACAGCCACCTGCCAGCGCCCAGCCAGCTCCCAGCCCTCAAGGCAGTCGCACCTCCACGCTGCGGTGCCTCCCAAATGCATTAGCCTCCCTCTCCGCTTTCACCCACTCGAGTCATTCCACACACCCAGCAGCCAGAGTAATCTTCCCACATGGTGGTTTATAAACCACTTTTCTGCTGAAAGCCTTTCGGTAGCTGCCCATTTCAAGTGGAGTAAAATCCAAACTCCTCAACCATCACCATGCGAACTGGCTGCTGCTGCTGTGTCCCAGCCGGGAGTTGTGTCCCTCTCCTCCTCCTCACCAGGATCCAGTCACACTAGTTGCTACCCATTCCCGGAGCATGACAGGCTCTGCCCTGCTCTGGGCTCTCTCTGGTGCCTTGCCCGGCTGCCTCCCTTATCCTGTCGCCCACTCCTTTCCACAAAGGTCCTCCCTGACGATTTTATCTCTGTTGCTGCATCTATGTATTTCCTCTTTAACAATTATCTACCTGTTTGTCTTCTCTCTCCCCCCAAACTCGAATTGAAGCTCCATGAGGAAAGGACTTTCTCTGATTCACAGCTGTGTTCCCAGCCCCTAAGAGCATACCTGGCACGCAGTAGGAACACTCCAGATATTTGTGGAGTCATCGAATGAATGACTGGAAAGAGGAGCAGAAGGAAGGGACTGGGTGATCCGTATCAGAGGTAATGCAGCTCTGCAGGATTAAGGGTTGATTGCAGCTTTGGAGAAAAGGCATGTCAGCTTTCACTTAATGTGTCCACTGTGACCATTAGCTTTTGCTGACACAATTATCACTCAAGTCCTTCTCATAATGTGCACCAATTAGGACTCTGGTTACAAATACAAAAACCCACTTAAGCTAACAAACCAAAACAAGAATCCATGAGAGGGCTTTCCGTCTGCCTTATGGAACCTAAGCCCTGAACACAGAAAGGGACTAAAATCAGGAAACTGAAGTCTCTGGAAAGCTGGGGGTATTTCTCTTTCTTCTCTCTCTCTCCCTCCCTCCTGCTTTTCTCAGCACAACCATTTCTTTCTTCTCTCTCTGCATATCAGCTTTCTGCACACCTGCCACTCATGGTTTCTGAGCTTTTATATCTGTGCTGTGCTAGAACCCACATGGGGGTTGGGTCTCACGGAACTGAACCTTCACGTTGCCCATTGCCCGAGAGAGATTCTGATTGCCCTAGCTTGGGTTAGGCCTCAACCCCAGACAGCTTCCTGGAGGCAATGAGATAGAAATACGCATACAAACACTCCCTCCAAGGGATATCACCTTGAAATGCCCCAAGAGTGAAGGAGTTTAAAGGGACAACTCCTGGTGACGAGGGGAATCACTGGCTTCTTGGCTAGGGAGCCACCTCAAGTTATCTACTAGGTCATGCTCCTCCCCTCCGGGGGGCTGTCTTTCTACTTGCTCCTTACACCTAGTTTACCTCTGGAGAGTCCAGGCTTTGGGCTGACTCTTTAATTCCTGGAAGCTTCTAGACATTCACGTGGCATAGTATGGGAGAGAAGGGAAGAAGAGAAGCACTTTTATGCTACAGAAGGAGATTGAGATCAAGAAAAGAGTATTTTAGGCATCAAAGCATGACAAATTATTTCTTAGAGCAGAATTAGATTAAGAAAAGAATAAGTGCATATTAAGTATGAAAGCTTGATGGATTATTTTCAGTTGTTGCCTTTGAGTCATTTGTTCCAACCTAATGACTCAGCCACTAGGAGATTCTTTTGTTATATGATCAATCTTATCTTCTTGCTCATATGGCAAGTTCAAAAGATAATATAGTTCTGATTAAATGTTGCATTGATGAAGCAGCCTGTTTCTTAGTCCTTATGCTCACTTTCGTGAAGCATTGTCTTCCAACAGTGACATGTGAATCTATAGTAACAGACCCATCAATATATTTGAATAAAAAATAAATGGTTGAATTTGGGTGTAGGATTTTGAGTTTTTATGGAACAATGTCATATAAGATAAACAAGCGACATATTTAGGAAAATCTTCCTTAAAGGCTATATGATATATTGGTTAATATTCTGGCTCTATGGCCTAAGGATTCATACCCTGGTTTTTGCTGCTTATCTAGTTGTATGATTGTCAACAAAATATTTGTTTTTTAAGGGATTTTTTTATTTACTTAAAAGAGAGAGAGAGAGCATGAGCAGGGGGAGTGGCAGAGAGAGAGAGGAGAAGCAGACTCTCCACTGGACAGGGAGCCCAACACGGAGCTGGATCCCAGGACCCTGAGATCATGACCTGAGCCCAAGGCAGACATTGGACTGAGCCACCCAGGTGACCCTAACTTCTTATTGTAAAATAGGAATAGTAACAGCACTTGCCTCTGAAGAGCTGGGTAAGGCTTACTTGCATGAATGGATTGTATCAGTTAGGGATTGTACTGGACTGCAAACAACAGAATCCGTGACTAAACTGTAGCTTCAACATCACTATATTGCACACCTGAAACTAATAGAGCACAATATATTAACTGTAGTGGAATTAAAATAAAAATAAATAGTAGCTCCAGCAGACCAGCTGATTCATTTTTCTCACTCACTAGGAAGCCCAGGGTAGATAGTTGCTGGCCTTGGGTACAGGGCTCACAGATTTTGGAGGTGAGGTCTTTGGTTCCTGTGATCTTTCTCTCATGATCCCAAGATGGCTACTGTGGCCTCGGCCATCACACCCATAACCTTAACAGCAAAAAGGAGGAAAGAGTAGTGATTGAATCAAGAGAGCAAAAACTTTCCCACATGTTTAAGTCAGCGCAGGCTAAGTGCTATGACGAAAAAAAAAAAAACCCACTTATCAGTGGATTAACATGATGGGCATTTACTTCTCATCCTTGCCAAGGTCAGTTGATAGTGGAGGGTAGGGGCTAGGGGAAAAGGATAGGTTGCCGCTTGGCTCAGTGCAGTCACGTAAGAACCCATTTAGAATATGGGGCTTCCAGGGTCACACTAGGCACGAAATTCTGCCGGCAGAAGAGGGAAGATAGAGCGTGGGGAAGTGTGTAGAAAGGCTTATGGATCAGGTCTAGAATTGAAGTACTAGACTTTTGTTCACATTTTATTGGCCAGATTTCAGTTGCCTGGGTGCACAGAAATGTAAAGGGATCCAGAAAATATAGACCCTCAATGAACAATTCCTCCCAGCAACATCTCGAGGCCATGGAAGGGGAGCATGGACCTCTGCAGGGAGAGCTATCTCTGCCACACTGGAGATCCATAGCAACTCCTACATAAATTGTGTTGCCTAGAATTGTGGTACTTGATCACCACTGCTGGCAATAAAGGCAGGGAAATGTAGTCTTCAGCCAGCACGGTCACAACCCTGGACAGCTTAGATTTCTTTTAATAAGGAAGAAGATACTGTGTAGGCAACTATCAGTGTCTGCCTCCTGTGAGAAAAGTACTTAACACAATGCCTGGCACTTCATAGTCAGGGAATGCTAGCTACTGTCACTGCTAGGATATCTTCCTTAGGGAAAGATGAGCTATGTGGCATAGCTGTATCTCCTGCTGTAAATAACTTGCTTGGCATTCTGGTTTACTGAGCACTGAAACTAGAGTCAGAAAGCCTGGATTTATTTTAATTATTTTAAAATATTTTATTTATTTATTCATGGGGCGGGGGGCAGAGACACAGGCCGAGGGAGAAGCAGGCTCCATGCAGGGAGCCCGATGTGGGACTCTGTGGGACTCGATCCCGGTCTCCAGGATCACACCCCAGGCAGAAGGCAGCGCTAAACCACTGAGCCACCCGGGCTGCCCAGAAAGCCTGGATTTAAATCCTGGGATGGTGACTTCCCATCTTCTCTGAACCTCAGGTTTTTAAAAAAATATTTTATTTATTTGAAAGAGAGAGAGAATGAGCAGGGGGGAGAGGCAGAGGTAGAAGGAGAAGCAGATCCCCTGCTGATCAGGGAGCCCGATGCAGGACTCAATCCCAGGACCCTGAGATCATGACCTGAGCCGAAGGCAGATCCTTCACCAACTGAGCCACCCAGGCACCCCTGAGCCTCAGGTTTTTGATGGAAAAAATGGGAAGGCTTAGACCTACCTCACATGCTTGTTGTGTGAATCAGCTTAGACATTCTAAGAGCTTAGACATGGGCTAAGAGCATTCTTTCTTACCTACTACGTACACGATAGTAAAACCAAATCTCAAATGGAAGCAACCTAAATGCCCATTATATCAGTTTCCTAGGGCTCCCATGATAAAGTACCACAAACTGTGTGGCTTAAAATTAAGGAATTTATTCTCTCATGGTTCCGGAGGCTAATAAAAGTCTGACATCAAGGTGATGCCAGGGCCAGGCTCCCTTGCAAGACCCTAGGGGAGAATCCTTCCTTGCCTCTTCCAATTTCTGATGGGGGCTTGGTGTTCCTTGGCTTTCCACTACATCACTGCACTCCTGCCTCTGCCTTCACACAGTGTTGTCCTTGGCATGCATGCCTCCATGTCTCTTCTCATATTGGATGAAAGGCCCATCCTAGCGCAGTACAGCCTCATCCTAACTCATTATATCTGCCATGACCCTGCTTCCACATCAGGTCACACTCTGAGGTTCTGGGGGTTAGGACTTCCACACCTCGCTGGGGGAAGGGGGGACACAATTCAACCCAAATGTAATTAATGTTCCTTATGTGATGAATGAATAAACAAAATGTGGTATATCCATATAATGGAATAATCTCTGGCAATAAAAAGGAATGAAGTGTGGATGCATGCCACAACGTAGATGAATCTTGAAAAAAGAAAGCCAAGTGAGAGAGGCCAGACATAAAAGGTTGCATATTATATCATTCCATTTACATGCACTGTCCCCATTAGGTAAAAAAAAAAAATAGAAAGTAAATTAGGGGATTGTTCAGGGCTGGGGGAGGGCTGGAGTGGGGGAGCAGATTGCCAAAGAGTATGAGTTTCTTTCTAGGAGGGACAAAAATGTTTTGAAATTGACAACGGTGACAGTGGTACAAAGAAAGCCAGCAAAGGAAATTCTGGCATTTTTAGTAAGTTTGGGACTCTACTTCAATAAATGACACTTCCAGGGTCCTGAAAGAGCCTATCCATGTGACCCTGCAAATGCTGCTGGAAAGCTGAAAGGAGTCCTGGGTTGGGCAGAAAAAGGTAAGACTCTCGTGGGAGGAGGAGATGGAGCTAGCCAAGTGGATTGGTGAGAACTGACACCCACTGGCCTCTAATTCCAGCTCTGTGCTCCACAGCTGGGAGTGTCCCTAACTAGGGATGGAATGTGCTTCTTGATCTGTAGCAAGGCTACACCCGGTAGCTTAGCCCAGCCTGTGGCTGTCTGTGCCATTGACAGGAGCAACCTCATGGTTTTCTCTTCCCTGCTCTCCTCAAACCTAAATTTACACATAAGCGTCCTCTTTCCAGGTCACCTTCGGCCAGCCATTCAAGACCGTGTTGTGAAAATGTCCATGGGACGATGCCTGCAATGTCACAAAAGGATACTAAAATTTTGAGTGATCCACTTATCTATCCCAGAGCACCTAAATATCCCAAGTCCATTTCATCCTCCAGATCGGAGGCAGAGAGAGAAGGCAACTGAGAGCCGCTATTTGGATGTTGGGTGCTGCCCCATTCCTGGCCCCGGGGCCAGGGGCTGCAGGACATACAGAGACGGGGGACACCAGAACCTGCTCTCAGGGATCCCTGAATCTGCTTGATGACAGTGTGGGCAGTCTATAACTCCAGCTGCCTCCAGAAGCCCTCCGCAAGGGGACATCCCTCACCCTGCCCCCCTCCCCGGATCTTTTTTTTCTTTTTTTTAAGATTTTATTTATTTACTCATGAGAGGCACAGAGAGGCAGAGACACAGGCAGAGGGAGAAGCAGGCTCCATGCAGGGAGCCCGGTGCGGGACTCGACCCCAGGACTCTGGGATCACGCTCTGGACCAAAGGCAGACGCTGAACTACTGAGCCACCCAGGTGCCCCCCCCCCCCGGAGGGAGGGCCTTCAAAGATCTCTCCACTTTCTCTAGGTGCAGTATTCCAAGGCAAGTTTCTCCAACTCTCTCTTCATCTCTCCCTGCCTCAGACCTCCACCTTTCAACAAGTAATACTGCTTTGTGAGGCGGCTCTTTCTCGCCTCCCCTCCGCCCCCAAATCAGCGGGGCCATTTCTTCGGTTTCCAGTCACCCCGAGGTGAAATACAAACGTCTGTTACGTTAACAGGAAGAAAATGGAACTGAGAGAAAGTTTGCCTAATTTGTAAAAATAAAAATGAGTTTCGATCCCGGTAGCTTATGTAGTATTCTCGTAAGGACCGGGTTTACATCGATCATCTTTTCCATGGCAGTCAAGTGTGGAATGTGGTAAAGTTAGAAATGTAATTGTGTAGACATAAAAAATTGCATCTCTATAACCATCATCGGGACACTTTTCTCAAGATGCTATCTTGGTGTCCTTCAGAGCAATAACTCTATCAATTGAGAATGTAACAGAAGCAACTTAAATGTTATGCCTCGTTTACTTCTGGTAAGGCTAATGTGCTTCAAAGCCAGACTATTACTCATGACATCAGGTACTCTCGGAGAGGCTGGAAGCGCTTCAAGACCATTAAAATAAAATGCCAGCCATTCCTGCTGTTCAAATATTCTTCGACTTCTAATTTAAGGCACCAACATCTAAGAATGTAATTGTGTTATTCTCTCTGATAGCTGGAATCTATCTAAGCCAAATGCCGGGGAATTATGGACTATTGGGGCTACAGGAGTCCAGAAGACAAATGAGGTGGGGAAAACGTGTTATTTTGTACTGGCACGTTCAACATTTGTGCTCCGTTACCGTTTACGTGTTAAAATGTATTCAAAGACTAAAGTGCCTGAATTGTCTTTCCTCGGCTGAATTGCAGAAGAGGTTGGGGAAATGCATAAAGCACCTCGAGATCTAAACTCAGAAATCTGAAAGAGAGAGACTCACCCACCTGTACTCAGAATTATTTTCCACACTAAATTTTCTCTAGAGTTGATCATCCGTTTTCGAAGTAGGAAGTTGTCACCTTGATAAAGCAGTCCCTGCAGCAGCCCCCTCCCCGGCCCCAGAACTCAGCAGATGTGTCCCTGATAAGCAGGTGGACCACGGGCTGAAAAAGGCCACTGGATCAGAAAAGGGCAATTTTAAAAGCTGGTGCTGGGAGAGGTGATGCTTCCCCATCACATGAGTAAATTCTTTCGGTTTAATGCCTGCCTTGGGAGGGGCACGCTTTAGGCTCAGAGACCCCATCGGCACATCGGGGCTTTGACTGGGACACGATGCCAATTCAAACTGTCACACAGTACAGGGAGGGGAGAAAAGCCTAAATCAGCTTCTATTCTTTAATAGAAAGCAATACTGTAGTTTAAATTAGCAAGGCACTGCTGAACCACTATTTAAAATGCGTTTGCGCTGACATCCCAAGAAAGGGTTTTTTTTTTTCTTGTTTAATTGCACTGTCAGTGTGGAACGCTTTCACTTAAAACCATTCTGAGGTAGACCTTTTAATAGAAAGTGACAATTTAAATTGCCATGATAGCAGCGTAAATGGTGCTTAAAGTCATTACTAAACTCATGTCGCACTTGGCTCCAGACCAGTTTGTTAAAGCTGAAGAAAAGGTGTTGGGGGCAGGGAGGAAAGTAACTCCATGGTGAATCATTAATTCCTTTTATATTCACTGTAATAACATTAGCTGTGGTGAAGTCATCTGGCTCCCACTGCATGTCATGTACATTGCTATTGAATTCCACGTTGTTCCATTCCAGCGTCGTCCTCAGTGGTGCCTGTTACCGAGGAAGGGCTCCAGTCCCCCACTGACTTCTCCGCAGCCACTGTGCTCCCTCGTCCTCATCCCATGGGCCAGAGGAGGACCAGGGGCTTCCATTTGCTGGTTGGAATTCAGAAGCGAAAGCTCTAGATTTATCTAGCTCCTTTCTACTCTGCCTTAAGTTGCTCAGGTTCTCCAGGTAAAGTCCTGGGGCATGACAGCTTCCGAGGAGGAGCGCTGTCCCCAGAGTCAAAGGTGTCATTCACTGTGAGTGGAGGTCAAGGCCGCTTGAGGGGTGCCAGCGGCCAAACATCATTGGTTTGACCCAAAGGACTGGTTGGCTAAGCCAGTGAGTGAGGCCACACCTAGGGCCCCAGAGAGGGCAGCACGGTGGAATCTACTGGAGCCCAGCGCGGAAAGGTGCTCACTAGGGGGTTAAGGTTGGGTTTAGAGCAAGGGGGACAAAAGAAGGAAGAGACGGCAACACAGAAGCCTGTGTGTGGGATTCAGATGCACTCAGCCACCTCCACAGTCTCTCACTTGGCTGTCTCTGCTCTTTTTTCTTTTTTAAGGATTTTATTTATTTATTCATGAGAGACACAGAGAGAGAAGCAGAGACATAGGCCAAGGGCTCCTCCCCATGAGGAGCCCGATGCAGGACTCGATCCCAGGACCTGGGATCACGCCCTGAGCCAAAGGTAGATGCTCAACCTCTGAGCCACCCACGCGTCCCAGCTGCCTCCATTCTGAAACAGAACCACTTCAAAGTGAATTAATCATTTGGTTGTTTGGGCACAATTGGTAAACTAGTTGATTATAGAATTACCAGGTAAACATTAGCAGCACATTCCTTCTTATGTAAAAATTACCTCAGAGAACTAACAATTGTAAATGAGCTCCCAGCAGAGAAACAGACTTCATGTTCTAAACTTAAAACACTGTATTTAGAACAGAGTTTCTGAGTAAGTTTCCTGAAGTCATACAATTTAAAGGCTCTAGGAATGACTCGACACCCTTCACATTTTTCCTAAAGCAGACATTTAAAATTTCTGAAATTTCCATCACTTAAAATGGGAAGTGACCACAGTGATCCTCCAGGGCATGATATTAGGGTCTTAACTGAGAGGGTTGGGGATGGGTCACAGAGAGACCATGAAAACCATACACAGATTTTTGCGTAGGAGAGAGTTCATTTCTTTCATCTGAATTTCAAAGCACTTTGCAAAGCAAAAAATAGTTAAGAACCATTAATCCAATCTTATGTCACTAAAAACCAAAAAACAGACGCCCAGAGAGGTGCTTGACTTCCCCGAGTCATACTGGTAGCCACTGGTCAGTCTACAGAATCTCAGTCTCCAACTCCCAATCCAAAATTGCCTTTTTAATTTTTTACGATTCTTCTGTCTTTTGCAAAACAATGGATACAGCACTGCTGTGCTTTTCGGAAAGCTGCTCTCTTGACAACCTCAACTCCCTGGAACACAACTGTCCCTGGCAGAGGCAAGAGGGGCCTCAGAGCCCCTGAAATTATTGTCATGATGTTCATGCATTTTGGTCTGTGGAAGAAGGACCCGAGAGACCACTGATTTCTTTATGCCATTTATTTGTTCATTTAACAAAGATTTATTGAGCTAAATATTTATCAGTGCTTTAGTTATACATACTTCTGACAAAGTTTGTTACCCACTTTTAGGGAAAATAACAGGAAGTTAGCTGAAAAAGGACTGCAAAAGGCAAAGAAATTGATCCAGAATTATGAGATACTCACTCCTGGCCTGACAGCAAAGAAAAAGCAAGAACATCCACTTCTGGAGCAGTGAGGGCTCGGAGCCATGAGGCAGGCAGTAAAGAATTTCTCACACAGTCTGACTGTGAACGTAGGGTTGGGCAGACTTTGCTTTAGAAAGCACTTCGTTTAAAGGGTTAAAATGTATGCCATGTGATGAAAACTGTCATCTACACAAAAACTTGTACGCACATGGTCACAGCAGCACCATTCACAACAGCCACAAGGTGGAAACAATGCAGAAATCCACTCACAGATGAGTGTGGTCTATCCATACAATGGAATATTATTTGGCCACCAAAAGGAATGAAGTGCTGACACACGCTACAACACAGATGAACTTCAAACAGGTTACATGAGTGAAAGAAATCAGTCACCGAGGGCCACGTACTCTGATTGCATTTATACGAACCGTTCAGAATAGGCACCTCTATGGAGGCTGAAAGATTAATTGTTCCAAGGACTGGGAAGGATGGGGTGGCGGGAGGGAGAAGGATGCTAACCAGGGGATACATGGTTTCTTTTTGAGGTGATTCGTATGTTCTAAAACTGACTGGTAATGATTACACATATCAGGATATATTAAAAACCACTGAATTATATACTTTTTTAAAGTGGACTCGAACTCACAACCCTGAGATCAAGACCTGAGCTGATAGCAAGAGTTGGACACTTAACCAACTGAGCCCTCCCAGTGCCCCCAAACTATTGAATTGTACACTGTGAATGGGTCAATTGTATGCTGTGTGAATTATATCTCAATAAAGCTGCTATTTTTAAAATGGACACCATATGAAGGCTTAAAGCCTAAGCTCTAGCCTTGTGGAAAATTGCTTTTTCCTTTGGAGCCAAATTCTGAGACGTCACTTGTCCTGGAGAAGGGGTAATACATGAGGCTAATTCACACCAGGTTCTTAGTGCGTCTGCTTTTGTTATAGTAACAAAAGCTGCAGAAAAATCCATAGAACCCAGAATGTCACAGGAAATATCAAAGCAGGGAGGCAAGAGAAGAGGTGGAAGGAAAAATACACACGACACACATAGAGCAGTGTTCTGTCAGAGAAGAAACTTGGGTTTGGGACTCAGCTGGCTCGTCAGTCATCTCAGCCACCTTAGGGAAGATGATTCTCAAAAGGGGGGGAAATCTATGATATAAATAAGCTTACTGTGCTTTGAAAGGCTAAGTCTTATCCGAGCAAACTAACTGCTGGTATCCAGAAAATGGAGCAGTCTCGTGTGTTTAAGGGTCAAAGGAGAGAAAGTGCCTGGTAGGATGGGGGGAAAATGCAGAAGACAAGCTCAGAGTCTTGAGAGAAGCTATGGCCTGTCTGTTGCCTTTGGGGGACATCAGAGGAGCCCTTTGGCCCCGTGGCCACCCCGAAAGCTAGATAAAGGGTATCAGCCGTGAGTGTCACAGAGTGTGGACACCTACGCCTGGACGCAGAGACCTGTGACCAATGGAAGCCTGTGTGGCCCGAGCCAAGTAGCCCGAGGTGAGCAAATCACTGAGGAAGCACAACACACCAAGCTGGGCCCAGGAAATGCCACAGCGGTGAGGCCAACAGCACTGGTGCTCCTCTTGACAGCAGGAGGCAGCATGTAGCCTGGTGGCAGTGCCAGTGAACTAGAATCTTCCCTTGGGACACTGTGAGGCCTGCAATGTCCTCAGGCCACCTGGAGGGCCAGGGAGGGCCAGCACATTTGACACTGGATTTCCTCTCCACCTGGCACATGGGGTCCTGAATCCATCTTAACTGCATTTGGAAATAAAAAGAGACTTCACGTGCTCAAATCCTTAAGTTTGTGGGCAAATTCATGCCGGTTACAACGAAATATGCTCTAGAAGCTATAGAGAACTTTGGAATTATGGTGTATCTTCATGAGCATGAGCTCATATGGTCCTCACGACGTCCTGTGAGCAGGTTCACATTATCCTCCCCATTTGTCAGGTGAAGAAATGGAGGCTTGGTGAAGCCAAATGAATTGCCCGATATCCCATAATTAATAAGGACTGAAGCTCTGGCTACCGTTAGGTATTTTGATCCTTAGTCTGGTGGGCCTATCAAAAAAAAATTTTTTTTCAAAGAAAGGAGAATTTATAAGCTCCCCCAAATTTCAGAATTTTCTGGCTCTGGATCAGAAGCAATGATCATAGTCCAGGGCCACGTTCCTAAGTAACTTCAGTTAGGCCCCAGCTGCTTTTCTTGCTTTTCTCCACGCCGCTGGCTCTGAGAAAACCTCCCTGTGCACAGCTGTGCTCTCCAGCTGCTCCTAAGGGGGGCCCAGCCCTGCAGTGTCTCCTGCCCAGATCCGTACGCCCTGACCAAATCCTGCCACGTCCGCCTACCACTCCAATCGCTTCGGAACTCACCATGTCACAGACATGTGGACACTGCTTTGTCAGGATGTCTCCAATATTACTGCCGCCTCGCTCTGTTCATCATGTGGGTCTTTGGCATCCGTTCTGTGTTCCTAACTGGAGTGGAAGCGCTGAGATCAGGGGCCAGGTTTCACCTGCTCGTGATTCGCAGCAGCATCCGGGGCATGGAAGGAGCCACTGAACTGCTTTGACTGAAGTTTATTCTTTCTCTCAAACACATAGCGCATGCTTAGCAAATATTTGTTAATTGCCTGGTTGGCAAATTTACGATTTTCTGGTCAAGTCCTATACAAAACCATAAGGATCCTCAGCACCTCTGCCCACCCTGACCCTTACAAACCTATTTCCTCAGCCAGTAACAGGCTGAGGACACCTTCTTCCTAGAGAGTCATGGTTAAGAGCAGGGGTCCTGGGGCCCTTGGTCCAACCCTCAGTAGTGCTGTGTGAGCTCCAAGCTCTCAGCTGCTTGCTTCCTGCCTGTGAACTGGGGAGGAGGAAGACACTAACAGTTCTTACCATTTAGGGTTGTTACGGGAATTAAGTCAGTTAAGATGTGCTGTGACTGGAGCACAGATCCGCGCTGGATAAAATGCAGCCTCTTAAGATTACAAGTTGGAATGACACCTGCCCTGCCCCGATGGCAGATCCAGTCCAGCCACACTCAGGGGGCTTCTCTCACTCCCGTTCATTGAGCTGGGAATAGATAAAAGCCAATTCTAAAATTGCCCCCCCCCCCAAAAAAAAAGAAGATAGCAGAGTTTAGCAGTTGTTTTTCTGGGAATACTCCCCTCCCTCTTCAAAACGGGCCTTTAAAAAAGGGAATATGCTGTGACTCAGTTGAGCTATTAGAGTCACAATGGGTCATGGCATGCTTCATGTCGGGGCAGCAAATCGTGTCAGCCTGGCAAGGGCACTGGGCATTCTCTTGTGCCACCGAATTGCTGAAAGTTTCACAGGCTTGGGTAGGTGCCATTTCAGGGGCCACTTCCCTATCAGTCATCCACTCAATCAATGATTCATACATTGATTTATTCACTTATTCATTAGTTTATTTTTTTTATTCATTAGTTTAACTAATATTTCTTGAGCACTACATAGAAGACAGAGGCTAAAATGTATTTTCTCATTTTTCTTATATATGTGACTTTGATCTTCTGGAATCCCCAAACGGATACACTTACAAAGGAGTTTACATCCTAGTCATTTACAGGCAACACATAAATGAGTAAAATATGTAGTATGCTTAGATAGTGACATGTCCTAAGAAAAAATAAAGCAGGGAAAGGGGAATAGGAGATGTCAGGAGATAAAATATTGAAATTGTAGTTAACTTGGCCAGGGAACCAAAACCAGTATTCCTCAAGGTTCTCCAGAGAAACAGAACCAACAGGATGGAGAGAGAAGGAAGAGGAGAGTTTAAGGAACTGGCTCACGTGATTACAGGGCTGGCAGGTCTGAAATCCGCAGGGCAGGCCAGCAGGCTGGAGGCCCAGGGAAGAGTTGATGTTGCAGTTTTGAGGCCAAATGCAGTCTGGAGGCAGCTTTCCTTTTCCTGGGAGGACCCCAGTCGTTTTCACTTAAGGCCTTCAATTGATTGAACGAGGCCCACCCTGCTGGAGGAGGTCATCCAGAGGACATGACCGCCAGGTGACCCTCAAGCGGGCTCCCTCCCCTGTCCTTGGAATGTTCGGTCTGCTTACGGGTCCCAGTTTCAAGGGCACACCCTTGAAAGGGTAAGGTGTTTCCGAGCCCGTCTGGACTGGATACGTGGCTGAGTCCCATTAAAGCCTCTACATCAACTCCTAAGATTCTGGCGGGGGGTGTGGAGATCTCGTCCTGCAGCGCCCCAGCCAAGCCTCCTAGGCTCCCCTTGCTTATTAGACCTGCCACCCAGACCTGGAACGGCCGACCTCTTTCTCCTGTCTCCCGTCGCCCCCTCACGCAGGGGCCACTTTGCACACCAACAGCACTCACATTGTGGAGGGTGATCTGCTCCGCTCAGTCTGCTGAGAAGGGGGCTTTTGAGAAAAAAAAAATCAGAAAGGGGGTGAGCCACACAAGTAAATTCCAGGAAGGAGAAAAACGGAGTGAGCAGGAGGCACAAAGGTTTGGAGTGGCAATATGCCTGGAGGCGAGCAAACAGGGGGAAGAGGAAGGGAGAAGGGACCAGAAGGCCAAGGGGCAGAACTCGTGGGGCCTCGGAGTTCTTCTGGGTAAAAGGGTAGGGAGGGTTTCAACAAAGGATGATGGATCTGCCTTCGATTTTTTTTTTTTTTTTTTAGATACTCATGAGAGAGGCGCAGAGAGAGGCAGAGGGAGAAGCAGTCTCCTTGCAGGGAGCCCGATGCGGGACTCGATCCCGGGACTCCAGGCTCACGCCCTGAGCCGAAGGCAGCCGCTCAACCACTGAGCCACCCAGGCGCCCCTGACTTCGATTTTCACAAGATCACGGGCTAGTGTGTTGAGGACGAAGAGCCGCTGGGAGGCCGCTTCAGTAAGCCAGGAGACGTGGCAGGGGCTCGGATCAGCCTGGTCGCGGTCGGGGGAAGGAGAAAGGCCAAGGAGAAGGCCTCAAATTCTGTGCGGTGTGGAGGTGGAGCCCAGAACGGACATGGCAGACTGGATGTGGTTGTGAGAGAAGGGAGGGAGTGGAGGGAGACACGGAGGTTTTTGGCTTGAACCACTGGAGCTGCCATTCACCGACATGGGGAGGTTTGCAGGAGTAGCTTGGAGTGGGGTGTTGTATGGCAGAGACTCTGTCTGGGACAAATAATGGGGGTGCCCACCAGTGGAGATGGAGGCAGTTGGCTGTGCAGGGCCGCAGTCTGGGAGGGAGGCCCAGGTTGGAGGCATCGGTTGGAGAGTTAGCAGCATATGGACGAGGTTCAGAGCCCTGGGATAGCTCATGAAATCCCCCGGAAAGTGAGAACAGATGCCGGAGAGGTCCGGGGATTGAACTGTGGGCCCCTCGGACACTCGGAAGTTGGGAAGCTGAAGAGAAGCCCACAAACGACGGGATGAGAAAGTGTCATCGAAAAAGAGAAGACGAGGGGGATCCCTGGGTGGCTCCGTGGTTTGGCGCCTGCCTTCGGCCCAGGGCGTGGTCCTGGAGACCCGGGGTCGGGTCGCGTCGGGCTCCCTGCGTGGGGCCTGCCTCTCCCTCTGCCTGTGTCTCTGCCTCTCTCTCTCCGTCTCTCCTGAATAAATAAATAAAATATTTTTAAAAAATACGAAAGAGATGAGTGGGGTATTGTGGGAGCCAAGGAAGAAAGTGTCTCAAGGAGAAAGTGTTCAACGTGTCAAATGCCACTGCTGAGGACTGAAAAGTGACCACTGGACTTGGCAGCTGGGGTCATTTGTGACCAGGGCAGTTTTGGTAGAGAGATGGGGACAAAACTGATTGGGTGGGCTCTTGGAAGAACAGAAGCCCGGATCCCAGAGACCACGAATGGCTGCCACGCTAGTAGTTGGTAGAGAAGAAGTAACAGCACATGTATATGCTGATGGGAAAGGCCCAGGAGGAGGAAGCTGCTGAGGCAGTGAAGAGAGAAGAGCGCCATGGCCATGGCCTTGAGTGGGATGGAGTCTAGTGCGCAGGTGCAGGGACTGTTCCCAGCCAGGAGCATGAACAAGTCATCCGTCTGATTGGAGGGGACGTAGATGCAGGTGGAGGGTGGCTGTGGGGCCGGGAACGTGTGGAACTTCTCTTCTAATCCTTTCAATGTTGCTTAGTGAACTAGGAAGCTAGGTCGAGCTCAGGTGACAGTGAACATGGGCGGAGGGAGAAAAGAAATTGAGACTTTGAAGACAGAGCTTTTTAATTTGCTACACTATTTTAAGGTTTATTTGAGAGAGAGGGAGAGAGCAGTCTCCCCACTGAACAGAGACACCACCCCCCAATGTGGGACTCAATGCCAGGACCCTGAGATCATGACCTGAGACAAAGGCAGATGCTTAACTGACTGAGCCACCCAGGTGCCCCTCACAGAGTTGTTTTTTAAAACAAAAACAGGGGGCAGCCCCGGTGGCTCAGCGGTTTAGCACCGCCTTCAGCCCAGGGCGTGATCCTGGAGACCCGGGGTCGAGTTCCCCCCCACCCTCAGGCTCCCTGCATGGAGCCTGCTTCTCCCTCCACCTGTGTCTCTGCCTCTCTCTCTCTCTCTGTCTAGGTCTATCATAAATAAATAAATCTTTTTTAAAAATGAAAAAAAAAATAAAACAAAAACCAATACTGAATTTTGCTGTAATTTCTATGAGTTGGAGGAAAGCCCATTGACCAGTAGTCAGAGCACAGGACACATAGAGCCTAGAGTGAGCTAACCCGAAGGCTTAAGTTTATAGAAACAGTGTCCACAGAATGGAGGGAAGGTAGAGCACAAAGGACCCTAAGATGCCTGCTGCGATACAGAAGGCACCCCAGAATGGACAAAGGGTACATCGGGTAACAATGGGGGATACCAGTGATTCACTGTGTTGGCTAGTGTTAGACCCCATTTTAAGGTCTCTCAATGCCTCCAGAAAATAACAGATGAAGAGCATTCCCTTCATCTTGAACATTTGCTCCCTTCAAAGGGAAGACGGGGGCAGCCCCGGTGGCGCAGCGGTTTGGCGCCGCCTGCAGCCTGGGGTGTGATCCTGGAGACCTGGGATCGAGTCCCACATCAGGCTCCCTGCATGGAACCTGCTTCTCCCTCTGCCTCTGTCTCTGCCTCTCTCTGTGTGTCTATGAATAAATAAATAAAATCTTTAAAAAAACAAAAACAAAGGGAAGACGGAGGTAGAGGGTCAAGCGGGGGCCCTCCTGCCTGCACCTCTGAGTGACAGCCACAGCCCCTCTGTGGACACTGAACACGGGGGTGGCCAGGGGACTGTTAGGGGGAGGGGGTGGGGGAGGCCCCATTCCAACTCCCTGCACTCCTGAGAAGTTTCCTGCATGAAGGCAGCCGTTCACCAATGTGGACTCTGGTGCAGCAGCATGAGTTTCACCCGGGAAACTGTTAGGAATGCAAATTCTCAGGCTCCCACTTGACACCTGCTACATGGGAGCCCCCGAGGAAAGGGCCCAACAAGCTGTATTCTAACCAGATCCTCTATGCCCACCAAAGTTCGAGAAACACTGCCTGAAAGCAGCCTGGAAGTTTTCTCTGCTCTTATCCACTAGTGCCACCTATTGGGCAAGCTCTTCAGATGCTGGGAGGTTAATATAAACACTGGAGAGTGTCCTTTTTCTTCTCATTTAAACAACTTTATAAACCAAAACCAAAAAGTGATGTTACGATCCTTGGCATTATGTAAACACTACTTTTACATGGCTGTGATGAATATATTGAGACTCTTATATTTTGTTTTACTTTTTTAAACATTTTTATTTATTTATGATAGTCACACACACAGAGAGAGAGAGAGGCAGAGACACAGGCAGAGGGAGAAGCAGGCTCCATGCACCAGGAGCCCGACGTGGGATTCGATCCCGGGTCTCCAGGATCGCGCCCTGCGCCAAAGGCAGGTGCTAAACAGCTGCACCACCCAGGGATCCCTGTTTTACTTTTTCATAAAACATTTTGTATTCCCTTTCCGTGTATTAGCCCAGTAAAACATATAGTCGTTATTTTTATTCTAATATTCCATCATAATAAAATTAGAATCACAGTGACATTTTTCGAATGTGATAAACTGGACGTATGGTCCGACTGAGCATAAATAAACAGATGGAGACAACGTGACCTAGTATTTGGATTAATACCATCCTGGGAAATCTCAGAAGTTTGTTACTATATCACAAATGAATCCATCATTTCTATGGTTTTAGGCCCTTGATCTCCTTACAGTTTTTAAGAGTTACAAATAATAAGTACCTTTGTATAATAAACTGGTTTCTGAAAGTTATTTCTTTGGGGTTATATCCATAAAGTAAAATTTCTAGCCCAAAAGGTATGATAATGTCAGAACATCATCCGAAGTACATTAAAAGAATATCTAGAAAAATCTCCAAATGTGTTAACAAAAGAATCATTAAGTCATGGTGCAGTCATCACACGGGCTTCTCTGCAGCTGTCATAAATCATGCTTACACCAAGCTTATAACACAGTGTCAGGGAATTTTGTCAATGTTCAGGCTTCCCAGTGTCATGGGAACACCCTTCCTACGTGGGTCCTGCCTCCCTGGTGGAAGCCGGGAAACTTGCTTTCTCAGCTTCCCTCGAATTGAGGTTCACACGTGACTTAGGGTTCCCCCATCCGACATACAGAAGTAAGACTGTGATTCAAACATGAGCAATGTAAAGGGTCGGGAAACATGTGGAATCCGCTTTCTGGTGAGGGGAGCATGGCCTCCAGCATTCAGAGGTCCCGTACCTGGTCCTCCCCATCGCAGGGGCGAGCTGTGGGTGCTTGCCTGGTGGCCTTCACTCAACACCCGGCCGGATGCTTTAACTACCGCCCCTGGCTGAGTAGCTTTTAAGCCCAACACTCTGGCCCTGTCAGAGATCTGGGAACTACTTGATTTTCTTTAATAAATTCCCTCTCTGCTTCTGTGCTTGCTTTAGTACTTCCACTATGGAACAAATCACCCTAAAACGTGGTGGATTTGGTGGCTTAAAGTGGAATTTCTCAGTCTCAGCACAGGCAACATTTGGGGCCAGATACATCTTTGCTGTGGGGAGCTGTTCTGTGTCCTGTTGGATGTTTAGCAGCACTCTTGGTCTCTACCCACCGGATGCCAGGAACACCTCCCTCCAAGTTGTGACAACCAAAAATAATGTCTTCAGACGTTGCCAAATGTCCTCTGGCGGCAAAATCTCCCCTCGCTGAGATTCACTGGCTTAAAAGAAAAGAGTATTAGAGAATGTCTTGGCTGGGAAGTTCTGGCTTGGGGAGTCTACTGCAGTTGCAGGCGGATGGTGGTTAGAGCTAGGGGCGGGCTGGGAATCTTTCCCTTCTCATGTAGTCTCAGGGCCTCTGCACGTGGTTTCTTTATATAGGCTAGTTTGGGCTTTTCACCACCCGATGACCTCAAACTATTTGAACCGCTTATGTGGAATCTTAGGGCTCCAAGTGGGTGTCCCAAAAGAACTGGGTAATGCCTTTTATGATCTAGCTTCAGAAATCACATTGTACCACTTCCACCATGGTCACAAGATTTAAGGGGAGGGGACAGAGACTCTGCCTCTTGATGGCAAGAGTGCCAGAGTTACACTGTAAGATCATGTGGGATGGGAGACGTTGGAAACTTTATCTGAAAAACATAATCTGTCACAGTGCTCTACAACATTACTCATCAGCAAAATGCAGCTGAAACCCACAGTGAGACACCACTGCATACCCACCAGAATGGCTAAAAATAAAAGGATTCATGGCACTAGGTTTTTACAAGGATATGGAGCAACTGGAACTGTTTCAGACATTACTGACAGGAATGTAAATTGGTACAACCAACTTTGGAAAAGTTGTCTGTATCCACTAAAGCTAAACATATGCCCAGTCTATGACCCAGAAATCACTTTCCGACGTTTGGAACCCAAGGGAAATGAATGTGTATGCTCAACAAAAGGCACAATCAAGGGTGTTTGTAAAAGCTTTATTCAGCATAATTAAAAACTGGAAATAATAAGGGCACCTGGGTGGTTCAGTGGTTGAGCGTCTGCCTTCGGCTCAGATCATGATCCCAGAGTCCCAGGATCGAGTCCCATGTCAGGCTTCCCGCAGGGAGCCTGCTTCTCCCTCTACCTATGTCTCTGCCCCTCTCTCTGTGTCTCTCATGATTAATAAACAAAATCTTTTTTTAAAAACTGGGGAAAAAAAGTCCGTCAGGAAAATGCATATATAAATTGTGATCTACTCATCCAATAGAATGTTACACCACAATATAAAAGGACAACTTATATACTCCACAAGGATGAATTTCATAGGCATTACGCTCAGCAAAGGAAGTCAGACACATACACATGGTGTAATTCCATTTATATAATGTCCCCAAACAGGAAAAGCTAGTCAGTGCTGATGGAAATCAGAGGAAATGGTTACCTCTAGTGGGGGGAGGGGACAAATAGCAACTGGAAAGAGACACAAAGAACTTCCACAAGGCTGGGGATCATCTATATTTCGATCTGGGTGCTGATTACACAAGTGGATACAGATGGAAGTTAATCGAGATACTTTGATTAGTGTATTAGTGCCCTGTAAGCTCTTTATTCCATCTCTCAATAAAAAGGAGACAGAAAGGACGCCTGGGTGGCTCAGTGGTTGAGGGTCTGCCTTCGGCTCAGGGCATGATCCCGGGGTCCTGGAATCAAGTCCCTCATGAGGTTCCCCCAGGGAGCCTACTTCTCCCTCTGCCTATGTCTCTGCCTCTCTCTCTCTGGGTCTCTCGAATAAATAAATAAAATGTTTTTTTTAAAAAAAAAAAAAGAAGTAAAATTCCTGTTCTGCTTAAAGTAGCCATTGGATTGTGTCAGTGACAATGTGGCCCTCACCACTGGAAGGTCGCGCCTCACGTGCAGCCACCATGTTCCTGGGTGGCCAGACCCTCTGCCCATGCAGCCCACTGGGAAACCATCTGTGCTCAGCAGCACCAGGAGAATATTCCTATAGAAGTCCACAACCAAGCACTGCAACCCCTCCAAAAATTAAAAACTGAGGAGCAAAACTATGTTGCTGTTGAACATATCGTTGATAATGGCCTGTACACAGCTGAAGGAGAAATGAGGGCGCGAGAAGGCTACATTGAGAAACTTTCCCAGAACACGGCACCAAAAGATAAAGGGACAAAACAGGATTATAAATGCACAGGGAGGAAAGATTCAGTAGTTACAAGGTTCCTCTTAAAGTTATTTCCAAAAGGAGATAAAGCAATGTTCAAAAAAATTTGTAATAATAGTCAAGAAATTTCCAGAATTGAACCTAAACACAAGTCCCTAGATTGAGAGAGACTCTGAGTGCATATCAGTATTTTAAAAAGGACGGGGGTATCCTTAGGTGGCTCAGCGGTTTAGTGCTGCCTTCAGCCCAGGGCCTGATCCTGGAGACCCGGGATCAAGTCCCACGTTGGGCTCCCTGCATGGAGCCTGCTTCTCCCTCTGCATGTGTCTCTGCCTCTCTCTCTCTCTCTCTCTCTCTCTCATGAATAAATTAATAAAATCTTAAAAAAATAAAAGAGAGGGGGAACTGGGTGGCTCAGTGGTTGAGCACCTGCCTTCGGCTCAGTTCATGATCCCGGGGTTGTGGAATCGAGTCCTGCATTAGGCTCCCCGTGGAGATCCTGCTTCTCCCTCTGCCTGTGTTCTGTCTCTCTCTCTCTCTGTCTCTCATGAATAAATAAATAAAATCTAAAAAAAAAAACACCTCACCACCCACATCTAGGCACTGTGACAAATTTTCAGAACAGAAGGACGGAGTGCCACCTGGAGCTGCTAGAACAAAAAGACGTGACAAGAACAAGAGTCAGATGTGCCATCAGCAAAACAGGGCCCAAACCACTGATAATTGCTGATGGACATGAAGTTATTGATACTTGGGAGATCCTTATGTCATTTTCTCTGCTTTTCTCTAAGATTCAACTTTTTACATAATAAAAAAGTTTCTTTTGTTACTTTTCCTTTTGTTGTTTAACAGAGGGGAAATAAACTTGAACTTTGAATCCGATATCCATTCATATTGTGGAAGATGAAGGCGAAATGAGAACATCTTCAGATTATAAGGACTTAAAAATATCATACTGGATGTTCCAAGAGAACTCCAACAAGGAGAAAAATGGGACTATAGCAAGTAATGGGACAAAAGGAACAATAGCAAACAAAGAAGTCGGTAAAATATGTGGTAAAACTAAATTATGATTGCTTATAAAAATCACGGTCTTTGGGGATCCCTGGGTGGCGCAGGCGCCTGCCTTTGGCCCAGGGCGCAATCCTAGAGACCCGGGATCGAATCCCACGTCAGGCTCCTGGTGCATGGAGCCTGCTTCTCCCTCTGCCTGTGTCTCTGCCCCTCTCTCTCTCTCTCTCTCTCTCTCTCTCTCTCTCTCCCTCTGTGACTATCATAAATAAATAAAAATTTAAAAAAAATTTTTTAAAAATCACAGTCTTTAACACCAAACCATAATTAAATTCAAGATACAAAAACATGGAAGTCACAGGAGAGCAAGGAAAGGGTAGAGTTTAGGGCAGTAAAACCTTCTAAGGGTCTAATTTTGTCCAGGCTGGTCATACAGAAGCAAACTGACCTTTAGCCGAGTGCTGCTCAAACTTTAATACATACATGAATCATCCGGGGATTTTGTTAAGGAGTATTTTTCTGATTCAGCAGGGCTCAGGTGGGCCTGGGATTCTGCATTTAAAACATCAACCACATTTTGATCAGCAAGGCTTTAGACTATTTTGTGGTTAAGGATGGTGTTGACTCAGGATGGGTATAGGCTAAACTTCATTCTGTTTCAAAAATGTAAAAATGATAGATGAGTGTTTCAGAAAATATTCAGGGAACATGATTTTTTAAATCACGGACCAAAAATGAAATGGAAACACACAGCTGTAAGTGTGGGCCCTGGAAGACCAGGAAGGACCTGATCCGGACAGTAAAGTCTGGGATTTCAACTCCAACCAAGGAATAAGGACCCACCCCCCTCCCTCCACCATTCACAGTAGGGGAACGGATGCACACCGAGCCCCCGCACCCCTGCTCCGTCTGCAGGCTGACCAAGTCCTCCGAAGCTGCTTGGGAGCAGAGCAGGGAAACAACCCACTCACTCGGGACAGGACAAGAAAGCCGAGATCTACACAACCAGCCAGCAGCTGTGCATTGGGTGTGAGCTCCCGGTTTGGAACTCTGATAGGCCTACAGGGCAAAAGCCCTGAGCCACTGACTTTGGTCCTCAAGGCACTGGGCTGAAGCAATCTTAACACTACTTTTCGGGGGGCACTGAGTGGGAGAGAAAACAAAACAAAACAAAAAAGCCTCCATAAAGATGAACATTCAAAAAAAAATTTACAAAGGCCACAATGAAACCCAGCACCACAAAAGGAAGCCCATATTTAAGAAGAGTCATATAAAACAAAGCAGAAATGAGAGAACAATCTGGAAAGGATTTTCAAATGTGTATTTAAAATCAACAAACAAAAGCAGGTGGTTATGAATCAAGAACAGATGAAAAGCTTGAAAATTAAAAAAAAAAAAAAAGATAAAACCACCAGAACAATTTTTCGGTTTATCAGCTGAAGTCCAGGCAGGAAAAGAAAAATCTCTCTAGACCTTTCCAACAGAGGGAACTTAATATAAGGGATGCATCACGCAGGTAGTAGAGGAACTGAGAAGCCAAGAGGGGACAGTGATCAAAGTCCAGGAGGCCGCTACCCCCCCGCCCCCCGTGGCTCCAGGGCCAGCAGGGGCGGCTGTGCTATCAGAACCCAGCATTTAGAGGCACCTGATGGGAGCCAGAGCCATAGCAGGAGCTGCCACTGCGCAAGGTGCGGCAATCTGGCGGACGACGGAGGCACAGAGGAGACACAGCCACTTATGGAGACACTGCCCAAAACGGAAACAGGAGAGAAGTACCCTAGTTTTTCCCCATCTCTCTCTCAAGCCACTCCGCCAATACCTCCCATGGGCCACACCTACCCAGAAGGGATCAGGGGATACATAGTTCCTTGCAACATGGAACAGGGCAGCGTAGGGTGGGGAATGAATCAGAGAACAAATCGACAAATGCCCAACACAATGAGATCAACGAGAGTGGGGGCAAAAAGTGGATTCGTGATTTATTGATTTTTTTTGAAAATTAACCATTTTATTTTATTTTATTAAAAATTTTTTATTGGAGTTCAATTTGCCAACATTTAGCATAACACCCAGTGCTCATCCCGCCAAGTCCCCCCTCAGTGTCCATCACCCAGTCACCCCAACCCCCCGCCCACCTCCCTTTCCACTACCCCTTGTTCGTTTCCCAGAGTTAGGAGTCTCTCATGTTCTGGCACCCTCACTGATATTTTCACTCATTTTCTCTTCTTTCCCTTTATTCCCTTTCACTAATTTTATATTCCCCATATGAATGAGACCATATAATGTTTGTCCTCCGGTTGACTTACTTCACTCAGCATAATACCCTCCAGTTCCATCCACTTCGAAGCAAATGGTGGGTATTTGTCGTTTCTAATGGCTGAGTAATATTCCATTGTATACATAGACCACATCTTCTTTATCCATTCATCTTTTGATGATTCGTGATTTAGAAGACAGAGCTGAGGACATCACTCAGAGGCAGCACAGTTAATAAGATTGAAAATATGAAAAAGTAATTAAGAGCAAGGGAGATAGATTGAGAGGCACCAACACACATTTAATTAAAGTTCCAGAGAGTGAAACTAGAAAGAATCTGGAAGTGGCAATATTTAAGGAGATACTGTCTGAGAATTTTCCAGAACTGAAGAAAGACAGTCCCTAGATTGAAAAAGCGATTTCCAGGGCAGATCAGCTGTATTATTTGTATCATGCATCCCACTGAAAACAACTAAAAGTATGAATAAAATTTTTAAAATCTTAACAGCATTAAAAAAACTAATGAAAAAGTGAGGAACTACCAGGCCAAAATCCAAGAGAAAGCAGAAGCCTATAGAAAGAAATCAGAGTTTCAAAGCACAGAATCACTTTTACCCCAAGGGATTTGCTAATAAGTAACACTTGTGCTTTGATTTTAGCAGCTTAATGAGAAATTTTGGGCATAAAACAATGCCAGGGCCAGCCCAAGGTAGAGAAAGTAACAGGAGGCCTTTCCCACGTTCAGCTGAGACCCCATTGGCTTGGGGATATTTCGAGCAGCAGAAAAAGAAAAAAAAAAAATCCTTCCCTGTGAAGTTGTGACCATGAACTTGCAGCTCAGGTTCACGCTGCCTGAGTAGTTCTGGGAAATTAGAGCTATGTACCTGATTTAAAGTGGTTCCAGATTGGGACTAATCCAAGAAGAAAAAGCAAATGCAGAACTTTTTGTAAAGAAAAGCAACTTCACCTTGGGCTTCACTGAATCTCCAACAAGACAATTTTTCAAGTATATAGTAATCAGCATCAAGTAAAAAACCAAACGTATAGAAGAACTAGTCACCACGAGTGGGAACCAGAGAAAACAACAGACTGCAGAATCAAATTTAGCAAAATGTCAGACAGATATCAAGCAAAGAAAAATTCCTTACTGCATTTAAAGAAATAAAATACGTGATTGAAAATATCCGCAAGAAGAAAAAACTATAAAAAGTGATCCTTCTTGGTTTCTAATGTTATTGTCCAATAAAAAGAATCAGGGCTCCTTGGAGAAATGATTGTTTCTAGAACTGGGGCAGGAAAAATACATGATGAGCCCAGAGCGTCCTTGAAGTGCCAGGAAGTAAGGAAGTGCTCAAAAAACAAAATGATAGGAACATCTCAAAGGAGTACAGGACACACACAACCTGAAGGAGCTAAAAATGGCCAAAGCTGAGACAGTTTGAGCAAGAGAAACAAAATACATCAAGTATTGAACTATAACCTAAAGTTTTGTTTATAAAGTAAACTTCCATGAGTCCGTAATGAAATAAACAATTGAGGAAAAACTAATGAGAGAGAATAGACAAATCTCCTCTACAGAAGAATTCCAAATAATTTCCATACATACTCCCCTCGAGGAGGTGAAGCTTAACTCCCTACCCCTTACTTATGGGCGGTGCTTTGAGTCTTGCTTCCAAAGAGGACACTGTGGAAAGGAAGGAAAGTCACATGACCATGGAAAATGCTAGTAAGCACTACCTCAGCCAGGTGACCAAGGTCGACATGGCAGAGAAATTGCAGAAAGATCTATTGCCTGCAAAGAAGAAAGAGGCCGATGGTGGACTCTACTGCAAAGAGAACGGAGGCCAGAAGAAAATAGAGAATTTCAGTGAGTGAGCTGAAAGAGAATAACAGCCAACTCAACAAACCCCACTCCTTGAAAATAACCTTCAAGAATAAATGTGAAATAACAGAGAAAGAGAAGCAGAACTACAGCAATCCAGATAATGAAGTTTTTAGATTCTGATTCAAAAATAATTGGTTATGCAAAAGCTTCTTATCTTGATGAAGTCCCAATAGTTCATTTTTGCTTTTGGGACTTCATCAAGATAAGAAGCTTTTGCACAGCAAAAGATACAGTCCACAAAACTAAAAGACAACCTACAGAATGGGAGAAGATATTTGCAAATGACCTATCAGATAAAGGGCTAGTTTCCAAGATCTATAAAGAACTCATTAAACTCAACACCAAAGAAACAAACAATCCAATCATGAAATGGGCAAAAGACATGAACAGAAATCTCACAGAGGAAGACATGGACATGGCCAACACGCACATGAGAAAATGCTCTGCATCACTTGCCATCAGGGAAATACAAATCAAAACCACAATGAGATACCACCTCACACCAGTGAGAATGGGGCAAATTAACAAGGCAGGAAACCACAAATGTTGGAGAGGATGTGGAGAAAAGGGAACCCTCATACACTGTTGGTGGGAATGTGAACTGGTGCAGCCACTCTGGAAAACTGTGTGGAGGTTCCTACAAGAGTTAAAAATAGACCTGCCCTATGACCCAGCAATTGCACTGTTGGGGATTTACCCCAAAGATACCAATGCAATGAAACGCCGGGACACCTGCACCCCGATGTTTCTAGCAGCAGTGTCCACAATAGCCAAACTGTGGAAGGAGCCTCGGTGTCCATCGAAAGATGAATGGATAAAGAAGCTGTGGTCTATGTATACAATGGAATATTCCTCAGCCATTAGAAATGACAAATACCCACCATTTGCTTCAAGGTGGATGGAACTGGAGGGTATTATGCTGAGTGAAGTAAGTCAATCGGAGAAGGACAAACATTATATGTTCTCATTCATTTGGGGAATATAAATAATAGTGAAAGGGAATATAAGGGAAGGGAGAAGAAATGTGTGGGAAATATCAGAAAGGGAGACAGAACATAAAGACTCCTAACTCTGGGAAACGAACTAGGGGTGGTGGAAGGGGAGGAGGGCGGGGGGTGGGGGTGAATGGATGACAGGCACTGAGGGGGGCACTTGACTGGATGAGCACTGGGTGTTATTCTGTATGTTGGCAAATTGAACATCAATAAAAAATACATTTATTATAAATAATAATAATAATTGGTTAATGGGGTGCCTAGGTGGCTCAGTTGGTTGAGCGTCTACCTTCGGTTCAGGTCATGATGTCAGGGTCCTGGGATCAAGCCCCACATCGGGCTCCCTGCTCAGTGGGAACTTTTCCCTCGCCCTCTGCCCCTCCCCTGGCTCATGCTCACTTTCTATCTCTAATTAAATTAAATTAAATAACTGTTTAATATGCTCAAAATATTAAGAGAAGACTTAAAATTTTAGCAACAAAATTAGAAATGGTAAATAAAATCAAATGGGAATCCAGAACAAAAAAATACAGTAATTGAAATTAATAACTTGATCCATGAGCTTAACAGCATCATTATACACAACTAAAGAGATAATTGATGAACTAGAAGATAAGCAGGAGAAAAAATTTCCATGACAGGGCAGCCCGGGTGGCTCAGTGGTTTAGCGCTGCCTTCAGCCCAGGGCGTGATCCTGGAGACCCAGGATCAAGTCCCACGTCGGGCTCCCTGCGTGGAGCCTGCTTCTCCCTCTGCCTGTGTCTCTGCCTCCCTCTCTGTGTGTGTGTCTCTAATGAATAAATAAATTATCTTTTAAAAAAAAACAAAAAGCAAAATGAAGGAGAAAAAGAATAGTTTCAGACAGTAGGCTGATGGAATTCCTCACCAGCAGAATTTCCTTAAAGGAAATAGTAAGGAATGTCATTCAAAGCCAAAGGCAAATGATCCCAGATGGAAGTTTGGATTGGCAGGAAGGAAGGATGTATAAGCGAAAGGCTAAAGATGTGGGTAGGTCCGATATTGACTGCTCGATAGAGTAATAATACTTTGGGGAGGCCTAACATACACAACTACGATGACATACAGGTCAGGAGGGGGTACAAATGGAATGTTCTGAGGTCCTCGCGTGGTCCTGGAGGTAGGCAAAAATACCATTTAACATTAGATCTTAATAAAGACGCCTATTTAATCTCTATTTACAACTACCACCCAGCAATTGTACTCTTGGGTTTAGGCCCAAGAGAAATGTGCAAACGTGTACACCAAAAGAGAAGGGCAAGAGTGTTCACAGAAGCAGTATTTGAGGGCAGCCCCGGTGGCGCAGTGGTTTAGCGCCGCCTGCAGCCCGGGGTGTGATCCTGGAAACCCGGGATCGAGTCCCACATCGGGCTTCCTGCATGGAGCTTGCTTCTCCCTCTGCCTGTGTCTCTGCCTCTCTCTCGCTCTCTCTGAATGAATAAATAAATAAATCTTAAAAAAAAAAAAAGAAGCAGTATTTGAGATGTGGATGGAGAATGGATCAATACAGTGAAGTATATTCATCCAATAGAACAAACAGAACCAGGGAGTTCCAGAGAGTCTGTAACTGGAGTAGCTTGATGATCTTTCCCAGCACAGCCCCTGGAATGAATGAATTGATTTGCTTCACCCCCGTTTAGGATTAAAGGATTAAAAGTTCCAGGAGAATGAGTCACCCTCACATACTTTAGGCAACACGCTGACACTTTGGCTCGGCTGCAGACTTGAGAGGAAGAATCTGGCAGATGGAGCCTTCAGGGGCCTCTTTAGTTTCTGTAGCAGGACTTCAGCCAACATCTCAATTTATCATTCCACCAAGATTTTATACACCTAGGGTATTGCCCAGAAGTAATCGTGCTTGCTGTTATAGGAAGGATGGGTCAATGTGCAGTGGTGCCCCTCTCCCCTCACAAATCAATCCATCCTTTTGGTCACTCATCAGTCACATAACCCATCTGCCCGTATATACACTCCCCAAAATGTTGTTGTCTGAAATAATGTGATTTTATCCCTCACAACATAAGATGTGCTCACACTTCCCAAAGAGAGATGCACTGAAGTCTCCTCGGTTTCTGTATCCAGCTGCAAGATCAAGATCTTTGGGTCAAGTCTGTTCCTCTTCTAATTCCAGCGACATTCTGTAACCCACGGTCTAAAGAGCAGGTTTATCCATCTTCATCTATGTTGAGAACGGGGTCAGTCAAAGAAACAAGAAATTCTTTCAAATTCATAAATACACATATTTGGCAAGGAAGACAATTTGAGAATCAGAAACAGTCTTGTTTTTGCAACTAGATCTGAGGTTTCCCTCCTCCATCATAGAACCCTAATTCCTCCTGCCTTGTTGGCATGAGGTGTTCCAACCTCCAATTTCTGACAGTCTATGCCCTGGTCAATCCTGCCTGTTTAGGCTTCTAGTAGTCTTCCATTAACTTTCACCCAGGGGAGCCCTGTGTTGCATCCATCCCCTACCCTACCCCCATAGTGTGGCAGCAACCAATTTCGTCTTGATCAGAAGCAGTTAATCAAGCCAGTATCATAAGCCCCTTATTTTGCCTTCACACAGTAATATCAAGAAGAGACAAGCAGTTCGTGTACCAGATAAGCCCAGTGGCTCTCTAGATTAACGTCCCAGCTAAAACCAGTGACTTTTCCTCCCCACAAAGGGAGAGGCTCCACGTGATCTCCGTTTCTCACAGGCTCTCCCAGTGCTATCAGCAATGGGCAGCTGATGTTCTCAGAACTGGAGTGCAACTCCCCTCCGTAGTTGGCAACAAAGTTCAAATCCACACCCTCCTCACCCCCCACACACACACAACTGCTCTCATAGAAACCCTATGAAAAAGGGGAAAAACTGCCAATAAATATATGAAAGGATTTTCAACCTCGCTAATAACCAGGGGAATGCAACTGAAACAACAAGAAATCATTTTTCACCCACCAGACTGGAAAATATGACATTTTGGCAAAGCTTAGGACAAAGAGGCACTTTCATTACTGCAGGAAGTATAAATTGGCACAGCCATTTTGTCAAGCAATTTGGTGGAGTAGCTAAGACTAAATTTGTACATATTATATGATTCAGTATCTGCTCTAGAAAACACATTGGAATAGATAGGTGGGAGATGTTCGTCTTTGCATTGTGTGTAAGAGTGAAATTCTGGGTACAACCTAATGGTCATCAGTACAAGATAAGTAAAATGTGGTGTTTTCATCATTTCATGGCTAAGAATGAACTAGATGCACATGTACTCACAGGGAATTCAGAACCGGATGAGATGGTTGAATAAAAAAAAGCAAGGAGGATTGGAAACAGGTGAATGATGCTGCAGGAGAGTATTATTTTTGTAAAAACAGGCACATGCATGTTTATATACATATCTTTTAAGTTCTCAAAAGATTTACTTCAAAGTCATAATAAAGAGTGAGGAGGTAGGGAGGAGAGGAACCTAGACCAGGTTGCTGTCAAAGAGGACTTTATTTATAAGGTACTTATTTTCACCAGGAGGATGTTTTCCTCTTACAAATGAAAATTAATAATAAAAATAACACATAGTGCTCTGGAAAGTATACTTACCTTAAAATATTCACTCGCCTGGTGTATGATAAAGATCTGCCTTTGGTAACACCCTTTTTTGCAGGACCATAGACCAAGTGGCCCCAGAAGCTTCCGGGAGTACTCCCTTGGAAACAAACGTAAGGTCTAAACAGCTAACCAAGCAGGCACAGCAGAACTTTTTTATGAGGCTTAGGCCAAATTTAAATAGAAAGCTTCTAAAGCTTTTGAAAATCCACCAAAATCAGTGAGCCAGCTTTGGCTCTTGAATGACTTATCTACCTAACAAATTATCCCAAAACGTAATGGCTCAAAATATTTATTTCCTCACAGTTTCCGTGGGTCAGGAACCAGGGTCTCCCATAGTGCTGCAAGCAAGGTGTTGACCAGGGCTGCAGTCTCATCTGAAGGCTCTATGGGAGAAGGCTCTGCTTCCAAGCTCACTCAGGGGGCTGTTGGCCGGACTGTGTTCCTCACAAGCTGTTGGACTAAGAATCTTGGTTCCAGTGAGGGCCTCAGTTTCTCACTGGCTGTTGGCCAGAGACTGCCCTCAGTTCCTTGCCATGTGGACCTCCCCATGGTGTAGATCACAACATGGCAGCTGGCTTCATCAGAACAAGCAAGCAAGAGGCACCAGACAGAACTGGGTCAACTGTGACCCAGACAGAAGTCATAGTCTTTTGTGACCCAATTTTAAAAGGGACAACCCATTGCTTTTGTCATATTCTATTCATTAGAAGCAAGTGATGAGTGCAGCACACTCAAGGAGAGACAAGCATCATTAGGATCCAGATTAGAAGCTGCTATAATCGTCCCATGTGAATTTGGGGTTGTGTTTATGCTGTGTTAGAATGGGGTCAGTAAGGGGAAGGGGCAAGCATGAAGGCAATACTAGTATCCCAGAGTCCTGAAAGACAATTCCTGGTGTTAGAATATTAGTAAATCCAGTAGATGGCAGCCTTCACTATGAGCTGGTACCGACTCCCCTGAGAATAGCATCTTCTGACACAGCCTACCCTGGGAATAAAGAGATTTAAGCGGCCAATTAAATAATCTTGTTAATAGGGATTTATGATATATACCTATTGATGATCAATTTTCAAAGAAAAATAATACAATTCTGCTATAATTCAAAGTGATTTCTGTGACTGTCTTTTTAAAATTTTGTTGTAGATTTTGACACATATGGTGACAAATTACATCATAAGAGCACGTAAAGTTTTTGCCTGTAAGCCAGGATCTGACTAGTACTAAGCAAGCAGTCATTTTAAACTAAAAGTACCTCAGTTCAGCATCACAACTGATAAACTCAGCAATATGTGGCCATTTGTGCCTAACAAAATATTGTATCCCCGGAAAAGTGGCCCTTTTTAAAATACTGATATGCACTCAGTCTCTCTCAATCTAGGGACTTGTGTTTAGGTTCAATTCTGGAAATTTCTTGACTATTATTACAATTTTTTTGAACGTTGCTTTATCTCCTTTTGGAAATAACTTTAAGAGGAACCTTGTAACTACTGAATCTTTCTTCCTTGTGCATTTACAATCCTCTGTTCTGTTCCTTTATCTTTTGGTGCCGTGTTCTGGGAAAGTTTCTCAATGTAGCCTTCTTGCGCCCTCATTTCTCCTTCAGCTGTGCACTTTAAAAATCTCTGGGTAATTATAAATATTAAAGGTTATCCAGCAGTGTTTTTCAATCTATAGTACGTAACTTACTATTGTATCAGAAGGGACATTCCCATGAGGGCTGAGCAGTCTTCTAGGTGGTTGATTTGAAGACTACATGGGGAGTTCTCACTTTCTCTCTCTGTCTCTGTCTCTGTCTGTCTCTGTTTCTCTCATCCTGTGTCCTCCAGGGGCTTGTGCTGAGCAGTGGACAGCAGCAACATGTACTCTCTGCCCCAAACTACCCCATGATGCCAGCAATCACCAATGGACACAGAGGCAGCAAAGCATCCCTCACTCCACTCCGGCCCTATAATCCTCAAAACAAACTCCATAATCAGAACAATTACCACCGCCATACAACAGGAATTCTCAAACACAAATATGAACACACAAAACTCAGAGAACATTTGAGGGAATCCATTGCCATGAAAGACAGGCACCAAGCTCAACCAACATAAGAAATATCAGAGTTGCTTCTGGTATTTATGGAGGGACGGTTTTGTGTATGTGTGTGTGTGTATGTGTGTGTCTTCTTTTCACTCCACCTGGAGGAGTCTGAAACATCTCAAAGCTGGGATAATAGGAGTAGACTTTTTAAAAAATGTAAATAAAAGCTAGGAAGGAGCCACGAGCTCTTTCAGCATAATTAGCACCAAAATATACACCAACAGGAAGTTATCCTCCACAGAAATGTCTGACTGCTTTGTAACTATTTCTCCTGAGGGTCACCTCACCACAATGAACTCTTCCACCATCC
Source organism: Canis lupus familiaris (assembly GCF_011100685.1). Classification (NCBI taxonomy): domain Eukaryota; kingdom Metazoa; phylum Chordata; class Mammalia; order Carnivora; family Canidae; genus Canis; species Canis lupus. The sequence goes on along the minus strand of NC_049260.1, from coordinate 19,902,547 downwards.
TCTTCCACCTGCAGGACCTAAAGCTCCTCCTCCTCCATCCAAGAGGAGAGCTAGGTGGAGAGCAGTATAACCGACAGCTATTGGCAAAGGTAATAAAAAGATCAAGGGATATGGGGAAGAAATGATGTTGAAAATGGTTCAAGGATGTTGCTCTCTAGCAGTGCAACAAGTGGACACACGTGCACAGGATGGGTTGAATGGCTAACGACAACATGCCAAGTTCTTCTTTAGATTCCATATAGCTTGGATTATGAAGTAAAGAACCAATTTTGTGTGTCTGCTTGGCTGAGGTGTGGATATGCTACATCTTTTACCTCTCCAGTTACTCACAAAGGTTTGCTTTCTCTCAAATGGAAGATAAAGAGGAAAAGGTCATGCGTGGGGTAGTTATCAACCATCCCATCTCTCCCCTAATAAGGCAAAAGTCATTAATCCCAGACTGCTTTCTGAGGTACCATAAGCCATCTTTGTGTTTAAAGGTGTAATATTCAGCTGGACTTCAGATGATAACTTGTGTTAAACCTGAACAAGAAAACATATTCACCATAAATGTCAGACTATCAGAACAGCGATGTTAAAGAACAAGAGTTGGGGGGATCCCTGGGTGGCGCAGCAGGTTGGCGCCTGCCTTTGGCCCAGGGTGCGATCCTGGAGACCCGGGATCAAATCCCACGTCGGGCTCCCGGTGCATGGAGCCTGCTTCTCCCTCTGCCTGTGTCTCTGCCTCTCTCTCTGTGTGTGACTATCATAAATAAAAAAAAAAATTAAAAAAAAAAAGAACAAGAGTTGGGGTGCCTGGGTGGCTCAGTCAGTTAAACATCCAACTCAGTTCATGATCTCATGGGTTGTGAGAGAGCCCCGGGGGCTTGGTGCTCAGAGGGGAGTCTGCTTGAGATTCTCTCCCTCTGTCCCTCCCCCCACTGTTTCTCAAATAAATAAATAAGTCGGTTTTTTGTTTTTTTTTTTTAAAAGGAGTTGCCCAGACACAAACATTAATAACTTTGACATTCACCCCAGGTAGCCCCCCAAAAAGGGACATTGTGAGGTATGAAGTCAAGGTGGCAAATTTTGGGGAGAATATGCTGTTGGAACTACATATATTAGAGCAAAACCAAACATATGCAGCATTATGTATGTCTACCAAATTGAGTAAGTCTGAAGTTAAAATCAGATGTCACTTAAAACATAACCTCTGCAGATATCTAGACTCTGAAGAAATTAAAGTTGTTCCTGGATGGGGACAGAGGTCTTGTGACCAACATGCTTGCATTCACTGAGAACCCTCCTAAACTCCACCGGTGCCACAGCCCCCTGGTACTTAGCAGCCTCTGTGAGGCTGGTGAATGTGGGCTTTTAGAGTCATTGATATAGAATACTTGCTACCAAAAAAAAAGAATACTTGCTACCAGAAACATGATCAATTTGTGGGAACTATTTTTTTTTTGATGAGTATATAATTTATTCTGGACCATAAAAGATCCTTCTATTCCAGTAATGAACAGAACTGGCCTATCACTATTAGGCCACTGTTATCACAGATAATTTTATTGCTAAAATGTGGGAAGTATTTCTTGAGGTACCAGATAAAAGACTTTGATCTGTGACTAGAGATGCCAAAGAAATGGGACAAGAATTGAAGCCACAAGAACAGAGTAACTACAAGTGACTCCCATGTTAGGGCTGTTCATGGACTCTAGGTCACCGAAATGGTTTTTTGTTTGTCTTTGAGAGCCACCTCACAGCCCTTGAGAGAATAACAGAATGGACAATGGCTGCAATTCATAGGCTCAATCCATTAGCACATGTTGGTGAGAAAGGGGACAGAGCACTGCCTACTTCTCTAGACTGTTACAGCAGGCATCTCGGGGGGGAGAAGACAACAAGTCTGGAAGGGCCAGAAGCACCAGGAGCAGAGTTTTTCAACCTTGGCTACATATTGAGTCATCTAGGGAGCTTTTTAAAAATACCAATGTCTAGGGATCCCTGGGTGGCGCGGCAGTTTGGCGCCTGCCTTTGGCCCAGGGCGCGATCCTGGAGACCTGGGATCGAATCCCACATCGGGCTCCCGGTGCATGGAGCCTGCTTCTCCCTCTGCCTGTGTCTCTGCCTCTCTCTCTCTCTCTGTGTGTGACTATCATAAATAAAAATTAAAAAAAAAAATCTTTAAAAAAAAAAATACCAATGTCTTGACTCCTCTCTCAGAGATTCACATTCTACTGGCCTGGGGTGAGTCCTGTGCAGAGGACTTTTTTCAAATGATCCCAGGTGAGTCTCATGTGCAACTAGAGTTGAGAACCTCTGATCCAGATTAAAAGCCTGTCATCCTAATTTATAGTCAAGATTTATTGCACCATCTTAGACTTCAGCACAATCTTCAGAATTCTCACTGTTGGTGAAGCTAATCTGAGGACGAGAAAAAGGTCATCATATCTATTCTCCAAAAGCAAGAATCAATAATCAAGCTCAGCCTGAAGATTCTGGTGTAGATCTAGGGGAGAGAAGTGATCCAAAATACAAAATTGAACCCAAGATAAGCAAGATCCCAGTGGTTTAGATAAAGCAGGGTCTGAAACCTGAGTAGGGCCCCTCCCTCCCAAAAGTTCAGTTGGGAGAATATACACATTAATTTGCTTTCAGTTGAACAGGATGAATCATATCAGGGCTGGCAGTGAGTTTTCAGCCACTCATACCCTAGCATTTTGGAAACACAGACAAATGTAGATAAATGAGACCTAAAATGCTACCTCCAAACATTGGGATGTTCTATATGGCCTGGGTTTATGTCAAGTTGTTAAGGAAGACTGCCATCCAGCAAGTGGCCTGCAAACAGAAAGATATCTACTTGGTGAACATCTCTCATTTTCTCATTACATAGGGCAGAAACTGTGGAGTGTGCCTCTCTCTGGCTCTAAGGTATGTGAGAAGAAATCATGATGAACTCAGGCAGGCGCAGTCTAGTCTGGCCTCCACAATGCCAAAAAAGTAGTTAAACTCATGTCAACAGGAGAAGGATGGAGACTGAACTGGAGAAGTATTCTTTGGGTGCCACTATCAAACACTGGGACTCTCTTTACAGAAACTTTCAACTACTTCCTCAGGAAAGGTGTAACAGGGACAACAATTTTATAATATGAACATTCATAATCTTCCCTCACTATGTTCAGTTTCTAAGGGGGAAAGAGTCTTTTTCATGTTGCAGCTCTTGGGTTTTCCTTCATTGTGGAGAATCCACAGGTAATGCACAAAGAGATAAGAAAAAGAAAATAAAGAACATAGAGATTCCAAGTTGGAAGAAGAAGAGCTGAGTGGGGAAAAATAAGAAGCTATAAGGGCTAGATATTTGAGGGGATTTGAGGAGGTTGGAAAGTGATAGTGGAAGAGATTTTCAGAGATCTGAAACCAGCAGGGTAAATTTTATTGGAGAAGCAGCAGGGAGAAGGAATATTTAAGATGTTAGATAGGCATTAAAAATACATTTTCTCTTTGGTTTTTCTCAGGGGACCAAGTAAAGCTGTAAATTACTCATCATGAATGAATGTTGGCTGCTGACCTAGATTTCTTTGGATAGATGCCTTGCAATAAATGGATCACATGAAGTCCTGACAAATTAAAATTATTAAGAGTAGATATAGCACACAGAAAATGACTTAGAATTCAATCGGAGGACAAACATTATATGGTCTCATTCATACGGGGAATATAAAAAACAGTGAAAGGGATTAAAGGGGAAAGGAGAGAAAATGAGTGGGAAATATCAGTGAGGGAGACAGAACATGAGACTCCTAACTCTGGGAAACGAACAAGGGGTAGTGGAAGGGGAGGCGGGCGGGGTGGATGGGGTGACTGGGTGATGGGCACTGAAGGGGGCACTTGACAGGATGAGCACTGGGTGTTATGCTATATGTTGGCAAATCAAACTCCAATAAAAAATATACAAAAAAAAAAAGAAAGAAAATGACTTAGAATTAATTATTAATATCAGGAGAAAGATTAGAGAGGCTATCATACTCATAAAACAAGAATTGGCTGTTAAGAAATAAACCAATTAAAATTGGAAAATAAAAATTTGAATATCAAAAAACACTCTAGCTGAAGAGCAAGTTTTTCTTTTCTTTTTAAAAGATTTTATTTATTTATTTGACAGAGAGAGAAAGAGAGCACAAGCAGGGGGAGTGGCCTGCAGAAGGAGAGGGAGCCCAACATGGGGCTCAGTCCCAGGACCCCGGGATCATGACCTGAGCTGAAGGCAGATGCTTAACTGACTGAGCCACTCAGGTGCCCCAAGAACAAGCTTTTCTGAGTGATCTTCTCAGGACACGGTGCAAAAAGGGGAACAAAAGAGGTAAAAATGTGAAAGAAAAGTTAAGAGACCAAGGACAAATTTAGAAGTAGCAGCACTGATCTAATGAAAATTCCAAAGTAGCTACAGGGAAGAGAGGGAAAATATAATAAAAGAAATGAGATGAAAATTCCCCAGCTGTGAAAAAGAGACACTAGCTCTCATATTTCAAAAGTCAATCAAATGCCAAGGAGGATAATTTTTAAAATATTTATCTGGATCATCTATTATGATGAAGTATCAGAACACCGAGAATAAAGAAAAAGAGTCCTTTAAATTCCCAAAGAGGAAAAACATATTGCCTTCAAAAGAACTAGAATAACATTATTGTCAGATTCTCATCACAGCCTCTAAATACTTTAAGAAAGGAAATAATATAGCTTCAACTATCAAGAGTGAGAACAGAATAGACATATCCAGACATGCAAGGACTCAAAGTTTACCTTCCCAAACCCTTTTCAGGAATTTAGAGGATGTGTTCCAATATGTGATTGTGTAAGCCTAGAAAGAGAAAGACAGAATATTAAAGAAACGGTAAATATAGCCAGGAAAATAAGTAGAAATAATTCAAGGGTAGCAGCTACACAAATAGACCTGGAGAGAAATCAAGCCAGTTGAAACAGGGGAAGGAGGATCCCAGAGAAAAAAATTGTGAATAAACGCAACCACCCAAATGCTGAATCAAAATAAAGAGCCCAAAGATGGCATTGCAGTGGTAAAATGATGGGTGAGGAGTATTAACTGTAAATTTAGAATTAACATTAAACTAGAAATTATGTTTATAGAATAGAATGCAAATGTCAAACACCTTGATGAAGTGGAAGAAAAAAGTAACCCATAAAAATGGAATATATATTTTCTATTTTGGGCAATAGTAATTAACTTGTATATAAATTCTTTCACAAAGTACAACAAGAAACAGCAGGTAAGACATTTTTCTTTTCTTTTTTTTTTTTTTTTTTTTGACATTTTTCAAAATCAGTTTGAAGGCATCAGGGCCAATGCTACGAAGACCAAGATAAAACAGAGATGAGAAACATACAAAGATGAGACCAACATTCACTGCTGTCTTCTTTTCCCTCAGAGGCATTTACTGATTCTAAAAAAGCAGCTGAAAGGCTGAGAAGCTCAGCAAAAGTGATGACTCATAAGCTGTGGAACTGAGCAGTGCTTCCAAAGGTCTCAAAGGGATAGGGGGGAAGTTAAAAAGTTTAGGGTCCACTAAGGAAAAGAGACACTGATAAACACTGCATGTTTTCAGCTGAAATCTCTGTAGGGCCATATATTAGGGATAAGAATGAATCAGAAACGAATAAGCCCTCAAAAAGACTTAACTCTCAGCTTCAAATCAGTTTAATCCCTGATTATATTAAGGAGAATTGCTTCTCTTTCAGCTTCTAGCCTGAAGCTAAAAAAAAAAAAAAAAAAAAAAAAAATTCTCTAAGAAAATAACAATTCACAGTGAATCGAGTTATCTCTATAATTTTTCATACACAATGTCAAACATACCATCCAAAATTATTTGAAGGATTCTGGCCAAGATGGAGTAAGAGGACCGAATTTACCTTCTCATCTGAAACAACCAAAAGATAGTGGGGTGGGAGTGGGAGGGAAAAACTAGGTTACACAACACAGATCTTTAAGCAACAAATGACAGTGATGAGGAGAACTGAGAATCAAACAAGGTGATCCCTGGGACTGCCCCACGTTACTACCTTGAGTTTTGAGCTCATTGTGCAGGAAAGAATTCAGGAATAGCCTGGCAACCTCCCCAAGTTGAAGAGACAGAGCCGAAAATCTAGGGAGATCAAAATGGCGAGAATCTGCAGGAATGAGTTCCAGAGAGGAAAAAACTGCAAAGACACAGAGAGAACTCCAACTATCTACAGAGGGCCCCCCTGAGTATTCAGCAGAGTGCTAATCAGCACAAGCATGTTAGCAAGCTGTCCAAGGCCAAGGGAAAAACTAAATGAAGAGGGAACAGTACTCAAGCTTACACAAGGCCAACAATACTGCCTGTTCCCACTAACCAGACTGGACAACTTCAAAATTCACAGGCAATTTGGCAGAGTACTCAGAAGAATCTTGGGTCAGTTGGGGAGATAATTAACCCTAGACTAAACAGTGTTCTGGTCCTGTCTAACAAATCTTAAAAGCAAGACCTGAAAGAATAAAATTGTTTCCAAGTGACTTAACTGTATCACAGAATAAAACTCAAGAGTGTTTATAGGAACACAAAATTATCCAGTACTCAACAAGGTAAAATTCGCAATGTCTGGTGTCCAATTAAAAAATTACTAGGCATGCAAAGAAGCAGGAAAATACAGCCTAAAATGAGGTGGGGAGGGGGTGATAAATCAACCAAACCAACCTAAAATGACACAGATGTGAGAATTAGTAGACAAGAACATTAGAAGAGTTATAACAGTATTTCATACGCTCAAAAAGTTAAGACGTGGAAGATGTATTTTTTAAAAGACCCAATCAAGCTTCGAGAGATAAAAATTACAATGTCTGACATGAAATTACACTGGATAAGATTAATAACAGATTAATAATAGCCAAACTTTTCCCGAATATGATAAAAACTATAAATTCACAGATCCAGGAAACTCAGTGACTCCTAGGCACAAAAAACATGAAGGAAACCATTACAAGGCACATCATAATCATATTGCTCAAAACCAAGGATAAAGAGAAAATCTAAAAGCAGCCAGATAATACAGCATATTTTTCTTTGGAACAACACAAGCAAAAGAGCAGTGAAGAAACATCTTCAGTGTATTAAAAGAATAAAGGTCCATCTAGAATTCTATGCCAAGTGAAAATCTTTAAAAAATGAAGGGAAATAAAGACTTTTTCAAACTCACAAAAGCTGAAAGAAGTCATCACACAATGGGGAAAGGACAGTCTCTTCATAAATGATGTTGGGAAAACTGGATCTCAAAGACATACCTGTATTCCCACGTTCACTACAGCATTAGTCACAACAGTCAAGATACGGAAGCATCTTATGTGCCTGTAATGAATTAATGACTAAAGAAAATGTAGCACATACATGTACACGCACACATACACACACACGCACACAATGGAACATTATTCAACCTTTAAAAAAAAAGGAATCTTGCTATTTGCAACAACACAGATGAACCTGGAGGACATTATGCTAAGTGAAATAAGCCAGACACAGAAAAACAGATACTGCATGATTTCACTTATGTGTGTAATCTAAAAAAGTTGAACTCATTAAAGCAGAGAGTAGAATGGTGATTTTCAGGGACTGAGAGGTAGAGGAAATAGGAAGATTTTGGTCATAGGGTACAAAGTGTCAGTTACGTAGGGTGAATAAGTTCTGAAGATTTAATGTACAACATAGTGACTACAGTTAATAATACTGCATCGAGGGCAGCCCTGGTGGCGCAGGGGTTTGGCGCCACCCACAGCCTGGGGTGTGATCCTGGAGACCCGGGATCAAGTCCCACATTGGGCTCCCTGCGTGGAGCCTGCTTCTCCCTCTTCCTGTGTCTCTGCCTCTCTCTGTGTGTCTATGAATAAATAAATAAATAAATAATCTTAAAAAAAAAATAATACTGCATTGAATACTTGAAATTTGCTAAGATAGTATAGATCTTAAGTGTTTTCACCACACACAAATAAAAAGGTTAACTATGTGAGGCAATGAATATGTAAATTAGCCTGATTGTGGTAACACAATGTACATGTAGATCAAAACAATACATGTATAATTTTTATTTGTCAGCTACACCTCAATAAAACTGGGGGTAGAGAATGAAGGGAACAAAGAACAGATGGGACAGACAGAAAACTAGCAAAAGATGATAGACTTAAACCTAATAACATCAATACTCACGTTAAATGTAAATGGTCTAAACACCTCATTAAAAAGGAAGAGATTGTCAGTTTAAATTACCAACAAGGAAGACTTAACTATATGTTGCCTATAAGAAAGGAACTTTAAATATAAAGATACCTGGTTAAAAATAAAAGGATGGAAAAGATACCATTCTAATACTAATAAGAAAGCTGGAGTGGCTACATTAATTTCAGACTAAGCCTATTTCACAGCAAAGACTATTATAAGGAATAAAGAAGAGCATTTCATAATGATAAAAGGATGAGCTAATCAAATGGCAGGAAGATCCTAAACATTTATGCATCTAATAATAGGACTCCAAAATACATGAAGCAAAAACTAATAGAACTGAAAGGAGAAAAAGACAAATCCACACTGTGATCAGAGACTTCAATATCCCCCTCAATAATATATAGAATAGGCAGAAAATCAGGACAGTTATAAAAAATTTGTGGTTTTTTTTAAAAGATTTTATTTATTTATTCATGAGAGACACAGGCTGAGGGAGAAGCAGGGTCCATGCAGGGAGCCTGACGTGGGACTTGATCCCAGGTCTCCAGGATCATGCCCTGGGCTAAAGGCAGCGCTAAACTGCTGAGCCACCGGGGCTGCCCCAGGAGCAGGGGCAAATATAAAATTTGAAAAGCTTTATATTTTTCAAATAAAAAATTTGAATAAAACTACCAACCACCTAAACCTAATTAATTGACATTTACAGAACACTCCCCCAACTAGGGCAGAGTACATTTTCTTTTCAAATATTTGGTAACTAAATAACACACTTATATATAACTCATGGGTCAAAAAGGAAATTAGAAAGCAAACTGAACTAAATGAAAAAGAAAACACAGCATCTCAAAATTTGTAAGATGACAATAAAGTAGTACCGAGAGGGGAAATACTTAGGACCAAATAACTAAATTAGAAAATAAGAAGGACTCAAATCAATTACTTCAGCTTCCATCTTTAAAAAAAACTAGAAAAAGGGGCAGCCCGGATGACTCAGCAGTCTAGCACTTGCCTTCTGCCCAGGGTGTGATCCTGGAGACCCGGGATCGAGTCCCACGTCGGGCTCCCTGCATGGAGCCTGCTTCTCTCTCTGCCTCTCTCTCTCTCTCTCTCTCTCTCATGAATGAATAAATGAAATCTTTAAAAAAAAAAACTAGAAAAAGAAGATTAAGTCCAAATTAATCAGAAGAAAGATAATGCAAAGATCAGAGCAGAAATCAATGAAACAACAACAACAAAAAACACCCAAGAAAACAAATGAAACCAAATACTGCCCCTTGGAGAATTTTAATAAATCTGATGAACCTCTAGCCAGACTGATTAGGGAAAAAGAGAAAGAAAAGAAATCATCACAAGATATGAAAACCACAAACCAACATCCGTCATGAACATAGATAAAAAAGTTCTCACTATCGTTCAGACCAGCTTCTCTTTCCCGTATCTCTGCCAATGTTCACGCATCACCATTCGAGTCATCCTCAAAATCCATTTTCTACTTCTCTTCTTCTCTTCTCCCACATGCAATCAATCAACTTGTCTTCAGCTTTCCTTCCCCACAGACTGGTTTCAAGGCTGCTCCTGCTTTCCCTCCCTCTCATCCCTGCTGTAGCTCAGGTCCTTCCTAACCCACAGCTAGGCACTTGCAGTAGCCCTTGAATGGCATCCCCATCTGGGTCCAGTCCATCCAGAACACTTGTACACTGGTACAAACCAGTTCAACCTTCCAACAGCACCATTTTTGGTACCACCTTGAACAAAGTGCCTTGTGTCAACAAGCACTAACCACAGTGTATTATACATAATCAGCACCCAACCATTATTTACTGAATGGAATGAGCAGTTAGGTCCTCAGGGCAGGGATCATGCTGTTGTTTACCACTGGATACTCACGATCCAGCACAGTGTACATGGTAGCACTCAATAAATGTTTGAGTGACTGAATAAATAAAAGGATGCCCTTTGTCTGTTCAAAAATTTCCAAGGGTTCCCTCTCCCTAGTGAATATTGATGTACACTGCTTAGTCTGGCATTCAATACACTTGATATAATATTTCTGTATTAGGGCTCTTTATGTTCTTGAGAAATTAGAAGTCCAATTCTAAAGAATTTATGCATAAAAAAGAAATTTATTGGCTTGTGTAACTAGAAGGGCTAAATATCAAAAACAGGATCAATTGAGCCAGTGGGTTCACAGTGGGCCTTGGCATCCCAAGGTGTCTGAGGCCAGATCTCAGGGGGAAATATGCACAAAGTTAAGTGGAAGCTGAAGAATCAGAGATGATGGGGAGCGGTGGGGGAGTAATTGATAGGTGCTTGAGGCAAATCCTGGAGTCTGCAATCCCGGGCCCGGTGTGTGTGAAGACAGCAGCTCTATCTAAAGCAGCTTCAATGGCTAATCCCCTGGTGCATGATAAGGACTAAAGGGCAGAACTGCTCAACCTGAGGTGCAGGTGGAGGGAGGTGCTCAATAATACCACACAGCAATTTCTACCCAGTAAGAAAGACATTTTTACCTGACAATACTTCCCTTCCCATGCAAGTGAAAACTATTTCCTTCCTGTCAAAGAAGAACATCAGAGTTGCTGATGGCCAGAGATAACTTGCGCATTCGTGTGCTGAATATCAGGGACCTGCACCAGAGGACTGCTTCCTGAGCCTTTCACTGCTATGACTTCCTCTTTGTTTCCTTTTGTCATTAACATAGGATTCCCCCAAATTGCAGAGAAGAGTAGTAATCCAGGGTTGATGCAAGTCATATTTTTTGGAAATGTTTGTGTCCCCAGGACCCAAAGCTAGACTCTGGCGTTAGAAAGCCAAGGCAACAGAAGCGCCACAAGATTGATGTTAACTGTAAATACTCCAGGAGTTTTTTTATGCATATGAAGGGGTACCGTAGTTCAAAAGAATATTCAGGAGTTTGGGTGGCTCAGTCAGTAAAGCTCCGGTCATGATCCCAGGGTCTGGGGATGGAGCTTTGCATTGGGCTCCCTGCTCAGTGGGGAGTCTGCTTCTCTTTCTGCCCTTCCCCATGCTCATGCTTTCTTGCTCTCCCTCAAAATAATAAATAAAATCTTTAAAAAAATTCTAAACAAAAATTTGGTAAATTGAATCCAACAATATGTAAAAAGGAAAGGGCATCTACAAAAAAACTCCATAGCTAAAATAATACTTATTACTGAAAGACTGAATGCTTTATCTCAAAGAGCAGAACAAGGCAAAAATTTCCAATAAGGCCAGGAAAATAAATTTCCTAAGATGAGAATGTAACAAGTAAAAACATGTCACAATGACATGATTGTCTATGTAGAAAATCCCAATGAATCAACAACAAAAACTCCTAGAACTAATAAGCAAATTTATAAAGGTAGCAAGTTTCAAGGCTAATATACAAAAATTAACTCAAAATTGATCATAAATCTAAATCTAAATTGCAAAACTATAAATAAAATAGGTGAAAAATCTTCTTGACCTAGGGTTAGACAGGTATGATATGATATCAAAAGCATAATCTATAAAAAGAAGAAAGTTGAAATACTGGACTCTGTAAAAAAAAGTCATTTATTTATTTATAAAAAATTATTTATTTATTCACGAGAGACACAGAGAGAAGGCAGAGACATAGGCAGAGGGAGAAGCAGACTCCTCGCAGGAGCCTGATGTGGGACTCGATCCCAGAACTTCAGGATAACACCCTGGGCCAAAGGCAGATGCTCAACTGCTGAGCCACTCAGGCGTCCCAAAACTCAAAACTTCTGATCTGCAGAACATGATGTTAATATGTCAACTAAAAAGGTAAGTTACAGACCAGAAGAAAATATTTGAAACTCACATGCCCAACAAAGGTCTTGTGTCCAGAGAATATATAAAGAAACTCAGAACTCAACAGTAAGTAAACAACAATTCCATTAAAAATGGACAAAATGCATTAACTGACACTAAAACCAAGAAGATATAGGGATAGAAGACATATGGTAAAATTCCATTTCTTTGAAATGACCAGAATAGCAAACTTATGGAGATTGAAAAGAGATTACTGGTTGCCAGAGGCTGGAAGGAGGGCAGAGACTATGCAGTGACTGCTAATGGGTATGAGATTTCTTTTGAAGTGATGAAATATTCTAAATTTAGATCTTGGTGATGGTTGCACAACTCTTTGATGATACTGAAAGTATTGAATTGTATTCTTTAAATGGTAGATTTTATGGCATGTGAATTATATCCCAATAAAGATGTTTTAAAAAACAAACAAACAAACAAACAAACAAACAGTGTGGTATGTTTACAGAAAAAGACAAGTGACAAATGGAACAAAACAGAGAAAAAGACTCACATATGTAGAAACATACATATTACAGAGCTGACTCAGCTGACTCTGCAAATCAGTGGGGAGCGTATTGGTTTTTTGATGGAATTCAAATTGTACCAGTTTGAAATTGAAAAAACCTAAATTGGATGCCTAACTCATATATTTCCTAAAAACCAAATGTGAATTAAGGAATTCAGTAAGGAAAGTCAAACTATAGAGCTTTTAGAAGATGATATTAGAGAGTATCTTCTTTATTATAGGGAAGGGAAGCCTTTCCTAAGACACATAAAGCACTGATCATAATGAAAATATCTCAATTTTACTACTTTATTTTTTAAATATTTTATTTTTAAGTAATCTCTATACCCAACGTGGGGCTCAAATTCAACCCGGAGATCAAGAGTCACATGCCTCACTGACTGAGCCAGCCAGGTGCCCTTCAATTTTACTACTTTATTTTTTTAAAATATTTTATTTATTTATTCATGAGAGACACACAGAGAGAGGCAGAGTCACAGGCAGAGGGAGAAGCAGGCTCCTCGCAGGAAGCCCGATGCGGGACTCGATCTCAGGACCAGGATCACGTCCTGAGCCAAAGGCAGACCCTCAATTGCTGTGCCACCCAGGTGTCCCAATTTTACTACTTTAAATAAAGAACTGTTGGGCAGCCCCGGTGGCGCACAGGTTTAGCGCCACCTGCAGCCCAGGGCATGATCCTGGAGACCTGAGATCGAATCCCATGTCGGGCTCCCTGCATGGAGTCTGCTTCTCCCTCTGCCTGTGTCTCTGCCTCTCTCTCTCTCTCTCTCTCTCTCTCTCTCTCTCTCTCTCTGAATAAATAAATAAATCTTTAAAAAAAATAAATAAAATAAAGAACTGTTCATCAAGAAACACAATAGAAGAGTTGAATGGCAAGCTACAGATCCCAGAGAAAATATTTGCTGGGATTGTTAAATATCAAGGACTAATAAAAAAAAAAGATCAATACTAAAAATATACAAAGGATGTTTATAAATCAACAAGAAAAAGGCAAACAATCTAACAGCAAATGGACGAACACACCCCTCTACAGGCATGTCACAAAAGAGGAAAGAGATAATCAATAAACATGTGAGAAGATACTCAATGTTATTCATTGTTGGGATATGCTAATTAAAGCCTCAATGAAATTTTTTTAACATGCACAAAATTGGCAAACTTAAATAGTCTGAAAATATCATTCTCTGGTGAGAGTGCATAGCAATGAGAATTCTCAAACAATGCTGCACATCTTCACCAAAACCATGTTTTCAGATTTTGCTGGTGGGAGTGTAAATTGGTCTGTTTTGAAACAAAGCCTGGCGTTCGTTCAGCCTGGCATGTTCAATTTGAATAAGGTGAGATAAAATAACCAGAGACGATGGTGCTGCCTGCTATCATAATGCTCTCATTCTTGCCAGCTTAACAAGACTTACAGCATTCCGGGAGAGAAAGATGTGGGGAACTCTGATCCAGTACTAACTATATGCTAAGCATTAAGTTAAGACTTTTTCACATGCCTCTTTAAAGTTGAGGCTCAAGGGGTGCCCAGGAAGCTGTTATTCTACAACAGGAAGCTTCCGGCTGAAATTTCTTCACCTAAAGAAAAATATCTCAGGAGCACTCTTACTCCACCAGGACAAGCTACACATTTACAAATATTACCGTTCTCTGGCGTCTTCCTTCAAGAGACGTTGTTTTCAAACATTTCAATTTTTCGGTACAATAACGATCACACACTGGGATGTGGGAATAAAGGGATTTTTCTTGTCGGTGCCATTTTATGATGATGAGACAAATCCCAGGGATCTTATACGTGAATTATAGGAATGCCCAAAGAAGCAAAGTACCAATCAGATAATAAATACAAACATAAGCAAATTTCCCTCAGCTGAGTAGGGACTTGACTCATCAGGAAGAAAGGGTTCGACAAATAAATCCCAGACATGATTAGAACACACACACACACACACACACACACACACACACAAGATAGATCCTGGTGAACTTTCTGAATTCCAAAGATAAGGAAAAAAATCATATAACCTTCAGGCAACAAAGGAACAGGCAATACATTAAAAAAAAAAAACCCATCACACTAGCATCTAATCTCTCAGAATACTGACGTTTGGGAAACAGTGAGACATCTATGAACTGTAAAAGAAAAGGGTCTATGACCTGAAGTGGTGACCTCCCCACTAAGATATTGTTTGTCAAGGCAAAGGAGATATTTTGGGGCAGTCAGGGCCTCAGGAAGAATATACGCCCGCACAGCAGAGATGAGGGAACAAACATGAAGTATACATCAGTCAAATGACAATTTCTTCAGTGCACAGATGTCAAATGGGGAAAGAGATAAAATGACTAAGAAACAGCAGTGACAATAAATCCTGTGGTGTACACTTACATCTAACTAGATCATGATAACATGACTGAGATTTGTAATACAGGAGATAAGAAAAGATTGTTGAAATAGAAAACATATCAAACAAAGCAGAATTCAAGATCAAATATGTTGAAGAGGACAAAAATGATGCTCTGGAAAAGACACAATCATGAAGATGTCACACATCTATATAACAAAAATCTATATAGACACCAAATATATAAAGCAAAACTTGAAATACAAGAAAATCACATAAAACATCCTTATGGGGAGAGATTTTTTTTTAAAGATTTTATTTATTCATTCATGATAGTCACAGAGAGAGAGAGAGAGAGGCAGAGACATAGGCGGAGGGAGAAGCAGGCTCCATGCAGGGAGCTTGACGTGGGATTCGATCCCGGGTCTCCAGGATCGCGCCCTGGGCCAAAGGCAGGCGCTAAACCGCTGCGCCACCCAGGGATCCCTGGGAAGAGATTTTTATATTTATTTAAAAATTTAAAAAGTAGTCAAAAATTAGCAAGGATATAAAGGATTTGAAAATATAAACAAGCTCAATTTTATTTATAAATTTATAGCAGATATGGAAGAGTTAACATTATACTAATATGTCTGTTATATTTCCAAAAAATTCTTGTGCTTCTCCCAAAAGTAAAACTTCGAACATTCCTCAAAAATGTAGAAGTTATACAGGCCGTACTTTGAGCTCAAACCAATAAAACTAGAGATCAACACTGGAGAAATTAATAAAAGCTTTCACTATTTAGAAGTTAAACACTATCTACTGTAAAGAGGAAATAAAAACTGATGTGTAGAACTATTTAGAAAACTACAAAAAAGAACAATGCTATTCAGTGGGCACAACTAAAGTTGTATACCAAATAAAATGCACAGCTTTCAAGGAGTTCATTTAATAAGAAATGAAAATAAATGAAATATGAAACATAAGACATTTCAACTAGATAACAAAATAAACCAGAATAGGAAAACTAATAAAGATGCAAGAGGAAATTAAATAGAAAACCAAAACATACAAGGAATAAACAAAATTAAGAAATTACAAGTTCTTTGATAATATCTACAAATAGCTAAACCTCTGAAAGCCTGCTTAAAGAAAATCAGAGAGGGGTAGCCAGGCTGGCTCAGTCAGTGGAGTATGCGACTCCTGATCTTGGGGTTGTGGGTTTGAACCCCACATTGGGTGTAGACATTACTTAAAATCTTTTTAAAAATAGAGAAAACAAAATATACAATATTCAGGATGCAAAAGGAGATAAAACCCTTAATGAAAGAGAATAAAATCATTATCAGAATACTGTGTACGACTTTTGGACAATAAATTGAAAATCTAGACTAGCTTCCAACCTTAACTATGCATTATAATCACCTGATGAGCTTGCAAAGTTACTGATGCCTGAGCCCCACTCCCAGAGGTTCTAATTTAATTGGTCTGGGTATGAGGAAGACAAAGGGTAGGTCACATGAGTCTGATGTCCAACCAAAATCTAGAAGCACTAAATCCTTACAGGGCTTCAGCCATGTGGTCCATGAACCAGCAGCATCAACATCTCCAGGGAGCTTGTAAGAAATGCAGAATCTTGGGCCCCAGACCTACAGAATCAGGATGAGCATTTGCATGGCAACCTCCAGGTTGATGTGTATGCACATTAACATATGAGCTGTACTGATCTAGAGAAAATGGACAATTTCCAAGGGAAATAAAGACACTAAAATGTATTTAAGAAGAAAACCTGATGGATTAATTAACACAGAAGATATCAGAAAAGTAAAGACCTACCATTTATAAAGAGGCATTAGACCCAGGGCACCTGGGTGGCTCAGTTGAGTGTCCAACTCTTCATTTTAGCTCAGGTTATGATCTCAGGGTCGTGAAATCGAGTCCAGTTTCAGGCACCATGCTCAGTGGGGATTCTGCTTCAGACTCTCCCTCTCCCTCCCCTTCTCCCCCTCCACCTGCTTGCTCGCTGCCATAAATAAATAAATAAATAAATAAATAAATAAATAAATAAATAAATTAAAAAAATCGTTTTAAAAAATGGTGAACACTAAAATAAAAAAAGAGGCATCAGATCCAAATGCTTTCACAATTGATTTTTTTCACAATTGATTTCTACCTAATCCTTAAAAATCAGATAATGCCACCAGGTTTTAAACCATTCTCGACTATAGAAAAGTTTCCATGTTTATCTTATGCAGCTAGTGTTACATTAACATTCAAACCTGATGACCATAGTATAAAACAAGAAAATGCCACAATTACGAACACAGATACAAAAACTCTAAATACTAGCCAATGTAAGCAAAGAACAATAAATATTGCCTAAGTAGGGTACTTTCACTCTAGAAATTCGAGAATGGTTTAACTTTAAAAAATCTATCAATCTAATTCAGTATCCTTCATGACATTAACAAATACAAAGAGAAAAATCAAGTAATTATATCAATAGGTGGCTAAAAAGTATGTGATATTATTAGACATTCCTAATAAAATCTCTAAGTCAAATAATAATGGAGAGAAACTATCTAACCTTGGTAAATACTACTTTCCAAAACCAACATTATATTAAGTAGTTAACTACTGAAGTATTGCCATCCACTGAGCCACCCAGGCATCCCCCCCACCTTTTTTTTTTTTTTAAGATTTTTATTTATTTATTCCTGAGAGACACAGAGAGAGGCAGAGACATAGGCAGAGGGAGAAGCAGGCTCCTTGCATGGAGGAGGGACTCGATCCCAGGACCCTGGGATCACGACCTAAGCCAAAGGCAGATGCTCAACCACTGAGCTACCCAGGCATCCCAGAAGTATTGCCATCCAAAGGAGTAACACAGAAATGCCTGCTATAATATATATTATTTGGCATCGTTTTAGAAGTTCTAGCTAAGACGCAAAAGGGAAATAATTGACATCTTTTTGTGGTGACCACACACACAGAAATTCAAGAGACTACAAAAGCACAATTGGAATTGGGAAGACAATCTGGTAAATTAGCTGGGTATGTAAAAAATATATAAAAACCAATAGCTTTTCTCTATACTCTAGCAGCATCTAGGTAGCTAAATAATTATAATGTACTTACGACAAATATGACCTATATGAAGGAAGCAGTAATATTTTATTAAAGAATGTAAAACAAAACCAGAATAAAGGAGGAACATGGCTGTGAAGACAGTATGATACAAGTATCAGGCTCAATTTAATATTAAAAATTCATGCAATTTGGAATAAAAAAGTCCCAATGGCCTTTTAAGGGAAACCAGGTTAAAATGCTCTTACTGTTCCTATGGAAGAATAAATGTCGAGAAAACAGTGAAAAAGGAAAAGACTTGCCTTTTGATATTCAAGTTCAGCATAAAGTACTGTGAGTAAAACAATATGCTGTTGGCACAAGAATAATAAGTAGAGCAGTAAAACAGAATGCACTTCATATATAAATCCAAGGTTAAGTTATGAAATTAGTATTTATTTATTTGTATGAGAGAGAGAGAGAGTGAGCAAGCAAGCAAGCGTGCGCACACAGAGACAGAGGGAGAAGGAGACTCTCTGCTGAGCAGGGAGCCCAGTGCAGGGCTCAATCCCCGGACTCCGGGATCATGACCTGAGCTGAAGAAGGCAGACGCCTAACCGACTGAGCCATCCAGGTGCTCCAAGTTATAATCCTAGTACATAAAGTGTAATTTCAGTTCATCAGGGTCAAGGATGACTTACTATAACTGGCTCTCTATCCAAGAGAAAAGGGAAATTAGAGCCCCTGCCAAATAACATACACCAAAATAACTTGAACTGTATATAAATCCAAACAAAATCAAAACATCATTAGAAAATCTATGTGTGTATTTGTAGAATCTTGGGGGGGAGAAAAGACCTTTTTAAGTAGGACAAGACACCCTAGGAATCATAAAGGGGAAAATAAATATAACTGATTATACAAATAGGAGATTTTTATGTATGCAGAGATAACGTAAACAATAACAAGGTAAACCATAGACTGAAAAACTGTGCAGCAAGTGTATTAAAAAGCTAATCGGCCAGATGTTCAAAGGACTAAATAGGAAATGGGGCACAGCATTTGAACAGGTGATTCATAAGAGAAAACTCAAATGGCTATTAGCCACGTTAAAGTATTACTTAACTCCACCAGCAGTCAGGTCAAGGCAGATTGAAACAATGATGGATATATATATATATATATAATTTTATCTGTGATACTGGCCTAAACAGTCACTATTTAAAGACTGAGGGGAGTGGCTATAACCCAGAAAACCTCAACATCCAACAAGTGTTTCTTTAGTATCTGCTATACACCATGTTGTTACAGGTGAACTGCAATGAACAAAACAGACAAATATCCCTGCACTCCTGGAATTTACATTCTAACAAAAAATAATTTGCTAACATCTAGTGACATTTAAAAAATAGTACATACCCTCTCATTTAGCAATTACGTCATAAGGGAATCCATCCTACAGAAATCAAAGCCCAAGTATGTAAGGATTATATGCACAAGGACACTGATTTCAACATTCTTATAGTGGCAGAAAACCAGAAATCTAAATGTCCACTAAAGGGGGAATGGTTGGGGATCCCTGGGTGGCTCAGTGGTTTGGTGCCTGCCTTCGGTCCAGGGCCTGATCCTAGGGTCCTGGGATTGAGTCCCACGTCGGGCTCCTTGCGTGAAGCCTGCTTCTCCCTCTGCCTGTGTCTCTGCCTCTCTCTCTCTCTCTCATGAATAAATAAAATAAAAATCTTAAAAAAAATAAAAGGGGAATGGTTGATCAAATTATGGTGGGTTCAATCTCTGGAAAGTTATTCGGCTATTAAAGAGAATAAATGTGATAGAGCTCGGTCTCCTGTCCCAGAGAGATGGACATAATATATATATATATATATTTATTTTTTTTGGACATAATATATTAAGTGACTTGCAAAGATACGTAATTGGACTTTGGTCAAAAACTGTGAAATCTCTGCCTCCTCTGCTCCCCCAACTTCCTCATACTTTTTATTATCTATCTTTGTACAGGTCTGTATGAGTATAGAGGGAAAACACAGTCTGTTAAATATGGTGACCACAAGAAAATGGCTTGCAGGAAGCATGAGGGTGAGCTCAAACTTGTCTTTATACTTATTTGTACAACACTTGTTATAAAAACACATATTTTGCAACTAAAAAATCTAAAAAAATTAAAACTCAGTAAAGATTCTTAAAAGGATAGTATATTCATTAGATAGGTTTCCTGAGGGAAGGGAAACAAAGCAAAAATAAACTACTTGGACTTCATCATAATAAAAAGCACAGCGAAGGAAATAATCAACAAAAATAAAAGGCAACCTATGGAATGGGAGAAGATATTTGCAAATAACATATCTGATAAATGGTTAGTCCAAAATCTATAAAGAACTTATCAAATTTAACACACAGAAATCAAATAATCCAATTAAAAAATGGGCAGATGGGGCATCGAGGTGGTTCAGTCAGTTAAGTGTCTACCTTCAGCTCAGGTCATGATCCCAGGGTCCTGGGATGGAGCCCTGAGTCGGCTTCCTGCTCAGCGGGGAGTCTGCTTCTCCCTCTTCCCTCTGACCCTCCCCACTCCACTCGTGTGCACTCTCTAAAATAAATTTTTAAAGTTAAAAAAAAATAAAAATGGGCAGAAGATATGAACATTTTTCCAAAGAAGACATGCAGATGGCCAAAAGATACATGAAAAGATGCTTGCTATCAATTACCATCAGGGAAATGCAAATCAAAACCACAATGAGATACCACCTCACACCTGTTACAATGGCCAAAATCAACAATACAAGAAACAACAGGTGTTGGTGAGGATGCGGAGAAAGGGGAACCCTCACACACCTATTGGTGGGAATGCAAGCTGGGGCAGCCACTGTGGAAAACAATATGGAGGTTCCTCAAAAAGTTAAAAACAAAACTACCCTATGATCCAGCAATTGCACTACTAGGTATTTACTCAAAGAATACAAAAAATACTAATTCAAAGGGATAATGCACCCTAATGTTTATAGCAGCATTATTTACAATAGCCAAGATATGGAAGCAACCCAAGTGTCCATCAATTGATGAATGAATAGAAAAGATGGTGTGTGTGTGTGTGTGTGTGTGTGTACACAATGGAAAATTAGCCATAAAAAGGATGAAATCTTGCCATTTGCAACGACATGGATAGAGCTAGAGAGTATTATGCTAAGGGAAATAGAGAAAGATAAATACCATATGATTTCACCCATATGTTGAATTTAAGAAACAAACGAGCAAACGGGGAAAAAAAAGACAAACCAAGAAACAGATTCTGAACTCTAGAAAACACACTGTTGGTTACCAGAGGGGAGGTGGCTGGAGGAATGGGCTTAAATAGTTGATGGGGATTGAGGAGGCACTTCTTATGATGAGCACTGGGTATTGTATGGAAGTGTTGAATCACTATGTTGTACACTTGAAGCTAATATAATACTGTATGTTAACTAACTGGAATTTAAGTAAAAACTAGAAGAAAGAAAGAAAAAAGATAGTATGTTCTAGGTAATGGGATTGAAAACAGAAAGCATTTTACTTTCTTCTCAGTACCATTCTGAATTTTCTATATTCTCTCCAAAAAAAATGTGCATTAAAACAGTTTAAAGACAACCAATCGGTATGGAAATAGTTGATGTTTGAAATGAAAACTCCTGAACACAGAATTAATGCTGTGGTAACAAGACAGATAAAAGATTTATGTGTATGGGCTAAGACCGGAAGATGAACAAAGATGAACCCCTTGAATAAAGCAACTGGCATTGTGGGTGACAATTTTTCTAAATATTGTTACAAAAATATGTAATAAAAATAACTTGCAAAGTTATCAGCTTTGGATAGTAAGTTAATTCCCTTGAAAAGTTACTTTTCTGAAGAAAAACTAAAGCATACCTCCCTAAAAGAAACAGGAACTAAATAAACCTTTATTTTTTTAAAATCATTTTTTAAAGATTTATCTAAGAGAGGGGAAGAGCACAGGGAGGGGGAGATAGTCTTAAGCTGACTCTGCACTTAATGCAGAGCCTGATGCCGGGCTCAATCCCGCGACCTTGAGATCACGACCTGAGCCGAAACCAAGAGTCAGCCGCTTAACTGACTGCACCACCCAGGTGCCCCAGGAACTGAACCTTTAGGTCAGTCACACAACCACCACTTCAAGAGGGGAGAAACAGAAGTCAGCTAGGGGGAAACCACCAGTATTGAAAGCTGAAAGTAGGGATCCCTGGGTGGCACAGCGGTTTGGCGCCTGCCTTTGGCCTGGGGCGTGATCCTGGAGACCTGGGATCGAGTCCCGCATCGGGCTCCCGGTGCATGGAGCCTGCTTCTCCCTCTGCCTGTGTCTCTGCCTCTCTCTCTCTCTGTGTGTGACTATCATGAATAAATAAATAAAATCTTTAAAAAAAAAAAAAAAGAAAAGAAAGCTGAAAGTAAGAACCTCACAGTTTGCTAGCGGGCTAATGCCAGAGGGCAGCCCAGAAGTGGACTCATCCTTACTATTTTACGAACCTGGCATGAGGAACTCTTCCCTGCCTTCCCGGAGTCCGGGCCTGGGAGGGCTGGTGAGGATGCTGCAGCCATTCTCTCCCACTTGCTCCATTTCTCTGGTGGAGGACAGAGCGGTCTCGGCTCCAAGTGCCTTCGAGTGACTGGCCACATCAGTCAAGGCCTCGACTGAGGGGAGAGAGATTTGGCTTCTTGCTTTCCCAATTCAACTTTATTAGAAGTTCACACGTTCAACTGGTGGTTTATGTCTATTTCTAATGTGGTTAGAACCCAAAGAGGAGAATGGATGTAACAGAACCTCCCAAACCACCGAAGATGGCTCTCTGCAATCTCTTTCCTTATTTTGAAGTTGCTTGGGCAAGAGGAAATGGCTGCTGAATTTAAAGCCAAATACAATCATTAAGGAAAAGCAGAAACTTGCCTCTCTTGGAAAGCAAAATAACATGGGTCTCGTTAACTATCCTATTTTCATCGATGGGTTTAGCTATTTGTGTGGTAATTCATATCACGGAAGAATAAACACGGAAGAATAAAAACCTCAGCTGGGTTTCTGTAGCAAAGTACCACAGTGGCTTTACAGCAGCAGGTCACAGCGCCAGAGCCTTTGTGTTCACCAGTACCAGCAATACAAGTAACACGAGACCAAAAGATCAGGAAAAACCAAGTAAAAGAAAATAATTCTTTTTTTTTTTTTTTAAAGATTTTATTTATCTATTCATGAGAGAGAGAGGCAGAGACACAGGCGGAGGGAGCAGGCTCCATGCAGGGAGCCCGATGTGGGACTTGATCCCGGGACTCCAGGATCATGCCCTGCCCCAAAGGCAGGCGCTAAACCGCTGTGCCACCCAGGGATCCCCCAAGAAAATAATTCTTGATGTTGACCTCAAACTTGGCAAACTTAAGAATTTCCCTCAGAAGTCATGAAAATGATTTTAAAATCAGTTAGGTGCAGTTGCTACAGTGATATTTTCACTGATGCTAGAAGTGCTGAAGGGGAGGGGGTCATATCACTTCCAGTTTATATGATGTTGGAGATTTATTAATTTTGTGATTTCAGTCTCATCGTTACCGTGTGTGTGTATGCCTTGTCTATAGCCAACACTCCACTAGAATAACTTAAAACAAAATAGGAATTTATTTACAATAGCAAAGATGTCAAAAATAACAGCAACAATATATAACAAACCCAAGAATTATTTCATGAAAAAGGCAAACAATATATACACGATAAAACAAAATCCAAAAGGGCAAAATTTAATTTTGACTTGCTCTAAAACAGCTGCAGAATGTGGCAAAATCATTTTTCATATATGAATTATTTAAGTAATGTTGGGCCAATTAAACACACACACCTCAGCTTTTCTCTTCTATTTGCTGAATCTTCCTCGGATTAACCTTCCTTGGAATCTCAGAAGGAATACAAGGAATCTTCCTTCTATTAACCTTTTGAGAAAATGGAACTTAAGGGAGACTATACAAGATTTATGAAGTATAGGCTACTTACGTGTGTACTGAAAAGGATACACACTGTCTGGTGGACTCACACTTCAAAAAGGTAAACCAAAGATGTCAACTAAGTCCCCTTGAAACCTCACTGCTAAAAAAAAAAAAAAAAAAAAAAAACAAAACCTCACTGCTTATTTCTTGGATTGTGTGTGTCTGTGTGTTTTCTCATCTACCACACAAAATTTGCACCAGTGATTTTTTTCGTTCCTTGGGTGCTCTAAAAGTTTCCCAATCTTGAGCATGCATCAGAATCACTTGGAGGATGTTAGGACACAGATCACTGGGTCTCATGCCCAGTTTTCTGATTCAGTGGGTGGGACATGCAGCCAAGAATTTTTATCTTTAACAAAGTCCCAGGTGATTATGATGCTGTCACTGTTGCCAGATCACACTTTGAAAACTATTGCTCTAAAATATCACCCCTTTAAGATTTTGGCCAGTCCAGGCTTTTCCTTCATGGATCCTAGAATTTGTGGGCAGCAAAATTGTTAACACTGAGATTCCCAGAGAATAGAGCAATACATTATGTGACTGCGTGGGATCAGACCGGTAAAATGCTGTCTACCAGGCACTGTACTACAACTAAATTTTTCACATGCTATGGTTTTATGTGATTCATGGCTCTGGGCAGTGACACCATGTTCTCTTGACCAATGACCCCAAGTTTTAATTATTTACTATTTCAGGCCAACACTTGTTCCTACATAAAGATCTGAAGGATCTCATCTTTAAAAATGAAAGATGTCTCAAATCCATCTGTTACTCTCTTTGGACTCCTGGTAACTTTTATCTAACTTCTCATTTTTGTAACGATGCCCATTCTCTATCTAGCATGTTATTGTCTACAAATCAAACCCTCCAAACGTGACACAAAGGTGTCACACTAAGGCAAGGCTTCTGCTGTGGAGGTGGGGACAACACCCAGTGATTAAGTATGCTGTGGACTGATACTGAAATGAACTTTAAGTGCTCTCAAAAACCACTTTATGCGTGGCAGATTCATCTCAGGGGAACTGGAGATGCTAATAAAACAAATCCCTTATGAAGATAAAAGAAAAAAAATGAACTTCAAGGACATGCTCATCAAAGGACTCACCAATCATCTCTTAAGTTCTCTGATATATTACTTGCAAATTCGCACGGCTCAACTATTATGAGTATTTGCATCGAGTCACAAAATTCAAAGCAATCAAGCATTTTGCAATCCAATGCTGCATAAAAGGAATTAAGAAATGGGGAAATGAAAATAATCCACTGCTTTTGATGTTTATTAGGTTTACAAAAACTGTACATTTTTTTCCTTAAGAAAAAGCATTAACTTAGTACTGGTATCAAATAGACTAAACATCCATTAACAGGAAAATATTCTGATTTTTATTTTTGCACGTTATTCTCAAGTACACAATTACAATAATGTCACACATCCCTATATGATTTTCTTTTTATGTATTTTACTTTTTTTACAAAGTGTACAGAGGGAGGGACATACAATATTTAATAGGATATTTCTACAGAACAATAACTTATATTATGTCCTTGTAAAAATCTGTACCTCTTTAAAACATTTAACTGAAACATCCATTTTTTTTAGCTTTGCTAATCAAAATCGTTTTAAGAATTAAAACTAGGTTGTAACTAATGTCAGTACATAACAGTGACTACAATTTCATTTTCTCTTTATACAGACACATTTTATCATATTCACTTGACCAAACCCTTAAATACCTTTTAAAGGTTTCAATATTGTGCTTTAAAAAGAAAATAACTGTGTATGATTCCAGACTATGTAAGAGAAATATAAAGTGTGTAAAGTGTTGTGTTCTTTATCTTTCAGTTTATTTAAAAAAATATAGTTAAATGACCAATTATTTATATTTTCTGTACTAATTTTACAGCGTGTTTTAAAGTCAATAAATTTCCGCTTTCATTTAAGTGTCTTTTACGTGATTTCTGGGGAAAAAAAAAATTAAGGGAGATTTTAAAGGTTCTCACAAAAAAACAGACAGAGCTTTCAAGGATAGTACTGCAGGGCAATGAATCACACAACTGTAAGTTACTTTAAAAAAAAAAAAAAAAAAGCATGTTATGAGAGCCAAGAGGGCACAGAAGCTCCCACTGGGACAGGCCCATGCCTTGGCTTTAACTGGCATTCAGGTTGGAGTCCATACCAGCCTAAAGCACTTGATTTACAACTGGACAAAATCAATCTAGCACTTCAGAGGCTTGCCAACCACCAAATATTTAGATTTCTAACCCTATAAATATAATTCTTGAATACAAATATCAATGGCACAGAGAAAGAGGAGAGGTAAAAACCTAACAGCACGAAAGGGATGGAGGAGCACCATAATGAAGTGGCAAGGCAGCTATCAAGTGGGAAGAAAGTTCCTAAATCTCCTATAACGTGCCAGATACTCATATGCTGACAGTCAATTCAAAGGACCCCAAAAACTGTTTTCCCATTTCCCAAAATCCATCTTCACATAACCAAATTCTAATTAACCAAGTATATTTTATGCATCTCTGACTCTGATTCCAAACTGTTTGTTTAAAAACTGTCAGCTCTCAAAGAAAAACAAGACTGTAAAAGACTTGGTGACGTTCCAAATAAGGCCTCAGATTTTCCTCATGCACTTAAACACACCTTTATCTTCTAACCGAAGCCAATTTAAGCGTTCAGTTTTTTTAAAGTTTGCTAACTGCAACTAAGAAAGAACAGAGCAGGCTGGACCTGCCAGGTGTAAGTCATAATTAGCACCCAATCCCTGGTACATGGCGCTGTGGCTTCCTTGATCCCCCTCACTGGGTGACGCACAGCTCCCTCGTGGGCTTCTCAGAGAGAACTGAGGGAGTTAAGTCCAGATATTCATTAGCTTTTCAGAAAAATATAAAGGCATGGAGCTGAAGTTGTATGAAAACATTCTATCTAGAAACATCTTAATGTCTATTTTTCAATTACCAAAGATATTTAAAAGAAAATACCTTTACTCTTTAAAAATACTAGTGTCCTTATTTTCCTTCTAATTCTTCACCTGAGTAGTCTCTCTGAAGAGCATGATTTATAAAATGCTCTCTCATGCATCCCTGCATCTTTCATGTTATTGTAAATTTAATACTTTTCATTATAGATCTTAACTACTACTGGGGTTGTGTGTATAAATATGTAAAATAAGCAATACACACAGATACATGTTCTCTATATATGTGCATATATATAATTCAGGGTACATTTACATATATAAAGTCGCAAAAGATCCTACGAGCCACGAATTACCTCTAGGAGATTCCAAAATGCAGTCCTCAATAATCTCATTTGTAGCACACAACCATTCCAAGACAAAGCAGCACAGACGGAATAATCAAAATACAACAGCATCAAGCAAAATTTGTCAAGAAAGTTTTCTAAGTTTGCTATGCTGACAAAAGATGTAAATACATCAAAGAAAGCCCCCAAAGAAGTACAGTTTGTCTGCTAAACAAAATGAAAAGTAAACACGAACCCAGCCACTGTTCTTTCCTCAGCGATGCCAGGGACGCAAAAGCTCAAATGGAAACTTTCATTGTCATATGGTCTGAAAATAGTAAGCAAGACAAGTAAATGATTTCCATATTAGGATAATTAGATCTGACTGTAAAATCTCCCATTTATGTTAGTCGATGTCTCTGACAATTTTATTGTGAGAAATTTATGGGAAAAAAAAAATGAGTCAACATGAATACTTTCCGAGTTACCAATCTAAAGTTACCTTAACTTTAAGTTAAATGGTCTTAGAAGAGTACCATCAAGGTAAGCAAGGTAAATATTTAAATAAATATAAAACTTCTAAGATAGAAAAATTCAGTATAGAATCAGGGATTACTTTATTAAAAGCAACTTACTTGTTGCTGCTTTCCCCCATTTATTAAACAAACTGAATAGAATTCAGAACACACTATTCAACAAAATGTAAAAAAAAAAAAAACCAACTCAACTAGAAGCAATAATTCTATTTGTACACAGCATAAATCAATATACAGTATTGTATGTGAACGAGACTGATTGGCTTCAAATGAAATTTCTGTTTCAAGGCCAACATCTCTACAAATGTCTATAGAAGTACTGTTAGGGCAGGCCAACTTCTTTATGATGTCGCATTATGTGCTGGTTCTTTTCTGAAGGTCTACGGAACCCTTTCTTGCAGTACTCACAACGGTGAGGATAGTCTTTTGTATGAATGGAGATAACGTGCCGTTTAAAGCCTGAGGCATCTGTAGTGCTATACTCACAGTACTCACACTGATACACTTTCCTGCCACTGTGTGTCTTCATATGCTTTTTAAGCTCATTCTGTTGCCTAAATCCCTTTCTACATCTCTTACACCTAAATGGAAGATCTTTTGTGTGGACTGAGAGAATATGGCGACTTAGAACAAATGGATCTGCAATCTTAAAGTCACAATGTCTACACTGGTGCATTTTTTTACCCTTGTGGGCAGCCACGTGTTTCTTGAGTTCAGAAGGCCTGTGAAAGCCTTTATCACACATGTCACACTTATGGGGGTAGTCCTTCGTGTGAACCGAAATTATGTGTCGTTTCAAATCACTTGAGTTCGAACTCTTGTGGTCGCAGTGCAAACACTGGTGTGTTTTGCTTTCTTGGTGGATAAGAGCATGTTGCTGCACCTCTTTGGTATCTGAGAAAGTCAGAAGACAGATGTCACACTTGAATGGCATCTCTTTACTATGCTTAGTTTTTACATGTGTTTTCAAGTTAGAAGAGTCTGCAGACCTATATTCGCAGTACTGGCACTGGTACGGCTTCTCCCCAGTGTGGATTCGCATGTGCTTTTTGAGCTCTGATGGGTGACGAAAACCTTTGCCGCACTCCACACAAATATGAGGAAAGTTCTTGCTGTGGACCGCCAAAAGGTGGCGATTCAATAACCCTTGTTCAGCTGTCTCGTATTCACAGAATTTACACTTGTGCATTTTGTTGGCTCCTTTCTCCTTATGCACCATTTTGTGCGTAAACAAAGCCCCAGCATGAGAGAAATGCTTCCCACACTCGTCGCATTCAATGGCCTTCTCTGCTTTGCTGGTCAGCTTGTGGCTCTCCAGGTGGTTGTGTAAACTTATCTTCTTGTTGGTAGTGTAATCACAGTCAGTACAGCGGTACTTCTTCTTGGTAAGGTGTTCAGGATGGTTTTTCATGTGCCTTTTCAAAAAACCTCTCGACTTAAATTTTTTCCCACAAATCATGCAAGGATAGACAGTCAAGGGATGTCCATCAGGGCCAATAATTATTGCTAAGAAAGGAAAAAAAAGGAGCATGAGTGATCAAACCAAGTTCCACGTTGGTTTCTTCAAGCAGTTAAAGTGTGTGTTCTGAACGTTATTAGGGATGTATGCCTATGTTAAGCTATATGCTACTTAACATTCCTTTTGCCATTTTTTTGGTATAAGAGATATAGCAACCTGTCATAAAAAGAACCCTGGTCTGAAAACTTCATTCAGTATGACTGTACCAACCTCAGTCCCTCCAGTTTAAAAACTAAATCAATAAATATGTAACTTCTACCAACTAGTGATCAAAGCTATGTCAATTTAGAAAATCACTCATAAAAATAAAGTTTTATAATCACAATTCCTGCTTTGGTTATTCCAAAAAACATAATTTTGTGTCAATTTACAGTAAAGCTTAAATCCACCTATGGAAATTTTAATATGCAAATTGCCATCCACGAATAGACAGGGTCACACGAACTGAAGTACTTGTCCTACTGCTCTGTAAATTATGCCTGCCTTAAGGGAACATAATCAGATTCTTTGTATTAATTTTGTTTTTAAAACAGTTAATGCTTGCAATAATTTGAGGGATTTCTTTTTATTTCCACATAAAAACCACCCGAGTTTTGAATTTTTTTTCCTCATCCACAATGGATCCGTTCCCTGTTTCTTTTTATCCCAGGAAATCATTCATGAATATCACTGAATTCTTAAAATTATATTTTCAAATTCAATACACAAAAGCTACATGTGGTCTAGCAGCTAAAATGCCATCACAACACCTCCGTGGATACATACTAGAGTTTCATCTGAGAGCTCGCAAAGCACGCTGCGCTGTGGAACTCTTGTGCCCTCACCTGTTTGGTACTGCCTGGAATCAGGTCTTCTCCTTTTCTTTGGTTTTTGTTTAGCCAGTCTGCCGAGCCCAGCAGACTCATCTATGTGCAAGAGGGCACTTGCAGTGCCATTCCGGGTTTCAATTCCATCAGAATTATTACCTAACAATGCGTATTAAAAAACAAAATTATACAGTATTATAAATTATAAAAAATTAGGGATTCTTTATTTACTACAACAACAAAAAGTAAGCCATGATACTCATGAATGACAGAGCCCCCATTCTAGGTAATGGGCTTTATGACCACATTTATTATAGTGAGACAGTAGGAAATGCCTAGCTTCCAAATCTAAAAAACACGTCATCATTGTGCCCCATGAACTCCCTTGTCTCCCAAAATTGTAAAGTCATGGGCCAGATACAATCAAGATGAAAAGTTTCAGCTTGAGAGCCTGTGTACTTCTTGCAGTACTTCCTGCTACGTAATATACACATGAAGGAAATTCCTGTTAAAAATAAAGACAAAAGGTAGACTTTATAATCTTCCTCTACTCTTGTTCATATCAAGTAACCCATACAGGGTAGTGGTGTTTCCTATTTTGGAAACCTAAGACCATAGACACCGTTCTCAATCATGAATTCATGTTCGCAAGCCAACTCCATCCAAAGAGCTGCCAAGTGACTTACCGTAAGCTGCCGCCCAAGCGATTGGCATGAAGGTTTTTATTTCATTGTCATCAATCTGTTGCTCGTGTGCTGCAGCGGCCGCTGCAGCTGCCGCAGCATCCTCCTCCCCTACGATCACCTCCATATAAACTTCGTCGGCGATTTCCGCAACATCTAAGTAGGAAATTATATCAACTTTTGTGACCAGGTTTACAGAGATCACAAGAAAGATGTTTTTATTTGAATTCAGTTAACAGACAAGTAGAAAGAAGGTTCATTATACATCTAGAACACAGCTTTCACACAGTCCTAAGCAGGTAATGCATATTTGTTGAACGAATCATTGATTTCTTGGTTTTCACCTTAAACTTTTTTTTTAAGATTGATTATTTATTTATTTATTTATTTATTTATTTATTTTTTATGATATATATATATAGAGAGAGAGAGAAAGAGAAAGAGGCAGAGACACAGGAGGAGGGAGAAGCAGGCTCCATGCTGGGAGCCCTACATGGGACTCGATCCCGGGACTCCAGGATCGCGCCCTGGGCCAAAGGCAGGCGCTAAACCGCTGAGCCACCCAGGGATCCCCTTAAACTCGTTTTTTTTTTTTTTTTTAAACTCGTTTTTAAAGCAACATTTTACACATCCGTCAAGAGTCACTGAGACTTCCCTTGGGATATGGCAGCAATATAATCTCTACAATAATGCTAGTTGTTTTCCTTTAAACACTGACCATATTTAAAAACAGAGAGCTACAAAAACATAAAATTTTCTCCCACAAAAAGGCCACCTACTTACTTAAATCTTCATCTTCTTGCTGAGAGTCGTTGACAGTCATATAAACCATCTTTTCCCTTGGCACACGAATACTGCTACTCTGATCAAGTAATTCAACTCCATGATCATTCTCAGGCTCACTTTCCACAATGTCTACGGTGCCACCTATCAGGGAAGAGGACAGCTCCGAGAATTTATCTGAAAACTCCATTTCTCCCCATCTGACTTATACATTTCATATACTTTTCTACTGCTACATGGAAATCCTTGTTTAAAAGTTATCTTCAGAAAAGATTTCAAATGTTCTCAATCTAAACCACCCAAAAGAAATCAGGGTGAAGGGTCAGATCAGGATGTATAATATGCAGAAGTTTTCCTCTTACCTAAGTCATCCTCTCCAGGGTCAGCTTTAAAAATGTACACCTTGATGACTTCTGGGCAAGTGCCATCCACCTTACAAGGGTCAATTTCCGACTCTGCATCCATGGTCATTCCAGAGGAACCATCGTGTTCTATTTTGCCAGCATCATCCACTGAAAAGGCAGGAAATACATTACAAATAACAATAGCAGACCCTTTAATAAAATGTTAGTTTCTAAAAGTCCTTTTTACAAATATAATCTCTAAGAGGCTTCATACAAAATCGGAGGATTTTTCCCTAGACAAGTAGACACGTGTGGCACAGTGGGAAATGTGGCTGACTGCTACGTCAAAGCAGGGGTCATGGAGGGCCTTGTGCAACCCGGCAGAGGGGTTCAGATTTGACAATGGTAGGTCAGAGGTTTCTCAATCTGGTCAGGTGTCATTATCTCTTAGGGAATGTAAGAACACAGTTTCCAGCCCAGCAGCACTAACAGAGTCAGAATCTGTAGGGGGAGGCCAGCTATGTGGAGAGATTTAGAGATTCTGCGCAGAGACTATTCAGCAGAGCAGCGGTAACAGCAGATCACCGTTTCCCAAACACCATACTGGCCTTTAGGAAAGTGGATGCAAAGGGATCAAGGCATAAAGTAAGGATAGCACTTGTGAGTCTACTGCAAAAATGTGGGCAGCAGATGCCAAGGCCTCACATCAGAACAGAAGTAGGATGGATGGGGAAGGACGCTAGACTGGAGCCCTGTCTTAGGACTGAAATGGCAGGACCTAAGAATGAAAACTGAACAGGCAGGACAAAGGAGCCAAGGATAACTTTGGGGTTTCTGATTTAGGTGACTGAGTATCTAGGGGAAGAAATGCTAAGAAGAGAAATGAGGAAAAGGATCTCTTCCTGCATGGTGAATAAACTTAGGGTCTGGGAGGTAACATCCCTGAAAGCTCTCACACTGGTGCCTGTCCCTATCCTCTTATTTATATGTTTACTTATTTATTTAATTTTATTTATTCATGAAAGACACACACACACAGAGGCAGAGACATAGGCAGAGAGAGAAGCGGGCTCCATGCAGGGAGCCCAAAGTGGGACTCGATCCCTGGACTCCAGGATCACGCCCTGGGCTGAAGGCAGACGCTTAACTGCTGAGCTACCCAGGTGTCCCTGTCCTTATCCTTTTATATTCACAGCACCCTCTGCTTGTTTCTCTCCGAGTGTACTAGTCACTCTATATTGTCACTATCATGGATTTCCCTCCACTTTCTCATTGATAGAGGAGAGAGAACCTGTCATTTTATAAGTCATTCTCTTAAGGCAAGCGTCCGGTGATGGCAGACGCTTGGAATACTGATGAGCCAATGATTCAGTGAATGAGATGTGAAGTCAGTGGCTGGATATTTGAGTCTGAAAGCTGAAGGCTGACACACAGATTTGGGAGCCATCAGATCTGTGTTAACTAGCCCTGAGATCACAGTGAGGACCTACAGCATGAGGAAAGAGTGGGGTAAGGCTATCCTGCGGACTGTCACAGTTTAAGGGAGGGACAAAAAGAATTCACAAAGGAACCCAAGAGAGGAAAGCTAGAGAGGCTGGTGGGAAATCCGGAAGGAGGCTAGCTAGGGAGTTATAAATCCCAAGAAGCCCATTAAGGCCCACGGCAATAATGCAGTGCACATCCAAGTCAAGGAGGAATGTCTGTACTGACTGTAATGTCTGTACTGGAAGTTGCTGATGCTCCTGGTGAAAAGCAGCATAGTGAAGGCTACACAGGGTCAGATTAAAATGGGGTGAGGATTCACTGGAAGGTGTGTGTTTCTTCAAGAGGTCTAACTTTAAACTGGACAACAAAGGGGCAGTAACTAGAATGAAGTGCAGAGTCAAGGACTTTTCTGTTTAGCTGATAAGAATACTCAAGCATATTCAGTCTGTGGGAGCAAATACAACAGACAGGAAGAAGCTGAAGCCAGAGGACATGGTGGACACCTCTGGATTGAGATGTCAGAGGAAAAGAGGAAGATGACATGAGAGGCAAAGATGAAGAAATTTTCCTTAGACAGGGGAAGCAATATGCTATCCTTCTGAGACCTGAGGTGGTAAACCTGGATGTGAACAAAGCTACAGTGTGTAAAGGGGGAAGACTGTAATGCTAGAAGCTGGAGGAGTTTGTGGCTGGTGGCTTCAACATCCAGCCTGACGTGTATTTACCCCCTTCTCAAAGCTCAATATTTTTATGACATAGCCGGCTGACTGAGCCAAGGCCATTTTGTTAAAAGCAGCCCTGGAATTTCAAAGTGAGGTAGCAGTTACAAGGATGAAGATCTCATCAAATGAGTCAGAGAGTTCTGAATAAATCTGTTACATCTTCAGAAAACTCATCTCTGAACAGTTTGATATTATTGAGCAAGGCTTGTCAAACTGATTCTAACAGATACTAGAAAATCAAGTGTCCTTGTGTGCACAAAGAACAGGGTCAGGCTAGCTGTTTTAGCATATGTTACTTTGTTAGTACCCATAAGATAAAACCTTTGATGACTGAAAAACCTCATCATTTTGGAGCTTGCCAAATGTCATGTATTTATCTATAATTCGGAGTAAAAGACCTTTTTCTCTTTGCTTTCATTATTGTCTAGGAAAACACATTTCAAGTATACAGGTTCACCTGAGCCAAGCAAAGCCATTCTATTGTTAGACAAAAGTAGAATTCACCTTCAGGTTTTTGCCTTGAAAATTTGCCCCACTAACTCAACTTATGAAATTATTCTGAATATGAAATATTACAGAAGTGATTTTTTTAAAACCACTTTGATGGTCCTGTTAAGTACTCAAAATTTCTCTGATTTTAAAGCTACCATTAAAAATGAATTTCTGGGATCCCTGGGTGGCGCAGCGGTTTGGCGCCTGCCTTTGGCCCAGGGCGCGATCCTGGAGACCCCGGATCGAATCCCACGTCAGGCTCCCGGTGCATGGAGCCTGCTTCTCCCTCTGCCTATGTCTCTGCCTCTCTCTCTCTCTCTCTATGTGACTATCATAAATAAATAAAATTAAAAAAAAAAAAAATGAATTTCTAAAAATAGACAAAGAAATCCTGGATAAAACTGAGTCATCATA
This sequence comes from Canis lupus familiaris, assembly GCF_011100685.1. Taxonomy (NCBI): domain Eukaryota; kingdom Metazoa; phylum Chordata; class Mammalia; order Carnivora; family Canidae; genus Canis; species Canis lupus. The sequence continues at coordinate 19,867,523 of NC_049260.1, read as the reverse complement.
CGTATGATTTCCACCTAAGTGCCTTCTTCTAATGTAGTGATGAAGAACTAGAGGTCTGGAACAAGGCCTCTCCAAAATAGAAGAGCATAATTTCTGTAAATTAAGACTACTTCTAATAATAACTACCATTTGCATGGCATTTTGCTATTTCCTTATCATTTCTATGTACTTTTATTTTATTTGATCCTTACCTTCTCCAGATAAAGAAACAAAGGCTCTGAGATGGTATGTGATTTGCCCAAAGTCAATGAACTAATAAATAAGAGATGGGAGAGAAAAGAGGTGCCTGTCTTTAGAACCCAGATCTTAGGGTACCTGGGTGGCTCAGTGGTTGAGCATCTGCCTTTGGCTCAGGTCATAATCCCAGTATCCTGGGATCGAGTCCCACATCAGGCTCCCCACAGGGAGCCTGCTTCTCCCTCTGTCTATGTCTCTGCCTCTCTCTCTGGATCTCTCATGAATAAATAAAATCTTAAAAAAAAAAAAAAACTTAAAAAAATAGAACCCAGATCTTTATTTTCATCTTCTGATTTTTTAATTTACTGTATAAGACTTATTATTTAAAAAAACACCAATAGTCCCACCAACCAGAGACTCCATCATGTTAGTAAATTTTCTTCCCAGTTTTTCTATTTTTGTTAAATCGGCATCAGTGTCCTCAAGCCTTATATAATAACCTTTACAACTCAGCCAGCATTTTAAACTTCAAAACTGAGAAACACTGGACTTATCAATGATCTCATTAGTAAGAGCAAAACTATAGCAAAATATAGGCAATACTTTATACTGCTTGAAGGAAGCTTCAGTAAACTCTCCTAAAGACCAAAAATTGAGGGATACTTATTTGCAATGGTAATAGATATCACTGTGCCTAAAAAACATAGCTCATTAAGATCTCAAAAAATCCAGTAGTTTCTGGAAAAGAAAAATTACTGGAGTGGAGGTAGGAAATAAACCACTTCAAGTAAATTGTTTTTTTTTTTTTTTTTTGGTTTTGGGGTTAGAGAGAAAAAGAGCACTTATGGGGGGGAGGGACAGAAGGAGGGGGGAGGGAAAGAAGGAGAGAGAGAATATAAATCTTAAGCAGGTTCCAGGTCCAGCGCAGAGCCCAACACAAGGCTCAATCTCACCATCCTGAGAGCAGGACCTGAGCCCAAAACACAAGTCAGTCACTTAACTGTCTGAGCCACACAGCGCTCGTTTTGTTTTGTTTTTTTCTTCTTCTTCTTCTTTATGAAGTCTCCACATGCCAGGCTTGAATCATGACCCTGACATCAAGACCTGAGCTGAAATCCAGAGTTGAATGATTAACCAACTGAGCCCCCCCAGGTGCCCCTCAAGTAAACTGTTAAATGCTGATCTAATTAGAAGATCAGTCAAACTAAGCTGATGGAGAATCTATGTAATAAGGAAGGATGGTGGTCATGATGGATAATGTAACATTTACTGACCACATACCTTGCACTAAGCATGATGATAAGCCCTTAAAATGTAACCATTTACTCCTCATAAAAACCTTATGAAATAGGTAATACACTACTGGGTACTTACCCCCAAGGTACAAATGTAGTGACCCAAAGGGGCACCTGCACCCCTATGTTCACAGCAGCAATGTCCACAATAGCCAAACTATGGAAAGAACCCAGATGTCTACTGACAGATGAATGGATATCTATACAATGGACTATTACTCAGCCGTGAAAAAAAAAATTAAATCTTGCCACTTGTAACGACATGGATGGAACTAAAGAATATGATGCTAAGCAAAATAAGTCAATCAGAGAAAGATAATATAATCTCACTCATGTGGAATTTAAGAAGCAAAACAGGATCAAGGGGAAGAGAGGAAAGAAAAAAAAGATGAAATCAGAGAGACTGACAAGCTATAAGAGACTCTTAATCATAGGAAGTAAACTGAAGGTTGCTGAAGGGGGGGTGTAGGTAGGGGGATGGGGTAACTGGGTGATGAACAGTACTGAGGGCACATGATGGAATGAGCATTGGGTGTTTTTTTGTTTTTTTTTTTTTTAAATTTATGATAGTCACACACAGAGAGAGAGAGGCAGAGACACAGGCAGAGGGAGAAGCAGACTCCATGCACCAGGAGCCCGACGTGGGATTCGATCCCGGGTCTCCAGGATCACGCCCTGGGCCGAAGGCGGTGCTAAACCGTTGAGCCACAAACACAGAAGGCTTAAAAAAAAAAAAAAAGAATAGGTAATACTGTTTTGTTATTCTCACTTAATCTCACTTACACAGCCCTCAGTCAGCTTTCCTATAACAAAGACCCAGTTGCATTACTCTCTGGCCCAGAATGGTACCCTATTTCCTACCAAATAAAATACAAACTGCATAGTCTAGCATCCAACCTTTGACCAAGGTGCCTTGTGCCTTCGGCCTTGCCTCCCCTATCAGGCCCTAGACGACCCCATGTGCCCTGAGCTTAAACAATACATTTTTATTTCCATGCCTTTATGCTTATTGTACTTATATATAATTCATTGTAGGAATTGTACATCTTACTGTTTGAAAAAAGTATTTTTAAAGTATAAAAGTAAATTAAAATGTGATCAAAATCCTACCACCCAGAACTACCAATTTACAGATTATTCAGACATTTGCCTAGGCATATTTATAAATTAAAGAGTGAACAGATATTTTAATGAAAACTAGATACTGTAATATGTCATTTTTAAACAAAAATTATTACATTATAATTTACTTGAACTCAAACAACTTTAATTCCACAGTCAATCTCATTCCCTTGCTCTCCAATCCCCTGCCCTCCCCCGCCTCCTTTCATTCCATCATACTGGCTTGGTAGAACCATAAACTTGCCTAATTTCAACTTTCCTCTCTGCCTCTGCACCAGCATCTATGTCACTAATCTGATAGGAAACACACACGCACACTGATGGCTTCACTTTAAATTCATGACCCTGAACCTGAAGCAAAGCTTTTCTGCTACTTTCCCTCTCTCTTATTTACTAGTATCCTCTCTCCTCAAATCTCTAATTTCACCTCCCCATCCTCATTCTCAGTTGATGATCTTATTTCACGGAGAACAAGTGAAATGATTGGAAGATTCACTGATAGCCAGATCTACACACCTACCAGCAACCAAACCCAGCCTGTTACCAAAGACAAATCACCTGCATTCCTAGCTAAAGCCTGCCCCCCTCTTTATTGCTCCAACATTCTCTCCCCCATACTGGATTGTTTTTATCAGTATATAAACTATTCTCTTTCCCCCTTTAAAACAAAAACTCTTGACCTCATTTCTCCAATTCTTGTCATTCCATATCCTCTAAACTCACTTCAATCGGGCCCATGACTTCACCAAAACTGCTCATCACTTGACTCTAATTCACTTTCCTCACTTGGCTTCCAGGATGCAAGTTCTTGGTTTCCTCCTCTCTCACTGGCCATGCCTCCTCAGTCCTTTGCAGGAGCTGCCTCTTACTTAGCCTCTTAATGTTGCAAACCTCAGGGCTTAGTCTTTGGTCTTGGTTTATTTACAATCACTCCTTTGACAATGTCATTCTGTTTTATAGCTTAAATTTTATCTGTATGCCAACAACTCCCAATTTTGTATCTCCGTTCTAGTCCTATTTCCCCAACTCAGATTTGTACATGTCTTTGATGTCTATCAGGTATCTCAAAATTAAATTCTGTGCTCAAATGTCATCTCAGCAAACCCTGACCACATCTGTAACCCAAAATTCTCCTTATACTCTTGTCTTCTACCCAAGAAGGTATCACTCATACTACATCACTTATTTGTCTGTGTAACTCTGTTAGAACATAACATAAGGGAGGGAAAAGCACTGGCATGTATGTTCCATTGTATGTATCATTGTTCACTGATGTATCCCAAATGTCTACAATACACTGACATAAAGATACAACATTCATTTCTTAAATGCTGATCTTCAAGTAAATAAATGTCTAGTCATTATCTTACTAGTTCTTAACCCTCTAAAGTAAATATATTACAAAAACATTTAGTCATAGTTTGCTCATAACACATGAATTAATCTTTTTTTTTAAAGAGAACATCTGTGCAAGAGAGGGACACAAAGAATCTTGACCAGGCTCCATGCCCAGGTGCAAAGCCTGATGCAGGGCTCGATCTCATGACCCTGAGATCATGACCTGAGCCAAATCCAAGAATTGGACACTTAACCGACTGAGCCACCCAGGTGCCCCATGAATCAATTTTAAACCCAATATCTGGGCACCTGGGTGACTCAGTGGTTGAGCGTCTGTCTTCGGCTTGGGTCCTGGGATCAGGCTTCCCATGAGGAGCCTGCTTCTCCCTCTGCCTATGTCTCTGCCTCTCAATCTGTATCTCTCATGAATAAATAAAATCTTTTAAAAAAAAGTCTGTATCTACTGTCATCCTACTATGAAAGATACGGAAACGAACACATCAACATACCTTCCCTTCCACCTTTTTTTTTTTTTGAGAGTGCACACACATGGGGAATGGAGGTCAGCAGAGGGAGAGGGAGAATCTTAAATAGGCTTCACGATTAGCCCAGAGCCCAATGATGGGTTCAATCTCAAGACCCTGAAACCATGACCTGAGCCAAAATCAACAGTAGGGCCCTCAACCCACTGACAACCCAGGTGCCCCTCCCTGTCCCAAATATTTTATAGTTACTTTGATATTAAATGAATGCCAATGCTCACTACCAACCCTTTTACCATGATTTCTCCAGTCTATATCTCTCTATACTGACTGATCCTTTGGTTTGCTAGATTCCTTACCAAATAGGGCTGTCAAGAGGGCAAATGGATGTTACAGTTCCTGAGTTCTTGAATATTTGAAAATGTCAGTCTGTGGCCTTCATTTCCAAAACAATTTGGCTGGGAATAAAATTTTTAAGTTACATTTTCTCAGAACTTTGAAGAGTTGTTCCACTATCTTCAAACACTGAGTATCTCTGTGTTGATGTCCTTATAACTCTTAACCCTTAAATTTCACTAAACATCACTAGGATTATGACTTGCTGTTTTTATCATCCTGTCAATTTCTTGAAACAAGAAAGATTTTATATTTCAGGAAAATTCCCTGAAAGATTCCAATTTTTATCTTAGGGCAGTTTCTTCCGTTATAAATATTTTTGTAGTTCATTCATTGTTTCCTTCTTTTAGAATTCCCCTTATGTGTCTGTCTCCTTTATCTGTCTCCTGTATCTAGCCATCTCCTCCATAATTATTTTTGTACTTTTTTTTCTTAGTCATTTCATTTTTGTGATTTCCTAAAGCTGGATCCTCTGTCTGTGCTTATTTACTGAGGCATATTTATTCTTACGGTTGCTTCTAGGCTGGCTTTTATCTTGATAGTTTTATTTTTCTCTTCAATTTCTTTTTTTTTTTTTTAATTTTTAATTTATGATAGTCACAGAGAGAGAGAGAGAGAGGCAGAGACATAGGCAGAGGGAGAAGCAGGCTCCATGCACTGGGAGCCCGACGTGGGATTCGATCCCGGGTCTCCAGGATCGCGCCCTGGGCCAAAGGCAGGCGCCAAACCGCTGCGCCACCCAGGGATCCCCTTCTCTTCAATTTCTTTCTGAATTCTGTTTCTATCTGCTTCTATTGTCTTATATTCTTTGAACTTCTGCATCTCCTTTTTGACTTTTAAAAAAGAGACCATGGGCAGCCCGGGTGGCTCAGCGATTTAGTGCCACCTTCGGCCCAGGGCGTGATCCTGGAGACCTGGGATCAAGTCCCATGTCGGGCTTCCTGCGTGGAGTCTGCTTGTCTCTCTGCCTGTGTCTCTGCCTCTCTCTCTCTGTTTCTCTCATGAATAAATAAATAAAATCGTTAAAAATAATAATAAAAATAAAAAAGAGATGTTGGAAATGTCCTATATCTGCACTAGACATATGTGGTTATTGAGCACTTGAAATATGGTTGGTGCAATTCAGAAGCTATAGATTTAATTTTATTTTTCATTTAACTAAATTTAGCCACATGTAGCTAATAACTACCATATTGGAATACACAGGCTCAGACAATTGTTGGGATACACTTACTCTGTTTCTTTCAGAGATTCTTCTTGCAATTAATATATTGTATTAATAAATAAAAATATTTTAGAGAGCTGAAGAACATGAATCCTTAGATTCAAAGAGCTCATCATGCATGAAAATATAATGCATGACAAAGACCTACACCTAACTAAACACAATTGTATATTTCAGACCAGCAGGGTAAAGGAAGATCTTAAAAGCTTTCAGAAGAAAAAGAAACACCTACAAAGGAATGAGAGTCAAAATGACATCAGGCTTCTAAACTATAATATTAGATGCTAGGTGACAGTGAAACATGGCATCACAAGTTCTCAGGGAAAGTTCTCTTTAACCTAGAATTCTGTACCTCACCAAATAATCATGCTTAAGGATAGAATAAAAATAGTTTTAGTATACAATCTATACTCCTTAGGAAGTTATGTCAATATGTGGTCCAGTACAATAAGAGTAAATCAAGAAAAAAGGTGGCATGGGAATCCAAAAAACAGTAGATAAATCTCAGGAAATGAGAAAAGGAAATTTTCAGAAAAAGGTCTCTGTGACATTAAGCCTAGAAAGCAACTACTTCAGAATGGAGCAGAAACATAAAAAGCTTCAAGAAGGGAGTCACTGGGAAAAGGAGGATTCAAAGAAAAACCTAAGTGGACGGAGAAGTCAGTCAAACTTAAGGACAGATTTCTCAGAAAGCACAGACACTTAAGAAGGAAAATCCATGCTATGAGGATGGAATCAGTCTCAAAGACTGATTAAGCTTGAAGTCTATAAACTATGACCAGTACTCACAAGGAGGACATAGATTCAGTCACTAAATTCCAGCCTTCCAGAATCAGAAGCTAGTTATCTGAAAGATCTTAAAAAACAGGCTAATTTTGAAAGAAAAATAAAGATGATTTTACATCCTAAATAATTTATTTCAAGGACAGTCTGAATACACATATCTTTTCTAAAGTTTAACAAGAGCCCCAGGTTTGAATGTTAGGATTGACATCAAGGAGGGAAATCAGGCCTTTCCAGAAGACCATACAGTCAGTATAGCATTCAAGAAAGAATTTGGTTCCCTGAACCAAGAGCCTGTTCTAACTTACTCTGACAAGTCCAATAGTCTTACTACTTACTCACTTCACATTTTTTAAACTTCTAAACACAAAATCCAATCAAAAGAAAAACTACAGAGTAAAAACTTGTTATTATTCAATGTCTTAAGATTTCCTGTGTGGGCAGGTGGCTACTTAATAGTAAAATATACCATAGATGGGCAGTTCCCCTTAAAAGGATACCTGAGCTCATGAGCAATTGTTATGTCCTAGACATTGTGGTAAGTGGTGTCCGTCTCTCTATTTTATCATGAAATCAATGACAACAGCTCCATGACCTAGGTGTTTTATCTCCACTTTACAGATGTGAAACCGGAGCACCTAAAAAACTAAGTAACTTACAAGAAGCATTCTGCTGAGTAAGCAGATGTTCCAGTAGATAAATACATTTTGTAGTTCACTTCTGGACCTCCCTTTCTTAGCTTCCTCCTTAGGAATCCCCTTTCTGTAGTTAAAATTCCATCTTATTTTTATTATATAGCCTATAAAAAAAATCTGAGAATTAGTTATACTCTGATCTCCTTTACTTCTTGGAACTTTCCTGGAGAGCTTCAAAGATTTAATGAAAATAGCCTTATTTTGTACAAAGGGAATTAAGGATCAGAGTCATTCAAGTGCCTAAGTTACAGTGATATCCAGCATAATGTTAAGAGACAGAATATACAAAAAATATTTGCCAAATTGCACTGAATTGTCTAAAACATAACTAAACTTAGTTAACCAAAAAAGGATTTCTTAATACTATAAATTCAAGAGGAAAAGAAAGGAATGACCATTACAATCCCAACTTGTGCCTGTCTTTACCCAAAAATTCTCCAGACAACAGCAAGGTCTTAAGTGAAGCCAGTCCAGAGTTAGTCCTGCTGGTCCAGATGATGCCACAGAGAAACTCTAGTGGACGACTAGCTAGCTGTTACTGACAGGCAGGCTCTGAGCTGGGCACCTGCTGCATGTGATCTCTAATTATCCCAAACCAGCCCACAAGACAGGTAGTAGGCCTGCCATCTTACAAATAAAAAAACGAAAGCCAAAAAGAAGTCAATAATTTGCTCAAAATCATACAGCTAGTAGGCAGCTGGGCTGGCATCCAAATGGAACGCTGGCTGACTAAACCGCAGGCACTGTTTCCATACACCAAACAGCTTCTCAAAGATCCTGAAAGGAGACGTGTTTTCTCTCTCCCCATCTCTCCTCCTCTCAATTTCCCCTGCCCAACTCCCATTATCCCACAAAGTAATCATGGATCTGTTCAAAGGCCAAGCTGTTGGACAATTTTGTCTAGGTCACAAGCAGATAAATAGCAAATATGAGTCACAAGGCTAATCTGAAGCTCCAACTGCTTCTAAGGCTTTTGAGATACAGACTTTTTATCCAATCTTATTTTTGGTGGGGAGAGGGGAAGACAACAATAAATGTGCCTTGAGTGCTTTATTCTTGCTACAAATCTGACATACAGGCTAAACATTAAACCAAAAACTCTTAATTCACTGATTTTAGTGTTTTTTTTTTTTTTTTTTAAGATTTTATTTACTTATTTGAAAGAGAGAGAACACAGTGGGGAAGAGCAGAGGGAGAGGGAAAAGCAGGCTCCCTGCTGAGCAGGAAGAAGCCCAACATGACCCTGGGATCATGACCTGAGCTGAAGGCAGAAGCTTAACCGACAGAACCACTCAGGCGCCCCAATTTTAGAGTTGATTTCTAAATAAGTTTTGGAGTGCCCACAGTAAAGACAATAACTTCAGATGGATTAACAGGAAACTTTTTGAATTTTATCAAAACAAGCTCAAAGCTTCTTCCATGTCTTCTCTAAGACTTTTCTCACATTTCAGTAACATTCCCAGGAGGATATATATTTTTAAAATTCTAAAATTTTATTCTGTGGTTTACCAAATGGTTAAGAAACAAAACTGATAGAGTACATGTATAAAAATAATGGTAAGATGCATAAACATTCAACAATCTGCCCACAGAACAAAATAAACAAATATTTTACCATGTCTCCTGTGCTAATAGCCCTGAGAATCAATAAACCATTAGATTGTATTAACCCTCAGAGTTTATGCATTAAACATAGAAGTTTGGATTTATTTATTCATTCATTCCCGGAACCACTTTTGGGTGGGAAGCAGAAGGGCAGAGGGAGAGAATCTTAAGCCCTGACATGGTGCTTGATCTCACAACCCTGAGATCATAACCTGAGCAGAAATCTAGTAGGATGCTTAACTGACTGAGCCACCCAGGCCCACCCTTCTCCGCCCACACCCCCTTACACCGAACCATTTTTTATTAGATGTCTACTATGACCAAACATTGTGTTAAACTAGGAACTAACATCAGTCCAACTGGTCAGGATACCTCACCTAGGCGGCCAGGGGCATCATGTGGACAGCTGTAGGCAGCAACCCTGTGGACAGATCTTCAGCATGTCCAAACGTGCTCCTCATCTGGTAATGGTTTCGTCATCTGCCCAGCTCCACAAGCCATAAATCAGGAAGAGAGCTTTGAACTCTCCTTCTTCCTCAGGTCTAAATTTAATCCAAATCCTACTTCCTAAATATGTCATGAAGCCGTTTCTGCCAAACTCTACTGATAAAACCTTTTTTTCAAACTGTCATCATCTGTTTCTTACCTGAACTACTAAAATCTCCCATAGTGTATTTTTTGTTTGATTTTACTCTTACCTTGTCTGCTCTCAACATTGCCATGAGGATGATCTTTCCAAACTACCAATCTGTGTTATTTTTTTTTTAAGATTTTATTTATTTATTCATGAGAAACACAGAGAGAGGCAGAGACACAACACAGGCAGAGGGAGAAGCAGGCTCCATGCAGGGAGCCCGACGTGGGACTTGATCCCGGGACCCCAGGATCATACCCTGAGCCAAAGGCAGACGCTCAACCGCTAAGCCACCCAGGCGTCCCTAACTGTGTTATTATTAATCAGCTTACAACCCTTTAACAGCTCCCCTACTTTACAAGGTAAAATAGGCTTCTTAGTGCATTCAAGGGCCTTTACGATTTGGGCCCTGCCTATTTTGTCCTATTTCTCACCATTTCCTCCATTTTCTTCACCAAAGATGTTATTTGCACTCTGAACACTCCAAGATCTTTCACATCTCCTTGCCTTTAAACAGGCCTTTTTCCCTCCTCTCTGCCATTCCTCCTGCCTTAGCCGTCCACTCATCCTTCAAACTGAGTTCGCCTCAAATTGTTTTTTTATTTTTATTTTTATTTTTTTATTTTTTATTTTTTTCAAACTGTTTTTTTAAAGATGTGACCATGAGATTGTTTCACTTTTTAAAAAATCCTGGTCTTGGGGATCCCTGGGTGGCGCAGCGGTTTGGCACCTGCCTTTGGCCCAGGGCGCGATCCTGGAGACCCGGGATCGAATCCCACGTCGGGCTCCTGGTGCATGGAGCCTGCTTCTCCCTCTGCCTGTGTCTCTGCCTCTGTGTGTGTGTGTGTGTGTGTGTGTGTGTGTGTGTGTGTGACTATCATAAATAAATAAAAATTAAAAAAAAAATCCTGGTCTTTCAGATATATATATACTGAAATACCTATATATGAAGTATGTGTGGAATTTGCTTCAAAACAATATGGGAGGGAAGGAATCGGAGTAGAGATAAAATATAGAGATGAAATATAGGAGTAGAGATGAAATATTCAGTTTCCATTGAACTCTGGTTTGTAATGCTTTCACGGCATGTAGCTCACTCAAGTATACCAAAAATTCCCCCACCATTTCCTCCCTTAGTGCTTCCAAAATACTTTGTATTTCCAGTTATTTATCTTTTCATAATCAACTATAATGATCTGCTTGTCTTCCCTCCAGGACTGTGGACTCTAAAAAGCCAGAGACTTTCACTGTTTAACAGCTACTTATCGTGGTGGCCAATAAATGTTTTTGAATGAATGAAGACACAAGGAAGTAAACACAGGCAAAAGTAAAAATGATAGTTTATGTGTGATTTCTTCTTCTCATTTAACCATAAATTTGGGGAAAAAAACCTATTCCTTAGGTAGCAAAACAATGGAATAGGGTTTGGAAGCTGTCTGGGTTGCTTCTGCTATAAATTAACTATGAAAATGTTTAAACCCTTAAATTATTTCCTAATACTGCTGAAATTGGGTATTCAGTAACATTGCAAATTTTTTTTAAAAGTTTAAAATAATATTGTAAATTTTAATAATCACTGAATTCTATTTGCTTCCTTCATCCACCACTAAGCACTATTTAAGCCAAACCCTACTACTTTGTAGTATGAGTTTTATACACCTATGTATATAAATACACACACACACACACACGAAGAAAGACAATATGAGAGAGGAAGATAAACACTTTGGAATAAAACACACTTGATTTCACATCCTCAACCTAATGCTAGCTGGATGTGTAACTTTGGTCATGTTATTACTTAAACTGGTCGTGTTACCTAGTATGTAAAGAACAGTGATAACACCAACATTATAAGGTTGCATAAAGAAAATAATATATACAAAGTTCTGGCCCACAGATACTATTTATTGAAGGTTTACTATTACCTATTTTTATTGTTACCAACTTGCTACAAATCTCCAATTAAATAATCTTTCCTGGGATAACAAAGTTAAAAAAAAATGTTTTTTGACGTTGTCCATATTGATTTAACAATCAAACTACAAATATAGTCATAAACATTTTCCCCCTGAAAAATAAGCTTTACTAACAACAAACTTCACCAAACTTAATTCCATCTTCTGATGGAAATGCAAACTGACTCATTAGAAAATAGGTCTGATGAGTGTGAAAGCATTTTGCATGCATTAGCACCTGAGCTCTTCCTTGAAATACTAATTCAAATGGACTTAAATTCTCTAAATGCCACCCGACCAAAAGAGCTTAAATAATCTTAGCTAAGAACCGATCTAATGATTAACATTCAGCTTTTATACAAGCAGTTGCATATTATAGAAAATAGTATTTTGAAATCAACTTTATCTTAGTGAAAATATCCTTAGCCTTAGAATATAAAAACAACTAAATGGATAGAACATAGCTATATTATTACTCCACACTCACTGTCATAAAATACTTTTATTAAAGTTATGGTTCGCACAAAGTAAAATTTCCAATTTTATAATCAATGTGTTAAAATCTGTCATACTTTTATTTAACCAAACTAGTTTAAAGAGTTCTAAGTTTAAATTCTTTGCTATAATTTTTCTTAATTCATGTATTTTAAAACTGCTTAACATAACTGACAGCACATATTTTATTCAAATGTATATTAGAAATGAAGCATCATATAGGTTTACATTAGAAAAGAGACTCTATGGCTAAGTGTTCAGTTTTTGACAGGAAGGATCCCATGTTCCAGAGGCATATTAGTTGTTTCCTTTGATGTTACTATAAAAGATAGACAAACATACCCAAGTATCCTTTTTTCCATAAGAACATTTTATGTTGCCATCACTTATTGTGTTATACCTTTTAAAACTGAATTATGCATTTTCGCCTAGGCTTAAAAATTTAGACTTTAATATTTAGGGTAGTAAATTTTGCAAATTCACTAAGTACTCTGATAGCATAGAACTAGTGTAAGGATAATCAATGAAACGGAGTTAAGAGTCCAAAAAAATAAACTCCTCACATTTATAGTCAATTATTTTCAACAAGAGTGCCAAGAACATCCAATGGGTATAGTTTTTTTTCAACAAATGGTGCTGGGACAACTGAATATCCACATGCCAAAGAATGAAGTTCGCTCCTTATCTACCTCACACCATATATAAAAATAAACTCAAAATGGATCAAAGGCCTAAATATAAGAACCAAAGCTTTATATAAAACTTTAAAAGGAAACACAGGTGTAAATCTTTGTAACCTTGCATGAAGCAACAGTTTCTTCAATAGGACACCAAAGCCACAGCAACAACAAAATATATAAATTGGACTCCAAGATTTAAAACTTTTGAGCATCAAAGGACACTCAGAGAAGTGGAGACTACTGACAGAATGGGAGAAAATATCTGTAAATCATGTATCTGCTAAGGGATTTATCTAGAATATATAAAGAATTCTTTCAACTCAATAATAAAAAGGCAAGTAACTCAATTTAAAAATGGGCAAGGCATCCGAAGAAACATTTCTCCAAAGATCATGTACAAATGGTCAGTAAGCACACGAAAAACCACTTCACATCATTAACCATCAGGGAAATGTAAATCAAAACCACAACAGGATATTGTTTCACATCCACTAGGATAGCTATGATTAAGAAAAAAAAAAAAAAAAAAAAAAAGACAGTATTAACAAGTACTACAAAGGGTATGGAGACACTGGAACTCTCATACACTGCTGGTGGCATTGTAAAATGGTGCAGGCCCTTTGGAAAACAGTCTGGCATTCCTTAAAACATTAAACATAGGAGTTACCATATGACCCAGCAATGCCACATATAAAACATATGTCCACAAAAACTTGAACACAGCCATTAATATCATAGATATATAATAGCTAAAAAGTAGAAACAACTTACAAATGGACTAAAATATATGCCCTGAACACCCAGAAAATGGAATATTCTTCAGGAATAAAAAGGAATGAAGCAATGAAACATGTTGAAAACATTCTCTAAGTGAAAAAAGCCAGTCACACAGATTATGTATTATAGGATTCCACGGATAGGAAATATCCCTAATAGGCAAAGCTATCTAGGCAGAAAGTAGATTAGGGGTTGCTTAGCTCTGCAAGGGACAGGGATGGTTGATGGGGGTGATAGCTAAAGGGTATGAAGTTTCTCCTTGAGGTAACTAAAATTTTCTAAAACTTGATGGTTGCACAAGTTAGTCAATACACTAAAAACCTCTGGACTGCACACTTTCAATGAACAAATGGTATGACAAATGTCACACGCTGTTATGTTATGTTAAAGCTGTTACCAAAAAGATTAACACTTAAATTGAATCTAGGATTAGAAAGGAATACCTAGCTCCTGCTCATCTTCTAACTTCTAATTAAAAGACATGGAGATGTCAATAAGATCTAAAGAGTAACTTCTTGTTGACCATGTTAATATCAGAGGCACCCGGAGAGTATTTTGCTTCCTGCAGCTGTTGTAAGGCAGTGCCTGACTCATCATCATCAGAGCTTCTCCAACTTTCCCTATTGTACAAACTAATGTTTGACAAAACAGCATCTTGACTCTACAGCTGCAAAGTGAAACTCCAGGAGGCTGAAGACCACTGCAAAGAAATTAGGGATGTCTGGCAGCTGTCTTGGATTAAAGGAGAACTAAAAAACAACTTAGTTAACAAATGGATGACTCAAACATTCCACTTCTCAGAGACTTAGAAAACTCAAGTGCCATAAAGCAGTACCACCGTATCTAGCCTAATCAGAACCAAGTGAGAACCAATAGGTTTCTTTCTTTTTTTTTTTTTTTTTTTAATTTTTATTTATTTATGATAGTCACACACAGAGAGAGAGAGAGGCAGAGACACAGGCAGAGGGAGAAGCAGGCTCCATGCACCGGGAGCCCGACGTGGGACTCGATCCCGGGTCTCCAGGATTGCGCCCTGGGCCAAAGGCAGGCGCCAAACCGCTGCGCCACCCAGGGATCCCTGCCAATAGGTTTCGGTAGGGAATAAATATATTAATACATTCGATGTGGCACAACATCAAAGACTTGTAGCTATAGCCTTCATATATCCAACAAATATTTATTTCACACTTAATAGGCATAGGGTTTGATGGAGAAGATACATCAATGGCTAAGATGTAGTAGATAGTTCCTATTCTCAAGAAACCAACCATCAAATTTAGAAGCAATCTTAACATCTAGACTGCAAAGATGAGATAAAGAGGTCATCCTGGCCTCAAAGGCAGCTCTACTGTGACAAAGAACATTCGTGTCTATATACATTATCAGAACACTATAAAGAATGAAGATTGCTACTTCATCATTTTATTTTATTTTATTTTATTTTTCCATCATCATTTTAAACAAGACCTTTAGAGGGAAGAAATCTGCCAAGACACTAAGACTTTATAAAAGCTGTTTATTAGGCTCTTAGTTCCAATGACTTACTGAAATTTTTGACAAGTATTTCGATGTGTGTTCATGTTCTTTGACTGATGAGGTGATGAATAAATATCACAGGAATTCAGAGATACTACTACCATCTCTCATCATGCTATGTTAAAGTTAAGTGCTAATAATGGCATCTCTGCATTCTCAATCATGGAGAAAATCAGGCCATAGTTCCTCTATACACTTATCACAAAGTCTTTGTCAATTCTAAACTTCTGAAATCAATTTAGGTTTTAAGTTGAAATGTAGCACTGGGAGGCAGAAACAAGAGAAATGGTAATTAATTCTAAAGTATTCAACTGGTGTGATTCCAAACCAGAAGTAAATTAAATTTTTTAACATGACCATACTTTGAAGGGAAAAGGGATGATGGTGTGGAAGGTAGGAAAATGAATGAAGCAGTACCTGCAAAAGGACAAAAGATACTACCAAAACTCCCCATCCCTAAACCCAATTTAAAAGCAATCAGGGGCACCTAGGAACACAGTCGGTTAAACATTCTACTCTTGGTTTCGGCTCAGGTCTTGATCTCAAGATGGTGAGACTGAGCCCCCTGTTGTGCTCTGTGCTCGGCATGAAGTCGGCTTTGGGATTCTCTCTTCCTCTCCCTCTGGCCCTCCCATTATGCTGCTCTCTCTCTCTCTCTCTCTCTCTCTCAAAAATAAATAAAGCTTTAAAATTTTTTTTTAAAGCAATCAAACCATTTGATTATAGTAAAATAGGGGGATTAAGTAATAGGTCTGTGTTCTTTGTATTCTTTGAGCTTGGATGTGACATTCTATTTTATAAGGAAAGGAATGACGCACCTGGGTGGCTCAGTCAGCTTAAGCATCTGCCTTTGGCTCGGGTCCTGATCCCAGGGTCCTGGGCCCTGAGGCCAGCTTCCTGCTCAGCAGGGAGTCTGCTTCTCCCTCTACCCCTAACCCTGCTCTTGTGTTCTCTCTCTCAAATAATAAATAAAATCTTAATTTTAAAAAAAACTAGTATATTATGTCAACCGTTACTAAATCTACTTATAGTGTTTTTTTAATGACATTCTTGGAGGGCTAGACTTCCTAAGAGAGTAATAAAGGCAAGAGACAATATGCAGCTAAAGGTCAAACCAAAGCTATGCATTTTACTCCTCAGCAAACAAGTTTAAGTGAAAAGAGAAGTCAAGGAGAACCAACAGTGCTTTCTCCTAAATATTTCTCCAGATCCTCTTGCTCTCATAAAGCATGATGAACACAGCTTCTTGCTTTCTCCAGCCTTGCCTCTAGGTTGCCTGGTTTTGCAAGAGAAAATCTGGCAGTCTTATTTTAAAATGGTATTTTCATACTGAATGGTGCATCTTACATATAAACTTCAGACTCCGAATCTCAACCAGCCCCTCAATGCAGCTAAATAATCTATCCTGTAAGTTCTTAAGCTTCCTGCCCTGGTTCCTCCCTTTAAGAATAAGGCTTTTCACCTTTTCACCTGTATTCTTCAGCTTTCCACCCAACCTCTGCAGTTCCTTCTATATTGGCAGGTGAATTTGCTGCACAAAGAAAATCACTCTCAACATTTAAAAAAAATTTAAGATTTTATTTTTAAGTAATCTCTATACCCAATGTGGGGCTCGAATTCACAACCCCACGATCAAGAGTCGCATGCTCTATCAACTGACTACACACCAGGCACCCTGCTCCCATCATTCTAAAGCTCCTTTTACTGCCTGTCTTGGACAGGGTACTCACTCTTGCTCTCTAGGCCTCATTGGACAGTCCCCCTCTGCTGCCCTCATTCTCTGCCCCCTTCTCTGGAACTGCTCCATCTGGTAACCTTTCCCTTGTCTTTAGTCTCCATCCAACGGTTTGTGCCTGCACCAATAAGACTATAAATATGCTCAACACACTTTCACTATCCAACCAAACATCAAAAGCTGTACTCTTGCCTCTTTTGTCCCTTCACTGACCAAAATGGCCACTTATAAAAACTGCTTCACCTACTTTACTTCCACCAAACTTCTCAATCCATTATGGTTCATCTCTTCTATTTCTTCTCCATTGGCCCATGCTTTATTCAAACTATTTTAATTAAGATACCAATGATCTCCTAATTGCTCAATTAAACAGTTCCACTCTCTCTACTCAGTGATGACACTTCCAGGAATTCTTTTCATCTTTAGCAGTGTTAAAAAACACTTCTCTAAAGATCTTTCTCAGGGGCGCCTGGGTGGCTCAGTGGTTGAGCATCTGCCTTTGGCTCAGGGCAGGATCCCGGGGTCCTGGGATGGAGTCCTACATCTGGCTCCCTGCAGGGAGCCTGCTTTTCCCTCTATGTCTCTGCCTCTCTGTCTCTCTCATGAATAAATAAAATCTTTTAAAAAATAAAGATCTTTTTCCTCCTTCTCTTCCTCAAACCCCCTGATTTTCATGGGCTCTTCTACTCCACATACTTATTAAATACCCAAAGGATGCATACTTGACACTCTTATTCTACAAGCACTCTCTGAGGAACCACCACCCACTTCTACATAGGATACTATCTATATTCTCTTGTCCCAAATTTCTTCCTCGAGCCACAACTCTTTCAAAAGCACCGAATTCGTATTATCAACTGCAGAGAAAAAATATCCATCAACTGTCCCCAGCAAGCAACTCAAACTTCTAACAGGTTCTAAATCATATTCTTTCCACCAAATCTCCTCCACTTCGTAGGTAATAGCATGACCAGGCACCCAATCCTCCAGGTAGAAAGCTTAGGGTTGGTCCTCCATGAATTCTTTCTCCCTCAGATCCCCACTCCTATTCTGTTATGAAATCTCATCCATTTTACTTCCTAAAAACTCTCTTGAATCTAGTTTCCCGTTTCTGCCCCCATTCCCATGAAAGTACTTAGGATCTTCTTTATCTCATAAATGAACCATTTCAACTACTCTCTACTACTAGTCTCTCCATCTCTTCTTATTCTGTATTACTACCGAAATCATCTTGCTAAAATAAATTCAAACTTCAAATGGCTACCCTATTTTTCCCTGTCAGACTGGCAAAAACCAAAAAGGAAAGTTAATATCCTGTGTTGGGGGACTCCTGGGTGGCACAGCAGTTGAGCGTCTGCCTTTGGCTCAGGGATTGATCCCAGGGTTTAGAGATCGAGTCCCGCATTGGGCTCCCTGCATGGAGACTGCTTCTCCCTCTGCCTGTGTCTCTGCCTCTCTATGTCTCTTATGAATAAATAAATAAAATCTTAAAAAAAAAATACCCTGTGTTGGTCAGTTGTGGACGGAAATGGATCTTCTCATAAACTTGGTGCGGGAGTTATCATTAGGCAAAATATTGAGGCAATATCACCAGAGTTATAAATGTGTATACCCTTTGATCCAGCAATTCTATTTCAAGAAATTTGTTCTAATCAATTAACCAGAAAGTACACAAAGATATACAAGTACATCCTAAAGTTCCCATCATTCCCAGCAAAGGCCAGGACTTTTTTTTAACATACTAATACAATTTGCCTGGAATGCTCCCTCCCAACTCATGCCCCTCTTCACCTGGTAAAACTAGTACTCATTCTTCAGTACAAAGGTCAGCAACTCCATCTTGTCTCCACAGCAACTTGGTCACACCTCGGTATTTCAGTGCAACCTATCTTTATCTCCTGCAGTGAACTGTAAGCTCTCTACAGACAATGGTTTTCTGTATCTTTTTATCACTTATCCATATCTGCACTACTTAGAACAATGTCTAACACAGAGTAGGGAGCCCAAACACATGCGTTGAATGAAGGCGTTTTCTTCCTCTTCACATAAAGAATTCTTGGATTTCCAAAATCTGGAACTTTTAAAAGGTATTTCCTAAAATGCTGGTGGACTCCAATATATGCTATGTGAAATTCCTGTATTATAATAGATATTCAAGCAAACCAAATAGTCTTGTGGTTTTAGGTAAGCAAATAGTCTGAGTCTTTGTTTGAAGTTTAGTTCTTAAAGGCACAAGAATCCCCATACTGGGTCAGCACTGTGGTCTATCCAATTGAGGATTTTATCTCTGAAAGTGGCATCAAGAAATATGTTGTAAGAAGACACAGCTATCCTTCCAGACGTTAAGTTAAAAATGTACAAGTGTGTTCCAAAACATCTTACTTTTCTTCCATACCCTACTATGAGTCCATCATACTTGAAATCATGTTTTGGAATCATTCAATGTTTCAACACTATGCCAGAGCTCTTTTCCATGCTATCTGATATATAAATGGCATTTTACATGTAAGTAGAGTACACAGGTAGTAAATAAGTTAGCACTGTACATCCATTTACGAGAACATAAGTAGTTTGGTTATACATTTTTTTCTAGGTTGAACTCCTTTTTAAGAGGATTCCTAATTCTAATAGAGGCTCATAACAGCCTAATCACATCCTTCATGATTTCAGAAAGTTCAGTTCTACTCCTTTACATCTTTGTCTTTCTAGACTGAAGAAATCTCATCTTTCTAGTGTGTCCTTATAGAGAAACGACTCTTTACTCTGCACCATTTCACTTCTCTTAATTTTGAGTAATCTTACAGGCTCCAAACTGAAACAACAATGCAGGTAGGTCTATGAAATTTAGTTTAATTTTATAGAAGTCAAGAAAATTTCACCCCTGATGTAAGTTAGGAAATACAGCCTTCAAAAATACCTTTGACAATCACTGTACCCCAAGACTTACAGGAAATCATAAGGTAGTCCTCACAGTTGCTTTTGTCATCATCTTGCTGGTCCACAGGGATTCCATTGGCATCTATGACTGCTTCAGAGGCACAATCTGCTACCAATACTTCTTCTGAAACGACATCTGTTGTGAGAGGATCGGTGACGATTTCTGCTTCTACTACACTGTCATGAACCACGTGTTCGACATGTCCAACATCAGACACATGTATAGATTCACTCGTCAAGACGTGTTCTGGCATAGACATTGAGGCTGAAGTAATGTCGGAAGCTAAAACATCATCTGGGACTGTGCAATGTGCTAAAGAAACTTCTTCAGTTACATCTGAGTCTAGCACTTGCTCAGGAATGATGACCGTTTCAGATACATCTGCTTCTTCCATGATATCGGGGCACTGAACATCTTCTATAACAACATCCTCAATTACATCCTGGATTACAACTGAGTCTGGGTCATCAGGAACAAAGTTATGCACAGTTATGTCTGAATCCACAACATCTGAAACAAAAACAGTTTCTTGTACTTCCACAACAATTTGATCACCGTCCATGTGTGTAGCATCAGCTCCTTAAAAGAAAAAAAAATTAAAATCACAAATTTCAGTTAGATGTGCATGACTACCTCAAATAATATAAATGTTATTTAATTCCTACCAGTAAAACAGACTGGCTCCTCAGTTTTCTTAAACATTAAGACAGATTAAAGAAGAGGGAATCTATTTTTGAATCATATCAGAAACAAAAATTTTTACTACAAGAACTTTTATTCTCATTCCAAATCAAGTGATAGGTATGGAAATACAGAAAAACAAAGCAACTGAGCCAGTCTCTCTCTCTCTCTCTCTCACACACACACACACATCATGAAAGTAAAATTTCAGGCTCACTAAAGTTAAACCTATATGCATAGGGATGATCATAAAAATAAGTAACTCAAGTTCAGGTGACAAATATGCCATTTTTCTTCATTATATGTGTTTTCATTTGTTTCCTTCTTGCTCCATCTCTTTCTCAACTCATACTTTTTCTTCTTTCCAGCTCTCACATGTATCTCTTTTACTTCCCTTCCATTTATACCCCTTTTTTCCCCTTTGTTCTAGAACAGTATCACACCAATATCCTCCATTTATGACTATGGAAATTTAGAAATTATCCTCTGAATGTAGGATATAAAACGATCGGGGCATAAATGAAAAGAGGGCCACAGTTACAGAGAAAAGACAACCGGCTAAGGAGTCTCTGTGGATAGATGAGATGCCTAAACTGCAGCTGCTCCGGGGCGGTAGAGGCCAAGGTTAGCTGGAATGGGGCCTGCCCTGACTTCACCAGGGTATTCCATCTCCATCCAGCCTCCTCCTGTCCCCCCATATCCCAAATCCCCAGGCTGCTCTTCAGAATATAAGAAACCTTACTTTAGTGCACTCTGCAGTTAAGGAATAAAGGTAGAGGGTTGAATCAATTGAAGCCCCATTGAGATTAAATGACTTCACCAAGATCACACAATTTGCACAGATTATGGTGCTCTGTAAATATTAATCTGAATGAATGTCACAAATAGGAATCAAAATCAAATACCCTTGCCAAAAATAGAAGATAAAAGAAAACAAATCCAGTATCTTGGATTTTGATCTAGAAAAAAGAAAGTTTTATAGAAGTCTTAACCGAAAACGCTATTCTGTTGAATAGTGCTTCTGGACATAACTCAAATCAGGCTGAGTCCAAGCAGCTGCCTAACTCAATGACTGTGTCACTGGCCAGGTCCTCAGAGACATATGGCTTTGTTTAACAAACACAAATGACCAGCAAGGGCCAAAATTTCATTTAAAGTACAGGAATTCTTATAGCCAGTTAATATCCATTTTAATTACATCTAGAAATAATAAAGAATATGTTCGCTTTAATTTCTAGGGAACTTCCACAAAATGCTTTATACTCCTTTGTTTTCCATATTCTCAATATTAACATCAGCAACAGATCATTATAATCTCCATTTTGTAGACATAAAGATGAAAGCATTTGGTGGCAAGAAGACTAGTTACAAAATCTAAGAGAGTACCATTCAGACACTTATTCGTTTTGTGACCTTGGGCAAGTCATTTAACCTCTGAGTTTCAGTTTCCTCATCAGTAAAATGAGGACAGTAGTATCTGCCATGCGTACCTCACAGGACTGTTGTGATGATCAAATGGGAATGTATGGGAAGTGTTCTGAAAAACTGTAATGAGAGGTTTCATTATTATTAGGACAAGAAAATGGAGGCCCTGACAGATTAAGTGACTTGCTCAAAGATAAACAAACACCATAAGTGTTAACAATCAGGGCTAAAATCCAGTAAACCTTCAATCCACCACTTAGTCCATAACCCAGGCTCACTTGTGGCAAGATTAAGCTAGTAAATAGTGTGCGTTCTTCTCCAAAGAGCTTAGTCTTTCAAGCACGTTAATTATACTCCATGTTGTAATGAAGAGAGAATTATACCTTTCTTTGCATTTATTATTATCAAACTGAAGTTACCAAATGTAAACTAAAAGACTATTCCAAGTTGTTAAGAAAAATACATATACCCCGCTGGATTTAGAGATTGAAGAAAAAGTTAAAATTTTAAATCATCAATATTTTATTTCCTGATAAAGCTAATTATTATTTCTTTAATATACTGCAAGATCATTTCAAATCCAATGGAAAATAGTCAAAGTTTTATTTGTAAGGGTAGCTAGCTAATGTGACAAAAAAAAATTTTACATTATTAAGCCTAGCATAATCACTTTATAATGTTAGACAACTGGAATCATAGATAATCTGAAATTACAAATACATTTTTTTCTATTTTTAGAACTTCATGAATTTAATAGTCTTGGTAGTTTGGAGAGTGAGGTCAGACTCCATCTTCCTGAAGCAGAGGGCTCCTTTTGTCACCTTGTGAGAGACAGGGTTTTAAGAGTAGGATGGGGTCAGAATGTGGAGGGCCTGAGTTTATACTTTACCTGTTGGGTAATGGAAACCAGAGACATGACACGATCCACATGAAAGTTTACAATCAGTATTCTAACTGGCGGGCTGGACAAAAGAGACTAAGGGTAAGGAAAAGAATTTAAAAGTAACCACAGACTAAGAATGAGATGACAGAGCCTGTCTATGAGAGAGGCAGTAGAATGAAGAGTTATAAGCAAGAACATTTTCAAAGGGAGAAGTAACAGGACTTAGTGCTATAAGTGGGTAAGATGAGAAGAACTGGAGAACACTGGTGTTTTGATACTCCTGCTGTTAAGGAGAAAAATGTGAATGTTGGCTGTGAGGGTAACACATTTTTGAGGATGGGAATAATAATATGCCCCCTTTAACAAATGTAGGCTTGACAGGATAAAAGATACCTAAGTGTGAGTATCAACATGAGTGTCTAGCAATTCGTCCACTTGATAGCCAACTTCCAAGTTTGGTAGTTTTGGGAAGCAGAACGACCCAAGTTATACCTGTTGCATCAAAAAATGAGTTTGGCTCTTGTGGTTGTAATTCAAGTCCATCTTCATCCATGGCCTTTAATTCTCATCAGTCACAGCTCCTAAATCAGAAAAACACATAAACCAAACATTACTTTCATATCATGTACTAAAAATCTCATCATATTTACATTTCTGAAACACTCAAAATTATGTGACAGATGAACACCTATCAAAAATTTATCTAAAATGAAAGAGAACTTAACTGATGTCCAGTGATATATGGGCAACTGTATGACAAGGCAAGGCAGATAAATAAGTCAGCTGTGCCTAGCTTTTTAATTAAGATACTGCTTTCACACACTGGGTATACACATATTGATGAATTTTTTAAAGATTTATTTACTTCAGAGAGAGAGAATGCAGATCAAGGGTGGGCAGAGAGAGAATCTCAAGCAGACTCCCCACTGAGCATGGAGCCCAAGTTCAATCTTACAACCTGAGATCATGACCTGAGCTGAAATCAGGAGTCGGACACTCCCATCAACTGTGTCACTTAGGTGCCCCACACCTTGAATTTTGACACAGGTATAAACCCATATAATCACTACACTACCCAGATCAGGATCTAGAACGTTTCCAGCACCCTAGCACTCTTGTCTCCTTTCAGTCTATATAACACATATTCCCAGAAGGGTAGCCAGTTTTATTAAAGTTCAATTTAAACACACTCTATAGCTTACTAGGGGAAAATCTCTGCATGATTTTCCTATCACTTCTCTAAATTTAGATAGTCTGCTATCTTTCATCCAATACATTGAACTGTAAAAATTCAAAATGCATAACTGTAGTAAACACCCTTTGGGAATTCTGCCTAACTTATATTGACTTCCCTTAACTGACCCTCTAATCTAGAGAAGTCAGTTCCCACCGTGTATGTATGCTCTCCTGGCCACAGCTGACTGGCAGTAGGTATAAAGTAAAAATAAGTTCATCTGTGAGCATAACAAAATCAAAGTCCTATCCCTGAGAATCAGAAACCAGGAGCAAGGATCACTCTTCTCCCCACCACTACTGCCCTTGGTTTTAACACAGAAGATGAGGATGGCCATTTTCCAACTTCAGGTTAGACTCGGGAGATAAAGTTTACAAATAAAAAATAAAAAGAAATGGGATCCCTGGGTGGCGCAGCGGTTTAGCGCCTGCCTTTGGCCTAGGGCGCGATCCTGGAGACCCGGGATCGAATCCCATGTTGGGCTCCTGGTGCATGGAGCCTGCTTCTCCCTCTGCCTATGTCTCTGCCTCTCTCTCTCTCTCTCCCTGTGACTATCATAAATAAATAAAAATTAAAAAAAAAAAAAACAAAAAAATAAATAAAAAAATAAAAAAATAAAAAGAATCCAGTGAATGTCCAGAGAAACAAAGTAGAGGGAACAGGGAGGGTAAGGTTTACTAATAGCTTTTTAGCTCCTGGCTCCAGACCTTTCTGAAGTCCAGCTCCAGAACCTTGTTGCCCTGGATTTTTTTCAAGACATCCCAATGACCTTAAAGCTCCCTTTTCTACTTAAGCCCAAACTTACGAAAACAAAAAAAAAACCTTGGAGGCTAGGTTGCTCAGTGGGTTAGGCGGCTGACTCTTGGTTTCTGCTCAGGTCATGATCTTGGGGTCCTGGCATCGAGCCCCACATTGAACTCCTCTGCACTCAGCAGACAGTCTGCTTGAGGATTCTCTCTTTCTCTCTCTCCCCCTTTGTTCCTCCCCTTGCTCGCACGCATGAGCTCTAAAATAAATAAATCTTTAAAAAACAAACCAACAAAAAACTTAACCAATTAAATAATACACTAATACTAATCAGGGATTGTGGTTTACTTTTGTTCTAAATACTGCATAAGCCATTTCCCTCGTTGGTTTCCTTATTTCTCTCTCTTTCTAATCCAGCCTAAATGGTACAATTAGATGCATCTCTCTTTAACTTTTATCATTTTTCACTGATGATGTAAGTGCTGAATGCTTACTAAAATTTCAAATAATAGAAAGTGTCACTTCTTTTTTTTTTTTTTAGTGTATTATTTTAGTAATCTCTACCAACATGGAGCTCAAACTCAGTCCCAAGCTCCACTGACTGAGCCAGCCAGGTGCCCCAAGAGTCATTTTTCTAAAGCATCAGCTAGATGATGTCATTCTTCTGTTAAAAAATATCTAATGGCTCCCTGCTGCTTCCAAATAAAGTTCACACTCCTGCCATCTTCTAAATTCCGGCCCCAAACTATCTTTCCATCATTATCTCCCCTAACTTCCCTTCAAGAATCTTCCCCAACCACCACATGTACACACTTCAGCCAAACAAAAACATCCCATGTTCCCTGATAAGACCCCAGCTCTACACTGAGCTCAGGATTTCTTCTACCTGGAACACCTTTCCCTTATCATCTCTGCTTGGACCTTTTCCTCAAGTCCCCTTCCCTACAAAAAAAGAAAAAGCTGCAAATAGTTTCTCCTTCCTCTGAATTTCTACAGCACTTTTATCCTTTTTCTGATTTTACTTGTTTGCAATACTTATGTATATAGGTCTTATTTTTAGATACTAAACTTACATACAAATACTTCTTAGATACCCATGAAAAACTTGAACATTAATGTAATAAATAGATTTTCAACATGTCATCTCTGAGACATATTCTTTTCATTTTCAAGGAAGGACATGTTTCATGTTATTTATTCAAACTGCTTCAAATTAAAAGAAACAACAAAAAGATTTTCAGCTATGGAAAATGGAAAGCATACATGCTCTAAGTTGTCAACTGTTCTCTCCCCATTAAAATCACCTCTGGCCAGGGGCACCTGGGTGGTTCAGTCAGTTAAGTGTCTGTCTTCGGCTCAGGTCATGATCCCAGGGTCCTGAGACTGGGGCTCCTTGATCCTCTCCCTCTGCCTGCAGTTCCCTCTGCTTGTGCTCTCTCTCAATGATTGATTGATTGATAGATAAATAAATCTTTTAAAAAATAAGTAAAATAAAATCACCTTTGGCCATGATTCTTTCTTGTCTCACCTCTTTAAAAGTGTAATTACAAAATGATAATAGTAAATGAATCTTCTAAGCATAATGCCACAGCACTATTTGAAATTAAGCCAATTAGGAGGGCAATAAATAGGATTCGTTAATGTATTAAGGCTCTCTCTCTCCAATTTCCCTACATAACCCCAATCCCATCAGCTCTAAGAATTCTCAACCTGCACACTAAACTCCTTTGCTAGGTATTCTTCCTCCTTGGCTTTTCTACTAGAGTTTGACAATCAATCCCCCGGATCCTAAAACTCTCTCCTTCCCTCATTTCTCACCTTCCCAACTGTGGGTTACTCTGTCTTCCCACTCCTTACTGCAGCCCAGGGAAGTACACTCAGCCCTCTTCTCTTCTGCTTTTTTTTTTTTTTTAATTTTTTTTTTTTTTAATTTATCCATGATAGTCTCACAGAGAGAGAGAGAGAGAGGGGCAGAGACACAGGCAGAGGGAGAAGCAGGCTCCACGCACCGGGAGCCCGACGCGGGACTCGATCCCGGGTCTCCAGGATCGCGCCCTGGGCCAAAGGCAGGCGCCAAACCGCTGCGCCACCCAGGGATCCCTCTTCTGCTTTTTATTCCACAGTTTCAACTACCATTTACACAAAGATGAGTCCCCAAATCCACATACTCAGGGGTAGCACCTAACGCTTCCATCAGACTGCCTGTGGAATATTTTCATCAGAATAGAACTCTGCTTTCTCCTGACATGACCACTATGGCCTTTTCCTTCTTCCCTGCTTAAATTCACTCAGGTTGTCAGACCTTCTTCATTTCTTCTCCACAACCTCTCAGGAATCTGTCCCTCTCTTCATATTTCCACTGTCACCACTCACTCTCAGCTTCCTCTTTCCTGATCTCCCCCCTCCGCCGCCCAGGGGATGAAAACAGCCTCTCCACTGGCTCTTCTGCTCCTTGCTGCCATTCCCGCAACAAATGACAAGGAAGCCTGTTACTAGTGAGGGCTGGGGCCAAGCACTGAGGAGGCATTCCTGCAATCTGCCACACACTGATTCCTTGAAGCACCACTTTGATCATGGCCCAACTCCCTTGCTCAGAAAGCTTGTAGTTCCCCAATATGCAAGGTGCTCTAAAATATTAACCCCAGCTACCACAACAGACTTATTTGCTGTTATTCCCACTATTTTACATCCTATCCATTTATTTTCTAACAGATATTCTGGCCCAAATGGAGAGTATCCACTCATGTTATTTTGACTTGGGTGAGCAGTAGTTATTAAACAGTTTTGACTGATTATTTTTCATTCTATCCTGTCCCCATAAAAACTTAAATCAGGAAAAAACATACGTTGTACTTGCAAGCAGAGGTGACCATCCTTCAACTTTGTAACCCTTGTGGGGTTAGAAGTAATTCTGACAAGCAGAATGAAACCAATGTTCTTAAAACAAAAGCTACTTAGAAGAGTTCTCTGGATTGCCATTAAGTAAGAGTGGGGAATGCACACTAATAACTAACTGCAATTGCCCCTGTCTTTGCTGCAAGAACCAAGCACAGAGATCAGCTGAATGTGGAGACAAATAAGCAGAATAGTTCAGAGAACCGAGACTCTAATAGTGTGGATGAACACATCCTAACGTTTTGTCCGATTACCAAATGTCCTCAAAAATACTTCTGGGGGATCCCTGGGTGGCACAGCGGTTTGGCGCCTGCCTTTGGCCCGGGGCGCGATCCTGGAGACCCGGGATCGAATCCCACGTCGGGCTCCCGGTGCATGGAGCCTGCTTCTCCCTCTGCCTGTGTCTCTGCCTCTCTGTCTCTCTCTGTGTGACTATCATGAATAAATAAATAAAATCTTTAAAAAAAAAAAAATACTTCTGGGACCCGACTCTCACCTCAAGGTCAGTAAAACAGTTCCTTCCCAGTTGCAGAAGTCATGATCTTAAACACGGTGTGGAAGAATTCACAAGAAGAACATACAGTTTTAAGGGAAATAATGGTTTGAGAGAAACTCAAAAAATTCACAAAAATTTTCTTCCATTCTTTGAAATGCAGCAATAAAAATACCACACAAAATTAATAGGTATAGTAAGGGCATTTATCTATCTAAAATTAGGGCTAACGAATATATTTCCGTTTTGGATCTCTTGATACCTAGACATTTTGATGATCTTTCTTTTGAGCAAGTTAACAGGGTGCTTACACATTCACTTTGCTTTTTGCAGCTATTACGTATGCAAGAATTACTTCAAGAATTACTTTCTGATTTTGGTCTCCCAAAAACTCACTGCCTTTTGATTTTATGACTCAAGTCTAGTTCTTCTCCCTAAGTCAAACTCACAGAACTAAATTGTACTATTCACAGTAAATCGAATTGCTCAAGCTTCAGAAAAGGCAGATGTGTCTCTAACAGAATTCTTCTTTTTCCTTTTTCTTAGGTAAATTGTACCCCCAACGTGGGGCTTGAACTCACAACCCTGAGATCAAGAGTTGCATGCTCTACTGAGCCAGCCAAATGCCCCAATGAATCTTTCCTTCTTTTTAAGACTTAATTTATTTGAAAAAGAGCGCACACACACAAGCAGGGCAGAGGGGCAGTGAGAGAGCGAGAAGTAGATGCCCCAATGAGCAGGGAGCCCGAAGCAGGACTGGATCCCAGGAGCCTGGATCATGAGCTGAGCTGAAGGTAGATGTTTAACCAACTGAGCCACCCAGGTGCCCCAGAATTTTTCTAGAGCAAAAGTGGAACAGGTGAAAATTTACATTTAAAGTGTAATTAACATCTTCCCTCCTAAGCTATATTTCTTTCCAATTTTTCCCCATGTTCAATGTTGGCCATTACTTCTTCAGATACCTGATTTTCAAGTATGGAATTATGCTTCACTTCTCTTACAAATTCAGCCCTTAAATTAGTCTCTAAAGCTACCCACTCTTGAATTTATCAAGTCCTTTTTATTTTCACTGTTATTTCTAAAAAGCTATGGTTGTCTTACATCCAGAACCCAATGGGGCCTTTCCAATTAAAAAACTTGAGCCCCTCTAGAGGGCACTGAACTGGCTCAGTCCTAAGAACATGCAACTCTTGATCTCAGGGTCATGAGTTCGAGCCCTATGTTGGGCATAAAGCTACAAATAAATAAATGAATAAAAGACCCAAGCCCTTCTTGACCTCAAGAAATTTTCTTCTGTTGTTTCTATACTTCCATATTCTCTGTTCATTCATATTAGAATTTCTATTAAATGATATAAAGACTTCTAAATCTAGCCTTCATGTTGCTTTAATTTTTCTTTCATATTTTCTTTCTACTCCATTCTCAAAACCCCTAAACATTTTTTTTCTAAACTAGCTAATTTGATCTTCACTCCAGCTCCTGAATTTTTATCTAAAAGGTCATATTTTAATATCAAAATAAACTTAATTTCTTTTTCACAGCCATCTTTTCTCCTTTTTTGGGTGGATACAGGATCTTCCCAACTATCTCTAAAGATATGAAGTTAACTCTGTATTCTAAATTAAACTGCCTCCTCTGTTGTCTCAATCAGTTGGATTTGGTGCCTCTTTCTGGCTGTTGATTTTCCTCAAAAGCATGATTCTTCTAGATTGTCAATTCATATCTATAGATGAAGGTCTAGACCAGAGTTACATTCTGATAGCTGGGCTGTATTTCCTCAGTTCAAGTGAGAATCCCTGTTTGTCTAGCAAAAAACCTAAATTATGACCACATTTAGAGGTCTACAGTCTAGAAGAATGAAGTCAGGGAGAGAAAAGAACCATGTAACCAGCTAGGCTTTCTTTTAATGGTGGATAAGCATTCCATTCTCCAGGTACTGGAGGTCCAATAACCCTCAGGTTAGCTACAAGCCACCTAAAGCACTGCCCCTTTCTCCACACAGTATACCCACTTTGGAATTTCCTACGGACAAATTTGTAAATCAGAGAGCTGAATTTCTAGCATTATCTCAGGAGGAAAGTCACACTAGAAGATATCTATACTGACAAACAAAGGACTTAGCTTTTTCATACCTTTAATTGCTTGGCTATGCCCATGGCTTGCTCTCTCTCCCGGGACACCCCTGCTTTTGACATTAGGGATAATGCAAAATGAAATTTTGGATGGTCCTTCCAACTTTCTAAATAAGGCCACAGGTTCACTAAGCTTTCTAGGGTTCTGCCATTAAATAATTTCCAAGTACTTTATTCAACCAAAAATTCATCATATTCTGGTTTACAAGTGACATACCTCTCAGGGTTTTTTTTCTCTGGATTTATTTTTCTATTTCTTCCTCAATCTTGAAAAGAAAAAAAAATGTAAATGTGTGTGTTCTCTAGTCTATCTTCAATTTGAAGTCATTATGAATTTGCATGTGTCAAAACATAGAAATATATAAAAACAAAACCTAGAAGACAGAAATAAAAGAAAATCAGTAGTAGTGACAAGTTATAATTCTTATCAACATTTAACAGATCAAATACTCAAAAACTAAGGAAAGAGGGGCATCTGGGTGGCTCAAACATCTGACTCCCGGTTTTGGCTCAGGTCATAATCTCAGGATCATGACATCTAGCCCCACCTCAGGCTCCACACTTAGCTTGGAGTCTGCTTGGGATTCTCTCTCTCCCTCTCCCTGCCTCTCACCCTGCTCTCATGCACACACTCTCTCTCTTAATAACATCTTAAAAAAAAAAAAAAAAAAGGAAAGAAACCTAAGGAAAGAGATACATATAATTAGCAATATTAATCTAATAGCTCTATTTTAAATTCCATTCCTATTGAATATTTTGTTTTCAAACAGCCTTGCCTTCTGTAACAATAAGAAGAGAAAATGCTTGCTGTTGTAAATGTCAGAGCCCTGTCCTACTTGGAACTTCTGTACACTTGCTCAAAATTTCAATGCCAAGGTTTTGTTACAGATTAGTTTTTTCCATAAAAACCATCCTGAGCCAATCAAGAATTTAACAGTTTTGTTTAAAGTCTAAGAGTCTGAACTTTCAAAACCTGTTAAAATTTGGTCCTAATATGGTAAGTCTTCTCAAAGCCTTATTTTTCCAAAACCTGGAGATTAAACTACATTGTACATGGAATAGTTAAACAAAACTGTGTGTGGGGAGGCATTTTTAAAAGGTAAATTTCTGTCAAATACAGTACATGATGAAGAAAGATTGGTATTATCAGACACTGTTTCCTCCCCTTTTCCTTTTTCTTGCCCTTGCCATCTTTCCCAAAACTGGGCTTTTAATTCATCTCTGAACTGATTATTCCTGTAGTTGTTAATTGACTGTTTTACCTATCAAATTCCTTCTTAATGAGTAATTAATGTCTCCTTATATTAGAAAATCTTTCTGCTGGTGTATTATTTCTGCTGGTGTATTGTATTTTGTTTTTTTTTCTTTTAGATTAAAGCATTCTGTCATGTTACTTCATTCAAGCTAGTAAGTACTCTCCTTAGTTTTCTAGTAACTAGTTTTATAAATCTAGTTTATAAATCTGTAATACATGTTACAGCTTTAGAATTTTTAAACTATTTTAAATATTCTTAAACTATGAAACTTCTTAAAATTAGTCTTGTCAGATCACCAACATAATAACGTTAACTAATACTGATCCTATTTTTTCCTTCATCTGTATGAACACATGCTTATTATGGTTTTACCTAAATACATTACTTTGGGTCTGCAAGGTTCTGTAAACTCAGTGCTGACACTAACAATATTCTCTGTATGTGTTAAATACTGGCAAGAATATAACACTAGGCTTTTCAAAAACTACAACAAAATTTTTAAATTCACAGTTGCAGAATTATGGACTGTTTTTATATTGATTTTTTACTAATACAATTAGTAGTATGTTTTGCACCTATAACTTATTAAATTCTTTAATAATTAAAAAAAGGGCACTTGGGTGGCTCAGTGGTTGAGCGTCTGCCTTCAGCTCAGGCTGTGATCCCAGGGTCCTGGGAGGGAGCCTGCTTCTCCCCCTACCTATGTATCTGCCTCTCTCTCTCTCTCTCTCTCTCTCTCTCTCTCTCTCTCTCTCTGTGTGTGTGTGTGTGTGTGTGTGTGTGTGTGTGTGTGTGTGTGTGTCGAGGGGAGGGGAGAGAAGGGGAGGGGAGGGGAAAGATGTGATGAGGAACACCTGCTTCTTATATGAGTAATAATGGCATGCTCCACTGAGAATCAGCTCCAGGTTAAGTATCAGCAGCATTAATTCCATAATCATTATCTGGAGCAAAGTTAGGGAGCCAGCTAATTTATACCCCACCAAAAGAATCCAAACCTGGCTCTTTTCAGAAGTTTGGGGAGACAGTAAAATACTATTAGATAATAATCTGAAGGGGGGTGGGGACTGAGAGAAAGCACAAACATACATAATTTGAAATGATAAAGAAAAAAATTAAAAATCTTGTAAGAAAATAGCCTATAATTCTATGCTAGCACATTGAGGGGAAATGTAAGTTACCATTATTAACTCAATAAAGGAAAACCCAATCACCATGAAATTGGGGGAAAAAATTCTTTAAATAAAGGAAAATTTTATCCTTTCAGAAAGCTCTAAGTTTTCCCCAAAGCTATCTGAACTATGCCAGAACAGAAAAGCTTTTTTTCTTACAAAATTTTGGCTTAAAAAAAAAAAAAAATGTAATCGAACAACAAACTTCATTAATTATGAATCCCAAATGAAATGTTTGCAAATGTGATCCATCCATCATGTAAACACACACACACACACACACCCCTGGACAAACTATGGTCATTCTGGAATTCAAAGATGGAATCAAATAATGGCCTAAATTAACAGGTCAAAAAAGGAAAATCCCAATATTCTCAATAGATGCCAAAAAGTTGAAATTCAACATTAATTTCTGCTGTTGTTATTTTAGTTTTGGTAGTATTCTCTCCAGGTTTGGGCAGGGATATAATTTAATAATGAATTAGAATGTCTCCTTTTTCTTCCCATTTTGATTTCCCATACTCTGAGAATATCTATATTCAAAACAAACTACTCAGTTAAATTGTAATAGATATTTTTTTTAAAGGTTTTAAGTAATCTCTACACCCAACATGGGGCTCAAATTCACAATCCCTAGATCAAGAAGAGTCACATGTTATTGACTGGGCCAGCCAGGCTCCCCAGAAAGATATTTTCTTAAGAGTTAAAAAACACAATAGGAATGGGGGGGCGGGGGGCTGTGTGGCTCAGTCAGTTAAGCAATTGACTCTTGATTTTGGCTCATATCATTATCTCAGGGTTGTGAGATTGAGCCCCGCATTGGGCTCCATTGTGGGTGTGGAGCCTGTGTAAGATTCTCTCCCTCTGCACTCCCCACTTGTTCTCACTCTTTCTCTCAAAAAAAAAAAAAAAAAAAAGACAAGGACACCACACCCATTAACACTACTATTAAGATTACATGGAAATTTATAGCCAATTTATAGCCAATATATAATAAAATACAATATATAAAATAAAATAGGTAAGATAATAAAATACAAGATATAATTATTATTTAAAATAAATTTTACTTATTTATATATGATCTACCTAGAAAATCTAAAAGAATCAACTGAAAAACTACCATCAGTATAACTTTATAAAGTGTGCTAGTGTAAAATAGACTTGAAGACAAAAGCTTTCTTATGTAATACATTTAAATTCCACTGATAAAAATACCTGAAAACTCTAAGTGTGATTAAAAAACACAAATGTATAGATAAATC
The DNA here is from genome assembly GCF_011100685.1 of Canis lupus familiaris. Classification (NCBI taxonomy): domain Eukaryota; kingdom Metazoa; phylum Chordata; class Mammalia; order Carnivora; family Canidae; genus Canis; species Canis lupus. Next base: position 19,833,472 of record NC_049260.1, on the reverse strand, counting down.
AATTTTGCTCTTCAAACCCACAACTATATTTTTTGACAAATAGGGACAAAGCAGGAAAGAATATCTAATGGGAAAAAGATGGTCTCTTCAACAAATGGTGTTGGGAAAACTGGGCAGTTATATGTAAAAGAATGAAACCGGACCACTTTCTTACACCATACACAAAAATAAATTCAAAATCGATGAAAGACCTTAATGCAAGACCTGAAACCATAAAAATCCTAGAAGAGAACACAGGCAGTAACTGGTTGACATAGGCTATAGCAACTTCTTTCTAGATGTCTCCTGAGAGCAGAGAAACAAAAGCAAAAATAAACTGTTGGGACATGATCATAATAAAAAGCTCCTGGACGGCAAAGGAAATAATCAATAAAGCTAAAAGGCAACCTACAGAATGGGAGAAGATACTTGCAAATAACGTATTTGATAAACGATTAATATCCAAAATATATAAAGAACTTACACACCTCAACACCTAAAATATAAATAATCCAATCAAAAATGGGCAGAAGAAGTGAAGAGACATTTTTCCAAAGAAAACATACAGATGGCCAATAGACACATGAAAAGATGTTTAACATCACTGATCATTATGGAAAATACAAATGAAAACTACAATGAAAGGGGTGCCTGGATGGTTCAGCCTGTTAAGTGTCTGCCTTTGGCTCAGGTCATGATTTCAGGATCCTGGGATCCAGCCCTGCATCTGGCTCCCTGCTTGGCAGGGAGTCTGCTTCTCTCTCTGCCCCTCCCCCACACTTGTGCTCTTGCTCTCTCAAATACACAAAATCTTAGGGGAAAAAAAAAAACTACAATGAGGTATCACCTGACAGCTGTCAGAATGGCTAAAATCAACAGAAGAAACACCAGGTATTGATGAGGATGTGGATAAAGGGGACCCCTCTTTGCACTGTTGGTGGGAATATAAACTGGTACAGTCATGGTAGAAAACAGTATGGAGGTTCCCCAAAAAGTTCAAAATAGAACTACTCTATGATCCAGCAGTTGCACTACTAGGTATTTACCCAAATACAAAAATACTAATTCAAAGGGTTACATGCATTCCAATGTTTATAGCAGCATTACCTACAATAGCCAAATTATGGAAATAGCCCAAGTGTCCATCAACTGATGAATAAAGACGATGTAGGGAATCCCTGGGTGGCTCAGTGGTTAGGTGCCTGCCTTCGGCCCAGGGCGTGATCCTGGAGACCCGGAATCAAGTCCCACGTCAGGCTCCCTGCATGGAGTCTGCTTCTCCCTCTGCCTGTGTCTCTGCCCCCCCCCCCCCCCCCCCCCCCCCCGCCCTGTATGTCTCTCATGAATAAATAAATAAAACCTTTAAAAAAAAAAGAAGATTGGGGCAGCCCTGGTGGCACAGCGGTTTGGCGCCACCTGCAGCCTGGGGTGTGATCCTGGAGACCCCAGATAGAGTCCCACGTCGGGCTCCCTTCATGGAGCCTGCTTCTACCTCTGCCTGTGTCTCTGCCTCTCTCTGTGTGTCTATGAATAAATAAATAAAATCTTTAAAAAAAAATAAAATAAAAATAAAAAAAGATGTAGTATATATACACAATGGAATATTACTCAGCCATAAAAAAGTATGACATCTTGCCATTTGCAATGACATGGATGGAGCTAGAGTATTATGCTAAGCGAAATAAGTCAGAGAAAGACAAATACCATATGATCTAACTCATGTGGAATTTAAGAAATAAACAAATGAGGGGGTAAGAGAGGCAAACAAACAGACTCTAAAGAAAAAAAATTTTTTTTTGAGAAGTGCAAATAAACATGAGCACAGAGGGTGGGGTAGGGTGCAGAGGGAGGAGAGAATCTCAAGCAGACTCCCTGCTGAGTGTGGAACCCAATTCAGGGCTCAATCTAACAATCCTAAGATCATGACCTGAGCTGAAACCAAGAGTCAGACATCCAACCGACTGAGCCACTCAGGCACCCCAAGAAACAGACTCAACTATAGAGAACAAACTGATGGTTACCAGAGGGGAGGTAGGTGAGGGAATGGGTTAAATAGGTGTTTGGGAATAATACACTATATGTTAACTAACTGGAATTTAAATAAAAACCTTAAAAAAATTTTGTTCTTCAATGTTGAATGAATAGTTTCAATTCTCCCTGAATTAGCCTCTACATTCAATCGAAATCCCAATATGCTTTTGTTGTAAATCAGTTGACCTTATATATGTAGGTCTGCTTTCAGACTATTCCATTGATCAATCTGGCTTTGTGTTCACTGTTTTAATCACTATAACTTTATAATAAGCTTTGATATATAGTAGTGTAAGTCTTCCAACTTTTTTTTTCAAGATTGCCTTTGCTATTCCTGGCCCTTTGCATTTCCATATAAATTTGAGAATTGGTCTATCCAAAAAAAAAAAAAAAAAAGAAGTCCTGTTGGGGTTTTCTTTGGTATTGCATTGAATCTCTGTATATCATAACTGATGTCTCTATAATATTGAGACTTTTCATCAATGGACATTGTAACTCTCCCCACTAACTTAGTTGTTTTACTTCTTAGTAAAGCTTTTACTAAAGGTCTTAGTATGTTTTTATTTAAATTCCAGTTAACACATAGTGCAGTATTAGTTTCAGGTACACAATACAATGATTCAACACTGCCATACAACACCCAGTGCGCATCACAAGTGCACTCCTTAATCCCTATCACCTATTTAGCCCATCCCTCCATCCACTTCTCCTCTGGTAACCACTAGTTCGTTTTCTATAGTTGTTTGTTTCTTGGTTTGCGGTTTGCTTCTCTCCTTTTCCCCCCTTTGCTTGTTTTGTTTCTTAAATTCCACATATGAGTGAAACCATATGGTATTTGTCTTTCTCTGACTTATTTCACTGAGCTTAATATTCTCTAACTCCAGGACACCTGGGTGGCTCAGCAGCTGAGCATCTGCCTTTGGCTCAGGGCATGATGCCAGAGTCCTGGGATCGAGTCCCGCATTGGGCTTCCTGCATGGAGCCTGCTCCTCCCTGTCTGTGTCTCTGCCTCTCTCTCTCTCTCTGTGCTCTCATGAACAAATAAAATCCTTAAAAGGAAAAATACTAACTCCATTCATATCATTGCAAATAACAAGATTTCATTCTTTTTTATGGCTGAGTAATAGGTACTGGCTTTAATTTGATTTTCAAATTATTTGTTGTTAGTATAGAGAAATACAATTAATTTTTACATATCAATGCTAACCAATTATAATACAATAATATTAGAAACAAATATCAGAGAAACAAAAAAAGTCCCATAAATTTGAAAATGAAGTTCTAAATAATTCAATGGGCAATAAGAAAATACTGAAAATCACAGTATATTTAGAAATAATAAAAATCAATTAATGTCAAAATCAGAGCATCTAGAGATGCCTGGGTGGTTCAGTGGTTGAGCATCTGCCTTTGGCTCAGGGCGTGATCCCAGGGTCTGGGGATTGGGTCCCACATGGGGCTCCCCACAGGGAGCCTGCTTCTCCCTCTGCCTATGTCTCTGCCCCTCTGTGTCTTTCATGAGTAAATAAATAAAATCTTAAAAAAAAATCACAGCATCTAGTTATAGTTCAGAGAAAAAATTATAGTTTAAAAGGTATAAGAGCAAAGATTAAATATCAATGAGCTAAACTTTCCACTTAAATATTTTAAATATCAGAATAAATTCCAATAAATAGAAGAAAAGAAATATTAATCATATCAGCAGGTACAGAAAGGATCAATGAAAGAACTACTTGGAAAGCCTTAATAATACTGGCAAGTTACTGGTAGTACTGGTCAGAAAAAAAGAAATTAATGAAATTAATATTTTAAAGTCATTATAGAAGCCTATATTTTATACCAGTATATTTGAAAATTTATAGTTTTCTAAAATATTGTTCCTTTTGTGTAAATAACAAGAAAACCTTCAAGATAAGCCAAAAAGACTTATCACCATGAAACTATTACTGTATCAAAAACCAAATCACAAAAGATACCAGTTTCACAGATAAATTCTAACTTTCAAGAAACAGAGCATCTCTATTAAATATAACTTGTTTCAAAATATAACTCATCTTATGAAGTTACCATAAACTTGTTATCAAAACAAAACAAAGACTACACCAAAAAAGGAAAAGTATATGGCAATAATGAAGGGATGCAAATATCCAGGGCATCCAAAAACAGTTTAAAATAGAAAATCTAGGGATGCCTGGGTGGTTTAGTTGGTTAAGGGTCCAACTCTTGATCTCAGCTCAGGTCTTGATCTCCAGTGAGTTCAAGCTCCATGTTGGGCTCCATGCTGGACATGGAGCCTACATTACAAAAAAAAAAAAAAAAATGCAATTCATCATACCAACAGGCAGTAAAAGCACTAGAAAAATCAACTATTTAAGACAAAAACTCTAAAATAATAAATAGAAAATAAACTAATAAATAATATCTACCCCCTCCAAAAAACCCCACTACAGTATTTTTAATATTAGAAGCACTCCATTAAAGTACTTACAGAAGGATGCCTGATACCAATGCTTCCATTCAACACTGTGCTAAATGCATTAGTTAATGCAGTTCCAAAAAAAATAATAAAAAAGAAACAGGAGGCAAAATCTAATGGAAAATAAAAAATAAAACCTTCATGATTCACACTCAACTACTTAGAAAATGCAAAAGAGGAACACCTGGGTGGCTCAGCAGTTGAGCGCACGTCTTCGAATCAGGGTGTGATCCCGCGGTCCTGGGATCAAGTCCCACATCGGGCTCCCTGCATGGAGCCTGCTTCTCCCTCTGCCTATGTCTCTGCTTCCCTCTCTGTATCTCTCATGAATAAATAAAATCTTAAAAAAAAAAAAAGAAAATACAAATGATTTATTAACTGTTATTACTCACACATTTCATTCAATCTAAAGATATTACCAACTCTAAGATGCACCCTTGTTTACATACAACTAAGAAAAAGCACTGCCAATTAAACTGATGCCATACCTTATCCAGAATTTTCATTTTAGATTGAGGCCATTCTTTTAGACTTACACAGTTAATCATATCTTGCAAATATATAGACAAAAAAACAGAAGCAAAAGGAAATTGGTTGGAAATTCCTAAAACTTCACATTCAGGGTCCTATCTTGGACTGCTTTTTTCCTCAAAGCTATTCATTCAATCTTTCTTAACAATATTGTCCTCTGCCAAGAGGATTGTTGGTGACACAGCTTTTCTTAAAATGCTCCATTATCTACAGGATTTTCTTTTCAGTCAGATATCCACTTCACAATTTCTTCTGCCCTCAGTTGTACTGTTTGGCATGAAGTAAACAGCACAACAATGCACATACTCATTTAAAATTTAGGTGATGACAAAGTGAAAAAATTTAGGTGATGACAAAGTGAAGAGTCTTGACCAACTGTGTGCATGTGTATGCAATGTAATACACATCATGACTACTGCCTGAACAACAATGATTATAAAGCAACCTATTGAAAACCTATTTTGATTCTATAAATGCTAAAATGTACGGGGGAAAAGTGCATCTCAGAGTCTATGAACTACAGTAAGAACAAAAATCAGCAAGGTTACATGATGAATATACCTAAGTCGGTAGTGTTCCTTATACATTAGCAATAACTAAATAATAACAAAATCCTATTTACAACAAATATTGCATAGTATCCAGCAAAAAACATCTAACAAAAGTTGTGCAAGAACTTTATGTAAAGCAGCAGTGCATGCTAAGATTCAAATCCCAGCTCCACTGTTTAGCATGCATCTATATGTGTCTATATATTTATTCTATAAATATGACACAAATACAATAAAAATCTGACTTTTTCATAGACAAACTGATCCAAAAACAAAGAGAACAGCTTTAAAAGTCCTGAAGAAAAAGAACATATTATAAAGAAAAAAAAAAAAGATTTGGTTATAAAGCAATCAGTATTCAATCAGAGTGGTACAGATATAGACTCAAACAGATCAATGAAATCAGAAGAGAAACTAGAAACAGATGTGTATATATGAGACTACAATAAACCTCAGGAGTTTCGTTATAAGTCAGTGGGGAGAAAAACTGCATTACTCAATGAATCCATATTTAAAAAAATAAAACTAGATCCCTACATCACATGAGAGAAAAAAAAAATCCCAGATGAATTAATGACCTAATATGAAAAAGCACAGTATCAGTATGACCTTGGGGTAAGGGAAGAATTTCTTACAGATAAAAAAAAACACATAAGCCATCAAGGAAAAAAAAAGACTGAGAAAACGGACTACCTTCACATGAAGAAATCCTACACAAACTAAAAGATAAGCCACAAACTAGGAAATGGTATTTTCAGTATGTAAAATTACAAATCATTAGTACTGAGAATATAAAAAGAATATCCATCTACCAATGAGAAAAAGGAACAAGCCAATAGAAAAATAGACCCAAGGATAGGCACAAGCAAGTCACAGAAAATTCAAATGGCCAATAAATACATGGAGGAAAAAGCTCAACCTCAATAGTAATCTAAGAAATGCAAAGTGAAAATAGCAATGAGATACAATTTATACTCAACAGATTGGAAAAAATTGCAAAGGCTAATCTTTTGGCAGTAGTCTCCAGAAATAGAGGCTCATACGCAGCTGGTGGGAGTGTCGGCTACAACATGATTTGATGATTCGGCAATTCCCAGTAAAGTTGAGAAATGTACTCTTGAATGTAGCAACTCTACATCTATAATCTCAAGAGAGAACCCTGTATAAGATGTTCACAGCAGCATTGTTTGAAACTGCCCAAAACTACAAACAACATAATGGCCCCTCCATAAGAATAGATAAATAAACCACAGTATATTTATACACTGAAATACAAGTAAAATGAGCTAGACCAGTTTTCAAACTTACTGGTTTTAGGAACCCTTTATTACATTCTTAAAAATTGAGAACCTCAAACAATTTTTCTTTATGTGGGTTCTATCTATAGATACTTTTATTACAAATCAGATGAAACATTTTAAAAATATTAGTTCATTAAAAATAACCAACTATACATAAATATAACACTTATTTTAAAATAATTATTTTTCAAAACAAATCAGTGAAAAGAGTAGCATTATTTTACATTTCTGCAATCTCTTTAAAGAGAGGCTTACTAGAGAACAGCTGGATTCCCATAACTGGCTTCTGTGTTCAACCTATTATGACATCATGTATCATGTAGCCTCTGCATAGCACTCATGCAGTGCACATAGGAATGTGGCAAGAATCTTAGAGAACCCTGGGAATTCCTAGAGCACACTCTGAGAACTCCTGAACTAGATCCACATACAAAATGGATAAATCTCAAATACACAATGTTAAGTGAAAAAAATACGAGATGACATATGCAGTAGGATGCCATTTATGTAAAGTTAAAACACCAAAACCAATACCTGATAATAGTTTTGGTACATACATGTTAAAACAATTGTTACTTCTTGCACAAAAAAGAGGAATGGGATGGGGGGGCACTCTAAATCAATCTGTAAGATTTTATTTCTTCAAAAAAAAAAGTTATGAAATACTTAATAAGCTATTAAAGTTCTGTTAAATCTGGGTGATACTTGCTCTTCAGTTCTGAAATATTTCACAATTTAAAAATGTTAAATGTATTTTAAAAAATCCTATACCTACTTCTCATTGAGAATTCCTTAAAGTGTGCTTCCTCCAAAAAAAGTACAGTTATGAGATACCCGGATTTATTTTTTTTTTAAAGTTTTTTTATTTATTTATTTATGATAGTCACAGAGAGAGAGAGAGGCAGAGACATAGGCAGAGGGAGAAGCAGGCTCCATGCACCGGGAGCCTGATGTGGGATTCGATCTTGGGTCTCCAGGATCACGCCCTGAGCCAAAGGCAGGCGCCAAACCGCTGCGCCACCCAGGGATCCCCCCGGATTTATTTTTAAAGATTTACTTATTTTAGAGAGACAGCATGCCCTAGTGGAAAGGGCAGAGGAAGAAGAGAGAATTTCAACCTGACTCTGCACTGAATTCAAGAGCCTTGTGCAGGGATTGGTCCCAGGATCCTGAGATCATAACCAGTCGTTCCCAGGATACTGAAATCATGACTGGAGCCAAAACCAAAAGCCAGACACTTAACCAACTGCACCATTCAGGTGCCCCGAGATACCTGGACATTTAAAAAGTTGTTTGGGAAAATAATTTGACAGGAATAAAAACAGATTGATCACATAACCCCAAAAAGTTAAGCAGTGGGGGAAGGGGTTACCGAGCTCATGTAGTGTGCCTTAAAATGTACACTCCTTGGTCAAAGGACACACAGACTAGATGCTTTAATACTTGAAAACTAATCAAACTACAAGAAGTTTTGTCACCAATAACTGACATAATTGTTTTTAGAGATAATGATCACGTGCCAGCTACTGCTCGAGGATAAGAATAAAGAAGACCCTGTCTCTACATTCACAGTTTTGTTGGTTTTTTTTTTTTTCTTTTTAAGATTTTATTTATTTATTCATGAGAGACACAGAGAGAGAGAGAGAGGCAGAGACACAGGCAGAGGGAGAAGCAGGCTCCACTCAGGGAGCCCGACATGGGACTTGATCCCGGGATTCCAGGATCACGCCCTGGGCCAAAGGCAGACACCAAACCACTAAGCCACCCAGGGATCCCCTACATTCAGAGTTTAGAAAAGATGACAAAAAATATAAATATACAGTTAAAACAGAATAGGTTAAATGCTAAATTAAAGTTGTCCGCACTGATACGAGACAAAGAATGAGCCTGGAAAAACAATAGTGCCAATAACAAGAAAAAAAGCTAGACAGCAAGACTTGAGGATTTAAAAAATAAGAAAAAAGACTCTCTACAAATAGTACTGGACATCTCCAATATGCCACATAAATTTGGTTTCAGCCATGTTGAGCCAGTAACACACCTGGATCGAGATGGTCAGTAGACAACTGGAAATACTACAGGAAAAGCTAGAAAAGAGGGTGGGCATGGTAAAGGACACTAAAACCAAGGTGAAAATTCAAGAAAAAGGACAGAGGACTGACCTTGAGGGAAATTCCATGATAGAAAACAGAGACAATGCACAGTTTCTGAAACAAAGAACACTTTTATTTGATACATGTTGTGGAGGTTTCCCAATTTCTGAAATAGTGGATTCAGGAGTAAGTGCAATGAAAAGAAATAAAAGTAATGGTGAAGGGACTGAGAAGACAAGTGAGGGTTTTTTGTAAGATGAGCAAAGAAAGCTAGGAATGTTTCTAAGGAGCGCGGGAAAGGCACTAGCAGAGTTAGAGGGCAATGATTCAACAGCAAAATCACTGAGAGCCCTGTCCCAGGCGGGGGGGGGGGGGGGGGGGGGGGGGGGGGGGCGGCGCCGCCAACAGGCAGAGCAGTTGTGGGCATGAAGGAGGCCAATTCTTCCTACAGGGAAAGAACAGGAGGGAAGCCTAGGTAGGGACAGAGGAAGAATGTGCAGTGGAAAGGAAGGAAACTCAAATGCTTAGATCAGATTGTTGTGTATCTTTCTGGTTTAAGCAAAAGATTAGGTAATCTTTGTGAGGCTGAGGGGTTTCAAGGACAGGTGGAGGAGTTTGAGTAAAAAAATCAAGTCTGGAATGGCCAGTGTGCACAAACACAAATACACAAGCAAGGTCATCCATGACAATTATTTGTCCAGATGGGGTTAGAGAGGAAGCATTTACAAAGAGCAATGTGGAAAAGAAAAAATTTTTAATGCCCTGTGGCATGTTTTTTAAAAAGGAAACTTGCATCTATCAGAAATATACACACAAATTAAGAACCAACACTTCATTTATCCAAAATGATTGGGTAATAAGGTGTTACACCAGTCAGTTTTCCAGATCAAGGTCTACCCTTTCAGGCAATAACATTTCATATTTAATGGTTTTCAATAGTAATCCTTCTAACCCATTCATTTATCAGTCTTAACTATACAACCTGTGTCTCAATCTTAACCATCTACTCTTCCTATAATGGAACATCTACTGCTGCTGCACTGTGTGTGCAGCTATTCAATTCTTTTTTTTTTTTTCTAGAGCTCTACGTCCTTCCCAGCTGTCAAGATATAAAGCAACTGGTTCTTCTAAGTTTATGTTTATCCTTACCATCTCAACAACCACTGCCCACTAGCTTAGCAACTTGCTTCTAGTCAGCATCCTAAAATGCAAGTGTTTTTCCAACTTTTCTAAACCATGGCCCCTTACGATAAACATGAGAATCTTCAGATCCCTCCTGTCCTCTCATGGAGCATCAGTCCTCTGACCTCTTGCAGTCCAGGAAAATGGAAAAACAAACACCTTTCTAGTGAATACTTATACTACCTATAGATTTAGTTCATAAAATTCTAAGAAACACATTCCCCACATGTGAATCTAGGACAGTCAAATATTAACCAAAACATGAGAAGGTCTGGCTTAGCTAACATCCTTAGTCCCTTCTCAAACAAAAGGGTAGTCACTCTCACCAGAGTAAAGAACTGAGATTGCAAAAAACCATTTGAAGGCTGCTGCCTTTTTAGTAATCTTTCTTCTAACTTTTCAAACTGACTTCTTAAAAAATTACCATGAGAATACTTACAGGTTCATTGCTCATCTTCATAAAGTAATCCGAAACACACTAGTGCTGCAATTTTCAACCATGGTAAATGAAAAGTTAGAACCCTCTCACTCTTTGTTTACTAGTGAAATTATAACTCGGAGCTAAAGGTTATTTGGAGTGAAAAGTTAGGATAGAAAAGAGGAGCAGCTCTTTAGTACAAACCGGTCGTTGAAAAGGTAGCAAAACTGGCTGAACTTCTGGAACAGTTTTGATAATCATTCAGGTAGTGAAAACACTCTATTTCTCAACTTCGAAACTTTTCCTAGTCCGATGGAACTGCTAAGTGAATATAAAGCCCAGCTCAGGTGTATTATCATCCTTCTACGCAAGGGCTGCCCTGGCCACCTCCAACGTATAAGCCCCTCCACCTGGCAAGCAAACCCTTGCACCTTCTCTAGCAAGAAATCTCATCACCTCCCTACCTTCACCATCGACTCCTGCCAAACTACAAATACTGGCTGGTTTGTTTTTCTCAAATACTTGCTACTTTGTGAAGAAACTTCACCCTTGAAATGCCCTTTCCCCACCGGCTACCTATGCTTTAACAAAGCCCCCCTCCCCATCCTTAAGTAACCTCAAAAATGTCACCTACTTCAGGAAACCTTTCCTCACGCTCCAAATGGAAACTCTGCCTTCCTCTGGAACCCCCGTAATTGGCTGTACCTTTTTCCCCCCAGCAGCACTTGAGTGCAATTCACCAGGACTCCTCCGCCTCTGAACAACGAACTTCTTGCAGCCACCGTCTGCATCCCAAGAACCTTTCTAATCTTTCTTTATCAGCGAGCACAGTGCATCGCTAACACTGGGTTCCAAGTTTACAGGGGAGTTCTGCAGTGTGCAATCAAAAGTCCTCTCAGGGACGGAATGCCACCTAAGAATTTTTCAAGTCAAATAAAGAAACTAAAAAAACCATGGCAAGCAGATGAATAAATACTGCACGACTAAGGAAATAAACTTTCTGACCTCCTTACTCCTCAAAAAAAAAAAAAAAGTTAATACCAACAGATCACTAATAGCTTAAATGGACCTTTTCTAGAAAGTTGCTTTCAAATAAATGAGTTCAAAAGACTCCTTAAAAAATTTACTGCTCTGTTTTCGTGTTGTGCAAATTACACTTTCCCCTCCGTTGGATAAAAGCGTGATGAGAACTGTTCCTATCGAATTTTATTTTTATTTCTTTATTCGGGTACTAGAGAAAGCAGAGAGTGCTGCAAAACCGCATCGAGGGCACCATAATAGCCACGTACGACGTGGAGTAAAAATAAAATGTCGTGGGGTTCCATTTGCCGTAGCGAGCCCAGATGCCTGGGCTGCCACCCGTCCCGACATCCCTCGGGTTGCTCCAGGAGCGGGAGAAAGGCGCAGGGCCAGGGACGCCCAGGGACGAGATGGCCGCCTGCGGCAGCTCAGTTAAAATGCAGCGGAAGCAGCAGCCAGTCACGGGGCTGCGGGAGGCAGGGCAGCAAGGTGGCGCTGCCGCCGAGCGCCTAGAGCCTGAGCGCCCATCATGGCGGCAAGGGCAATGGCCGCTGTGGGGAGCAAGCACGCCCCCTCCGCGCGCACAGGCTGCCGTGCCGGGCCTCGGGGGCCCGTCACCGGAGCCGCCGCCGCCGCCCGCTCTCCGACCCCCCCTCACGGGCTGTAGCGGAATTTTCTCTTCAGACGCCGCCTTCAAGATGGCGGCTCCCCCTCCCGACAACCCCCTCAATCGTTCCCTGCAGCAGGCGCCGAGCCGCCGCCATCTTGTCCCCCGTCCCTCCCCCCCTCGCCGATATTTACATAGCGAAAATCGGCCCGGCCGGCCTGCGGCCTTCACCTCACGCCTGCAGCCTTCGCCTTCTTGCCAGGCCTCGCCCCCGCGCGGTGCCCCGGGCAGGCCGCGGCGCCGACCCGACGCCCCTCCGCCGCCTCCCGGGCCACCGGGCGACCCTCCCCCAACCCCCGCCCGTTCACGGAGCGCGCCTCCGCCGCCGCTCGGGGCAGCCGGGCTCCTCCCCGGGCCTAACTGCGGCCTCCTCGGGGCCTGCTCGGCGCCACGCGCCGCACCGCCCGGCCTAGCGCGGAAGGGCGCCTCGCGGGCCGCCGACCAGGCCGGGACCAGGCCGCTGCGCGCGCGCTAGGCCCCACGGCCGCGGCGGCGCCCGGAACTCACCGGACGGGCGTGCGGGCGGTCGGCGACGGTGGCGGGTGCTGCAGGCCGGCCTTTCTCTGGAGCACTGGGCCGGGCTCCGGCTGGTGGGGCGGGCGGAGGGAGGGAGGAGGGGCCGAGCTCGGAGCTGACAAAAAGCGGCCCAGCTCCCCGGCACGGGCCCGCCGTCAGCACGTCACGTCACCGCCCGGGAGAGAGACCCAGGAAAATGCGGAAGGGTAGATAGGCCCCCTCCTCCGCCCGGTGTGTCCCCTTGGCGCCCCGGGTCGGCGCCGCTCACGCTCCGCGACCGGGGAGCCCAGTGGCCTTGCTGTGGCGGGGTCTCCGGCGGCCGGAGTCTCCGTGACAGCGCCCCCCTTCTTTCCACCTCCTCCGCGCTCCCGCCCGCCGCCGCAGCCGCCGCCGCTACACACACGCCGCTGCCGCCGCCTCGGCCGTAAAGCCCGCGCGGGGCCGCGGTCCGTCGACCCCGTGGAGAGGCAGGCGGCCGGCACCCGACCCGGCCTGGCCGCCCCCCACCATCTCCCGCGGGCCTCGGCCGCCCCCCGGGCCCTCCCCGGAGACCTACCGCCTCTCCGCGCCTGTCTTGGCCGAGGCGCCTGCTCGAGTTGTTTGCAGGCCCTCAGACCCCCGCCCGCAGTAAATGTGTTTTCTTCATCCCTGTGGCTGGAGAAGATAAATTTAGCAATCCCCGCCGTCCCCTGCCTTCGCTTAAAAAAAAAGAAAGAAAAAAAATCTTTGAAATAAATGAAAATAGGCTTGCCAGTCTAAATGGGTGTGTGGGCACAGAGAAGGGGGAGAAGGGTTATCCTACTGCTACTACCAACCGTTTAATTTTTTTTTAAACAAGCATTCAGTCAGAGAACCTAACTTATTTTATTAGTTTGCAGGATACAAAGATGAGGAAAAGGGTTACCTTTTCAAACTGGTTTCGCACATTGCAATGAACAGGATTTTTTAATGTATATTTTCTATATATCTGTATTTCAGAGTTTGGGAGCCTATGAAATTTAAGTTTCGTGTAATTGTTTCATAAATAATGAATTTTTCACAGTTTGTAATATAGACAGGTAGCAGAAGTGGGTATGGATTTTTTTTTTTACAAACTAAGCCTTTTAAAGTTTAAAAAGACTTAGAAAAATGCATATTTGATAAACAAGCATCTATCAACTCCAAAAATGTGTATTTGTGTTTCCATTAAATTTTTACACTCTTTCCATACTGAACTTGGGACCCAAACTATAAGTTACTAGTTAAACCTTAAACGATGTAATCCTTATATTAATCCAGAATCTGACATGTTTTCTTTCTTTAATTCACTAAAAACATTTTTAAACAGTGAAGAACACAAAGGTTATAAAGCAAATAGCATATTGATGTGAAGTCTCTTTAAATACAGAGGCCATGTATTTAGGTTCCTGTCATAACTTTTTAAAACTCCCAGAATGCAAATTGTCCACTCCTTCAGACATTTTACAGTTATAAAATGCTTTCAAGAAGGAAAAACAAAGGTATAATAACAAGAAATCTCAAAGGACGTACTGGATGATAATTTTCCCTCCCAGGCTTTACCTTTGATTTTTTTGCAAGAGATTAAATTTCCTTTCATTTTTGAGAAAGAATGACAACATGTCTTTGCCATGTCTAGAAAATTGCATTACGTTGTTGTGATACAGAAAGGTAAATAAAGCTAACTTTCAAGTAAAAAAATGAGAAATAGCTTGTGTGTGCACACTAATATAATTTCAAAAAATTGATAACCAGTATTTTAAGTACTTTCCAATGGCCTCCATTTAATGCGATGGTATGTCAAGAATGGGGTCTCATCACCATGTAGCTATAAGCAGCATGAATACAAAAACCTAATGTCAGCATTCTTGTTAGTTCTTCCATCATTACCATCAAATACTTTTTTTTTTTTTCAAATACTTCTAAGTACACCAGTAGAAAGCACTACAAAAAAGAGTATCAAGGATTATAAATGAAAAAGATGTTTCCTCAATTTAGAAGTCCAGAAGTAGTTTAGGTCTTCAGACTTTTCAAGAGCCCTGTGCCATTACTTTTCATGCAAAAGAGACTGTTAAATTGTTGGGAAACGAGGAAACAATGGCCTAGTTCTGTTAATTACATTAGATAAAACTTCATTGCAGTACAACAAATAACCCTACAGATGATTGTACAGATGAGCTCAACTATACTTTTTTTAAGTTGTCAAAAAAGGGAAAGTAACTTGTACTTCAAATCCATTTATAGAAGGCCATAAACAACACTGCATGATAAAAATCATTTTACTAGAAGTACACTGAATATAAAATACTCAAAATGAAGGAGCAAAGAAAGTATAAACAGCAGAGATCAGAAATTGTTCAGTGTTATAATAACATACAAAACATAGTTGATGAAAATGTTCATAGTTGGAGCTAGAGGACACCTAACATCAATGAAAGCATCTGGTAATCAAGCACTGAGTGATTCAGGACCTGACAACATGGCACTTGAAGGACAGCCTATCTTGCATTGATACTTTTTGTTCACTGTTTTCGTATCTGGGACCTATAGAATTCTGGGCACAGAGAGTCAAAAGATGTGGTGCTTGCCCTTGGGAACTGCGAATAAGGAGGCTGTGTGTGGCAGAATAAAAACATTCTTAAGTGCTTTCATTTTCTTGCTTAAATAAGCACACAATAAAAGGAAATTTTATTTAGGTAGATGGAGAACAGAATATTTCAAAGGTATATGCTGTGAATACAGGATAGATGGTTTCAATGCAGTTAGATGGGTTTGGGTTATGTGCTAAAATTTATTTGTTTCTTCAGAGCTGTTAATGTATATCAGATAGTTAAAAGCATCTACTCAAGGTTTTGACAGTGTTTTAATAACTTAACTAAAATCTCTGACATGTTTATAGGTCCTTGAGCCAGAAATAATACGAGGCCTTTCAATCACTTTTCCAGAGAAAGATTAGTCAGAAAAGAAGCTGTTAAAAAAGAAGAAGAAGAAAAGAAGCTGTTTATTTTCACTCCACATCACCGACTGATGAAAATCCAAATGGGAAACCATAAATTACTGCCTTAGAAAATAGAGACCTTCTTGAATGAAGTTGTGGTAATTCATTATTTCATATCCCAAAGATTGAAAAATATTCATTTTCCCCTAGAAAGGCCCTAGTTTTATTGAACTAAGCATGCCCTATAAAAATGAACCATTTATCTGATACTTGATACTTAAGTCATACTTATCTTAACATGAGCAAGTTGCATCATGTTGGAATTCAGCTGGCTATAATTAATGTCAAGTAAGAATTTTTAATCTGAGCCTTTAAGCCACACACCCTCCCCAAGGGAAATAATTTTAAAATAAACAGTGACTGACAATTAGGTGATTTTCAAACAGTATTTTTTCACACAAGTCATTAGTTGAATAAGACATTGTTTAGTTCCTGAAAGTCATCAATAGCCAAATTCTCATGGATTATAAATCATAGAACACAGCAAACAAATTAGCTCCACTAAAAAGGTGAAAATCGATATGTGAGGCCTAGAAACAATGACCTGTCAGGTGACCAGACTGAAGCCTCTATATACAATTTTCCACTAACAGAACCAGGGTTTCTGGAAGAAATGACTGATTCCTAGGCTGGAGCAGAAAAGTACATAGTGAACCAGGAATATCTCTTCATAACAGAAAGCAAGAAAAGAAAATGTCAAAATTACTAGGGGTGTGTCAAAAGGTCTCAGGGGCCAGTTTAAAGAGGCTCTAGTTGGCTAAAGATGAAAAAATTTGAATGTCAAAAGAATAACTGCTGTGAAATGAAACTCACCAAGTATGTTTGTGAGTTTATAATGACACTTTTAAAAATGATCGATTGCACAGCTTTGTTAATATACTAGAAACTAGTGAATTGTACAATTGAGTGAATTTTATAATGTGTATTATATTTTGAATTTTAAAAGTGATCACCTTTGCAAAATGGTAGAGAACCAACTCACTGTTTTGAAAACTAGTGAAGGGAAAGATGAAGCACTGATCCTGTATGACCTGTTCCTCAGACTAAACAAATAGCTGATGAAGGGAATTTTCTTTTAATAATTCCACAAATACATGAAGAAGCCTTGATGGAATTAGAATATCACCATTTTGCAACCCCAGATGAATTAATGGATCTAAGCAACAATCAGCAATGGCTGCTAACCAGAGTAACAACTAGACATATGCCTCATGATGAAAGTACACAAAGCCATCAACTAAAAAAATCAAACCTGAACCTAATCAACTCTTTAGCTCTAACTGCCAATTTACAGGAAATACAGGGAACAGAGAAACATATCAATGAAACTACAGAGATGCAATCAACAAAATTCAGATGATGGGAAACACGATAGGACCTGCTTTCTTCAACAAATAAACTATAGCAAAAAATTTGAGGGGAAACCAATAGATAAGAAAAGACTTAAAAGGGAGCACTGGGTGGCTTAGTCTGGTAAGCATCTGCCTTTGGCTCAGGTCATGATTCCAGGGTCCTGGGACGGAGCCCCATATCAGGCTCTCTGCTCAGTGGGGAGCCTCTCCCTCAGACTGCCGCTCTGCCTACTTTTGTTCTCTCTTTCTCTGTCAAATATATAAATAAAATCTTTTTAAAAAGATTTAAAAGATATTATTAATCGAGTACAATGTATGACCTTTATTTCAATCTTGGTTTAAACAAACAAGTATAAAAAAATGAGACAGAGATATGTGAACACTGGATTGTTGTCAATATGAACTGGATATATGCTGATATAAACAATTTATTGTTAAATTGGATTAAGTGTAATGAAGATGTGATTATTTCTTAAGAATCCTTATCTTTTAGAGATACATTATGAAAATATTTACAGATAAAATGATAGGCCGTTGATGAAAGACCTAAAACTAGAAGACACTGATAAAAGAAACTGAAGATGATACAAACTAATGGAAAGATATATTGTACTTATGGATTGGAAGAATTAATATTAAAATGTTGATACTACCTAAAGCAATCTACAAATTCAATGCAATCTCTACCAAAAAACCAATAGCATTTTTTACAGAACTAGAACAAATAATCCTAAAATTTGTATTGAACCACAAAAGATCCTAAATAGCCAAACCAATTCTGAGAAAGAACAAAACTGGAGGTATCATAATCCCAGATTTCGAACTGTACTACAAAGCTGTAGTAATCAAAACAGTATGGTACTAGCACCAAAAAAAAGACATATAGATCAATGGAACAGGATAGAGAGCTCAGAAATAAATCCATGCTTATATGGTCAATTAATCTAAGACAAAGGAGGCAAGCATATAAAATGAGGGAAAGACAATCTCTTCAATAAACAGTGCTGGGAAAACTGGACAGCTACATGCAAAAGAATGAAACTGGACCACCTATTTACACCATGCACAAAAAATAAACTCAAAATGGGCCAAAGACCTAAATGTAAGACCTAAAACAATAAAACTTTTAAAAGAAAATATAGGTAACAATCTCTTCAACCTCTGTTTTTCGACCTCAGCTTTAGCAGCATACTTACAGATTTACCTCCTGAGGCAAGGGAAACAAAATAAAAAATAAACTATTGGGACTATAACAAAATAAAAAATTTTTGCACAGCAGAGGAAACCTTCAACAAAACAAAAAGGCATCCAAATGAATGAAAGAAGATACTTGCAAATGATATACCTGATAAAGGGTTAATATCCAAAAGATAAAAAAAAAAACTTATACAACTCAACACCAAAAAAAAAAATCCAATTAAAAAATGGACAGAGGAACCAAATAGACATTTTTCCAAAGAAGACATACAGATGGCCAACAGCCACATGAAAAGATGTTCCACATCACTAATCATCAGGGAAATGCAAATCAAAACCACAATGAGATACCTTATATCTATCAGAATGGCTAGTATCAAAAAGACAAGAAATAACGAATGTTGGTAAGGACATGGAGAAAAGGGAACACTTCTGTGCCCTGTTGGTGGGAATGTGAATTAGTGCAACCACTGTGACAAACAGGATGGAGGTTTCTCAAAAAAATAAAAATAGAACTGCCATATGATCCAGTAATTCCACTTCTGGGTATCTACCTAAAGAAAACAAAGACATTAATTTGAAAAGATATATGTACCTCTATATTTAATGTAGCATTATTTATTTATTTAAAAATTTTAAAACATTTTACTTATTTGTTTTAAGTAAGCTCTATGCCAATATGGGGCTTGAATTCATGACCCCAAGATTAAGAGTCATATGCTCCACTGACTGAGCCAGCCAGGAGCCCCTGCAGCATTATTTATAATAGTCAAGATATGGAAGCAACCTGAGTGTCCATTGATAGATCAAAAGATAAAGAAGATGTAGGAGATAGATAGATCACAGAGTATTAGTCGTAAAAAAGTATGAGATCTTGCCATTGCAGCAACATGGATGGACCTAGAGGGTATTGTATTTTTTTAAAAGATTTTATTTATTTATTCATGAGAGACACAAAGAGAGAGAGAGGCAGAGACACAGGCAGAGGGAGAAGCAGGCTCCATGCAAGGAGCCCGATGTGGGACTCGATCCCAGGACTCCAGGATTACGTCCTGGGCCGAAGGGAGGCGCTAAACCGCTGAGCCACCCAGGCTGCCCTAGAGGGTATTGTATTAAGTGAAATAAGTGAGACAGAGAAAAATAAATACCACATGATTTCACTTATAATCTAAGAACAAAACAAATGAACAAAACAAAAACAGAAAGAGACTCATAAATGATAGAGAACAAACTGGTAGTTGCCAGAGAGGAAGTGGGTCAGGGCATGGGCATAATAGGTGAAGGGGGATTAAGAGGTAAAACTTCCAGTTATAAAATAAATCACAGAGATGAAAAGTACAACACAAGGAATACAGTCAATAATACTATAATAATATGGTAAGGTGGTAGGTAGTGACAAACTTTTTGTGGTGAGCATTTCATAATGTACAGAATTGTTGAATCACTATGTTGTACAACTAAAACTAATATAATACTGTATGTCAACTTTACTTCAATAAAGAGAATGGTATGCTACCTGGGATGGCCTTCAAAATAATAAGGGAAAAGTTGAGGGAAGTATGGGGGTTGAGGGTGAAGTGGGTGGGGGATATCAATGAAACAAAATTGGCCATAAAGGAACAAACATTGATTCTGGATGATGGGCACATTGGGGTTTGATGCATTATTCTCATTGTGTATATACTTGAAATTTTCCATAGCAAGTTTAAAAAACAAACAGGGGATCCCTGGGTGGCTCAGCGGTTTAGCGCCTGCCTTTGGCCCAGGGCGCGATCCTGGAGTTCCGGAATCGAGTCCCACATCGGGCTCCCGGCATGGAGCCTGCTTCTCCTTCCTCCTGTGTCTCTGCCTCTCTCTCTCTCTCTCTCTCTCTCTCTCTCTCTCTCTCTCTCTCTGTCTATCATAAATAAATAAAAAATATTTAAAAAAATAAAATAAAAAACAAACAAAAATAAACATACAAAGAAAAAATTACCTTTACATTTCACAGAATCTTTGGAGTGGGGCAAGCATTATATTCAATATATTCAATTGCCTCCCTTCTACTTTTCTGTGGACCATATAACAGTACTTATTTTCAAAACAATTTGCATAATTAAACAATGAAATAAATAAAACTAGACTACTTATAATTAAGAAAACAACAATGTTTTTCAAATTTGCAAGGGAATATCTTGCTAAAGATGTAGATTGCTGGGTCTCAATTCCTAGAAATTCTAATTTTTAGTAGGTATGGAATAGAGCTAAGGAATCTGCAATTTAACCAGGAGCCCACATGATACATAGACAACTGGGCCACACAGCAATATACTTCAAGAAACATTAGTACATCCTGGTAAATACCTCTTTGCCCACATTTATAAGAGTTTCTCTTGGAGTATAAAGAAGTAAAATTGCTGGAGATGGCAGATTTTCAATATAACTCTCCAAAATGACTATCCTAATATATATTCCTTCCAGCAGAAGAAGAGAATTCCCAAATCTCCATTTCTTGGCTAACTCTTGATGTGCTCATACTTTTTAATTTTTGCCAAGAACATAACTACCTTACAGAACGATCTTTGAGTTAGCAACATTTGCTAAAGCAGCTCTTGAAAAATCTGCCACATTTTGAACAAAGACTCCTTTTTAATGATATAATGACTTTTCACCCCAAAATACATTAAATAAATATGCTAAAAGAAGTGATAATTCAACATTACAGTTTAAAGCAAAAATATTCTCACCAATTACAGAATGTAAGAATTCCTCATCAGAGAATCTCATATGGAACAAATTTGAATTGTGTTCTATGTTTATATGAACCACAAATGTTTTTTGCTTGTTTTTGCACACAGACATAAAGCAAATAGAAACAAACACCCCAAATTGAGAACAAAACAGGAAGGAGCAGCTGGCAGAAATGTGGAAAGTTTCGTAATTCTTGAAAAGGTGAAGGAAGCCAAGGACACAGCAGGAATCTGACTGAGTGAAATTAAGGTTTCAATCAAGTGTGAATTGTGCCTGTAAGACTCAGGTGGCCAGCAATGGAGTCCCCACTTTACGGTAATGACACTATGTTGAGGGAAAGTTCACACGAGAATGAAATGAGAAGTAGAGTCAGAGCATGGATGGCATGGTCTGATCTGGTGAGGAGTCTGGGACAGCCTTCGCTGTAAAGAACAACCCTGTGAGTAGCCAGATAAAATGGATCATGAATAAAAGGGTTACAGAGCTCCTGTGCTCTGGAGCGGAGCTTCTGGAACTTAATGTGCACACAATCCCCCACCCCCACCCCAACAACCCAGGATTGCTGTGAACCCACTCCTCTGTGGCAGCAGGGCCAGGACTGCCCAAGACTCTGCATTTCCTACAAGCTCCCAGGCCACGCCTCCAGGCCAGTGGCTCTGAGGCCTTGCCTGGGTCTCCTGTGGCCCAAGAGCAGGGGGGAAGAGCCAGGGGCAACCACTATGGAGATGAATACCATCACCTGTGTCCACGCCCCCGGGGAGCTCAACATTCAGAGGGGGAGGAGAGAGATGGTAGACACGGAGAACAGACAGCCAACACCAACACACAGGTACTTGCTGCTCCTGGCCAACAGAGGCCATAACGAAAGATCTTCTGGAAAAAGGTTTTCCTCAGCCTGAGACACATCTCTATCTGCAGACTGAAAGAACTCACCCCGCCTCAGGGAAAATCGCCCACCCGCACATCGACACAGTGGGGCAACGATTTTTAAGGACAACTTTTCATTACAAAAACCCCTGCGATCACTAAGACAGGAGAAAATTCATCATTTATTGAGGGCTCACCTTGTGTTCTGCACGCTACTTGGTGCTTTCCCTGAGTTCTCTCATCTAAACCTCATGGCATCCCAATAAAGTGGTGATGCCCATCTTCAAGTGGACTGGATTCAGGAAGTCCAACGGTTTGGTCAGGACCCCTCTGCTCTCTGGCTGCCTCAGCTCTCTTCCAGCCCACGCTGGAGGAGACAGGCTTCTTCTAGATGGGTATAGGCAGCTCTGGGCTCAGGTCATCGCAGCCCAGTCCCCCTGGAAGAGAGAGAGTCTCTCTTCTGGGGATAATGGCCCCTACCCCTCTTGTCCTGCTCCTCTGGATATGGAACCTCTGCCATGTGAGCAAGCTGGAGCAGGAGTGATGACGTCCCAGTACTACAGCCTGCTGCACATGCAGTAGAACTTCTGTCCCACAGTGGAGGCTGGACAGGAATGGGACCTCCAATCCTCTGCCTTGAACCTGCCTGGCTATAGCTTCTGCAACACGGAGTTGAGGTGATAAAAGATGCTGATGGCCTGCCCTTCCTGGAGTGAAACCATAGCCCTAGACTGGGAGCTGAGAGGAAATGGAGTCCCATCTCTTTGGCTGCATCTTACACAAGTAGATTCCATCAGACTGAGCTGAGAAGTAGGAAGCAGTTTGTGGTTCAGATGTCACAGACTCCCATTTAAGTAACAAGTTCATTGCTCTTACTAAGGTTTACTGGTAAATTTTCTTGGATAAATGTTTCTGTATTTGCTGTCTGTTCTTAGGACAATCCCAGAGACTTTAAATGGTTGGGTTTCTAAAATACTTTTCACCAGTTAAATACTTGTTTCTCTGGGGAAAGTGTCTACTAATCTCACCCCACCATTTTGGAAGTCCATACTTCAATCAGGTTTTTTTTTAAGGAGAAAAATAAGTTTGATAGCATTGTAAACTCATGATTCAAACATACCCCAGGTGTTTCAATCCACTGCAATTATTTTTACTGATGCTCAAATTATGCCAACTGTGACTGGGGGAAATTCTTTAGGTTGGCTCCTAAGTCCTTCTGACATGACCCTAACAGTTGTTGACAGCTTTCTTGCTGTTAAAATACTGTGTACATTCTAGTTGCTTCAGCAGTACAAATACTAAAATTGGAATGATACAGAAATTAGCATGGTCCCTGCGCAAGGATGACACACAAATTCGTGAAGCGTTCCAAACTTTTAAATACCATATGATTTCACTCATATGTAGAACTTAAGAAAACAAAGGAACAAAGAAAAAAAGAGAGACAAGCCAAAAAGCAGACTTTTAACTATAGAGAACAAACTGATGGTTACCAGAGGAGAGGTGGGTGGTGAGATGGGTGAAATAGGTGAAGGGGATTAAGAGTACACCTATCAGGACGCCTGTGTGGCTCAGCGGTTAAGCGTGATCCTGGAGTCCTGGGATCGAGTCCTGCATTAGGCTCCCTTGTGCACTGGGCTCCTAGCATGAGCCTGCTTCTCCCTCTGCCTATGTCTCTGCCTCCCTCTCTGTCTCTCATGAATAAATAAATAAAATCTTTTTTTAAAAAAAAAAAGAGTACACTTATCATGATGAGCACTCAGTAATGTACAGAATTGCTGAATCATTATATTGTATATCTGAAACTAATATAACACTATGTTAACTATACTGGAATTAAAATAATACAGACATACATACTGTGTACATTACCTACAGAATGCTTTTGAAAAACTGAAAGGTCATACTTTCCAGTATCAAAAGGAGTATATATGGATTCTAAAGAAATGAAGAAGATAAAAGCAATCACTCAAAAGGGAAAAAGAAATAAAAAAAATAAGGAAACATTAAAGATAGAATAAAAAGGAATGCCTGGGTGGCATAGTTGGTTAAGCATCTGACTCTGGGTTTTGGCTTAGCTTGTGATCTCAGGATTGTGAAACTAAAGACCCACATTGGGCTTCGCACTCAGCACAGTCCATTTGACATTCTCTCTACCCTTCCTCCTTGTGCTCTCTCTCTCAAATAAATAAATCTTTTAAAATAGCATAAAAATATGACATGAATAATAAAAAATGTATTAGTTATCATGATAAATACATTGGAATCTACTCCCCTATTAAAAATTAAGATTCAAAAAGAAAAAAATTAAAAAAAAAAAGAAAAAAATTAAGATTCACAGGGGCACCTGGCTAGCTCAGTTGGTAGAGCAAGGGGTGTAGAGATTACTCAAAACTAAAATCTTAAAAAATAAAAAGATAAAAATAAACTAAAATTAGGATTCACAAATTGGACTAAGAATTCCATTTTATGTTATTTAGATGAAACACAAAATGAAACAAAAAGATTAATGTAAAGGAAGGAGAATATATAAAATAAATGCAAATGAAGAGAAATCAAAGATGAAAATACTTACATTAGTACAATTTGACATTTAAAAAATGACATTGGAATTTATAAAGCCAAAATATGAAGAAGGATAGAGTATCACTTAATAATATGATTAATAAATCTTATTTAATAGCTTCCTGCAAAGAAACATGTATTGAATACTAGATAATATACTGGTTTTTTTCCCTAGTATCATGTAGCATTTACAAAAACTGAATATATATAGCTGTACGAATAGTGGCAGGTAAGTAGGTTCAAATGCTAAAGAAGACTTACAGAACCCAAATGACATGGCTTACAAATATACAGTTTATTATAGGGAAAGGACATGCTATATCAACAGCACAAAAGTCGGATTATACATCACAGCATATGATTCACAGCAGGGGTCTGGAGAGGCCAAGTGCAGGCTCTTATTGTCCTCTTCTAGTCCTAGAAGACGTTCTGCACTCATCCTATATCTTCCTTGCCCCAACCGTAGAATCGGCCATTTCTTTAAGGAACCCTGGTTCCATTTATTGGAGAATAATACTTAGCAACAAAGACCTGGGTGCTAGGTA
This sequence comes from Canis lupus familiaris, assembly GCF_011100685.1. NCBI lineage: Eukaryota > Metazoa > Chordata > Mammalia > Carnivora > Canidae > Canis > Canis lupus. The sequence continues at coordinate 19,808,456 of NC_049260.1, read as the reverse complement.
TACTCATTGCTACTGGGGTATCACTGCTTCTAGACCATTTCAGAAGCCAGAGCCAGAAAATATATGTAAGTATACTACCTTATGTATATGTACATATCTATATTTCTGTATATATCTACCAACTAGAGTACACTTATGTATAGTTCTTTTTATTGTTAGCCTTATATTATCTTATCAAAATACCATTTTCTTATTTTAAATTGAGGTATAATTGACATACAACATTATATTAGTTATAGGTGTACAACATAATGATTCAATATTTGTATATCCTGCAAAATGATCACCACAATAAGTCCAGTTAATATCTGCCACCATACACACATTTCTTGTGATGAGAACTTTAGACTTCCTCTCTTAGCAACATTCAAATATGCAATATAGTACTATTAACTGTAGTCACCATGCTGTACATTACATCATCATGACTTATTTATTTTATAACTGGAAGTTTGCATCTTTTGACTCCCTTCACCCATTTTTCCTACACCTCACCCCCTCCTCTGACAACCACCAATGTAATCTCTGTGTCTATAAACTTAAAAAAAAAACAAAACAATTTTTCACAGTTATTTAACATTCCCCCCTACCCTCTTCAGTGAAGTTATGCCATACAATTTTAATACAATTAGGTTCTTTTGTCACACGCTGCACTCCATCCCAAGATCACGGACAATCATATTAATTTTTAAAATTTTGCAAACAGTAAAGTTCATTCTTGGTGGCGTAACATTCTGTGGGTTTTTGACAACTGTGGAGTCATACATATCTACACCACTCTTGTACAGCCCATTGTATATTTCAACCTTCCTTCTCCCACAATCCCTGGCAATTACTGCTTTACTTTCCGTCTTATGGTAGACCGAATAATGACCTGAAAAAATATCCAAGTTCTAATCCGTCCAACCTGTGAATATTACATCACATGGCAAAAGGGACTTTGCAGATGTGATTAAGAATTTTGTGATGAAAAAAAAAAAAAAAGAATTTTGTGATGGGGAGATCATCTTGGGTTATCCAGGTGAGTCCTAAATAATCACAGAGGTCCTTAAAAGAGAGCAGCAAGACAAAGGAGGTAGTAGGAGACATGAAGATGGAAGCACGAGGTTGGAGTGTTGTGAGGCAGGAGTCACAAGCTAAGTAATACAGGCAGCCTCTAGAACCCAGAAAAGTCATAGAAATGAATCCTCCCTTAGAGCCTCCAATAGGAACCAGTCCTACAATACCTTGACTTTAGTCTAATGAAACTGATTTTTTTACTTCTGGCCTCCAGAACTCTAAGAGAATAAATTGGTGCTGTTGTAAGGCACCAAGTTTGTGGTAATTTTTTTACAGCAGCAATAGGAAACTAATACATCTCCCTATAGTTTTGCCTTTTCCACAATGTCTTAATGAATGGCACTATACAATACTTCTGGGTCTTAGAATCTGGCTTCCTTCACTTGGCAAAATACATTTACAATTCATCCATGTTTATGTTATATATATTTTGCCACTAAGAAAAAAGATTCATTTGTGTTGAGTGAATCAGTAGATCTTTCCTTCTTATCACTGACTAGTACTCCACTGTACACTTGTGCCAGTTTGTTATCCATTCACCTGTTGAAGGACATTAGATAGTTTCTGATGAATAAAGCTGCTATAAACATTTGCATACAAGTTTTTGTGTGCACATAAATTTTCCATTAACTTGGCTATTAAAGAAAGCTCATAGGTATTCATAGCTTTTAGGACATGGGGATGGCAATTTAAATATCATTACCAGGGAAACACATTATTCGGTAATACAAACAAAAAGAATTACAGGCTTTTTAAGGCCAAAGTTACGTTCACAGAACAAGCCAGAAGTTTTGAGTTCCAGATGTCTTACAAGACCCCTTTGTTAGTAATAATATTTTCAAGGACATATTAAGAAACCAGAAAATCGTCTTATTCTGTTGCTGGGATTTCTTATACCAGCAGTTAGGACAGCCTGTGGTTTTCCAGACCAAATGCTGAAATTCCATTATTTAGAACTGAAAGAAATAAAGACAGATCTAGGAAGATTAAAACTTACTATGGAAAGGAAAAGGGCAAAATAGAATTATAAACAATTGGAATATTAGCATGGAATGTTATCCATCCTACAGTGCAAACAGAAGAAACTGACAATATCTGAATTTCTGATTTATTATATTGGCAATCCATTTACCTCTAGTCCTTAGTACTGTTGCCATGTAACCTTTTTAAATAATTTCATGAAGTTATTAAAACTTACCTGTTTTTTCCAACAGATGTGCAGGGACACCTCTGGCAGTAGAGTTTTGCCTGAACAAAACAAAAAAATACGTCATTCAAACATAAAAGTGGCAAAATTTTTCCCTAAGGGACCAAAACTACAGAGGAATAATTCTGAGTTATGCTCTTCAATACCAAATCAGGTACAAGTCACATACTATCCAAAAGGCTTATAAAACTAACTGCAAAGTGTATAATAAACATTTGTCGGGGTTTGAGATTTTTCTCCTACTTACAAGCTAACAAATTAGCCTGTTATCATTTCCTGAATGCCAGCAGCATGGTAAGCAGTATGAGCATCATCAGCATATATATGTGGGTTCCTCACTCCCCAAGTCCCACAGGGGCCATGCAGAGGGGCCCAGTGGACACATTGTTTATATCTTGTAGTTTTGCATTGCTGCCGAGGAATATTGGCCTTAGGGAATTCACATCTTTTAGAGAAAACCTCCTATTTGTTCAGAAGGAGACATCGCCTCATCCCTCAAGGCAGCTCCCTACGAAGAAAGCCCTGAGAAATGGCTCAGGTAAAGAGCGGTCTGGATCCTGTGTTCCAGGAATGTAAAACAAGAACACACAATGATGCTCTGGGCTGTGATGGATAGTATCCTCTAACAAAAGCGTGCCCAGAGAGATAACAGGCTATCTGTCCTTCTGCATGAAGTGGACAATAAGAGGTCTTGCTCAAAGTTTTGCTGCTAGGAATATTTTCCTTCACCACTGTCTTTCAGGGACTAGAATGGATCCATTTTTAAGCTGGTGCCAGCAAACTGTGTGTAAACCAGGCCTGTGCTTTTTCTAGTTAACCAGTCATAGAGAACTCTCTGGGAAGTCATAAATGCGGGTTAAAGGGAGAAGTAAATCAGTAGAAGCAAGTACCATGTGAGCTTAAAACATAGCTTCATGCACTTTACTTGTGCCTTCTGAGCAGCTTGGATCCAATCATGTATATACAACGTTACCATTTTCTACTGGAATACTGTTGTCACATCCAATTTTATGTTTCCATGGAAACGACATTCACTTCCTGATGGTCATTTCAAGTGGCACACCTCACTCTCCTTTCACCTTCCAGGTTTCCTGCCCATGCTTTCCATTGAGTGAACCTAACCAGAAGCTGGAGGGCAAAGAAACCTATTGATACCACCTCCCATGGCACAGAGCAGGTAGAGAGGGTGGAGTGAATCTGGAAGGGCAAATGGAAGATATCTAGCACAGCCCATAAATGGCATTGATGTCACTGGCATGATTTTCTAAAACATTAAGCCATTCTTGGGAAAGTTCCAAACAAAACAACACACACTCTTTTCAACTTACACAGTAGTTCCGTTCCTGGAAAATTCCAGGATATTAAAACCATGCAAAAAATACTTTGAGTTATGCTCACTTCAGCAGCAATATACTAAAATTGGAATTATACAGAAAAGATAAGCTTGGCCCCTGCACTAGAATGACATGCAAATTTGTAAAAGCATCTCATATTTTAAAAAATAAATTTTAGAAAGAGAAAAAAGTACATTGAATTTACATGCAAAATGAGGTCAGGTTTAGGTTCAGATAATTACAAATAAGTTTCTCATACATATGAATGGCCAGGGGGATGTTTGAAAATCACATAAGAGGATCTCTGGGTGGCGCAGCGGTTTAGCGCCTGCCTTTGGCCCAGGGCGCGATCCTGGAGACTCAGGATCAAATCCCACGTCAGGCTCCCGGTGCATGGAGCCTGCTTCTCCCTCTGCCTGTGTCTCTGCCTCTCTCTCTCTCTCACTGTGTGCCTATCATAAATAAATAAAAATTAAAAAATTAAAAAATGAAAATCACATAAGAAAAAAAATAATAAAAAAATTTAAAAAAAGAAAGAAAATCACATAAGACGTAGGAAAATGGGCAGCCCTGGTGGCTCAGCGGTTTAGCGCCGCCTTCAGCCCAGGGTGTGATCCTGGAGACCCGGGATCGAGTCCCACATCGGGCTCCCTGCATGGAGCCTGCTTCTCCCTCTGCCTGTGTCTCTGCTTCTCTCTCTCCTCTCTGTGTATTCTCATGAATAAATAAATAAAATCTTAAAAAAAAAAGACGTAGGAAAATTCATCCTTGTAAGAAAGTCACATGCACTGAAGGACATATGACATTCTTGGCTTCTGCCCAACTAACTAATCCCCGGCCAGGGGGTTCCTGTCAATCACTGCAACAACCTTACTAGCCACACAGGAGTTTTCAAAGCATACCCTTGGGTGGTACTGCCCCTAGTGATACCCACTCTTCTAAGGTGAAACATTCATCCTTGCAGAATTTGAGTTTGATATCTCATCCACTTAATTGGAGGCAACATTCAATGGAAGAAACCATTCAATTTATGGATTCTTCTCGATTTCTCAATTTATGGATTTTTGTTCAATCCAACATACAAAAGTCTCTGACTCAATTACCAAACACTTGCTGCCATTTCTGGCAATGTATAATTGTGAATTTGAATTTTCTGATTTAGTATAAATACAAAGTAAGAAAATAACTGAACATGAAGCTCAAACTTCACATGGAGCCAGATAAAAGTTTGTATATAACCACATTTCATGTAACTTGATATTAAACTATAACATTTTTCTACTTTTAACTAATATAATTTTGGTTTTTAAAAAAGATTTTATTTATTCATTTGAGACAGGGAGGGGGTGGAGAGATAGCGAGTGAGAGCATAAGCAGGGGTGGAGAGGGAGAAGCAGGCTCCCCGCTGAGCAGGGAGCCCCAAATGGAGCTCAATCCCAGGACCCCAGGATCATGACCTGAGCCGAAGGCAGACACCCAATCGACTGAGCCACCCAGGCGCCCCATACTTTTAACTAATATATTCTAAGTAATAACATCCACATTTTATAAAAATATAAAATACCTAAACAGAAATATAGAATAAAAACATTATATACTATGGCAGACAGAATAATGGCTCCCCTCAAATATGTCCATGACCTGATTTCTTGAAACCTTTGAATGTTACCTTACATGGCAAAAGGGATTTTGCAGATGTGACTAAGTCGAGGATCTTGAAATGGGGAGATTATCCTGGATTATCTAAGTGGGCTCAATGTAATCACGGGAGTCCTTAGGAAAGGGGAGCGGGAGAGTCAGAAGACAGAGAAGGTGATGTGACAATAAGAGTATATATTGGAGTGATGCAACTAGAGCCAAGGAATGCAGGCAGCCTCAAGAAAATGGAAGACACAAGCAATGGATTCTCTCCTAGAACTTCCAAAAGGAACCAACCCTACAGACACCTTAATTTTAGCTCCATAAACTTCTCCATACTTCTGACCTCCAAAACTGTAAGAGAATAAATCCGTGTTGTTTTAGGGCACTAAATTTGTGGTAATTTGTTACAACAACAACAGGAAACTCATAAACATTTCTGCCCCTTCTCCCTGCTGAGAGATCCACCATTGTTAACACCTTGGTACCTGTACTTCCAGATCTTTTCCTATACCATTAAATGTGTGTATGTACGTGTGTGTGTACTTCTTACAAAAATGGATCACAGTTGGATCACATGCTATTTTGTAACTTGCTTTTTAAGTCTACAAGCTCCATATGTCCATTTCATCAAATATCTAGACTACATTAAAAATTTCTCAAATGAAACAAAAATGCCCTTAACTCTTGTTTGGTCCATAACAGAATCTGTTTGAGGACCACACATATCATCTGATTATTAGGTCCCTTTGGTTATGTTGTTGACTATTGAGGAGATGGTTCTACAGTTGCTCTGAAGAATGTGCCACCTTTTGGTTCATTTAGTTGCTACCTCTGGTGCTATTTAGTTTGTTCTTTTATTTCCTGTATTTGAAATGCTGTAACATTTTTACTAAAATTTTTGGCTAGAATTCTCTATAGGTTATGGGTATTCATGTTGAATCACATCAGAAAACACATAATATATGGTTAATCCATTAAGGATGTTAAGACTGACCACTGGATTAAGGTGATGACTGCCTAATCCCTCCATTTTACAGTTATATTTTTGCCCTGAAACTAGAAAGTGACCATTGTTCCTTTGCATTTTAAAAATATCCAGTTCCAGGATGCCTGGCTGGCTTGCTTGTAGAGCATGTGACTCTAGATGTCAGGGATGTGAGTTCAAGTCCTATGTTGGGTGTAGAGATTACTTAAAAATAAAATCTTTTTAAAAATCCAGTTCTTATTAACCATTTTAACACCTGTTGATATGGTGTTATGACCATTATAATTCATGGCAATTTCATTCAAGATTGTGATGTTTGGGGATCCCTGGGTGGCTCAGTGGTTTAGCGCCTGCCTTCAGCTCAGGGTGTGATCCTGGTGTCCCAGGATCGAGTCCCACATCGGGCTCCATGCATGGAGCCTGCTTCTCTCTCTGCCTATGTCTCTACCTCTCACTGTGTGTGTCTCTTATGAATAAGTAAATAAAATATTAAAAAAAAGATTGTGATGTTTTTAAAAGTCTATCATCTCTTCTACATTTACTAATTAGTATTCACCTGTGAAGTAAAGCTTTCCCTCATTTCGGGGGGATATTTGGTTACATGAAATACAAATTCTACTGGAAAGGCAGGATAAAATGCTTTATTTTTTGCCATTAATTACCAACTTTCATAGTAAGTAGTTGATTCAATAGCTTTCTCAAAGGGTGAATTTTCATAGATTCCACCTATTTGAATTCATTGCTACTGTTAGTCTTTATAATGCTCGAAATGTCATGACTATGGCCAGTGGAACATAAGCCCAGTGATCTTTAAGAACTTTACTGATTTCTAGCACAAAAAAATATCCCTGGCTTTTCTTGTATTTTCTCTGTTCCAGCCTTGGAATGAGCTATTTCTCCAAAAGGTCCAGTTGTACTTTAGTGGGGAGTGGTTTTCAGAGACCACAACCTGAACACTAGAGGTGTTCATTATTACTGGGGTGACACTGCTTTTAGGCCATTTCAATGGACAGAACTAGAAAAATATACATATTGAGGAAGACAGACTCTAGGGTGCCCCCTTGGTGTTCATGTTCCTGTGTGCTTCCCTCCTGAAAGTGGAAGGAATCGTGATTTGCTTCTAGTCATCAGTGTCTGGCAAAGATCGCAGGATGCACACAATTACATATATATAATTATATGTGTATGATTTATGATTAATGTCAGTCTTGGAAGGAGAATATCCCCCTTGCTAGCTTTAAAGAAGCCAGCTGCCAGGCTGTGAATCACTTAGGGAGAGAACCACTTGACAAAGAACTGAGGGCAGCCCCTAGCTAACATCCAACAACAAACTGAGACCCTCAGCCCAGAAGCCTGCAAGGAATGAAAAATTGCCAACAACCAAAGAACTTGGGAGAAGATGTGAGCACAGTGTTGACTGACACCTTGATTGAAGCTCTGTGAGTCCCTAAAGCAGAGCATGCAGCTAAGTCATGCTCAGACTCCTAACCCACAGAAAGTGTGAAATAATAAATGTGTCCTGTGTTAAGCCTCTAACTTTGTGGTAATATGTAACAATAGATAACTAACACTATTTAACCAAGGGCTTATATGAATTTTTTAAATTCAGTTTTAACATTACAGTGTTTTTCTTAATTTCTTGGATCCTATCCTAATATTCTTACAAATAGTGGGACTATTGGTTTTATCCCCTGGAGGACTGCATACCAAATGGTGAACAAAAAACTGAAAATGAGGGATCTCTTCTATTTTTCCATTTTTCCTCTCTTTGAAGGCAAACATTTATTCATTCATATTGTCTCATCTAAGTAAACTAAGTCTACGAAATCACTTTATAATAATTTTGGCCCTAAAATTCCTTTAAATTGTCATTATGAAGTATAATATTTCCTATTAATATAGTACTTCATGGTTTAAAACTAATTTTTTCATGTCAAAGTTTCTCTAATAAATTTTAGAACGGCATTCAATTAACAGAAGTTTAGGCAAAATTATCATACAAATTATTTGCTCCCCACCAACAATGTTTATTTCCCCAAACAAGGCACACTTATGCTTTAAAAATATGTTTTAAAATAATACATAGTTTCATTTTTCATATATTTTTTAAAGATTTTATTTATTTATTCATGAGAGACAGAGAGAGAGAGAGAGAGAGAGAGGCAGAGACACAGGCAGAGGGAGAAGCAGGCTCCATGCAGGGAGCCCGACATGGGACTCGATCCCGGGACTCCAGGATCAGGCCCTGGGCTGAAGGCGGCGCTAAACCGCTGAGCCACCAGGGCTGCCCCATTCTTCATATTTTCAAGAAACATATGAAACAGAAGTTCAAAGTACAAGCTCTGGACAACCACTTATGGTAAACAAAGATGTCCCTAATTAAAACAATCACTTCCTTCTTTAAATATTTTTTTAATTTTTATTTATTTATGATAGTCACAGAGAGAGAGAGAGAGAGAGAGGCAGAGACACAGGCAGAGGGAGAAGCAGGCTCCATGCCCCAGGAGCCCGACGTGGGATTCGATCCTGGGTCTCCAGGATCGCGCCCTGGGCCAAAGGCAGGCGCCAAACCGCTGCGCCACCCAGGGATCCCTCTTCTTTAAATATTTAGTAACAAATATTTAATTTTAAAATTATACAAATAAATCTATACTTCTATTATTTATGATAAAAAGTTAAATGTTTTCAAATGTCCACTAGAAATAATATTATTAATATTGATAAAAGAAAAAATACTCAGATTCACTTTGAATACTGTCTGTTACTTTCAGGTTTAGCACAAGATATTATAGAACAAATAATTCAGCCTGACAAAAAAACATTTCCCACAAGTACTACTTCCAGTAACAATTTCTCTACTGAATGAGACTTGATAATAAATATCATGAAATTTCTCACAACCACCCTGCACGTGAGTCAGTAAGTATTACTATAATGTATTATATAGAAGGTAGCAGGCTGGTTTTCAGAAGCTTGAGGAACAATGGGTAGGTTCTCTTGACCAAAAATATCATACCCACTAAGAAATTAAATTATTTAAATCAAAGACTTTTCTGGAACAGCTTCACACATTCTTTAAAACTGTTCCATGTCATGAAACTCTTTTTTCTAGATTAGTAACACATTGAAGAGGTTGAAGGAATCTTGAGAAATGTATCTAGGTTTTATTTATTTCTCTGTCCTTAGGTCTAGTATAAAACCTAGCATATTAATTCAATTAATGTTAAATAAATGAATGAATAATTGGAGGAAGGAAGGAAGGAAGAAAAGAAAAAGAAAGAAAGAAAGAGGAAGGGGTGCAAAGGATCTAGAAAGATGGTCTTAAGTGCCTTTAAGTTACTGTGAAATATATTTAAATGTCTTTAAATGAACAAAAATATAAAATAATGAAAAACTGAAAGAAGTTAACCAAAATTTTAGTGAAAGCTACAGATTTCCAAGAATCAATGAAAGAAATAGGTATTAATAGAAAGATCTCAGAAAGATGGTAGAGTAAAAGGATTCTGAGCTCACTTCCTCCCACAGACACAACAAAGCTATAAATGCATATAATGCAACTCACTCTGAAAATGGCCTGAAGGCTGGCAGAACAGATCTTCGATAGCTAAAGACATAAAGAGAAGGCGACATCAAGAAGGGGAGGAGAGGCAGAGACACAGCTGAGAACCAGACCTCTGATAGTGATCCACAAGATGGAGAGACATTGCAGACACAGAAGTCATTTCTGAGAAGCGAGGGATCAAGTCCCAAAGATGAACCCCTATAATATCTGACTTTGAGAATCAGCAGGGCTTAACTCTGTGAAAGACAGAAGGTTATAGGAAACTGAGTCTCCACTCCTAAAAAGCTGGTACACTGTAACACTTGGTCAAGAGACCCAGCACAGATAGAGCAGTTTGAAAAGCACATGGTTTATACATGAAGATTTATTGACTAACTTTAGGGCATGTGCCCTAAAAAAATCTTTAGGAGCTTTCTCTGGAAATGGAAGTTCTGGGAGGCACTGTTTATCTTGCCCTCCTTCAGTGTAGCTAGCCAAATGCTTGTGGGAGCCAGTTCTAACACTATCCACCTACCTTGCAAGCACCTATTGCCCCACCAACGCATTCACCTGCAGACCTGCCATGACAGGTGCCTCCCAAAGCAACTCCTGCCCCGTCATACCTGGTGGGCAGCCTCAGCTGGGACTGGCATCTCCCCCAAAGCAGCTACTACCCAACTACACCTGGCAGGCAGGCTTGGTGATACTGTACCCCTCCAAAGTGACTCCTGCCCTGGGAAATCAGTCTTGTCCACCAGCACAACCATAGCAGTTGTGGCCTGGTTCTGGTAACAAGGAGAGACTGGACTACTGGGCCCCAAAGAATACCTTCTAAATAAGGCCACTACCATCAAGACTAGGAGATGTAGCTGACCTTCTTCATACATAGAAACAGAGAAAGTCAAACAAAATGAGGAAACAGAAGAGGTATGTTCCAAACAAAAGAACAAGATGAAAATCTCAGAAAAGGAACTAAACAAAATGGAGATAAACAATCTACCTAATAAAGTATTCAAAGTAATGGTCATAAAGATACTAGAATTGACAGAAGAGTGAGAACTTCAAAAAAGAAATAGAAAATATAAAATAGAACCAACCAAAGCTGAAGAACACAGTAACTGAAATAAAAAATACACTAGAGGGAAGCAATAGCAGATTAGTGTATGCAGAGGAACAAATCAGTGATCTGGAAGATGAGGTAATGGAAAGCATTCAAGCTGAATAGCAAAAAGAAAAAGTAATTTTTAAAAATGATGATAAGGGCACCTGGGTGACTCAGTAAATTAAGCATCTGACTTTGGCTCAGGTCATGATCTAAGGATCTTGGGATCAAGCCCCATGTTGGGCTTTACAATCAGCCGGCAGTCTGCTTGTCCCTCTCCCTCTGTCCCTCACCCCACTCACATAAACTCTCTCTTTCTGTCTCAAATAAATAAATAAAATCTTTAAAGAAATGATGATAGATTAAAGGATCTCTAAAATATTATCAAGTGTACTAACATTCACATTACAGGGGTCCCAGAAGAGAAGAGAGAAAGAAAAAGGGTCAAAAAGAGTATTTGAAGAAATAATAGCTGAAAACTTCCCTAATCTGGGAAAGGAAACAGACATCCAGGTCCAGGAAGCACAGAAAACCCCAAACAAGATGAACCCAAGGAGGTCCACACCAAGACATATAATTATTATATCAAAAATTAAAGATAAAGAATCTCAAAAGCAGCAAGAGAAAAGCAAGTAGTTATGTACAAGAAAAACCCTATAGGGTTATCAGCTGACTTTCCAGCAGAAACTTTGTAGGCCAAGACATAAGGACATGATATATTCAAAGTTCTAAAAGGAAAAAAACATACAACCAGCAAGATTATCATTCAAATTTGAAGAAGAGGTAAAGAGTTTCCTAGATAAACAAAAATTAAAGGAGTTCATTATCACTCAACTGTCCTTACAAGAAATGTTAAAGCAGAAAAGGAAAGGCCAGAGGCCACTGAGTGACTCAGTTGGTTAAGTGTCTGCCTTTGGCTCAGGTCATGATCTTGGGGTCTTGGGATCGAGCCCCGCATCAGGCTCCCTGTTCAATGGGAAGCCTACTTCCTCTCCCTCTACCGCTCTGCCTGCTTGTGCTCTCTTGCTCACTCTTTCTCTTTCAAATAAATATTAAAAATCTTTTAAAAATATAAACAAAGAAAAGGCCATAACTAGAAGTGATAGACTAATGAAAGGACAAAATTTCACTGGTAAAAGGAAATATATAGGGCAGCCCCGGTGGCCCAGCAGTTTAGCGCCGCCTTCCGCCCAGGCATGATCCTGGAGACCTGGGATCGAGTCCCAGGTCAGGCTCCCTGCGAGGAGCCTGCTTCTCCTTCTGCCTGTGTCTCTGCCTCTCTCTCTCTCTGTGTCTCTCATGAATAAATAAATAAAATCTTAAAAAAAGGAAATATATAGTAAAGGTAGTAGATCAATCAGTTATAAAGCTAATATAAAGGTTAAAACACTGGACGCCTGGATGGCTCAGTCTGTTAAGTGTCTGCCTTCAGCTCAGGTCATGATCTCAGGTCCTGGGATTAAACAACGCATTGGGCTCCCTGCTCAACAGGAAGCTTGCTTCTCCCTCTGCCCCTCCCCCTGCTCGTGCTTTCTCCCTCCTCCTCAAATAAATAAAAATCTTTTTTTTAAAGGTTAAAAGGCAAAATAAATAAAATCACTTCTATCTACAAAAATTAGTTAAGAAAGAGACAAAATATAAAGATGTGAAGTATGACATCATAAAACTAAAACGTGGAGGGAGGAGTAAAAATGTAGTGCTTTTAGAGTGTGGTCAAACTTGGGATGCCTGGGTGGCTCAGTGGTTGAGCGTCTGTCTTCGGCTCAGGGCATGATCCCGGAGTTCTGAGATCAAGTCCCACATCAGGCTTCCCGCAGGGAGCCTCCTTCTCCCTCTGCCTATGTCTCTGCCTCTTTCTGTGTGTCTCTCATGAATAAAAAAATAAATTTTTAAAAAGTCTTAAAAAAAAGAATGTGTTCAAACTTAAGCAGTCATCCACTTAATATAGACTGCTATATAAATAGGATGTTTATATCAAAAACCTATAATACACAAAAAATTAGAGAAAGGAATCTGAGTATAACACTAAAGAAAGTCACATGATCATAAGGGAAGTGAACAAGAGAAGAAGAAAAGAATAGAAAAGAGCTACAAAACAACTAAAAAACAACAAAAGGGCAGTAAGTACATTTCTATCAATAATTACTTTGGGCAGCCCGGGTGGCTCAGCGGTTTAGCGCCACCTTCGGCCCAGGGCGTGATCCTGGAGTCCGAGGATCGAGTCCTGCGTCGAGCTCCCTGCATGGAGCCTGCTTCTCCCTCTGCCTGCCTGTGTCTCTGCCTTTCTCTCTGTGTCTCTCATGCATAAATAAATAAAATCTTTAAAAATAATAATAATAATAATTACTTTACATGTAAGTAAGACTAAATGCTGCAATCAAAAGACAGAGGGTAACTCAATGGATAAAAACAATAACAACAACAAAAACAAGACCCACATATATGCTTCCTACAAGAAACTCACTTTAGACCTAAAGAGATAAACAGACTAAGAGTGAAGAGATGTAAAAAAAAATATTCCATGCAAATGAAGGCAAAAAAAGCTGGGGTAGAAATACTTAGGCAAAATAGACACTAAAACAGACTGTAACAAAGAAGGGCATTACATAGTGATAAAGGGATCAATGCAACAAGAGGATATAACAATTGTAAATATCTATGCACCCAACAGAAGCCTACCTAAATACATAAAGCAAATATTCAGACACAAAGGGCAAAACTGACAATAATACAAAAATAGTGGGTACTTTAACACTCCACTCACACCAATGGATAGATCATTAGGGAGAAAATCAGTAAGTAAACAGTGGCTTTGAATGACACATTAGACCAGATGGACTTAAAAGATATATTACAGAACATTCCATCTAAAAACAGCAAAATTCACATTCTTTTAAAGTGCACATGGAACATTTTTCAGGATGAGCACATTTTAGGCCACAAAACAAGTTTCAATAAATTTGAGAAAAATGAAATCATATCAAGCATCTTTTCCAACTACAATGCTATGAAAGTAGAAATCAATTACAAGTAGAAAACTGGAAGAAACACAAACATATGGAGGCTAAACAACATGGTACTAAACAACCAATGGGTCAGGAAAGAAATAAAAAAAATACCTGGAGACAAATGAAAATAAAAAATACAATGGTTCAAAATCTTTGGGACATAGCAAAAGCAGTTCTAACAGAGTTTAAAGCAATAAGCAAAAAACAAGAAAAATCTTAAATACACAATCTAACCTTTCACCTAAAGGAACTAGAAAAAGAAGAGCAAACAAAGCTCAAAGTTAGTAGAAAGAAGAAAATAATAAAGATCAGAATGGAAAGAAATGAAATAGATATTTTTAAAAAGCAGATAAAATCAATGAAATTAAGACCTGGTTCTTTGGAAAGATAAACAAAATAGATAAACCCTTTGCCAGACTCCTCAAGAAAAAAAAAGAGAGGGGACTCAAATAAATTAAACCAGGAAAGAAATAGAAGTTACAACTGATACTACAGAAATATAAAGGATTATAACAGGCTACTATGAAAAATTATATATTAACAGACTGAATAATTTAGAAGATATCATGAATTTCTAGAAACGTACAATCTGGGTGTTATACATAATGATAAATCATTATGCACTACATCTAAAACTAAATATGTACTTTATGTTGGCTAATTGAATTAAAAAAAAATAAATAGGGGCAGCCCCAGTGGCGCAGTGGTTTGGTGCCACCTGCAGCCCAGGGTGTGATCCTGGAGACCCAGGATCGAGTCCCACGATCAAGTCCCACATCGGGCTCCCTGCGTGGACCTGCTTCTCCCTCTGCCTGTGTCTCTGCCTCTCTCTCTGTGTCTCTCATGAATAAATAAATAAAATATTTTTTTAAAAAAGAAACAATCTTCCAAGACTGAATCAGGAAGAAATAGAAAATCTAAACGACTGATTATTAGTAACAAAATTGAATCAATAATCGAAAAACTCTCAACAAACAAAAGTTCAGAACCAGACAGATTCACAGGTTAATTCTATCAAATGTTTAATGAAGAGTTAATATCTATCCTTCTCAAACTATTCTAAAAAACAGAAGAGGAAGGAATACTTCCAAATTCACTCTATGAGACCACCATTGCCCTGATAACCTAACCAGACAAAGACAATACCAAAAAAAGAGACAAATATAGACGAATATCCCTGATGAACATAGATGCAAAAAATCCTCAACAAAATATTAGCAAATCAGGACACATGGGTGGCTCAGCGGTTTAGAGTCTGCCTTTGGTTCAGGGTGTGATCCCGAGATCCAGGATCAAGTCCCACATCAGGCTTCCTGCATGGAGCCTGCTTCTCCTTCTGCCTGTATCTCTGCCTCTCTCTCTCTCTGTGTCTCTCATGAATAAATAAATAAAATCTTTTTTTAAAAATTAGCAAATCAAATTCAACAATACATTAAAAGAATCATCCACCATGATCAAGTGGGGTTTATGGTGGGATGCAAGGATGGTTCAATATCCACAAATCAATCCATATGATACACCACATTAACAAAATGTAGGATAAAAATCATGGGATCCCTGGGTGGCGCAGCGGTTTGGCGCCTGCCTTTGGCCCAGGGCACGATCCTGGAGACCCAGGATCGAATCCCATGTCGGGCTCCCGGTGCATGGAGCCTGCTTCTCCCTCTGCCTGTGTCTCTGCCTCTCTCTCTCTCTCTCTGTGTGACTATCATAAATAAAAATTTTAAAAAAATCATATAATCATCTCAACAGATGCAGAAAAAGCATTTGACAAAATTTAACATCCATTTACGATAAAAACTCACCAAAGTAGGTATAGAAGGAACATACCTAAACAAAATAAAAGCCACATATGACCCACAGGTAACATCATACTCCATAACGAATGGCCAAAAGCTAAGGGTGCTTGGGTGTCTCAGTTAGTTAAGTGTCTGCCTTTGGCTCAGCTCCTGATCGTAGAGTTCCAGGATTGAGCCCCACATCAGGGTCCTCGCTCAGTGGGGAGTCTGCTTCTCCCTCTGACCCTCTCCCCTCTCATGTTCTCTCTCTCTCTCACACTCTCTCTCACTCAAATAAATATAATCTTAAAAAAATTGAAAAGCCAAAAACCTTACCTCTGAAACCAGAAAAAAGATAAGGCTGTCCACTCTCCCTACTTCTATTTAACATAGTACTGGAAATTCTAGCCACAGAACGAAAAGCATGAAAAAGAAATGAAAAGCATCCAAACAGGTAAGGAAGAAGTAAAATTGTCACTATGTGAAGATGACATGATACTATCTATAGAAAACCCTAAAGACTCCACAAAAAAATATTAGAACTAATTAAATGAATTCAGCGAAGTTGCAGGATACAAAATTAACATACAGAAATCTGTTGCATTTCTATACCCTGATTAACAAACTAGCAGAAAGAGAAATTTTTAAAAATTCCATTTAGGGATCCCTGGGTGGCGCAGCGGTTTGGCGCCTGCCTTTGGCCCAGGGCGCGATCCTGGAGACCCGGGATCAAATCCCACATCAGGCTCCTGGTGCATGGAGCCTGCTTCTCCCTCTGCCTGTGTCTCTGCCTCTCTTTCTCTCTCTGTGACTATCATAAATAAATAAATAAATAAATTTAAAAAAAATAAATAAAAATAAAAATTCCATTTATAATTGCATTAAAACAATAAAATATCTAGGAATGAATTTAACCAAAGAGGTGGAAGACCACCATTACTATTTAACATAGTACTGGAAGTCTTAGCCTCAGCAATCAGACAACAAAAAGAAATAAAAGGCATCCAAATCTGCAAGGAAGAAGTCAAACTTTCACTCTTTGCTGACCACATGATACTCTATGTAGTAAACCTAAAAGACTCCACCAAAAAATTGGTATAACTAATACATGAATTCACCAAAGTCGCAGGATATAAAATCAATGTACAGAAATATGTTCCATTTCTATACACCAATAATGAAGCAACAGAAAAAGAAATCAAGGAATTGGTCCCATTTACAATTGCAACCAAAACCATAAGATACCTAGGAAAAAACCTAACCAAATAGATAAATTGACCTGTATTCTGTAAACTATAGAACATTTATGAAAGAAACTGAAGAGGACACAAAGAAATGGAAAAACATTCCATGCTCATCGATTGGAAGAACAAACAATGTTAAAAATATCTATACTACCCAAAGCAATCTACATATTTAATAAAATCCCTATCAAAATACCACAAGCATTTTTCAAAGAGCTTGAACAAACAAACCTAAAATTTGTATGGAACCACAAAAGACCCTGAATAGCCAAAACAACCCTGGAAAAGAAAAGATTTCACAATCACAATTCCAAACTTCAAGCTATATTACAAAGCTGTAGTCATCAAGACAGTATGGTACTGGCACAAAAACAGGCATATAGGGCAGCTTGGGTGGCTCAGCAGTTTAGCGCTACCTTCAGCCCAGGGCGTGATCCTGGAGACCCAGGATCGAATCCCACGTTGGGCTCCCTACATGGAGCCTGCTTCTCCCTCTGCCTGTGTCTCTTCCTCTCTCTCTCTGTGTCTCTCATGAATAAATAAATAAATGAATTTTTTCATTTTAAAAAATGAATAATTTCACTTTAATTTCACTTTAAAAAATGAATAATTAAAAAACAGGCATATAGTTAGATCAATGGCAGAATAGAAAATCCAGAAATCGGGCAGCCCCAGTGGTGCAGCGGTTTGGTGCTGCCTGTAGCCTGGGGTGTGATCCTGGAGACCTGGGATCGAGTCCCACATCGGGCTCCCTGCATGGAGCCTGCTTCTCCCTCTCCCTCTGCCTGTGTCTCTGCCCCTCTCTCTCTGAGTCTATGAATAAATAAATAAAAATCTTAAAAAAAAAGAAAATCCAGAAATGCACCCAACTATATGGTCAACTAATCTTCAACAAAGCAGGGAGAAATATCCAATGGAAAAAAGACAGTCTCTTCAACAAATGGTGTTAGGAAAACTAGACAGCAACATGCAGAAGAATGAAACTGGATGACTTTCTTACACCATACACAAAAATAAATTCAAAATGGATGAAAGACCTAAATATAAGACAGGAAACCATAAAAATCCTAGAGGAGAGCAGAGGCAGCAACCTCTTTGACATCAGCCATAGCAACTTCTTACTCTGGAGACAAGGGAAACAAAAGCAAAAATAAACTATTGGGACTTTATAAAGATAAAAAGCTTCTGCATAGCAAAGGAAACAGTCAACAAAATTAAAAGGCAGCCTTCTGAATGGGAGAAGATATTTGCAAATGGCATAAAGGATTAGTATCCAAAACTTATAAGGAACTTATCAAACTCAATACTCCCAAAAAAACAAATAATCTAGTTTAAAAATGAGCAGAAGACATGAATAGACATTTTTCCAAAGAAGACATCGAGATGGCTAACAGACACATGAAAAGATGCTCAACATCACTTATCATCAGGGAAATACAAATCAAAACCACGATGAGATACCACCTCATGGGTGTCAGAACAGCTAAAATTAACAACATAATAAATAACACATGTTGGTGAGAATGTGGAGAAAGGGGAAGGCAAACAGGGGCAGCCACTCTGAAGAACAGTATGAAGGTTCCTCAAAAAGTTAAAAATAGAACTAACCTATGACCCAACAACTGCACTAGTAGGTATTTACCCAAAGGATACAAAAATACAGATTCGAAGAGGTACATGCACTCCAATGTTTACAGCAGCATTATCAACAATAGCCAAACTATGGAAAGAGCTCAAGTGTCCACCAACTGATGAATGGATAAAGAAGATGTGGTATATATATACAATGGAATAGTACTCAGCCACCAAAAAGAATGAAATCTTGCCATTTGCAATGATGTGGATGGAGCTAGAGTGTATTATGGTAAGTGAAATAAGTCAGAGAAAGACAAATACTATATGATTTCATTTATGTATGGAATTTAAGAAACAAAACAGATGAACATATGGGAGGGGGCAAAAAGAGAGGGAAACTAACCAAGAGACTCTTAAAGATAGATAACTGAGAGTTGATGGAAGGAAGAGAGTGGGGGATGGGCTAAATGAATAATGGTATTAAGGAGGGCACTTGTTATGATAAGCACTGGGATGTCGTATGTAAGTGATGAATCACTGAATTCTACTCCTGAAACCAATATTGCACTGTATGTAAACTAACTAGAATTCAAATAAAAATTTGAAAAAACAAAAACAAAGAGGTAGAAGACCTGTACAATGAAAACTATAAGATATTGCTGAAAGAAACTGAAGATGACACAAATGGAAAGATATATCATGCTCATGCATTAGAAGAATTAATATTATTAACATGTCCATATTACCCAAAGCAATCTACAGATTCAATGCAATCCCTATCAAAATACCACAGCATTTTCCACAGAACTAGAACAAATAATCCTAAAATTTGTATGGAACCACAAAAGACTATGGATAGCCAAAGAAATCTTGAGAAAGAAGAACAAAGCTGGAATATCACAATCTCAGGATCAAACTATACTACAAAGCTATAGTAATCAAAATGGTATGGTACTGGCACAAAAACGGACACATAGATCAATAGAATATGATATAGGATATAGATAGGATATAGAGCCCATAAATAAACCCACACTCATATGGTTAATGATTTATGACAAGGGAAACAAGCATATAAAATGGGGAAAAGATAAAAAAAATGGGGAAAAGATAATTTCTTTAATAAACAGTGCAGAAAACCATATAGCTACTTGCAAAAGAATGAAAGTGAACCACTAGTTTATACCATATACAAAATAAACTCAAAATGGATTAAAGACCTAAATTTCAGCCCTGAAACCATAAAACTCCTAAAGAAAATACAGGCAGTAAACTCTTGGATATCTGCCTTAGCAGTAATGTTTTTTTTAAATCTATCTCTGCAAGCAAGTGAAACAAAAGCAAAAATAAACCACTGGGATTACATCAAACTAAAAAACTTTTTTTTTAAAGATTAAAAAAAATTTTTTAAGTAATTTCTACATTCAATGTGGAGCTCAAACTTAAACCCCAAAATCAAGAGTCACATGCTTTACCAACTGAGCCAGTCAGGTATCCCAAACTAAAAAACTTTTGCACAGCGAAGGAAACCCTCAACAAAATGAAAAGGCCACCTATTGAATGGGAGAAGATATTTGTAAATGATATATCTGATAAGGAGTTAATATCCAAAATATATAAAGAACTTTTCAACTCAACACCAGAAAATCTAATTAAAAAATGGGCAGACCACACGAATAAACACTTTCCCAAAGAAGACATACAGAGAGCCAAAAGACACGTGAAAACATGCTCAACATCACTAATCATCAGGGAAATGCAAAACAAAACCAAAATGAGATATCACCTCACATTACTCAGAATGGCTAGAATGAAAAAAAAGAAATATAATTATTGGTGAAATGTGGAGAAAAGGGAAGACTCACGCACTGTTGGTGGGAATGTAAATTGCTGCAACCACTGTAGCAAACAATGTGGAGGTTCCTCAAAAAATTAAAAATAGAAATACCATACAATTCAGTAATTCCACTTCTGGGTATTTACCCAAAGGAAAAGAAAACACTAACTTGAAAAGATATATGTACCTCTGTGTTTACTGCAGCATTATTTATAATAGCCAATATATGGAAGCAGCTTTAGTGTCCATCAATAGACAAACAGATCAAGAAGATGTAGTATATATATGCAATGGAATATTACCTAGCCATAAAAAGGAATGAAAACTTGCCATTCATCACAACATGAGTGGACCTAGAAGGTGTTTATGCTAAGTAAAATATGTCAGAGAAAGACAAATACTGTGATTTCATCTATATCTGAAATCTACAAAACAAAACCAGAAAGAGATTCATAAATACAGAGAACAAACTGGCAGTTGCCAAAGGGGAGAGCTGGGAGGATGGATGAATTAGTGTAGGGGATTAAGAGGTACAACTTCTAACTATGAAATAAATAAGTCATGGAGATAAAAAATATAGCATGTGAAATATAGTCAATAATAGTGTTATAACTTAGTATGGCAACACATGGTAACCATAGTCATTGTGGTGAGCACTTTGTAATGTATATAATTATTAAATCAGGATGTGGTACACTTGAAACATTAATATAATATTGTATTCAACTGTACTTCTATTAAAATAATAGTAATAATTTTAAAAAATCCAATAAATGGCTATTAATAGGCTATAAACCCAGAAATGAGGATTATGTTGACTGCAGGTACAACCTCTACTTTAAATTTTGGAGTCCATGTCATTTTCTCTATAAGATGGGGATTAAGGGCACCTGGGTGGCTCAGTGGGTTAAGTGTCTGCCTTCAGCTCAGATCATGATCTTAGGGTCCTTGGATCCTTGGATCATGTCCCACTCAGGCTCCCTGCTCAGTGGGGAGTCTGCTTCTCCTTCTCCCTCTGCCCCTCACTCATGCATGTGCATGTGCATGCGAGCTGTCTCTTTCTAATAGATAAAATCTTTAAGGGGGGGAGGGGAATTAGTCTACCCTTAGAGAGCTACAGGACAGATCTCACAACCGCCAGGCTTTGGCCAAGCAGCAATCTCAGTCATAATAGACAGCAATTGTATCTGAAGTAGCAAGGACAATACTGCCCTCTAGGGAGCACTTTGGAAGTTTGTGCGTACTTTTTTGGACACACTTGGAGTGAAACTGCAAAACATCAATTATAAAAGGAATCTTAAACGCCACAAGAGAAAAAAGGCATTACCCCTAAAAAATGAAAATTAGACTGTCACCAGAATTTTTGCATGGGTCAACAACTGACACCAGAAGATAATGGAATGATATTTTCAAAGTGAAAAAGAGATTATTAGCAACATAGGATTTTATACCTAGGTTAAATTACCATTCTAGAGTAAAACAAAATAGATACAGTCACAGAAAGAGAAGTAGTTTACCACTTAGACTCTGACTAAAAGAAATACTGTGTTTTAAAATGTTTAATTCCAGTATAGTTAACATACGGTGTTATATTAGTTTCAGGTGTACGTTATAGTGATTCTACAATTCTATACATTGCATAGTGCTCATCATGATAAGTGTACTCTTAATCCTCATCACCTATTTCACTCATCCCCCAACCACCAGCCCTCTGGTAACCATCAGTTTGTTCTCTATAGTTAAGAGTCTGCTTTATGGTTTGTCTTTTCTCTCTCTCTTTTTAAAAATATTTTCCTATCTTACACACTGTACAGTTTTTTAAAATATTTATTCATTCATGAGAAATACAGAGGGAGAGGCAAGAAACACAGGGAGAAGCAGGCTCCCCACGGGGAGCCCAATGTGGGACTTGATCCCAGAACTCTGGGATCACACCTCGAGCTGAAGGCAGACCCTCAACTGCTGAGCCACCCAGGCGTCCCTGTCTCTTTTTATTTTGTTCCTTTGTTTTTCTTCTGAAATTCTATACACGGGTGAAATCATACAGTATTTGTCTTTCTCTGACTGACCTATTTCACTTAGTGTTATACTCTCTAGAAATGTAATTATCAAGAAAGATAGCATCCCTATTTCCCAGCCTTGGTGAAAGAGTTGAAGCTTAACTTTGATAAGCACCAATTAGCAAGTATAGCTGGCCTAATTACATAGACCAACCTTCTCCTAACATTCTCCAGTACTTTTCCACTAGCTCACCTCAATGCTTAAACTTTAGAGGTGAGTTCTCTCCCTCATTCCAATAGTTTGTTGTTGTTGTTGTTGTTGTTGTTTTTAAGATTTATTTGGGGGCAGCCCCGGTGGTGCAGCGGTTTAGCGCCACCTGCAGCCCAGGGTGTGATCCTGGAGACCCTGGATCGAGTCCCACATCAGGCTCCCTGCATGGAGCCTGTTCTCCCTCTGCCTGTGTCTCTGCGCCTCTCTCTCTCTGTCTCTATGAATAAATAAATAAAATCTTAAAAAAAATTATTTGTTTGTTTGAGAGTGAGCATGGGAAGTCAGGGCAGAGGAAGAGGGAGAGAAAGAATCTCAAGCAGACTCTCCATTGAGCCTGATGCAGGGCTCGATTTCATAACCCTGAGTTCGTGACCTGAGCCAAAACAAAGAGGTCTCAACTTACTGAGCCACCCATGTGACCCTGTAATAGGTTTGAATAAAGTCTTCCTTGATTTTTCAACTGGTCAGGTTCAATTTTTCTTTTACAAAAATCTTTAAAACATTGCTGTTAGAATAAGTATATTTGAAAAAGAGGAGGAAGCTGGAGAAGACTATCCTTTAATTCTCTATATGAACCCACAGAGGCTCACCTCTGAACCGAGTATGCAATGAGACAGCTCCAAAGCAATATAGCAAACAAAGACTTTGAGAACTGAACAATGATATAAAATGCCACTCAAACTAGCCCTTGTGTAGCTAATATGTAGGATAACCCCAAAGTATCAGAGCAAAGGCTTTGAAAACTCAACTGATATTGAGACCAATGCATACTGAAGGTGAGCTAAAAATCTGTAATCTGAACCCAACCAGGTTGATCACCTGCCTGCTTTAAAAAAATCACATCCATCAGAAGACTTTATAACAGGATCCAGATTCTTACAACATAAGATACAAAATATCCAGTATACAATCCAAAATTACTTGACATACAAAGAATCAAGAAAATGTGCTTAATTCCCAAGGGAAAAGACATTCAACAGATGCCAAACCCAAGATGACTCAGCTACTTAAATTTATAGACAAAGACTTCAAGGCTGTTATAATTATGCTCTGTGAGGTAAACACACCCTTTAAATAAGTGAAAAGAGTGTTCTCAACAGAGTAAAAAGAAACTATGAAAAATAACCAAATGGAACTTTTAGAGGATAACACTATAATATATGAAATTAAAGATTCACTAGATGAGCTCAATAGCAGAATTATATGTGTGACATGTATGCATAATATACAGAAAACCATCATTTTATAGGATATATAATTATATATGATATGTAAATATGAGGATTATGGGGACTGTAGGCACAATTCCTACTTTAAAATTTTGGAATCTGTGTCATTTTGTCTCTAAAAAGGGATATAGTTTAGTCTTGACGATCATGAGAAGCTGGAGATGTACACCCCAGATCTCACAACCCAGTCAGTCTCTGGTCAAACAGCAACTTTAATCAAGAGATGGCAATAGTCTCTGAAGTGCTATGGGTGTAAAAGAAACAACACTGCCCTCTAGGGAGCATTGTGGAAGTTTGTGTGTACTTTTTTGGGACACATTGGAATGAAACTGCAAAACATGGATGATAAAGAAAAAATATATATGCAGAGGGAGGCAGGGAAAATGGGAGAGATTATAAGGATTTGGCTAATATGATTGTAAGGGCTGGAAAGTTCAAAATCCTCAGGGCAGGCCAGCAGGCTGGAAACCCAGGGAAAAACTGATGTTGCAGTCTTGAGTCCAAAGGCAGTCTAGAAGCAGAATTCTTCTCTTCTCTCGGCAGGTCAATAGTTTTTCCTAAGCCCTACGACTTATTGGATAAGGCATACTCACTTTATAGAGGATAATCTGCTTTACTCAACGTCTACTGATTTAAATGTTATAATCACATCTAAAAAATACCTTCACAGCAATATAGAGACCACTGTTTGATCAAACACTAGGTATCCTAACCTAGCCAAGTTGACACATAAAATTAACCCATCACAGATGACAGAGGAAAACAGATTATGGGCTTGAAGACAGATCAATGGAAATTATCCAAACTAAAGAAGAAAAAGAAAGAAGAGTAAATTTAACAGAACATCAGGCCTGTGAAAAAATATCGAATGGTCAACCATTGGTACCACTAGAGTCCCAGGAAAGCAGAAAAAGATTAGTGCAGAAAAAAATATTTGAAGACATAATGGCTGAAAATTTCCCAAATTTGGAGAAAGACATGTCTCTATAGTCAAGATCAGCAAACCCAAAACAAGATGAACTCACCAACAAGAAAAATGTATTCACTATTCTCAATTATATATGATGCAATAATAAAAAGTGACCAGATATAAGCGACAGTCTCAACAAATATAAAAAAAATCAGTATTAAACAGACCTCAGTTTCTGATAGAAAAGAATGAAAAGATGTTTTAAAAAAATAAATGTTGGGCAGCCCTGGTGGCACAGCGGTTTAGCGCCGCCTGCAGCCCAGGGCGTGATCCCGGAGACCCTGGATAGAGTCCCATGTCAGGCTCTCTGTATGATGCCTGCTTCTCCCTCTGCCTGTGTCTCTGCCTCTCTCTCTGTCTCTATGAATAAATAAATAAAATCTTAAAAAAAATAAAAAAAATAAAAAAAAAATAAATGTTTAGTCAATTATACTTCAGTAAAGCTAAAAAATGTTTAGAATAATAAAATGTGGGGCACCTGGTGGCCCAGTCGGTTAAGCATCTGCCTTCAGCTCGGGTCATGATCTTGGGGTCCTGGGTTCAAGCCCCACATTGGGCTCCCTGCTCACTGGGGAGCCTGCTTCTCCCTCCCCCTCTGCTACTCCTCCTGTTTGTGTTCTCTCTCTCTCAAATAAGTAAATTTTTTTTTAAAAGAACAACAAAAAGCTACTTATGGGTTTATGAGAAAATCATAATTTTGCAAAGGATTCTTAGTTATAATACCAAAAGCACCAGCAACAAAGGAAAACAGACATACTGGACTTTATCAAAATGAAAAACTCTTGGGCTTCAAAAGACATCATCAAGAAAGTGCACAGAAAACCCAGAGAATGGGAGAACACATTTGCCAACCATAAATCTGAGATTTGTATCCAGAATATACAAAGAATTCTTACAACACAGTAATAGAAAGACAATTCAATTGTAAAAATGAGTTAAGGATCTGAATACACATTCCTCCAAGGAAGATGTACAAATAGCCAATAAGCACACAAAAAGATGTTTGGCACCATTAGCCATCAGGGAAATGCAAATCAAAACAATAATGAGATACCACTTCAAACACATCAGGATGCCTAGAATCAAAAAGTCATAATAAGCAAGCAGAACTGTCATTCATTACTGGTGAAAATGCAAAATGTACAGCCACTTTGGAAGACAGTTTGGCCATTTCATACAAAATTAAACATACTCTTACCGTATGATCCTGCAATCACTGTCCTTAGTGTTTACTCAAATGAATTGAAAACTTATGTCCACACAAAGTCTGCCCACAGATATTTATTACAGCTTTAATCCTAACTGCCGGAATTGGAAACAATTAAGCTGTTTTATCAGACAAACAAACAGTGGTACATTCATACAATGGAATATTATTCAGTGATAAAAAGAAATGAGATATCAAGCCAGGAAGACACTGAAACATTTTAAATGCATATTGCTGAGTTAAAGAAGCCAACCTGAAAAAGCTACATACTGTATGATTCCACCCATATGACATTCTGGAAAAGGCAAAACTATGGAGACAATAAAAAAGAACAGTGGTTGTCAGGAGTTTAACAGCAGGAAGAAAGGGAGGTATGAGTAGGTAGAGCAAGGCAATTTTTAGGGCACTGAAACGATTTTGTATGATAGTGTAATGGTGAATATATGTAATTATACAACTATCAAAACCCAGAGAATATACAATACAAAAGTGAATCCTAATATAAATCATGAACTTTAAGTTTTTTTTAAAACCTGTTGTAAACAATGTCAACTAAAAAAGAATATAGCCAAAGGAGAAAAAAGGCCATAGCAACAGGTTTTGGTGAGATGTGGAGAAACAGGAACCCTAATATACTGCTGGTGGGAATTAAAATGATGCAGCCACTTTGAAATACAGTCTGGCAGTTTTTCAAATGATTAAATAGAAAGTTACCATATGACCCAATAATTCTCTTCCTAGGTTTATACTGAAGAGAAATGAAAACGTATGTCCATGCAAAAACTTACACACATACTGCTGTGTGTCTCTCATGAATAAATAAAAATCTTTTAAAAAATGGTGTTCTCTGACAAAACTACTAAAACAGAAAAAACTCCAGCAAGTCTGACTGTCAGAAAACTAGGAGAAAAAGAGAGACAATGAGAGACAGAGGTAGAGAATATTTGGAACAGAAAAATATATATATAATAAAAAATAAGAGCAGAAAAATTTTTAAAAGATTTTATTTATTCATGAGAGAGACATAGGCAGAGGGAGAAGCAGGCTCCACGCAGGAGCCCGATGTGGGACTCGATCCCAGGACTCCAGCATCATGCCCTGAGCCACTCAGCTGTCCCCAAGAGCAGAAATTTTTAATAACATATAAGAATACAATGGACAACTTCATTCCAGTCCATCTGAAAACTAAGAACATATGGAAAGATTTCAAGAGAAATATAAGAAATATAGGAACTGATAATCAAATGTTGCTCAAATGAAAAATATTAATCCCATGGTTTTACTGCAAAATTTATCAAATCTTCCAAGGAAAGTTAATCTTTCTATATTAAACAATATATTTCAAAAAATAGAAGTGTAAAAGTTACTCAGCTCAAACTTCATAACAAACTCACTAAATAGTAAAAGAAAGTAACATTTTAATCAATCTCACTTATTAGTATGTATGCAAATCTTCTAAATAAAATAACAACCGTTAACTTAAGCACTGTATTAAAAAAAATAACGTGACACAATCAAGTAGAACGTTTTGAAGAATGCATCGAGTTCAACATCAGAAAATCTAGCAATGTAATATTTTATAGATTAAAGGAAAAATATAATCATCACACAAGATACAGAAAAGATGATGAGCATTTATTCATTGTTTAAAACGAAACAAAATTAAAACCCCTAAGATAATTAGAATGGGGAACTTCCCAACCTTGAAAAAAATCCATTAAAAAAAACTACATAGAGGAGGCAAAATTTTCAGGGAAGATGGAAGGAAAATTATGTCCCTGAAAAGTAACAATAAAGTTGGATAAAATTGACAAAAACAACCATTTCAATGTTTTAGAAATCACCTGAGATGGGGAGAGAGAGAACACAAACTACCACTATCAGGAAAGAAACAAGAAGTATCACTATGGACCCTGCAGACATAGAAAGGATACTAAGGGAGTAAGTACTACAAACAATTCTACATATAAAAACTTGACAACTAAGATGAAATGCACCAATTCCTTGAAAAACACAAACTTCCACAATGTATCCAATATGAAATATGTAATTTGAATAACCCTATGATTATTAAGAAAATTGAATTTTTTAATCTTAAAAATCCTCCCAAAAAGAAATCTCCAGGCCCAGATGGCTTCCACTGGAGAATTATGCCAAACTTTTAAAGAATTACCAACAATTACATATAATCTTTTCCAGAAAACAGAAGAGGGAACACTTCCCAATTCATTTTGAAGCTAGCACTTCCCTGACCAAAATCAGAGACAATACAAAATATTAAAACTACAGCCAATATCCCTCATGAAGGTAGATGTAAAATCTTTAGCAAATATTTCAGCAATATATAAAAAGAACTGTATGGGTTCTAGTATCTAGAATATATATATATATTTTTACACCCACTTGGATGGCCGTAACAACAACAGCAACAAAATGTATAAGCATTGGGCAGCCCGGGTAGCTTGGTGGTTTAGTGCCGCCTTCGGCCCAGGGCGTGATCCTGGAGACCCGGGATTGAGTCCCACGTCGGGCTCCCTGCATGGAGCCTGCTTCTCCCTCTGCCTGTGTCTCTGCCTACTCTCTCCTCTCTGTGTTTCTCATGAATACATTTTTTAAAAATGTATAAGTATTGAGAATACAAAGAAACTGGAATCTTCATACATTTCTGATGGGAAAGTAAAATGGCTTAGCTAATTATTTTTTAGATTTTTTTTATTTATTTATTTATTCATTCATTCATTCATTCATTCTTTACTTGGGAGAGCACATGAGAGAGCACAAGCAGGGAGAAGGGCAGGAGGAAAGGGAGAGGTAGACTCTACTGAGCAGGGAGACAGATGTGGGGCTCAATCCCAGGACACTGGGTTCATGACCTGACCCAAAGGCAAACACTTAACCAACTGAGCCAGTCAGGCACCCCCATGTAGCTACTTTGGAAAAGAGTTCGGCAGTTCCTACAAAAGTTAAAACACTGAGGGGCACCTGAGTGGCTAAGTCAGTTAAGCATCCAACTCTTGATTTTGGCTCAGGTTGTGACCTCAGAGTTGTGAGATTAAGCCCTGTGTCAAGCTCTGAACTGGGTGTGGAGCCTGCTTAAGATTCTTTCTCCTCTTCCCTCTGTCCCTCCCCTCTTTCTCCCCTCTCCCTCTCTAAAAAAAAAATTTAAGAAAGAAAGAAATTTTAAAGGTTAAAACAAGGGACGCTTGGGTGGCTCAGTTGCTGAGCATCTGCCTTTGGCTCAGGTCATGATCCCGAGACCCTGGGATGGAGTCTTGCATCGGGCTCCCCACACAGAGCCTGCTCCTCCCTCTGCCTATATCTCTGCCTCTCTCTGTGTGTCTCTCATGAATAAATAAATTAACACATATTTTTAAAAAAGTTAAAACAATGAATTGCCATATGACCCACTAATTTCACTTCTAGGTATATACCCCAAAGAACTGAAAACAGGTGTTTAAATAAAAACTTGTGTGTTCATAACACCACTATTTGCAATAGCCAAAAAATGGAAACAACCCAAATGTCCATCAACAAATGAATGCATAAACAAAATGTGGCATATTATTCAGTCACAAAAGGAAAGAAGTATTGACACATGCTATGACATGGATGAACCTTGAAAACATTATGCTAAGTGAAAGAAACCAGACACAAAAGGCCACACATTGTATAATTCCATTGATATGAAATATGCAGAATTGGCAAATTCAAAGAAACAAAAAACAGATTAATGGTTGACAGGGGCTGAGGGGAATGGGACTGTGGAATGATTGCTTAACGAGTATAAGGTTCCCTTTTGGGGTGATGAAAATGTTCTGGAATTAGATAGTGGTGATGGTTGCGCAACACTGTGAATGTACTTAGTGACAATTGTATGCTTTCAAAAGACTAAAATGGTAAATTTTATGCTATGTGTATTTTACAACAATAATTTTTTCTTAAAAGAATCATAACCAAATGAAGTTTATTCTCTGAATACAAATCTAGTTAAATATTCAAAACCCACACTGACAAGCTAAAGAAGAAAAAAATATTACATAAGCATATCAACTGATGCAGATAAAGCATTTGACAAAATTCAACACTTATTCCCAACAAAAATTCGCAGAAAACTAGGAGAGGTTACTTCAACTTGATTTTTAAAATCTAAAAAAAAAAAAAAACCCTTACAACCAACATTATACTTATTGGTGAAAGACTACTTTCCTCCTAAAAACAAGAACAAGGAAACGATGTCTACTCTCATCACCTAATTCAACATGGTAGTGGAAGTTATAGCTAGGGCAACAAAGCAAAAAAAAGGGGGGCAAAGCATCTTGATTGGAAAAAAAGAAATAAAACTGTCCCTATATGTGGATGAAATTAATGTGTATGTGAAAAATCTATAAAAGAATTAGTTCAGCAAGGTTGCAGGATACGAAGATAAACATAAAATCAACTGTATGAACCCAAGGACATCAAATTTTAAAATACAATTTACAATCAGTCAAAAAATGAAACAAATGTAAATATAACAAAATATGTATAGGACTTACATGCTGAAAACTACAAAACACTGATGAAAGAAATACAAGAATTTCTAAATAAATGGAGAAATATTCTGTGTTCATTAACTGGAAGACTCAATATAAAAAGATATCAATTCTCACCCAATTCATATACATGTTTAATGAAATTCCTATCAAAATCCCAGCAATATTTTTATATAGACAAGCTTATCCTAAAATTTTTTTTCTTATCCTAAAATTTTTATGGAAAGAAAAAGGAACTAGATTGGCTAAATTAATTTTGAAAAAAAGAGTAAAGTGGAAGAAATCACTATACCTGATTTCATTATTTAAATTTTTTTTTTATGATAGTCACAGAGAGAGAGAGAGAGAGAGAGAGAGAGGCAGAGACACAGGCAGAGGGAGAAGCAGGCTCCATGCACCGGGAGCCCGACGTGGGATTCGATCCCAGGTCTCCAGGATCGTGCCCTGGGCCAAAGGCAGGCGCTAAACCGCTGCGCCACCCAGGGATCCCCATGATTTATTATATAGCTATAGTAATCCAGATTATGTGATATTTGCAGGGAAATCTATAAAGATTAATGAAGAGATTAGAGAACCCAGAAACAAACTCACACAAATATGCCCAACTGACTTTTTTTTTTCCAACTGACTTCTGACAAAGGTGCAAAAAGTAATTCAATGGAAGAAGGAGAGCCCTTTTGTCAAATGGTGCTGGATCAAAAAAAAAAATTCGTAGTCCAAAAAATGAATCTCAATCCAAACCTCACAACGCATACAGAAATCAATGCAAAATAAATTGTGTACTTAAATGTAAAACATAAAACTATAAAATTTTCAGGAAGAAAACATATGAGAAAATCTTCAGGACCAAGGAAGGGTGAAGTATTCTTAGGCTTAACACCAAAAGCACCATACAGGGAAAAATGGACAAGTTGAACTTCACCAAAATGTAAAATTCTTCTGTGTGAAAGACCGTATTTGGAAGATTAAAAGTCAAGCTACAACTAGGAGAAAATATCTGCAAATCGCATTGATCTGACAAAGGATTAGTATCTCAAAACTCAATTGTGAAAAAGCAAATATTATAATATGAGGAAATTACATAAACAGACATTTCACCAAAGAGGATATACAGATGGCAAATAAGCCCACAAACAGATGTTTAATTATCATTAGCCATTACAGATGTAAATTAAAACCACAATGAGATATCACTACACACCTAACAGAATAGCTAAAATAAAAAACAGTGATATCATCTGGCAAGGATATGGAAAAAGTAGATATACTGCTGATAGGAATGTAAAATTAGTACAGCCATTCTGGAAAACTACTTGGCAGTTTCTCGAAAAACTCAACATGTAATTACCACACTACTTAGCAACTGCACTCCTAGGCATTAACTCTGGAGAACTAAAAACTTTGGTTCACATAAAGACATTCCATGAATGTTTACAGCAACTTTAATTGTAATAAGCTATAACTGGAAACAACCCCGATGTCCATCAATGGGTGAATGGTTAAACAAACTATATGGTATATCCATACCAAGGCATATGATTTAGTAATAAAAAGGAATGAACTATGAAAGTATGATTCTGTTAATATAACATTTTTGAAATAACAAAATTATGGAAATAGAGAACAGATTAGCAGTTGCCAGGGGGTTAAGTAAGGACTGAGGGGAAGTAGGGGTGAGGAGGTGGGCAAGAGGAAAGCAGGTGTAGCTACATGAGGGCAACACAAGGGATCTTTAGTGATGGAAAAGTACTGTATCTTGACCATATCAATGTCAGTATCTTGGTTGTGACATGCTACTATATATAGTTTTATAAGATATTACCAGCAGAGGACACTGTAAAAAGGGTACAAGGGATTTGTGTGCCATTTCTTAGAAATAATAGCATGTGAATTCACAATTCTCTCATAATAAAAAGTTTAGTTTTGAGGTGTGTCTGGGTGGTGAAGTTAGTTAAGCATCTGACTCTTGGTTTCAGCTCAGATCATGATCTCAGGGTTATGCAATCCTGCCCCACATAGGGCTCTGTGCTCAGCATGGAGTCGGCTTGGGGCTTTCTCACGCTCTCCCTCTATCCCTCTCCCCCACACTTGTGTTCTCTCTCTCTCTCTAAAATAAATAAATACATAAATAAATAAATAAATAAATAAATAAATAAATTTTTTAAGAGTTTAATTTTAAAAACACGGTGGGAGGGGCACCTCGGTGGCTCAGCTGGTTAAGCGCCTGACTCGGTTTTGGCTCAGGCCATGATCAGGTGATGAGATTGAGCCCCATTCAGGCTTAGCAGGGAGTCTGCTTGAAATTCCCCTCTGCCCTTCCTTCTGGCACAGGCATCCACGCTCTCTCTTTCTCAATAAATCAATAAATAAAATCTTTTTAAAAATTAAAAAAATAAAAACAGGATAGGATATAGAGAAAATGGTGCTTGGAGGGAAATTTTTAGCTTTATTTTTTAATTTTTTAAAAGATTTTATTTATTTATTCATGAGACACAGAGAGAGAGAGAGAGAGAGAGAGAGAGAGGCAGAGACACAGGCAGAGGGAGAAGCAGGCTCCATGCAGGAAGCCCAATGGGACTCAGGCGTCCCAAATTTGTAGCTTTAAATATCTATATAAAAGAAGATACAGGGCAGCCCGGGTGGCTCAGCGGTTTAGAGCCACCTTCAGTCCAGGTCGTGATCCTGGAGACCTGGGATCGAGTCCCATGTCAGGACTGCCTGTGTCTCTGCCTGTCTCTCTCTGTGTCTCTCATGAATGAATAAATAAAATCTTAAAAAAAAGAAAAGATACAAAATCAATAACCTACACTTCTACTTCAAGAAACTAGAAAAAGAAGTGCAAACTATACCCAAAGCAAGTAAAGAAATAATAAAGATTAGAACTGAAATCAATGGAACACAAAACAGAAAAACAATAAAATCAAAGAAATTAAAAGTTGGTTCTTTGAAAAAATCAATAGGACTGACAAGTTTTTAGCTGGACTGACCACACACACACGAGAGAGCGAGAGAGAGAGAGAGAGAGAAGAAATGAATAACCAAAATCAGGAATGAAATAGAAAACAGCACTATCCATGCTACAGAAATATAAATTTTAAAGGATTAAAAGGAATTACATGAACAATTTTCTGCCCACACATTAAATAAATAATTAAGTATAAACCAACTGAATTAAGCAATATATTAAAAGGGATCATATGCTGTGATTTATCCTGGGAATACAGGGTTGATCTAACAACCAAAAATCAATTAATGTAATATACTGTGCTTATAAAGAATAATGAAAAAAACTGTTTATCTTTATAGATGTAGGAAAAAAAACCTCACAAAATCATCACCCACCCAAGATAAAAACTCTCAGCAAACAAAGAATTGGAAAGGAACTTCCTCAACCTAAAAATCTACAGTTAACATCATAGTTTGTAGTAACAGACTGAATGCTTTCTCTCTTAAAATTAGGAAGAAGACAAAGATGTCTTTGCTATTGCCACTTTTGGTCAACATTGTTCTGGAGGTATTATCCAGTATAATAAAGAATAGAAAGGTTAAAGGCAACCAGATTGGAAAGGAAGATGTAAAACTGTCTTTATTTGCAGGTGACATGATCTTATATACAGAAAATACCAAGGAATTCACACACACAAAAATGATTAGCAGTAATAAACTAGTTTGTCAAGGCCACAGGATGTATGATCAATATATGAAAATCAACTATATTTTTATATGTGAGCAGCAAACAATCCAAAAATGAAATTAAGAAAACAATTCTATTCACAGTAGCATCAAAAATAACTAGTTAGGGGTGCCTGGGTGGCTCAGAAGGTTAAGTGTCTGCCTTCAGCTCAGGTCCTGATCCCAGGGTCCTGGGATTGAGCCTCGCATCAGGCTCCCTGTTCAGTGGGGTGTCTGCTTCCCCTTCTCCCTCTGTCTGCTTTCTCTCTCTCTCTTCCTCCTGCTCCTCTACTTGTGCTCTGTCAAATAAATAAGTAAAATCTTTAAAAAAAAAAAAGGACCCAACTCTTTAAAAATAACTAGAAATAAATTTAACAAAAACTGCAAGACTTGTATGCTGAGAACTAACAAAATATTACTGAAAGAAATTAAAAGAAAATCTAAATAAATAAAAGACATTCCATATTTATGAACTGGAAGAACCAACATTGTCAAATGGTAACCCCTTCCAAACTGCATCTATAAATTTAATACAATCTGTATCAAAATTTCAGGAGGCTTTTTTTTTTAAGATTTTATTTATTTATCCATGAGAGACACAGAGATGCAGAGAGAGAGGCAGAGACACAAGCAGAGGGAGAAGCAGGCTCCATGCAGGGAGCCTGACGTGGGACTGGATTCTGAGTCTCCAGGATCACACCCTGGGCTGAAGGTGTAGCTAAACCGCTGAGCCACCTGGGATGCCCCAGGAGGCTTTTTTTTTTTTTTTTTTTTTTAGAAATTGACAAGCTGAACCTAAAACCTATATGGAAATTCAAAGGATTTAGAATAGTCAAAAGAATTTGGAAAAAAAATTGGGGGGAGGATTTTATTACCCAATTTAAAACTTACTGTAAAGCCATAATAATCAAGAGAATGTGGCATATAGATCAATAGAATTCAATAAATTAACCTTCACATCTATGTCAAATATTTTTTATATAAGTGCCAAGACAGGGGCTCCTGGGTGGTCCAGTCCCTTAAGCGTCTGCCTTTGGCTCTGGTCATGATTCTGGAGTCCCAGGATTGAGCCTCCCATTAGGCTCCCTGCTCAGCAGGAGTCTGCTTCTCCCTCTGACCCTCCCCCATCTCGTGTTCTCTCTCAAATAAATAAATACAATCTTTTTTTAAAAAAAGTCAATGAGATATCACCTCACACCTGTCAGAATGGCTAAAATAAAAAAAAAACACACAAGAAACAAATGTTGGTGAGGATATGGAGAAAAAGGAACCTTCTTGCACTGTTGATGGGAATGCAAATGGTGCAGCCATTATGGAAAACAGTATGGAGGTTCCTCAAAATGTTAAAAAAAAAAAAAGAGAGAGAACTACCCTACGACCTAGCAATTGCATTACTAGGTATTTACCCAAAGGATACAAAAGTACAGATTTGAGGGGTTACACACATTCTTATGTTTATTGCAGCATTATTTACAATAGCCAAATTACAGAAGCAGCCCAAGTGTCCACCAACAGATGAATGGATAAAGATGTGGCATAGATACACAATGGAACATTATTCAGCCATAAAAAAGAATGAAATTTTGCCATTTGCAACAACACAGATGGAGCTAGACAGTATTATGCTACACAAAGTAAGTCAGAGAAAGACAAATACCATATGATTTCACTCATGTGGAATTTTAGAAATAAATGAACAAAGAGAAAAGGGGTGGCAAATCAAGAAAGGTACTCTTTTTTTTTTTTAAGATTTTATTTATTTATTCATGAGAGACACAGAGAGAGAGGCAGACACACAGGCAGAGGGAAAAGCAGACTCCCTGTGGGGACTCAATCCCAGGACCCTGGGTCATGACCTGAGCTGAAGGCAGATGCTCCGCCACTGAGCCACCCAGGTGCCCAGGAAAGGTACTCTTAATTATAGAGAACAAACTGATCGTTACCAGAAGGGAGTAGGTATGGATGATGGGTGAAACAGGTGAAGGGGATTAAGTAGGGCACTTGTGATGAGCACTGGGTGTTGTATGGAAGTGTTGAATCACTGTATTGTATACCTGAAACTAATATGTAACACTGTATATTAACTATACTGGAATTAAAATGTTAAGAAATAAACGTTTTTGTAACAAAAAAAAATAACTCAAAATAGTCACAGACCTAGATGTAGAAACCAAAACTATAAAACTTCTGGAACAAAGAAAATATTTGTGACCTTGGAGTAGGCAGAGTTCTGAGATAGAACCCCAAAAGTATAATCCATAAAAGAAAAAAAAGATAAATTGGACTTCATCATGAAAACTGCACTTCAAAAGACACCAATGAGAAAATAAAGACAAGCCACAGGAGAAAATATTTGCAAATCATGTATCTAATAAGAGGTTTGTATTGAGAATATATAAAGAACTTCTGCAACTCAGTAACAGAATAATCCAGCCAAAAAATTGGCAAAATATTTGAATATCATTTCGCCAAAGAAATATGAATGGTTAATAAGCACATGAAAAGATGCTGTCATTAGGAAAATAAAAATCAAAACGCCAATGAGATAGCACTATATATCCACTAAAATGATTATAATAAAAAGAGAGAGGGATGCCTGGGTGGCTCAGTGGTTGAACACCTGCCTTCGACTCAGGGTGTGATCTCGGGGCCCTGGGATCGAGTCCTGCATCGGGCTCCCCGTAGGGAGCCTGCATCTCCCTCTGCCTATGTCTCTGCCTCTCTCTGTGTCTTTCATGAATAAAAAAATAAAATTAAATTTAAAAAAAGAGAGACTGAGAGAGATAGTACCAGGTGTTGGGAAGGATGTGGAAAAACTGGAATCTTCACATATTGCTGATGGGAATATAAAATAGTATAGCTCCTCTGGAAAATGATTTAGAAGGCTCTTAAAAAGTGGAACATAGGCTTATCATACAACCTAACATTTATTTTATTCCTAGGACTCTACTCAAGAGAAATGAAAACGTGTCTACACAAACTTGGATGCTAATGTTCACTGGAGCATTATTCTTAATAGCCAAAAAGTGGAAACAATCCAAATGTCTATCAACTGGTGAATGCATAAACAAAATATGGTGTGCCTTTATAGCAGAATATTATTCAGCAATAAAAAGAAACTACTGATACAGGTTACAACATAGATGAATCTCAAAAACATCTTATGTGGAAGAATTCAGGTGCTAAAAGACTACATATTGCAGGTGCATGAGGAATTTTCTGGACTGATGGAAAGGTTCTATATCTTATTTGGGCTGATAGATACATGTTTGTATAAAATAACCAAAACTCATCAAACCAAACACTCGATTTGTGCATTTTATTGAATGTAGATTGGATCTAAATAAATGAATAAAACCCTGTTTGATTCTGCTATGGAAGTCCCAAGTGGGAAGTGTTTGGTCTTCAATATTTATATTAGAAATGAAAAAGACTGAAAAGAAAATTAAGTACTTAGTAAAAAAAACAGGACAATAAATCCAAAGAAAGTAAAAGAAAGAAAATAATAAAGGTAAGAAGTCAATGAAATAAAAACAAGAGACCCAAAAACTCAAGAAATGGTCTTTTGAAAAAAGAAAAATAGGCCATGAATCATAATAGTAGGTGATAAAAAACTTTAAGACAAAAGATTGTTGAATTAGTGCAAAATATTGTTGAAGGAGTTTGAGAATACAAACCACTGGACTAATGGGTTTTCTTGTAGTTTTGCAATCTTTTGGAGAAGGTTGAAGATGATTCTCAAGGGATAAAGGTCTTATTTGCGTTCGAGCTACACATATTCAGTTATCTTGCAATCACTAAAATGTGTTCCTGGTTAGGTGAAGCTCCTGCTGTGACATTCTTGATGTACATACTATCTATAAAGGACTTATTGTTAACTCTTTCGGAGTTATGATTCTTGCTAAGTTTTTATGT
Source organism: Canis lupus familiaris (assembly GCF_011100685.1). Lineage (NCBI taxonomy): Eukaryota > Metazoa > Chordata > Mammalia > Carnivora > Canidae > Canis > Canis lupus. The sequence goes on along the minus strand of NC_049260.1, from coordinate 19,770,349 downwards.
TTGTTGAGAGAATTACTGTATGCATGTAATAGGAAATTATATTTATTAGAAAGTATTTATTGTAAGAATATAGATTGTAAAAAATAAACCAGTCTGACAGTGGTCAACTTTAATGTATAATTTCACTACTATGTAAGTAGCATGAATTCACTTGCTGGCCTTGGCTTTCTTTCTATAAACTTGTGATTCTAACAGAATCAATGCTAATGCTGACATAAAGCTTATTCCTTTGACACCATTCTTTCTGCTGAAGTGAACAACAATCAATAGTGCTTTATGAATTCTCAAAGTACTTTAAGTCAAAGACATTACTTCCTTGTAGGGGTTTTCATAAAACAATTTTAGGACCAAGATTTTCACCTTCAATTTTAACCAGGGCTGAATCAAAGATGGCTTATAGTTTTAATTAATAATAGAGTAAATGTGCCACAAAATGTATTTAATCACTCCCTTCTAACATTTAGGTGTCTTACAACTGTTGCTATAATAAACAATGCTGAAATAAACATCCTATATAGATCTTTGTGAACATGAGCAAATATTTGTTTATGATGCGTTCCCAGATAAGGAATTCTGGGTCAAAGGATGAGATATTTTAAATCTGGATAGATAAAATCACAGTCCTCTTCAAAGAACATTCCAGTTTATACTTCCCAACAATATAGCCTCACCAACACTGATTGCTATAAATCTTTTCAACTTTTGCCAAATTTTTTTAGTATAGTTGACACAATTTTTACAAATTTTAATAAGTGAAAATGAATCCCATTGTTTTCACATTTCTTATTACCAGACAGGCTCAGCACTTTACAAATATGTACTGGGTATTTTTGTATTTCTTGTACAAATAGCCCATACATATTTGCAAGATGGACTTTCCCTGCGGCCAAAAGCTGAAGTCAGACATATTAACAGCAGTGCTCCATCCCCCTAGAATGCAATGTTATGTCCCTGATGCCCAATATTTGTAAACATTCTCTTAAATGAAAGCGTTAACTATTTGTCTAAATTCTTCCCAAACAGTAACACAATCCCTGAGTATAAAAGTACAATGGCCCAGAGGGCACCCAAGTGGCTCAGTTGGTTGAGTGTCTAACTCTTGGTTTTGGCTCTGGTCGTGATCTCAAAGTCGTGAGATCAAGGCCCAGATCAAGGCCCACACTGGGCTTGGAGTTCAGCACCCAGTCTGCTTGAGATTCTCTCTTGCCCTCCCTCTGCCCCTCTTCCTGTTCTTGCATGCTCTTTCTAAAATAAAGAAAATCTTAAAAAAAAAAAAAAAAAAAAAAAGTACAGTGCCCAGGACAAAACTCATTTTCTCTAATCCAGCAAGGACCGACCTTACAAGAAAGTCACTGGGCAGTAGCACAGCTCCTCCCTGTTAAGTCTGAAGCACAGAGAAAACTCCATGGAGATGTCACATCTGCTCCTGCCTGTGGGATCACTTGACTGTCACTAACTGCAGTCTTCACCCAGGTCAAATCAGTATGCTCATGAGTCAACATGAGCTCTCTTCCTGCTGGTCATTAGCCCACTGAATGGGATGCAATAAATATTTTATTCCATTTCTGCTTTTTCATCTTACTGATTTGTTCTAGGAATATTAATCTTTCACATGTCATGTAAGTCATAAATATTTTCTCTCAATCTATCATCTTTTATATCTGTGATATCTTTGGCCTCATTCTGAGCTTTTAGACATCAGATCTGTTAACTTCTCCTTTACACCTTTTGGGTTTGTTTTGCACTCCTCGTACAAATGATTAAAATTCTTACTTTTTCTTTGTTCCGAATTTTGTCTCAATAAAATGAAATCTTAAATAAGATTTTAAGTGAAAGATCTTTAATCTCCAAATGGTTAGCCATTTGGACTCCCCTTTCCTCACAGACATAAAATGCAGCCTATAGCATATATTATTAAAATTTTATATATGGTTGTTAAGTTTGTTTCAATGATCAATTTCTGCATCAATACCACACTTCTTGTATTATAGCTTTCTATATTCTAAAACATCGTAAGTCAACTCTCCCATTATAATTTGTTTCTAAAAATTTACTTACTACTTTTGTGAATTTATTTTCTAAATCTTTATCAGCTGAACAAGTTCTTTAAAGTCTTACTGAAATTTTTATTCAGATTACACTGAATTTATAGCACAAAATGCCAGTCATCTATACAATATTGAGTATTACCATACAGGAATATTGCCTATTTTCTCATTATTTCTATCTCCTTCTTTTGTCCTTTAGCAAATGTTTTTTTTTTTTTTTTAAAGATTTTATTTATTTATTCATGATAGTCACACAGAGAGAGACAGAGAGGCAGAGACACAGGCAGAGGGAGAAGCAGGCTCCATGCACCGGGAGCCCGATGTGGGATTCGATCCCGGGTCTCCAGGATCACGCCCCGGGCCAAAGGCAGGCGCCAAACCGCTGCGCCACCCAGGGATCCCAGCAAATGTTTTATTCATAAAGATCTTGCAGTCTTGTTAAATTTATACCTGGATAGTTTATACCAACTGTATTTTCTGATCTGTATGTGTGTGGGGGTGTAAACTAATTAGTTATTTAATAAACTAATAATTTTTGCATGTTTATCTTGAACCCTTTCACCTCACTGAACTCTTAGCAGTTCATGTTTTCAGTTTCTAGGTTGTATTTTCTAGACAATCTTATACCTTGTAAATAATGTTCTATTGCTTCCATTCCCAATATCTGTACCTCATCTGCTAAGCCCCAGAGAACACTGTTGTAGAACTGAAGTGGTAGCTGACATTCTTGACTTGCTGCAGACCTTAATGAGAATAGAGAAACAATCACATGAATTCCAGTGTCATGCAACTGATAACTGCTTCCCATCCTGAATTTTACTCTACTTATTACTTCATTAACCTCACAACTCCACATTTTTACCCAACTCAAACTTTTTACCCCACCTATGGCATCTTGGAGGGATGTTACTGTGCTCCAGTATTTCATCATTCAAAACCATGATGCTGATAGTTCTCTGCTAAGCACATGACATTAAGTTTCCTTCTCTACATTACCTACATTTAAAAGTTATTGTGGATTATATTAAATACATTTTCAAGGTATGCTTTTTTTCTTTCAATCTCTGTAATTTCCAGGTTATTCTTTTAATTTATTGCTGGACCTAATTTACTAATAATTTTATTTATTTAGATTTTATTTGACAGAGAGAGTGCACGTGCACAACCAGGGGGAGCAGCAGGCTCCTCGCTGAGCAGAGAGCCCAATGAGAGGCTCGATCCCAAGACCCTGGGATCATGACCTGAGCCAAAGGCAGACACTTAACTGACTGAGCCACCCAGGTGGCCCAATTTACTAATATTTTAACATGGATTTTATAACTTGGTGAGAATATGTTCCAGTGGTTTTGTCATTTTGTTTTTGATAGTTTTCTCTCGAGGTTTGGGCAGCAGGGATAGAACTTTGAACAATGAATTATGAGGTCTCCTTTTTTTGTCTCTTCATTTCCCATATTCTGAAACAGTTTAAACAGAAATTACCTATTCAGGGGCACCTGGGTGACTCACTTGGTTAAGCGTCTGGCGTTGGCTCAGGTCCTGATCCCCAGTCCTGGGATCAAGCCCTGCATAGGGCTCCCTGCTCAGTGTTCTCCCTGTGCCCTCCCCCGACTCATGCTTTCTCTCTCTCAAAATCTTTTTTAAAAATTACCTATTCTTTGAAATTTGGCAGAAGATACAGAGTTTGTGGAAATTTCTGCCGATGTATTTTTTTTTAGTAATCTGAGCTTGATTATAAGTATACTAAGGATATCTGTTTCAAGAATTTCTAAAAACTTTATGTATTTCTTGAAAAGCATCCATTTCACTGAATGCTTCACCATATTCAATTTTTCTAGAAACAGGATTTCAGGAGTTTTATGAATGCAACTATATGCACTCTTATCAGAAGAAAATTCTTTGGGATGCCTGAGTGGCTGAGCGTCTGCCTTTAGCTCAGGGTGTGATCCCAGAGTTCCAGAATTGAGTCCTGCATCAGGCTCCCTATGAGGAGCCTGCTTCTCTCTCTGCCTCTGCCTTTCTGTGTCTCTCATAAATAAATAAATAAAATCTTTAAAAAATAATAAAATTCTTTTTCCTCTGCAAAATGCAAACACACACACACCATCTTTGGAGGTTACATTCAGTGAAATAGAACTTAAGGCAGCCTGAAAATCCTTTGCATGTCACAGCTAGATTGCCCTCATGCTCCCCATTTCTGAGACTTGACAACTTATCATTAAGCTGTACACACAGCTTTCTCTTACAGAAAGAGTAGCACTGGCTATGTTGAGAACAGACCGCAGTGGGGCAAGTATGGAAGCATGGAGGAGTTATGCAGTGCTATTCTAGGTGATAGCCAATGGTAGCTTCAACTACGTTAACAGTGGAGGGAATGAGAACTGGTCAGACTCCAAAAATACCTTGACAGGTAAGCCAAGAGGATTTACACACACAATGTATTATCATCAGTAACAGTGCATTACAGGCAGATAGATTCTCAACCACGTACAGCTTTTGCTAAGAACCAATGCACTCCAAGTTTTAAGAAAATTAGGCCCACTGTTTTCACATTTATGTATATCTATTTACATTACGCATAGTGCTTTGTAAATTTGTTGAAATTCATGTAGATGTTGGAAACAGACCAAACTTCTTTCTATTGTGACACGAGATTTACTTAAGATAAATTTAGTCAACTGCCAAAGCTTTGGGTCTTGTTATCCCAGAATTTCTGGTGGCAGAGGCTTAAAAAACAAATTCGGACATGTTAAATATAAAATTAATGTCTGGATTAGGTCTTTGCTTTATTAAATGTGTCCTTCATGCTACAATACAACCCTTCAAAGTTGATCAACTATGCAGCATTATATGCTTCTGCAGAACTTATAAATTTAAGTAACAACTCATAGCTACACCTTATCAATTTCTACAAGGCAGCTTCAATGCCTGAAAAGGCTTATTAGACTGTGGCATCAAGTTTAATGCAAACTTAAGAAAAGCAACTAGAGACCATTACTGGACTACCAAAACTAAGCCAATTCTGTATTGTTTGATACACCTACTTCTCAACTCTCTAAAATTATTTCTTAACACTGGGAAGTTTTGAAAAACATCAATGCCAGGGCTCCATCCCTAGTCAATTACATCAGAATCTCTGCAGGCTATCTTTTTCTTTCTTTCTTTTCAGGTTCTCCAGCAAATCTAATGTTAGCCAGAGTCGGGAGCTACTGTTTGAAGAAAATCTTACAAATAAATAAATAAAAATAAAGCATAGTACAGGAAAAGTGTAAGAAAATGGAAACGAAGTTAAAAATGAAAAGGCTCGCGCTTTGCTTTCTAACATCATTGACCTCTTGAAAGGTCCAAAAGTTACTAAAATTAGAATCTACATTATAACCGTTATCAATTAGGCAGTTAAGAAAAAGCATAAAGTAAGGCCTAGAAAGATCTACGTTACTTATCTAGAATCATCAGGTCTAACAGTGTTTTCCAATATGGGGAGGTTATCAGATTTCAGGTATAAACCAATGCAGAAACAACTGGCAGGACACCACAGGAAGAAGGTGAAAAACCTCTGGCTCTGGTTTCCTGTGTTCCAGTTCAGGAAAAGAGGGAGAGAACAAAAAGGTGTGTCCATGGGAATGAGCTCCTATGCTCTAAAGGATAATTTTTATTAATTTCCTTTTCACTCATAATTTCAAAAATAAAGCAACATAAAATATGGGAGAAACCAAAGCTGGTTTTTAAGAACTTGTGTCTTCAAATCTTTACTGGTACAATAGTCCTTCAAGTCTGGAATCAATCAAAGATAAATCATGCAAAGTAAGAAGAAAATCTTTATTTGAAATAGGTTTGATACGTGTGCTACAGAACAGGCTGGTTCTAGCAAATAGTTTCATTTCAAACCTGTACTGATGTATAAATTAGACATTATTTGGGAATGATTAATTTCTGCTAAAATGTAGATTGAATCTAACATTATGCCAATTTTTACATTTATTGTAGACCCTATTTTAGCACTAGAGGTTAAATTTTCATCACCAAAAAATGAGAATAACCTTACAGCTACCACTAAGGTAATGAGCTGTGAAATTAATTTCCCAGTATTGCTTTGAAAATATACCCCTAGGTTGTAATGAGAAATTCCAACTCCATCCAAATGTGTGATTTCCCTGGAATTCTTCAGTCATCATCTACTGTTGGCTTGATTGTCACTCCTCTTCTTATTTGACCCCAACCAATTAAACTGTAAAAAAGAAAATTTAAAAAACCATGAATTTTACACCCATTTCATTATCATTACCACACAATCATATGACATAACTGGTTTTACTTGCCTATCTGCTAAATTTGAATGTTCCCCAAAACTGCTGTTCCATTAAGAAAGCTGATACTTTTCTTCCTAGGTCCTCAGGGCCACAAAGATGGGCTCCAGACAGAATGAATGACCAAAAAAGCAAACAAAAAGTTGCTACTACAAATATGTTTGTCTTCACTCTACTGAAGTATACTCACCCCTCCAGAACCACCAGAGCCTTCCAGTCCACCTAAGGAATCATGCTGATACATAATCTATCACAGTCTGATTTTCTAAAAAATCTCATTTCCTATCCTCTTCTCTTGAAAAATGCTTATTTATTTATTTATTTTTTGGCCATTCACAGCACTCAACAGATCACAAAGGATTCAGCATGACCTTAGCTGGTAATGAAAATTAAGGGGAGAACTAGAAGAACGTACACTCTATTAGATTACTCTTAAATAGCAGAGGGACTTCCGCTCCCTCTTACAATGTTTGCTCTAATCAATGACTAGGCTGAATTGCTACCCCAACAATAGCTTCGAGAACAAAACCCATCTAAACATGGGGTAAAACCACAATTCTAAAGAACGTAAAAATCAGGGCAGCCCAGGTGGCTCAGCGGTTTAGCACCGCCTTCGGCCTGGGACGTGATCCTGGGAACCCAGGATCGAGTCCCATGTCAGGCTCCCTGCATGGAGCCTGCTTCTCCCTCTGCCTGTGTCCCTGCCTCTCCCTCTGTCTCTCTCATGAATAAATAAATGAAATCTTAAAAAAAAAAAAAAAGAATGTAAAAATCATTCAGATGCTCTCATTTAACAATTTTAACATACTTGCTAATTTTTAAAAACCTGTTTTTTTATTTCAATTTGTTATTATTGAAGTATAATTGACATATAGTATTATATTGGTTTCAGGTGTACAACATAGTAATTTGCCAATTCTATATATTATTCAATGTTTACCATTAAGGGTACTCACCATCTGGCACCATACATTATAATATTATTGACTATGCTCTCTAAACTGTACTTTCCATCTCCAGGACTTGTTTTATAACTGGAAGTGTTAATCCCTTTCACCTATTGCACTACCCTACCCACTTTGTTCCGCTCACCAGAAACCACCAGTTTGTTCTTGGTATTTACAGGCCTGTTTGTTTAGATTCCACCTTTGAGTGAAATCATATAGTATCTGTCTTTCTCTGATTTATTTCACTTAGCATAATACCCTCTACAACCATCCATGTTGTCACAAATAGCAAGATTTTATTCTATTTTTTTATGGCTAATATTTCATTGTGTATATATACCATATCTACCTCATCCAATCATCTATGGATAGACACATGGCTATTGTAAGTAATGCTATAAGAAATAAATATATATATATATATATACACACACATATATATATATCTTTTCAAATTAGTGTTTCTGTTTTTTAGGGGTAAATACCCAGTAGTAGAATTACTGGATCACATGATTATTTTGAAATTTTTGAGGAACTTCCATACTGTTTTCCACAGTAGTTGCACCAATTTATATTCCCATAAACACTGCATGAGAGCTCCATTTACTCCACATCCTTACCAACATTTGTTATTTCTTGCCTTTTTATTTTTTAAGATTTACTTACTTGAGAGACAGAGTGTGCACGTGCACAAGGGGGAAGGGCAGAGAGAGAGAAACTCAAGAAGACTCCCCACTAAGAATAAGTGGACCCCAATACGGGGCTTGATCTCACGACACTGAGATCATAACCAGAGCTGAAATCAAGTCAGATATCCAATCGATTGAGCCACCCAGGTGCCCCTTTTTCTTGTCTTTTTGACACTAACCATCCGGTGTGGTGTAAGGTGAAAATTCATTGTGGTTTTGATTTGCAGTTCTCCCCAAAAATTATTGATGTTGAGTATTTTTTCATGTGGTTGTTGACTATCTGTATGTCTTTGGAAAAAGGACTATTAAGGGGCACTGCCCTTTTTAAAATGGAATTGTTTCGCTTGTTTGGTGTCATGCAAGTTCTTTATATATTTTGGCTATTAAGCCCTTGTTGAACATATTGTTTGCAAATACCTTTTCCCATTTAGTAGGTTGTCTTTTCATTTTTTGCTGTGCAAAAACTCTGTATTTTGGTGTAGTCCCAATAGTTTATTTTTGCTTTTGTTTCCCTTGCTTGATGAGATCTATCCATAAATATACTGCTAAAGCTGATGTCAAAAATTACTGCCTATGTTTTCTTTTAAGAGTTTTATGTTTCAGTCTCACATTTAGGCCTTGAATTTATTTTTGTGTATGGTGTAAAAAAGCGGTCCAGTTTCGGGGCACCTGGGTTTAGTGTCTGCCTTCAGCTTACGTCATGATCTCAGGGTCCTGAGGACTGAGCCCCATTTAGGGCTACCTGCTTGGTAAGGAGTCTGCTCCTTCCCCCACTCATGCATATGCTTTCTATTTCAAATAAATAAATAAATAAAATCTTAAAAAAAAAAAAAAGCCGTCAGTTTCATTCTTTCACATGTAGCTGTCCAGTTAGTTTCCCCAGCATCATTCATTGAAGAGACTCTCCTTTTCCCACTATATATTGTCATAGATTAATTGACCATATAAGCATGGGTTTATATCTTGCCCATCTTATTCCATTGATCTATGTGTCTATTTTTGTGCCAGTTTTCATACTGTTTTGATTACTACAGCTCTGTAATATAGCTTGAAATCTGAGACTATGGTATCTACAGCTTTATATTTCTTTCTCAAGACTGTTTTGGCTATTTGGGATCTTTTCCATACAGATTTTAGGATTTATTCTAATTTTATGAAAAATGCTATGCTATTTTGATAGGAACTGCACTGAATTTATAGACTGCTTTGGACAGTAGCAACATTTCAACATGAGTAATTCTTCTAATCCTTAAGCATAGTATATCTATTTGCTTGTGTTGTCTTTAATTTCTTTCACTAAAGTCTTACAGTTTTCAGAGTATAGGTCTTTCATCTCCTTGGTTAAATTTATTCCTAGATATTTTATTCTTTTTTTTTGGTATTTTATTCTTTTCGTAGCAACTGTGAATAAAATTGTTTTCCTAATCTCTCTTTCTGCTGCTTTATTAGTATATAAAAATACAACAAATTTGTATATATTAATATTGTGTCCTGCAACTTTCCTGCATCCACTTATTATTAGTTCTAACAGTTTTCTGGTGAAGACTTGCCAATTTTTAAGCAAAATCTAAAGTTTCATGTGGATAGAATCCTCTTATAGTATTACTGAGAGACACAAAAAAATCCTTTTATTTTAAAATCTGTTCTGATATAGGAAATCATTCTAACCAAGTACAAATAATACATTCCCTGTTAAGAGTTTCTGAAAATTTATTATTTAAGACTATTTTAAAATACCCGGGAAATCAGTGTGTCTATAATAGCAAATGGTATAATCACACCAAAGAGTAAAATCAAATGACAAAAATCACCACAAAGCAGGATTATTTACTTAAAATTCAACCAGAAGTTTAACTCCCTCTAAATTATAGAGTAATAATTGAGATGAATCTTCTGAACAGATGATGAGACACCTTCATGGGGCACAGTATCAAGAAGCCTTAATAAGGGAAGTAAGTAGTGAGAAAAGAACAGTGAACCAAAAGTGATTTGAATAATTATGACAATAATGAGGTCTCAGAACAGTGTAATTGAGAGAGTTTGTATGAGACAAAGCAGGAACAAACAAAATGCTTCCAGAAAGGTCCGGAGTATCATAAAGTAGTGAGAACCTACTGGAAATTATTGAAGACAGCGTCATAAAAATGTTTTAGGGAGATAAATTTTGACTGAGCTCTTAACTAACTCCTAAAGGAAGAGGAAATTAGGAATCTTTTGCAGTTAACTTTTACGTGTGAAACAATGGCAGTAAGGGGAATAAGACCACACAGAATAGAAAGCAAAGGGTAGATTCAGCAACTAACCAGGTAACTAAAAGCAGAGTCAGAAATCAAAGATATGTATTTCCTAGCTTATCCATTCAAAGGACCCTAAGGAATAGGAAGAGCACCCTAGGAATAAGAGCAGACCTAGCACCCAAATCTTCATTTCTAATTATTTCCTACTAAAGGAAACCAGGCTTCCTTGGAGAAATGGCCAATTTTAAAACTGGAGCAGGGGAGGTACAAGATGGGTTTAGAATCTCTTGGGCCAGAAACTAAGGAATTGTTCATATCAAAAGGCAGCTCTGGGGATCCCTGGGTGGCGCAGTGGTTTAGTGCCTGCCTTTGGCCCAGGGCGCGATCCTGGAGACCCGGGATCAAATCCCACGTCGGGCTCCCGGTGCATGGAGCCTGCTTCTCCCTCTGCCTAGGTCTCTGCCTCTCTCTCTCTCTGTGACTATCATAAATAAATTAAAAAAAAAAAAAAATCAAAAGGCAGCTCTGGTGGCTCAGCGGTTTAGTGCCGCCTTCAGCCCAAGGCATGATCCTGGAGACCCAGGATCAAGTCCCACATCGGGCTCCCTGCATGGAGTCTGCTTCTCCCTCTGCCTGTGTCTCTGCCTCTCTCTTTCTGTGTCTCTCATGAATAAATAAATAAAATCTTAAAAAAAAAAAGGACACAGGAGCCAGCTTGAAGAGCTTCTACTAGACAAATCTTGAACAATCAAAATAAACAAGGACATTAACGAAATCTTAACTACTGAATAAAACAGAACTCTGAGTATAACTAGTTAAGTAAATAATAGGAAAGAAAGAACAATAAATGAGAAGTGGTAGGTTGGAGGAAGGGTGTCACCATTTTGTAATCCTAAAATCAAGTTCAATTCAGACACGAATCATCAGTGGAGGGCTAAATCCAGGGAGTGAGATGTGATGAGGAGTAGGTTATTCACACGGTCTCAGGGAGTCTTCCTACAAAATGCTTACTAGGTGCACAGGTAAAAAGAGGATGAGGTAGAAAAACTGGCCAATGCTGACTGCATAATCAAAATTAACCTCAGCAAGGAGGATCAATCAGATCTCATGTGCTTCTGGCTGTGATTTCCTGAGGAGACATCACCACCTCTGTAAGTATTCCGGCCAAGAATACATAATCTGAATCTAATCTTAGGAAGTATCAGATAAACTCAAATTAAGGAAGAGTAAAAATGTATTCTTCAAAATAGTCAACATCAAGTAAGACAAAGAAAAGCTGAGGAAGTACCCAATTAGAGATAAAAGAGACATGACAGCTAAATGCAGTGTGGGAGCCTAGACCAGAGGGACTAGAGGACATTATTGGGACAAGCTGTATAACTAGAATATCAACTGTAGTTTTCAGTAATTTATCGAGAAAGAAGTTTATACATATAAAAGAGTATATACACACACACGTAAAAGTAAATGGTCTATCTAGGAAAAGAGAATAGGGAGGGGTGTGTGCAATTCTTGCAATTTTTTTATTAAGTCTGAAATTATTTCCAAATATAGTTTTAAAAAGCCAAAAGAGAAATAATGAATCTAATAAACTCACTGGTCTTTTCATATGTTGTGTGTATCACAAATCAGGGCTAGAAATACAGATTCAAAGTTATCCAAAGAAATAGTTGAGCTGGGATCCCTGGGTGGCGCAGCGGTTTGGCGCCTGCCTTTGGCCCAGGGCGCGATCCTGGAGACCCAGGATCGAATCCCACATCAGGCTCCCGGTGCATGGAGCCTGCTTCTCCCTCTGCCTGTGTCTCTGCCTCTCTCTCTCTCTCTCTCTGTGACTATCATAAATAAGTAAAAATTAAAAAAAAATTAAAAAAAAAAAAAAAAAAAAAAAAAGAAATAGTTGAGCTAAAGTGTCACTAAGTGTTGTGCTCAAGGTAAACTGTGTGTGTCCAAGATCTTAGGGGAATCGACTGTGTCTTTTTTATTAGATAGTGACAAGGGCTAGTAAACTTACCGCCAATGTTTCTCAACTCTTCGGCTAAGGGCAATTTTTTCTCCTACTTCTGTGCACACAGGATTAGTCAAAACGATTTTGCCCAAATCAGCCTTGACTGCGCTAACTCTTCCTCCTGTTGACAGGGATCCTATGTTCACCATGAGCACTTCATTCTTAGACAGCTTTTGCACCTAGGAAAAAAAATCGAGGACAAATAAACGTCATAATCAAGAAAATGCTTTCTAAAAATGACTGCTTATTTTCCTACATCCTTGCCAACTACAGATTATTGGCAATTTTCCATCTCTGCTAACCTAATATGAGACTTAACTTCCTGAAAGTCAAATTTACTCACCTTTTCTTAATCTCATGTTAGCTATAAAAGAATGAACCTCAAAACTGGTCTTAACATCGCTGCCACTTTTCGGAAATAGGACTTAACAGAAAGCACTTACCTTTGCTGCTTTCTTGTCTCCTTCAGTACGTACACCTAGAAGCCGTCTGAGTAAGAAATAGGAGATTTCCAATTCTGTGAAGATCTCTGGTAAAGCTCCAACTGCACCAAGTACCTGTCCCACCATTCTGTCAGCCCGGCACAAAGTAGGGTCAATTTTTGTTCCCACTCCTGATATAAAACAAGATAAAAAAGCCCAACTTTTTATTTTCTATAAAGCTGTTTACACAAAACTTAGTCAAACAAGTACAGCATACACCTATACTTTACCTATACTTTTCTACACACATTTATATTACCATACTCATATAAGAATTACATAGGGCATAACAAAATACCTGTCTTACCTGAAGAAACAGAATCATAAACTCATAGATTAGTTGGGCATTTGAGAACAATCTCTTGATTTAAATTCTATGAACAAGGCAGCCCAGGTGGCTCAGCGGTTTAGCGCTGCCTTCAGCCCAGGGTGTGATCCTGGAGACCCGGGATCGAGTCCCATGTCGGGCTTCCTGCATGGAGCCTGCTTCTCCCTCTGCCTGTGTCTCTGCCTCTATCTCTCTCTCTGTTTATCTCATGAATAAATAAAATCTTTAAAAAGATAAAATAAAAAATAAATTCTATAAACAAAGGACAGAGATGATTGCCTAACTCAAAAATAAGTATGAATATACTTATTAAAGGTTGAAAAAATACAAAATTCATAACGAGCAATTTGTAGAATATTTGCCTGCCATTTCTCCCCTGGAAGGCTAATTAAAATATTAACTTCAGGACTTTACATATGATTCCTGGGATCCACTTCAAGATATTTTAGCTGTGAATGAGGAGGAAAGAAGATATAAAGATGAAGACTGGTAAAGTATTGGTAATTGTTCAAGCTCAGCAGTGGCTACGTGAGCATCATCATTAAATTATATACAGTAAACTCTTAATTACGGGATAGAAAAGTGAATTATATAACCCAAAACCAGAGAACCAAAAAACAAACTCCTCCTTTACCCAATAATTTCTACTGTAATCCAAAGGTACAACATGTCAAATTCTCACTGAATCTTGTCTTTTTCTGGGCATGGGTTGTAAGTTGTAAAATGTAAAAAGACTAGAAAACCCATAAATCATCTCAGTAATTACTTCACAATTGAAGGCATTTTTTAATTCTACCTCAGAGTAAACATGATCTGACAGGATTCAACTGACATTTGTGGATAACTTTCCATTTGCAAAACACACAAAAAAACAACCACTCTCTATCACCAAAATTGTGTAGACAAAAAAGTATACTTAATCATTTTAAATGCTGGATCATAAAACTTATTTTATTATTGCTAAAAGGAGTCACTTCACATACTAAACCAAAATGTGCTCTTCTTTATGCTTAGAAATAATTTTTACAAACATATGAAACCATCTTATGAACTAAAATCAACAGCTTAACCACATGAATGTTCCCCCACCCCAGTCAATTATTTAAAATACCCATTTAAAAATCTACAATATATCTTTTTGGGTAATCCTTTTCCCATGAAAAATACCGCCATGTTAAAAATGTAGGGATGAAAAAAAAAAAAAAATGTAGGGATGAGAGAAAAATCCTTACCAATAAGACCTCCTGGAGCAGCATATTGAAGATCATTATGCTCTGCAAAAAGTGACACAATTTTGGAAAAGATCGGTTTACACATGAGTTTTCCTTCACTATCTTTGGAGACAATACCAGGTCTGACTTCTATCTCCTGGCCCACCTGTAAACACATGAGTTAGTAATTAGAATCACTGTGGGATGATACCATTAACACTAACATATCAAAAGTCCTAACAGGGTGACCTCAAAACTGAAAAGGCAATTATTTCTCTTACGTTGAAGACTGTTAAAAAAAGAAAAGATGGTGGAAGAGAGCTTCAAAATGAGAACCATCCAACCAACTGTTGCTAACTACCTACCACAAAAGCCTATCTCCATATAAAGTGTGCTCCATCCTCACACACACACACACGTAAGTTTACTTTTTAATTTGGAGTATCCATACTATTCACTTCATGATTAAGACAAGGGAAAAACAAACAAAATAACACAATAATCAAAATCCAGTTCACCTTTAATACTCCTTTTAGAATACTACCACCAGCTACACCACCCTTAAGGTCATCAACTTCACAGCCAGGTTTGTTGACATCAAAGGACCTAATAACTAAAAGAAAAACAAATTAAAGCCAATTCTGCTCATTTTAACTTGAAAAGAAATTCTTTTTTCTAAGTTAACTTCTCTAGGATAATAATAGTCACGTAATATTTATACACACAGGGGTGACTTTGTGACAAAATCTATTATTATTACTCCTATATTTATCACACTCTTACTTATGATGAAAATAGTGGAGGACAGCCCCCGGTGGCTCAGCGGTTTAGCACCGCCCTCAGCCCAGGGCGTGATCTTGGAGAGTCAGGATCAAGTCCTACATGGGGCTCCCTGCATGGAGCCTGCTTCTCCCTCTGCCTGTGTCTCTGCCTCTCTCTATCTCTGTGTCTTTCATGAATAAATAAATAAAATCTTAAAAAAAAAATAGTGGAAATAAAAGTTAATTGATGGGAGCATATTATGGTACATCCATACTATGGAATTTCATGCGGATATTTAAAAAGAATGTTGTTTTTTTAAAAGATTTGAGAGAGTACATGCGCACACACTGGGGGTAGGGGCAGAGGGAGAGGGAGAAATTTAGGCAGACTGCACTGAGCTTGGAGCCCGATGTGGGGCCTGATCCCATGACCCTGAGATCATGACCTGAGCTGAAACCAAAAGTTGGATGCCTAACCGACTATGCTACCCAGGCACTCCAAAAAAAGAATGTTTGACTTATAATATAATGACCTGAAAGGATAACCCACAAACACTATTTTTTTTAAAAAAACAAAAACAACCTAGATATTAAAGTAACACACAGAGTACGATCCTTCCTTTCTTTCTTTCTTTCTTTCTTTCTTTCTTTCTTTCTTTCTTTCTTTCTTTCTTTCTTTCTCTTTTTCTTTCTTTCTTTCTTTCTTTCTTTCTTTCTTTCTTTCTTTCTTTCTCTCTCTCTCTTTCTTTCTTTCTTTAATATTTTATTTATTTATTCATGAGAGACACAGAGAGAGAGAGAGGCAGAGACACAGGCAGAGGGAGAAGCAGGCTCCATGCAGGGAGCCCAATGTGGGACTCGATCCCGGGACTCCAGGATCACGCCCTGGGCTGAAGGCAGGCGCTAAACTGCTGAGCCACCCAGGGATCCTCATGATCCCATTTCTACAAAGTAAAACTAAAACAGGAAACATGTACATGTTTATACATAATGATGTGAATAAAGAGGAAGGCATGGGAATAATACACACCACCTGTTAACTTTGGCTACTTCAGGGCTAAGGGGCCAGAAGTGAAAGGTAGGGAGATGGGACTTTTCTTTATCTACCTCTGTATAACTTCTTGAATTAAAATTTAGTTTTAAAACTATAAAACAAGGACACCTGGGTGGCTCAGTGGTTGAGCATCTATCTGTCTTCAGCTCAGGGCATGATCCTTGGGTCCTGGGAACGAGTGCCACATCAGGCTCCCCAAAGGGAGCCTGCTTCTCCCTCTGCCTGTGTCTGTCTCTCATGAAAAAAATAAATAAATAAAACCATAAAACACCTTTAGAACTACATGAACTGAACTTAGTTCCTGAGAGCAGTGACCCTTAGCAAGGATACACATCACAATCATCCAAGAGAACACTTCCCACAATATAAAGGGGGGCACCAGGTACAGGCCCAGAGAAGCTCAAATGTCTGTTTTAAAAAGGCTCCTACCTCTCTCTAGAGGAACCACAACCACATCAGATGATCAAATTATATCAATATTGGTACTATGAACTTAAAGTGAAAGGGACATGAAAATCTTCATTAATGGTACAGTGAAAACATTTGTATGAAAGCTCTTAAGACTGATTGATTGATTCATTCATTCATTGAGAGACACAGAGAGAGGCAGAGACATAGGTAGAGGAAGAAGTAGGCTCTCTGCAGGGAGCCAGATGAGGGACTCAATCCCAGGAGCCTGGGATCAGGACCTGAGCCAAAGGTAGACAATCACTGAGCCACCCAGGTGCCCTGTATGAAAGTTCTAATATCCTGTTCCTGACTAAAACATTTTAATTCCATGGAAAATACTGTATGACTCCATCTTAATCATGTAATATACCATACATATACACATCACAAAAAGATTAAAAGTTGCTTCTGTGTTCAGTACTCTGTCCCTCTTCCAGTAATGCAATCTAGCATTATCAATACAATCCCAGAATCAAAAAATTTTTTACGAAGATTATAATTTATTATCTCTGCAGAAAGAGGAAGTTATTAATAAACACCCTCAAAGGGAACCACCAAAGTGAAAAAGATCAAATTAAGAGTTAAAGATAAATACTATCACTTACCAATAAGTCGGGGTTCTGAAGTAAAGTCTCTTGGGGGTACTGGAATTTTCTTCACTATGTACTCACAGACAACTTCAATATTGTATTTCAGCTGAGCAGAAATTGGAATAATAGGAGCTCCTTCTGCTACTGTGCCTATACAAAATTCAGCAAGATTAAGACTCTTTAGTTTTACAAACATGATCTTTCTGTTACATCAGTTAAGATAACCAAAACAGATGCCTAAACATCCACAAATGTCAGCAACAGATGCAAAGTGCTAATTCTGTTTAGAAAGGTAGCAGCATTCTGTTTTTACGCATAAAAATGAATACTAGTCCCTTTTCGGAAAAAAGTTGTTAAAATATATTAACACATATATTTAATATACTAAAATAGTAACTGTCTAAAGGAATAAAACACTAACACTCCTGGGAAAAAGCACTTTACTAGTTGAAACATTTCTAATAACATGTAATTAACCCCCCCAATAAATGTCAGGGTAAAATTACAGACTCTTTGCTAATCAAAGACTACTGGCTTATATAATATTTGCTTCCTATTAATTATATGTTAAACAGGTTGGTCAAAGAAATGGACCAAACATAATTAGTTTTTAATCAAAATGACTTATTCTTTTCATCGTGACAGAACTAGGTTCATTAGAGTCAACCCTTCCAACAAGGCTTAGAGAGAATTGTCAACAATAGCATGCATCATGTCTTCCCTAAAATGAAAAACCCTATGCTGTTAGAGAAATGAACACTAGGAAGATTTAATATATCATTGTCAGTTCCAAAGATCAAAGTACTCAGTAAGAATAGTCTAAGACTTAAGTTTTTTCAAAAGATGCTTCTGTTCATTAAGGACTTTTTCCCTAAACTAACAGTTTCCAGAATATAACTTCAGTTCTTTCAGTCAGCAAAAATATACTTTAAACTTTCAATTATAAAATAAGTCACTGAAAAAAAAAGTCACTGGGATGAAATGTACAGCATAGTGAATACAGTCAATAATATTTTAACAATTTTGTTGTTACAGACGGTAACTACACTTATTGTCAGGAGCACTGCATAATGCACAGAATTACCAGAACTGTCCAATCAGTACGTTGTACACTTGAAACTAACACAAGAGTACATCAACTACACTTCAATAAAAGAAAATATTCTAGATATATCTGGATGAAAAAATGTATGCGCTTTAGTTTATCAAATTCACAAACACAGATCTCACTAACTGTGAAACTGGTTACGAAGTGGTAGGTAGAGAAATAGGTTTTAAGATCCATAAACTTCTCTATTTCAGATAGTCTCTTTTAGTAAAAGTTAATTTAACATCTGGTATCTGGATTAAATACCTCTCAAAGTGATTCATAGATTTATTACAGATTATGGCTTCTTACCTTGTACAAATGCAAGGATCTGTTCATACTGTTCCTTAGCCTGACTTTCTTTTACCAAATCAATTTTATTTTGTAAAATTAAAATATGCTTCAGTTTCATGATTTCTATAGCAGCCAAGTGTTCAGAAGTCTGAGGTTGAGGACAAGACTCATTACCAGCTAGATGATGAAAAATAAAAAAGATGCATGAGAATTAACTGGAAATATCCAGAATAGGCAAATCCATAGGGACAAAAAGCTGATTAGTGGTTGCCAGGAGCTGGGGAAGGACACAGCGTAGAGTGACTGCTTAATGGGCATGAGGTTTCCTTTTGGGGTAATGAAAATGTTCTGGAACCAGAAAATGGTGATGCTTGTAGAACACTGTCAATGTACTTAATGTCACTGAGTTGTACACCTTAAATAGTTGTAACGGTAAATTTTATGTATATTTTACTACTTAAAAAAAGCTTACCTGGTATCTAATAAAGGAAACTTTTGCATGTCCTAGCTATACCAGCAAAAGTCCTACATATCACTTCCAAGTGTCCACCTTTTGTCCTTGTTTAACACTCTGTGCCTGCATTCACTGGAGTCTTCAGATAATTTGGCTCTCATCCCTGGTGCTAAGCAAGCAGCTTGGAATCAACAAGTTTGGCACCCCAGGGTCTGCCCCTAGCCTTTGCTCAGGTAGAAGGTATACCCTCTGGCTGTATCCAGTCTTAGAGATGTTATGGCCCAGTTAAGCTCCTGAGAGGCAGAGAATAATTAAGAGAAGACACTACAGGGATCCCTGGGTGGCGCAGCGGTTTGGCGCCTGCCTTTGGCCCAGGGCGCGATCCTGGAGACCCGGGATCGAATCCCATATCAGGCTCCCGGTGCATGGGGCCTGCTTCTCCCTCTGCCTGTGTCTCTGCCTCTCTCTCTCTCTCTCTGTGACTATCATAAGTAAATAAATAAAAATTAAAAAAAAAAAAAAGAGAAGACACTACAGTCTGTGAATTTCAACTACTACCAAAGGGTACTCCCTAACAAAACGAGATAAGAACACTAGAAGTAAAGTGTTCTTTATACTCCTTCATTGTGTACTTGTATTGGAATTCAGAACTCTATCCTGGTAGGAAAGCACCGAAGCATGTGGGGGAAGCGAGACATTCTGGAATGAAGCATGTAGCTATATGGGGGGGAGGGGAGAGGGCTGCCTGAAAAACATGGTCTATGGGAATGACAAGCAGGGATGGTTTTTATGTGTCTTTTTATTTTTGTAAAAAGGAAAACTTGGAAAGACGGAGAGAATACATTTTATATCTGGATTTTTCCAAATAAAGATGGCTATGGTAATGGTGGGTGGGGTAGGATGGGGGGGGGGGACCTAGAGTAAGGCTAGAACAGTGTATTATTAAGAAATTGGCATGTTTTCTTGGGCCCTCCAACAATCATCTTCCCCAGGCAGTGATGTTCAGGTGTCCTACACTATCTACTTGGCATCCTTTCAAAAATTATGTCCCATAGGTTAGCATCTGCCTTCAGCTAAGGTCATAACACCAGAGTCCTGGGACCCAGCCCCACGTCAGGCTCCCTGCTCATTGGGGAGCATGCTTCTCCTTCTCCTCCCTGCTCTCGATCTCTCTCTCTCAAATAAATAAAATCTTTTAAAAATTTTAATAAAAAAATAAAATAAATAAAAATTATGTCCCATTAGCAATGAAATCTGACAGATCACATAAGGAATGTAGTACAACTCTAGCTTTGAAAATTCCAATGAGAAAAAAAAAAAGAAAATCCCAATGAGGTCTACACTTTAGCACTTTATTTTTTTTACACTTTAGCACTTATTGTAAATGAGATTTGCATCCAAATAAAACCACTATACGTAACTATTGCAGTGGACAAAAAATATACATACATTCATACACAAATTTAAAACTAGAATAATAAATCATCTCATGTGATCTAGGTGGGAAAAATGCACTACTGACTTTAATTTAAAATATATACTAACTGGGATGCCTGGGTGGCTCAGCGCCTGCCTTTGGCCCAGGGCATGATCCTGAAGTCCCAGGATCAAGTCCCATATCGGGCTCCCTGCATGGAGCCTGCTTCTCTCTCTGCCTGTGTCTCTGTCTCTCTCTCTGTGTGTCTCTCATTAATAAATAAATAAAATCTTTAAATATATATATATAAATATGCTTAGTTATTTTATGATACCTGATAGGCAGGGATGTCATCATGGATGACATGTTAGCTCCCATTTGTATCGCTCTTAGGTAATGGATATGGCCCTTAATGGCCTTAGTTCCCCTTTAAATATAACATTTTGGATTTGCTCCACATTGATTTGTCAAAACCAATTCTGATATATTTACCTATCAACAGAAGAGCTGCATCCATCACTGCTGCACCGTTTAGCATAGTAGCCATCAAAATATCATGGCCAGGACAGTCAACAAAGGAAACATGTCTAGCAATTAAGAAATAACGATTAGTCCTAAGATCAATTCACATTTCAAAAGATAGAAATCCCCAAATCCAATCAAAATGAATATGGTATAGAATATAGTATAGAAAATATACTAGAAATGTCACCGATTTGAAAGCTAAAACAGTGTTTACAGAATGGGCAATGCCATCTGAAAAAATGATTTGTAAAAAATTCCTCTAGCACCTTGAAAAGCTGGAACTGCCAATCTGAAGTAGAGATGGCAGTACTATTTTAGCAAAACTGCTACTTACTGAAAATCACTATTTTTAAAGAATGTATGCTCACATTGTTATGATCTAAAAAGGGGTTAGCAAACTAAAGCCCTTAGGCCAAATCTGGCCTATGCCCACTCAAGCATATATTATTTGCATCTGCTTTCATAATACAAAGGCAGAGATGAGTAGCCTCTTCCCCGTGCCACCTGGGGACCAGAAGTAGGGTGAAGCCAAGTGAGATATTTGCTTTAGGGGTAAAATTTAAGGGAGTGACAAAAAACTCACTAATCAAGATAAATATTTAAACTTAAAAACAAAATTAATGCCAAAAATTTCATGATAAGCAAAATACCAAAATTAACTTAACAATGTCACACTGAGCCCAAAATAGTGATACTGAAGCAAGAGGAAAAAGATCCGTGATTTTGAGCTTGTCTTTTTTTAAACAAACGATATTTTATGACAATTCTTTGCATCATTTTCAAAAAGCACCACCTCGAAATACTGTTTACTGAGGTTTTTGGGTTTTTGTTGTTGTTGTTGTTGTTTTGGATTTTTTCTCTTATATTCTGGGCCCAAGGCAAGGGCCTCACTCACCTCTACCCAGTCCCAGCATTGCCCCAATGTAAAAAATTTCCTTGTGGGCCATCCCCAAACCCCAGTAACATCATTAGGTAGAAGCTATATCCTCTGATAAAGAACCAGGATATGAATCACATTCAAAAAATAGATAGGCAACAAAAACATTCAGCAATTAGTTTCATTACAACGTGTTTTTTGAAATAGATCACCTGACTAATTTAAAATTCCCTTTGGTCCCTGGAATGTCTGTAGGAAATTCATCTGGTGTACTACTTCCACAGGATCTGTAACATTCTGGCCGAGGACAACTTGGGTCGTCAAGTTTATAAATCTAAAAATTCCAACGAAGAAAATATTCGAACTTGTTATCTGCACATTTAATAATCAAAGTTATTTCTAGTTCCACAGTACACAGCTCACCTTAGCATTAGCATATCCAAGCTTGATTGTAATATTTCTTTCTAGTTCATTTTTGAACCTGACAGTGTGAACTCCAGAAATAGCTTTTACAACTGTGGATTTCCCATGAGCCACATGACCAATTGTACCTATAGACAAAGTTTAAGAAATTAATTCATGTGCATTCAATTACACCAAATACTATTTCAAAAAGCATTGGAGTACAAAATCCAAAGCTATAACTTACTATAAATATCAATGTAAAAGAGTGACTTCAATTTTTCCTCCTTCATATTCTTTCCTACTAAAACCTTATTCTGGTACAGGACTGAATGGAACTTTCCATGTAATGACAATCTCATTCAAAAACTACACTCAGTCCTAGAGACCCAGGATCGAGTCCCACGTCAGGCTCCCTGCATGGAGCCTGCTTCTCCCTGTCTCTAATAAATAAATTAAAAATCTTAAAAAAAAAAAAACAAAAACAAAAAAACTACAGTCAGTATAGTAAGTTATTCATCTTATGTTTCCAATCACATAAAAGACTGCCTTCATTTAAAATAAACACTTCACAAGAAAGAATCCTGTATACTAAGGAACTTTACAGCATAACCAGAGCAAAGTAAGTAGGTATGAGTCCTGATACAATCAAAAAGAATCTATGAAAACAGGAAAACAACCCAGGTTTAATTATGGTAATGCTATCAAGGATAGCATATATCTTATAGCTTTTTAATAACCTGATGGCAGAGCTTTACTATTAACTAGATTTGATTGTGCTGTCTGTACAGGTTGTCAAATACCCTAAATTTACACTCAGTCAACATATCTTCTTCTGTAAAGTTCTAGATGGCAATTGTGGGCAGGGGGGACCCTTCTACTTATTAATAGCTTATATACCAAATAAAACTTTAGAAAATTATGCCTTTGCAATAACCCTGTATGGCAAGTACCACATTTTCATCTCTTCTGCTACATAGGACTACACCTTGCATTATGCTACTAAAATTTTCATGTGTCTGTATTTTTTCTTTTCACCTAGACATAAACTAAGCATGAACAATATGTGCTTCCCACAAAATCTGGCAGGTCCTTTGCTCACACAGGCTCAGTGTCTATTTCCTGAATGTCTGTGACCTCACAAAATTCAGGTAATCACACAAAGGGAGAAGTTAAAATTCCTCGTCCTGATCAAGCAAGTCAGGTCATCAAGTTATTCTTATCTTACCTATATTAATTGTGGCTTGTCTGCTGATAACTTCGTGTGAAAGTGGAGTCAACTTGGTAACATCCTACAATGAAACATTTTTATTTTAAATCGCTGTACATAAGACAAATCACAGCTTTTCCTTTGACTTTACATTTGCTACCCACAGCTTGCCACCATGTGAACAGCTCTCCTCTACTCCCTAAAGCACTTTTCCTGCAAAAGTGCTTTCTTGTACTGATGACTAGGAAGCCCTAAAAGCCCTTCATCGGTTCAGGAGACTACACCTCCACTCACTATGGGAGATGAGAAAGCCCGAGACCCCCCAACCTCCCACTTTGACAGTATTAGCACTGAGGATGATGTAGATACTCCCTTCCCAGATCTTCAGAAGCAAAAGCCTTAGTAACACTTAGCATTAGGCCTTTCCAGCCGAATCCGTCAGGGGTTTGAGGTCCCACAACCTCATATCCCCACGCAAAGCTCGCGCGGACGTGCCGAGGTGCAAGCGGCGGCATCAGCACGGTTTAGGGCGCCCCAGTCCGAATCTCCCTAACACATGCTCCCGACATCCCGGCACTGCCTCGTCTCCACGCCTCCCGGGAGGCTCGATCATCCATTTCTGAGTTCACTCCGCATCCCTGCAGAACGTAACCTTACCAAGGTGGCGAGATCCTGGCGAGAAAGGTGCGGCTGCCCCAGAGTCACTCCAGCCTCGCCCCCCGCCATCTTGCTCCGAGAGGAAGGAAGTCGCCTCAGTCGCTGCCTGACCGAAAGCAGGTCCCCTTGTGTGGGGCGGGGAAACGGAGGGCGGGAAGGCCGACTAGGGCCCACGCCTGGGAAAAGAGGGGAGCCGGTGCAGCAGGGGCCTCGCTGCTTGGACTTCTCTCCGCTTGGGTTTACGCAGTGCCTGCCTGAAGACTCACTAAAAAACAGGAGGCAAAGTTTCGGAATCCATACGCTGCTGCCCTGGCGGATATTTGTGTAGGCAACGCTAAGGGCAGCCCCAAAAAAGACCCTTTGCTAGGCGGGTGATGCAACCGCCAAGCGCGCTGGCGAGGGAGAAGCCATTTCCGGTTCCCGTAGGGATGGCCGGAAGTTTCCTGGAACCTGGGAACGTTCTCGCGGGGGGCGGGGGGGTGAGGCTAGACGGAGGGGCTGTCCATCTTTACTGATTTCCATAATTTAATAAGGCGAGATCGGCTCGGGGTGCGGCTCGCCTGTAATGGCCACGCTGGCAGCGCTCATGGCCCTGCGCGTCACCTGGCGGGTGGCGGGGAGGGCGCCCTCGCGCGGAGGTTTCATGAAATGGTCAGAGGCCCAGGGATGGGAAGAGCCAAGTCCCTAACTTGTTCTCAGAGACAGGTTTCTAGGGCCCGGGAGGCGGGTCCATGGTGGCTCTAAACTGCACAGCATAGAGTTAACATAGGATAGAAGCGAAGTGTTGTAAAAGCGCCCAAGAAGGTTTGCTTTTGTTTTAAGCCCATACAGGAAAACTAACTTCTTTAATGGAAAAATTTCCATCCAATCGGTATTTTAAAATTTAAAGACTTCGGGGACTTTACTTTTTTTCACGAGGTATCAAAAAGAAGCCGAGTAATTTTTGTTTCTCCCCATGCATTTCTACACTTATACAAATTTTCTGTCATGAACAGCTGTTCATTTCTAGCCAGCAAAAAATGTAAGGAGAAGCGACTAAGAATTTAGATTACCTGTGTTTATTGAATACTTAAGTAAGATTAAAAGGAATATAGGTTTTCTATTACGTAAGTTTTAGGTTACAACAGTTTACCTAAAATAGGAAATTTTATTTCAGCAAGTGCATTCATTGGTTAAGTGATGGTAGAGAACTGTGCAATGTATTGTATTTGAATGGAAGCATTTATTTCCTAAATTTAGCGACTTATAAATTTGTAAGTTTATAAATTTAGAATTTATCTTACATTCTAAATAGTTATACCAGCCAATTCAGGAAACCTATTGAGGTGATAAAAATGTAGAAATGTCAACTCATTACGCTATACACCTGAAACTAATGTAATATTGTATGTCAACTATAATGAAAGATAAATGTTGAACTAGTGGTGATGGTTGCACAACTTTGTGAATATACTAAAAACCAATGAATTGTATGGTTTAAAAGAGTGAATCTTGTGGTATGTGAATTATATATCAATGAAAAATAAAATTCATTGATAATGAATAGAACATAATATGCTTTATTGTCAAACGTATCCTGGAAGTGGAAATGTCACAAGAAATAATGTTATTAAAAATTATAAATATTGGCACTGACTTAATAGGTATTTATTTTATTTATTTATTTTATTTAACCCTCACAACAATCCGATGAAGTAGATAGTATTACCCCATTTTTACAGGTGAGGAAAGTGGGTCCTTGAAAGATTATATAACATGCCCACAGTCCCACAGCTTCTAAGTAGCAGAACTGGAATTCATAGGCAATTACAAGCATACTCTTTTTAAAGAGTCGGCTTTGAGGTAAAGCTTGCATACCATGAAATTCACTCACTTTAAATATACAAGTCAGTGATTTTAGTAAATGTACAGAGCTGTGTAACCACAGTCCAAATTTTGAATATTTCCCTCACCCCAAAGAGACCCCTCATGTCTACCTGCTGTTAATCCCCCTTCCCATCTCTGGCCCCAGGCAACCACTAAAGATCTTTGTCTCTACAGACAATTTCTGGACATTTCACATAAATGGAAGCATATAATGTTGTTTTTTGCATCTGGCTTCTCACACTGAGCATAGTGGTTTTGAGATTCATCCATGTTATAATAATTCCATCACATGGGCATATCACATTTTGTTAATCCTTTCATCAGTTGATGGATATTTGGATTGTTTGCACTTTTGGCTATTGTGAATAATACTGCTATGAACGTTGGTGTACAAGTTTTTGTTGTGAATAATGCTATGAACATTTCTGTACACATTTTTATGAAAACATGTTTTCATTGCTCTTGGTAAATATCTAGCTGTCCAATTGCTGAGTGCAATGGTAAATCTATGTTTAACATTTTGTGGAACAAACTTTTCTAAAGTGGCTGCACCATTCATTCCTACCAGCAATCTATGAGGGCTCTAGTTTCTCCACATGCTCACCAATGCTTGATTCTGTTTTTTTTTTCTTTTTATTGCAGACATTATAATAGGTGCAGTTTTCATTTGCATTTCTCTAATGACTAATGATGTGTTGAGCATCTTTTCATGTACTTATTAGCCATTCACATTTCTTTTTTTTTTAAGATTTTATTTTATTCATGAGACACACACACAAAGAGAGAGAGAGAGAGAGAGGCAGAGACACAGGCAGAGGGAGAAGCAGGCTCCATGCAGGGAGCCCGACATGGGACTCGATCCCGGGTCTCCAGAATCACACTCTGGACTGAAGGCGGTGCCAAACCGCTGAGCCACCCGGGCTGCCCGCCATTAACATTTCTTCGGTAAAAAAGCTATTCCAGCCCATTCTTAAATTGGGTTACTTATTTTCTTATTATTGAGTTGCAAGAGTTCTTTATAAAGTCTGGATACAAGTTTCTATCAGATACATTATTTGCAAACATTTTCTGCCAGTCTGTCGCTTCTCTTTTCACTTTCTTTTAAGATTTTATTTATTTGACAGAATGAGAGAGCAAGTGCGCAGGCAGAGGGAGACAGAGAAGCAGGCTCCCCACTGAGCAAAAAGCCCTACATGGGGCTTGATCCCAGGAATCTGGGATCATGACCCAAGCCAAAGGCAGGCACTTACTATCTGAGCCACCCAGGTGCTCCAGTCTTTGCATTTTCTTAATGGTATCTTGGAAGAGCAAAAGTTTTTAACTTTGATAAAGTCCAATTTATTTCTTCATTTATGAATCATGCTTTTGGTATCATTATTTAAGACTGCTTTACCTAGCTGAAGTTCACGAAGATTTACTTCTAGGGTGTTTTTTTTTTTTTTTTTTTTTTAGGTTTTCTTTTTAAAGATTGATAGTTTTGGAATGCCTGGGTGGCTCAGTGGTTGAGCGTCTGCCTTTGGTTCAGTGCATGACCCCAGGGTCCGTGGATCAAGTCTTGCACTGGGCTCCCTGTGGGGAGCCTGCTTCTCCCTCTGCCTGCGTCTCTGCCTTTCCCTCTGTGTCTCTCATGAATAAATAAATAAAATCTTTAAAAAAATATTGATAGTTTTAGCGCTTATATTTAGGCCTATGATCTATTTTGAGTTAATTATTGTGTAAAGTGTGAGGAAAGAATTTAACTCCATCCAAAAGTTTAAATCTTTTTACATGCAATTGTCCCACCACTAATTGTTGAAAAGACAGTCCCTTCCCTATTGAATTGCCTTGGCATTGTTGTATAAAATAAACTGACCATAAAAGGGGGTTTTCTGGACTCTAAATACTCTTCCATTATCTATATGTCCATACTTATGCCAGTACCACGCTGTCTTGATTTCTGTAGTTTTATAGTACATTTTGAAATTGAAAAGTGTAAGTCTCTCAACTATGTTCTTTTTCAAAACTGTTTTGGCCCTTCTAGAGTTTTTGCATTTCCATAAAAATTTCAGGATCAGCCTGTCAATTTCTGCCAAAAAAGCGGGGGACGGGGGTGGGGGGGAAGCCTACCGGGTTTTTATATGGATTGTTTTGAATCTGTAGATCAATTTAGGGAGAATCACCATTTCAACAGTATTGAAACTTCAATCCCACAGGGCTATCCTGCCTTACCTATACTTAGCATTGCAACGCCCCTCACCAAAACAGTGCTGTTCCTCTCTCAAGTCGCTGGAAAGCATGAAGCTCAGTGGTCCTTTCAGCCAGGCTTGAGCCCTGCTGTTCATGTAATGCTTTCCCTGCTTCTACTTCAGCTACCACCCCAAGCTGTGGCAGCCAGAACTAACTTACCTAAAGTCCCTCTCTACCCTGTATCGACAAAGACATTTTGTCCCAAGAGAGCTATGCAATCACTGTTTTTTTTTAAGAACTTAGTTTTAGAACCAATAAATAACCTCAGAGCTTGGATTCAATCCCGTCTCTATCCTTAACCACACTCCCCAAACCCTAAAGCTGTGCTTCTGGCAACAGTTATTACTGAAGGCTTTTTTTCACTTCTTTCATTGAGCAAACACCATATAGCAGCTCTTCTTTGCTCCCACTCACCTCAGCTCTGGCGCTCACACTTGGTGTGTGTGTGTGTGTGTGTGTGTGTGTGTGTGTGTGTGTGTGTGTTTTCATGCACATCTACTGAAATGCAGTGCTTATGAATATGTGGCTTGTACCCTGAGGCTTCTAAAGTATAGTGTTGCTTTTCATTGGTTCATAAAGAACATAAGAATGATTAACTTGGGGGGGAGGAATTTGTCCTTTTTCACACATTCATTTACAAGGGGGCATTGTCTACTTTGTGTTTCAAAGTAAATATAGTCCATTAAAAAACGGTGACATTCATTTCGTTTTTTATAGATAGTGGATGTTTAACAACTTACAATACTTTTCTATCTGGCTTGGCATGTCACATTCTTTGTTTTACCCGTATCTCACTGGCTACTCCTCTTGTCTCCTTGACAATTCTTTATCTTTTCCTGGATGACTCCCTAATATTGGAGTGCTTCAGGCCCAGTCCTTGCTTTACTTCATTCAGCCCCTTTGTAATCTCATAAGCACCTCATGAACATGTGGCTTGCAATGTTGAGGCTTCTGAAACATAGTGTTATTTTTTGCTGTTTTAGCAGGAGTACAAAAATGATTAGCTTTTTAAACATTTATTCTTTGTTCATTTTCAAGGGGACCTTGTCTACTCTGCATTTCCAAGTAATCTATTCAGTTAAATTGGCAACATTCATGCACCTTTTATTGATGACAGACATTTAGCAACTTCTAGTACCTATCTCTCCAGCTGGTAAGCATAGCACACTCTGGTCTTCTGCACCAGCTCCCTGTTTGGGATAGCTCCCTCCCCTTGGCATGCCCCCTTCTCCTTTCTCCCCCACCCCCTGCTCCAAGCCTGCTCCTCTTGAGATCTTCCCCATGTCAGGAAATGCCAGTTCCATCCTTCCAGTCACTCAGGCTGGAAACCTAGGTGACATCCTTGACATCTGTCTTCCCTTTATCCCAATATCCAGGAAACTCTGTTGGCTATACCTTCAGAATATTTGTGGTCTGGCCACTTCCTACAGTTTCTCCTTTAGCCAGTGTTCTATTCCTTTGTTAGACAAGTCTCCTTACCCATTTCCCTGCTTTCACATTTGTCTACTTAAATTTTTAAATAGCCTATTTTATTATTGATATGTGTATGTGCGTTATATGTCCAGTGGGTTTTTTCTTTAGTTTTACTGACATACAGCCCTGTATAAGTTAAAGGTGTATGGCATAATGACTTGGCATAAACATATTGTGAAATATAGTAAGTTAACATCCATCATCTCATACAGAGAAAAAAATGTGGTTTTTTTCCCTGTAATGAGAACTTTGAGGATTTACTCTCTCAGCAACTTTCAAATATCCCATACAGTAGTGTTAACTATAGTCATCATGTTGTACATTACATATGCCTAAACTCTTATTATTTACACAGCAGCCTTAGTGTGAATTATATTGCGCCTTTTCTCAAGAGCTTCCAGTGGTTCCCAGTTTCTCAGTGGCCAAAGCCCTTACAATGGTCTACAAAGCTTTACACAGTCTGGTCCTTCACCTGCTTTAAGTCAAACGCAACCTCCTAACTTGACCATCCCAGTTAAAACTGGAACAGTCCTCCTCCTCAACACTCCTAATCTCTTTGTCCTGCTCTGTTTTTCCTATTGCACTTATCACATTCTGAGGCCACATAATTTGCTTATTTATTACCTCATTTATTTAATCTTTGAAATGGCAAGGGCTGTCATACATTTTGGTCACTGACAGATCCCCAGGGCTTAGTACAGGACTTGGCACACAGTAGGCACTCATAAATACTGATGGCATGAAAAAGTAAATTAGCGTAGATTAGTATTGATTAGATTACTATAGTAAACAGTTTATGGAATTATATAGGAGTAAAAATGCAAGATCATTTAATATGTTCATTAGTATAATAGTATTAGAGTTGAAAAAGCATGGTGAGAGAGGCCACGCAGGAAGTCCTCAGTCTATACTCAGCGGTCTGGTTTTTCTTCTTTTCCCTCTGTCCTTCTTGTGTCCTACACTATAAGCCTATGAAATTATCAGTAGTTCTCTGAATAAAGCTGCTTTGCTGCCTCTCCTAGGCCTGGAACAGACTGTGCTATGGGAGGTTCTTTACTCTCTTCCCTTTCCCTTTGGACTGAATTTAGAAATTACTTCCTCTGATGGGGTACCTGGATGGCTCAGTCAGTTAAGTGTCTGCCTTTAGCCCGAGTCATGATCCTGGGATTGGGCCCCACGTTGGGACTCCCTGCTTCGTCGGGAGCCTGCTTTCTTCTCCCTCTCCCTCGGCCACTCCCCCTGCTTGGGCTCTCTTGTTCTCTCTCTCCATCAAATAAATAAATAAAATCTAAAAAAAAAAAAAGAAATTACTGCCTCTGAGAAGCCTTGTTTGACCCTCTCAAGCCCGGGTTATATCCCTCTATCTTTGTGCTCGCTCACAGAGCACCCATGTGGTCTAAACCTGTCACAATGTGTTGGGGACTCTGAGACCAAACCTGAATCTTTCTAAACCCTTGTTAGCTGGCCACAAGCACAAAGCAGTTATTCTCACAACTGCCAGCAGAGAATTACTTGCTAGGGCTTTATGGATGGAAGTGAAATATGAAGAAGCATTTGGTTCCAGAAAGAATCACATTGTTGAGTCCCCTTGGTCATACAAGGTTAAGTCAAGCTATCAATTCATTTTCATTGAGGTAACTCCCCACATTGATGAAATAACACAAATGTAAATACTTCAAATATACTCTGTGGTGGGGGAGTACCCTTTGAAGGTTTTCTCTGCGTGTGCCCACATTCCTTTCGGATACTTAGGGATCTGGTACTCTCCTAGCAGGGCCCGGGGATGGGTTTAAAGGCTCATGAAACTGGAATAGAGACGGGACAAACCCTTTCCTATCCTTTTTTTAAAAGATTTTATTTATTTATTCATGAGAGACACAGAGAGAGAGAGAGGCAGAGACACAGGCAGAGGGAGAAGCAGGCTCCACACAGGGAGCCCGATGTGGGACTTGATCCCAGGACTCCAGGATCACGGCCTGGGCATGAAGGCAGGTTCTAAACCGCTGAGCCACCCAGGGATCCTCCCTTTCCTATCCTTAAGAAAGGGTTCCCACCTAATGGCTATAGATCTGACTTAGAGATGACCAGAGAAGACATCCCTGTCTAGGGATCTCTAGAAACCATGTCCTGTTTAAAGAGATTGAATTTTCCTTCTGATGGCTTTAGTTTTTTGTTTTGCTAGAGAACCAGAGGGAAAATCAAGTTTGTGAGTTGGGAAGTACACAGGGAGACCTGGAGAAATGTGGAGAGGTGGTGACAGACCAGAAGGCTAGAAATAATAGGAGAGAAGTTACAAGGAATAATTCCAGGCAGCCCGGGTGGCTCAGTGGTTTAGTGCTGCCTTCAGCCCAGGGCGTGATCCTGGAGTCCTGGGACTGAGTCCCACATCGGGCTCCCTGTGTGGAGCCTGCTTCTCCCTCTCTGCCTGTGTCTCTGCCCCACCCCCCCTCTGTGTCTCTCATGAATAAATAAAATCTTAAAAAAAAAAACAAGGAATAATTCCAAGGGACAGGTGACCAGCAACAACCAAGGTATGTAGGCATTAGCTAGGAATCCTCCAACATTCATGAAGACACGGATTTCCGATTAGTCATGCAACATAAAGGCTCAACTTATTGGGCTGTAAAAACAACAAATTTTAAAGGCTGGAAAATTTGTGGAGCCTCTCAGATTGCTTTTTTTTAAGTTTATTTTTTTAAAGTAGTCTCTACACACAATGTGGGGCTCAAACTCACAGTCCTGAGATCAAGAGTTGCTCACTCCTCCAACTGAGCCAGCCAGGCACCCCTCAGATTGCATTTTGAAGGTTCCCTGTGGTATATGGACCAAAAAATAATGTTTAGGACAACACCCACCATCCTTTTTTTTAAAGATTTTATTTATTTATTCATGAGAGACACACACAGAGAGAGAGAGAGGGAGGGCGCAGCAGAGACCCAGGCAGAAGGAGAAGCAGGCTCCATGCAGGGAGCCCGATGTGGGACTCGATCCCGGGACCCCAGGGTCACAACCTGGGCCGAAGGCGGCGCTAAACCGCTAAGCCACCCAAGCTGCCCAACAGCCACCATCCTGTTGGAATGTGTCAGTGTATAGGTCTTGGTGTGTACTGGCAGAAATTGGTACTGATTTGGGGGGGAGGCTATTGAACTTTGAGGGACTGAGATAGACTGTACCCCAACAAGATGCCTTAAAACCCCTGAAAAGCTATAGAGTGCCTGTCAAAACAGTTTTCAAGGGGAAAGAGAATGCATATGTAACCTTATTAGAGTTCACTGAAAATATAATTCTTTGATTCCCATAGATTAAGGTGGGAGCTGGATACATGCAGTGATTACCAAGATAATTACCTTACTGTAGAGTCTGGGTTTCTAAAAAGCCTCGACTTTTTTTGTTTGTTTGTTTGTTTCAAGATTTTATTTATTTATTCATGAGAGACACAAAGAGAGGCAAAGACATGGGCAGAGGGAAAAGCAGGCTCCCTGCAGGGAGCCCAAGGACTCATCCCAGGACCCCAGGACCCTGGGATCACGCCCTGAGGCCCTGAGCCAAAGGCAGATGCTCAACCGCTGAACTACCCAGGCGTCCCAAGCCTCGACTTCTTTTAAAAATAAATAAGTAAAGTGGGGCAGGGGAAGATTATACGGTATCCTAAATTCTCAGAACCTCCAGGTAGAAACTTCCTTCTGACTCTACCACCATTCTTAGACCCAAGCCTCTAGCATGCCTCAGGACATTTCAGACTGCAAGGTAGCAGATTTGAGGAGCATTCTCAAACACTTAAGTTAGAGGACTAGGAAAAGACAGCTTCCATTTGCCCCCGTGGGAATCCACCAGTGTGGAAGGATGCCCTCAAGGTATTTGGGAGCTCCCATTACTTTCCAGTAATTGGTGGGGAAAGTAATTGAATACAAGAATTACCTGGAGGAGTTAGTTTATCTAAATGACGTGGTTTTACTTTGGTCTCAGGGAAGCAGAATGCTCCTTACTGTAGTATAGACCCTTCGATAAAATACTTTAAAAAAATGAGAGTGAAAGAGGTGTCATTACATAGAACATTTTACCCCTAGGAATGGACTCTACATAGTAAATAGTTTGGTGAAAAGATGCAGCCCAGTTTGAGAGTATTTTTAAAAAGGACCTTTTGGACATAATGAAATATCACATATGAGGCTATGTAATGTTAATGTCATAATAAGGGTGTACTGGTCAGAATGGTTTATGGTTTGTGTCATTCACTGTAGGTATATATACCAGCTACACAGAGCACAGACACATTTTGGTTCCTCCTTGAATGAAGAACGTAAGTTTCTCTCTGGACAGGTCGCTGCTACCCTATGTAATGTATACCTCAAAATTAATGTTATTTGGCTCATATACAGAAATCAAAATTCGTTACTTTTAAATGCTCAAAAATAAGGTCTGAAAACTCAAATGTTCAAACTTGCACGTATGCCATTTTTTTTTCGTATGCCACTTTAAAGTATATTTTAGGGCTTATAGTTTTTTTAAAGCTTGTTTTTATAGTCTAAGTTAGAAAAGGTAAGCTTATTTCCCTGTTTCCGAAGGGTTCAGGTGATTCTCTATTTTTTCCCACGAACTAGCTACTTCAGCAAAACAGTACACCGTGTGCTATCTTGGCCTCTTGGGAAACATGGCATGTTCAAGTTTGCTAGAAAGAGATAATGATCGCTTTCAGCCACACACCTCACTGTAAATTCATCGGGATATTGGTCTAGAGAGAAAATGGCGGCGGGGGGTGGGGTGGGGGTGGGGGTAGGAGAAATTCCTCAGTTTAGGATTAGAAATGGGCAATGGATGGCTTAATTTAAGGTTAGTTGTAGAACCACTGGCCTCCAGCTGTGTATTTCTGTTATTTGCATTTTTCTCACAAAGAGATTTCACAACAAATTTACAGAGCAGTCCTATGGAGTAGTTTTAATATTCTTAAATCAAAAAAGGCGATATTTTAAAAGCATTCGCTAGAACGCTACAGCTGCCTTATTTAAAAAGAACCTCCCCAAATCACTGCTCTCTGAATGTGCGTTCTTGCCATCTTATTTTGACGCAAATAGAATAGCGCTTTTAGAGCCGACATTTCTGTGCGGTGCAGACATGCCGTTTTCCATGAATTTTCCCACCTCTGGGAAATGCATTTCCGAAACGTGTAATTGTTGTGCAATAAGCCGAGTGAACTATGACGCAATTATACCCTGCAAGTTGCCGTGCAAAAATGATGTCATTTGGCGCAGATGTAGTCAATTTTATAACAGGTAGCTATGGCAAGGCTTCCTCCCCGTCGTCGCAGATTCCCCCGCCCCCACCGTGGTGTTCGAGATGCAAAAAGACATTTCCCGGGCGTCCCACTCCACAACTTGTGGAGGGTGGGCGCGCCGCAGTAGCTCGAGCCCCCGGCTCGCGCAGACCGAGCGGGACCGCTGCGGCGGGACGAGCACCACCGAGCATTCCCAGCCCCGACGGCGACGCCACGAGGGAAAACGCGTTAGGTCGCGCCCGCAGTGCAGCGCCCGGCCGCCTCATTCCCTCGGTGGGGCCCGCCGGCGTGGCGGGCCTGAGCGTGGGGCCCCGCGGGCGTGGGACGGCCCTGCCCCCACCCCGCTCCCACACCCGCTCCCGCTCCCCCGGTCCCGGAAGTGACGCGCGCTGGCTGAAACATGGCGGCATTGGCGCTCGACCAGGGGGAAGGTAAACACCCTCCGGGCCGCGGCCCGCGCGCGGGCCCCCTCGAGGCGCCGATGGGGGCCGACGGCGCCTCCGAAGCCTGCTTTCCAACTCTCGCCTTCCCACCCTTCGACCTCCCTACCCGCGTGGCAGGCTTCCGTGTTGCGACGACGCCGCATGGGGCCCCCTGCCGGCGGGCCCCGCCTCCCTGGGCCGGCCCCGGGCGGCTCCTGCGGCCCGCAGGGGGCGCGCGGCCCGGAGCGGCCCCTGGCTCGTGGCCCCGCACGCTCCGCCCCTTGCCCGCCCCTTTCCCGCCTTCCTCCACCCCCGGCGTGGGTGATCCTGAGGCTCGGCGCGCTTCGGGGCAGAAGCCCGGAGACGCCGTCGTCGACACCGCTACCGCCGGCGCTTCTGCCGCTGCCCGCGGCCCCCCAGCCCTTTCCCCCGCCTGTGGCCCCGCGTCGGTCCTCCAGCCGAGCCCCGCCGGGCGCCGCGAGGCCCCTGGTGTTGGCAAGGCCGGGCCCGGCCCCGACGCCGCGCCGCCTCGCGCCGAGCCCGACTGTCTCGACTCGCGACTCAGCGCTGTCTTCTTTCCCAGGACTGGTTTCGAGGGGGCCGCTGGCGCGCAGACTCGCCCCCCGCCTGAGCGCCCCGGCCCGGCCCGGGAGCGGCCCCTTGTAAGAGGTTCGAGGAGCCTGCCGAGTGCCATCCCGGCGCCCGACCGCCCACCGCCCGGCCCGCCGGCCCGCTTCTTCCTGATGCAGACTGCCGTCCACTAGAGGCTGGACAGACCCCCGAGGTGCGTAGCCGCCCCTGGCCCGCCGGCCTGCGGGAGCCCGGGCTTCGTCCGCGGCCCCGTGCCCGGCACGGATTCGGTAGCCTTTTCTGCTCAGACCCGAGTCAAACATTTGGTAGACGCCGGGACCTAATTTGTCTTTGAGTTTACTTAAATTGTTTGAAATATAATTTTTTTTAAGGAGGGGAAAAAAAAAACGGAAGAAGCATAATTCAGCCATTTTTTGCAGCACACAGCTGCAGGTACCATGATTATTTTCTCCCTAACCCGTTCCTTCCCTTTAAAAATTCTGTTTATGCCTGAAATAGAACTATGCGAAATGCGAAGCATAAAACGTGGAATAAGAAGGTCTGGGTTCGACTGGGTGACGCTGAGAAAATCGCTTACCGAACCTCGGTTTCTTATCTATGAAATCTAGTCAGTAATAGCCACATCACAGGGTAGCGAGGACTATATGAGGTCATATATGTGAAAATAACCTATAGCTGTAAAGTGTTGTAAAAATGCAAAGCAATTTTTTAAGTAACCCTTGCCAGAGTGGTTAATGTTGTAGTGGCTAACTGTTGCTGCCTCTTCCCCCCCCCCCCCCCGTATTATAAGTATAAGCAATAAGTACGGAATAGCGAAGCAGTGCCGTGAATCGACTAGAAATATATAATAGTCACGTTGCTTGGCCTTCTTCCTACGAAATGCTAACTGCTTATTTAAATAACGGTATTCTTTAATTCAAATTTAACGTTACTCTACTGCTTTGCTTTTCATTTTTCTAGGCCGCTTATGCCCTTTTTCTTACTCGGAATATTTATTTAACACTTATGTTTTAGTCTTACATATTTTCCGAATTTACATTTATTTTTGTTGATTTCATTAAATTGTGTCTTAGAAAATGCTTTTAAGATATATACTCCAATTTTAATGCTGTTTTTTCGTGTCTAGGGAACAGGATGCCTGAATATCTACTAATTTGAGAATTGTTTTTGAAGAGCTTACAAATGCATTCAGATGTCTGTGATTCTTAAAAGATCTAGAAATGTAGAAATTTTGAACTTTTTGACAATGTAATAGTGTTTATATAATTTAATTCTCTTTTTAAATCGTCACAGCACTTAGTAGGTGTTTAGAACCAGTTTTTCAGTGGGAATGGGTGTTAATTTGCACTCTTGCTGATTTAACTTAGGAATAATGGAGTAAATATTTGTGGTTTGAGAAATTGGATTTATTATTTGTCAGAATTTATAATATATATGTGTAACAGTATGGAATTGTTCTTACTGGGTACATCAAAAATGTAGTATGGTTTGGCTTAAAAATGGTTCACAAAAAGTGAAAGAAGCATTTTTTAACTATATTATTATTATTATTTTTAGCTAGCAAATAGTTTTCTGATTTTTTTCTGAAATGTTTTATTTTATAATCCAATACCAGTTGTTTTTGTATAGGATGGCTTTGTGTTGTGTAAAAAGACAAAATAATTTAAGCGGGCAGGATTAAATTAGCAAATGGAAGAGCCTATTTTAATGTTCTAGCTTTTATACATTGGACTTATCGTTTGTCCTGAAGATAAAATTTTGGCAGATCACCACTTTATTAGGAATTTCAAGGTTTGACCTTCTCTCTGCCTTGATTTGGGTTCTCTGGGGCTAAAATCTTGGAACCAGGGCTGGGTTGGCTTTGTGGGTGTTCGGAAGAGCCCTGAAGTTGGTATAATAATCTGCATATAAAACTGGCATTGTTCAATATAAAGGTGAATGGTAAAATTCATGCTAATTTAAATGTTTAATTTTTCTTCACTTAGAACGCATTAAACAACAAAAAAAACACCATGACAAGTCAAGAGAAGCCTCAGAAGAAAGGAGAAGGCTTTTTATTTTAGTACTTTTAATGACATTTTTTTCCTTCTTTTGGATAAGGGGGCCCAAATTTTCATTTCGCTCGGGCCCTGAAAATTAGCTGGCCTGTTGTCAGCTTGCCCTTCACATTGTAAATATTTTAAGAGTAAATAATATTAACTGGGAGGAGAATGAATATTTAATTTGAGGGGTTGAATTAATTTATTAGCATATATTTCCCCTTAACTGGAATGGTGTAGTTGGTGTGGAGTTTTTTATTGAAGAAGTCACTGGTGAAGCATTGTAGGACACTGTTTAAACACAGAGGCTCTGAAGTGGGGCGGACCCCCAACGCCACGACTTAAGAATCATAGCCTTGGGCAAGTTTCTTAACCTCTGTGAGCTTTGATTCTTCTCATCTTTAAATCAGGGATAGTTACAGAACTTGGAGAGTTATGAGGATTAAATTTATCTCTTTACCCAACAAATAAATATTTATTAAGCACTTACTATGTGCCAAGTGCTGTTATTTCTAGGTTGTGAAGGATACAACAAAGCAAAACTGAAAAAAAAGAAAAAAAACCCAACAGTAAACTAAATAAGTAAAAGAGCCTGTTACCTCTATTTTAATATACTATGGAGAAAAATAAAGCAGAAAGGGAAAGTGAGGATTTCTGGTTGTGGGGGCGGGTGAGATTTTTTGGTTTTTCTTTTCTTTTTTTTTTTTTTAAGATGGGGTTTGGGGAAGGCCTCACTGAGATGACACTGGAATAAAGACCTGAGGGAGCTCTCTATATATCTGGAAATGTAGTGAACATCCCAGGCAGAGGGAATAGTGAGTGTAGAAGCCTTAAGGTGGGCGTGTGGCTGTTTTTCAAGAAACAGCAAAAGAGGCCAGTGTATCGGGGCAGGATGAACAAGGGGGGAGAGTAATAGAGCATTATTATTAACCATCTTAAGAATCATTGGAGGGGCTCTCATGATTCATCTTTGTTGTAGGTATATGTTGTACTGCTACTGGTCCAAAAGTGGAAGGCCTTTTCAGATTTAGAAATTTTTACTTTGGAAGAAACTAGAAAAGGCAAGGTATTTCCTCAAGATACTCTGTTTTTAATATAAGGCCTTTAAAGCTCATCTGGCTGAATCATTGAAACAAATAAGAACAGATAGAAAATTTATTCCTTTGTCTCTGATAAAATCATTGAATTTAGTTAATGATTGTACATCACTTAAAGATTTGCAGGAAATCTGTATCAGAACATCAGGACCTTCCAAAAGATTTAGTTTTTTATAATTCTTGTAGAGAACTAGGATGTTAACGTTATAATGTTGATGATTTCTTGTTAGGAAATAACTTAGAAGATTTGGGGTTTTATTCCCCAATAGAGGCTTTTCCTAGAATTCTCACTGGATCCAATCTCTGAAGGCTAGGGAAGCTGTTTTCCATGACATCACTCTTGGACTACTACTGCTCGTACTGAGGAATAGGCAGAGGAGCATTAAATGAAAATCTCCTGATGAAAAAATAGCATTAAAGCAGGAGTGGCTTTTTTCTTACAAGGTTTCTTGTATTATAGAATGATTAAATGCTAAACATACCTGAAAAGTGAAGTAATTTGGATAATGGGTGCCAACCTGGGACTGGAGAACCCAGAGCCTTCCTAAAAGCTTAGTTAAACGGTCATTTGCAATTTGGTACTGAGCTATAAAAACATTTAGATAGACAAGAAAGAATTTCCAGTATTAAACAAATTAAAGTTATGCAGCCTTTCCTTCCATATTAAACTGAGTTGTTTCTCCATTTGAATAGTGTTATCCAAGAGTAAGATGACTGTTGATAGAGCTAATACAATGAGTCTGTTTTTAAATTTTTCTTGCCTTTTAGATTGAGAATTTAGCCACTTTGAGATTCCCAGACTTTAAATTTTCTTCTTTGTAAGTTACAGAAATGGTGAGAAACTTTATGACTCAGAAATTAATTCTATTTTTATCCGTAGTAAGCCTTGCATTTTCTTTTCAGTGTGCAAGTATGGGATTTTCTGCATTAGTTATCAACTTTGGTAAGCTACCGGTTTGAGGATAAAGGTAGTATGAAATGATTTAAATTTTTCATTGAAAAAAGTATATCAAGCTCTGAGAATCTAGCTTTTGTTCCAAATGACTTAGGATTTTGTATGAATTTTTAAGGAGCTTTGGGAGGAATATGAAAGCATTTAATTATTGCTTATGGCATAAACATGGAGGTTAATTTTGAAATGTCTTCTATTAAATTGCCTAGAATTTGCCTTCAAATCGGAATGGCAGCCTTCTAACTGAAAAGGAAGCATTTAATTTCTTTGCCTTTAATTTCCTGTCCAATTTTACCCCCACTAGACTTCTTTCTTTACTGGTCACTAGAGAGTTTAAACTGTTAGAAATTTCTGTGATATAAATAGCATTAATAGTCTTTCAGGGCAGAGGTAGGAAAAGTATGTTTTGTGTATATGCGTGTGTTGCATTGACCTCTTGATCATACCTTTTGGTCTCAAGACCTCATACTATTAAAAATTTTGGAGATCCTAAAGAGCTTCTAGCTATGTGGGTTGTATCTGTTTATATTTACCAAATTTAAGTTAAAACTAGAAAATTAAAAAATCTAATTAGCATTTTTGCCGAAAATTAAATGTTTTCCAAAACCAAACAAAATTTGGTGAGAGGAGTGGCATCATTTTTACCTTTTTGCAGATCTAATTAATGTCTGACTTAATGAAAGACAATGGGCTTCTTATCAGCTTCTGCATTTAATCTGTTAACCATATTACACGTCTAGCTTCTAGAAAATACTGAGAGAATGAAAGTGAAAAAACAACTTTAATTTTTGTTTTTTTAAAGATTTTATTTGTTTATTCATGAGAGAGAGAAAGAGAGGCAGAGATGCAGGCAGAGGGAGAAACAGGCTCCATGCAGGAAGCGGGGTGCGGGACCCGATCCCAAGTCTCCAGGATCACGCCCACGGCCGAAGGCGGCACGAAACCGCTGAGCCACTCAGGCTGCCCGAAAAAACCCAACTTTTAAAATCATTACTATGAAAATAGTTTTGACTTCGGCGGAGTCCTTTAGGGGACTAGGACCCCATTTGTCCCTAGACGACATTTTGGAAATTGCTATACTAATCACTGTTATGCGTAGAAAATATGAGGCTTTTTTTTTTCTTTAATCAGTGCCAAGTTGATGAAATACTCTTAAGTATTTTTTCGCAGTAGTGTATGTCTTGTCATTTAGTTTAAGTTGGTTCCGCTTTTTTTTTTTGTTTTTAGATTTTTTATTTATTCATGAGAGACCCAGAGAGAGAGGCAGAGACACAGGCAGAGGGAGAAGCAGGCTCCATGCAGGGAACCGGACGCAGGACTCGATCCCAGGACTCCAGGATCATGCCCCGGGCCGAAGGCGGCGCGAAACCACTGGGCCACCCGGGCTGCCCTGGTTCCGCTTTTGAATAAAACCTGCCATTTGAAATTTTGAAGGCTAAGTGTAGAATGTATATATACATATATATATATATATATATATATGGGTTTATAAACCATGATTTCCTTTAATCTGATGATCCGTTTTTGAAAAGTGAGGATACAGAATTTCTGTACATTGAACATTTTGTATGTTAGTAAATCTCTCTCCTCAGATCCCCTTAATGGATTTTTTTAACCAGCTCTCATTGATATGTAGTTTTTAAAAATTTATTTATTTTAAGAGATTTTATTTATTTATTCACGAGAGACACAGAGAGGCAGAGACACAGGCAGAGGGAGAAGCAGGCTCCATGCAGGGAGCCCGATGTGGGGCTCGATGTGGGAGGCCCTGGGCCGAAGGCGGCGCTAAACCATTGAGCCACGTGGGTCTCCAGGATCACGCCCTGGGCTGAAGACGGCGCTAAACCACTGAGCCACGCGGGCCCCTCGGTTTTTTTGGTTGGTTGGTTGGTTGGTTTTATTATTTTAAGGTATGTAGTTCTTGAGTTTAGTTTCACAGTGATTCTTAAAATTACTTATTCTGTAAGTTGCTATAATTCTTAGAGATTTCTTATGTGTAAGTTATGTTTTACTTTTTGTATTCTTACACTTTCCTTTTAATACTTAATATTTTTTATTTGCTTATATGTGTGTTTTGTGTTTTTTATTTTAATTTAAGCCTCACTTTTTTTTTTCCTTTTCTTTGTAGCTTCCAGGGTATGGACTGTGAACAAGTTGTTTTTGTTTCATGTGTTCATTTGTAAGTTTGGTTGGTTGATGCCTTAAGCATTGATATTGTAGATCCGTGCTGTCCAATGGAATATAAGACATGTAATTTAAAATTTTCTTATAGCCATGGTTTTTTTTAAAGTAAAAAATAGATGAGATTACTTTTATGTTTTTATTTTATTTTAAAAAATATTTTATTTATTTATTCATAGAGACACAGAGAGAGACAGAGGCGGAAACACAGGCAGAGGGAGAAGCGGGCTCCATGCAGGAGCCCTATGCGGGACTCGATCCCAGGTCTCCAGGACCACGCCCCGGGCTGCAGGCGGCGCTAAACCACTGCGCCACTGGAGCTGCCCGAGATTACTTTTAATATATTTTATTTAACCCATTACATCCAAAATATTATTTCAACATGTGATCAGTACAAAAATTTGTGTAAATGAAATTTACACTTTCTTTTTTGTACTAACTCTTCAGAATCTGGCATTTATTTTATACTTACAGCACATGTCAATTTGGACTAGCCACATTTCAAGTGCTCCATAGCCCTGTAGCTAGTGGCTTGTAAGTTGAAAAGCACATATGTAGAAATTAGCTACTCTGGTTAGGGCAGAAAAACTTGAAGAGCCCCATACAAGCTACAAAATTTGTGTGATGAGAAAAAATGGAAAAAAATGCATTGCAAAATGAGGTCCAGTGTTTGGACTACTAGTACATCTCTTGATCTCTCATAAACTTACGTTGTGATGAATTCTAGGAGGGTGTGGAATCTGTAGAGTTGATTTTTGAGGGGTATCAAGTTCCTATGGTTTTGTGAATGGTAAAAGAGCAATAGGCAAGAGTTGGACAATGGGAGCCAACATTGAGTGACCTCTGGTGGAGTGCCTTGCTCTGGGCTAGGCATTTAAGTGAATTCATTTAATCACCACTGCCACTCAATAATAAGGTAGTGATGATAATTCCTAATGTGTGGATGGAAACTGAAGTCAGGAAGTTAACAGACTCTTCAGATCATGCAGGTGGTAAGTACTAATGAACCACTCTTAATTTCAAAGTTTTGCTCTTTACAACAGAATACAAATTTCTTTATATTTTTTGCAAATCAGATTCTGGTTTTATCTCTATTTTTAACTAGTCATATGACCTTGAAAAATTTCACCCATCAACCCTAGTGTCTATCAAGTTAAGTTGGCCTGGGTCCTAAGAGACTTAACTGATAAGGCAGGTTGGGGTTTGAAAAAAGTACTGTGGCTAGGGAGAAGGGTTTTTCCATAGACAACCAGACTTTTTAAAGGGTCAGGTCTATTTTATTGGTTCCAGTAGCACCAACTGAAGAGGTATAATAATAAGCCCTAACATTTTGGTGTCCTTTATTTTAACAGATAAAATATACTGTTCTAAGTCTTTATGTGTATTAACTGATGTAATCCTCACAGCACTATGTGAGGAAGGTTCTATTGATATTGATGTCACTTTTTTCTTTAAGATTTTATTTATTCATGAGAGGCAGAGAGAGAGGGATAGGCAGGCCCCCCATGGAGCAGGGAGCCTGTTGCAGGACTCGATCCCATGACCTTGGGATCACAACTTGAGCCAAAGGCAGATGCTCAACCGAGCCACTCAGGTGCCCCTTTGATGTCACTTTTTTTTTTTTTTACAGATAAGGACATGAGAACCCAGAGAGGGTAAATAGCTTGCCCCTATGTCACAGAGCTGGTAAGAGGTAGAACGGGTATTCAAACATAGGCCTCTAACTCCACACCTGTACTCTTAATTCACTACTTTCATTTAGAGATTAAATCTTGGGTCAGTTAATCACTGAATATTTTATCGTTTTCTGCTTATACACATACTTCCTATTAAAATGTAAAATACTGCTGCTGCTTTAAAGCTGTTAGTCTTACTGATAGATGCACCAAGCCTTTTCATGGAGAAAAGAAGTTACTGATATGTCCCAGCTATCACAAATTAATTTTAGAAGTCCATTTAGATCAAGTAAACTTGACAAATGAATTGCTAAGACTTGAAAAATAACTGTATGCCTTTGTAAGTGCATTATTATACCTCTGTAGGAGAACAGTAGAATAAGTGAGAATTTTATGACTAAAAATTTTGGGTGGCTCATGTTAAATGCTCTCAATTTTACAGATGCAGAGATAAGACCAAGGTTTGAGTAACTTCAAGTATAGCAATTTCTGTTCTAAAGCCATGTTAGTTAGGGACCTTGATGGTAATATGAAGGAAAAACCCACCCGAGGTAGTAAAAAAGGGATTTAGTTTAAGCATAGAAGAATTTCTCTTAGAACCCGGGAACAGGAATAGAGGTGGGCCCTATTAGCAACTGGAAAAATGAGGGTGTTGGGGAGCACTCCCTATCCTCTCATCTTAGCTTTATTCTTTAGCCCATTGGCTTTCTCTGATACTCAGCCTGCGTGGCAGGCAGAAGTTGGTGCCCACAGCTGCTCCTT
Source organism: Canis lupus familiaris (assembly GCF_011100685.1). Classification (NCBI taxonomy): domain Eukaryota; kingdom Metazoa; phylum Chordata; class Mammalia; order Carnivora; family Canidae; genus Canis; species Canis lupus. The sequence goes on along the minus strand of NC_049260.1, from coordinate 19,725,763 downwards.
GACATATTCCAGGTCCAGTCATACATACAGTCAGTGCATGTCTCTTTTATCCCTTTTCTAAATTCTTGACAAGAGAGTGTTCATCTTGATTCATGTTTCCCAACCCATTCTGACCTTATGTGACTAGACAGGATCACGGAGTGGAAGCCTGCCTGGTTGGAGTCCCCCTTAGTGGGCTGGGTGCCCTGAGGAGTACGAGTGCTGTCCTTATGGTTTAAGGGTCTTTTGACTCCCAGTTTCTCCTCTCCGCGCCCCCCCACCCCCCTCTTTGATTCTTTGCCCTGTGATGTTTTTACCATAGTAAGTATCTGGAACCTAGATTGCTTCTATTTATTTATTTATTTATTTATTTATTTATTTACTTACTTACTTACTTCTTTTAGAAAGCATAGTTTCTCCTTTTATTTTTTAATTTTTACTTCTTTTAAAATTCAAGTATAATTAACATACAGTCTTATACTAGTTTCAGATATACAATATAATGATTCAGCAATTTTAGACATTTCTCAGTGCTCATCAAGAGACCTATACTCTTAAAAAAAAAAAAAAGGGAGACCTGTACTCTTAATCCTCTTTTTTTTTTTTTTTACCCATTCCCCCCCACCAACTTTCCCTCTGGCAACCACCAGTTCTTTGCATTTAAGACTCTGTTTTAAAAAAAAAAAAAAGACTCTGTTCTTGTCTTTTTTCCTGTTCGTTTGTTTTTTAAAATTCTGCGTATGAGTGAAATCATATTTGTCTTTCTTTGACTTACTTAGCATTATACCCTTTAGGTCCATCCATCTTGTTGCAAATGGCAAGATTGCATTCTTTTTTATGGCTAAGTAATATTCTGTAGTGTGTGTGTGTCACACCACGTGATCTTTATCAATTCATCAATCGCTAGACGCTTGAGTTGCTTCCATATATTGGCTATTGCAGGTTGGTACAGCCACTGTGAGAAGAGTATGGAGGTTCCATAAAAAATTAAAAATAAAATTACCATATGACCCAGTAATTCCACTTCTTGCTATTCACCCAAAGAAAACGAAAACAGGAGTCCAAAAAGGTATATGCACCTCTTTGTTTATTGCAGTATAGTATCTCCTTTTAAAAATTTCCTTTAGATTGAACTTTTTTCAGAAAGGTAAAAGCTGTTTGAGACCTTTTCAGATAGTGATAACTGTTAAATAGGTTTACTTTGTTTTTTAAAAAAATTATTTACTTAATTAATTTGATAGTGCACAAGCTGGGGGAGCAGCACGGAGAGGGAGAAACAGACTTTCCACTGAGCAGGGAGCCCAGTATGGAGCCCAGGACCCTGGGATTGTGACCTGAGCCGAAAGCATACGCTTAATCAATTGAGCCACCCAGGTGTCCTGAGAGGGTTAACTTTGACAGGAAGTGAAATATATGGTATTTTAGGTTATTTTTTTAATCAAAATAACAGATTAATAAAACACAAAGCAATCTACTCTCAGTATATGAATGCCGATGTCCAATCTTCTATTACTAAATCTTCATTAAATGTGACCAATATCTTGACAAGTCAGAGTGATAATTGGTGTCCATAGTGATCCTGAGAAAGATAATGAAATATCAGATATTTCATCTGTTTTAATTTACTGTTTTTTAATTCCAGTTATTTTGAAAATTGATTATTAGTGTGATGTGTGGATAGTCCTCTATTAACCATAATGTTCGATTATTCAGATACCACACTGTGTGATGTTCCTTTTCTTCCCAGTATGCAGTTGTGTGTATATGCCTCATATCACTTAGAAAATTCAAAGCTCTAATTCTAATTTTACCTCTAAAAATAACACGGGGAAAAGAAAAACCCTAGTAGTTTACTTTAATCTTGAATGTATTAGTAAAGTTGTTCTGCTTACAGTGTCTAAGATATCTTATATCTCTTTTCCAAATGATAAACAGCCCTCTTGTGTTCTGCCTTTCCAAAATGAAAGTATAGCTTTTGGATTAATGGAGTACTAATAAACTTGATAATAATTTCACCTTGTGCATACTTGCTGTTTTAGGTAAGTGAACATATTATGTCGTTTAATCAATAAGACTGAAAGGTAAGTTAGGGACAAACTGGGACAAGAGGCACCTAGAATGCCTCTTGGTAAGATGGGAAATACAGAAGCAAGAACCGATTGGGAGAGAGTAGAATTATGACTATTTTTAGGCATGATGATTTTGAGATCCCAGTCAGTTACCCAGAAGAAATATCTAGTGGACCATTCACCATTTGGACAGAGATGGTCAAGGTATTGGTAAAGGTAAGTATTAGGAGAACCCATGGGTTTTTAAGAAGTCATTTAAGGAGACACAATGTTTAGATGAAAAGAAAGAAGGTCTGAGAGCAGAATTCTGGGGAACAGCAGTGTTCATTCAAGAAAAATGAGCCCAGGGAGGAGATTGAGAAAGAAGTAGCCCAGGAATAGAAAGAAAATCAGGGAAATAGTGTCATGAAACTGAGAAAGTGATGAACCAAGGGAGTAAGTCATGCTGCAGAAGGATTCTGAGAAATAGGGACGAGGATATAATCTTTATTTTTTTATTTTTTTTTAAGATTTTATTTATTTGAGAGTGAGAGTGAGAGAGCACGAACATGAGCAGGGGAGGAGCAGAGGGAGAGGGAGAAGCAGACTCCCATTGAGCAGGAAGCCTGATGCAGGATTCTGGGACTCTGGGATCATGACCTGAGCTGAAGACAGCTTCTTAATTGACTGAGCCACTCAGGCGCCAGTCCCCCACCCCCCCGGCCTTTTAAAAAGATTTTTTAAAATGAACTTTCAAAACAATAATACACTTTTGTGGCAGATAGATTAGAAAACACAGTTTAGCAAAAGGGAAAAAATTAGAACTGCTTGATAGTCTACCATCCTGAGATAACCATTTTTAACATTTTGGTATGTTATCCTTTCTGACTTTTTTCTTGCTAATTCACAAAGTTTTGTGGGTTAAGATGACTTTAGACTGAGATAACTGCTGAATCAATGGGTTAATGTGTCAAAAAATTAAACATAGGGTTTCACAGATAACATATTGATGACAAAATAGAAAAACACAGTGATCACCTACTCACAAGAGTGGAGAAATAGTGCTTTTAGCATGTCCATGGAAGCTGCCTTTTCACTGTCATATCGGAGGGCTCTGCCAAACCTAGGGTGCAGAGGGGATTCCCAAAAGGCCCATACTTCCATGCCTAACATAATGCCTGGCACACACGAGGCACTCTTTCAGCAAGTAAAGGAGGCGGGCTTGGTAATAGAGTGGGGAGATTGGGTCTAATACCAGAAAGTCCAAGCTGGAGGACAGAGGTAAAGTTTGGAAGTGATAGGCCAAGTAAAAAGAGAGGTGGAGGTTAAGCCTGAGTGAAAAGTTGACCGTTTAGATTTTAGATGGGCACCGGTTTTCGATTGTGGTGAGATCCAACAGGTATGGGAATAAGGTTTTAAAATGGAGTAAGGAGGGGGGTTGTAGGAGTTGAGGTGGCTAGGGAAATTGGACTTTTCGGGTTTTGCATATGAGTGATCCAACATTGAAGAAGTGGAGAACATGAGCTTCAGCCAGAGTTGTCCGTGAACTTGCAGGAGAGAGTGATTGATCAGGATGTGTGTATTTGATAAGTGACAAGAAGGAATAGAAGATGGATTTTTATCTGAGCAAAAGGGCATGTTTTAGAAAAAGGACAGTAGAAACCTACAAGAAGGCTTAGAAGGTAGGTTTTAATCTGTACAAGAGGGTTTTTTTTGGTATTTAAATCAGACTGTGGAGAAAATTTGGTGACTAGCAGGAGCTGGTAGGGAAGTTTGTTTACACTGAAGCAAGGTTCCACTGGGCACAGAGGAAAGGGTAGGGAGGGAATTTGGGATGGGAGGAGGCCCCTGAGCTGTGCAAGACTGAGAAGAGGATAGATGGCCATTGGCTGACAGGGTGGGAAGGAGGGTGGTTGTGTGAAAAGGAGAAAATTTGCTTCATAAACAGTCTAATAGACTGAATTAGTTTATTCTGCTTAGGAGATCTTAATTATTCTAACTATCTTGGCTTCATTTCTCTGGTATGCAAAAAATATGGTTTCATTCCCTTTAAAAATTATTTGTATTTTAAATATGTAAGCAATGTGTGATCATTGTATTTTAGAATAAGGTTAATGAGGTAAGTAAAAAGGAGAAGGCAAACCTCAATTTCTTGAAATCTTACTACCCAGGGATATCATTTTGGTATATGTTCCTCCAGACTTTTTCGAATCTCAACATACACATGTATATTTTATTTTGGAAAATAGACCCAATAAACTGCAGTTTCCTTCAGTGTTTTTTCACATAACAATACCTAATAGACATCCTTTGTCAGAATAGGTAGATTGCTGCCATTGTTTTTAGTTGTTACAGTAATCCATTAGACAACAGCACTGTATTTATTTAATAATCTGTTGTTGGGCTTTTGAATATTTTCCAGTTTTCTGTTATAAGTAAGGCTAGAAAGAAAAAATCTTGTATGTATAACTTGGCATATTTATCTGATTACTTCCTTTGGGTAAGTTTCTAGGTTTTTTTCAAGGTCAACAGCAATGCTTCTTGGTTTGATTTCTTTTTTGCTGCTTTTTCCTCATAATTCAGCATTTGGCAGAGAAATCTTTTTGTGTTGATAATTTGGGGACATATTGAAATATACTTGGTGAACAGTGTAAAACCAATGGGCTGGGCATATACTGTTTGTTAAGTTAACAATTTACCATTATTTGATAGGTATGTAATAGATTTTTTTCCCCAGGTGAGGAAGCCAAAAAAAGGGAAGCCTTTAGGTTGTCTTCTCCCAGAGGGCTTGTACATTTAAGACTGAGGCAGTGAAATTGAGATAATTACGAAAAATTGTTTAAGCTCCTAAATTAATAATGTCTTCAGAATGCATGGAAATGATTAACACAGTTTTCTTTGATTACCTTTTTTCCAGGTGATTCATGGCAGGGGACGTGGAAGGATTCTGTTCCTCCATCCATGACACCAGTGTCTCTGCTGGGTTCAGAGCACTGTATGAGGAGGGATTGCTTCTTGATGTCACTCTGGTTATTGAAGATCATCAGTTCCAGGCCCATAAAGCACTCTTGGCCACCCAGAGTGATTACTTCAGAATTATGTTTACTGCAGACATGAGGGAGCGAGATCAGGACAAAATTCATTTAAAAGGTCTAACTGCTACTGGTTTCAGCCACGTCCTTCAATTTATGTACTATGGAACTATAGAACTGAGTATGAATACTGTTCATGAGATCCTTCAGGCTGCCATGTATGTTCAACTTATAGAAGTGGTGAAGTTCTGCTGCTCTTTTCTATTAGCGAAAATCTGCTTAGAAAATTGTGCAGAAATTATGAGACTCTTAGATGATTTTGGTGTTAACATCGAGGGAGTCAGGGAGAAGTTGGACGCCTTTCTGCTAGACAACTTTGTACCACTCATGTCCAGGCCTGACTTCCTGTCTTATCTGAGCTTTGAGAAGCTCATGTCTTACTTGGATAATGATCATCTGAGCAGGTTCCCAGAGATAGAGCTGTACGAGGCTGTGCAGTCTTGGCTGCGGCATGATAGAAGACGCTGGAGACATACCGATACCATCATTCAGAACATCAGGTTTTGTTTGATGACTCCATCCAGTGTTTTTGAGAAGGTCAGTGCATTTGAAAGCAGTAGATAGGACTTATTTAGTTAAAGCAGTATGTTTTTAAGGTAAGATTTCTAGGCTTGGTCAGGAGTTAAAAAGAGAATAGTTTATGTACAAGCAGTCTGATTTGTAATAGTTTATGTACAAGCAGTCTGATTTGTTGTAGCTTTTGCATTTAGGTTTAAGAAACACATTTTGTGGGTGAAAGATGAACCAGGTAGGTAGTAGAGTAGTTTTATTTTAAAAGTACTTTTAAAGTTGGAACATAAGTATTTAACTCAAAATATTCCAAGTTTGCTTTAACTTTTCTTTCTTTTCACAGAGTAATTAAATCTGAACTGGGTCAGGCTAGCTCTATTTTTAAAAATTAATTTAAGTAATACATGCTGAAATTAGAATTGAGAGGAGTTTCGTTAGTTTTGAATGATGTGCGTTAATGCAGTTCCGTATTCCTCTAAACTGTAGTGAGTAAACATAAAATTACTCTTGAAAGCCAGTAGGCTCTAGTGGTGATTCTCCCCTACCCTGACCTAGTTGATTTTTTCCCCTACTCGTAAGTAGTTCTATTTTTCTCCTCTTTCACTATGAATACTAACTGAATTTAACCATGAAAACGTTTATGTCTAAAACCATTGTTTTGGCATTTCTAACCTAATAGACTATAAATCCTCTGTCTACATCAATGAAACATCCCTGTGCACATTTTACCGTGTAATAGTTCTGCTATCTGAAAAATATCCTTTCTCCAAAACAGCCTTGGCCTTTTTGTATGCAAGCATATTTCATTTTTATATCAGAGTCTCACTTGTGATCCTTTCGTGCTGAAAGGAGAGAAAGCAGTTTCAGTAATTGCTTAACTTAATTGGTTTCTAATCACATGGTTACCTCTGGGGCTCTGTTTACCTCTTGCATCATTTCTTCTTTCTAGAAAGCACACTTAAATCTTTGGTTCGACACCCTTCATGTTAAATAGTTCTTCAGCTTTAGTTACCACACCTGGTGATAAAAAATATAATATTTGCAAAGGGGGAGTTGTTTACACCATTTGAAAAATAACACTCAGCAGTGTGGCATGTTTCCACCCCCCCCCCCAAATGCTATGGAATATCATTAACTTATACTTTTAATAGAAAACCCAATTTTACAGGATTTTATCTTTATTCTCAGAATGTACTTGATCTGGCAGAAATTATTGAAATTAAAAAATACATTTCTTAATTACTTTTTGTTGGGTGATAATCGGCTCCGCATCAACTATGTAAATCATTTGTCTGATTTGATTTTTTTCCCTTACTATATGTTTTTATTGCTCTCTTTCCCTGGGGAATCCTGTTTTGTCTTTATACATTAAATGCAAATGCTTTCCTACTACTAAAACAAACAAAAACCCTCCAACTTCAATCTAGATGGAAGTACTGGTGAAATAGGAAATAAAACTTCTCCTTTTGTGGGACAATATGATGGATAATTGTTAGCAGTTGAGCGCAGAGCCTTTTTATATTCTAATTACCAATTCAATGTGGTAGTGACAGTGTCTGAAATGAAAGTTAATACCATTGGATAGTTTTATAAATTATATGAAGCATCACTTGTACCTTCTGATGGATTTTGTTTGCTTATAATAGCAGAGGAGGTGGTTATTAACCATTAGCCAGGTATTGGGTATCTCCTCAGAATAAAAATGTTAAGGCTTCCTTCTTGAGTTAATTTCTTAGAAAAACTTAATAAGGCCCTGGCCACAGAGAAACCATTGTTTTTGATAATATAATGGAAATCTTTTAGTTTTATTTTAGTAATACTGGTAAGATAAATGGTAGTCCGTGATTCTGGTCTTAGCAATGTATGAGAATTAATGCTTATCAAAGGGATCTGTGGCTTCCTATTTTATTTTAATTCCAGTAGAATTAAACATATATTGTTATATTAGTTTTAGGAGGAATGTATGGCATTCTCAATTTTGAGAAACACTATGTTAGGCAGATTTTTGAGAACTGCTCTTCATAGACCAAACTAAAATGGAAAATTGGGTTGAACTATTTTGTACCATACGATTTTGATCTCCCTTGAAAATAGGGCCCATCTATTTTTCCTTTACCTTTGGTATGCTGCAGGTCTCACACAGAGCCATTTTAATACCTATTATATATGCATGGTGCCAGAAAGGGCACAGAAATAAAGATATGTTACATCTGGGCTGATCTCTTTAGTAAGAATTTACACAGGGAAAACTACAGGCAGTTTTGATTTGTGTTTTTTTTCCTATTTGCTGAAATTTAGAAAAATGGAATATTGATAGGCACTTATTTTTAGCTTTAAATTGTTAAAAATACTTATTAGATTTTCTAAACATAAAAAAATGTCTGAAAGAATAGTGGAATGATCACCCATAAACATATACTATAGGTTACTAGAGTTATCATCTTACCACATTGGCTTTAGCAATGTAAAACCATTTGAAAGAATGTCGTGGATATTATGGTACTTCATCCCTAACTACTTGAGTTAGCAGCTCATTTTCCAAGGGTGAGGAAATTTGACATAACCATAATACCATTGTTGAAATTAACAGTCATTACTTAATGTCATGTGATATCCACTTCATTTTCTAATTTTTCTCACTTGTCCCCCAAGTGTCTTTTTTTTTTTAGCTTTTTTTTAAGGATTTAATCAAGGTTCATACCACATATTGAGTTATTATGTCTTTGACTCTAGAACTTTCTCTCCTTTTTCTTGCTTATGATGAGGATGTTCAAGCATACAAAAAGTTGGAAGAGTAGTATAGTGGATAACTGTGTAGCTGTCACCTAGATTCAAGAACTGTTAACATTTTACCATATTTGCTTTATCTAGGTTTTTGCTGAATCTTCAAAAATAAGTTGCAAACATCATAATACTTCCATCCCTAAAAACTTAACATGCCTCTCCTATACAAATAAGGACTCTTTCCTACCCATGTTCAATGCCATTCCATCTAGGTGTAAATTAACAATATCATCTAATAGCTAGTCCATATTTGAATTCTCCCATTTCTCAGAATGCCCTAGAATCCAGTCATTATTTATGCATTACTTTTGGTTATGACTTCTGTCTAATCTTAATCTAAAACAGTTCCCTGCTCTTTTTTTGTGTGTGTGAGAAAGATCAGAACACTGGTTGTCTTAGTGTGTCCCAGATTTATCAGATTATTTCCTTGTGTTGGTGGTAACTTAGTTCCTCTTTTCCTTACGTGTCCTGTTAACAACACCTACTTTTCAGCATTGTGTTTCTTCAGGAACAGTTATAGGAAAATGTTGTAATGCCAAAGACATCTTGGCACTTACCAACTCTGATCAAACTTAGAATTTACCATTTTTTTCATTAGGCTATGTAGCCCAATCCTATGACTAAGATAATCAAGTATTTTATTCACAGTATTGTTAGATTTCTTTTAGATTCTTAAAATTTACCTCCTTACGAAAAAACTGAGAGTCTTTCCATTCAATTTAATGGGATTAAAACTAGCTGAAGTCAAGAATAAGATTACTCATTCTAATAAAAAAAATTAGTGTATATCTATGATTCTAGAGCTGCGCTGTTCAATATGGTTACTGCTTGTGGCTATTGAATACTTGAAATGTGGCAAGTCTGAATTAAGATTTAAAAAATTAGGATGACAAAAGTAAATATCCTCGTTACTCATTTTTATATTGATTATAGTTTGAAATGATATTTTGGGTATACTGGGTTAAATAAAATACATTATTAAAATCAACTTCACCATTTTTACTACTTTAAATGTGGCTACCAGAAAGTGTAAAATTAATCATTGGCTCACATTTGTGGCTCTTCATATTTCTGTTGCACAGCGCTGCTCTAGAAGTTCAAGGAGTGAGTTGTTCATTAGAAACTCTGAATATGTGTGCAGTAAACAGCCTTTCTCACATATTAAACCCTTCTCCTGGTTTCTCAGCCATTTGAGATGTTCTCTGCAGTTTAGCGTTAAATGAACTTACCTACCTACCTAACTGTTCCATAGAATGACTGATGAAGTTAACTTGAGTATAGCATCTCTGTCAGAATCCTTAACCCTGGCATCAGGAAAATAAAAAGCAAGTGAACAAAGCTTGGTGAAATAAGCCTGTGGAGACTTTAATTTTTCCTTTGGTAGTTATCAACAGATCTGAGCAGAGGCTTCATAGGGAATGGGGCATTCTGCTTCTCCCCCAAGGAATAGCCCTCCTTCATCGCAGGGACCTGAACCATGCCTTCTAGCTATGCTGAAATGCTTGGGTTTATTCTTCTGCAATATCTTTCCCCATTGTCTTCTACTTTTCTCCCCAGCTGAAAACAGACGATCTTAACTTTTGTACTGAGTACTCTATGTGACCATCACCAAGAGATCAAGACTTCCAGATTTCCTTACCAGAGTTCGTTAGAAGCAGTGAATCTACTTAAGTGAACACCTTATATATGTCACGTTGTGCATTGAGTGCTCTACACATAGGTAGATTCTGTAGGTTATCTCCATTTTATAGATATGAAAATGGGCTCAGAAAGGTTAGGAATCTTCTCCCAAAATAGGTGGCACTGCTCCGAATGGAACGCAGGTCTGCTTGCTTCCCAGTTCAAGGGCTTCCTATCACAGCCACTAGAGCAGGGAGAGACAGGACCCTGAGGGGCAGAAGCTAACACTTACCCTGTGGCCCAGCTTGGGTCATTTTGAAGTTGTTGAATATAGAGTCAGGAAAGTCCCAGTGTGTTTGTGTGAACAAAATAGCCTGAGAAATTTAATGGTACTGAAAAAGGTACAAGGTGTAGGAAAACTTTCATATGTGCAAGCACGATTCTGGGATTTCAATGTGTAATCAAAGAAAGCTGAAAAGAAATTTAAGTATCTCCTTTTAATACTAGCTGTTGAAGAGTTCTCATGATTCCTTTTATCTATAGTGGATTCCCAGTTTTAAATCTAGACTTCATTTTCAGTTTTTACTTCCACACATGTCTTTGGCATGTTTTTTTTTCCTAGCTCTGAGGGTCTTTTTGCATCTGTTAACAGAGATAATGCCTGACATTTGTCACTTTAATTTCAGTGATGTGAAGATTTAAATAGTTTAAGCCTTGCTTTCTGTGGTCTTTTGGTTTTTAAAAAACAATTACTGCTTTATTAAAAACATTTTATGAAGTAAATTTGGCAAAATACGTATTATACTTTTTTGTAGCAAAATTGTTAAATTATTCATTAAAATACCCATATGTTGATTCTCTAGTACAGTGACACTTTAATATTTTTGAACCCAGGGAATCTTTAATATCATAAATATGTATAAGGTAAGAGCATGCCAATGATTCCCTTAGAAATTATATTAATCATAATATCTTCCAATTTTTCAAAAGGGAAGAAACTCTCAGTCCTGTAAAGATTTAAAAAACACATTTGTTCAGCTTATAATTAGGCTTTTACGGTTGATTTTTCATTGGCTGTTTAGTAAAGGAGCAGAATATAAAGATGTATTCTGCTTTATTCCTAATGTTTTATAAACTACCTCCTGATATTCAGACTCCCTAATGTGCTTTTTTCTTCATGTAATAAATGTAATTCATCATATTCCCCGAAACTTGGATTTATGTAACTTTTAAAGAACAAAGCTAATGTTTTAGTTAGAAAAAAAGTTCTCTTTTACTGAGAATATATTTGGATTTAACAAACCATATCTGCGTTTTATGAAAACTTTTTGTATTTACAACTTTGAGATAATATTGATAGTCTGCTGGAAAAAAAAGACAGCTTTCTTATTAGTAAAAATTGATCCTAGGATCAGAATTTAAAAAGCTTCAGAAGAACTTACTAATACTTTTTTTTTAAAAGGTTTTTTATTTTACTTAAGGTACAGAATTTGTGGCTTTAAAAGCTACACGTTAAAATGGGGATAATGTGTCATGCTCACCTTGAAATGGAAAGAATTCCAGGATTACGAATTAAGTGTCCAAGTATACCTTGGATACTTAACAACATTAGTAGCTCTCAGAACTGGTCTTCACAAAACACTGATAAACTTCCAAATATTTTCTCTGTTAGCATAGTTGATTTAGATAGCATTAACAGTGGACTTGAGGGCATTGATTATCCTTAATGTCATGCTCGGATGATTTGATATTCAGGTTAATTGAGGTACAGACCACTTGTAATGAGCAATATCATATGGGTAAGGACACATTTATGTAAAGTGTAGGTGCCATATACCCTCCAGAATTCCTTTACTGTGACATGTTTTGACTAATCTAGCAGTTGAGTGAGCCAAAATTTCTGTCCAGCAACCAGACCATTACCTGTAGTGTACCACAGTTTAGTGGAAAACTCAAAAAATTTATTTCTAATGACTTCAACTACAGCCAGACAAATCTAGAGGAAAAAAGATTTGCTTCTAGCCCTCACAGAAGTACATGAGAAACATAAGCAGTGCTGTGTTTGATGATACAAAATTTTTACAAAATCAGTAACCTAGATTTCAAATGTGAAATTTAGAGTTCCTAATAAGTTTGAGTTTTTGAAAAAGTTTAAAATTCCCTTCATATATTAAATAGTACTTAACCAGCTGTAAACTTGAAATTGCTTAAATGAACAATCAGCTCACTTGCCCCTTGGAGTGAAAGCACAGAGATGAGAAGTTTTTCGGGTAGAAACTAGGTCAATAGGTTAAGCGGACTTTTGCATTTCACTTAGTGTCTTTTTCTGCATCCATCTGCTTTTTGCCAACCCCTCCTCCCCAGCCCTGTGGACTTGTATGATTGTAATTAACACATGCACAGTTCTTTAAAAAGCACTCAAAGTGTCTTTCTCTTCAAGTCTTCTATCTTCTACATACAGAAGCAGAGTGCTCTTGTTTTCTGCTTTTGAACTTGGGTTCATTGCAGGTTCCTGGAGGGTGCAGTAATTCAGGGTGCTGACTGGTGTTAGATCCCCTGGGAGAGTGTGGTACGAGGTGTATAAAACAGGCAGGAACCTACTGAAAATGAGAGTTTACAAATTCAGTCTTGCTGATTTTTCTCTTAAATAAAATAAATGAGAAATGAAAAGCCTAGAATTGGAAATTAACCATGAAGTGTAAAAGTGAAGGAAGAGATGGAGTGCAAATAGTTATATTGACTTGTAAAAGGAGAAAATTTTTTTAATGAACGAGGGAGAAACCAAATGATAAGCAGACATCAAACAAGATCAGAGAAGTCAGAAAATGGAGACAAGGTTAGGAGCAGGAAAGGAACAAGGGCAAATACTGAGATTTTAGGCTTTAATGTTTTAATTCTCAAACTCAGTATTTACTTAGAAAATGTTTCATGTGTCATAGGTAAGCCTTGATCATTCAGAAGTTTTAGGATTAAAACTTTTTGGCTTTATTTCTGTTTTAAAATATTTACATAATTGAGAGTATTTCCATAAATAGGAAAAATTCTAGAATGTAGTTGTGCTAAATATTACTATAATCAGATAATATGGTCTTAAGCGGCTTTTTAGAAATCACATCATTTTCTACCTTTTAGGTTTGTGCACGCACACTTGCTTAATTTCTAGTGGTGTTCTCTGACCATTGCACTGAAATTGGAAGGAAATTAGACTTTCTGAGCATACTTATTTTTGAACTACATATTTTTCACTCTAGAGAAGTTGAAGGGATAGAGCTAACCAAATTGTGCTGAAACTCAGATAGAGTATTATCTTAATGAGGGTCTACCTCATCCCCATTTATACTGGTTACTTCTGAAGTTCTTTTCGGTAATTTAGACTGTTGCCTGCTTGAAGGAGAGAGGATAGGTAAATCCTTATTAAAATTTGTCTTTACTGTTTGGTATTTGACTGCAATTACAGTATTAGAGGATTTGTGCTTGGCAGGAACTGATTTTTTTTATAGCCTTATCCTTGGTCATTAACTTGGTTTTTCAGGACAAAGGGATTAATTAAAGGTATTTTGCACCTAGCTTTTTTGTGCTGATTGTAACATAAATGAGTAGAAGCTTCAGTTCTGAGCATGATTTTATAAATAGACTTCTCATACCAGGATGGATGCTTTTGTAATACAGTACATAAAGACTGCTCCACATTTTGCTGAATATCAAAATAATACTAAATGTAGCTTTGGTTCCCAAGGGTATAATTTGTTTTAGTAACTGCTTTGTTTCTGGATATTTCTTTTGAGCAGATTGGATCATGGAGAGGGAATGATAAAACTGATAGCCAGCACTCCATCTTCCTTCCACTAGACACCTTATATTCATCATTCTGAAATTTAGGTTAGCATTTTTTGGTTGTAGAAAGGGCCAGAGGTGTCTTCATGCAGCTGATTCCTTTTATAAGGAGAAAATATGAAACCAGAGGCTTGTCCATAGTCACACAGTGTCTTGGGGACAATGTCAAACCTAAGACCTGGGTTCTTTAGTTAAGGAATTACTCCAGTTACCAGTGGCCACCTCCCACCCTCACTGATGAATAAACTAATAAAAGACGAGGGTTGTTTTTGGTTTTTAGTTTATAGTGGGCATTTAAAATACATTTCCAAAGGTGAAATAGATAATATCTGAAATTGGCTGACTAAAGACCTAAAAGAAGTTTAGATGGTAGCCAGTTATTTTCTTTTTAATTTTATTTTTCAGTAATTTCTGCACTCAGCATGAGGCTCAAACTTACAACCCCGAGATCAAGAGTCACATGCTCTACTGGCTGAACCAGCCAGGCACCCTAGACTGCAGCCAGTTTTAGTAGCTTTTTTAAGTTGCAGTTTTTTAATCAAATAAGGGTAATAAGCTCTGTGAAAATGCCTGTTTTAGTTACATTGCTGTTTATGTTTTAATTGTCAAAATTAAGAGTGGTATATACAAATTACCTTTAAAAGTTAAAATTTTAATGGATTATGTAACATTTTGACAGCAGAGGGAAAAACATGGAATTTTTGCCCAGTGGTAATGGCTAGCTATTATTTCTTCAACTTACTATATATGTACAGGAACCACATTCAAAATTAATAATTTCTCACATTTTCTCCTTTATATGCACACACACAATTACATTAAATTAAAAGAAAATCATAGGAAGAAATGGCCAATTTAAGATTTTCAGATCACTGTTTTTAAGAGGTAACTTTTTTGTAATATGATTTTTAAGTATTGAAGTAAGAAAAGTGATAATATATTCTAAGTGTTAAAACAAGACAGCTTTTTTAATCCTATGAAAGGATAAGGAAAGTAGTTCTTTAGAACATGAAAGAAATGTCATTTTTCTCCATATCTTGCCTTTGGAAACACCTGATCTATAGATAATCTGTTATGTGAGGAGTGAATGTTGGGAGAAATGCTCTCTCTACAAAAAGATGAGCCACATGTTTCTTTTTTGATAGCTCCCTTTGTTAATGCATTTAAATGACTCCATTCACATAGGTTTTAGCCCTATGCTTTTTGTTTTAAAGCAGAGTATATCTGTAATTACTTTGTCCAGGATTATCAAAGAGGCATTAATTCCCCATTTCTATCATGAAAGAAGAAACTAATTATGCTTATTGATACTGTGTGGTTTTAGAGAATTGTAGCTCTGGGAAAAGGACAAGGTAGATCTAGAACTTCTAGCTGTGGCAGGGATTAGGAGCTAAATTTCTTTGGTTAGAAGACTTTTTACTGTATAATCGATTATCTCAAAGGCACAACTTCCATTATTGAGGGCCTACAGGTAGAATATACTGGATAAAGATAGGTAGCTGTTATGTGGATTTTAAGAGTTGAAGTAACTTTTTAAACTTTGAAACTTGAGTTTCTAAGGAACACAGTTGAATGAATGGAGAGGAGAACAAAGGAACCTGAAGATTGGATAGAAAATGAGAGACAGGAAAATCACTGTAAGAAGCAGTTAAGCTGACTCAGTTTGATGGGATCTGTAAGAGCCTGGGTTTGGAAGGTGGAAGGCTGTCACAGTCCATTATGCCTCGTCCTCACGTGATGCCAGAACCCCTCTCCTGTGCCCCTGATCCACAGTCACACTTGGATTACCTCCACTGGCAAGATTGCTCACTGGCTCCAGAGATAGACAGTCCTGACTTGGGGAAAATATGTATCCATACCCTTCTTACTATAGTCCTTGTAAAAAAGCCAAATACAGACCTATATAGAACCTGAAAGGGGGCAAGTCCCCCAAAAGCTCACTGGTAACTGTTGTACGGGTAGACATATGTTTTCCTCTGAATATACTGCCAACTGTATAAAACAGTCCATTTTTACTTTTTGAGAATATTATATATACTCTTAGGCAGTTTTTATCATTTGACATTTTGAACATCTGTGTTAGTGCATGTGGATTAGCCTCATTCTTTTTAATGACTGCATATGGTAAAGATTGTAGACCAGCCCAAGATCTTCCTTCTTACTTCCACTTGTCCTAAAAACAGTTGCTATCTTTCTCCAGAGTCTCTTGAATTTGAACATTCCTCATCAGTTTTACCATTTTTCCTATGGTTTGGATCCCTCTACTGTCTTTGGGATGTGGTCCACTTAGTGATATCTAATTTGTAGCAATGGAACTCAGCCCTCTTAGCTGTGGTTTCATCAAATGGAGAGGGTGGGATTGTCTAGTTTAATTCAGTCCACGATGTTACTCTGCCATATTACATTGTTAGTTCGTGTTGAGGATAGTCAGTTGTAGCTTTACATTTGGAGTTCACAGATCCCTGGAGCATTTGATAAAAGCTGTGGACTTCTCATCGTCTCACCTTACCCCCCCCACCCCCACCCCCGAATGCATTAAAACAATTATTGCTGCAGTTTCAGGTGGTTCGTGGGTCCCTGGTGTTTCTCTTTATGATTAGATTTGTTAATTACTTTGCCAAAGTCATAGGTTCTCTCATTCTCTACCAGTTCTGTTACATCCTCAAACATTACACTGGAAATGGTCAAGTCTTGCCATTGCTGGGTGAGTCATGCTGCCTCCCAGCGTGTAGTGCTCTTATCGCAACTGGCATGTTTTTTGTTTTTGTTTTTGTTTTTGTTTTTAACAATCCAGGATCAGCCTCAGGCTAACCAGTCTGTAGTTTGGAAGTCTGATTTATAGTACTTTCCCATTCTTCATGATTCCACACAGATTACAGAAAACAATTAAGCAGCTTTATCTGTGAAGCCTCTCAGGATTCCAGGATGTGATTTTGAGATCAAATGACTTTAACTTGGTGAGAATATCTATCTAGTTTTTCTTTTCTTTTTTCCTCAGCCATCTTGGATTTAAGTTTCTTCTTGTCATTGTGTTTGATCTTCAGATTAGAAAGAATAAAACATTCTTAGCCAAGAATGGAAATAAAATAGAAGGCTATTGGTCTTTGTTAATATTACATTAACCACTCCATCCAGGAGGGGCTTCACTTTTGCCTCTACTCCTTTTCACTTTAACCTCTAAGACACCATTTGTTCATTATCTGGCACTTTGTTAAGTCACAGTTCATCCTGAGGCTTTAGCCTTGTTCACAGTATTTTTAAAGCTCCGTTTCACCCTTTGTAATACTTATTTTATGTGCCTGTTTTTTTTTTTTTTTACCATCTGTCGTAAGTGGTTTTTTAACATCTGAATTCCAGAAAGCTCTCTGTGCAGCACATCAGATTTTTTAGATACTTTCCCCTTTTCTTCCCCTCATCAGTGTGTTTTGCAATTATGCAGTCAGCATTATGCTTTTGAGAGCCTCCAAGCCTTCTTGAGCTTCTTTACACAGTTTCCGATCTTGGAATTGATCCTAATTTTCCTTTAAAAAACTTGAAATCTGCCTATCCAATATGTGCAGCATTCCCCTTCCTTTCTCGATCTCCAAATGACATGGCTGCTTTCTATAAAGCTTCCTCCTCCTTGCATCTTACCAATCATGTTTTATTGGGCAGGATTAGGTCCAGAGTAAGTTTTCTTTCATTTTTCCTCTCATTTCTGAAAGGCTGAATTTTTACACAGACCAAAAACACATCATCAAATGCATTGACTTAAGCTGACTGACATTCCACAGATGTCCACTGGTCAGTAATAGTAGCTCATAATAGCTGTTATTTGTTGTATACTGCCATGTGACAGGCACCATATTGTCCTTTTCACATAGATTATCTTGCTTGTCTCCTACCTTAGGGTTATGAGGCATAGGTGCTATTATTGTTTTCCCAGTAATACAGATGAGGAAATGGGTATAAGGATGTTGAGTTACTTGCCCAAGATCCCACAACTTGTGAGTGCCAAAGTCAGATATTTTCTAAATTGGATTCTTAATTGCCACACTGGGCTGCTTGATGTGGTGCTTAATTACAGTGCTGGACAGGATTCTATTACTTCAAAACCCGTGTAGCTCAGGCCACTGGCTGTGCACAGTAGGCACTTAAATATTTAATTTGAGGTTTATGTTTCTTGTTGATTTCCAGGGTATTGCTGTTTAGCTCTTGCAGATAAAAAGATGAGGAAAATGGGTGAGGCACACTATTAGGCAATTCATAGAAGAAATGAATGGAAAAATGAAAAGATGCTCATTTTTACTAAGCAAATACATTTTTTAAAAATTTTTATTTATTTATGATAGTCACACACACACACACAGAGAGAGAGGCAGAGACATAGGGAGAGGGAGAAGCAGGCTCCATGCACCGGGAGCCCGACGTCGGATTCGATCCCGGGTCTCCAGGATAGCGCCCTGGGCCAAAGGCAGGCGCCAAACCACTGCGCCACCCAGGGATCCCAGCAAATACATTTTTGATGACTTTGAGAGACCCGCTTTTGAAATGGCAAGACTTTTTGTTTATAAACATGATACACAAAAAAGAATGCAAAGATGTTTGTGGAGTTTCAGAGATAATCAGTATTAATGCAGGCATTCATACACAAAATCTTTTTAAATTGGGATACCAGTGTATTTGTTGGTTTGTTTTTTAAGATTTTATTTATTTATTCATGAGAGACACAGAGAGAGAGGCAGAGACACAGGCAGAGGGAGAAGCAGGCTCCATGCAGGGAGCCCGACGTGGGACTCGATCCTGGGTCTCCAGGATCGCACCCTGGGCCATAGGTGGTGCTAAACTGCTGAGCCACCAGGGCTACCCTGTTTTTGTTGGTTTTTAAAAACTGAATATATTGTGCACATCATTCTGTGTCAGTACATACTCAGTGCTGATGGCTGTACAGGTTTCCATTGTTTATCATAAGAGATCAAAGCTCACTTCATTTCCTTTGTTCATGTGAAGTAAGAGTAGTAGAGGGTGAGACTTCAGATCTTAGATTTTTAAATTTATTATTAGTCTCTTTATTGAAATTACTTCTTGACCATTATTCATTATTTGATCTCTTCCACACTTGCTGTTTTGCTAGGAAGATTGGGGTTGGATGCCCAGTCATTGTGATCCACATGATTGAGTCTTTATTTCAAGAGTCCTTATACTATCTTTTCTTTGAGAAGGGTCATTAGACTAATTCATTGAACATGTTGAGTGCTTTAATAAATGAGTTTGTCATCTAGAAAGTTTCCTAAAGAGTAGTGGAAGCTGTGCTGTCCCCTTCTAGAAATTGATTGAGCTTTGGAGCAAGACTGTCCTGTTCAAGATTTGGATCCCAGTTTTGCCAGTGTGAGACACGTGAACAGTTGGGGCCGGTCACTTAAGGTTCTCTGCCTCGGTGGTTTCATCAGGAAAACAGGGATGATTATTACTCTCTGGTGGGAGAAATAACTTAACTTGAGATATGACACGTAAAGCTCCAGTGCAGTATTGTTACCTGTTTTTTTTTTCTCTTGTATATAGTCAGACAAGGAATTGTCAAACTTTTTTGTGCACTTTACCCTTGTGGTAGCCCTGTGAAACCCACGAAAGGACTCCTTCTCAGAATAATGATTTTTAAATCAAGTTAAATGCTTGGGATTACAAAGGAAGCCAGTTATATTGAAGTACACTTAGCAAAATACTTAAAACATATTTGTGGTACTTTCTGTTTCAGACTTTATTTTTGGACCAAGGTGGGAAGTAAATGAGAAAGATAGGAAGGAGGGAGGAAAAAGAGGAGAGGAAAGAAAGAGGGAGCTCCTGAATATATATGCCTGGTGTCGGCTCCCTCCCAAGCAGTCACCCCAGATTTCCCACAGGCTCTGAGACATTTCCACCTCAGCATCCTCCCAGCAGTTCAGATTGATCCCCAGTGAAGTGGCATGCCTCTCCAGTGTCCCTTAACCATACCACTCTCCAGAGCACCTCAAGTCTAAATCCTCAGATCAATTCGAGTCCTCACTTTTGCACCCTCTTGCTGCTTCACATCAGTCATGTGCCTCTGCCCATCTTCTCTCTCAATGTCAGATTTTCTCGCCGAAATAGAAGACTCTCATCTCATCCTTGACATTATGATCCCGGCTTTTTCTTCGTGCTTGTCCAGCCCCCTGCCTCTTCTCCAAGGGAGTCCGTGAGCATTTGGGGCCAGTGTGGTATGTGCCACATCTTTAGTCCTGCGGCACTCACAGATGTGCTATACACTCTTTTTCCCGATTGGTAACGGCCTCATTTACTTGTTGGCCAATCTGTATCTGTTTTCATTTCCCCAAACATATTCAAAGTTCTTTGAGGAAACAGACCCAGTCTCATACATAAGATTTTTATTTCCCTATATAACTTAGCACAATACTTAAAAGTGCTTCATAAGATCTTGGTTTAAAAAAAAAGTCAGGGATCCCTGGGTGGCGCAGTGGGTTTGGCGCCTGCCTTTGGCCCAGGGCGTGATCCTGGAGACCCAGGATCAAATCCCACATCGGGCTCCCGGTGCATGGAGCCTGCTTCTCCCTCTGCCTGTGTCTCTGCCTCTCTCTCTCTCTCTCTCTGTGTGACTATCATGAATAAATAAATTTAAAAAAAATAAAATAAAAAAAAAGTCATCACAATGAGGTAGTTCCAGCTCCAAAAACAAAAAGGAAAAAATTGGACCTTGCCAACCCGGCTTATGGTTTTAGGAGTTGATGCGATCAGACCAAATCTTTCTGTCAAAACCTACAGAGAATTTTGTATACGTTTAAGTTTTTACTAACTCACTAACTTGATTGCCCAAGTTATTCAGTCATGGTTGGTCTTAACATTGTTCCTCTTGGTTAAGACAACAATGGCTGTGATTTCCTCTACTGTGAAACCTCTGTCCTCACAGACACCACTTGTATCCCAGGGCCTGGCCTAGAATAGATGATTAGTACATTTTGTTAGAAGAATTTAGCTTGTGCCTTGAAAATAGCTTGTTTACTTTAAAAGGCTTGGGGATGTGCATAGATTATTATAAAAACAAATAGGATAAAAGCTTTGTTTAAAAAGAAAGTCTGTGATAGTAACAGGAAAAGCAGTTTTAGGATAGTCTGGAATCACACACTAATCATCTTAGTTGGCTTTGATATTTTGTTTGCCATTGATGTTCTTTCTTTTGGTTAAATTCTCTTACTTGTATTCTTAGGTTAAGACATCCGAATTTTATAGATACTCCCGACAGCTGCGCTATGAAGTTGACCAAGCATTGAATTACTTTCAGAATGTTCACCAGCAGCCTCTGTTGGACATGAAGTCAAGCCGCATCCGCTCTGCCAAACCCCAGACTACAGTATTCCGAGGAATGATTGGACATAGCATGGTTAACAGTAAAATCCTCCTGTTAAAGAAACCAAGAGTCTGGTGGGAACTGGAGGGCCCACAGGTTCCACTGCGCCCGGACTGCCTTGCTATCGTCAACAACTTTGTGTTCCTGTTGGGTGGTGAAGAACTGGGCCCAGATGGTGAATTCCATGCTTCTTCCAAAGTGTTCAGGTATGACCCAAGGCAGAACTCTTGGCTCCGGATGGCAGACATGTCAGTGCCACGTTCAGAGTTCGCAGTTGGTGTTATTGGCAAGTTTATTTATGCCGTGGCAGGCAGAACCAGAGATGAGACCTTCTATTCAACTGAGAGATACGACATCACCAATGATAAATGGGAATTCGTGGATCCTTATCCCGTTAACAAATATGGACATGAAGGGACAGTGCTCAATAACAAGTTGTTCATCACCGGTGGGATCACCTCATCTTCCACCTCCAAACAAGTGTGCGTGTTTGACCCCAGTAAAGAAGGGACCATAGAACAGCGGACCAGAAGAACGCAAGTGGTTACCAACTGTTGGGAGAATAAGAGCAAGATGAATTACGCGAGATGCTTTCACAAGATGATCTCTTACAACGGCAAGCTTTATGTCTTCGGTGGTGTCTGTGTGATCTTGAGGGCCTCTTTTGAATCTCAGGGATGCCCTTCCACAGAAGTGTACAACCCGGAGACTGATCAGTGGACCATCTTAGCATCCATGCCAATTGGCAGAAGTGGCCATGGTGTGACTGTGCTGGACAAACAGATAATGGTTCTTGGAGGCCTTTGCTACAACGGTCATTACAGCGATTCCATTCTTACTTTTGACCCGGAAGAGAACAAGTGGAAGGAAGATGAGTACCCACGGATGCCCTGCAAGCTGGATGGTTTACAGGTGTGCAACCTGCATTTCCCGGAGTACATACTGGACGAGGTCAGACGCTGCAACTAGTGACGTCTTTCTCCCTTTCGAAAAAGCCAAACACAAAATTCATTTGTGACAAAGTAGTTAATTAAAAAAAACATAAAGAAAAACCTCACCAGTTTTACTATCGAAGCCATTGGTCTAATAGCGTAAAAAATGTTTCATTCTGTGCTAGCATCATTTTATTTTTCTTTTCAGTGGCCTCAAACTCATGCAATAAGTTCATTCTAAGCGCTAGCTCTTGAAACTACTTCCAGAAGCAGTTGAATAGAGTGATCCACTTATCTGGGAAGTTGATTTTATGCTTTAAAACATTTCTTTCAGATGTCAGCGTAGGAGTCCTGCATCTTCTAAGAGAAGACCTGATAAGTGTCACTGGGTGTAATTTTGGTTCCTATCTCAACCTGAAATCTTTTTGAAACGTTTATTTCAGTGTATTACAGTCTGTTAGACCTTTTGGTTTTATTATTTAAGGTTAAAACTCTTGACCTTTTTGCATGGCTTTTTGCTGAAAATGCAAAAATATAAATTTTCTACAAAAGTAACTTTTTTATATTCAAAACACTATTTCTAAGCTGCCTTCTCTTATCTGCATTGTGTTAGTGAAAGCATATCCATACTTGCAAACATCTTATGAACATATAAGGCACATCTCCTTTTATGCGTGGTTAGGATTCTATATTTTTAAGCTAGTGCACTTGCACACACAGTTTGCCATACTTGTTGAATTTTAGATGTAACGTCTTTTCATGTATTAACATTTTTAGAAAGTTAAAATAACTGGAGTCCTCATTTGGTATCAAAGTAGCCTATCTTCAGTCCATACTGATTCAGTAATATCTGAGCTCCTTGTATTCCTGAAACATGTATGGATTTCTGAAAACTAACATTTTATATTTTATTTTCACAAGTAAACATTAGTGTTCCTTATCAATGTATGTCTTCTTTTTGAAATTGTTTTTCTTTGCAGTCTGTATAACGTTACCCTGTTTTTAGTGAGAATCGGACTGGTATACGCAGCCCTGGCCCTGCAGCGTGCAAGCACTTTTAAAGAGAATTTAGGTAATACCAGACTCCTAAATAAAGGCCCCTTAAAAGTAAGTGCAACTCCCATTCTTTACATTCAGTAAGGCTGCTGCATCTGTTATTGAATGGAAAGTAGCAACTCGTGGAAAATTTGAGCTCATTTTTGACTTTAGAGGTAAGAAACAGAATTATAATCTTACTGGTCATATCTACTTGTTTATTTAGTACAAAATACTTAGTCGCACTGGGGATGTAAGCCCTCAGCCTTTGTTTTATTTACTGAAAGCTACTAGCATGAAGGATGGGAACCTCAAAGTTCAGAATGGTTCAGGAATAACTGTTTAAAAGCATTTATGATAAGTGTTTTAGGATTAGCCGCGCACCTTTCAATTCTTGAAACTCGAAGGAAAAACACATAGTTGACAAAATTAAGCAAGAATAACTGGGGAGTGGATCATTCAAATTGATACCATTTTCTCCTGAGTAGAGTCTATATCTGATACAGACAAGTTAGTTCTACACTGGCAAAACTTGCCAGAACTTAGGATGTTGGTGCAATATTGCAATGCCTTCTTCTATGGCTGTTGTATAAATTTTCTAGTTTTTCTTTTCTTTTCTTTTTTTTTTTTTTTTTGCTGCTGCCACCACTGAACACAAAATGGAAGAGTGAAGTCATGGAAATGGAAATGTGAAGACTTTTGCTTTGTGTTTTTTGTTGTTGTTGTTGTTGTTGTTAATTGAGATAGACAACTATGACAAAAACACCTGATTTTAAAACTCCAGAACTGGGAGGCATTTGAGAAACAGTCAGGTACACAAGTAGTTTTTGAGAAAAAGAAACATTGGCATTGATTTTAGAAATAAAATTAATGATACTCTTTTGTATATGAGACTTAAATTTTTATTAAGTGGTTCTATCATTTACTTTCACTTTCTAGAAATAAAATTCAGTACCTTTTTTCCCATGGTTAATATGGGTAAAAGTCTTTTCCTACCTTTAAAAAATCCTTGTTAGTCATTTTACTTTTGAAAACTAGCAGTTAGGTTAGCCGTTTAATTGTTTTTCTAATGTTATTAGTTGGTTTAGTGTTTTTGTGTGTGTGTGCTGTCTTGCTTTAAAGAAAATAACAATAACGTCTTCATTATTTTCCTCATTGTTGTCTTTTGCTGGAAAAGACCGAGACAGGGTACCCCTATCAGGCTTTTACGCTTTCACACACCAGTGGTGGTTCTCTTTAATTGTTTAGATATGACTTCATAGCCCTAGTTAGGGTAAGATCTGGGCAAACAGTTGAATATTCTTGGTCTTCCTTTCTCAAGACACAAAGACCAAGATCAAAGTTCGTGTTTTGGAAAATTTGTGAAATCTTAACTTGAAACTAACTCTGGGTTCAGCTTCACACGTAAGTCATGTCTGACCTGATGTTAGCTGTTATCAGTTTTGAGCTTTAAGGATAGTTGCTATTGCTTGGGTTCTGAATGTATGAGAAAACTCATCTTGTTTAAATGTAGTGCTAATATAGGTTATTTTAAACCCATGATTAACTTACATTCCCTTTTAAAAATATGGTTTAATTGTTGAAAGAGATTTATTTTTGTTATACTAATCTATGGAAAATTTTTTCATAGAAGTTTTTTTCAAGTTTATTTTTGTGTGCTTCATTTGGAACCATTTTTGTTTATATACGTTGTATGTGCTCAAAATAGTGGTTTTTTTTTTTTAAAAGTCAGGTTGGAAACTATACAGTGTAACTGTTGTGATCTTTGTGTGTTTTCACTTTATATTTTAAACAGCAGACTTTACAAAAATAGCTGATCTTCATTAATTACATCTTAATTAGAAATGTTTGTTCTCTTCCGTGTCTTTGACCTTCTCAGTTTTTTATTTTAATCTGCTTAAAGAAAATCCTTGCACTACAACCATTTCATAAAATTCAAGATTCTCACATTGAAGGTTTTGTATTGGAAGAAATACTACTGGTTTTTAAAAGAAGCAAAGCTTAATTAATAGAATTATTAGCTTTTCTTGAGACAGCATTCTCTGTGTCCTCATTACTCTGATCTGTGTGCGTGTTACTCTAATTTGTGAAATATTGACTGAGCCCTTCACTTATCTTTTCTAAAGCAGCACCTTTGGACACCTCATTCTGGGAAGCCTGCTCGAGTCATAGTAAAGGACACACACATTTGTGTGGAGAGAAGTGGTAAAAATGGAGAGTTTTGTCTTAATTACATGAAACTAAGCTTTAAAATATTTTATAACAAATTATTTGAGCTGCATAATCTAAACATGTCAAACGTTCAGTGGGACTATTTTTATATATGTATATGTGGTTGTAGGTCATAACATTTCAGTTTATAATATAAATTGATATTTCAGTTTATAAGCTATCTCAGAAAAGACTAGCTCTTTTGAGAATACGTAATTTAAAGTTTCAGACTGAAGTAAAACACAACATAGACAATAGTGTAAATTAGATATAACTGAGGGCTCTCTGGCAGTAAAACTGCTAGTGCCATTTTTCTTTTTTGCCTATTACACGTTTTTGATTTTTTTTTTGTACTCAACATTTTTAGGGATATGTTTGTTCAATCAGATTAGAGTTGGTTTGGGAATAAATATCTTCTAAAAAGAGATTTATCTGAAAAATTAAAGTCCTGAAAAATTAGTTTATTGAGAGTTTATAAAGTCAAATATTCAATAGACATAGCCTGGAATAGGTAAGCTTGTGGAAGTCCTAGCCTTTCAGTACATACACCCGTGTAACTTTGGTGTTACACGAGCAACACTGAGAGAATGCCATCAGCTTGGTTTGTTCCCCTTTAATATTCTTAGATTTTCATTTTACATCTTTGGGAACAACTGCATTAAAAACCTTATTAATCAGTATATCAGTAAGGATTAGGTGTTTGCTTTCTGAAGGAGAGTTCCAGTGAGGTGGTCAGAGAGGTTATTTTCTACCTAACTCGCATATGCCCTCTGCCTCTTGGGCATACTTTGTCTATAGAAAAATATTTTGACCTTTAGGTACATTTTGGGCCAGTAGTCAAATAATCCTAGGGCCGATTTAAAAAATCTTAGAATAATTTAAGGTTTGCCTTTTATACCTGTTTTGAAAGCCTTTACATTTTTGTCAGGTAATTTTTCCCAAGCCATGAATATAATCTATTCAAACATGTTTATGCTATCCATTCTGTTTTTAAATTGAAAAAAAATGTTAAAAGTGTTTATGAAGAAAAGTTTAAATAAAATATTTTTAATCTTTAAAATATTTATCTCATTATTTGCTATCTTTATGCAACCCATCACTTTGAAAGTCACTCATGACTTGATTAACAGTATACATTTTGTTTTCCTTCAGTGTGCCAAGGAAGTGCCATAAAACTGATTTCTACCAATGCTTTCAGCCACACATTCAAATGAGCACATTAGAGTGAAATTATTTACACTTACATGCAATGGAAATTGTATAACGAAGCCAAGTAATTAAAGTTCCACTAACAGAGTTTTTGCAGAGTGGAAATGCAGTGTGGTGATCTTGTAGGTTTCCTGTAGTGTTTATGATTGATTGTTCTTAAAGGCATTTCTGAAATTAGCAAAAAAAG
The DNA here is from genome assembly GCF_011100685.1 of Canis lupus familiaris. Lineage (NCBI taxonomy): Eukaryota > Metazoa > Chordata > Mammalia > Carnivora > Canidae > Canis > Canis lupus. The sequence continues at coordinate 19,698,965 of NC_049260.1, read as the reverse complement.
GCAGAAATGAAGCCGGTACATCGCAGGCACTTGGATATACATAGGCTCCTGTGTGCCTTCCTTAAAATGGACTCCTGAGAAACCTCAGCAGGATTCCCTGGGTCCTGGCCTCAAGCCACCTTACCATTACCAGCCTCTTTCCGTTGCTTCCCACACTCCATTCTCCTGTGATCTTTGTTAGTTTCTAGCCTCAAATTACTTGCCTTCTTTCCCCATCCCTGCTTGTGAAATCCCCTTATTTTCCCACCCCAACTCAGATGCTCTCCTCTCTTCCAGAAACCTGTGTTCTCTCGCCCATTGAATTAATTGCCTCTTCTACACTCAGCATATTTATAGCTCTTCATTTCGTTTTGCATGATCACTGGGGTATAATTCTTTCTCCACAACGACATCCTAGTCTCCGTGGATGAAAGGACCTTCTTTTATTCCCCTTTGTACCTTCACTTCTAGCAGGATACTTTTTGTGCACAATAGGTACAAGCTAAATGTTGCAGCACGTGACAGATTCCATCTGAGTTACAGGCAGATGCTGTAGGTGTTCGGAAGAGAGAGTCCCCTGCCAGTTTTGTCTGCTGCTCAGTCTGCACATTCCCTGTTCAACCTCACCACACCTGTGGCTTCAACAACTTCTATCCTGACACCTGTCAAATCTGTATGTCTTAACCCACAGTTCCAGCCATCTCCTGAACATCTCACGTTTTTATTTTTATTTTTTTTATTTTTTATTTTTTATTTTTTTTACATCTCACGTTTTTAATCACAATTTCAAGCTGAATGCGTGCAAACCTGAATACATGATGTCTTTCCCAAACACCTGCCCCTTGTCCTGTGTTCCCCCCATTGTGCGGCCGGACCGTTGCCTGCGATTGTTCAAGTCAGTAGCCTGACAACAGTCTGCCTCTGCGTCTCTCCCCGTCGCCCCAGCATCTTGCTTCATACAGCCCTGTCGGTTTCGACTCTCTGCTGCCCTCTCGCCCATCTGCACTGCCCTTGTTCAGGCCCTGGTTAATGCTTACTGGCCTCTTTGAGCTGGCTTTCTGATCTACCTCTATGATCCTCTTTCTACACTGCTGTGCAAGGGAGCTTTTAAAAGGTAAATCATCCTGAGATCCAAGAGCCTTTCATAATCTCCCTTCACCCTGAGAATAAGATCCAAACTCAGCAGCATGCCACACAAGCCCCTTCGTTTTGCTCCCTTAGTACTACTTGTCCAGTCTTCTACATCCCATGTCCCAGCTACGTAAGCAACTTGGAGCTCCCCGAACATGGTTTCCTCTGGCCTCTCTGCCTTTGCACATGCTCTTCCCCCTTGCCTTTCCTGGCTAAGCTGCCTTTGACCTGCAAGGACCAGCCTGGACATCAGTCTTTGCCAAGTCTTTAATGCCTTGGGCCAGGTTCACTGTGCTGTTGGTCGTAACCCCAGCACCTTCTGAGGCCCGGGTTGTGACTTTTCTCTATCTCACCCTTAACTGTACTCCTTGAGGGCAGATACCGTGTCTCTTATTTTCTAAGAGGCTGACTTAAGCCAGGCATGCAGGAAGGCCTCCTTAAAGAAAAACAGAAGCTTGGAAGGTTACCAATGAAATGCTCCTGGTGAGCAGGGGCACTGTATTAGAGAGCCTGATTGGCTGCTAAAATTAACCTCCCTAAGGGATTTCCTCCATTCATTTCCACTACCAACCATTCCCTGTGTCTAGAAGGTTGAAGCATACAGCTATCATAGTTGTGAACATACTTCTTCCCTTAATATCTCAGCATTTCTGATCCAGGCAGAAAATTTCAAGTAAAACCAAAGGGTGTTTCAAAGACCATTAATCCCTTGAAATGCCCTGTGGGGTTAAAAGTGTTCATTGTTCACAATGTCGAGAAAACAGTACACATATTTTTTCTTTTCCTAGAAAATCTCAGCAGCATATTAAAAGCTCTGAGAAGTCCTGATGTTAACGCCTTTTGATTTTGTTTAGCTTAGTGTAAATCAAATTGTTGACCACAGAACTCTTTTTTTGTGTGGAATGTATATGATCCTTGAGTGCTCTTGAGAAAACCTGGCTAGGGAATAACTGGAAGAAAACAAGTACAGAGGACCACTAATTCAGGTGCTCTGGTCTGTACAATTGGGTTTCCTCCTGCAGATCCAGTTAGTTTCCAGGCTGAAGTCGACATTTTGCTAAAGTGACCTTACCCTGGGGATTTGACAACCCAAGGTAGGTTCCACTTCCTCTCCCAAGGAGTAGGATGAGTTTGTATAATTAATCTGTACAACTTTGATGGTTTTACAGAGGAGGACTTCCAGAGTCGCCAATTAAGGAGGTCAGCAGATCCTTTCCCTAAAAAACAATGATAAAACTGAGCAAACTAGTAAAAAGAAAAAAAGATTCTGGAGATCGATCAAAGGCATACCTCAAATCGGAGAAACATTTATGCAAGATGTGCAGACCCACTGTAAGAGTGGTGGGAGTCTGCTATTTGAGCCAGGGCCTACTCCCATGTCAGCTCCCCCCCCCCCCCATGTGGCACAAAGGTTCACAGGGCCCTCAGGGGGGCCTGCCCTTATCTGGAGCATGGGCAAGCCCCTGTCGTCGTTGCCCACGCCGTTGCCCACGCTGCCGCTAGCCTGAGGTCTCAGCAGTGATTGGTGTTAGCAGATTGGCCGACAGGAGCAGCCAGAAACTTGAACAGACCTTGGTGGTCCAGACGGCCGTGTTCACGGACAAGGCTGTGTGCACCCAAGGGGGGCCTGAGACGGCCCTAGCAAGCTGCTCCAACTTCGAATGCGTTCCCGGGGTCGCCCAGGTTCCGGAGCGGAGTGGAGGCCTTACTGGCTCAAGATGGAAGTGTAAGTTCCGGTTGGTCGCTGGCTGCTTAGCTCTGCTGACCTGGGTGATCTCTGGGAATCCAAGTTAAAAAAAAAAAATTGAGCCGAGTCCTCAGGGGCCACACAGGGGGGTGGGGGGGGGAGGAGGAAGGGAAGGGACTTGGCAGAAATCCAGCAGGCAAATCACAGAGCGCCTGCCTACGAACCAAGGGAGCAGAAGCGCCGCATGGAGGGCGGCCGTGGCCCCGCGGTTGAGCGTCGTCTTTGCCCAGGGGCATGACCCTGGAGACCCGGGATGGAGGCCCGCGTCCGGCTCCCGCATGGAGCCTGCTTCTCCCGCTGCCTGTGTCTCTGCCTTTCTCTCTGTGTCGCTTATGAATAAATAAAATCTTTAAAAAAAATTTTTTTAAACGCCTCACGGAATGCAGAGCTGCTACCATATAGTATCCAAAACGTCAAGTTTCCAACAAAAAATGATGAGACCTGCAAGGAAACAGCATAGTCTGAGCCATGCCAGAAAGATAAGGAGTCAGTAGACATCTAAGGGCTCAGAGTGCTCATGGAAGTCACTATGACTATAGCTTTGTGTCCTGTATTTCACATAAAATTGTATTAGAAATAATTTCAAGATTCATTAAAATTTCTTTGAAAATATATTTCATGATTGTTTAGTGTTCCATAGTATGGCTATACCATATCAGTTACTATTGATGAGAGTCAAGGAAAGGTTCATGGAGCTATTGGCATTTTTACTTGGTCACGGCAATTAAGATTTCTCAAAGTGGTGAATACACAAAAGGGTTTCAAGAAAGGATGTGCAGAGAAAGCACAGGAGGTCACATGAAGCATGAACCCAGATCCAGTCTATCAGTCTTCTATCCAAGTGCATTCTAGTACTGGTAGAAATACTCAACATAAAACAGCACCTAGGATATTTGCTCTGGATGCAAAAAAAAAAAAAAAACAGCTGAAAAGTGAGTTCATTTTAACTCATGAAAACATTTTTTAACTCTGAGAATTAAAAAACAAAACACTGACCATGAAAAACATAGACTGCATAAAAATGACACAATAAAGCTGACAATGACAAGACTTTACACACCTGTAGCCTTAAGTTGGGATCCCTGGAAACTGACTCCTAGAGAAGAATGAGAGTATAAGGAATTTACTCAAGAGGTCGTTCCAGAAAGCATCATTAGTAGGGAGGGGGAAGTTAAGACAGGGATGAGCCAGTAAAGGGTACATCTTCAAGCAGTTTTCCACTGGAGGTAACTGGGTTCGATCCTAGGAAAAACCTGGGAGTCATCCCACCAGAGGACGTGGAAGCTAGGGTATTTACCCTCCAACTCCCATCTGTCATTGGCTTAGGATTGGGGGCAGTTGCAGGTGTTTGCACTCAGGGGCCAACTACCATTTTTCCGTACTGAAGGGTGAGTGCCAGGGGGGTACGGGTGAGTCACCACTACTATCTGCTGTTTGTTAGTGGTTCAAGACAATCGGAAGAACCACATTTTCTTGACAAAATTTAGGCCCATAAAATTTGCAACACAAGAAACTGGCAGACCTAATTACCATGAAAGTATATTCACACAAGTGAGTTTATCTCTTACAAAAGAGGTTAAAATGTAAAAATTTTTATTTGGACGAATTTTAAAACTAATCATGGTGACATTTTTATGAATAAGAATTGTCCAGATGAAAATAATTGCGTTAAAATAAAAGCAAATAAAAATACTAGAAACATTTTATCTGCCTCATATAGAAAATTGATATCAAGGAATTAAAGTGATTTGAGTTTGCTTGGGAAAATATGTTCTTCATAAAATTTCTTCGATGTTGGCATGATTCTGATTAGAATGTTTGTACTAACAAACATGGAGTCACAGTGTCCTCGGGCTCAAAACAAGAAGAGGATCGAAACATCCTGTTCTTGAGTTGCTAGAGGCCAAAAAATGAAGAGGTTTTGTGCCAGGGGAAATTGCATGGGTAAATGCAGAGTGGAAAAGCATATGGAATGCTTTGGGAATGATGAATTCCTTACTGACAGAGCTATGGGAGCAGATGTTAAGCAAAAAAAAAAAAATCATATTCATGAATATTCTGTGGATCTGCAGATTTCTTTGTTGAAGGATAAGAGAAAAATTGGATCTTACAGTCCACCAGTAAAACCCCTCACAACTTTTTATTAAAACGTCCCATGACCTTATAGAAAAATAATAAAAATCCATTAAAATGATGAGAGATTGATGGACAACATAATATAAAATTGTGAACAGCCTTGAAAATAATTTTAAGGCAAATAGACTGAGAAGAGATGCATACTTCACCTTATGGGATACTCGGGCTTCTCCTCATGAAAGAGAGCAACTGGAGAAAGATTTTTTTTTAAAGGTACATTGTTCTTGCTACACCAATTGTGCCCTGATGCAGGAATTTGGGCCTTTACTAGCCAGAAGCCTGGGCACTCTAGCTCTTGATCCCAAGGAGCTATACTATGAGGCAGGAAGTTTTCTTCCTGAGTTTTGCCCCTGGCCTTGAAATCCCTCTGTATCTTCTACCCACCCTGCTCTCGCCCCTCAACCCCCACCCCCTCTAGTCTACCCACTGCCTTTTTCCATTTTTACATTGAAACAGAGCAACCCTGTTAATCAACTAGGCAGGAAGTAAGGGCAGACTGGCCGTGGTATAAAACGTATCCTCCCTCATTACTCACTCACAGTAGGTGACCACAGACATAGGAAGAACTGTCTCACTTGCTGTCATTGGCTTCCAGTCTCACAGATGAAGATGACAAGAGGAAGGTGATAAACCACAATAGCATAAGGAGGTACAATAAGGGAAAGCCTGTTAGAAGCTGGAGTGTGGACAGGAAGCCATGCCCATCAACTAACCCACTTCCCAGCTATAGATTTATTGAGGGGGTGGGAATACTACCCGAACGCATAACAGGTTGGGACTATCGGCCATGCCCACGTTCTATTGACACACTGGGTCAGGAAGGGTCTTCCCCTACTTACGTATGGATTAAACAAAAAACCAAATTGGGATCTACAAGCAAAGACTATGGCATACAAGAAATTATGGAAGACTCAAAGGAAATACTTCTGGAAAATTCCTGGCTTTCAGATCCGGAAGAAAAAGTCCAAACTATTTGGCATCTTCCAAAGATTGCAAATAACCAATGACCTCTGTGCACAAGAAGCAAAAAGGTCCCAGGTAGATGAAGAGCAAAAGTCTAAAAGGTAGTTGACTCAAGGAAGATTGTAAGAAAATTCCTCGAGCGACAACAGAATTAAAATCCATATGCAGTCAGTAAAGAATAGAGAGGCTCTTATAGGAAATTCACCTGCTGATAAGAAAAGACATCCTTGGGCAGCCCCGGTGGCTCAGCGGTTTGGCGCCGCCTTGGGTCCAGGGCGTGATCCTGGAGACTCGGGATCGAGTCCCACGTCGGGCTCCCTGCATGGAGCCTGCTTCTCCCTCTGCCTCTCTCTCTGTCACTCTCTGTGTCTCTCATGAATAAATAAATAAAATCTTTTAAGAAAAGACATCCTTTCCCAGAATGCAGGTGAAAATGAAAAAGACATTCAGTTCTTCACCACATGCCTCATGAACACCTACTACCGCCGGTCACTCCTAGGCACTGGCTCTAAAGGCCCTCGCGGTACCACCGGAGTGCAGGGGCAGCCCTCGAACCGGCCGTGCAAATTACCACCACTGCCAAGATGACGGTGGCCACACCCAACAACTGGCCCTAGAAAGGCTGCCTGGGAGAAGCCAGGTCAGACTGGGTGGTTAGAGAGCATCTCTCTAAAGGAGGAATATGTAGCTGGAGCTAAAGGATCAGTAGGAGAAACCCACAGAGTAGAAAGCGGGCAGGGCTGTGGCCCCGACTGCTTGAGGAGGGGAAGGCGCCGGGGCCATGTGGCGCCGAGGTGGCAGATACCAGCGCCAGATCCCCCGAGGCCACCTGAGGCTGGGGGAGAAGTCTCTATTTTATTCTAAGGGAAATGGGAAGTCATGGAAGGGTTCTAAGTAGGTGGCTGACGCGATTTACGTTTTAGAAGGTCGTCTGGTCCCTGAAAGGGGGAAGCCCAGAGCCAGGAGGGGCCAGGGCAGTGTGAAGGGGGCTGAGCGCTAGGGCAACGGTGGTGGCTGACAGGCCGGCCGCGGAGTGGGTGGCGCTCCGACAACCTGCGGAGGTTACTGTTGGCACAGCCTGAGGACAAGTGCTTATACGAGGTTCCGGAGAAGAGCTGGGTCCATCCTTTTTTTTTTTTTTTTTTTTTTTTTTTTTTTTGCAGCTTTATTTTATTATTATTTTTTTTTACTGGATATTATTTTTTTTTATTGGAGTTCAATTTGCCAACATATAGAATAACACCCAGTGCTCATCCCGTCAAGTGCCCCCCTCAGTGCCCGTCACCCAGTCACCCCATTCCCCCTGCCCACCTCCCCTTCCACTTCCCCTTGTTCCTCAACGAATTAAAAAAAATTTTAAAGGTATTTCTATTTTTAATTTCTTGAAGAATCCCCATAATGTTTTACATAATGGCTGCACCAATTTGCATTCCCACCAACAATGTATGAGGGTTCCTTTTTCTCTAAATCTTCACCAACACTTGTTATTTCTTGTCTTTTTGATATTAGCCACTCTGACAGGTGAGAGGTGATATCTTATTGTGGCTTTGATTTGCATCTCCCTGATGACTAGTGATGTTGAGCATTTTTTAATGTTTCTGTTGGCCATCAGCATGTCCTCTTTGGAAAGACATCTACCCAGATATTCTGCCCATTTTTTTTTTTGTAGATTTTTTACTGGAGTTCGATTTACCAACATATAGCAGTGCTCATTCCGTCAAGTGCCCCCCTCAGTGCCCGTCACCCAGTCACCCAACCCCCTGCCCACCTCCCTTCCACTACCCCTTGTTCGTTTCCCAGAGTTAGGAGTCTCTCATGCTCTGTCACCCTCTCTGATATTTCCCACTCGTTTTCTCTCCTTTCCCCTTTAATCCCTTTTATATTCGAGCTGGGTCCATCTTGAGCAGAGGGGGTTCCTGGGACCCAGCGACTCAGTGGCTCCTCCTGTTCACTCTGCTTCAAGCCCCACATCACACCTCCCTCGCCTTCCTCGCAGCTCCCGGACGCTGCTGCTACAAGGCCAGTGGGACCGGGAGGCCCAGAAGCTCGTTCCCGATGCGGCCCAGCTGGTGGCAGCCAGTGGCTCCGAGGCCTTGCCTGGGTCTCCTGTGGCCCAAGAGCAGGGGGGAAGAGCCAGGGGCAACCACTATGGAGATGAATACCATCACCTGTGTCCACGCCCCCGGGGAGCTCAACATTCAGAGGGGGAGGAGAGAGATGGTAGACACGGAGAACAGACAGCCAACACCAACACACAGGTACTTGCTGCTCCTGGCCAACAGAGGCCATAACGAAAGATCTTCTGGAAAAAGGTTTTCCTCAGCCTGAGACACATCTCTATCTGCAGACTGAAAGAACTCACCCCGCCTCAGGGAAAATCGCCCACCCGCACATCCACACAGTGGGGCAACGATTTTTAAGGACAACTTTTCATTACAAAAACACTGCGATCACTAAGACAGGAGAAAAATTCATCATTTATTGAGGGCTCACCTTGTGTTCTGCACGCTACTTGGTGCTTTCCCTGAGTTCTCTCATCTAAACCTCATGGCATCCCAATAAAGTGGTGATGCCCATCTTCAAGTGGACTGGATTCAGGAAGTCCAACGGTTTGGTCAGGACCCCTCTGCTCTCTGGCTACCTCGGCTCTCTTCGAGCCCACGCTGGAGGAGACAGGCTTCTTCTAGATGGGCACAGGCAGCTCTGGGCTCAGGTCATCGCAGCCCAGTCCCCCTGGAAGAAAGAGAGAGAGTCTCTCTTCTGGTTTTGCCACAGAAGGACTCCATTGTCCCTGTGCCATGTGCTTGTCATCGAGTCCAGTGCAGGGGCCAAGAGGATGGAGTGAGATAAGTGGCTAGAGCCTCAGGGTGCTATGATTATAAGCCCAGGCAGAATTAAAAGGTTGGAGTGAGGAAAAATTAGCAAATAAAAGAGAGGAAGGATGGTTTGGCCAGCAAATGCAAAGGGCCCAAGACAGGGAGGTCTCTGAGTTGCCCCACTTTACAGATGATGACAGCAAGGGCTGGAAAGGTCCAATAAGTTGCCCGAGGTGACACATCTAGAGCTCTCAGGCACCAAGCTATAAGGCAACAAAGTCAGTTTGATTTCAGGCTTCTCTGTAGCATCAGCTTTCAGAAGAAAATGGAGCCACAGCGAGTTTTTAGAGAAAAGGATTGCTAACTGAAGATTCACACACTCTGCCAAATTGTCTTTTACAATAATAGCTAACAAATATTAAGCACACGCTGTGTGATAGGAACTGTTCTAAGTGCTTTACATATACTGACTCAATCACTCTACTACCACCCCTCATGTTAGAGATGAGAGAACTAAGAGTAGGTAACTTACCTAAGAGGCGGGCTGGGGCCCAGGCAATCGGATCTTCTGAGCCTGTGCTGTGAACTGCTCTTCCATACTTCCAGGGTTCAAATTCATATCGTCAACACACATTTCCTGAAAAAAATTTAATGCACACCATAATAACAAGGGATTAAAAAAACCCAAGTTCAAAAATGAGAAAATTGGGGATCCCTGGGTGGCGCAGCGGTTTAGCGCCTGCCTTTGGCCCAGGGCACGATCCTGGAGACCCGGGATCGAATCCCACGTCGGGCTCTTGGTGCATGGAGCCTGCTTCTCCCTCTGCCTGTGTCTCTGCCTCTCTCTCTCTGTGACTATCATAAATTAAAAAAAAAAATTTAAAAATGAGAAAATTGTGTCAAAATGACAGTTTTTAAAAGTCTACATGATTACTCTGTATCCGAATCTAAGATTTTAGTAATAGCGAGAAGAAGGAGGAAGGATAATAAAAGTAAGCTCAACTTGGCCAAATCAGTAGGTACTAAAAGATGATCGTTTTTTAAAATTCTGATAATTTAAGAAATACAGGCCACAGAATGCCTTTTAAAATTGTTGTCCTACTTCAATATTTTATTTAGCAGTTTTCCAAATACAGCTGGTGCCATAATATCCACTAAAGGAAAACAATAAGGTTTTCGTCTTTTTTAAAAGGTAAATAGAGTTTTTTTTTGTAATATGAACTCACAGATTCACACGTATTTGATGTGTTTCTAGCCACTGCAATTATGCTTATTAATGCTCAAATTATCCCAACTGTGGGTAAGGGGATGTTTGAGCTGGCCCCTGAGTCCTTTTGTCATATCCTAATATGTCTGATAGATTTATTGCTATCAAAACAAGACCCAAGGAATGCTTAAAGTCCATATATCCCAGTTCTAAGAGGAATATATATGCCTTCCAAAGCAATGAAGAAGATAAAAGCCAGTACTCATAAAAGAGAAACAAATCATCAAACAAAGGAAATGGCAAAGAAGCATTTAAAAATAGCATAGAAGATGAAACATAATTTATTAAATGTATTCATTATAATGAGAAGTATAAATGGAACTTACTCTCATATTTAAAAATAAAATTTCTCAGACTAGATTTTAAAAAAATCATTTCTATGTTAATTAAAAACAATCACACAAGCACACAAAAAGATCAATGTAAGAGAATGGGAAGGTAGACGATGAGAAGCAGACACAAATGAAAGAAAACCTAAGATCAAAATACTTAAGTTAGAAGAATTTGAGACAAAAATCCAGGAAACGGCACTGAAATGTAAACAATCAAAATATGAAGGACAGAGATTCAATTAATGATATAATTAATGTCTTATTTAGTAGTTTCCTGGAAAGAAACATGTGTATGTATTCTAGACATTACGACTTTTCCCCCAAAGTCCATGCAACATGTACAAACACTGTCTGTATAGCTCTATTAACAGGGGCATGTAAGCAGGGTTCAACTGCTGAAGAAGACTCACAGAACCCAAAAGAACAAAGCCTGCAAATGTACAATTTATTATAGGGAAAGGACATGCTATAGCAAGAGCATGAATATCAGAATATACATCATAGCCTATGACTCACAGTGGGCATTTGCAGAAGCCAGGTGCAGGCTCCTAATGTCCCTTTTCTGTAAGGGTCCGGCCAGATGTCTCCTGGATCTGGAGCCACTGATGTGCTCACAGAACCCTTTGGAAGCAGGGATACTAAAATGAAGTAGTTGCTGAGGTTGTTTATATGTTGCTGGTCACCTAGGCATATCTTGGCTACAGAACCAACAGAACCCTGGGGTGGGGACTGGGGAGTATCACTCCAAGTGATACAGGTACAAGTATTCAATCTTATCGTTATTAAGAAACAGTGCTGACCAGCTGTGTCAGACTGCTCTGAAACTCTTTGGACTTGTGGTCACAGAGACATTATACATCGACTATTCACGCTTTGACCAGGAGTCAGTGTTAAGCAGGGGCCTTAATTTAAGCAAACAACTCAGGTTAATTACAGACCTGCTGTAATTAACCTTTGCAGTGCAGTAGCAAAACACTAAGTATATTTCAATAGTTTCCAAAATGCTGAAACCACACAAACTCTATTTTTGGACCACAACTCAAAAAAATGAATAAATGTGATGAATACAAAGTAATCAAAATGCAAATTAAAACAAGATACTTTTTGAAGAATGTAAGTCTGATGAAAATTAATAAGAATGTTAATATCTAGCATCAGCAAGGATCTAGGGGAAGTAGGCCTCTTCATTCACTGCTACTGCAAACATACATTTATAGAACTATTCCTGGTATATCATGGTAATCTGTATCAAAATCCTTAAAAAGGTACATTCTCTTGGCCCAGAAATGACATATTTGGCATTTCATCCGGAGCAAAGAATTGAGGATATGGGCAAACATGGATGTTTATTGTAGCACCGTGGATAATAGCAAAATGTTGGCAACAATAAAAATTTCCAGCAATATGGGGTCTTTTTCAGTAAGTTATCTCCATGTATTATCCAAAATAATTTTGTAGAGGTCTATTTGTGGCAGGCTGTTAGATGCATGTCTAAAATACTTTCCCTCTTCTTTTATACTAACAGACAGAACCCAGATACTGTTAAGGGCATCAATGTTCACCACTCCAGGCACAAAATCATGAAAATCCAGTTCCCACTTTCCCAGCTTCCCTCATGCCTAGAAGTGGCCATGTGATCCAGTTCCGGTCAATGAAATATAAGAAGTCTACTGGAAGCTTTGAGAAAGTTTTTTGGTTTTTTGTTTGTTTGTTTGTTTGTTTTGCTTTCCTAATAAAAAGGAAAGATGCTGTTGATGAAAAAAAAATTTATCCACTGCAGATCTTATACTGAGAATAATTAACCATTTCTTAAGCAAAAGTTGGTTGGATTTTCTGTTATTTGGACCCCAAAGTGTACCTCATGGTGGCAGATACTATGATGTGCTTCCCAAGATCCCTCTTTAGGCCTTCAGATATTGGGAATGCTATGGGCTGACAGTCTTCATCTGTCAGCTATCTCCAGGAATTACACTCACTTGAGGTTGGCTGCCTTGCCCAGTGTCACATCCCCTTCCCAGAGGCAGCCCACATCAAACTTCACAGGAGTATAAAGGCCCAGTCTTCTTTCTTCAATTTGGGACAACTCTGTATGGCCCTCCCAGCTCCAGAGCCAAAGCCCTGTGACTGACAACTACACTTCTGCCTAAAGTCCTCCTTCTGCCTAAACCTACATTACCCTCTTCTCCGATGGTATTGATCTTAAAAGCACTCCCTAATGAACTCCCTGCACTCAAATCTTGATCTGGGTGTCTGCTTTCTACACCCACAGCATCACTGACCACATTTCTTTATGTAAAAAGTTGTTTGAAATTATGTTGCTAAAAGATAACAACAGGTTAGAAAGCACTATACAAGCACTATACATGCACTATACAGGTTAGGAAGCACTATACAAAACCACACTAAACATGTGGTTTTCTTATTAGATTATACATCAACACAGGAAAAATTTCTGCAAGGGAAAACACTAATATTTTAACAGCAAGACTTATGTTTTCAAGAATGTGCTGGCTAGATGTTTGGAGAAAGTCCTAGTTCAGAAAGCAGTTTTAATACTTCAATATGTAGAGTAGTGGTGGGTAAGTAATGGGGTGAGGGACAGAAATGATAGGAAAGCACAAATCCACAAGAACTAGAGGTCATATGTACTGTGAAGGTATCTGCTGATTCCTGACAGCCTAGAGCCAAGTTCTAATGAGTCATTGCTATGGGGGACAGGAGACAAAGCCTAGAGCCCAAGCAGCATGAGAGGTCAGTTTGGAGACCCTTTCATAAAGGCAGGAGATCCCAAGAGCAACAGCCCCAAGAAGTTCAACTGGACAAAGCCCACCCTGCAGACAGAGCTGGAAGACATGGCCTCCATGGGAACAGGCAAGTACAAGCGAACTCACATGAGTGTGGGCCAGATCTAAACCTGAATCTCTGTGACCCAAAATAATCCCTGTGCCAAAGACAGTTCAAAGTAGATCTTGGTAGTACCCATAGAAAACTGCCAGAAGAAAATAAATTTTTTCTTTGGAGGAATACCTTGACAGATTTCAAGGAATTATCATAAAGTTACAAAATCAGAATTTTAAAAAACACTAAATCCCCAAGGATCAGCATACACATCAAACTTCAGGATCAGGTTGTGCGCACGTACACACACACACACACACACACACACACCCCAAACTATAGATCGTGAGACGTTCAAACACAGAGTATAAAACAGTGATGTGAATTGTGTATAAAGAATTAAAGATAGGGTTACTGGAATAAGGGTGCAGAGAGTGTGAGAACTGACTGGACAGATTCAGAAGAAAATCAAATAGTTTAATAAAAAGTAGGAGTTAATTTTTAAAAATTTTTAAAGATTTTATTTGAGAGAGAAAGTGGGAGAGAGAGAGAGAGGGGCAGAGGGAGAGGCAGAGGGAGAAACAGACTCTCCGTTGAGCATGGAGTCCAATGTGGGGCTTGATCCCAGGACCCTGGGATCATGACCTGAGCCAGAGGCTGATGTTTAACCAACTGAGCTGATGTTTAACCAACTGAGCCACCCAGGTGCCCCAAAAAGTAATAATTAAATTAGAAACACAGAGGATGCTATAAATAGCAGATAGAACTCAGGGAAAAATTAAAGAATTAGAAGATAGATCTAAATAAATTACCAATAAGACAAAAAAGATAGCATGATAGAAAATATTAATTAGGGGTTAAGAGAAGTAGAGCATAGGGAAGGCTCAATGTATGTTCCAGAAGAAGAGAAGAACAATTATAGAGGAAAAGTCAATATACAAAGAGATAAAGTCTCAGGAATTATGAAAGACAACAATATTCAGATTCAGAAACCCAAGAATTCCAAGCAGGGTAATTAAAAAAAAATCCACACTTAGGCACATAGTAACAAAACTGCAGGATAACAAAAGACAAGCAGAAGATTTTCCAATAACAGTAGCCAGAAGGCAGTGGAATGGTATTTTTGAAGTGGCAAAAGAAATAACTGTCAACCTAGAATTTTATACCCAGCAAATAAACTTTTATGAATGAGGGTGAAATAAATGTGTTTTCATAAACAGACATCATTAAAATAACTTTTATTTATTTATTTTTTATTAAAAGAAATTTTAAAGAACATGTCCCAGAAGGACAAATATGATTCTAGGAAGAACATCTGGGACATAAGAAGGAATAATGTGCAATATTCAACATTGTAATGGAAGTCCTAGCCAGTGAAAAAGGCCAGAAAAAGAAAAGGCACACATATCAGAAAAGAAGAAATAAAACCTATAGACAAACAACTTGCCTATGTAGAAAAACCCAAGGAGTCTACCAAAAAACTACTAGAACTAGTAAGTGGCTTTACCAAAGTCATAGAACATGAGGTCAATATAGAAAAATCAACTGTATTTCTGTATACTAGCAATAAACAATTTGAAATTTAAAATTTTAAATAGTGCTATTTACAAAAGCACCAGAAACATGAAATCCTTAGGTATGATTCTTACAAATTATGTGCAAGATCTGTATGCTGAAATTTATAAAACATCAATGAAAAAAATCAAGACCTAGATAAATAATGTCTTCATAAATTGGAAGACTCATTGTTAAGATGTCTGTTGTAGGTGGCCTTTAAGATGGCCCCTCATAGTCCCTGCCTCTGGTATTCACACCCTTGCATAATTCCCTTCCCTAGAGTGTGGGCAACACCTAGTCATGCACCTCTAATTTAAAAAGTGCCAAAAATGATGTTGCTTCCTAGATGAGATTGTAAAGAGTCTGTGGCTTTGGTCTTTAGCACTCTCTCACTCTCCTGCTCTGAGGAAAGCTAGCTGCCATCTTGTGAGCTGCTCCATAGAGAGGCCCACAGGTCAAGGAACTGAGGTAGGATTCCAGCCAATAGCCTGCAAGGAACTGAATCTTGCCAATAACCATGTGAGTGAGTTCAGAAGCAGAATTTCCCCTAGTTGAGCCTTCAACTCAGCCCTGGCTGACAACTTGATGGCAAACTTGTGAAAAGCCTTCAGGCAGTTACTCAGCTAAGCTGCATCCACATTCCCTACGCACAGAACCTGTGAGATAATAAATATTTGATGTTGTAGACTGCTTAATTTGGGGGCTAAATCGTTATGCAGTAATAGATAACACAATGTCAATTCTCCCCTAATTGACAGGTAGACTCCATGCAATCTCAGCCAAAATCCCAGGAAGACTTTTTGTAGAAATTGTCAAGCAGACTGTAAAATTTATACGGCAAGGCAAAGGAACTAGAATAGTCAAAACAGTTTTGAAAAAGAAGAACAAAGCTGGAAGACTCACAGTGCCTGATTTTTAGATATGATAATAAAGCTAGAGTAATCAAGACATTGTCGTATTGGTAAAAAGGTAGACTGATAGATTTGTGGACCAGAACAGAGAGTCCAGAGATAAGCCCACACTTATATGGTCAACTGATATTTTTAAAAGATTTATTTATGGGATCCCTGGGTGGCGCAGTGGTTTAGTGCCTGCCTTTGGCCCAGGGCGCGATCCTGGAGACCCGGGATCGAATCCCACGTCAGGCTCCCGGTGCATGGAGCCTGCTTCTCCCTCTGCCTGTGTCTCTGCCTCTCTCTCTCTCTCTCTGTGACTATCATAAATTAAAAAAAATTAAAAAAAAAAAGATTTATTTATTCATGAGAGACACACAGAGAGAGGTGGAGACACAGGCAGAGGGAGAAGCAGGCTTCTTGCAGGGAGCTCGATGCGGGACTTGATTCCAGATCCTGGGATCAGGCCTTGAGCCGAAGGCAGATGACCAACCTCTGAGCCACCCAGGTGTCCCTGGTCAATTGATTTTTGACAAAGGCGAAAAGGCAATTTTTAGAAAGATGATATCTTCAGCAGATATTGCTGGAACCACTGAACATTCATATGCAAAACAAACACATTCATATGCAAAACGAAAGAACCTCATTGGATATCTCACATGATGTACACAAATGAATTAAATATAGATCATAGGCCCATATGTAAAACCTAAGACAATGAAACTTTTAGAAGAAAATCTTTGTGACTTGGGTTAGACAAAGATTTCTTCTCTCTGACACTATAAAGACAATCTACAAAAATTGATTAATTGGACTTCATCAAAATTCCACTCTTGGAAAAACACTGTTGAGAAAAGGAAAAAGGAAAAAATAAGGTAGAAGACAAATCATAGACTGAGAAAAAATGTTCGCAAAACACATATCTGATAAAATATATTGTAAGCAGAATACATGATGAACTCTCAAAACTCAGTAATAAGAACACAAACAACCCAACTAAAAATTAGACAAAAAATTTTTAACAGGCACTTCACTAAACAAGATGTCTGGATGACTAAAAAAAAAAAGCAAAAGTTAAGTTGCTTGACATCATTGGTCATTAGGGAAATGCAAATTAAAACCATAATGAAATACCACTCTATTCCCTCAAAAATGGCTAAGATTAGAAAGACTGATAGTATCAAGGGCAAAGCAAGGATGTGGGGCAACTAGAAATTTCATGCACTGCTGGTGGGAATTGGAAATATTACAGCCACTTTGGAAACCAGTTGAGCAGTTTCTTATAAAGTTAAATATACATAGATTAAATAATAGCCCCCCAAATATGCCCACATACCAACCCCTGGCATTTGTTAAAGTTCTTTTCTATGGTAAAAAAGACCGTGCAGATGTGATTCAATTAAAGATACCGAAATGAGGAGATTATCTTGGATTATCTGGGTGGGGATGATGTAATCACAATGGTCCTTCTAAGAGGGACGGAAGGATTCAGAGTAAGAGGAGAGGGTGGTGTGATGATGGAAGTAGAGACTGGAGTGATACGCTTTGAAGATGGAAAAAGAGGCCTCCATCCATCCTCCTCTATTCTAACTGAAAGAGGAATACAAGTGGCCACTAGAAGCTGAAAAAGGCAAAGAGAATGAGTCTCTACTCTAGGCCTCCAAAAGTAACACCTTGATTTTAGCCACATAAGACTCATGCTGGACTTCTGTCCTCTGGAACTATAAGAGAATACATTTGAGTTGTTTTAAGCCACTAAGTTTTTGGTAATTTGTTTTAGCAGCAATAGGAAACTAATATAACTTGCCATACCACTCAGCGATCCCACTTCTATTTACCCAAGAGAAATGAAAACATATGTTATGTTTTGTTTAGACAAAACTCTGCATGCTAATGTGTATGGGAGCTTTATTCAGAATCATAAAAAACTGGACACAATCCAAATATTCTTCAACTAGTGAGTGGGTAAACAAACGGTGGTACATCAATAAGATGGAATGATATTAATCGTTTAAAAAGAATGAATTTTGAGTGCCTAGGTGGCTCGATTGGTTAAGCATCCAATTCTTGATTTTGGCTCAGGTCATGATCTCAGGGTCAGGAGATCAAGCCCTGTGATGGTGCTTAAGATTCTCTCTCTCCCTCTCCCTCTGCCCCTCCCCCACCACCCGGCTCAGGCGCTCACTCTCTCTCTTAAAAAAAAAATAAAAGGAGTGAGATACTGATGAATGCAACAATGGAAGAACGTCAAATGCACTATGGTAAGCGAAAGAAGCAAAGCTCAAAAAGCTACACACTGTGTGATTCCATTTATACAGCATTTTGGAAAAAGGCAAAACTATAAAGATAAAATAGAGATCAGTGGTTTCCAGAGGTAGGGAGTAAAGATTGCACACAAGTATTCATAGCAGCATTATTCTCAAGAGCCAAAAAGTAAAGACAATCCAAATATCCATGAACTGATGAACAGATAAATAAAACGTGGTCTATCCAAACAATGGAATGCCTCTCACATGAACTACTGATACATGCAACAACACGAGGAATCTCAAAATAATTATGTTGAGTGAAAGAAGCCAGACCAAAAAGGAGCACATGCTATTTGATTCCATTTATTACAGAACTCTAGAAATTGCAAACTCATTTATACTGACAGGGAGCAGATTAGTGGTTGCTGGGAGACGGGGGCTGGGAAAGGCAGAAGGGAGGGTCTAAAGTGGCACAAGGACACTTCTGTGGATGTTGGAGGATATATGTTCACTATTTTGATTGTGGCGGTGGTTTTACAGGTACATACATATGTCAAAACTTATCAAATTGTCGTTTCAATATGTGCAATTCACTGTGTGTCAATTATACCTCAACAAAGCAGTTGAAATTTTTTAAATTAAAATTTGTGCATTGTGTATTGAGAATATTTTTCCCTGGCCCAATTTTCTATGTGAAGATTGTAATCATAGTCATGCTTGACTGGGCACCTACCATTTATTAGTTATCAGAAGCAGAAAAACAGGGATTAAAAGGCTGTTGTGTTTCTCCTCTTTGAAAATTATTCATTTTTTTACTTGCAGATTTAAACTTCTTCAATCAATGTACTTCAACATTTGGCCAAAATGGGAACCATTTTAGGAAAGTCAGGGAGGAAATAAATAAAAGGTAAGAAAACATAAAACTTAAATTAAAAATTTTTTTTCACACTGCTTTGCCTGTTATCACTGTTGATCTCTCATCTCAGTCTGACCAGAATATTGGTACTATTAATTTCACCACCATGGAGCTTCAAGTCTGGAACCAAAGGAGAGAAAAAAATGCAGTTTTGTCAGAAAAGGAAAGTGACTCTATAATTCAGCTCCTGTTCCAGCTCTTCTTCCTGTGCAAGGGCAAACATTTTTCAGACATTTAAGGAAAAGATAACTGGAAGCACTATTAATGGCATATGAAAAATTAACCAAAATGAGACAAGCTCCAAAAATGAGAAACATTGGCGTAAGGTTCAAGGTAATCTTCTCCTCTTTCTTCTCCTTTTACCTCTCCCCCTCCCCCTCCTTCCTCCCCTTCTTCTCCTCTTCTTCCTCCTCCTCCCCCTCCCTTCTTCCGTCTTCCTTCTTCTTCTTTTGCTATGGATATCCAATTATTTAAGCATCATTTGCTGAAAAGACTATTCTTCCTCCATTGAATGGCTTATGCAGGCTTATCCAAAATCAATTTGTTTTTTTTTGTTTTGGTCTATGTCTGGGTTCTATTCTGTTGATCCATGTGTCTCTTTCTCTGCCAATATCAATCACACTGTCATTTATACTGTAGCTATAGAGTGTATTAACTTCTGATAGAGTGATTGTTTCCATTTTATTCCTCTTCAAAATTGTTTTAGCTATTTGAGTTCCTTTGCCTTTCCATATAACTTTTAGAATAAGTTTGTCTATAAGAAAGTCTTGCTGGATTTTGATAGGAATTGTGTTAAACCTGTATATCAGGTTTGGGGAGAACTGACATCTTTACTATATTGTCTGCCAATTCATGAACACAGTGTGTTTCTTCGTTTATTTAAATCTTTGGTTTCCTTCAGCAACATTTAGAATTTTTCAGCATACAGATCCTTTACACATTTTTTTAAGATTCCTACTTTGTTTTAGTTTTTTGGGGGGATAGTGATTTTAAATGGTATTGTTTTAAATTTCAGTTTCCACATGTTTATTGCTAGTTTACAGGAATAGATGGGTTTTTGTGTATTTATCTTATACTCTGCAGCCTTGCTGAACTCGTTAGTACTACAAGTTTTGTGTTTTTTTTTCCTGTAGATTCCTTAGGATTTTCTATGTAGACAATAATGCCATTTGCAAATAGGGATAGCTTTCAATCTTTCTTTCTGATCTTATTTCCTTTTTCCCCCTTTGCCTTTTTATTTTTTACAATAAAGCACTGGCTAAGACTCACAGTACTATGCTGAATAAGAATGGTGAAAGTAATCCATTCATGGTAAAAATCCTCGACAGAGTAGGTTTAGAGGGACTATACCTCAACATAATAAAGGCCATATATGAAAACCCCACAGCTGACATCATCCTTAATGGGGAAAAACTGGGAGCTTTTCCCCTAAGGTCAGGAATAAGACCAGGATGTCTACTCTCACCACTTCAATTCAACATAGTATTGGAAGTCCTAATCACAGCAATTGGACAACAAAAAGAAATAAAAGCATTCGGGGGATCCCTGGGTGGCTCAGCGGTTTGGTGCCTGCCTTTAACCCAGGATGTGATTCTGGAGTCCCGGGATCGAGTCCCACATCGGGCTCCCTGCATGGAGCCTACGTCTCCCTCTGCCTGCGTCTCTGCCTCTCGCTCTGTGTCTCTCATGAATAAATAAATAAATAAATCTTTTAAAAAAATAAATAAAAGCATTCAAATTGGTAAGGAAGAAGTAAAACTTTCACTATTTGCAGATGACATAATACCATATATATAGAAAACCCTAAAGAATCTACCAAAAAAAAAAAATCTACCAAAAAACTGCTATAACTGATAAATTCAGTAAAGTCACAGGATACAGACTCAATATAGAGAAACCTGTTGCACTTCTAGACATTAATAATGAAGCAGCAAAAGGAGAAATTAAGAAAACAATCCCATTTACAAACACACCAAAAACAGTAGGATACCTAGGAATAAACCGACCAAAGAGGTGAAAGACCGGACTCTGAAAACTATAAAACACTGATGAAAGAAACTGAAGAGGACATAAGGCAATGGAAAGACATTCCATGCTCATGGATTGGAAGAATAAACATTGTTAAAATGTCTATAATACCCAAAGCAAACTACACATTTAATGCGATCCCTATCAAAATACCAACAGCTTTTTTCACAGAACTAAAAAAAACAATCCTAAAATTTGTATGGAACCACAAAAGACCCCGAATGGCCATAGCAATTTTGAAAAAGAAAAGCAAGGTTAAAGGCATCACAATTTTGAACTTCAAATTATATAACAAAGCTATAGTTATCAAAACACTATAGTACTGGCACAAAAATAGACATATGGATAAACAGTACAGAATAGAAAATCCAGAAATAAACCCACAATTATGCAGTCAATTAATCTTTGACAAAGGAAGAGAGAATATCTAATGGAAAAAGGACAGTCTCTTCAACAAATGGTATTGGAAAAACTGGAGAGCAATATGCAAAAGAAAGAAACTGGACTACTTTTTTACACCACACACACACAAAAATTCAAAATGGATGAAAGACCTAAAGGTGAGACCTGAAACTATAAAAACTCTAGAAGAGATCATAGGCAGCAACTTCTCTGACATTGGCCATAGCAACATTTTTCTAGACATGTCTCCTGAGGCAAGGAAAATACAAGCAAAAAGAAACCTATTGGAAAAAAAAACCTATTGGGACTACATCAAAATAAAAAGCTTCTGCACAGCAAAGGAAACAATCAACAAAACGAAAGGCAACCTGCAGAATGGAAGAAGATAATTGCAAATAACATATTTGATAAAGGGTTAGTATCCAAAACATATAAAGAACTGATATAACTCAACACCCAAAAAACAAATAATCCAATAAAAAATGGACAGAAGACATGAACAGACATTTCTCCAAAAAAGACATTCAGATGGCTAACAGACACATAGAAAGATGCTCCACATCCCTTACCATCAGGGAAATGCAAATCAAATGCACAATGAGTTATCACCTCACACCTGTCAGAATGGCTGAAATCAACAACACAAGAAACAACAGGTGCTGGTGAGGATGTGGAGAAAAAGGAACACTTGGGCGATGTTGGTTGGTGGGAATGCAAACTAGTGCAGCCACTGTGGAAGACAGGATGGAGTTCCTCAACAAGTTCAAAATAGAACTACCCTATGATCCAGCAACTTACCCAAGGAATACAAAAACATTAATTCAAAGGGATACATGCACTTCTATGTTTATAGCAGCATTATTTACAATAGCCAAGATATGGAAGCAACCCAAGTGTCCATCGACTGATGAATGGATATATATTTTTTTCAGCTGTAAAAGAGAATGAAATCTTGCCATTTGCAGTGACACGGATGGAGCTAGAGTATTATGCTAAGCAAAATAAGTCAGTCAGAGAAAGACAAATACTATATGATTTCACTCATATGTGGAATTTAAGAAACAAAACAAACAAGGGGAAAAAATAAGAGAGACAGAAACAAACCAAGAGACAGACTCTTAACTATAAAGAACAAACTGATGGTCACCAGAGGGGAGGTGGGGGGAATGGGGGAAATAGGCGATGGGGATGAAGGAGGGCACTTGTGATGAGCACCCGGTGATGTACAGAAGGGCCGAATCACTATATTGTACACCTGAAACTAATAGTACACTGTGTGTTAACTAACTGGAATTTAAATGGAAACTTACAAAAAAGAGTAGTGAAAGTGGACATTCTTGTCCTCTTCCTGATCTTAGGAGGAAAGTATTCAGTCTTTTACCATTATGTCTGAGGTTAGCTATAGAATATTTTTTAGATGCTCTTTATCAAAGTGAGGAACTTCCCCTAATTCCTAATTTGCTGAGAGTATTTATTATGAATGAGTGTTTAACTTTGTTAAATGCTTCTGCTTCACTTATATCATCATGTGATTATTCTACTTTAGCATGTTGATATGATGGATTACACTGACTTTTGGATATTGAATCTTTACATCCTGGAATAAACTCCACTTGATCATGGTGTATACTTCTTTTTACATATTCCTGGGTTTGATTTGCTAATTTTTAAATATTTATTTATTCATGAGAGACATAGAGAGAGAGGCAGAGACATAGGCAGAGGGAGAAGCAGGCTTCCTGCGGGGAGCCCGATGTGGGACTCGTTCCCAGGACCCCAGGATCACACCCTAAGCCGAAGGCAGAAGCTCAACCACTGAGCCACCCAGGCGTCCCTAATTTGCTAAACTGTATTTCAGGATTTTGGTGTCTAAGCTCACGAGTGATACCATTGTGTAGTTTTCTTTTTTGTACTGCTTTTGTCTGTTTGGGGTACTATGTTATGCTCAAAATGATTCTTCTCTCCAGGTAGCCATATTCAATTGTAGAGAAAAAAAGGGAGGGGGGTCTCTGGGGTCTCTATAGTCAAATCAAGGTCCAGCCAAGTACTTGGTAATTTCATGAGTGTCTTCCAGGCTTAAAATTCTATGAGTTGTAGCACCAATTCTATGGAAACTATTTCAGAAAATTGAAAAGGAGGGAATACTTCCCAAATCATTTTGGAGCATTAGCAAAGGAACTAAAGTGACTATCCTTGACACAGAGTCCAAAGAAGATAGGATGGTCAGAGGAGTGGAAGACTCATTTCCTAACTACGGTTGACATTTGCTCTCTTCACTGCACTATAAAATCAGGAAATGACAACTGAATTCAAATATTGAGGAAAGAATGAACCAAAGCAGTAAGGGCTGGTCTGTCTTAGGTTGGCTTTCCCAGAAGCCGACTCTAAGGATTCCAGGGCAAGTAGTTTATCTGGAAGGTACAAAAACAAACAAATGAATGGAAATCTCAGTAGGAGAATGAGGAAGTTACTAGAGAAGTAAGACAAGGAAGACCAGCCAGCCAATAATGTGTGTTATTAAGTTTCTCACCACTGAGGGTGACCAGGATTTACTTGTGCAGGGGAGGTTCTGAGAACACACACACACACACACACACACACACACACACACACATCTCAGTTATTCTACCAGAGACAGGAGCCAGGATCTTTATCCACCAACTTCTTTTGGGAGCCGAGTGAGGGTCACTCAGGAGGGGGATTAATTGGCACTTCGGGCCTGCAGTGCAAAAACCAGCAGCGGTGGGCTCCAGCAGCAAAGTCCCCTGAACAAAGTCAGTCTGCTTATCAAAAACAAAAGCAAAAGCAAAACCATCAGTTTTACCTGTTGCTCCAAGTAGGAAAGGAATAAATATTCCTTTTCCAGGTTTTGCATTTGTCTTTCAATCCACTCTGCTTTTTTTTTAAAGATTTTATTTATTTATTCATGAGAGACACACACACACAGAGAGACAGAGGGGGGCAGAGACACAGGCAGAGGGAGAAGCAGGCTCCATGCAGGGAGCCTGACGTGGGGACTGGATCCCGGGTCTCCAGGATCACGCCCTGGGCTGAAGGCAGTGTGAAACCGCTGAGCCACCCGGGCTGCCCTCCGTTCTTCTTTTTGCAGCTGTTTCTCTATACTGACATTTACAAAATCAAAATTTCCCAGATTTCAATTTATTTATTTTTAAGGATATTATTTATTTGAGCCAGAGAGAGCAAGAGAGATGAGCAAGGGAGGAGCAGAGGCAGAGGGAGAAGCAGACTCCCTGCCAAACAGGGAGACTGATGCGGGGATCCTGGGATCACGATCTGAGCCAAAGGCAGAAGCTCAACTGACTGAGCCACCCAGGCACTCTTTCAGGTTTAATTGTGAAAAGCTGTTTATCATCAGCACGTTGCAGTGGTCTTCCTAATGATACCATTAAATATGAATAGAGATTTTTATGAATAAGAAAAGAAAGGTGGTGAGGGGCTGCTAGTTGGCAGTTAGGCTGCCTGCTGCAAAGCAGTAAAGGCGAATGGGAAATGGCAGGACGTCCACAGCACCTGCCACAGCTGGGTAGGGGAATCACATTTTGGAGACAGAGAGAAAAATTACCTTCCAGAGAAAGATTTGTTTTTTTTTTTAAGCAGGAAAATAGGAATATCATGATTTAATTTATTCCAAAATTGCTCAAACTGTAGAAATATATTCCTGGGAGTGACACTGTAAAATTTTTGTCAGAAATAATGTTCCTTTGATGTTGTGCTTTCAGAAATAATCTGGGAAGGCAAAAAGGGACTGGCAATGCATAGTCTTTGCATCGAGCATTTTTACTTTAAATTGACATAAATCTGAATATCATGATCTGATCCTATTTTCTTTTTTTTTTTTTTATTTTTTTATTTTTTTTTATTTTTTTTTTTTTGATCCTATTTTCTTTAGAATATTGAAAGAATTACATTAACTTGCTTGTGCTAAATGAGAAAGTACTCTGAATGAGAAAAAAAAGCGATGGGTTGCATGTTGAGAATAACTTATGGATTAATATTTAAAGTTTCTGAAGAGATGATGTCATAATAAAACTCCCTGGGACAGATAGTATAATGGCATTAGTCATAGATTTCCGGAAATGCTGATCCAACATCTTTTAACACTGGAGGCTTTTTATTTATAGAAACCCGTTATAATTATTGATCCAAAATAAGCTCAGGTTGTGTTTGATTCTTAATATTCCATGATGGGATGGTATAATTTTTCATGTTTATTTTTTTAGTCTGGCTGATAGCCATTATATCTTGATATTTTTCACTTTTAGAAATTCTCATATCTCTGCAAATCCTGGAGAATTTTGAAGCATATAATTTGACAGGTTAATTTGAATGCCAAGGATTGTCATAATTTAATATTATGAGGGAGAAATGAATATTCACTTTTCCAAAAATACAGAAGGAAATGACTTCCTCTTGGAGAACTTTAAAAAATGATACACATGAATATTTTAAACTTAATGTCATTTCTATGAATCATAGCTGAATATAATATTGTAAAATTATAGAGTAGGGTTGAAAATTTTGAGGTTTGGGGCAATCTTCACTCTTTCCTATCTTGTTGGTCCACAAATCTGAACATCTTACCTTACTTCTAAGCAAAGATTTAATAGTAGAGGTGAATTAAATTCATGTTCCTAAAACCCCATTTTGTAAACATAATATATATGTAACATAAAATGTTCACTAGTACACTATGAAAATAAGCCACAAAACTCTTTTAAATTAAACCAGTTAAAACAATTTAGCCAGCCAAGTACTGTTCATGAGTAGGAAGCCTTGATGTTTGGTTTTTCAGCAAATCAACATTTCTTCAAGTTGTCAGTATTATACTAAAAGTCATTAGCATTAATTAGAGAGACTATTATTGCTTTATCATAGGAAGAAGTTGTAGAGAGCATCAAGTTATAACATCAAATTAATCTGTGCGCTTTTGTTAATTTAAGGCTCTGATTACTTAGAAATATCTAATGATATTTCCTCCTCTTGTTTTTAAAAAACGCTTTCTTGCTGAGTTCCTACAAACTGTCCCTATGAAATTTGTGATCACTGTCAGTAGCGCTTGGGAAATGTACTGGTGTTAAAACCAGCCTTGAAAACCAGAGGTTTCTGTACAAGTGGTTCTACATTTAATTCTTTCTTCAGGAAGGCATGGCTGCACTAGTATCAGTAGTACCTCCCCTTTGTCAGTTCATATATGCTTCACCCATAAGGCCTAACACTTCTGGAGATGCCGTCTGAGTTGGCAACCAAGCGAATGTTACAGAGTGAGCCAGAGCAATTCGTCCCTTGAGGACATTCTGTCAGTTGCCTGAATTAATGACAGTTCTTCAAAAATTACTTCGTATTTTTATAGCATCCCATTCAGGCGTGTACTAAATGTTCAATACATAGTTGCTCAATTAGTATTTTGGTTGTTGTCATTGTTGTTGATAATAAAGAACGAGTCTCTAGGTCCACCTACCAATTTCCAGGAAGCACAGAGGCCAAAAGAACATATTAAGCTATCCCACAGGAATTCAATCAGCAAAATTAAGATCATGGGAGATGCGACAGATAAACACTCTGGTTTGTCAACAAATTGTAAGGAGGAACAAAAGAAGTGGATGGGCACCTACAGATTAAAAAGAGGTAAAAGCCATATAAAAATAATAGAAGAAACGAAACCATAGTGTTTGTGTTTGCGGATGCATACTTAGGTGATAAAACTATAAAGTAATGACACGGTTACCATAAAGATCAGAAGTATGGTACTCCTAGGGGAGGGGGAGCCAGTGGAGAGCTTCTGTGGTGGTTGGCCTTGCTGCTTTTTCTGACATGGATGGTAGTTACAAAGGTCTGTTGCCTTACAATAATTCATTAAACTGTGTATTTGTTTTATATGGTTTCCTGTAAGTGTGTTATACTTAATTAAAAAGTTTAAGAAATAAACAACCAGCAAGATATCACAACACAGAGGTGAGCAGAGATGTCCAGTAGCACGCTGTTATTTGGCATTTCTACCAGACAGATGCAATACATAAAAATAACCTCGAGACCACAGGATCATAGTAAAATGTAAAGTAATTAGGAAGTGAGGTGTTTTTTTCTTTTTTGAAGATTTTCCTTATTTATTTGAGAGAGAGAGACAGCACAAGCCAGAGGGAGAGGCAGAGGGAGAAGCAGACTCTCCGTTGAGCATGGAGCCTGATGTGGGACTCAATCACAGGACCCTGGGATCACGACCTGAGCCAAAGGCAGACGCTTAACCAACTGAGCCACCCAGGTGCCCCAGAAGTGATGAGTTTTGAGTAACTAACTGTGCTTTTAATATAATAGTTTACTTAATTGT
Source organism: Canis lupus familiaris (assembly GCF_011100685.1). Classification (NCBI taxonomy): domain Eukaryota; kingdom Metazoa; phylum Chordata; class Mammalia; order Carnivora; family Canidae; genus Canis; species Canis lupus. Next base: position 19,671,365 of record NC_049260.1, on the reverse strand, counting down.
AAGGTTATACAATTTTAGTTTTAATAATGGCTGTATTTAACAAGTGGTTCATGAAATTTCCAGAAATTTCACAACCAGCTTGAGCAAGCTAAACATGGTCTATTCTGGCACACTTGTATCTCCGTCCCAACAATTCTCCTGTTTTCTTGTGTTTAAATTTTTTTTTTGTTTTTAAAATCAAATGTATACTTGCACAGAGTTTTAAAGGTCAGATGGTTCTACAATGATTATTATAAAATCCACTAGGCTCTGCCTTTCTTTCCCCCATTTTCTGATCCTTAGAGGCAACCATTTCAATTCCTGTTTTAACAAATTCTGTTGAAGACACCAGTCCAAATGGATTAGGGGCCCCCCTACTCTAGTATGACCTCATCCTAACTAATTGCATCTGCCACAACTCTATTTCCAAATAAGGTCACATTCCGAGGTACTGAGGGTTAGGACTTCAAAATATCTTTTCCCAGGGAGAGGACAGGACACAATTCAACCCATAACAGTGGGGAAGGGATTTGGTGTTCTAATTACTTCTTACACAGATTTTCAGCCAAATCCTTTTCCTTCACCCTTCGCTTCCAAAGGTAACTTGTTTGCTGTTGCCAATTCTCGAGTCTTGTGGGGGTCCCATGGGGTAAAGTGGTTTCTTAGCTTTCCTTAAGGCCAGTTTAAGTTAGGTTCTCAGATCTGCTACGTCAACTACCACTTAGAAGTTTTCCAACTGACAAAATTCTGTTTCTGTTCTCTTTATCATTGAAGGCTTATACCTTTAAAAAAATCTCTTCACTGTAATTTTATTGGAGTTTGAGCATGCAGCTGAAACTAAGGTATCGAAGCCTACATTTTTAGCCAGAAGTTCTTCTACGTGTATCTTCATTCTCTGCCTCTCAAGTGGTGCCTTCTTTCTTAATTCTCTGACATCTCAAACCACAAAACATTTAAGGAAAATACTTCTATAATCTCTATATATGTGAAGAGTGGAAAAATAGAGAGAGATGGGGTAGGGGGAGGGAGAGCCAAGTTCAATTGATTCAAAGCCCATAGTCTCTTGATACCACTCTGCCTCCATGAGGTAGATAAACAAATATAGTACTTACCCCTCAAAAAGAGAACGGCTGGAAAGCAGTTCAACAATGCATGTGAACTGTTATAAAAATGTTTAAATTCTCTGATGCAGTAAGTAGTACCACTCAAGATTTTAATCCTGAGGATATAATTCAAAAGAATGAAGAGACAATGTGGACTTTCACTTATGATGAGAAAATGGCGAACTAAATATTCTGAAAAACCATTCCACTGCAAAAACCACAGAAACCCTAAATAAAATACAGAAAAACATCTTTAAAAAATGTGTCATTGAAAAAAAATGTGTTGTTGAGGGGCGCCTGGGTGGCTCAGTCAGTTAAGCTTGTGCCTTCAGCTCAGGTCGTGGTCCCAGGGTCCTGGGATCAAGCCCCACATCGGGTTCTCCTTCTGTCTCTGCCTCTCCCCCTTGCTTGTGCTCTTTTGCTCTCGCTCTCTCCCTCTCTCTCTCTCTCTCAAATAAATAAATAAAATCTCTAAAATAAAAATAAATAAAAGGTATCATCGAGGGTTGCCTGGGTGGTGCAGTTGGTTAAGAGTCCAACTCTTGGTTTCAACTTGGGTCATGGTTTCAGCATCCCGAGATTGAGCCCTGTGTTAGGCTCCCTGCTCAGCACGGAATCTGCTTGTCCTTCTCCCTTCTGCCCCGCCCCGTGCATTTGCGCTCTCTCTCTCTCTCTCTCTCTCTCTCTCTCTCTCTCAAATAAATAAACCTTTTTAAAAAAAGGTATCATTAAACTTGTAAGTAGGAAAATCTTCAGGAGTGAGAAATAAAGAGGGAGCTCCAAACTAACTATGGTCTGTGACTGAGGACCCTAAGCATATCCATCACCTCTCAGGAACCTTAAGTCTTGGGTTTGAATGACTTCATGTATGTATGTGAGACAAGATCTTGGAACAGGGAAAGTAGGGAATTGGAACTGAGACATCTGCATAAAGTCAGACTCTCACAGGACAGTAAAGTGAAAGAAAATGGAGGTAGATGAGAGAGAATGTGGGACAATCTTCTACATAACTGAAGAACACAAAATGGGAAGAGAAAACCTTAAAAGTTGTCAGAAAAGAGAGGTCAGGTAAAAGGCAACAACTAGCCTGGCAGCAACAGTGGAACATTAACTTCAGATTGCTGAGAGAATACCACCATCTACATAGAATTTGATACCAACTTAAATTATGTATTTAAGAATAGGGTGAAGTGGCACCTGGGTAGTTCAGTGGTTGGGTGTCTGCCTTTGGCACAGGTCGTGATCCCCGGGTTCTGGGATCAAGTCCCACATTGGGTTCCCTGTGGGGAGCCTGCTTCTCCCTCTGCCTGTGTTTCTGCCTCTCTCTGTGTCTCTCATGGGTAAATAAATAAAAAGGAACTTTTAAGAGTACATATTAGGATAAAGAGAAACGACCCCAGAAGGAAAGTTGGAGATTTATAAAACAACGTCTAATTTGGAGGTTAAAAATAAGATGGTGTGCTCAAATATTGTATAAACAATGACTTTTAAGACCAAGAGGATGGTGATTAGCCATCTGAAGGCCCCTGGATAGTTTGGGAGGGGGCTGGAGCTATTGATTTAGATTTTAAGCACACATGATAAAATTTAAGAGTAATTACAAAGAAGAGGAATAGACCAATAGAGGGAACAGTGTGGAATCAAAAGAATAATCTGAAAAAAACTTGGAAGGGGAAGAAGATATAGAAAAAGCAGGATAGATATCACAAGATAAAATGGTAAAGAGAATGGCACATGCCAACAATCAATTAAAATCACAGTAAAGTGTAAATGTTCTAAACTCACCAGTCAAAAGAAAGATATCCTCAGATTGGACTAAAATGAAACAAAACAAAACAATCCAGATATTTGTGGTACCGTAGAGAAAACCTAAAATACAAAGACATAGTATATCAGAATAATTAATGTTAGCTGCTGGAACAATCGACCCCTAAGATCACTGGGGCTTAACACAACAAGGTTTAATTTTTGCTCACATCACAGTTCATCAGGTCAGGCTGCTGCTCTGGCTGTCACTCCTTCAATCAGTGATATAGGAATCTGGGATCCATCGATCCTAGTTCCACAGTCTTGGAGTTCTTTGCCTTGAGCCACGTGAGCAAGGGAGAGAGAACATATAAAGAGTATGGATGGCATTTTAAGGGCCAAGCCTAGAAGTGGCATACATCACTGCTACCCACATTCTCCGGTGGTCCCAACATAACTGCAAAGAGCTGGGCTTCTTCCTGCGTTTCCAGGAAGAAGAAATGGAATTAGTGAGCATCTAGCCAGTCTCTGAAACATAAAAAGGATGAAAATATGAAGAGATGGAAAAGGATACACCAGATAGACACTAACCGGAAGAAAGCTAGAGTAGCTCTGTTCATATTGGACAAAATAGTCTCCAAGGCAAAATGGGTTATTAGGAATAAAGATAGTAACCACAAAAAGATAACATTCAAGAGACATTAATTCCGAAACTATGTATGTACCTGATGATATCTTCAAAAAACAAAAAGCAAAAATTGACACAAGGAGAAACTTATAGAACATATACCTTCCTCAGTAACTCTTGTCACATAGACCAAAAATTAGTAGTATATAGAAAACAGAAATAATATAATTAACAAGTTTGATCAAAAGGACATGAGTAGAACCTTGTATCCAGCTAAAGAAAATATACATTCTTTCTTAAAAGTTCAAAAAACATTTATGAAAACTGATCATATACTTGGCTATAAAGTCAACAATTTTCCCAGAATCAGTATCGTACAAATCATGTTTTCTGATTACAGTGCAATTAGGTAAAAAATAAGTATCAGAAAGAAAACCAAAGGAAAAAGACTGTATGAAGATATTCATTCTAGCATTAATTAGCAACAAAAATGAAAAATTAGAAGTAAAATTATGCCACATCAACCCGAAGTAAATTATGCCATATCAACCCGATGGGCTATCATGTGGCCATTAAAAATTATTTTTTTACAGAGGATCATAGGAGAAGAGAGGGGAAAACTGAATGGGAAGTCATCAGAGAGGGAGAAAAACCATGATAGACTCTTAACTATAGGAAACAAACTGAGGGTTGCTGGAGGGGAGGTCGGGGGGTAGAGGGTAACTGGGTAATGGACACTAAGGAGGGCACATGATGTGATGAGTGCTGGGTGTTATTTTTTAAAAAGATTTTATTTATTTATTCATGAGAAACAGAGAGAGGCAGAGGGAGAAGCAGGCTCCATGCAGGGAGCCCGATGCGGGACTTGATCCTGGGACCGCGGGATCACGTTCTGAGCCAAAGGGAGATGCTCAACCGCTGAGCCACCCAGGCGTCTGGAGCACCTGGGTGCTCAAACACTACATCTGAAACTAATGATGTACTATATGTTGGCTAACTGAATTTAAAGTAAAAAAAATTTTTCAAAAATAAAAATTGGAAAAAAAATAATAAAATAAAATAAAATAAAAATTGGGGCACCTGGGTGCCTCAGTGGTTGAGTGTCTGCCCTTGGCTCAGGTCACAATCCCGGAGTCCTGGGATTGAGTGCTGCATCAGGCTCCCTGCAGGGAGCCTGCTTCTCCCTCTGCCTATGTTTCTGCATCTCTGTATGTCTCATGAATAAATAAATAAATAATTAAAAAATTAAAAATTAATTTTTAATGGACTATGTTTAAGATATATTAAGTGAAAATTTAAAATCTGTTACTTATGATTACAACCATGTGAAAATATGTATGTATTTAGAAAGATATAAGCAAATGAAAACAGTTGTTATTTTACAGTGATGAGATTATGTGTAATTCTACCTTTAAAAAGATTTTCTGTGATGTGGTTACACTGTTTAATGTGAGTTAAAATAATCAATAGAAGACCTGATCTCTGTCTGGCAGTGGATGCTATTTATGCCTTAATATCCATTATCCTTTTCTTTTATAACAATAGAATTTTAGTTGGGTACATAACTGCCTAAAACAAGTGTACATTTCCCAGCCTCCCTCGTAGCTAGGCATTACAATGGGACAAAGTCAGAGCTAATGAAATATGAGAAGTGGGTGCCCTGAAATGTAGAGTCTGTTCTTTTGTCTTTTTCGTTCAACCTGTTACCTGAAATCTTCCCTAGCTTTGTTATTGCACATACTATGGGTAGACTGAACCTGAATGGAATTTGATTGGATGAGGGACTGCTTCCCAACTTAATGAATGAGTATGTATGACTCATGAGGATAAATACATATTTTCTATTCAACTGGCGCCCAGTACAAGCTCTGAAAACAAGGGGATTATCCATCCTAATTTTGGATATCAAATAATAATACATTAATATGGAAGAGTACATGTTTATGTTAAATATATTCTAGTGGGAATCATACACATTTACTCCAATATTCCTTATCACTTAAGAAAATGTTTTAATAGAGAATGAGATCTATTTATAGACTGCTTTGCCTGAGTTAAATCAGCTATCAACCTCCATATTTTAAATGTTAAACAAAATCAAAAATTGTATTTTTTAAAAATTTTTATTTATTTATGATAGTCACAGAGAGAGAGAGAGAGAGAGGCAGAGACACAGGCAGAGGGAGAAGCAGGTTCCATGCACCGGGAGCCCGACGTGGGATTCGATCCCGGGTCTCCAGGATCGCGCCCTGGGCCAAAGGCAGGCGCCAAACCGCTGCGCCACCCAGGGATCCCAAAAATTGTATTTTTAAAGTTCAATAAAGAATGCACTTTGTTGGGGTGCCTGGGTGGCTCAGTTGGTTAGGTGTCTGCCTGCAGCTCAGGTCACCATCCCAGGGCCCTGGGATCAAGCCCCACGTTGGGCTCCCTGCACAGTGGGGAGTCTGTTTCTTCCACTCCCTCTGGGCCCCCACCCCCACTGCTTATGCTCTCTCTCTAGCTCTGCTCTCTCTCCAATAAATAAATAAAATATTTTAAAAAGGCAAAAAACTAAAAAAAAAAAGAATGTACTTTGTCTAATTATCGTAGTTCCTGGTAAGGTTTGATATAATCTAACAGCCTAGATCACAAAAAATATCAATAATTTGTACTATACCAGGAATAAGATGATCAGATCAAAAGGAGATCAGTAAATATTACTCAAAACCTTTTTTATACTTGAAAAATATCCCAATACAACATTGAAGCAGATGAGACATTCTGCCCCAGGTCCTTACAATCCTCAATAATGATTAGGTATGCTAGGTCGTGTCTACTATAGTAACAAATTCATTATTATTTGTATTATAATTTAGAATAGGTCAATCAAAAGGTGCTTTGTAAAAACAACATGCCAGTTTAAAAAAAAGCTGATGCAAGAGCAGCCTTTTATTCTGTGAATTCTAATATTTATGTTAAGCATGGCCTGTTTAGATGTTTTTAAAAATGAAGGAAAATCAGAATTGAATAAAAGTTCCAGGGATTAATTTACTAATCATTTCTTGAGTAAAACTATATACAGCTAGTTCAAGGGCATCTAGTAGAAATAATTTATTCAGATTAAAATTCTGTCAGTAAAAAATATTAGTATTTATGGTAAGACTAAAATGGCTTAAAAATCGGTCACACATTTGGTTAAGAGAGCATTCTGAGGGCTTGTTTATATTTCATTTTCCTTTAATATGCATATTAGCAAGACAGACTGTTAAATAATTTGGTTTTCTATCAGTTAGCTGTATATTAACATGATGGAGAACTATTAATATACAAGTCTTGATACCAGGCAAATAATTCCTTTTCTTCTTTTCTCAATTCCTCATCTGACACAAGCTCATCAACTTTCACAATGTCAAAAGATGGGGTAGAGAAGATGATTGACTGTTGTTGCTTTGTGCCTGGTTTGTCCGTTTGTGGTTCCTAAGTAGAATTATAAATAAAAGAGGAAAGGATTTTACATTTGGTTTTTTACTACTTTCTGTTTTTATATGGACTGTTTATACTTAGCCTCATTTCAAAAAATTTATACCGTATATAGATTTTTAAAGAATTACAAAGTAATACATAGCTATGTTAGTTGTAAATATTCCTACAATGTAGGAATATACTGAGGCAGACTTTATGCATATAGTTTTAAATAAGTCTAGATAGAAATGACTTTTATTTTGAGAAAAGCACTATTTGAGATGTGCTGAATCAATAGTGTCATCATACAGAGATGACTGTTGTTGTTTGCCACTTTATACAGATGTGAGGCCAAAACAGCTGGTATTTATCAGATTAGCTATATTGTTGAAGAATTTTTAAAACATGTGTTACCAAGAGGAACACAGCTTTATACTATCCACATATATACCAAAGGTGTTTTAGCCTTGAACTTGTAAATTAGGAAAATTCTACTTACAGAAGAAGAATTACTAACAGTTTGACTAGTGTCCAAAACAATGAATTCAGTACGAGTTCAACTTACAGTCCCCACGGAAGCATTTTTTTCTTTAGCCATCTTATAAGCTTTTTTCATTTTTTCCACATTCATTAGAGCTTGCTTGGATTGACGACCCAGATGTTTAATTTGATTCTGCTGTTGGTAGGGCCGATATAAAGGTTTGATAGCTGAAACGGATGAAGGGCATCTAGAAAAGATTTGAATTGTAGACAGAAAAAAATGCACAAAATAACATTTAAATGTAAAGCAAGTTGCAAATTTTATTAAAGCATCTTCTAGCAACTAGATCATAGGCCTCTATATTTGGAGCAATACTGTAAGTTTTTAGGCCAAAGGCATCATTTCTGCTTAAATTATAGGGCATAGCTCTTTATTTGGCACTTATGAAGGTGTATAAATGATGATGTGGATCACAATGATGATGAAAATTATAGAACATGGTATCAATTTAAAATCAGTTTTCCTGGAAAATACCATGTAGTAGTCATAGTAACACAAAAGAGTATTAAATTTCATAATGGCTGAAAAAACAAGCTGTCTTTATCAGTGTTGGGATCAGATACAGGTGGTACCATGCCCACAGTCCCCTAGGCCTTACCACCACAAAGTACATAGGCCCAACTTCCAACTGCCAGCATTGGCCTCTCTTGGCATGACAGCTTTCTTGTGGAAACGAGAGCCCATGCTCTGGGAAAGTGCCTGAGAATTAACACTTTCCCTCAGAAACAGTCCTTAGCCACTGAGTGATGCACATCAGCCTATAAATATCCCAACTTCCTTGCCCCCACTAGATAACTTGAGGTGCACGTTCTGTAATGGCTTGGATACTCCCAAGAGGGATTAAGCTCCCTTCACCCGCAGAAGTAACCTGTTTGCTAACACATGCTGTTTTGGCTGCCTGCCCTTCCTTGTCTCCCTTTCATCAGTGATTCTGGGAATCACCTCTCAAATAAACTACTCATATTCAAATATTTGATATGAGAGATCCCAAACTAACACCGCATTCAAAGAAATCTGCAAGAAAGTACTTTTCCCTCTTTAATTGATTTAAAATTTGGCTACTTAATTTGGCTCTTCAAGTGGCTCATTCTTAGATAATCAGTAGCAAGAGTCCAAATAGCAGGGAGCCTAGGGTTATATATGGTGGCAGGGAAAATTACATCATTTATTTGACCTTGGTGGTAATAGGGTTAAGTTCTATATTCAGTGTCTATATGGATGAGTTAGAGAAAATCTATTTCATGATGACAGACTGCACCCTACACCAGGCCATCTGTCTGGCAAATGTATAGCCTCAATCATAAAATATATGGGCTAAATTATATTATTGGGTCAGCACCACTCATCTCTAGCCCTGAAAAAAACCCAGTGTGTTTGCCTGACAAGAAGACCAGTGCCTCCTCTGTGTACCGAAGGAGTATTTTTTCATTTCAAATATGACTCCATGAAAATAGACTACCAATAGATGCTCTTCAATCTGATTATCTCTTTTTCTTAAGAAAGAAAGCTTCATTTGTAAATAAGATGGGCTAGGTGAGACTTGTAATGGAAAGAAAAAAGGAATATAATTGGAGCAGTCATATTCTGTCTGCATTGTTTCAGATCATAATACAGTTTCTTTTGCTACAACAGGAGCTTCTATAATGTGAATTGGCTCACATGCTATTGCTAAAGAAGAGAATAATGTCACTGTAATTTATATGCAATTTGTCCTCAGCAAGGGGAGCCAGAATCGCAAGAGTAGAATTATAACCTTCAGCAGAAAAGGAAAAGGTCCTCAGCTCTGTGTCGCATAGGCAACGGGGGCCCTTTGGGCTGTATTTATGAAAACAAGAATTAGCACCTGCATCTAGGGCTCTCGCCCCAGAGGCACCCCTGACCCCACAGTCCACCCTTGCTGCCCCCACCATACTCCCCACCCTTGGGGGGGTGCTTTCTGGTTATTGGCGGGTTGCACTGCCTCTCACATACGCTGAAAAGGCAGCCATGCCAGCCCAGGGCTCCACCTCCATCTGCATTACCTCTGTGTTGACTACCCGCTCCAATTAAAGAGTTGCCTGCATTTCAACTCTATTGTCCGTTTTTTAATATTTGCTGTGGCCCCCTCTAGCCATCCTGAGCTGCCTGTCTGGTGGTGCGAGTTATCTCCCCAGGTTCCAATTGTCCTTTTGGTTAGTGCTCTACTTACAAAGATGTGTACGTTTTGAGCAATCTGCCCCAACCCTATTTTTCCCATATGCCCTATTATTATCTTTCATGAGCTATTTGGCAGAATGTGAACATTTTCAGAAACACCTCTAGTATTGTAACCCCAGGAAACTGTTACTTTTACCTAACTTCAGAAACAATCCGTAGCTGACGCTGACGCATCTCTTCTGTTTGTGGTCTCTGTAATAGATACTTCATTTCTTTTTGTAGACGGTTTGATATTATTCCAGACTCTGCATAATCAACTATGTCATATATTATCATTGTCCTGGGGATGTTTTTGAGGTCTAATTTTCGCCAGTAGTTATTTCTACCACCAGAAGATGCAGGGGTCTCGTCCAGAAGACTGGAATACTATATGGAAAAAACAAGTAAGAATGATCGGCTGTGGGTACTCCAGAATGTTTTAAGACACATTTCCCAAGGTTCCAATGTCCAATGTCACTTCATCCAAAAAGTATTCCTTGATCCCATCTCTGAAATTAATCAGCAACTTTCTTCTATGGCTTATTACTGACTACTTGATGTTTTAGCTCTCTGTGTACTTAGCGCCCCCACCACAAGACAGGATCCTTGTCATACAGCATCACACACATAGTACCCCACTCACTCAATCTTTATTTAATGATAAATATTTTTTAATCTAATGAATAAACATTTTAATGCCAAATACATGACCTGCATACCTGGTAGTGCTAGTTCATAATATGCTTGGATTGAGAGGACATTTGCACAAGAAATAATGAGTTCACCTCTGGTATCAAGTGGTGAATTTCACTATTTTCATTTGGAGCATTTGTAGAAATCCCACGTTTATGTATTTATTTTTAAATTTAAAATAACAAATTAGGAATGTTAAAATGCAAATATATATAATCAACCTTATAAAATGTTCATTTAAGAGACAGGAATAGGGCTAGAGGATCTACAATGCTGGGACAGAATATCAGCTAGGTATTTAAGGTATGTCTCTCTCTCTCTCTCTCTCTCTCACATGCACACACATCCCTACACCCCCACAAGCAGTCTTTATTTTGTATCATTAAGGCATGCACAGATTTTAATTACTACCATTTGACTGAATGACCCCAGTCCTTCAACATGTCTCAAATTTCAGTTTCTGCAGTATAACTCAATAACTGTATGAAGTACAAACTTTGCTGATAGCTTTACAGTCCATAGATCACTACAGAAATAACAGATATGTGTAGTGAATAGTGACAAATCATGTCCCTTCTTCCAAAGTGTCAGTGATTGGCCATTGATGATCTGTTATTCAGGTCACACACAGAGAGCAAAGTATGTAGTTGTGTCACCTCTTTGTTTCCCAGTAATAAACACATGTGCCATTTTGCCAAAAAAATAAAAAGATAATCAAAAGAATAGGCCAACAGAGAAACAAAAAAGTGATAATGTTGGAAATGAAATTCAAATTAAACGTAAATGCAGTTAGAAGAAATAAGGGATATTGACATTGCCGTCATTCAAGAGACTGCGGGTGGGCAGCAAGAGGAAGGAAAGTGGTGAAGGTGAACTTAGCGGCATAAATGAGGCAAGTGGTTGTGACGAAAAGGATGCAGCTGTTCCAGAGGAAGTGACGCTGACAAAAGACTCTTCACATTAAAGGAACTTTGAGAGATTTCATAACATTTAAAGTGCAAAGGATAAAATGTTGGTAGGTAATCTGCACTTAGAAAGGAGTGTGGCAAAAAAAAAAAAAAAAAGAAAGGAGTGTGGCGATTCACTAAGGCATAGAAAAGAGGCTTACTATGTATTTTAAGTTATATGAGAAGACTAAGAAGGTAAGCGCTGTTTAAACTATTCCTCATAAACTGTTTTTTTAAAGTTTTATTGAGATTCACATCCCATACAATTCACCCATTTAAAGTATATAGTTCAATGGTTTTTTAGTATATTTATCGTTGATAAAGTTTTTACAAGGAAATAAAACACTTTTAATCCTCAACGTTTCCAGTGTTTTAAATTATCATGTAGTAAATGTTTTGTTTTTCATTTTCCTATATATTTATAACAGACAGAGAGTTTTTAGTTTTGACAAGCTTTTTTTTTTAAAGGTATGGAACATCATGATTTTTCCCATTGATTATTAAATTTGATTTGCGTGGTTTCAGCTTGCACGGTCATTTTTAAAAAAGATTTTATTTATTCATAACAGACAGAGAGAGAGAGAGGCAGAAGAAAGGGAGAGAAAAAGGCTCCATGCAGGGAGCCTGACGTGGGACTCGATCCCGGGTCTCCAGGATCACACCCCGGGCCGAAGGCGGCGCCAAACCGCTGGGCCACCGGGGCTGCCTGCATGGTCATTTTCTTAAAGGATTTTATCTTTAAGCAATCTCTACATGTATTGTGAGGCTTGAACCCACAACCCTGAGATCAAGAGTGGCATGCTCCACCAACCAAGCCAGCGAGGTACTGCTGCACATTTTCATGACCCTGCACTACTGTGCAAAGTGAGGACTGACTACATATTTTACTTGCTCAGAGTGTAGTAGTAAAATGAGTAAACATCTCAGAACTGTCAATGACCTGCTCTGTGCTTTGCTAAGTGACTTGGGCAAGTTTTTTTTAAAATTGTTTATTTATTCATGAGAGAGACAGAGAGATAGAGAGGCAGAGATAGAGGCAGAGGGAGAAGCAGAGATAGAGGCAGAGGGAGAAGCAGGCTCCATGCAGGGAGCCTGATGCAGGATTCGATCCCAGGACCCAGGGATCACGCCCTGAGCCAAAGGCAGATGCTTTAACTGCTGAGCCACTCAGGTGTCCCAAGTTTTAAGAAATCTTATTAAACTCCATTTTTCTCATCTGTTAAAGGGTCACATAATCTACAAACTTGAAGATTAAAGGAGATATACTATACATAAAAAGAGCCAGCAATAGTGCTTGTATCCATAAGGGGCTCAATAAATTGATAAAATGGGATCCCTGGGTGGTGCAGCGGTTTGGCGCCTGCCTTTGGCCCAGGGCGTGATCCTGGAGACCCGGGATCGAATCCCACGTCGGGCTCCCGGTGCATGGAGCCTGCTTCTTCCTCTGCCTGTGTCTCTGCCTCTCTCTCTCTCTGTGCCTATCATAAATAAAAAAAGAAAAAAAAAGAAAAAAAAATAAATTGATAAAATGATTGTCAGCAATCACCATGCTTCTCCCAACATATTTATTGGGGACTTCTTCCTAAGACACCAATCCTTGGCACAGTCATACGCTCCAAGTATGTGAGCCACATACTTTGCAAAGATAGTTGGCATCCCAAAGTGCTATTTATTTCTATTATTTCAAATGAGGGTTGAATTCCCTCATTTTCCAGGTTAAGACTCTAAAGGAAAGAAAACAGAATTGGGAGTCTCCAAGGCACTGCATTAATTTCATGTGTCACAATGAACTAGCTGAGTGGACAGTTAAGGCCATTTATTATTATTATTATTATTATTATTATTATCCAGAAATTTTGTATCCATTGTTTCTTTAGAACTTGTAAAATGGCAGTAATAATAGTACCTACCTCTTAGAGTTGTGAGAATAAAAGGAGGTGGTACTACACCAGCATTTGCTATTATTATTATTATTATTATTATTATTATTATTATTATTCAGGTATCTAGTTTAAGGTTCCTGACTTAGTACTGCTGTCCAATCCATTATGCAAACCAGGAACCTAGGAGTCATGCCGGACACCTCCCCTTAGCCTGCCTTGCTGTCTGTCACCAAGGCCCATTGCTTTTACTTTCTAATTATCTCCTGTGTCTCCAGCCTCACAGCCCTCAGCCAAGATACCACCGTCTCTCCTGAAATACAGCAGGAACATCCAAACTAGGAGAAGGCTCTTGCTGTACTCTAATCCATTCCCTATACTGCAGCCAGACAGATCCCTTCACTCATTAGATTAGATCATCTCATTTCTTAACACATTAAGAAGCACCAGCTTCTACCTGCACACAGGATCAAGAAAAAGAAAAATACCTTGCTATTGTCAAAAGGCCTGTCTGATGCTCTCTTGCCAGCCCTCCAGGCTGCCTGCCCAAACCTCTGCTCTCTCTTCTCCAGCTCCACAGACCTGCAGTTCCTCCTGCCACAGAGCCTCTGCCTGGGGCACAGCACCTGCTCAGCCCCAGACTGAGGCTGTGACACATTGTTGATTGCCTGCCCATCAACCATTTCCCACTTCTTCCTTGCCTCCAGAGCCCTGATTTTTTTTTTTCAAGTATGGAGCAGCCACGTGTTCTAGGAAGGAGGGCCCCAGCACATGAACCATGATGGTTCTAAGTCAATGGTGGAAAATGATCTCATTTTCCTTTATCAGCAATTAGGTTAGGATTCTGATCAATGGGATCTGAGGGGAAGTCTGTTGGGGACTTCTGGCAAAGATTTTTCTCTTCTTTCTTTCTTTCTTTTTCTTTCTTTCTTTCTTTCTTTCTTTCTTTCTTTCTTTCTTTCTTTCTTTCTTTCCTTTCTTTTCTTTCCTTTCTTCCTTTCTTCTGTTTCTTTCTTTCTTCTTTCTTTCTTTCTTTCTTTCTTTCTTTCTTTCTTTCTTTCTTTCTTTCTTTCTTTCTTTCTTTCTTTCTTTCTTCCTTTTTTTTTTTTTTAAGTAGGCTCCATGTCCAGCATGGAGCCCAACATGGGGCGCTTGAACTCACAACCCTGAGATCAAGACCTGAGCTGAGATCAAGAATTGGATGCTTCACCAACTGAGCCAGCCAAGCACCCCCAGAGATATTTCTTCTTGAGATAAAAAGGAAAATGGTACTTAAGAGTCCCCTTGTTCCTGACTTTAAAGGAAGTTAAGAATGTGATAGTCATCTTGTTACCATGTGGAGGAAGACAAGAGCACTGTAGAGGACCCTGATGTCCTTGAGCTGCTGTATTATTAGCTGGCCTGAGACCCACCTCTTTGTAGACTTCAGACATGGGACAGTACAATTCCCTTGCTGTTTAAGCCTCCTGTGGTTGGGAATAATCTGTCACTTGTACCACAAAGCACCCAAATAATAATAATAACCCCTTCTCAATAGGTCAAATCTCCATCATATACTCTCTTAGCAACACGTACTTGATTTTTTTACTTTTTAGCAAGATAAAATTCACAAAATATAAAATTCACCATTTTAACCATTTTAAATGTACACAATTCAGTGCATTTAGTAAATTAACTCTACATAGCACTACTATCTAATTCCAAAACATTTCCATCAACCCCAAAGGAAAAGCCACATTCATTAGCTATCATTCTCCAGATGCAAAGAGCCAAATATTTTATGATTCCATGAATACAAGCTATCCAGAATAGGTAAACTCAGGGAGACAAGAGGCTGATTAGTGAGTGATAGGGGCTGGAGTGATGGAGGGACAGGGAGTGACAGCTTAATACAAGGGAGGTTTCCTTTTGGGGTGATAAAGTTCAGGAACTAGATAGTGGTGGTGTCTGAACAACATTGTGAATATACTTAATGTCACTGAATTATACCATTTAAGATGGTAAATTTTATATTATGCTTATTTTTCTATAGTGAAAAAAATGTATGATCCTTTCTCTTGGAGGATAAGGTCAGAAGAGTTTTTAAAGATTATTTATTTTAAAAGATTTTACTTATTCATTTGAGAGCACGAGCAGGGTAAGGGGCAGAGGGGGAAGCAGGCTCCCCAATGAGCAGGAAGCCCGATGTGGGACTCGATCCCAGCACCCTGGGATCATGACCTGAGCTGAAAGCAGGCACCTAACCAACTGAGCCACTCAGGTGCCCACAGAAAGCTTTTTAAAAAATTGTTGTTTCTAATATCTAAATCTCAATTCCTTACTTGCATGTAGTCTTTCAGGGTGACAATATCTATTTTATCAGTTATTTTGAACTTCTGGAAAAGACATTCATCTTCCATAACCTGATGGTAAAACTTCTTTTTCCCCATAATTTTGCAAGCATCAGCCACTGCCTATAAAGAGAATAGAAAACAGATTTTTAAAACAGTAGTATAATAGCAATAATTATCAGTGCACACTTTACATATTTCTTCTGACAAACACATAAAATACTGTTCCTTTCTTCTAGCAGCTTGCTATTCAATAAAAAGACTGTATTTACAAAGAAAAGATTGTATAAGAGTTTTTAAACCATTTAAAATTCGTTTCCATAACCATATCTACATAGTTTTAAAATGTAATGTAGCTGAGTCTCCAACCCTCAGAGAACCACAGTGTTTTAAAAATGTTTTTTCCCCTCTTAAAAAACATTCTTTTCCCTTAACAAAACAAATCTATAGCGTCATTCATGCTGTCAAGGCAGAGAAAACTTCCTTGGTTATTAAACAGGTTGCCCTAGGAACTGCAGTGAAAGGTGTTACTGGGCCAACTCTCTTTTATGCGCTAGTTAATACCTCACCCCCAAATGGAAACATGTATGTTTCACATTGCTTAGACCTTCCTCTCCTTCAGACTTCATTCTCTGTGGCCAAAGAGTAGTGAAGCATTTTTTTTTCTCTCCGAAACGCTGGCATTTTGTACTAAAGGAAAATACCTGGGAGGGCAGAGGTAGAAGAATGCCAGAAAATATGGAGGCCCAAATCTCATCTGGCCCTGTCTGTACCATACCGTTCCACATACGCCCATCCTTTGCTAAGAGCTATACATAGACTGAGTAGAGACTTAAGTACTCCCCACCCTCGTTCCCACCCCCCATAAGTATGTGCTGACTCTTCTAACACATATTTATATTACATATCTATGCTTCTGGCCACAAAGCATATGCTTATGAGAATGGAGACTGGCGTAGAATAAAATTCAAATATCTTTGGATTCCAGATCAGTTTCTCTTTCCCTCTGAATCTCAGAATGTGTATTTGTGAAAACATGGGAACTCCAGGTTATAATGTTGATGTGAGGCCGCTTGAGATGAGATCAGAATTTGGAATCTTTTTACTTAACACACAATACGACAATGAGCCTGGAGGATATAGTTTCCATTTCAATTTTCACTTTTGTTATTGAGAATATTCCTTTTTTATTTATTTTTCTAAATCCAAAGCTTAGCACACGGACATACATGGAAAACGAAAGAATATTCAAATGGTGGTAGTTTTATTCCTAATGTACTACATGGAAGGGACAGAAACAGTTTCTGTGATGAACCTTCCTTTAGGCAGATCATCTCTGTTTTCCGTTTCATTAGTTTCTTTACATACTACGCATCTAAAGAAAAGACAGTATTGGCACGTGTCACCATTATGCTTTCTTGCAATTAATTTCCCGTGGGTTCTCATTAACTACCCTCATGGTGATGCTAAAGGTAAAAGCAAATAAACTATACAGTGAACACATCTGAAAGCTGTATAATTTCTGCTTTGAGAATTTCTTTAGATATAACTGTATTTTACTTTAGCTCAAGCTACTTAGTAAGGGTATTTCTTGCCAGTCCCTCCCCACTCTACTCCACTCAGCCACCACCCACAACCTCTCCAAGCCCCGGTTTCCTTATTTGTACACTGCCTCAGCTGTGTGGCTCAGCTGTGTGAGGCCCATCCCGGGATCCAGCCAAAAATCCCTATGCCGGGCAGCACGGGGAGGGCTCGCTGCCCACTTGCGACAGGGGTTTGAAAAAAGTTTGCCTCCAATAGCCAGCATGGAGGCCATTCTTTCTTTCTCAGGCATCTGCTGTATGGCTAGCTTCAGGAAAGTACTTCTGGGTAGGAAGGGATGGGAAAGAAGTGCCCAGCACCAGGTGAAAGGGAAGGGCCGAAATGAGGCGAAGAGTCTAGGACAGCAGCCAATCAGACTAGGATTCAAGAGGCAGGCTCCATTCTTAGTGGGTGACTCAAACAAAAGGTCAAAGGCAGGCATCTCTAAATTTGACACTTCCCCTGATACCTGGCATCACTGTGGCCCAGAAGCCCCCACGGCCCCACAGGTACATGCTGGCCTAGATCCACACCTGCCCTTGTCAAGCGACTATCTCAAGTCACTTCCCCGCCCAGCTGGAAATTCTCACGAAGGTAGCATGAACTGGTATCCTGCACAGGAACAGGGTTTCTCGGTTTGGAACAGTTCAATTATACGTGAGTTCAGAATTAATGAAACCAGCACAGCTGCTGGTGTGGTTTCAACCTCGAAGTGTGCACAGTGCAGTGGATAGATGGAGAAGTATTCAAGTGTCAGTTCTGCCCCTGGCAAGCCTCTCCAAGTCCCGGCTTCCTCACAGGCTGAATGGGAATAACATGGACTGTGCTGGAGTTATCAGGAGCCCGTATAAGGGAACGTATTTAGCAGGCACGCTGGCTCAGGAGTGGTTAATTATGAGCACAGGCTCTGGAGTCAGGATCACTGGGTTTTGATATCGGCTCCTTCCCTTTCTAGCTTGAGACCTTCAGCAAGTTACTTGGTCTTTTAAAACTGAAGATAACAGAATCTACATTCTAGAGTTTATGAGAATTCAACGATAATGCACGCAAAATGTTTAACACAGGACTCAATGGTGCTCAATGAGGGCAGTTATTATTAATAATGGTGTTTTTTCTTTTTACATAAATGCCTAATCCTCAAAAAGAACAGGGATCTTCAATTTAAACTAATGGTTGCTGGATGTTCATGTTTAAGAACTGTCAATTACCCAGAGACATTCTAGGCCACGCTGTGTGTGTGTGTGTGGGGGGGGCACCTGTAAGACAGTGCTTGTCAAACTAGTTTGTGCCTAGGATCATCTGGGGGGATTGTTTTTTTATTATTATTATTTATTTATGATAGTCATAGAGAGAGAGAGAGAGAGAGAGAGAGAGACAGAGACATAGGCAGAGGGAGAAGCAGGCTCCATGCACCGGGAGCCTGACGTGGGATTGGATCCCGGGTCTCCAGGATTGCGCCCTGGGCCAAAGGCAGGCGCCAAACCGTGCGCCACCCAGGGATCCCTGGGGGGATTGTTAAAATGCAGATGCTCATTCAGTGGGTCTGGGGAGGGGCTTGATAGTCTGCATTTCTAGTAAGTTCCAGGGAATGCCAGTGCTGTGGGTCTGTAGACCACACTCTTGAGTAGCAAGGCTTTAGAATATTCTAAATATAGTTGGAGGATGAACTATAGTGACAACCCTCTGTAAATAAGCATTGCTCTGAAAATAGATCATCGAAGTAGGTAACTGAAATGAGATCTCTCTTTTGTACACATGGCTATCCAATTGTTCGAGCACCATTTGAACTGACTTGGCACATTTGATGAAAATCAATGGATCATCTATGAGTGGGTGTATTTCTGAATTCTCTATTCTATCTCATTGATTTACATGTCTGTCTTTAGGCCATCACAACACTGTGGGATCATTGCAGCTTTTTAGGTCTTGAAATCAGTTAATGTAAATCTTTGTTCTTCTCAAAAATGGCTTAGGCTATTCTATATCTTTTCACTTGTTTTCACTTTGTGTATGTGTGTGTGTGTCCGCGCACATGCACGTGCGAAGTGTGAACACATGAGAAATGCTACTGGGAAATGATAAGAAAATGAAACTAGAAATGGAAATAAGTACCAGGGAAAAGACTGAACAACAACAAAACTGTGAAACTCCCCTTCTTCATAAGTGAACTTAGATTATATGTCTGAACTAAAACTGACTTATTTATTTCATACTAAGAAATAAGTGGGGGGGTGCCTGGCTGGCTCAGTTGGTAGAGTGTGAAACTCTTGATCTTGGAGTTGTGGGTTCAAGCCCCAAGATGGGTATAGAGATTACTTTTAAAAAATAAATCTTTAAAAAAAAAGAAAGAGGGACACCTGGGTGGCTCAGCGGTTAAGCATCTGCCTTTGGCTCAGGGCTTGATCCCAGAGTCCTGGGATCGAGTTCCACGTTAGGCTCCCTGCATGGTGCCTGCTTCTCCCTCTGCCTGTCTCTGCCTTCCTCTCTGTGTGTCTCTCATGAATAAATAAATAACATCTTTAAAAATAAATAAAATAAATAAACAGAAAGAAAGAAATGAACTTAGGAAAGTTGGATTGTCTTGCTAAACACACAATTTCTATTCAAAGGACTGGCGTAAACTTATAGTAAGAATAATTCTATAGGTTTTCTATCAACCATGAATCCAGGTGTTACCAGAGTTTGTTATGTAGCTCAAAAAGGAATCCTAAACTGTTCTTTCATGTTCTGATCATTTAAATCCTCTCAGAATGTTTAGTGAAATACTCAAACTAGTGCTATTACATTTTCATAATAAAAACAAAAATTTTTAAAAAACATGTTTGTGTATTTTTATGGGCAAAAAAATGAAGGATACACAGTAAACTATTAACAGTGATAACCCCAGGCGAGTGAAAGTCACAGCACAGAAAGGCATGAGGCATAGTTTCCTTTTTTAAAAAAATCTCTGTGCTATTTCCTTTTTTCCCAAGTTACTTTGTAATTTAAATAAAAACTGAAGTTATTATGCAGCATTTTAATGAGTTTTAATATACACAGAGTCCTTTCCAGTCACGGCTTCTAAGTTTCTCATTTGCTCTAGCCTGCAGACAGCAGGGGCCACCGGGAGCAGACCCAGGAGAATTTCTGTTCCTGGAAAAGTCTCATCATGTAATCTCAGAAAAGCAACAATTGATGATATTTTATAGGTATGATAAGCTTATTCTGTACATAAATGTGGCATGAATTTATTCCCTGAATGTAAGATAAATATCAACTTTTGCATGTGAAGTCATTTTATATAAATGAACAAATATTAATGACTCTGCAACACCATATTCCATATGAAAACACATAGTCCATTTGATATATCCTGAAACTGAATGAAATGTTCTCTGACGTTGCCTGAGAACACAGAGAAAGGCAGTCTCTTTTTCTTTTCTAACATTCTTCAGAGAATAAATGCTGTACATCCTGGATCTGATCAGAAACTCCCAGGCTATGTGGTCTTCTATTCTGAACACATACCATTACTGATGACTTCAGATGGGCCATACTTTTTAAGTAAAATATCTCCAGAAGGCTATAGGAAAATAACCTTTGATGTATGATTTATGAAAGGCTGAGAATGAGAATGCATGCATTTTTTCTCAATTATAGTCATGTATAAGGGCCAAAGGAGCAAAATCTATGCTGTAGTAGCATTGCAGATCCTTGCTATTAAACGTGGGGTCCAAGAACCAGCAGTAGCAGCAACACCTGGGAACCGGTTAGTAATGCAGACTCTCATTTCCTATCCCAGATTTACTGAATCAGAGACTATATTGTTTAACAATATTCTCAGGTGATTCCTATCCTGCAGACACAATTATGGTAAATATACTTGAAACTTAAAAGTATGAGAACTCATATAAAGAAAGATAAATATTTTAAAAGTTCATTTTCAATAGTCCAGTTCACTTTTCTCTGAATATGCTACCAGAATCAAAGAAACAATGATAAAATACCATTAAAACAAATAGAATGGCATCAAATGGTCTGCATAATTTAAAAGCCCTAATAGGCCACTTTAGTCCATTACTAACCAAAATTTTCTTTTTCTTTTATTAATTTAAATTAAATTAGCCAACATATAGAACATCATTAGTTTCAGATTTGGAGTTCACTAATTTATCAGTTGCATGTAACACCCAGTGCTCATCACATCACGTGTCCTCTTTAATGCCTGTCACCCAGTTACCTCATCCCCCCACCCACCTGCCTTCCAGCAACCCTCAGTTTCTTTCCCATAGAAACTCTGGGAAATGAATAAGGGGTAGTGGAAGGGGAGGTGGGCAGGGGGATGGGGTGACTGGGTGACGGGCACTGAGGGGGGCACTTGATGGGATGAGCACTGGGTATTATACTACATGTTGGCAAATCGAACTCCAATAAAAAAATATACCAAAAAAAGAGTCTCTCATGAACAAACCAAAATTTTATTTTATTATTTTTTAAGGATTTATTTATTTATTCATGAGAGACAGAGAGAGAGAGAGAGGCAGAGACACAGGCAGAGGGAGAAGCAGGCCCCTCCCTCGCAGGGAGCTCGATGTGGGACTCGATCCTGGATCCCGGGATCATGCCCTGAGCTGAAGGCAGACACTCAACCGCTGAGCCACCCAGGCGTCCCACAAACCAACATTTTATTTATTTTTATTTTTATTTTTATTTTTTTAAACCAAAATTTTAATACAAAGAAAACTGATCAGTATTTTTTAGGGCCTCTATCAGTAATTCATTCCAAATATTTTTTAGCTAATAAACAGAGACACCCTGAAACATGAGATTAAAAAAAATGCTACCTGGCTGCTGGGATGTTCAATGGTGAAATCACTTAGTCTGTATACTTCGAATGCAATTCAGATACCATGCAGATATTAAGAAGCTAAAGTAATATAAAATGGAGGTGCCTGGGTGGCTCAGTCAGTTAAGCGTCTGCCTTTGGCTTAGGTCATGATCCTGGGGAGAGGAGCCTGCTTCTCCCTCTCCTCCCCACTCATGCTCTATCTCTGTCTCCCTCTTTCATAAATAAACAAAAATCTTTAAAAAATAAAGTAACATAAAGTGTACATCATGAAACATCACCTCACTTGATGGCTTTAATAAATTTTTTCCGTTGAAATACTTGTTACCATGGCCTTCAGTATGCAGAAAAATTTTAAATACGATGAAAGGTGGAAACGTTTCACCACTGAATCTGAAATAAAGACCAAAAATTAGTTGTTTGGCATCAGGGTTAGGGCTTAGTTACCTTCCTCCTCTACTTAAGATTATTCTCATAGTTTCCTGCTTGCAGGGTAAAGTCTATGCCAGAGCACAGAAAGAATGGGTAACGAAGGGATGCCTGGGTGGCTCAGCAGTTGAGTGTCTGCCTTCGGGTCAGGGCGTGATCCCAGGGTCTGGGATGGAGGGCCACATTAGGCTCCCTGCGAGGAGCCTGCTTCTCCCTCTGCCTATGTCTCTGCCTCTCTGTGTCTCTCACGAATAAATAAATAAAATCTTTAAGAAAAAAAAAAGAATGGGTAATGAAATCGATTACAGAGATGAAAGAGCCACATTGGGGTGTGTGTGCTCAAAACTATTCTCATTCACGTGTCAGACTGGACACATCATGGGAGATGAGCCACTCTCAAGCCAACTTTTAGCCCAAGAGTCATACCTCAGTTTCCTCACATAATAAATGTAAATTTAAGAACAACCCTGAGAATTTATGAGGACTTAAGAAAATACATTTCTAGGGGCATGTGGGTAGCTCAGTGGTTGAACGTCTGCCTTCAGTTCGGGTTGTGATCCCAGGATCCTGGGATCGAGTCTCACACTGGGCTCCTCATAGGGAGCCTGCTTCTCCCTCTGCCTATGTCTCTGCCGCTCTCTGTGTGTCTCGCGTGAATAAATAAAATCTTTCAAAAAAAGAAAATACATTTATAAGGTTTTTTTCATTTTAACTAAGTGCTTCTTGAAATAAACCAGTATAGAAATATTACCTGAATCTAACTTTATACTTCATGCTAGGATCTTTCACAAGCTCAGCCTCTAAGGGGCTCACTTTCTTCAGTATTTCACGTGTCACACAATATTCCTGAAATAGATGATGATGCTATAAATGGAAAATGGTACTCTGTCCAGGTGTAACTTACTGAGAATAACAGAGGTGGCATGGTAAAGTGAACAGTGCACCAGGCTTGGAGTTCTGAAGACCTGGGTTCTGGTCTGGGCTCCTCCATTTAGTACCTGTGTAATCTTGAATCAATTACTTTATCCTTCTAGCCTTCAAGCTTGAGTGGGTGTCCCTCCTTGACATCCCAGGCACAGGTCTTTCCTTATGACAACACTTTTCACCACGTATTATAACTAACTATGAATTAATCTGTGTCTTCTACTAGACTGTAAGTGGCATGAAAGTACTGATCATGTCTTTCTTCCTTACCATACTCCTAGCATCTAGTACAGTCCTTGGAACACAGCAGGTTTAGCAAGTATTTGATATTGAATAAATAACTGTAAAATGGGCAGCCTGGGTGGCTCAGGGGTTTAACGCCACCTTTGGCCTAGGGTGTGATCCCGGAGACCCCGGATTGAGTCCCACGTCGGGCTCCCTGCATGGAGCCTGCTTCTCCCTCTGCCTGTGTCTGTGCCTATCTCTGTGTGTCTCTCATGAATAAATAAATAAAATCTAAAAAAAATAACTGTAAAATGAGGATGGTAATAGTAATGCTACTAGTTTTTAAGCACCTTTTATATACCGCATATTCTGTTACATGCCTTATATACATAACTTCATTTAATCCTTATAACTCAGCAGTATTATTCAAATATTATCATTCCCATCTTTCCAATGAGCAGGCTGAGACTCTGGGAGTGTCTGTAACTTATTCAAAGGCATACAGGTAGTACATGGGCAAGCCAAGATACAAATAGAGATTTATTTGACTCAAAGCCCCCACTTGAAAGGAGAAAAAATGAGTGGGAAATATCAGAGAGGGAGACAGAACATGAGAGACTCCTAACTCTGGGAAACGAACAAGGGGTGGTGGAAAGGGAGGTGGGCGGGGGGTGGGGATGACTGGGTAACAGGCACTGAGGGGGGCACTTGATGGGATGAGCATTGGGTGTTATTCTATATGTTGGCAAATTGAACACCAATAATAAATAAATAAATAAATAAATAAATAAATAAATAAATAAATAAATAGATAGATAGTGTTTGCAAGTTAAAAAAATAAAGCCCCCACTCCACCCCAACATGACCCTGCCAACCTCTATGTCAATGACAATCACATAAAAATGTACACCAAAGGGCTTTTAAAATGACAAAGCATTATTAATGTCAGGTAGGAATTTAAAGTGTTAGGATAACAGATTTTTTAAAAAGAATTAATTTCCTTCTTTCTGTTACTATAAACATCTAAAGTTATAACAAAATCAGTATTATGATAATTAAATGCAAGTTCCATATGTGAAGACAATGGGTAATGGACCTGAAATGTCACCTCTTTACTGAGCGGGTTTTCTCTGAGGTATTCCGCTTTTACTGGCATCAGAAATGCATCTGTGGGTCAGATGGTGAAGAAGTGTATAAACTGCTCAGACTTCATGATTTTTTTCAGAGCTGCTAAAATTCCCTTAATGTGGCTATTACTAATTATAAACTATTGTAATCATGGGTAATTTTATTAGAATACTTGGTACTATACGAAGGAAAGCTTTATATACTCTATTAGCATTGCCAGAGTTGTTTTTCAGAGGGGTGAGGGGATATGCACCTTTGGAGGTTTTTGTTTTTGCTTAAATAGGACCATATTATTCATACTATTCTATATTTGCTTTTTTCCTTAATGAGATATCTTAGCTATCTTTATATTGCAGAGTCACATATAAGGCTGCAAGGTTAAACACTATGAAAGCACCATTTATACTTATAAATAAGTATAAATACTTATTTAACCAGCATCCCATTGGTGGACATTTTATGGTTTACTTTCTTTGCTGTTACAGACAATACTGCAATGAAGTTGTACATATATTGTAGAATGGATTCTTAGAAGTAAAATTGCTGGGTGGAAGGTAAGGGCACTTAATTCAGAGATTTTTCTGGTTGGAAGATCAGTGTCCCACATCTTCAAATAAGAAATTGATTTTTTTAAAAACATCATTTTAGTTTCAGAAAAGGAAATAACAGTCACCCACATTATTTACAAATAAATCCAGAAATATTCATTTAGGGATAAACAAAGGAGCAATCTCAGAATCCCATGCATATTCATATAGAAGAGATTTTTAAAAGGTTACATACTTTACTTAACAGACCTTTTAGCTGATAAGTAATTAGATGTGTCAGAGAAAACAAAAAGCAAAATACATACCGCTGCACAAACTGTGTGCTTTAGGAGTTTAAATATTCTTTTGTTCACATGAGATAACCAAGCTCTCTGTATCCTTCGAGCTGAAATAGCTCTATTAGTTCTGAGAAGAAAAACAAGAGATTAAGATTAGTGAAGTAGTTTTCATTTTCCTAAAATCTTGGGGAACTCAATTTATGCTTCTTCCCCCTGCACCCTCCCATTCTCCACCCTAAGACTGATCTGATAAGGAACATTTGGATGTGGTAATTGGAACTGGTCATTTGCAGAATCTAGTCAGAATGAGGATATAAGATATTTGAGAATCTTTCCCTTGAGATAAAAAAAGTCCCAGCTAAAACTTTATCAGCAAAAGGCATATATATTATAACTAAAAATGTAGGAAGAGACAAATTTGCTTTCTAAAAACATCCATGACCTAAAATGATTTCATTATAGTTAGTTCTTAAAAACACTGTCCAACTAGTCCAAGTGCTATGAAAATAGAACATAGAATACTCAAAGTTACAGTAGGTCCAATTCTTTTCTGGGAACAGACAACCAGGCCCTAAAAAAGAAACCCCCTTCTCTGATCTTGGCTTGAACCAGGCTCATTCCAGTCAGGTCAGAGAATCATTTTACTTTTGCTCACATCTCAGCAGATTGTAGGGATACTCTCTCCAAAACCCCCCAATCCCATCCTTACCCCTCACAAAGCTACATGTGAAGAAAGATACTCCTGTATAATGTCACCATTGGCTGGCAAAATGCAGACTGTAAGATGTAGAGTAGAAACGGTCTGACTAAAGGATCTGTATTCTGAAAACTATAGAACACTCATGAAAGAAATTGAGGAAGACACAAAGAAATGGAAAAACATTCCATGCTCATGGATTGGAAGAAAAATATCATTAAAATGCCTATGCCACCTAGAGCAAACTATACATTCAATGCAATCCCTTTCAAAATATCATCAACTTTTTTCACAGAGCTGGAACAAATACTCCTAAAATTTGTACGGAAAGGACCCCTAATAGCCAGAGGAATGTTGAAAAAGAAAACCAAAACTGGTGGCATCACAATTCCAGACTTCAAGCGATATCACAAAGCTGTAATCATCGAGACAGTATGGTACTGGCCCAAGATAGACACATAGATCAATGGAACAGAGAACCCAAAAATGGACTCTCAATTCTGTGGTCACTAATCTTTGACAGAGTATTTTTTCCAATGGAAAAAAAATGACAATCTCTTCAACAAATGGTGTTGGGAAAATTGGACAGCCAAGTGCAGAAGAATGAAACTGGACCATTTCCATAAACAATACACAAAAAAATAGACTCAAAATGGATGAAACACCTAAATGTGAGACAGGAATCCATCAAAATCCTAGAGGAGGGATGCCTTGGTGGCTCAGTGGTTGAGCATCTGCCTTCAGCTCAGGGCATGATCCTAGAGTCCCGGGATTGAGTCCCACATCAGGCTTCCTGCATGGAGCCTGCTTCTCCCTCTGTCCGTGTCTCTGCCTCTCTCTGTGTGTCTCTCATGAATAAATAAATAAATAATTTAAAAAGTCCTAGAGGAGAACAGGCAGCAACCTCTGTGACCTCGGCCACAGGAACTTCTTGCCAGACATGTCTCCAAAGACCAAGGGAAATAAAGGCAAAAATGACCTATTGGGACTTCATCAAGATAAAAAGCTTTTGAACAGCGACAGAAATAGTCAACAAAACCAAAAGACAACGGACAGAATGGGAGAAGATATCTGCAAATGTCTTATCAGATAAAGGGCTAGTATCCAAAATCTATAATGAATTTATCAAACTCAACAACCAAAAAACAAGTAATCCAATCAAGAAATGGGCAGAAGACATGAAAAGATATTTCTCCAAAGAAGACATACAAATGGCCAACAGGCACATGAAAAATATGCTCCACATCACTTACCATCAGGGAAATAGATATCAAAACTACAATGGAATACCATCTCACACCTGTCAGAATGTCTAAAATAAACAAGTCAGGAAATGACAGATGTTGGCAAGGATGCAGAGAAAGGGGAACCCTCTTACACCGTTGGCGAGAATGCAAGCTGGTGCAGTCACTCTGGAAAAGAGTATGGAGGCTCCTTAAAAAGTTGAAAATAGAGCTACCCCATGACCCACCAAATGCCCTGCTGGGCATTTGTTCCAAAGATACAAATGTAGTGATCTGAAGGGGCACCCATACCCCAGTGTTTATAGCAGCGATGTCCACAATAGCCAAACTATGGAAAGAGCCCAGAAGTCCATCAACAGATGAATAGATAACGAAGATGTACACACACACACACACACACACACACACAATGGACTACTATTCAGCCATCAAAAAAAACCAAAATCTTGCCATTTGTAACAATGTGGATGGAACTAGAGGGTATGATGCTAAGTGAAATAACTCAATCAGAGAAAAATAGTTATCATATGATTTCACTCATATGTAAAATTTAAGAAACAAAACAGAGGATTATAGGGGAAGAGAGGAAAAAATAAAACAAGATGAAATCAGAGTGGGAAACAACCAATAAGAAATTCTTAACCATAGGGAACAAACTGAGGATAGCTGGAGAGAAGTGGGGGACAGGGTAACTGGGTGATGGACATTAAGGAGGGCATAGTCTATATTACCGAGCACTGGGCATTATATAAGACTGATGAATCATTGACCTCTACCCCTGAAACCAATAACATATTACATGTTAATTACTTGAATATAATTTTAAAAATAAGTCCTATTTAACAGATAGAACAAACAAAAAGAAAAGGCTTGACTTACAGAAACAAAGCTTTAACTCCTAGATGATGCCATTTATTAGCTGTTTAACCTTATGCAAATCACTTACCTTCTCCCAGTTGCTGCTTCCTCACTTATAAAATGTAATAATAAGACTGCTTCACAGAGTTGTCAGGATCAAAGAAATGTGTGTTAACATGCTTTGCAAATTATGAAAAACTAATTATAATAATTACTATTCAATTCAAAAGTAATTTTATTTATTTATTTTTTTTCCCAAAAGTAATTTTAAAACACACAAAAAGCCCTCTAATTTACAAAACAAGAAGTGTTTGATGTTAGCTGGGCAAATACGGTATGGAAACTGACCAGTTGTGGAAAATGATAAAGGTTGAAAGATGGCTACTTACTGTTGTACTGCTTTTCTCTTTCCAATATTTGACAAATGCATTTTGTAGTCTTTTCCTGAGCGTGGATTATCTGATTTTGGAACACCACTAACTGACACCTTTGAGGAGTGCTTCATTTTCCTTATGATGAAGTATTCTGAAAGTACATAGATTCAGCATTTGAGGTCATAGTCTATATTACTGCACCGTTTGGACAAGGCTCAAGTGCTATATGATTGTTGGGCTATTTCCAGAATCCTTTACAAAGGAAGGCACCATGGATGTCTTAATGTTGCTTACAGTTTACATGCTTTATTTTTATTTTTTATTTTTTTTCAGTTTACATGTTTTAGGTACTAAAAATATTCTGAGGGATGTGGAAAAGACAAGTGCATCTATCCATAGTCTTCTAACTGGTCCCTCAGTCTCTAGTCTGTGTCCTTCTGGCCCTCCTCCACATTGCAGCTGGAGTTAATTCTGTAGAGCAATAATCCAGCCTTCTTACTTCCCAGCTTAAAGTCTTTCAGGGACACTTCATTTCCTCCACATTGAAGTCCAGACTCCTTAGAATGGTGTTCTAGACTTTTCTCCATCTACGGTCTACTCTTTCAAATATCAAAATACCAACTTTCACCAGCATTCATCTTCTAGACTCTGTGAGAACAAGAACTTCTCAGCAAAATTAATGTTTTTCAACTCTGTGCCATTGACGCACCATTTCTTCTCTCTTCTCTTTCTTCTTTCCTACCGCCAGCAAACATCAATTTACCTTTCAAGACCCCAGCTAATTGATGTCTCTTCTCTGACGTTTTCCATCTTCTTTTTCATACAACTGTTCACCCTATCTCCAAGGTCCCATAATACTGTACATGTTTTTCTTTTACAGTACTTCTCATATTATGCCATAATCTGTTTTCTTGGCTGTCACCCCAACAAGGCTCATTGAGGGCCAGAAACATCTTGCTAACTATGGAATCCTCCATGTCTAGTGAGAATGGAGAATTTTTACATGCTTGTCTAAGAAATTTCTGTCCTAGTTTTATCATGGAATAGCTGTGGGACTTAAGGCAAGTTCCTTAACCTTTTGGTAGCTCAATTCCCCTTGTGGTAAAGTTAAAAGGGTGTGTACTAAATGAACTGATTCTATCTTTGGTTTTCTATCTTTTGATGCCTTACTCTGATTTGGATGCGGTTCCCAAATTCTTACTCACTGCTTATTCTCTTCTACTAAAGCGGGGGCTCTTAATTTTCTTTTGGTGTTGTGGACTTCTATGGATGGACTCTTATGGACGACTACCAAGAATTACGTTTTTTAAATGCATAACATAAAACACATAGGATCACAAAGGACTCTATATTGAAATCACTGCAAAATACTTCCAAAAACAAAATTATAGGAACCTATCCTCTTTATGCATTAAATAAAATGAGAGCTCTAATAACTCCTGTATTTGTGAATTGGTAATGAGCAGAAATGGTATGTCAAGAAATCTGCCATGAGTGTAACATTGTATGAAAATATCTGTGCTTTCTACCGATGACAAAGTCCCAGATACTGCTGATACTTCTGTGCTTTATTGCCTACACTAAAATTGAAAGAAATGCTGAAGTTCAGTTAGAGATGAGCGCAAATAAAGTTGTAATTTCTTTCCCCATCTAAGTTCATATACTGCTTGAATCAAGAATTCCTACCCTGGGGTGCCTGGGTGGCTCAGTCAGGTTGAGCATTCAACTCTTGCTTTTGGCTCAGGTCATGATCTCATTGGTCTTGGGATCAAGCCCCACTACAATCCATGCTCAGCCAGGAGTATGCTTGAAACTTTTCTCCTTCTGCACCTCCCCCTGCTTTCTTTCTCTTTGAAATAAATAAATCTTGGGAAAAAATATTTAAGAACTCCTGCCCTAATTTATCACTATACTTCACACTTTTATACACGTGACATTCCATTACAAATGCAGAGCCTTCAGAGTCTTCTCAGTATTTGTCCTTGGGTATAGGAATGGGGATGGCTTGGCACATAGATTCTCCCGAGAAAGAGAAAAAGCAGCCCTTAACATCTGGGAGTTGGCCTGGCACTTACAGCTGGGCTTTGGTGCTATCCTGGCTTCCTAACAACACCCAATCTAGAGCAAAGCCTGGCTTCTTTGAATTTGCCCCCAAATCACCCAACCAAAGCCCAAATCTTTTTTCTTATTAATTTTCTTTTTAAGATATTATTTTTTCATGAGAGACACACAGAGACACAGGCAGAGGGAGAGGCTGGCTCCCTGTGAGGAGCCAGATGCGGGACTCAATCACAGGACCGCGGGATCACGCCCTGAGCCCTAGGCAGACGCTCAGCCCCTGAGCTGCTGAGGCTTCGCCCAAATCTTTTTTCTTAAGTAGGCTGCAAGGCCAAGGCCACCGTGGAGCCCAAGGTGGGTCTTGAACTCAAGACACTGAGATCAAGACCGGAGCTGAGATGGACAATTGGATCCTTAACACTGCGCCACCCCAGGCAAATCAGCCCACATCTTGTAATAAATCTAGCACGCACTCACTGAGATGCCCCGCTGTGCCAAGTTGCGTGTTTTCCTCGCAGCAACGAAACATAATAAACCCAACTTGTTCAACTACAGATGTGTTCCCAGTGGTCTTTGGCTGGAGGGCAGAGACACGGCCCCACACAAGCCCCCGCAATCTTGCGGATGCTCGCCTGGATGAATTTACACTTTCTATGGGGTGAGGACGTGTAATACAGATTGAAATTTGAAACACACCCCCATTATGAGACAGTATAACAATTATTTAGGCGAGATCACAGGCTTCCCACTTTTTCCATGTGGCCTTGTACAAATTAGTTCTCTGTGCCTCGGTTTCGTCTTCTACTATATTAAAAATAATAATCGTACTCACCTACCTGGGTTGTCGGAAAGATTAGATGAGTATGTGTAACGAGTTTAGATCAGAGCTGAGCATATAGTAAGCACCGTTAGTGTTTGGTATTCTTGTTAATTAGATAATTATTCTCATTATTGCCTTTTCTAGTAGCATTAAGGGACATCTGATTCCCAGAGAGGGGCATATGTTTAAGTATTTTAAAGGGAAAAAAAACCCCAGGGCCTTTCGAGACTAAAGGACATGGCGAATTAGATTAAATTCAAAACCTTAGGAACTTCCAGCCTACAGTAAAAAAAAAAATCTGAAAACCTTTTGTGAGATAATTCCAGGCCCCAGGGGTCGGCTGCTTCCGGCTGTGAGACTTTCAAAGCCGCCCGAGACCAGCCGAGCGCCCCCGCCCGGCGGCCTCGGCGCACAGGATTCCCAGCCCACGCCTCTGGGCGCCCAATCGCGGCAGCGAAGGCCGATTCCCAGCGCGGCGCGACGCCCGGCACCTCCCTCCCGGCGCCCCCGCGGGCCGCCCACACTGAGCTGGCGCTTTCCTGCCGCCTAGCAACGACCGCCGCAGGGGAGGAGCCTCCGGGAGGCGGGGCTTGCGTTCGCTCGAGGCCTGAGGAGCTACGCGCTACAGCTCAGCGACGCCGCTCCGAGACCAGGCTTCCGAGCTAATCCTTCGCGGGATCGAATTGGCTGTACGGCAGTCACCCGCCCCGCGGCCCACTAGCGGACAGAGGAATCAGGGCCCTACTCGGCCGCCGTAGCCGCCTCTCCGTAGTGGGCGGGGCCGGGGCCGGGGTGACCCCGCCGGAGCCACCTCTGCCAGCAACATGTTCAAGGTGAGAGCGTGGAGCCGGGTCACAGCTGTCATCGCCCCCTCCCGGCCTCGCGGAGCCCTGGCTGCGCTCTCGTGGGCTTTTCCGAGGGCAGGCCCAGTTTGCCCCAAGGCTTTTCACGCCTCCGGGGCGGCTGCGTCCCAACCTCATGGTCCATTCACTAGTCCGCGGGGAGCTAGAGGTTGGCGGGCGGAGGCGTGAGACCCGTGATGGGTAGGTGGGTGGGTCCTTTGGGTCTTACTCTCTTGAATAAAACACTTTGAAAAGTTAAAGTACCCCCCAAAGTAGTCACCCACCCCACCGTCCAATGGTGCCCTGTTGGGTTCGTGGGTAAGGAGAGGCCAGCTCAGGGCACTGCAGAGTTCGGCTTTGGTTGCCTGGTGGAGTCAGGTTTCAGAACCTGATGTGTGAATGGGGGAGGGTCACCTTTGGAGAGGCTACTGCAGGATTTGGGGAAGCTGGTATGGGAATGGCTGGAAGGGTGGGAAGCTACAACTTAGTTCCCCTCCTGAGTGGGCATTATTTAGTATGAACAAGTCGACCCCCTCCTTTACATTTTGCAAACTTATGTCTTTTGAAAGAAATCGCCTTTCACAGTGAAGATTTTCGAAAATCTTTTTTAACCTGAAGCCATTATTCTATTTCTTAAAAAAGTAAACAATGTTTTCCATCATGAGAATTGCAAGCTACCAGAGATTACTCTACAAAATTGAGTCTTCAAGAAGCCTAGCACCCATAAGATAGTGCTAATGAAATCTCAAATTTGTACTACTCATTGAAAGGTTTTATTGTGCGTCTGCAATGTGCTTTGGGCACATTAGGACAGGTTATAAAATCAGCATGGATTTGGCCTTCCAATTCTGCCATTGCCACTTTCTAGGTGGGTGACCTTGGGCACATCACTTTTCTGTGCCTGTTTTCTTATCCATGAAATTGGAGGGAATAGCATATACTTCATAGGGTTGTTATAAGGAATAAATAAGTTAGTATATGTAAAGCACTTGGAACAGCCCTTGGTATATAGAGGTGCCATCTAAGTATTTGCTTTTATTTTGCTTTCAGGCTGCTCCCAGTTTAGTTACCACGGCAGATCCTATAAGCAACTTGCATTCATTCGATAAATTTGTGTTGTGAATACCTATTAGGTGCTAGGAGCTCAGCTTAATTTTAGGGTTGCAACAGCAAAGGATATGCTGTGATCAGTTTATATGGGTATCGATAATGTACTATGGTAGTAGAAAGGAGAGCAGGATGTCCTCTGCTTCAGGGGTTTCCTTCTGCACTGGGTGGGGGTTCTTAATGTGGTCTTCAGCCCCTCAGAGGGCCTGTAGATAGAATTCAGTCCTTAAACTCTGATGGGAAAAAGTCTTTATTTTTACCAATCTGGAGCTGAAATGTAGCATTTACTTCGGTTGTGAGTGTAGGTAACTTTCAGTTAGATGTTGCTGGATAACAAGCCAGTGCAAACCAGTGCCTTAAAACTACAATGATTTATTATTTCTCACTGTCAGTGGGTTGCCTGGGCAGTCTTGCTGGCATCCCTAGTGGGTGAATTCAGCTGGTGGCTAGACTATAAGGTGGCCTTACTGCCATATATGGCGGCTTGGTGCCCCTCATTGTGCCTACCTTAAGCTTCCTCACCTGGCCACTGGGTTCCAAGAAGGCAAGTCTGATTGCATAAACACTTAACTGCTTGTATCACATTTGCTCATGTCAAAACAAGTCACATAGCCAAGCCCAGAGTCAGTATGGGGGCACTACACAAGAGCATGGATATAAGGAGGTTCATTGGGAGCAATTAATTTAATAAGCTAGTACAGCAATAAATCACAGTAATATTAACAGTACCTGTCATCAGTAGAAGTCACAGGACCAATACATGTCACAGACATTTTCATATCACAGTTGTTATAGATCTCAAGGCATCATTTATGGTCATCACTACTTCAAAATTATAGTAGTTGTAAGACTGTTAGGTCTTTTTATTTAATGAGGTAATGAGTATATATTACTATATCATATGTTGTGATTTTAAAATGTTTTTATACTATTGAAGTATAGTTGGCAGTTTATGCAGTTAGAAGCATTATTTTGAGAACAGGTCCGTAGGGTCTATGGCACAAAAAAGGGGCAATGAACCCCTGGGAACTTCAGGGGAGGCTTCACAGAGGAAACATTTACATTTAGCTTTGAAAGACAAGTAGGAGTTCCATAGGTGGATGAGCTGGGGAGCATCAGCAGTGGTACTCCTTTGGGGGAAGTGCTAATATAACTCAGCTTAAATTATTCAAACATGTAGTTTGAGTAGAAGAGATCACAACAAACCTTACTAGACACCAAAATGTAAAGAATAGACAGAAGAAGAGGGGAAGCCAGAGATGTTTGAGAAGCAACTTCTGATAAGTAGGTGTACAAAAGGGTGATGTTTAGAAAATCAAGGGAAAAACGTTTCAAGGAGGACAGGCCATGTTAGGATGCTTTCAGCTGGGAAAATACAGTTACTTAAATAGTAAGAAGAAAACTCTCACAAAGTCTAGAGGAAGGGTGGACTCCAGTGGATCAACAGTGTTGTCAAGGACCTGATCTCATTTCTTGGCTTTCCAAGGTAAGGTCGAGTCCCCCTATAGTTGTAGCATGTCTGGCAGTAGTAACACATGCTTTCTCATTCACTAAAGCAGGGGAGAGGACAACTCCCACGCTTGGATTACACTCTTCCTTCAGTCTGATTGGACCAACCTAGGTCATGTGTCTGCCCCTGACCTGATAGCCAGTGCCAGGGGAATGCCATGCTCTGATTGGCTTGAACTAAACAAGAGTAGCTAGGGGTGGGGTCAATTTGTCTTAGTCACATGGGAGAAATGAATTTATGAATATAGTGGGGAATGGAGTTTGGATGTGTGATCAGCAATGCCCATTACAGAGAGATAAGTTAGATGAATTTCGAGAAGTGTTTGTTAATTTGGGCAATTTAGAAGGCTTTTATGACCTTTATATATGTGGATTTACTGATGGAAGCAAAAGCTGTATAATGGGTTGGTGACTTGAGACATGAGTAAGTGGATACAATGGTAGGGTTGATAAGTTTGACTTTCTCCTTCAAAGGAAGGAGTAAGAATATGGTAACTAGAGGGACATGTTGGGTCAAGATTGTAGAGTTGTTTTTGTGGTTGTTTTGGTATTCAAGATTTGGCAATGTTTATTGCCTTAGGGAGGAATGTAGGAAGGGGGCTTTTAGAAGAGAGAATCAATCCCTCAGCTTCAAAAAGGAAGAAAGATGTTGCCTTCTTTCTGTGAGCTGGAAAGAAAAGATTGGGAGTATTAGTAGAGCAGCGGTTCTCAGCCAGACAGTACCACCCATTTGGGATATATTTTGGGAACTTGGATTGTTCTGCATGTCTTTTATTTAGTTGTGTTGAACATTTATATGCCGAAATACAATTCTTACTATAAATCTTGCCCTTTTGTTCTCCCATTACATTTCCATCAGATCAGTATAGTGGCCTCTCTTTTTTTTGGTCTTACTTGTGTAGATGGGTGATAACTTTTATTTCAAGATAGCAAAACACTTACTTAGACAAATATTTGTCATAAAAATGGTGGTGTTAGGTCTAGTAGTTGAGAAAGTTGAGAACTGGTGCTTCTCAAACTTTAATGTACACTTCAGTTCGTCTGGGGTGGGGCCTCAGGGTGTCCATTTTTTAGCAAGCTTCTGGATGATATAGATGCTGCTGGTGCTCCATTATACTTTGAATAGCTGGAACTGAAGCAGATTGGTAGGTGAATGGATTCTTGTGTTTTTATTTTATTATTTTTAAAGATTTTATTTATTCATGAGACACACACACAGAGAGAGAGGCAGAGACATAGACAGAGGGGAAACAGGCTCCCTGCAGGGAGCCCAATGTGGGACTTGATCCCCTGAGCCCTGAGCCAAAGACAGATACTCAAACACTGAGCCACCCAGGTGTCCCATGGTTTCTTGTGTTTTTAAAAAGGTAGTGATTTTATGAGTGTGGTGGGATTTGCAAGAGACACTGACCAAAGAACAAAAAAGATCAGTGAGAGGCTCTGAGGACTTTTCCGAGAACTACTTTTGGAGCTCTATCATGACTGCCTCCTGGAAGTGGGGACCAACAAATGGTAGGATAGATCTAGGTTTGAGAGTTATGAGCCTAAGTTAACTAGGACTGGAGCGGAAAGGAATTGATAGTATAGGTGTTGGTGGAAAAAAGTGTACTGTGTGTGTGACTAGTTAGTTATGTGCATATACAATTAAAATAGTTGAACTGTAACCATTGTTTTGATTTATCCATCTTCAGATCAGTAGGGGGCACTGGTGGATTAAAAAACACATTTGAAAAGCTGCCCAGTCTGAATTTGCATTCTGTTCCAGGAAGTAGTTTTTCCAGGTGCTGCTGTTGGAATTGAATATATATACACCCAGTCCCCAGATTCATGTTACTAGACTTCATTCATTACACAAATGTTTATCAAGGTCCAGCTATGACTGAGCACTGTGCTACACCTTCGTGGGTACAAATAAGTCCTAGTTCTTACCTAGGAGAGAGTCTGTAGATTTGGCCACACACCAGAATTATTCGATAGACATTTTCCAGGGCCCTGCCCAAAGGTCTGATTTCCTTTTTTTTTTTTTTAATATTTTATTTATTTATTCATGAGAGACACAGAGGGAGGCAGAGACATAGGCAGAGGGAGAAGCAGGCTTCTCACAGAACCTGGTGTAGAACTTGTCTTCAGACCCTAGGATCATGCCCTGAGCCAAAGGCAGATGCTCAACCACCGAGCCACCCCAGCGTCCCCTGATTTCCTTTTTAAGTGAAGGTCCAGGAACCTCTGGTTTTGGGATACCCCCTGCCCCCGTGGCTCAGAAATGGCCCATTCCGATGCAGCATGGTAAGTGTTCTGATGTGAAAGAGTTGCGGGAAATACAGAGCAATGGGGTCTCAACTTTGGCTACACGTTAGAATAATTTAGGGAGCAAGTCCTGCTGCCCAGGCTGCACGCACGCCAATCTTTAGAATTGAGATGTAGGGATCTAGTTTGCAGTGTGTGTAGCCAACCTTGAGAACCACTGACTTAGAGGAGTGAGTGCCAGCAGGGGGCATGAAGAGACTTTGTAGAGGAGAACCTGCCTGCGCTGACCTCTGAAGCTGGGTGGACACAGTTATGGGGCCCCTTCCAAGCTGAGCAGAAAAGCGAGTGTGAGGACACAGAGGAGTTCCAGAAGAATTTGACACTCTGCTAAGACCTTAGGCTTCACCGTGTTCCCGTGGGCAAGATACTCCAATTCTCTAACTGCATCCTTATCTGTGAAACAAGGATGAGACTAGCACTGACCTCACATTTTTGTGTGGGTTAAATTGACTCAGACCCAAAACTTTGCAGTGCTTGGGATAAAGTGAGGGATGGATAACCATGAGCTGTTACTTTTAGTTGGCTTCTCGTAGGAGGCAGCTATGATGTATTATGTATTATGATGGTGCATGATCTTAGGGCTTTCCAGAAGTATTTTTTAATTTCAAAATGGCGTTGTTGACTGTATGTGGCAAAGGAGAAGAGAATTTAAGAATGCTGCCTGGGCTTTTAGCCTGGAAAATTGAGTGGCTCTTGGAACCACTCGGTGAGATGGGAAAGTGGAAGAAGGCTGAGGTGGGTTGGGGGGGAGGGAGGTGATAATTTGCTTTTGAACAAGTTGGCCTCGTTGAACTATCTGTGGATATTATCATGTAGTGATCAGCTGACGTGGAACCCAAGGCTATGACGTTTTCACAAGAGATGTGGGTTGGAGATGGAGTTGTCAGCCACCTTGAGGGAGAAAACTTGGCCTCTTGAAGAAAACTCTGGCAGTTCGTTCCTGAAGGACAGAGCTATCTATGACCTGCACTCAGAGCTCCCTGCTCGGAGGAGCCTGAGGTGACCGTGTCCTTGGCTCTAAGGCGTTATTACCTCACACACTCTTTGTGGCTGTTTGGTCTTGATGTAATGCCTTTATTGCGTGTCTGACTTTCTGAAATTATTTTACTTACCATAAATAGTATATCACTAGTACAAATTGAGGGGAGACTAACACTGCTAAGTGAAAAAGGAAAATCACCTGTAAATTGCAAAAGAAGTGCTCTAACTTTATTTTACTTGACTATTATTTTAAATAGTGCATATTTTGAAAGAAATAAAGATTTCTCCTCTACAATGTAAGCATCTCCAAAGGGCTTCTTGAGAAATTATAGTGAACACATACATTCATACATACACATATATGTTTACTGTGTATATATATTTATTATATATGTATATAATATATATGTATTTATGTGCAGTATCAATTAGATGTTTTTCCTTTCTTACCCTTCAAAGATGTTGGGTGGTATATCCCAAAGAAGAAAAACTGCCCAGCTGGATGCAGTCAGAAAGTGTGGGCTCAGGTTTGTTTTTGGTTTCTGGCTGAGCAACTTTAATGAGATTTCTTAATTTTTCAGAGTCCCCTTTTATCAAGGTACTGTGAGGACAGTAACGTGCCCCTCCAATTGGCACAGGATTGTTGGGAGGTTCAAATGTGATAACATATGGAAAGAACCATAAACTGTGAAGTACTGTATGAATGTAAGCTATTTTCGATCCCTTCTGCATCACCCATGTCTCCCGAAGTGATCTGGAGTTTCAGGTTAGCACCCTGGACTTAGGGCTGTCAAAAGTAGATGCAACTTGGATAAATTCACTTCCCATATAGAACTGAATTCTTAGGACACCATAACGCTCTTCCGTCTAAAATGCTAATGGCCTCTTGTGTGCCACTAACACTGGAAAAGGAAGATGTACATGAATTGTACCTTAAAAGCATGGGGAACAGAGACAAATGGAATAGCATACAGTTGACTAGATATTTATGATAAATGAATTTATTACCCTATGAGGCCTGTACATATTTGTAGACTTTCCTGATTAGAGGACCTTTATGTATACGTGCTCGACTCTTCTGTCTCTTCTAGGCTAGAATGGGAGTTTTTAGAGGCTAACAAATGAACTTTGAGATTTGCTTGTGTGGTACATTTAAAATTACTGCAAGTAATCAGATGCATAAG
Organism: Canis lupus familiaris; assembly: GCF_011100685.1. Classification (NCBI taxonomy): domain Eukaryota; kingdom Metazoa; phylum Chordata; class Mammalia; order Carnivora; family Canidae; genus Canis; species Canis lupus. The sequence goes on along the minus strand of NC_049260.1, from coordinate 19,631,983 downwards.
ACATCTCTATAGCAAAGAAATGTATCCATTTCCAAAACTTGACAGTTGACTTTTTTTATATTATGACAGGAAAGTGCCAAAAGATTTTTGAAATGAAAGTTAAAAGAGTTGATCTTCTCCAGTAATGCGTAAGTGGAATTTTATGGTTAGTGCATACAACATGAAAGTTCAATTAGATATTTTCAGGGGAAAAAAAATCTCAGTCTGAAGATAAATCTTAGAATTTGGAAGTTACTTCTTTTTCACTGTGAGTTTTTCCTAATTTCTGCATGGCCTTATGCCAGTTCTTTTAGAAAACTTGAACAGTGCCAATTTCTTAATGTGTGGATTTTAAAACCTGTGTTCATTGTGTACTAAAAGTGGCAGCAGCAAGAATTTAGAGCAAGGGTTGGAGAGTTTTCAATAGCTGAGAGCCTATAACTTTGAATATTAAGCTGTATTTTAATCATAATATCATTATAGATAGTATAGTTGTATTTTGAATGAATATTGTTTTAAAGGCACTTAAAAATTTTTTTACTTTTTAAAAACTTTAAAAAATATTTTATTTATTCATGAGCGACACACAGGGAGAGGCAGAGACATAGGCAGAGGGAGAAGCAGGCTCACTTGTGGTGAGCTCGATGCAGGACTCGATCCCAGGACCGCAGGATCATGACCTGAGCCAAAGGCAGATGCTCAACCACTGAGCCATCCAGATGCCCCTAAAGGCACTTTAAATACGGGCACCCTTTGTCTTCCTACTTATTTCTGACTCTTTGAAGCAACGCAGTGTTTTATTCAAAGACCACACTGGCTCCAACTTAAGGATGTCTTTGGTTGGTTGGGTGAGGATGAGGAGCCCTTTGTGGGAGTTAGAGATAGATTCACAAATGTGTTAATAGCTCTGGTTGGGAGGGATAGCCAATGGTTTCTTTTTTTCAGAAGTGTCTGTTCATTCATTTGATCTTTTTATTTTATTTACATTTTAGTTTTTTATTTAAATTCAATTTAGTTAACATATACTGTATAATAATATTAGTTTCAGGGGTAAAATTTAGGAATTCATCAATTGCATATAACACCCAGTGCTCATTATCATGTGCCTCCTTAATGCCCATCACCCAGTTACCGTATCCCCCCAACCACCTACCCTCCAGCAACCCTTAGTGTGTTCCCTAGAGTTAAGAGTCTCTTATGGTTTGCCTCCCTCCTGTTTTCATCTTGTTTTATTTTTTTCTTCCCTTATCCCTATGTTCATCTGTTTTGTATCTTAAATTCCATATGAGTGAAATCATATGGTATTTGTCTTTCTCTGATTGAGTTATTTCCCTTATAGCATAATACCCTCTAGTTCATCTACGTTGCTGCAAATGGCAAGATTTCATTCTTTTTGATGGCTGAGTAATATTCCTCTGTGTGTGTGCGCGTGTGTGTGTGTGTACACACACCACATCTTCTTTATTCATCTGTTGATGGACATCTGGGCTCTTTCCATATTTTGGCTATTTTGGACATTGCTGCTGTAAACATTGGGGTGCATGTGCCTCTTCAAATGACTGTTTGTATCCTTTGGATAAATACCTAGTAGTGCAATTGCTGAGTTGTAGGGTACTTCTATTTTTAACTTTTTGAAGAACCTCCATAGTGTTTTCCAGAGTGGCTGCACCAGCTTGCATTCTCACCAACAGTGTAAGAGGGTTCCCCTTTCTCCACATCCTTGCCAACTTCTGTCATTTCCTGATTTGTTCATCGTAGCCATTCTTTTTTTTTTTTTTTAATCGTAGCCATTCTGACAGGTGTGAGGTGGTATCTCATTATGGTTTTGATTTGTATTTCTCTGATGACGAGTGATGTTGAGCCTTTTTTCATGTGTCTGTTGGCCAATTGTATGTCTTCTTTAGAGAAATGTCTGTTCATGTTTTCTGCCTATTTCTTGATTGGATTATTTGTTTTTTGGATGTTGAGTTTAATAAATTCTTTTTTTTTAGTATTTTATTGAAATTCAACTTGCCAACATGAGTTTGGTAAGTTCTTTATAGATTTTGGATACTAGCCCTTTGTCTGATAGGTCATTTGCAAAAATATCTTCTCCCATTCCATATGTTGCCTTTTGGTTTTGTTGACTGTTTCCTTTGCCGTGCAAAAGCTTTTTATCTTGATGAAGTCCCAAAGTTTGTTTTTGCTTTTGTTTCCCTTGCCTCCAGAGACGTGTCTAGCAAGAAGTTGCTGTAGCCGAGGTCAAAGAGGTTGCTGCCTGTGTTCCAGTCTAGGATTTTGATGGATTCCGGTCTCACATTTAGGTGTTTCATCCATTTTGAATCTATTTTTGTGTATGGTGTAAGAAAGTGGTCCATTTTTCATTCTTCTGCCTGTGGCTGTCCAATTTTCCCAACACCATTTGTTGAAGAGACTTTTTTCCATTGGACATTCTTGCCTGCTTTTTCAGTAGAGTTGAGGGTCCATTTCTGGGTTCTCTGTTCTGTCGTATTGATCTATGTGTCTTTATTGTGCCATTACCATACTGTCTTGATGATCACAACTTTGTAATACAGCTTGAATTTTGACTAGTCTTTTAAAATAGGATGTATGAAAATAGTAAAGGTTTCTTTTTCTTTTCTCCCCCATCCCATAGACGTCAGTACTTGTGAAATAACAGAATGTTTTTCTTTGTGCTTGCTGAAATGAATCTCCTCTCCCATTAGAGGTGCTGATTCATGTGTTGTGTTATGACATGGGTAAAACTGGCAATTGAGTAAGTAAGCACCAAGTGATACTAGGACTCCAACAAGTTTCCTGAATCCTCTATTGATGGCTTACCTCACTTGGCAAATATTGACCCTGAGCCTGTTTGTGGAGTCACATCATTTGGGAGCACTGTTAGAAGTTGCTGTGTATAGTCTAAATATTGACTTTTCTTGTTTTTGTGCTGTATTTTTGCAGAGATTTTCATTATGAATCTGGATTATCACCAGCTGAATTGAGCCTTACACAGCCACTTTTTTTCTAGAAAAATTGTGAAGTTTTTTTTTTCCTTGAGGAAGAAAAATCTGTGAATAGATGAGATGAGATTGGAGACAGTTGCAGTTGGTGTTCTTTGTACCCAAAGTGGTTTCTTAGGAAATGAAACCTGGGTTTAGATAGACTTTGCTTTGACAAAATAGCTCTTCCTCTTAGAAAATGTAGATTTTTTAGTTACTTGAAAAAGCGTTTGAAAGATAATTCTTGAGGTAAGTTGTTCCCCTCTGATTTTTTTCCTCCCTGTATTCCCTTAACTCAGAAAAGATTGAACGGATCTTGGGGTGCCATTCCGAAAGAGAAAGAGGAGACATGCATAGGAGTTTAGGTAAGCAGCGGTAAATTTCTGTCTGAATGAGGAAGTTCTAGATGAATTTGAGACGTGGTAGATTATGTGTCATGTGTGTTATAAGTCTGTGACGCCAGTTCAGCGCAACCAGATGACTCAAAACGTGCTTGAAGGAATAGTAATCTCACTCTTTGGCCTTGAAGTTTCCTTCCTGTTTATCAGACACGTTTATTCTTTTTTGCATGAATTTAACAAAAACTGGCGACTGTTTTTAAAGAGTAGAATGTGAAACAGTTGCAGATGAAAGGTAGTTGCTTTGCTGACCTAATTCTGTGGTGAGTTCTGCCCTCCAAAGATAAAATAGAAGTTGGTTTTATGTAAGCCTAAGATAATGTTAATCTTGAAGATAGCCTCATTTTCTTCCCTTATCTCTTTAGATCACAGTTCGTTTGTCGTGAATGAGAAAGAACTGGGAGATATCACTTACTGTACCACAGAATTACAGAATGGAGTTTCTCACAAAATAGTTCTATATTTATCATAGTTGGAGGACCATTTTTCTATTTGTAGGTTAAAGTCTGAACTCTTAAAATACTGACTTCATGACCCATTTACTATGAAACAGACATTGAAATGATTGTGGTGACTGTTGTAAAATAAAAGTATAAGTGCTCCCAAATTCAGACATCCAAATGAATGCCCATCCAGGTGGTCATTTTAAGAGGACAGATTTAATTATCCTGGCAATACATTTCTCCCTAGACATGGTGTCACTGAGCAATAGATTTATTCGAAAAATATCTTCATCAAAATATTTCAGCCTCTCTTCATTTGGAGTTATCTTCATACTTTGTGACAGATACTTTATACACTGGAGTCAGCCACTTTTGTTCTTTGCATATTAAAGAATGAATCAATGTATGTTATAAAAACTTTAGGAAATACAGAAGACACTAAAGAATTGCTCTTAATTCCACCATCTTTATAGATAGCCACTGTTAACATCTTTTCAGACTTGTTTGTGGGTATACTCACACATATATCCTCAGTTTCACATTTTCAGAAAACTTACAGTCCCCTACCCTTTAAACAATGCCATTTCCTAATCTGCTTTTCTCACTTGTATTTCAAATGTACAGAGACTGTTTTTCTTACAGGCTTAAAATTGGATCTGAAAGCATTTAGAAATGGAAGCCATATGATCATATATCAAAACTAGATTCCCTTTATTACTTTGTTGTATAAATAGTTGCAAGAAATTCTGGCTCCCTATTTGATCTATCCAGGTTACTACTTTGAAGAGAAAAAACTTTTTTTGAGGGGGTGTACTATTTATTTTTCTCTCTGGCTGCATTCACTTTTTTTTTTTTTACCATCTTAACCATTTTTTTAGTTTCACTTTTTTGTATTGAAGTAAAAAACCCCACATATAACAAAAAATTTACCATCTTAGCCATTTTGAAGTATACAGTTCAGTAGTGCTAAATATATTCAAATTGATGCATAATAATCTCCAGAATTTTTTATCTTGGGACACTGAAACTCTCTATCCATTAAACTGCTCCCCATTTCTTCCCCCCTTAACCCCCAGGTAACCCCCATTTCACTTTCTGTTCCTATGAATTTGACTACTTTAGATGCCTTGTGAAATGAACTCATACAGTACTTGTCTTTTGTGACTGGTTTATTTTGTTTAGCATAATGTCCTTGACAGACAGGTTGCTTCCACTTTTTGGCTATTGTGAATAATGCTTCTGTGAACGTGAATATATCCTCAAGACCCTGCTTTCAGTTTTTTGGGATACATATCCAGACATGGAATTGCCAGGTCGTGTGATAATTCTATTTTTAATTTTTTTTTTTAAATTTTTTTTTATTTATTTATGAGAGTCATACAGAGAGAGAGAGAGAGGCAGAGACATAGGCAGAGGGAGAAGCAGGCTCCATGCACCGGGAGCCCGACGTGGGATTCGATCCTGGGTCTCCAGGATCGTGCCCTGGGCCAAAGGCAGGCGCCAAACCGCTGCGCCACCCAGGGATCCCTATTTTTAATTTTTTGAGGAACCTCCACACTGTTTTCCTTAGATGTTGCACCATTTCACAATCCCACCTGCAGTGCACAAGGAATCCACTGTCTCTATAATATACCCTTGCTAACACTTGCTATTTTCTGTTTTTTTGATAGTAGCCATCCTAAGGCATATGAGGCGAGAAAATACCTATTTTTAAAAAATAGTGTCTAAGTAATACTGAATCAACTTTTTGTTTAAAGTCAGAACAGTACAGTGAAGATAATTTTCAGGTTCCCGTTGTCTGTATCCCTCTAGCCCCCTTCTCAGAGAAAGAAAAGCCTCTATTACCAGTTGGCATGTGGCCTCCAGATGAGAAATGTAGGTACTGTACTGAACGATCATTATGACAGGAAGGCATAGTTTTTTTGATATTTCACAAATATGGACTCATTTATCTTTATTTTTGATTCAGTGTACAATACATTACTAAGGGCAGCAGTATAGCCAGACTTGGGCAAAATTGTTGATTGTTTTCATCATTTTGTTTGACCCTAAATTCTTTCATGTAGTTTTTTTTTTAAAGATTTTATTTATTTATTCATGAGAGACACAGAGAGAGAGAGAGAGGCAGAGGCAGAGGGAGAAGCAGGCTCCATGCAGGGAGCCTGACGTGGGACTCGATCCCAGGCCTCCAGGATCACGCCCTGGACCAAAGGCGGCACTAAACCGCTGAGCCACCTGGGCTGCCCACATGTAGTTTATTTTTCATTTTATGTCCTCTTTTTTTTTTGGGGGGGGAACAAGAATATCCTCAAAAGTATTGTCAGTTTCCATAGATCTTTTTTTTAAAATCCATTTCAGATTTTTCTCTCTTAAATAACTAAAAAGAATCATATGTAAAACATTTTTAAATTTTATTTAAAATATTTTATTTTTTTATTTGACAGAGCACAAATACAAGCAGGGGGAGTGGCAGAGGGAGAGGGAGAAGCAGACTTCCCGCTGAGCAGGGAGCCCAACATGGGGCTCAATTCCAGGACCCTGGGATCATGACCCTGGCCAAAGACAGATGCTTAACTGACTGAGCCACCCTGGTCCCACCCCCCCGCCGCCAATTTTGTTTTTAATGGAAAATGCTTTCAAATGGAAATTATTACAGGAAAGGTTGACCGAAGATCAAAGAACCAGTATAACATTTGGAGGAAAAATATATAATTATGCCTCATTTCCTATAAATAGGAGAATATCTAATTTTAAATGACATTTACTATAAAAATGTCCCCACATGCACTTATTTTCCACAGTGACAGATATAAAAATGGTCTTGTATAATAACTTTGGAAACAGCTGCGCATTTTAATGTACAGATTATATGACCACTAAGTTATATAATAGCTAAAATGCAATAATTTAGGCATTAAGTTTATTTATGCAGCTTTTGATACCAAATAATTTTGAGTATGTTATCATCCAAACCTGTCTGGCCTTGATATTAAAAGGAAACTTCTTGATTAAGAATGTTTGGTATTATTAAAGCAGCAGCCATGGTTTATGATTCTGTATTTGCTGTGTTTAGAGATTGTACCTACTCATGGGTATAGCTGAAGAGTGTGGTGTTTCAAAAAATCATCCTGGGCAGCCCAGGTGGCTCAGCGGTTTAGCGCCACCTTCAGCCCAGGGCATGATCCTGGAGTCCCGGGATCAAGTCCCGCTTCGGGCTCCCTGCATGGGGCCTGCTTCTCCCTCTGCCTGTGTCTCTGCCTCTCTCTCTCTCTCTCTCTCTCTCATGAATAAATAAATAAATAAAATCTTTAAGAAAAAACAACAAAAACCATCCTCCTGTTCCAAACCTTTGGTTTCTCTTGTTACTGCTCTTTACAGAGGCCAGTCCTAGTGACACTTAAGTCTTAACATCAGTCTGTTGGGTGGCTGCCAAGAGAAAGAAATGCGTAAACTTTCGATTGTTGATTTTGCCTTCTCCCTGCAGCTGTTTGCCAGCATTTCCAGTTGTGGCTCATTATTCTCTTCTCTGTGTTACTCTGGTCCTCTGTGGGTTAGCGCCCTCATCACAGCAGTGTAATTATTTGTCCACTTTTTTAGACGATGGAAGCAGCAACCACATCTTACGGTCTTTGAAGTCCATTTTCATGGTTTCATCAAAGAGTTGCTTTGATGTTGTCCTTTGTGTGGCTTGTAGGGCCATGAAATGAGGGAGGGAAACTGAGAAAAACAGGGTTTTGGATAAAGGAAATTCATTATGAGGTGGCAATTGAAACACTTAGTGAGGAAGCCCACAGGGAGTTCCACACACAAGCCTGCGGCTTAGGGAGAGGCTGGGGTTGGGAATACTGATTTGGGCATCAGTAGTGTAGGGTGGAAGTCAAAGGCTTAGATTTTAATGAAACTGCTCTAGAGTGAGAAGGGGAGAGGGTTAAGGACTACTCTGACTCACCAACTCTGAAGAAAGGGCAGAGGAAGAGAAGGCCCAAAAGGAGAGGGAAAGAGGGCCCTATAAAGCATGTACAATGGAGCTAGAGTACAATCTTGGCAATGGAAGCAAGAGAGAGTATGAAGATGTTGGAGGGGTCACCAGTTTCAGGGTTCAGCCAGGATGCCAGATGTCCATTGGAGTTTAGCAATTGGTAGGCCATGGGTGGCCTTGGGAAGAATGATTTTAGGTATCTTGAGTAGTGAAGGGAGGAAAGAATGAAGTAAAGAAAGCAAGTAAGAATCCATTTTTCTAACTTTGTGTTGAGATCTCACATACAGAAAAGTGCCCAGATCACAAATGAATTTTTACAAACCTACCATACTAGCATAACTAGTACTCTATAACCCCTCATGGTCCTTCTTGTCACTCAGCTTGCATCCACTTTTTTTTAATAGTCACTTATTTAAATGATCTCTACATCCAGTGTAGGGCTCAAACTCAAAACTGCAAGATCAAGAGTCACGTGCCCTTTCTGCTGGGCACCCAGCCAGGTGCCCCAAGGATATTCACTCTTCTCCCTCCTAACCATAGTCTATTTTTAATTTATCAGTGAAAGGAGATAGAAGGATGGGATGGTAGAATGAGAATTAGGGGTGGAGAGCATTGATTGTGTTGTGTTTACGATGGGAAAGATTTTCTTGGATGTAAATAAATCCCATAACTTCTCTAGTAGTGGGTGTCCAGTCACTGTTTTATTTTTTATGTTTAGGGCAATTTTCATTTCATACTTTCATATGTTTTTAAAGGTAACTATGTTTGAGTGCTTATACAAACCTAAGCTGAATAACTGTTTCCCAAGCATCTGCTTGTGGAATACTGGTTTTCTAAACTTGGCTGATAGTGGGAATAGGTTCTTGGGTCCCCTTATAGATTTACTGAATCAGATACCATGGGAGGAATATTTGGAATCTCTGTTCCTTAAAACAAAACAAAACTCCCCAGGTGATTCTAAAACCTCTTGTGTATGCAGGTTTGCAAAGTGAGGCTTAGATTTTATCCACAAGGAAACTATATATTTTAAATGAAAGGCCTAATAAGATAATAGATCTTTAACTTGGGGAGAATAAAGGGTCACCCTACTTAAAAATGAGAGAAACTATATACTGGGTTCTCCATAAAGTTAAAAACAAAACAAAACAAAACAAGTTGTCAGGGTTTAAACCCTGCCGTTCATGAACATCCTTGAGTAATTCTGAAAATGGCTTATTTAGCCTGAGATTTTTGTCTTGAAGGCAATTTTACTGGCATACAATCAGAAAGTGGTCCTGGAGCTACAGAGTCTAGGGCAGTGTTTATTTGCAAAACAAGGACAGGTTAGCCTTCTGGGTACCCATTATGAGCTGAGTGTTTATGACCTCACTAGATTCATATCTTGATTAACTGTGTCCAAGAATCTCCTTTGCTGCTGGAGCAGAAGGCTGAACTCCATCTCAGGCCCGAGTTGTGTTGTGTGTGTGTTTTTTAATTATGACCTGAGTCCTTTTGAGTAAACTCATTAGCTTCCTGGAAACTCTGTAAGGGCAAGGACCATGTCTCCCTAAATGTTGTGTCATATTTAGCACTGAGCCCGACATGGAAGTAGGTCTACAAAAAATACTTGTTTTTGAAATAAAATTGCAGTTGACCTCTTCTAATTGTATTGTCATATGTAACCCTGCTTCCCCAGCCAGATTTGTTTTGCTCTTGCCAGTCCCTGATGACCTTCACTGCAGAGAGTAAGGAGCAGAAATCCTTGAAGACACTGCTGGCCTACACCATTTACAAAATGCCTTGTTAGAGCCCCATCCTACCACCTGCCAATCCTAGTGCTCAGTTTACACTGATGATTAAACCCTCTGTGGGCTATGTAAAAATAGATGTTGAAAGGCAAAGAATCCAAATGTCTGAGGTTGAGAATATACCTTAAGGGAAAGGTTAGGATACCTCACTGGGGAATAGAATCAGATGGAAAGAAGGCTTAGCCACATGAGCCAGGGAACTCAAAGCCTAGGGGTCACCAACTCACCTTTAAATTGATTTTAGTTTTCTCTATGACTGAGGGTCTCATACCACTATATGCAAAACCTCAGACAAGTCAACACATTGGAGTCCTTACTTTGACACCCCCAGCGATCTGTGTTCCAGAAGAGGCATCTAGTAGCTGAAGGATACATTTCAGAGGATAGGCTGGATCTGAAGCAGTAAAGCTGTTGAATCTAGTTATTCTGTAGCTGTAGTTTAGCCCCTCATTGAAGATGCAGTTCTCAACAGAGTGGGCTCGACTTCGGTCTATCAAGCCAATCTCATTGAATCTGAACTAGAGCATGTCTAATCAGCTCTTGGAAGGTGCATATGTACCCATTTTCTGAGCCAAGCCATCTGTCCTGGGTAGAGTGTGAACCTCGCAAACAATGATTCTCAAGGACTGTCACGTGGGGCAGGGAGTGCTACAGCCCAGAGGTTCTAGCCTCTCACCAGAAAAGGTCCAGGGGAGATCTCACTTCCCAGGAGGTATTTTCAGTCTGGTTGTAACATAATAGGTCAAGACCCTTCATGGAAAGAGAATGCCTCTGTGTTCTAGGCTCACACAAGGCAACCCAACAGTAGTGAACAGGACAGCCCTCACATCAAAAAATAATCCAGCCCAAAGTGTTAATATTGTTGAGAATGAGAATCCCTGAAGTAAATTATGTTCTCTCTGCAGGGAGAATTGTGGTTCTAGAGAGTGTTAATCTGTAGATCTCCCAAGTCTCCTGTTGTGAGGTTTGTTTATTTTTTATTTGTTGAGGGTCTTCAGGAAGCTGAAAGGGCAACTGCAGGAGGAGCCTTTCTTGGGTGCTCCTGCCCTTGTGGCCACAGTTCTTGCTGTGGGATGAAAGTGGGGGTGGCTTTGAATGGTGTGGAAGACTGGCAGGAGAAGAGGAAGAAAACAACTTGAGCAATGAAGGGCCAGGCTTTGCTTAATATTACAATTAGGAAAGTGGATGAGAGGGAAAAATAAAAGTAATCAGGAGTCCAATAAAATGTTACATTTAAAAAGTCAATAAGTTGAGATTGAAAAGAAAAGATGAAAGGGAGTGAAAATAATCACTAAGAACAGAAAGGTGGAAATCTGAATTAAAACAACAGAAGGCTATGAGATGAAAAATGAAATATATGAGCGGTAGATAGGATTAAGGATTGAAAGTAGGACTTGAGAATTTAAAATGCCAGCATAAAGCATTATATCAAAGAAGGATGGAGGCAGAGGACAGAATGAACTCCAATGCTTGGGGGCTCCAGTGCTGGATAAGGAGTGGGAAAGGTTAAGACGCCAGCTCTTGCCAATGAAGAAGAGAGTGAAAATCCAGAGTGGGGCCAGCTGGCTCAGTGGAAAGTCCCCAGTTCAAGGCAGTGTTGTTGGTAGGTTGTGGACAGACCCAGGGGGCAGAGAGCACTGAGTTGGCACCTCCACGTACTAGCAGCCTAGTAGGCCCTCTCCTCGGGTGCCTGGAGTGGCCACACTGTCTGCAGTAGCTGGTTAACCTTGACTCTACAGAAACAAGAAAAATTTGTAGCAATATTGCCTTGAAACTAAGTCCTTTCAAGATGAACATGTACTACTTCAGGGTATGTTAATTATTTTTAAACCAGTTAAAGTCATAGCCACTCTTTTTAAAATAGCTTCTAGCTCTTTATTTGCTTCTGAAACAGGAATTGCCCTTTTGTGTGTAACTCCTGGCATACATTTCAACAGACATTTTTGTCATGTTTTATTTAGCATTATATGTTTTGTGAGCATTATGGCATTTCACACTGTAGGCACTGCAGATCTCAGTAATATGATTTCCATGATGCTAAAGCATGCCTACAGAGTTAAAACAAATCAGCCACTCATTTATTTTCCATCTCTGTTCCATTCATTCATGCAGGTAGTAAATGGTTACAGAACATTTCTTATGTGCTATGCACAGTCAGGATCACAAGTGAGATAGTGAGATGTGACACAGTAGTGAAAGGTCTTCCCATCTGGTAGGGAGAACTTGATATCCATAAATAGAAATAAGAAAAGAAAAGAAAAATGCAATATATCTCCCTGCTCTTAGGCAGTTGTACAGAAGGACAAAGCAAGTATAGGACATTCCAGGCAGAGCAAGCAGCATGTACAAACCCATGAAGCTGGGCAATAGCATGGGAGAGATCTATGGAGTTGGTGTGTTGTGGGAGAAGCCAGAGCTGCAGAGATAAGGTGGAAGAAGGTGGTTGGAGTTGCCTCAGAATGGGCCTTCTTTGGCCCACATAAGTAGAAAATAAATAACAAAGACTCTCAAATAAGGGTAGAAGATAATCAGTTTGTAGTTCAGAAACCTCATTCTTTTACATTGTGGTGGTTCGAGTCATCAGAGGGCCAGGTGAGCAGTTAGAATGCGCTAGAAACAATCCAAGAAAGAAATGAGGGCCCAAGGGAAGATTGTACAGGAGGGGATAAAGTGGAGAGAGTGAATTGAGATTGTGTAACAGAATTAACAAGACTTAATGACCAATGAGACAAGGTGGTGATGAATGTGACCTCAGAGTTTCTGACTGGGTTGTCTGGTTGGATGGTGCCACCATGCCTGAGAGGAAGTAGAGGAAGAAGGGCCAGGTCTGGGGTAAAGACGTTAGATGGTCAAGTGCTGTGTAAAGGTAGGGGATTATTATTGAAAAAAAGTTTCTGACTTGATTCCATAGCACACACCCACCCATCAGGCCAAATGTGGATTTGGAGACACAGACAAGATCCTGATGAGTTGATTTTGGACATGGCTTGTAGAAAAGTAGAAATGTCCAAGAGTATGGGATAAGTGAAGGTCAGGAGGGAGCTCTGGGCTGGGGTTGCATATCTGGGAGGCACTGGCTTCAGGTTGCAGCTCCTGGGTGTGAGTGACCCAGTAGGGGAGAGCAAGGCACAAAAAGATACTCAGGGAACTTAGATTGTGGGAGACCAGCTCTGTGTGGGAATGGAAAGGGAAAGCTTGCAAAAGTTTGATTATTAGAATTACAGAAATAATCTTCACTGTGTTCAGTGAATCACTAAAAAGAAACCTCATCCATTGTTGGTTGGTGGGGGAGAGTGTGTATGTGTGTGTGTGAGAGAGAGAGATCGAGACTATTTTATAATTTTAAAATCATTCCATAGCATTTCTCTTATTTTTAAAAGGGCACACATGTGTATATGTGTGTTCAAGTATCTTCTGTTTTACTTGACAAGCTAAGTAGAAAAACTTGGGAACTACTTACTGTCTTAGAAATTTAGGTGAAGGTGACCTGAAATTTTAAGTCCACAACTATATACTTTTTAGTTTCTGACTTCCATAAAACTTCAGGAATGCATCTGTTTCTCATAAACCATAATAAGCCTTCCAGGGCAGAAGTCGCTGAGGTTATAAATGTGCTCACGTTATGCACATCCAGTTTATTGCACTGACACAAGGCTTAAGATTACTTCTGTGTTTCAGGTAATTCGGAGGTCTGTGGGGCCAGCCAGCCTGAGTCTGCTCACCTTTAAAGTGTATGCGTCACCTAAAAGGGACTCACCTCACAAAACTTCTGTGAAGGTTAATGAGGTAACATGCCGTTCATGTTGTGATATATTTTGAACATCTGCTTATTAGTTACTATACGAAGTATACAAATTGTATGTCAGGAGACAAGATAGTTTAGAAGACACTTAAAAAGAGGAAATATATTTGCTTAGTTTTTCTTCATGGGAAGCTACTAAGATGTAGCTTTTTCAACAAATAAACTTTAATTAATGATGTTAGCTAAAGGCATACTTAAATATTTCCTAGATTTTTTTTGTGGGAAGTCTGCTCATTACCTCTAAGTGATTTGCCTCATTCCAAGACTGCTTTCAAGCCAAGAAAACATTTGCATTTTCCCTCTCTAAGAAATTAAACACCTGGGTATGTTCTTCTTCTTGGCCAGATTAGAGGCTCATAAGGAGATGCTTAATAAATACTAAATAAATAAAGCAGGAAATCTTCTTTCCATTGTTTACATTCTTTTTGTCTGTACTTCCCACTGATTATTTTGGATATTTGCTTTCTTTTGACTTAAAGTAGACAAAAGACCTACCTTCGATCATGGACCAGGTTACTTGAATGGTGTTGACATAAGGCTAATATGAGTTTCTCTTTTGCCCTTTATACTCTTCTTCTCAGACCTTGGAGCAATGTGTTTTTTTGTGGGCAAAGAAGGCAGCCAGTAGTGACTGAACAATTTCTTCTCTGGGTGGAGAACAAACTTGCTATCCTGCTTGGATTAGCACCAGACTAATCATTTAAACTCAATTTTTTTTTTACATCCCCTCACCACTTTAGTAGAATCCTTTTTCCAGACTGAATCTAAGGTGAAATACCAAATGCCAGTATATAAAATGGAGAAAGGGGGGCTGCTTTCTCTGCTACTACAGGAGTGGGAGGAGGGCAGGACCCCTCATAGTCCTGTCCTCTTGGACTTGTCCATATTGATAAACCAGGTACAAAGATCCTCGGACGTAAGTTCAGGGTGCACGAAACCGTTAGAGTCACTGCAGTTCGTGAATTATTAGAGATAATGATGCTTACAAATTTGACAATTGATTACATTATCTCGTGACTATATCTACTTTTTAATTTTTCTTTGTTTTGTTTTTAACATATACAGCTTTCACTCTACTCGGTTCCTGAGGGTCAATCTAAATATGTGGAGGAGCCAAGGACCCAGCTTGAAGAAAGCATTTCACATCTCCGACATTATTGCGAGCCATATACGAGTTGGTGTCAGGTACAGCTGTTCTAAAAGTAGAGTGACACATTTCTGTTTTAGAGTCAGTAGTGAAAAGTCTGTATTGGCTGCGTGTTTTCAGAAAAAGGCATGATAGTGGGCACCAGCTTAAGAGTGCCTGACTTGCAGTGTCATCAGTGCCATTTCTGAGGGGAACAGAGAGCCCCAGCTTCCTGGTAGTGGCTGTTGTCATAGCTGCAGAGAGAATTTCCCTTACCAGGCACCTACCAAGGTGTGGTACCTTGACTAGAGAGTGGACTGTGACTATCTTGTTGGTCGCAGCTATGAAAGCATGATTGTTTCCCAGGAGAGGACTTGGGGCTAGAAGTCAAGTATAAGGAAAAAGATATAATGTAAGCATTTATATCAAAATTGGAAAGTTTTTCTCCTCCCAGAGAGTCTACACATCAGAACCATTTTAACAGGAACAGTTACAGAACATTTTGAATACTGTAATAGAGTAGATAACTAGAAAAGTGTGGGATTATGTATTTGAGTACTGAACTATTTGTCCCAGTGACCAAAGAGCTACGTATACAGATGGGCTTCTGTCACTGCTCAGGTTTTAGATCAGGCCCTGGTTATTATGTTCATGGAAGCATTTCTGCAATTTTTAACACCTGAAATGGAAGTTTACAGTCTACAGAATGCTTTTGTGGGCTTTGATACATAAAGTATTTGCCATACTTGATCTTGGTTTCAAAAATTGATGGCAGATTAGTAAAAATCATGTAGATGTGTGTGACATGGTCTAGCTATACTTTGCTTGAGATTTACAAACTGAATTTTCATCCAGAACTTGTCTTAAAATTTTTAATTTCAATGTCTCTGCCAGTGCTGAACTTCCTGTCAC
The DNA here is from genome assembly GCF_011100685.1 of Canis lupus familiaris. Lineage (NCBI taxonomy): Eukaryota > Metazoa > Chordata > Mammalia > Carnivora > Canidae > Canis > Canis lupus. The sequence goes on along the minus strand of NC_049260.1, from coordinate 19,616,576 downwards.
CAATTTAGAAGAAAATAGTAAGCATAGACTCTGTCAACAATATAAATTAGGCCAGTATACTTAAGTATCATAACCATATTCTTGAGTTACAAATATCTAAAAATATCTTTATCTTTTACATAGTGTGTTGTAAAAAGCTTAGACTTTATTGTCTCATTCTAGAAGATTTTTAAACCATCTGCTGGTTAAGATAAGGTCGGCAAATTTGTGCAAACATGTGTCATGTAGGTATGACTGCTATTATTTTGTGGGTTTTTTTTTTTTTTTTTGGATTATAAAAGCACTTTGTCTCTTAACCTTTCAACCTAAGGTTGCTTTTTGTTTTTTACTTTTTCATCCGTGCATGATGCTCAGTGCAGCAAAATACCTCATTAAATGATAGAATAATTATCAACATGTTTGTACTACTTCTTTTTTTTTATTTATTTATTTTTGTTTGTACTACTTCTAAATTTAAAAAAAGTTTTATGATTACAATGGCTTTATTTTTCTACAGAATGATGTTTCTTCAATAGAAGTATTTCTACTTCCTGGCTCCTTTTTCAGGCCAATAATTTCTAGCCCCTTTCTTTAATAACTAATTTAATTTTTCTTTTTAGTGAGAAGATATTCCAGCAAAAGAAATAGGTCATCACCCTAGACATTTATCTGTAGGTTTTCTTTCTTTTTATGGGCATAAAATACCAATAATGGATTTTAATGAAGCAGTATTCAATTTTTTAATGTTCTATATTGTCCTCTCCTAAATTCACTATTTGTTGTTTAAAGGCATTTAAAAATACTGCATAACTTATTCTGACTTGGACCAAATTAAATAAAACAAATCCTTTTCCAAGTGGCAACTGGTTCTAATACCTTTTGATGCCCACATGTCTCTTTTCCTATCTTTATTTTAGTCTTCTTTTTTTAAAACTATTTTATTTATTTGAGAGAGAGAGAGAGAACATGAGGGGCGGGGGGCAAGGGAGAGGGAGAAGCTGGCTCGCCGCTGAGCAGGGAGCCTAACATGGGGCTCAATCCCAGGACTCCGGGATCATGACCTGAGCCGAAGACAGATGCCCAACCGGCTGAGCCACCCAGGCGCCCTTATTGTAGACTTCTTGAAGGTGGGATACCTTCTAGCTAGTCTGTTGTTTTCTTTAGGATATATGTTATTCTTGTACAAAGCCATTTTATTGTTGTTGTTGTTGTTAAGAGAATGTTAATACTTCATTTGCTCCGGGATTGGGGTAAGCGTCTCTCAAATTTGGATGTAGACTCCTTACATCCCATTCAAGGTGATCATTCCTGCTTCTGAAGGGCAGTTTTCAGATACAGACTCTAAAATCATGACAGATCAAGAAATAGACTTAGTATGAAAGACAGATTTAATCTCACAAGGAAAGGATTGCCACTTTAATGATCAGAGGGATTGATTTTTGTCCATTCTCTTTGAATTTAATAGAAGAATAAAAAGGCTAGGTTGTTGAAATCATTCGACTTGTAATCTTTGCTTCCTGTGGCAATAATAAACTGTTCTACTGAGCAATCTGTGGTGAAGGGGAACTTACACAAGAGAAAAAGACAAAAAAACCCCAGATAGACAGTATATCCCTTTGTTCAAAAAGTGTTAATAACATGATAATTTATGCAGTAAAGACAAATATATTTATTGTTGCTTTCTAATCAGCATATTCTTCTCATTCATTTTCTTTTCACCTTTTTAGGAAATGTACTTACAAACAAAGCCCAAGATGCAGAGCTTGGTTCAATGGGGGTTAGGTAAGTTGATTTTTAATTAAATACAATTTGTTTCTTCGTTAGCATTGAACTCTTTAACAGGGGTTCCATGGATGGGCTCCAGGAGATCCAGGAATTCCTTAAAATTTTACGCAGAATCTTAGAGCTATGTGGATTTTTCTCGAAAGAAGATCTGTTGTGTTCATCAGATTTCAGAGGACTAGTGTCCCTAAATATTTGGGAAGTCTCTTCACAATCATTAAGATTTTTGGGCTAACAAGTTCAGATACGCTGGATTTTTTTTTTTCTGAAATCAATTTCCAAGTTCAGTGACACTGACTCACACATACTCACCCCTACTAGCTCATTAGTAGGTTTTCAGAATCAGGGTAGCTCATTTGTATGGCTGTTAATACATGCTACAGAAGTTTAGAGGCAAGAAGGAACTGGGCTGGTGTGCCCAGGAAAGGCCTACTGCATGAGTAGTGTTCTTATATTTTTTAAATTGGGTTATTCTTGTCCTTGACTGTTGTTCACATCCACTTATCCCATACCCTCAGAAACTGGGTTCATAGTCCATATTCTGACTTGTCTCCATCAGAAACTGGTGAATTAATGGACACTGATTGGATTAATTTCTTTTATTGGGCATCTCAGCAAACAAAAACTCATGTTTTTATAAGTGTTTGCTTTCATGACCACATAAAACAAAGATAAGTAAAGTTTATTTCCTTCTGAAGATCATTGAGTGTTGATGTGCTGATACAGGATTTGAGCATCCATGAATAATATGTATGTTAATAAGTAACACCCTAATTTTATTAATTTCATAAGCACTTATTCAATTTTTATTACATGCCAGGAACTAATCTAAGTGCTTTAAAATATTAATTTATGTATAATCCTCATAACCCTGACAGGAAAGTGCTTTTATTACCTTCATCTTTTAATCTGAAGAGACTAAAGAACTCCTGATCTCTTGTCAGTACGTGTGTGATGGAGGAGGGGTCTCTTCATTGTTACCTATCACTTCCCATTGATGCATAGCGGTAGGCATTATTTGCAACCTAAATCTTGTCTTTCTTCTCTTGGACTGGTTACTGCAAAAGCTCTTAAGAAGAAACATTCCATTATGAGTTGTGTTGTTGTCTGCCAAGGCAATCTGTCCATTTCCCGGCAGTCACAGCCAGGACATGTTACCAGAAGCTGGGCTTAGGCTTCATCGCAGCCTTTTAGCATATCTTCTTTGCCATTTCTCTGTGATTTACCCACCTCAGCTCAGTTCACCAAGGCCATCTGGGTGACTTCCTATCAACTGCTCTGTGTGCACGTCTTGAATCAAAAACACTGTGCTGGTAGGCAAAAATAAAGGGAAGTAGAAAATTGCCTCAGATGACCCAGACAAAGAGATGGAAAGTGAAAACTAAGTTAAGAGCAAAATAAGTACAAGGCCAGACAGGAATTTGTGTGCATAGCACAAGCCCTGTAGAAGTATTTAAAATGATCACTGAGTTTCCCAAACAGCCCAGGAAATGATAAACCAGCATGTGTTGGCTCATTTCTGGGGGAGAAGATTACTGAGTATTCAAGTTAGTTCAGTTCTGCACACATTTGTTAAGTCACCATCATGGCAGGCATGGAAAATCATAGCTGATTAAGACCGTGGTCACAGCCCCTGAGGGGCCCATGACACATTTTCAACATGAGCACAAATACAGAGAAAGTCCCAGACCACCAGACCACTGTGGAAGGTACAGAGGAAGGATATTTGTCTCATAGAGTTCAGAGGGATGGGAAGAGTCAGGGAAGGATTTCTGAGATGAACCCTAGAGTTGAGTCAGCCACGCTGCTACATGAAGGTGGAACTTCGGCAGCATTCCACTTTGGAGGGCCCAGCACAATCCGGGCTCGGAGGAGTGACTTTGTTTCCCGCACTGGAAACTGGAAGCAGATTGGGAGTGCTGCAGATAGGCAGATAGAGAGAGAGAGAGACATGCAGAGTTTTTCAGTGACAGCCTCTCTGAAACATTCAACACCTAGCAGTGCTTTTAGTAACTGTCAGATGAACATCCCCTCTTCCCACTGAGGGAAAATAATGTAGAAGTCTATACAGTGTACCACTGAGGAGCATATGTTCTCCTTGAGGAGACATAACATTCACTCCTGAAGAATGAAGCACAGGGTGCTTCATATAGAATATAGGATATAGGATTTATATAGGATTACATAATAGGATTATGTAGCAAGTGATGGTACAGAGAAGAAATACAATGGGACTTTAGAGGAGGGAGGGAGAGAGGGAGGGAGGCATGGGCTGAGAAGTCTAGCAAAGGCTTTTCTGAGGAGGTTAGGAATGCAGATGGCTCTTACTTGGTGGGATTGGTTCAGCAGATAGAAGAAGAGTCATCATTCAGATGAGGTCATAAGGCATGCTCAGGCATGGCACACAGGCTCACATGCTGCATCTCTATTTTTTTTTCTGGACATGCTGCATTTCTTTGTGTTTATCTATCACCGGTGACTATTTCCCACATATACTTGCGCTACAAGTTTCCTTCATTCTCCAGATTGATTCTGTTCTCGAGTTTGAGTCATGAATTCAGATGGCAAAGGACACGTTTTTTCCCCCAAGCCTCATGTATCTGGTTCCTGAGTTTCAGAGAACAAACAGCAAAGCTTCAAGATAACGGCAGATCTATCCAAACCTATTGTTTCTGTGTTTGGAAGGCAAGGAATCCCTGTGTTGGTATTTCTCCCCCTGTGCGTAGATTCAGATCTGTTGCTTTCAGGAATATGAAGATAATCTAACATTACTTTCTTGTCAGTAGGTCATCAGACCAGAAGTGTTTGGAAATTGGCTACTTGCCATGTGAATAATAAACCATGTGTATATATCATGTAAAAAGAATGTTGAAATAAACATATTAGCATAGAGCAAAGAACACATTATTTGAGAAGCATTTGATACTATATATACTAGCCATGTGTAAGATTTTTGGGGTTTGTTTCTTAATGGGCAATTTACAGAACTGTTTCCTGGTCTGATTCTATTGTAGACAGCTATGAATATCTACAAAATGCACCTCCTGGATTTTTTCCAAGACTTGGTGTTATTGGTTTTGCTGGCATTGTTGGACTTCTTTTGGCTAGAGGTAGGTGCAATTTTGTGGGTTTTTTAAAAAACAGCTCATAAGGGAAAGATAAGATGGATACTTGGTTCTTTTTATTTGCTGGCTGTCAGAATAATGAGTTGGTTCCTGAAATATGGACTTCTTAATATATAATTAATATGGTTGTTTTCTCTGGTATATCTGATTTTAAGCATATATAGAAGTTATAAAAATATGAAATGGAAGAAATTGTATACTCCTGGTTAAAAATAGAATATAGTTATCCTTTATAGGCACATTTACTTGATCAAATTACTATCCCTCTGGTACAAAAAGAGTAAATTTTTGTTAACTAAAGTCTGTCACACCTGAGAAACTGTCTCTATTTGTTTCACTATTGACATCAGGCTATTAATCACAGTAAATAGAATAGTGATTTCATAGAAATTTTATTAATTTCTGGATGTGTCATAGCTTCAGTCATCAGTGAGGATATTAAATTTTTTAAACACTTAAAAGCTAACGAATGTCAACTGAAACATATTACTACACTATGCTGCTGGATTGTAAAATTTATAGGATAAAGGGTGACAAGGTACTTCACTATAATGACATAAATTTGTTATAAACTACTGAGTTTTCACTGGCGATAAAATTCAGGCTTTACAAAAATTCCTAAAATAGAGAATTGATGAACGCTGTGATCAGACTCTTATAAAAGATTAACTATCATGACTGCTTTGGTACCCATTCCTCCAGTTTTAAAAAGCTCTTCTGTGCATGCCTTAAGTGTTATCTCAGAATCTGGAGCCAGGCGGCACTGGTGCCACTCCCTCAACTTGTTACAATGACCTCCTGTCATAGTTTCTATGCCCCTCCTCCCAGCCTGTGCACAATATAGAAGAACTAAAGTTAGAGTTCATTTTTACTAATCAACTTGTGGAAGACTTGAACTAACTTTTCTCCCCTGCCCCATTATTCGAAACATTATTCGCCTCCTTCTTGTAAAGCTGTCCCAAAAAGCATTCCTATCTTATTTATATAGTGTTTGAAATTTATGAAGCTCTCAAGGCCAGGGAGTTGGAGTCTTGGCTACTGTTAGGGAGCCAGGAATGTGGAATCAAGTGAAATTAGCTTCCCCACCTTCCTCTCAGGGTTAGAGCATGGCCCTAAAGAGAGCTGCTTCTGCTGTGCGTGTGCACATACTTGCAGTGCGTTGCTGTGCTGTCTGGTGTTTATCCCCCTGCACATCCACTGGGGTGACCATCCTGAGAAAAACTGGGGACTATGCTTTCCCTGGCAGAACAGCAATATAAGGACACCCACTACAGTGGGTTCTATTCCTTTGTTTTTGCTTGCTGGTTTATTTGTTCCTCTCTCCTTTTCCTTTTCCACGGAGGACTCAGTAGCATTAAAATAATGTAAAACTCCAATAATTCTATTTCAAAAAAGTACACATGGGGACACCTGGTTCGCTGAGTTGGTTAAGCGTCCAACTCTTGGTTTTGGCTCAGGTCCTGATCTCATGGGTGGTGAGATCGAGCCCTGCATTAGGCTCTGAGTTCAGTGGGAATCTGTTTGGATATTCTCTCCCTCTGTCCATTCCCCTGCTCATGCTCTCTCTCTCTCTTGCTCTCTCTCTCAAATAAATAAATCTTTTTAATTTTTTTATTTTTAATTTTTTAGAGATTTTATTTATTTATTCATGAGAGACACACAGAGAAAGAGAGAGGTAGAGACACAGGCAGAGGGTGAAGCAGGCTCCACGCAGGAAGCCTGACGCGGGACTCGATCCCGGGTCTCCAGGATCACGCCTTGGCGTGAAGGTGGCGCTAAACTGCTGAGCTACCCGGGCTGCCCTAAATAACTCTTTTTTAAAAAAGTATGTATGTGCACACACATTCATGCACAAATATTCAACTATGGGTCTTTTCCTCGGGGTGCTGGGGTAAAAAGGTCTGAGATAAACAACATCAGGTTTGGTCACTGAATAAGATACTGAGTAAGAGGGATCCCTGGGTGGCTCGGTGCTTAAGCATCTGCCTTCGCCCAGGGCGTGATCCTGGAGTCCTGGGATCAAGTCCCATGTCGGGCTCCCTGCGTGAAGCCTGCTTCTCCCTCTGCCTGTGTCTCTGCCTCTCTCTCTCTCTCTCTCTCTCCGTGTCACTCATGAATAAATAAATAAAATCTTAAAAAAAAGATACTGAGTAAGATGAGCAGGATGGTAGGTATGTTTTTTGGGTGTCTGCAGTGGTTTACAGCCACCTCCAGGTGGATGGCCCCCCTATGCTGGCAGCAGCAGGATGGGCTCAGAAGATTCCTCCAGGCAGTTTCATTTCTTTTTTTTGTCTAACTTTTAAAAAATTTTATTTTTTAGTAAAAATGGTATGTATTTAAGATGTATGATGTGATATATATATATATATATATAAGCTTCCCCAGCTCCCTCTCATGTATGTATATCCATATGCATAGTGAAATGATTACTCCAGTCAAGCTGCTTAACATATTTTCTATCATAGTTAACTTTTTTTGAGATGAAAGCACCTGTAATCTCTCTTAGTAAATCTCCAAGATTCAGTATTATTAACTGTAGTCATTTTGCTGTATATTACTCTCTAGACTTATTCATTGTACATAACTGCAATTTTGTACCCCATGACCAGCATCTCCTCATTTTCCCCACCACTCTGCTTCTAGTAGCCACACTTCTACTGTCTGCTTCTATACATTTTGATTCTTTAAGATTCTAGATATCAGTGAGATAGTGCAGTTTTTGTTCTTTCTGTTTAAGGCTTATTTTACATAGTATGATGTCCTTTGTGTTCATCCATGTTGTTGCAAATGGTAGGGTCTCCTTTTTTAAAGCTGAATAATACTCCATTCATATAGGTACCACAATTTCTTTACCTACTCATCCATTGACACTTAGGTTGTTTCCGTGTCTTAGCTGTTGTGACTAATGCTGCAGTGAACATGGGAGCAGAGATATCTCTTTGAGATACTGATTTTGGGCAGCCCGGGTGGCTCAGCAGTTTAGCGCCGCCTTCAGCCCAGGGCGTGATCCTGGAGACCCGGGATCGAGTCCCACGTCAGGCTCCCTGCATGGAGCCTGCTTCTCCCTCTGCCTGTGCCTCTCTCTCTCTCTCTCTCTGTGTGTCTCTCATGAATGAATAAATAAAATCTTTTTTAAAAAAAAGAGATACTGATTTCATTTTCTTTGGGGGTATACCCAGAAGAGGGATTACTGGATCATATGATAGGGTTTCTTGAGCATAAATGCGAAGGTAATCCTCCTCATTTGATGAGAATGGCCATGACTGGTGGTGACAAGAGGCACCTCTCTAGTAGGAGGTGAGCGGGTGATCATTCAAAGAAAGTAGACTCAGCCAGGTCACTCAAGGGTGGCAGGTGGTTGTTGCCCACTGTTGTTGTCTTCTGGTGGCTCTTCCCCTCCCCACCTCCTTCCTGAATTTTTGGGGCCCCCAGCTCATTGTAGGAACCATTAGGAGCTGGAGGCCCAAGAGCTGCTGCTTATCAGTTTTCTGTAAATGACCCAGAAATGATTGGTTGTCAGGTGTGCTGCCCTTCACCTGGACCTCACTTGTATGAGCTGCTCAGGAACTTAAAGCTTCAAGGGTACAGGTGGGACCCCAGGGATAAGAGAGTGTTTTCTAGAGTAATTTTGTCCTTTCAATCAAGGCAGTAGGATTAAGAGAGAAATATTAATTTATGAAGAGTCTAGATTGATAATGTTTGTTTTGTCTCCTGTAACCCCAGTTCCATCTTTGGAGATATGTCTGTTTAAAGTTTAAAACCAATAAACAGCACTTAGATTATCCTGACTGCGTGTTAGTAACATACATTGCACTATCATCTGTCTGTGTCCCATGTGAAAAACCCTGTGCCTCTCAGCAGAGACTCTCTAGGTCCAAGTTCATTTCTAGAGGATTCTCCTGTTTCACCCTCTACCAGTTTTCTTCACCTCATTCTCAGGCTTCTCCAGTTCTCCATGCTGCTGCCTCTTCTGCCCATTCCCCTTTTCCCAGGGCTCTACATGTAGCTGGGGTACAGGGGTGTAAGAGCAGCTGTCGTTGGGAGTCTTAAATAGACCAGGTTTGGTCAGTAGTCACTGACAAAATCCAAAGGCGGGGAAGGGAGTGGTGTTGAAACAAGAAAGGAATTTATTTCAGTGAGGCCAGCACCTGGAAGACAGTGGACTTGCGTCTCAGAGATAGTCTCCAAAGTGCCGAAAATATTTCCAGGCTTATGTAAGGAAAATGTGGGACAAAGTTCAGTGGGCAAGTGCAGGTAGTCAGTGAAGGTCAAGCCCATAGTTGTCATAGGGTTAGTCACATGGAGTCTTGCTGGTTCAGGGCAGTCCCTATTGTTTGAGGGGGTAGTTTTGATTCCTATCAGGGGATGTTTTGCATGCAGGGTCTTTTGCCTGAGTTAAAAGATAAGCTGGAAAGGGAAATTTAATCTTTCAGAAAGTGCAGATTGATGGGTACCTAGTTGGCTCAATCTTTAGAGCATGTGACTCTGGATCTCAGAGCTGTAGTTCAAGCCCCACATTGGGTGTAGAGATTACTTAAAAATAAAATCTTTAAAAATTTTGCAAAGTGCAGACTGAGGTCAAAATGGAGGTAGTTGAAGCCCTCTTTCATACATCCTCTTGCTATCTGGATGGAGGCTCAATACTTCTGTGGTCTTGAGACAGGACTCTATACTCTCTTGGGTTTGATTCCCTTGGGTTCCATGTCATCTTCTCCTTGGTTTGCTCTGCCATGTTGTTGAACTACATGCTCAAGTCACTTTCAAAAAAAGCCCATGTCAGAAGGAAACTTTCAAATCCTTGCAAATCTGAAAATTACTTTCTACCTTCATATCAAGTTGGTTGGATATAGAATTTGTTTTCCATCCAAACTTTGAAGTCCATGTCTTCTAGCATCTGGCATTGCAGATGTGAGTGTCAGCAGCCAGTCTGGATGCTTGTTCCTTCTGAAGTGATTCATTCCTTTCCATCATCCCCCCAGAAGCTTTGAGGATCTTCTAATCTTCAGTGTTCTGGACTTCCAGGGTATTGTGACTAACACATTGACATCTCATTCCTGGTTGAGCATCTTGGTGGCCTGCAGCCCTCAGCTGTAGGAAGATGATCTGTTTTGTATTTCCTGGACAATTTACTCTTATTCTTTTTCCTTCCTGAACTGTTAATTAGCAATGGGGCTGTTTAAGCAATCCTAATATGTCTCTTTTATTTTCCTGATAATTTTGTTGTATTCCTTTTGATTTGTTTTGCTTTTGTCATTTCCAAGTAGCTCTTTCTTGTTCTTTGATTGTTCCTTTTTCATAGAACATTTTTTTTTCTTTTAAGGTAGTAGCTTCTTGGATTTATTCAGTGATACTTAATAACAGGTATAGTTTTGTTTTTAAGTTCTTTTGTTTCCTGTAGGGTCATTTTTCCCCCTTTCTTGCTTGTCTTTATCTCCTCTTTTATGTTGTAGGCTTTCCTCAAATGACTAGTGATCCTTGGTTGTACAGTCATGTTTAAGAGCAAGGTGATTGAAATGCTAATAGGATCTTTTTGTGTACAGGTGGGGCTTACTGGCCAGCAGGTTCTACCTCAGGGTGAGCTGAAAAGAAACTGACTTTACATGGAAGGTGCCTACAGTCGGGGCTCTGTGCGAGGAAAGTTCTGTTCTTCAGTAGTAACATTCGCACCACACACACCAGCTGTTTTGGTTCTCAGCAGAAAATTGATCACATTTCTTTAGAGATACTCCCTTTTCTTTTTTTTTAAAGTAGACTCCATGCCCAGTGTGGAGCCCAATGCAGGGCTTGAACTCACCCTGAGATTAACACCTGAGCTGAGCTCAAGAGTCTGATGCTTAACTGACTGAGCCCCCCAGGCGCCCCTCTTTAGAGACACTTGTCCACCTTTGTAAAATTCTGGCTGGATAGACTGCCTAGCCACAGGCAGTTTTGCACTAAGATAGCACAGAAGAAGGAGAAAATCACCTAGGCTCTGCACAGGACTTGAATTTGCATGTTGGTAGTCCTCCTGTTTCCCTGCCTCCACTCACCTTGATCTGTGGCTGCCCTCAGGTCTCCACAGCACCTGCTGTCTCTGGGCTGCCAGGGCCATTCTGCTCCCTCCTTCCCTGCAGCCCCTCATCTGGACCTAAAAGCCATGTGTCTTCTTGCTTCTGTCCGCTCTCCACTTTCTGTAAATTGGATGAGACTTCTTTCTCCCCATGGCCCCTCCACTCGTTTCCTCTTGGTCTTGGGTTTATTACCTGTATTTTATCCTTTTACTGTTATTTTTATGGGGTATTAGAAAGGAGAGGAGAGCAGTGCTTGGGTTGAGTACTTAAAGAGGAAGCCAGTTTACTCTAAAAGAACATAAACTTTAGAAACCAGCCGTGTGCTTCTTTTCAAAACATTCTTTGTTTTTGCTCCCTTACAAGTGTTGGTTCTCTTGAAAACATTGTGCTGATGAAAGAAGCCCATCCCCAAGGACCACATATTATGTAACTACATTTATGTGAAATTTCCAGAGTAGGCAAATCTGTAGACACAGAAAGTACATTAGTGGTTCCCCAGGGATGCCAGAATGGGGGAGTAGGGAGGGTGACAGCTAATGGCTATGGCGTTTCTTTTTGGGGTGATGAAAATATTCTAAAATTGATTGTAGTGCTAGTTGCATATCTCTGTGAATACACCAAAAGCCATTGAGTATACACTTTAAATGGGTGAGTGATGTGAATTTATCTCACAAAAGCTGTGAAAGTGTGGTGGTTCTTTTTGGTGCATATGACATTATCAGGCATGTTCTCTGTTAATCTAGGTCCAAAGAAAATTAGTCTTTTTCAGTGTTAGGTGTCCAGGGCAAACTGTGATGTTAAGGGTAGTGAATTGTCTGATGGTATCTACAACCTTTTATTTAATAGGGTCAAAAATAAAGAAGCTGGTGTATCCACCTGGGTTCATGGGACTAGCTGCCTCTCTTTATTATCCACAACAAGCCATTGTATTTGTCCAGGTAAGTTAGACCCAGAAAGCTGGAGTGTCCCTTGTTCTTGCTTATGCATGTTTGGGTTTATGGCTTAATATATTTTATTTTGCAGCTTTTATAGCATGAGGCTAAAGTTTGTTTGCATATGTACTTAACCACCACAAATTTAAATGTCTTTCTCTGCCATGTGCCTCACTTCTGGCCTTCTCTCCAATCGTGTCAGTATTCAGAGAGTGCACACTAATTTGAATATTAGTCAAAGAAAATTAAGATACTTTTTTGGCACATTTACATAGAAGTCTCAAGTACATGAAGACTCAGACTCCAATGCTGATGGTTAGAACGGGTCATTTTCCATTTGGAATGTACCTAGTCCTCCTTGGAGTTGCAGGCGTAGGCCTGTGCCCTGGCCCTCTGCACCTTCTCCCTGGTCCTGGTCCCAGCCTCACTTTCCTTGCTGGGGCCTTCAAGGAGTATGGTCCTCTCTGCTGGGAATGCCCCTCTCAGGGCTCTCAGTTGGCTGCTCCTTTCTTTCCCCTCAGGCCTCAGCTTGATGGCATCCTGTCAATTCAGAGAACAGAGTTGGCAGGCAAGATGGGTCAAGCAATGATTTAGTCTGCTCAAAGTTCTGTAACAAAATACCACAGACTTAGTGTCTTGAACATCAGAAATATATTTTCTCATCGTTCTGGAGGCTGGAAGTCCAAGATCAAGGTGTAAGTATGGTTGGTTTCTCCTAAGGCTTCTCTCCTTGGCTTGTAGGTGACCAACTTTCCACTATGTGTGGACATCCCTGGGGTCTCGTCCTCATCTTATGATGACACCAGTCATATTGGATTAGAGCCCTATTCTTATCACCTCATGTAACCTTAATTACTACTTTAAAGGCCCTATCTCCAAATACAGTCATACTATGAGTTAGGACTTCAACATGTGCATTTCCAGGGACACAATTCATGTGACCAACTGTTCGCAAAATCTGGTCCCTAGCCCAGCAACATCAGGATCACTTGGCTTGTTAGAAATGCACATTTCTCAGGCCCTAGCTCGGCCTGACTAACTCAGACATTCTGAGGATTAGGGCTAGTGATCTGTGTCTTGGCCAGCCCTCCAGGGGATTCAGATGTCCTTGATGTTTGAGAACCACTGACATAGACTAGACTTCCTTAGGGCAGTGGTGTCTGGACTTAGTGCAACTCTAGACACAGAGTGCCATGGAAAATTGGCAAGGACAAGGCAAGCTCTAGGTTTTGAAGTCCTAGACAGCATATGGAGACATGGACCCAGTCACTGGAGGTACTCTGTCACGCGGAGGCTTGGTCCCAGGAGGAGCAGCAGCAGTGCCGTCACTGGAGTTGGGCCCTCGGGGCTCTGAGCCAGACTGATCCAATGCTGAGCTCCCTGGAGCGCTTAGGACAGGATTGAGTCTGGATTCCTAGATTGCACTGCCATTGTATGTGGGAGGCCAATGGCTCCAGCTGTGAGAAATTGGTGGCTTTGGTTAGCAAATGCCAGTAAGATCTTTATAGCATGGGCTTGACATTGTTTATAACAGTCCTGGAGGCAGACAGTTAATATCCCTCTGCCTGCTTCAGCCCCAGCTCAGGAACAGTGAATCACGTCTGCCTGCCCTGGATCATAAACATAATCATACATCATCTCAGTGTGTTGTGGTTTAAACAGTAAATGGGTAGGGTGTGGAGAGTGGGCTTAGCTGCTGGTTGAGAAGCATATGTGGCTGCCCCCTGAGTAGAGAGGTCTTTTTTATTTATATTCCACAGCATATGTTGCAAAAGATCTTTTGTATTCACAGCCAAGATAGTAGGACGCAACTATGAGTTGTATTCTAATTTATTTTTAAAGTCAGTGGGAAGGAATTTTGTCTTTTATTTTGTATTCAGAGTAAGCCAGAACACAACAATTAACTTTATTTTCACTAGATATAAAACATTAGTGATCTGTTTGGGATGATGAGAAAGTTCTGGAAATGGATAGTGGTGATGGTTTCAAAACACTGTGAATGTATTTAATGCCACTGAATTGTACACCTCAAAATGGATGAAATGGTAAATTGTATGTATATTTTGCTACAGTAAAACAAAAGAGACACCAGTGATTAAAAGAGATTTTCTGTTACTGTTTTAGTGTCATTTAGTTCCTATTTCACAGTTTTAATTTTTTTTAAGGAATACCCTGACCTTGGACCAGCCACTTAATTGCTCACATTGTTTTTTGTTCAGTCATGTTTGGAGAGAAGTATTGTAAAAAAACCTGACAAATGTTGTTTTCCACTCAAATTTAAAGCACCAAGAGTAGTGTCATATATGTGGTAAATGCTTGCTATGTCTCCCAGTGAGTCTGAGAATCATATATTTTAAGAACAGAACAACTGGAAGAATATAAATTGTAAGAAACCAGTGTCTTGCAATGACCACTGGATTTACTAGCACCATGACCTTAGTTAGATTAGTCACTTAGCCTCTGAATATTTCCTTATAATTTTATGTACTTACTGCACAGAGTTGTTATTTAGAATAGAGATAATTCATGTGAAAGTGCTTTGTAAACTAAAATGCCATACATAGATGAATTATTACAAAAATGAGAGAGAATAATAACTGCTTTCAGAAATGTGAAGTGGAAACTCCATAGTTTGTCATATGTAGGACCAATGAATGCAAATTACTTGAAGCATTTTTTTAAGTAGGCTCCATGCCCAACATGGGCCTGAACTCAATGACCCTGAGATCAAGAGTTGAATGCTCTACCAACTGAGCCAGCCAGGTGCCCCACTAGAAGCATTTTTTTTCTTTTTTTTCTTGGAAAAAAGGGTCTTGGAATCCAGCCCTGCATCAGGCTCCCTGCTTAGTGGGGAGTCTGCCTCTCCCTCTCCTGCTCCCCCTGCTTGTGCTCTCTCTGTCAAATAAATGAATAAAATTATCAAAAAAAAAAAAAGCTCAGTACTTAAAAAAATTTTCCAACAGTTAAAGTTAGCTAGCAAAAGGTAGACCAGTGGTTTTTTTTTTAATTTTTATTTTTTTTAAAGATTTTATTTGTTTATTCATGACAGAGAGAGGCAGAGACACAGGCAGAGGGAGAAGCAGGCTCCCTGCCAGGAGCCCCACGCGGGACTTGATCCTGGGTCCCCAGGATCACTCCCTGGGCTGCAAGTGGCGCTAAACTGCTGAGCCACCTGGGCCGCCCCTAATTTTTAAATTTTTTTTAATGTGAGTATAGTTGCCACACAATATTACATTAGTTTCAGGCGTACAACATAGTGATTTGAAAAGTCTTTTTTTTTTTTTTTGACAAGTCTTTACATTATTCCATGCTCACCACAAGGGTAGCTACCATCCATCACTGTGCAGTGCTATTACAATATCATACTAAGTAGTGAGCTCCTTGGCTCCGAAGTATTCTCTGACCTGGGGGCCTACCTCTCAGGATATTGTAGAAAGAATCTTCGGTCAAGAGGCAAAAATCCCTGTAGAAACTTGAATATTTTATGTTTTGGGGGACCTGGGAAAACTAACATCTTCATTAGGTTCACGTATTTTTTACCCAGGCCCTTGAAATGAATGATTGATTTTCAGCTGGGCAAATGTGCCTTGGTTGGCTCTGACGTGCTAGATGTGATAGGCGGAAGCCTTCTTTCTATGTCTCTTTTTCAGGAGTTTCACATATCACCAGTTGACTTCCTACTTTTTTTTTCCTTATACACCTATAATTTATGGCAGATTATTTTGCACAGTAACTAC
This sequence comes from Canis lupus familiaris, assembly GCF_011100685.1. Classification (NCBI taxonomy): domain Eukaryota; kingdom Metazoa; phylum Chordata; class Mammalia; order Carnivora; family Canidae; genus Canis; species Canis lupus. The sequence continues at coordinate 19,600,971 of NC_049260.1, read as the reverse complement.
ATGACCAAACTGTGTTTTCTTTTTATGCTGCGATTCTCATTATCTTTTTATTTGCTTACGTTGCACAGCCTGAATGTGTATGTCCCAGGGCTTCTGGGGTCATCATGCTTAAATACAGTTGTTTTGGAAACAGGAAAAAGGAAAGTGGAATATTCTCATTCATACCAGTCATGTATGGAATAGCAATGGATCTTTTATATTTTGTTTCAAGGTCAGTGGGGAGAAATTATATGACTGGGGTTTACGAGGATACATAGTCGTAGAAGATTTGTGGAAGGAGAACTTTCAAAAGGTGAGAAAGATCTTTTTCATTATCTTCCTTTTGGTTTGAATATATGGTTTCTCTAGGATTTTGTAAGATTCTTGATAATCCCATTGCCTGAACTTGCTTTTTTTGTTTTTCATTACACCTCTAGTTCAGATTCTCTGTTGGTGGCCTTTATTGGAGGAGCAATAGAACCTCTGTGCTTTTGGTTATTATCAGCAGGGCTGAATAAGTGGTGACCATGAAAGGCATTCCACTGTAGTCTTAGGTCATAATTTTCTCTCTATTGTATTTATAATGTGCTCAAAGTGTAGCATATTATCTGAAAGTTTTATCAAAATTGGATTCATAGGGAACGTACTGTGTTCCCAGGCAAGAAAACTAACCAAGTCTCCTCCTCTTGCTATTTCACTTATTACTGCCTTCCTCCTTTCCTTTAGCAGGACCGTATCTCTTCATCCCCTAGCCTTCTTGGCCCATTTAAGGGCATGTGTCGTGGTGTGTTGGGAATCAGCCACCAGCTACAGACCATATTCTCTATGCTGACTGGTGGATGAGCAGCAGAGGGAGAACGTTGTATAATTGTAAGAAGGTGTCATCTTTCATCTCTTCTTGCAGCCCATAGCTAATTGAATGTTGCCCCTGTTTGCTGGAACATTCTTTCCTCTGATAAGAATGAATATAGAACAAGGCAACATGTCTCCTCCAAGCCCTTGGAGGCACTGTTCAATAAGGAAGAATTAGGGTTTTTACATTTAACATACCTTCTGCATTATAGATTGAAGGAAATTCATTTTGACTTCATCATCTCAAATCAAAATACTCTTAAAAAATATAAAGAATTCTGTCAAAATTGAAATCCAGAATTTTGAACTGGAATTTGGATGTAACATTATAGAATCAATTATAGGGATGCCTGGGTGGCTCAGTGGTTGAGCCTCTGCCTTTGGCTCAGGGCATAATCCCAGATCTGGGGATTGGGTCCCGCATCGGGCTCCCTGCAGGAGCCTGCTTCTCCCTCTGTCTGTGTCTCTGTCTCTCTCTCTGTATGACTCTCATGAATGGATAAATGAAAATTTTTAAAAAGTCATAAGCCCTCCTCATTATTTACATAAATAATCTACCAATGAAATCTTAAAGACTCATTTTTGTGTTAGTGGTATTTAAAGGAGTTAGTCTCTATGGAACCTGTTTAAGCTAGCTTTGAGTAGGAAGTTCGACATTAATATCAAGCGCCCTTTGGCAATCCCCTTTAAAGAATAAACACTCATAGTTTTGTTTTCATTCCTCTGACATTTTCTTTGGAAGCTTGCTTTCCTGTTTAAAGAATTCCTTAGGTCCACACTGAGCTTTATATGGGAAAGGAAATAGAATGTCGGGAAAGCTCTACAGAGCCCTAGAAAGAAACATGGAAAACGAAACTCATCCTCAGTTCCAGTTGCTCACTGTGGGGGTAACACAGACACATGTGCACCAAAGCCAGTTGGGAGGTGTCCCCTGGAGCCTCTGAGTGCTTGCTGTGGTGTCCGTGGGCAGCTCAGACCCGCTGCACATGAAAACCAGGGAGGGAATCCCTCCATAGCGTCTAGCTTGGAAATAGCTTTCTCTACTTCAGCCCAGGGCAGAAGCAACAGGACTGTGGTTGGGATGTAAGTTAAACAGGGTAGCATTTTATGGTAATTTGAAAACATTGGATATTAAAGCTACTCACATTTATATGTGAGTCTTTGGGGAGTGAGATAGTAAAGATGTCTAATTAGCTCATGGTTGGCCTGCAGTTTTTTTCATTAGTCTTCTGCACCCTTGTCCTCTTCAGTCACTGAGAATGTAATGTTTTTCATTTGTTAACTGTGAAAGCACAATCTTCCTGATGGTTGTGTGTTCTTGGTGGAGGTAATAAAATTGATGTTGACTACTTAAACCTTTAGCACAAGTTTTAAATGAAGAACAACAGAAAGCGCTAATCAAATTTTGATATACTTAGATTTCAGGAATTATTTGATAGTGAAATGCCATTGTTTTTTATTGATCGCTCTTCCCCCTTCTTGTTGAATTTTGTGGGTTTCAGTGGTTTTTGTTTTGTTTTATTAATGAGAGCAAAGATTTAAGTTACCCTGGAACAGGAATCCTTTGGGGCCCAGGAACTGTCTCTGAGGAGACCTGGGGGACAGGACACTTCATGATTGAGATTTTTGTTTGTTTCTTAGCTTATTTGGAAATTGGTTTTCAAGTCAGGCTTGAAATTAGCAGTCTCAATTAGATGCAGTCTAACTCATGGTGGTTCGTAGTTATCACTGTAGTGATCTAACAAATGTATGTGCTTTTGTTTCTAAATAGTCAAAAGGAAATTGTGGACATCGTGTTTAAAACAGGGCTCTGAAATTTTCAATGGTATGAATGATGGCTCAGTTCTCAATTATATTATTTGCTCTGTGGAGCTGTAGTACTCTCAAAAACCCTAAATAAGCCAGTGGCATTTTTCTGCTCTGCCACATTCCTTTTCCCTTTTAGGAATTAACACTAAATGTTTGTTTGCACTGAGTCTTCGACCAATAAAGTTCGGATGAGGTAGTCTTTCAGTTCTGTCATTGTCTTTGGTCAGTTAAGAGAAATTTATCTGCTTCAGCTAAAATGAACTCTTTGTCAGAACTGTGAAGCAATGCTGGGTGTGTCCAGAAATCTTGTCAGCCTAGTGTGGTCTAGGGTTTGTTTGTTTTTTCAGATAGAAGATATCTGTTGGATTTTAAACTCTGTTTACAGGGGCACCCCACTTGCTCAGTTGTGGAGCATGCGACTCTTGATCTCAGGATTGTAAGCTTGAGCCCTACATTGGGTGTCTATAGAGATTACTTAAAAAAAATCTTAACAAAACCTCTGTTTATAGACAAACACACAGAAGCAGAGTTTAAAATCCAACAGTATAATGACCACATATGGGATCCCTGGGTGGCGCAGCGGTTTGGCGCCTACCTTTGGCCCAGGGCGCGATCCTGGAGACCCGGGATCGAATCCCACGTCGGGCTTCCAGTGCATGGAGCCTGCTTCTCCCTCTGCCTGTGTCTCTGCCTCTCTCTCTCTCTCTCTGTGTGCCTATCATAAATAAATAAAAAATTAAAAAAAAAATGACCACATATATACAATCATCCATCCACCTTTAAAAGATAGGAAATTGGGGATCCCTGGGTGGCGCAGCGGTTTAGCGCCTGTCTTTGGCCCAGGGCGCAATCCTGGAGACCCGGGATCGAATCCCACGTCGGGCTCCCGGTGCATGGAGCCTGCTTCTCCCTCTGCCTATGTCTCTGCCTCTCTCTCTCTCTCTCTCTCTCTCTCTCTCTCTCTCTCATAAATAAATAAAAATTAAAAAAAAATAAAAAATAAAAGATAGGAAATTACCAGTGCCTTCCAAGTTCTTCATGCCCTCCTCCTCCTGCCTCTGTCTCCCCAGAGGGAACTACTGTCCAGAGTTTAGTTTTTCATTTCCTTGTTCTTCTAAAACATTGTAGTTGAGCTTGCCTGGTTTTTGTCTTGAAAATATAAATAAACGTATCAAATACACATATAAAGATTTTTATCTAGATAGAGTCTTTCTATCTGTACTATTCTGTAACTCATTTTGTCCTGTTAACATGTTTATGGGCCACATATGTCTATGGTTGATTCCTTTTCACTCCTATAAAATATTCCTTTGTGGGAAAATAGCCATGTTGATGACTAGTTGTTTTATTAAGAGTGTTCCTAGGGCAGGATCCCTGGTTCATAGGGTCTGCACATCAGTTTTACTAGGTGACGTTAAATAGTCTTACTTAATAAGTGGTTATTTCTAATTTTGCCATTCTGGTAGCTTTAAAATAGTTTTTCACTATGAGGTGTGTGTGTGTGTGTGTGTGTGTGTGTGTGGTTTTGCTTTATTCTTCAATTTTTATTTTGAAAAAATTTCAAAACTACAGAAAGTTGCAGAAATAGTACATAATTACTATCCTTTTCACTTGGATTCACCAGTTAACATTTTCTACATTTGCTTTGCCTTATTTTACACGTGTGGGTGCTTACACACACGTGTATTTTCTTTTTCTGAACTATGTGAGACTTAGTTGTAGGCATCATTGTGCTTTCTACACATCGGCAATTCAGCATGTATTTCCAAAGAATGCAGACACTATTATCGCAATACCATTATCACATCAGGGAAAAGTAACATTTCCTTGTTTATATAAACATTACCTTGTATGCAGTCCATATTCAGGTTTCCCCAGTTCTTAATTCATTTTTTTATAGTTAATGAATTAGAATAAGGCAAACTCCTTCATGACCATCATCTAAGGACAAAAACAGAATTTTGCCAGCCTTCCCAGAACCCGTTCCATGTAGCCTACTCCAATTACAGTTCTCTCCCTCCATCCAAAATTACCTACTACCCTGACTTCTATAGTAATAGCCTTCTTATTTTTCTTTATGGTTTTATCACCCAAGTATTTATCCCTGTCACTTGAGTTTTTCCTCTTATTATTTCTGACTTTAGATACCTTTTAAGTCTCCCTTCACCCTTTTTAAGTCACTTTTAATCTACAGTTTCTTCTAGCTTTTTATTTTCCTTACAATGTATTTGTTAAAAGAACCCAGCATATTGGACCTAGAGACTTTCTGTTAGTTTGAGCTTTGCTGATGGCACACTTAAGATGCAGTTGACCATGTTCCTCTCTTCTCTGCATTTCCTGCAGATTGTCAGCTGGGTTCAGATGACTGTTTGATGAGGTTTGTGTTTGATCCTTTTGGCAAGGCTGTAGATCTATGTAGGCACCTAAGTCTGGTTTTTACTTTGCTGTTTTGGGGTTAGTGGTTATTGATGCCCAGTGCCCAGATCCATTAATTCACTGACCTCTGTCATGTCATTTTTCACATATTACCTGGAATACTTTAATAAGGAACCACTTCCCCTCATCTACTATTTACTCATTCAGTTAGAGGAGAGACAGGATAGATGCTTTATTTTTTCTCCTATGTATCCAGTTTTCAAAATAATGGATTGGTTCCCTCTCATCCTCAGAAGGTCACTAGTTAGTTTTTTAAATATAGCTATGAATTTGTAGATTTATATATATTTGGATTTGAATGTTTCATGATTCTTACTCCTTATTAAAATTCAGATTGTCACACTTTGGCTGATAGAAGTTGGCTTTGAGTCCTTTTGACATGACCTAAATATGATAGTTTCCTCACTATCTAGCATGTCACAATGGTCTCAGAATTTCTCATTGTAGTTGTAATGTATATTTCCTTGATCACTAATGAGGTTGAACATCTTTTCACGTGTTTATTGGTTTCTCCTCCTTGAAACGCCTACTCATGTTTTTTGGCCATTTTTTGCATGAGTAATTTGTTCGTTCCTTAATAATTTATAAAGGTTCTTTATTTTTTTCCTAGATGCTAATATTGTTCATCATGTGTTGGCAGATGGCTTCTTTTCAGTTTGGGTGTCTTTTGACCATCAGAAGTTCTTAATTTAGTTGGTTTTATTGATTTTTTTCCATTATGGTTTTCACTCTGAGTCTAGGAGCTTAATAAAAGCCTGAAACTATTTACTGATTGTCCATTGCTAATCTGAAACCCTTTCACAATAGTATCAGCCCAACATTGGAGTATCTGAGATGGAAGCCAGTTGTGGGCGTGGGGCCCCAGGGTTACAGATGGCTCTTTTGGAGTTGTCCTATAATTAGCCAAACACAGCAGTGTCTCGGTAAATGGCATGTTTAGTTTTCACTAGGTTTTAAAAAAATATAACAAGTTACTATTGAAAGAATTGCAGAATGACTCTTAAAGGCCAACAATAACTAAAAAGCAAAATCTTAATAAGTCTTTAAAGGGAAAGAAAATCCATGAAGAAATATAAACCTGTTACTAACGTGAAAACTGAGCAGAACTTCTAAAGCTGGGCTTTTAATAGTTGTGTGCAGGCCCCTGCTGGCTCAGCAGGAAAATGAAAGGGAAGCAGCAGCCACCACCCTGAGTAAATATGTCCTGCTTTCTCTTCCTCCATTCCAAATTCCTCAGCTTGCTAAACACACTCAAGTTTAGCTCTCCATAAGTTACGTGGTTTCAAAGTGATCCTCTCGGATATTTCTATCACAAATGGAGAAATACTGCATAATTCACCTTATATGAAGTATCTGACAGAGTCAAAGTCATAGGAACAGAAAGAGGAATGCTGGTTGCCAGGGGCTACAGGGAAGGGGATTGGGGAGTTCCTGTACAATGGGTATAAAGTCTCAGTCATGGAAGATGAATGTGTTCTAGAGATCTGCTGTACAGCATAGTGCCTGTAAGTCAATAGTACTGTAAAGCATACACTTAAAAATTTGTCAGGAGAGTAAATCTCATATTAAGTGTTCTTAACCCAAAAAAATAAAAATAAACATAAGGACAATGTGGTGGGTTTTCCATAAAGCTAAATTTGTTCTGAATTCGTGCCCTTTCCAGTTTTGGCTGTTTAAAAAATCGAGGTCCTGGGCAATGATTTTTCTTTTTTTTTTTTAACATCATTACTTAGCAAAATAAAAAGTTAAAAATTCTGGGCAGTGGGGCAGTGGGGAGCATCTCCTTTTTTGAAAGGCATAAAGCTTTCGTATCAGAAAAGGTGGACCAAGCAGAATGCAGCATAGCCTGATGGCCAAGAGACTGGACTCTGGAATGAGTGCTCCAGGCTCCGCCCCACCCCGCCCCGTCCCCACTTCTTACAAACCATGAAACCTTGGGAAATTGCTCTGGCACTCTGGGAAATGCGAGTAGGACCTCAGGGGCTGCTTTGAGGACTAAATGAGTTTATCCTTGTAAGAAACTTATAAAATGGACAGACCCTAGCACACAAGAGCCATGACAGATGTCACAGGACACTGCACAGTTTTGCTTCTGCTTGAGAAGATAACATCCTCTGATGGGAAATGGAACCATAGGGCTTATATCCATTAGTCAAGAGTCCTGCCCCCCCCCACCCCGTGTTTTAGTCTCCTATCCTGCCATAACAAATGACCACAAATTTAGTGGCTGAAAGTAATACAAATTTATATTATCTTAGACTCAGTAGGTCAGAAGTCTGGCGCTAAATCAAGGTGTCAGCAAGGCTGCATTCCTTTCTGGCGGCTCCAGGGGAGAATCCATTTCCCCCCTCATGCAGGTTGTTGACAGAATTCATTTCAGTTCCTGTGGTTGTAGGGTCAAGGTCTGTTTTGCTGGCTGCCAGTGGAGGGCTGTTCCTAGCTTCTAGAGGCTGCAGCTTTCCTTGGCTCACAGCCCTCTTCCTCCATCTTCAAAGCCGGCCACTGCAAGTTAAATTCTTTTCATGTCCCATTTCTCTGCCCCTGTCTTCTGCCTCCCTCTTTGACTATAGGAACCCATGTAACAATCCAAACTAATCTCCCTGTTGGAAAGTCAGCTGATTACCAACCCAAATCCCCATGCCACATAAACTCTCCTTTGCCAGGTAAAGTAACAGAGTCACAGTTTCCAGGATTAGGATGCAGACATCTTTGGGGGAGGCAGTATTCTGCTGATGGTATCAGTGAACTGGGATTTCACTGGGGTCTTTAACAGATTGTTTATCTGTACCTTTTGTTTCCTCGTCAAAAAGTTAAGTGACTTTTTACATAGGATAAGTAATGTTTATCGAGCACTTGCTGTGAGCTTGGCCCTGGGTACTAAACTCTTTGTTCACGAAAAGTCTCTGAGGCAGGTTCTGTTATTATCTCCATTTTACAAATGAGGAAACTGCATTTGGGGAAGTTAAGTAATTAAAATAATCAACTAGTGAGGGGCTCAGACATTTCAGTGGGATGCTATACCTCAGAGATTTGTCCAGAAATCCCTCTTTACATGGCAGTGCATACTAATTAGGAATAAATGTTTAGACTAAAACAAATGTTTTGATTTTGCTAATAGAAATGATCATTCATGTTCATGGATGTGGAAAGGAAATACATTTTCTTTTCTAGCCTAGCCAAGTTGACACATCAAACTAACCATAACAGTGCTATTTAGCTTATTCCTCTAGCTCTATATAGTCCAATATGGCAGCCACAAGCTATTGAGGACTGGAAGTATAGCTAGTGTGAATTGAGGTGTGTGCTGTAAGTATAAATTCACAGCAAATTTAGAAGACATGGTACAAATAAAAAGAATGTAAACTATCTCATTTTTATACTGATATGTTAAAATAATAGTATTTTAGATATGTTGGGTTAAATAAAATATAATAATTGCTTAAAAATTATGAAACCTGGGCACCTCAGTGGCTTAGTCAATTGAGCTTCGGACTCTTGATTTTGTCTCAGGTCATGGTCTCAGGGCCCTGGGATTGAGCCCTGTGTCAGACTCTGCACTCAGTGGGGAGTCTGCTTAAGATTCTCTCCCTCTCCACCCCCCCCAGTCATGTGTGTGGTCTCTCTCTAAAATAAATAAATCTGAGAACAGGCGCCCTACCAGGGCACCCCTAAATAAATAAATCTTAAAAAAACCAATGAAACCTGATAGGTATCAAAATTAAATTATAAGGAGAATCAGTTATAAAATATTTCAAATACAGCTGTCTGAAAAATGCAAAAAAATTAATTTCTGGCTTGTACTAAATCACAATCTGTCTTTTGAAGTTGGAGAATGTTATTTTTTTTCTGAGATCATGTCAGTTTATGCCAAGAGAGATCTGATTTGTAATAGGGTGGATGGGCTCAATATTTCTTTAGTGAGATATTTGACTGTCATGTTTTGTTATACTATAAGTGATACATAACCAAACAAGAAAAATTTCCTAGCAACAGAGTTGTTTTCCTCAACCAGAATATTTCATGTGCTCATTTTCTTAATGTCCAAAAGATAAAAAAACTTATGAATTATATTTTTGAGATTGAGATGCTGGCAAGTATAGATAGTAGAATATATAAGACTATCACTAGAAGTACTTGGCAAGCATTACATAAGGTAGTTCGCACCTAAAATATATTTAACTAGGTAGAGAACTCCATGGTTTTTATGACAGACCCCACTGCCACGTGGTTATCTCACTTAGCTTCGTAAATGAAGCCTCTTTTTTTTTTATTTCTTTTCTTCATTAATTACATACCCAAACATTTTTTTAACCTCATCAGATCTCTAGGTTGTACTGCATTTAATTTGTTTATTCAACAAATGTTTAAATACCATGTGCTAGGAGGTCCTAGGAATATTGTGCCCTCATGAAGCCTATATATTAGTAAATGATTCAACTTATGTATTAGTAAATGAATGGAAGAATTATACAAATCAGGAAGCATATGATGCTGTGAATGTGAATAAAAGGTTCTCATGTAAATTGAAGGACATGTGACAGCCTTGATCTAGAGGATGAATAACATTTAGCTAGGCAGAGATTGAGATTGACCAATCTAGGTCAAGAGATACATTTTGCAAAGTTCTCATCCTAGGAAAGAGCTTGGCAGGTTGGAAAAGCAACAGCAAGAAGGCCTCTGGGTGTGTGTTTGTGTTTGTGTGATTGTGGCTCTCAAAGAATACAGCAAGGCACACAGTACTGAGTTCTGTAGAGCTCTGTTCAGAGCAATAAGACATGGGTGTTGTATGATGATCCACCAAGTAATACATAAGGCCTTGTTGCCCAGAAGTTCATCATCAAATGGATGTGGTCTGTAGACAGGGTAACCATATAATTTATCATCCAAGTCAGGATAGGCTTGAAAGTGAAGGGGGGGGTGCTATTAATTATGCTAGGACAGTGGGTATAAACCAGTATAACTTGGCAAGCCGGGATATATGATCACTGTGTTGAGAGACCAGTTTTCAATCACTTCAGTAAGCCTGGAGTTGCTTAGAAACCATGCTCTGAAATTATGGGGTTAGTTATGTATTTTTGCTTTCTCACTCCCCCTGCTCCTTCACCCATGGATAATTGCGAGAAGGCCACCAAGAGAATCTGCGCCCAGTCTAGACTCCAGAATTCCAGCCCCATTGACCACTCACTTGCAGCCTACTGTTTGCAGTTGCCATGTCATGAGCGTTCACGTCCATGGTGGATATCAGTTCTTACCAACATGTTTTCGCAGAGTATTGAAAACATATAGGAAGTAAAGCCTTAAACATCTGGCGCATGTAATTTTCCTACTAGAAACTTTCCTACATCACTTCTGGTAGATGACATGACCTAATTATACATTCCCAGATGTGGCCAGGTGGAATGGGTGTGGTCCAATTATAACCACTTTCATTGTAAACGTGTTTTGTGATTTGACCCCTATGGTGGATGATGCACACAGAACAGCTTTATTCTTGATTTTTTTATACTTGAACAATGGTAGCAGCATGAAATAGTAAAGAGATCTTTTCACTGTTGATTTTTTTATAGAATCAGCTGTTCTCTGTGGTGAGGATTAATGAAGCTTTAGTCCCAGCTCTACTCCAAGCCTAAGTCACTGTCTACAGTGGAGCCCTCAGGGAACCCTAGTAATTCCTTCAGTTAACTAAGAAGTAGGTCAGGTTGCATTATAAGAATATTTAATGTTGTATTCAGCCAAATACTAAAGATGGGCACTTTGAGACATTCCACTCTTTCTTTAGAAGTTTCACTATTTCCTTTTTAAACCGTATTAATATTCTTACTTTTTGTCTTACAAGCCAGGAAATGTGAAGAATTCACCTGGAAATAAGTAGAATCCTCCATGCTCTGCCCATTTTAATCAGGTAAAGAACAAGAGAACGCTATAGTCATTTTTAGTATTGTTAGCATCAGCTGAAATGACTTGTCCTTAATTTAACTTAATTAATTATATCAGTTTCAGCCTCATGTAGATACATAAAAGGGCTGGGATGATGTTTCATTCCATCCTTAATTTGTGGACTTAAGTGCCTTCACTTGTTTGTGTTCATTCTTAAGCACCTGGGTTTTTTGTTTTTATTTTTTTTTAGACAAGCTAGAACTTGGCAGTTGGGATTTGTCTACAAAACTGTTTCAAACAATTGAAAAGTGTCATTATTTCTTAGGTTTATGTTTTTTTTTCAAATAGCACTTTACTATAGTAGGTACCCTTGTATTCATCTGATAGTCATTAAATAAACATTTATTGAATGAATGATGGTTGTAGAGAAGCTCAAGATTATATAGAAATATTATTATAAGTGCCATAGGGAATTCATAGGTATAATTATTCTTTCTTTAAAAATTGAGTAACCTGAGGCTAGAGAAATTTAGGATACCAGATGAAGTCAGAAAAATCAGTATTATTCCTTCTCACACTCAATTCACTATTTTCATTCATTTATTCAATATTTACTCATGAGTACCAGCTAAGTACAAAACCCTAGTTATATTAATATTGGTTTTTATATATATTAAAAATTATATAATGGCACTTGTGATTTCTTCATTATATAAGATTATATTGAGTTTGGAAACAATCTAAATATTTAGCTGCCGAAAGTGACTTAATTTGGGACGCCTGAGTAGCTCAGTGATTGAGCGCCTGTCTTTGTCCTAGGGCGTGATTCCAGATTCCCGGGTTCAAGCCCCATATTGGGCTCCTTGCATGGAGCCTGCTTCTCCCTCTGCCTGTGTCTCTGCATCTCTCTCTCTCTCTCTGTCTCTTATGAATAAATAAATAAAAATCTTCTTAAAAAGTGGCTTAATTCTGGTACATCCATGAAGAAGAATGTTATTATGTTTCAGTAATACTTAATTGCATGGAAACTTGTTAAATGAAAAAAACAAGGTAGTATGATACGTTTTTAGAGAGGATAAAGACCAGGAAATACAACAAAAAATTTAAGTATATATCTTGGGATGGTAGAATTATGGATTTTTTAAATAGTTTTTCTTCTATGTAACGTCCTATGTTTTAAAATTTTCTGCAGCAAATATGAATTTTCTTTTATAGTCTTTTTTTTAAATCACCACTATATTTATTATAAATCATGACTGCTATTTACAGTCCATGAAAGCACTCAGTTGTGAAGTCTTTCTTTTTCAAGCTTTCTCCATATTTTTAGAGATCCAGAGTCATATACTCTTAGAATTTGAGAGGGGTCATCTGGCCCCCTAGCAAGCCTCAAGCATAAATACCCTGTAGCCCTGTGTGGTCTCACCTTTCATCTTCACTGATAGGCAGCTCACCCCACAGGGCAGCCATCTTGGGATGCTTCTGATTTTTCGGAATCAGTAAGTGTTACTAATCACTTTGCTACACTAAGCAAAAATATGTCTTTTTGTAACTCCTGTGCAGTGGTTCTGATCCTGCCGTAGAGGTCACAGAAAACAAACACAGATCCTCTTTCACATCACAGCCCTTCATATGGTAACCCCAAGTTGTACTTCCCAAATTTTATTATACAAACAAATTACCGCAGGAGCTTGTTAAAAGAGGCCTAAGCCCCACCCAAGAATCCTCAGCATCTCTGGAGAGCAGGGCCAGATGTGCACTGGATGGATCTGCTATTGGAAGAGAGACTAGAACACGAGCAGCCAGGAAACAACATATGTCCTCCAGAAACTTGACATTGAATATATTATGTTTCTCTTCAGGAAACATGAAACTTGGAATATAGGGAAACTACTTAAATATCTCTTTCATCTTTCCAAAATACTCTGGGCCAGACTTCAGCTTACTGTATGCACAACTTTGATTTTTTGATTAATTTTTATTTCTCTATTGGAGATGGAGTTTTCATCTATAAAAGTGATACATATTTGTTGTAAAGAAATTTGTTTACGGGTGCCTGGGTGGCTCAGTTGGTTAAGTGTCTCACTTTGGCTCAAGTCATGATCTCAGGGTCCTGGGATTGAGCCCCAAGTCCAGCTCCCTGCTCAGCAGGGAGTCTGCTTTGCCCCTCCCCCTACTTATGCGCTCTCTCTCTCTCTCTCTCAAATAAATAATAAAATCTTTAAGAAAAAAATTTTCTTAGATAAATATTTTAAAAATTTGTCTTATCCTCTATTCCTTTTCCATGGTTAATTTCTAGTAATAGTTTGGCATACCATTTGACTTTTTTTCTCTATGTAAATAAATGTGTGCACATCCATACCTGCTTTTGTTTTTTTGACAGAATGAGCTCATATTTCTTGAATTGTTTTGCAAGTACACTGAAACCTCCATGAAGGAACGTATCACAATTTTATTATCACACCTAAAGAAATTAACACTAATTGTTTAATATTTCATATTCAGGTAGTATGCAGATTTCCCTAATTGTCTTTTTGCACTTGGTTTATTTGAATCTGGATCCAAACAAGATCTACCCATTACAGTTGACCGAAGGTCTCTGAAGTCCCTTTTAAACTGTAACAGTGGGGCAGCCCAGGTGGCTCAGTGGTTTAGCACCACCTCCAGCCCAAGGTGTGATCCTGGAGACCCGGGATCGAGTCCCATGTTGGGCTCCCTGCATGGAGCCTGCTTCTCCCTCTGCCTATGTCTCTGCATCTCTCTCTCTCTGTCTCTCATGAGTAAATAAATAAAATCTTAAAAAAATAAACTGTAATAGTTCCTTCTCCTTCATTTCCCCCCTGTCATTATTTTTTTTGAAAAACAGGCCTATTCATTAGAAGATCCCATATTCTGGCTGGCTGAGGGCATCCATTTAGTGTCATTCTGTTTATCTCTTGGTTCTTCTCTTCTCTGCATTTCCCATAAGATGATAGATCCGAAGGCTCCATCAGATTTAGGTTTAGTTTTGGTAAGGATACTTCATAGACAGTGCTATGTTTAGCTGTGTTGAACAAATGAAGTAACTTGCCTTTTTTCACTTAATATATTATGTGCTGCTTTTTCTCATAGTATTTAGAGATCTATCTCATTCCTCCTCTTAGCTGCTTAATAACTTCCTAATATGGACTACCATGGCCTATTGAATCCTTATCAATTTGGTCATTTCCATTTTGCAGTTTTAACAATTCAGTAAATGTATTGGATTCTTAGATAAGTCCAAAACAGATCAATAAACTGAGATGGAAAAGGTAAGCTAGAGGTGTATATGTTTAACTTAAGGTTTGGTTTTATATTAAAAGATATATTTGGGAATCCCTGGGTGGCTCAGCGGTTTAGCTCCTGCCTTTGGCCCAGGGCGTGATCTTGGAGTCCACGGGATCGAGTCCCACATCGGGCTCCCCGCGTGGAGCCTGCTTCTCCCTCTGCCTATATCTCTGACTCTCTCTCTCTCTCTCTCTCTCTGTCTCTCCCTGTGTCTTTCATGAATAAATAAAATAAAAATCTTTAAAAAAATAGAAGATATATTTATGTCTAAAAATATATCTCTAAAATCTCTAACTGCTAAGTAGATTACTTACGTATTAGGGGAAAAAAGCAATCTGAAGAAGAATCAGTTTGTTAGGGGGCAGGGCAGGAAAAAATAATCAGTTTGTCTTTGATGTGTCTTTGGATGATGTGTGTTGCATTCCAGAGAAGAATAATGGGATGATATGAAGAAAGGTATACATACGTCAGACAGACGGAGATATAATCACGTTCTCCTTCAGCAGATGGACGGAAATGTAGTTGTTTGGTTTTTCAGAAGGGGAGACATGTGGTGTGTGCTGTGCCATTTAAGCATTTATTTTTTATTTATTCATCCATCCATCTGTTTAATTATGCTCAGGTACATAGCCAGTTGAGAATCTGAATGTACTTTGGATGAAACACAAAACCTTTCTGCTTTGTAGTTTAAGTGTCTGTAAAATGGAAATAAGTTTTTTTATGGCTCATTATGATCCTCATGGTCATATAATGGTAATGTAAATATCTGATATGGTTTCTCAATTTAACCCTAGTGAATTTTCAAAAAGCCAAATTTTAAAGTCTTTTTTTTCCTGGCAATTTACTTATGGTTTTCTTTTTCTTTTAGTTATAGGTAAACATTGGAAACTCCATGCATTTTCTACAGAAAAATGGCAGAGAAGTCAGTACTGAATGTAGTAAATTGGCTTTCTTCTTCAGGAAAAATTATACCAGGCTTCTTTGTTATCTTGGGTGATACCATACTACCAGTGGACTAATCGGAAATCCTTTCACCTAGAGATAATGTCCAGCATTAGAACTCCTGGTTCTCATGTTGCTATTTATGTACATAATTAAAATTCTGAATTAAAAAAAAGTTGTTCTGGTTTTTGTTAATATGTATTATTGAGTGACAGTTTAAGCATATCTGGTGCCCATGTGTGTGGTATGTATGCATGGTTGTACGTGTGGTATGTCTCTCTGTACATGTATGTGTGTGATGTGGGTGTGTGTTAAAGAAAACCGTTAACTCCCCTTAGGGCAGCACCAGCTGGCAGTCTGCACAGTCCAAGCCCCAGATCCAAGCCCCACAAGTGTGGAGTCAAGCAGAGTGGCTCTAGAGTTGACAGATAATGCTTCAATGGCCAGCACGAGAACATAACTTGTAAGTAATAGTTGGCCTGATGGGGATTAGAAGACATACAAAAGAAAACAGTAACCGTGACCCCTGGTTGCATTCTGTTGCCTCCCAGCTTATACAGATCTTGCACTTCTTGAATGCCAGTGGGAGATACGTAATGAAGTAGTCTCTGTCCTCTGCCAGCAGAGGAATGACATGTGGTCATGTGTGTTGATTTTGTGTATGTAGGCTGTGTATTCACTTTTGTGACCCCTGAATGTGCAGCTTATTAAGCTTTGTATTTTCAGTGCCAATGGGAACAGCAGGAGCCCCTTTTGACATGTCAGCCAGCGAGGGAAGATGGCCGGGGAGCGGCCTCTGAAGCAAAATTGAGAATTTCCGAATTGAAATGAGATTGGAAGTTAAAAGGTATCTTTGTATTCTTGTAGTGTCAATTTAATCCCTAATTGTTGACCTTCCAGATTTGATAGCATTTGGTACGATAGCAGTACACAAATGGAATGTGCTCGTGTTAATGTTAAATACATATGATAGAGCCAAAATGGCAAAGAATGTTTCCAGCATTATCACCGGACTAATGAGGTGAAGCAAATTTGTCCCTAGAATAATCCCCATAGTGACCCAGAAGTCTGTATTTCTTTTTTTTTGCTGAGATACTTTTGTGTTACTGTGCCCAAAATTTAATATCTCATAAATATATTATTATTATTTCAGCCTTTTCCCATTGGCTTGGCTTCCTATATCACCCACAGAAAGTAGAAACTCCCCAAGTTTCCTCGTTCTTGAGATTGCTTATCTAGAGAAGAAATTGCTCTTGAGATCATTAATCAAAAGGTATTTGAGTGCCTCCTAACTGTAAAGTATTATTTCCATTTTTTTTAATTTTTATTTATTTATGATAGTCACAGAGAGAGAGAGAGAGAGGCAGAGACACAGGCAGAGGGAGAAGCAGGCTCCATGCACCGGGAGCCCGACGTGGGATTCGATCCCGGGTCTCCAGGATCGCGCCCTGGGCCAAAGGCAGGCGCCAAACCGCTGCGCCACCCAGGGATCCCTTACTTCCATTTTTAATCCTTTAGATGATACTGAAACATTGCCTTAAAACCTCTTAAATCCTCCAAGTGGGGGGAATGGGGGTGGGGGGTCACAGAGCCGGCTCGGAGCAGTATGTGGTCTCTGTTTAGGTCAGCAAGGTCATCACTTTCCAACCAGGCTAACTCAGTTGCTCTTTATACTATATAATCTTTTCCTTATCTGGTGATTTTTATCCAATGCTGCCTGCCTTTTACATTTATCACTTTTTGCTTGCCTTCCATGAACCCTGAACTGTAGAAAATAAAAAATTTGCATATTATAAGATCTTGCATTTTTCCAGCTCTTTCTAGTTTTCACAGTACTAGTTTATATCTTTCCTTCCTTGGCTTATTCCTGACATCAGTACATCTGTACTCTGTTTTTATGTTTATACTTTTTATTGTTTTTTTTTAAGATTTATTTATTTATTTATTTATGATAGAGAGAGAGAGAGAGAAGCAGAGACACAGGCAGAGGGAGATGCAGGCTCCACACCAGGAGCCTGACGCGGGACTCGATCCCGGGACTCCAGGATCACGCCCTGAGCCAAAGGCAGGCGCCAAACTGCTGAGCCACCCAGGGATCCCCCTTTTTATTGTTTTTTATGACCAATTACCCTTATGATAAAACTGTGAATCTCAGTTCAGTTTATCTGTGACTTAATCAGGACAATTCTATTTTTTTAAGATTTTTTATTTATTCATCCATGAGAGACACAGAGAGAGAGAGAGAGGCAGAGACACAGGCAGAGGGAGAAGCAGGCTCCATGTAGGGAGCCCAACATAGGACTCGATCCCGGGTCTCCAGGATCATCCCCCGGACTGTGGACAGCGCCAAACTGCTGAGCCACCCGGGCTGCCCAGGACAATTCTATTTTAATAACTTTAGAGACTTTGGAGGGAACGCTGTCTACCATACAGAGTGATTTAAGGGACTCCGAAGAGACAAATGTGGTGTAGTCTGTTCTGTAATAATGTGGTTGGAGTCCTAAGAAAGATTGCTTTATTGCAAATCAAGATTGTAAAGCAGTTGTTTCAGTGGGAGGAAAGGGACTAGAGATGCTAAAGAATGCCTTCATCAATCTTACCACCTGTGCTGCCATTTGGGACAAAATCAAAACAATAGTAGCTAGAAGAACCAAGGCCAGCTGAGGGAATGCCTACCTTGGTGGTACAGTAGCAGGTGCCTGGGCCAGTGGGTTAGCAGTTTTTATTATAAATGCACTGCTGGATCCCAGCCCACAAGTGGCCCCTGTACTGCAAAGTACTTCCCTAGTGGATCAATGACATGAATTCAGTAAAGTCTCAGGATACAGAATCAATGTATAGAAACCTGTTGTGTTCTTGTATGCTAAAAATAAAGCAACGGAAGGTGAAATTAAAATGCCATTTACAGTTGCACCAAAAACAATAAAATATCTAGGGATAAACTTAATCAAAGAGGTGGAAGACCTATACTCTGAAAACTATAAAACACTGATGAAAGAAATTCAAGATGACATAAAGACATGAAAAGACATTCCTTGCTCATGGGTTGGAAGAATTGGGTTGTCTGTCCTACCCAAAGCAGTCCACACCTTTAATGCAATCCCTACCAAAGTACCAAGAGCATTTTTCATAGAACTTAAACCAATAATACTAAAATTTGTATGGAACTACAAAAGACCTCAAATAGCCAGAGTGATTTTGAAAAAGAAAAACAAAACTGGAGGTATTACAATCCCAGGTTTCAAGTTATATTACAAAAGGGTAATCATTAAAACAGTATGGTACCAGCATAAAAATAGACACCTAGATCAATGGAATAGAACAGAAAACTCAGAAATAAACCCACAATTATATTGTCAATTAATTTTTGACAAAGAGGGGATGAATATACAGTGGGAAAAAAGTCTTCAACAAATAGTGCTGGGAAAACAGGACAAGAGAATGAAAACTGAACCACTTTCTTTCACCATACACAAAAATAAACTCAAGATGGGTTGAAGACTTAAATGTGAGACTGGAACTCATAAAAATCCTCTAGGAGGAGTACCTGGGTGATTCAATCAGTTAAGCATCTGCCTTCAGCTCAGGTCATGATCCCAGGGTCCTGGGATCAAGCCCCTCCACGAGGCTCTCTGCTCAGCAGGGAGCCTGTTTCTCCCTCTCTCTCTCTCTCTGCCTGCCTCTCCCCTTGCTTGTACTTTCTCTGTCAAATAAATAAATAAAACCCTTAAAATTCTTCAGGAGAGCACAGGCAGTAATTTATCATACATTGGCAGTAGCAGCAGTTTTCAAGGTATGTCTCCTGAGGCAAGGGCAATAAAAGCAAAAATAAACTATTGGGACTACATCAAAATAAACAGTTTCTACACAGCAAAGGAAATAATCAACAAAACTAAAAGGCAACATACAGAATGGGAGAAGATACTTGCAAATGACATATCCAATAAAGGATTAGTATTTTATATATATATATATCTGATACAGCTCAACACCCCAAAAAAAAATAATCCAGTGAAAAAAAGTGGACAGAAGACATGAACAGACATTTCTCCAAAGAAGACATCCAGATGGCCAATAGACACATGAAAAGAAGTTCATCGTCACTCATTATCAGGGGAGTACAAATCAAAACCACAATGAGATATCAGCTCACACCTGTCAGAATGGCTAAAATCAAAAACACAAGAAACAGTAAGTGTTGGTGAGGATGTGGAGAAAAAGGAACCCTTGTGCACCATTGGTGGGAATGTAAACTGGTGCAGCTACTGTGGAAAACAGTATGGAGGTTCTTCAAAAAAAAAATAAAAATAGAACTATCTATGATCCAATAATTGCATTCCTGGATATTTACCCCCCAAAATGCAAAAACACTAATTCCGATCGTTACATGTACTTGTATGTTTAAAGCAGCATTATTTGCAATAGCCAAACTATGGAAATAGTAGCCCAACTGTCCCATCAATTAATGAATAAAGAAGTGGTTACAGTTACATACAGATATATATATATATATATATATATATATATTATTCAGCCATGAAAAAGAATGAAATCTTGCCATTTGCAACAACATGGCTGGAGCTAGAGAGAGTTCCTCTAAGTGAAATAAGTCAGAGAAAGACAAATACCGTATGATCTCACTGATATGTGGAATTTAAGAAACAAATGAGCAAAGAAAAAGAGACAAACTAAGAAAGAAATGGAGTCTCTACTATAGAGAACAAACTGATGGTTACCAGAGGAGAGGAGGGTGTGGGAATGGGTGAAATAGGAGATGGAAATTAAAGAGTACACCTATCATGATGGAAAAAAAAATGATAAAAGAAATAATGTTTTCGTTCACGACCAGCTGAAAGAAACTTGCTTGCGGTTTTGGTTTTTACCCTGTACACCTCCTGTCTGATGTTTTGTTTCCCTTTTGATAGATTCAAATTGCAAGTCCACAATTAGCTTGGACATAGTTCTAAAGGTACAATTAGATCAGACTCTAGACATGACCGAAGTTCAGGCTTATTTATATTTGGGAAATGATAGCCAAAGAAATTTCTGGATGGAGCAGGTTTGTTTTCATAAGCAAAGAGTTTCACTGTTTTACATTTTGTTCACTTAGCAGTGCTGAATGAGTGACCTGTATTTCATATTTAAGGGCCTTTGTCTTCTCAGTTAATTCTAGAGCTTTGTTATTGCGGGCAACAGTTCTTCTGGAAGGCAGAACAGCGTAGGACGTGACTCTTCTCCCTGCCCACCCCCAACCTGTGAGAGTCTTCAGACTCAGTACCTGCAGAGTCAGTCCGTAAACTCTCTCTTCTCAGGTACACCTTGGAACACTCTCCGTCCAGCGCTGGCCTGCCTTGGGAGTGTAAAGGACAAGTGGGCACAGAAGTCAAGGCAAAGCTGAAGAATCCAGGATTCGGAGACTGCTCCCCACACTCAAAAGTGAAGTCGTAGCCAGTCCTTCCAAAACTTAGAGGACGCGATACTCAGATTTTGTTAATGACTCCAAATTTCAGGGTGGTTGGGGGCATGATTTTAGATGCTTTGTTTGCTGCAGGGAAAATACTGCTTTTAAAAATCAGCTGTCTGGTTTATTTTTCATATCTTCTAAACTGGGAGAAAATGGCCCTCAGGTAATGAGTGTCTGAATGCACGTATGTATGACTTTCTCCTGAGACCCCAGGAAGACGGTAAGAGAGGGAATGCTTTTCCCCCTTAGGAAGAGAGGGATTTTTTAAGTTGGCATTAGCACGCAAGGAAAGGATGGGGAGAGGGAAACAATGGGACTCCTGGTTTTTGCAACACGCTTAGTGGAACTGTTTGACCCTTGAAACCCTGCACCCATATAACAGTGACACAAACAAAAGTAACAAAAACATTTCTTAAAAGAATTCTAAGAAAAGCAAGGAAGCTAACATTAAAAGTCTCCTACTTACTTCGTAAGCTTCGGTTCCGTGCGTTCGTTCAATGGGGCCTTTCCTGTCATGAGTGCAGTATGATCCATTGCTCTCCATTTTGTCAATTTTTAGAAGGTTCTGGTGTGACTTTTATCTATGGCATTTTGTGGGTCATCTCTCTCTGATTTACTTTCTGATTCCTTCTTCAGGAATGCAACCCTTGATTACAACATTACTACAGAGGGAGGCTCTGATTCGTTTGGGGGCATGTTCCCCAGGATCGAAAGTCGTGTTGTTTCCATGAAGAAAGACAAACTGCTTCGTGTATTGTTCGACTAGGCGAAGCTCTCTAGACCTGGAAGCGGCCATCATGCCCTGGGGCCTTCCCCACTTCGCAGTCCGCACTTGCCTCCTGCTGGTGAGGCTGCTGAGGACGCATGTCCTCCTTTCTGCATCTCCTCTCTGTCCTGTCAGGCAACGTGACATTGTTTTCTTTTTTTTTTTAATTTTTATTTATTTATGATAGTTACAGAGAGAGAGAGAGGCAGAGACACAGGCAGAGGGAGAAGCAGGCTCCATGCACCGGGGGCCCAACGTGGGATTCGATCCCAGGTCTCCAGGATCGCGCCCTGGGCCAAAGGCAGGCGCCAAACCGCTGCGCCACCCAGGGATCCCTGTGACATTGTTTTCTGCTCCTCGCTTTGTGCTCCTGGCTCTTTGTGGGCCCCACTGATCTAAAGATGCTTAATTTACTAATAGATTCTTTGTGTAACTCTTCCTTTTCCCTTGGGTTTCCTTCTTCTGTTCTTGTTCCTCATTTCTCGGCAGGTTGTGAGATGTAGGAAAAGCTTGCACCTTTATAAAACCTTTTTAAGTTGTTTGGCATTCCTATTGAATTCACCATCACTCTTCCATTTCTTTTTCCTTTTTTTTTTTACTATTTATTTATTTATTTATTTATTTATTTATTTATTTATTTATTTATTTATTTATTTATTTATAAGAGAGGCAGAGACACAGGCAGAGGGAGAAGCAGGCTCCCTGGGATTCCTGGGATCACGCCCTGAGCCGAAGGCAGATGCTCAACCGCTGAGCACTGAGTCCCTGCTCTTCCGTTTCTAAAGAACTAAATTTCCTGACATGAAAACCTCCTCTTTCTGAAGTCCTGGATCACTTTGTAGGTTTTCCGCGTCCTCGTGCATGTTCTACCCTTGTTAGTTTACACCTGCTCTCTAGCAGACTGCTCTCCCTGAGACCAGGGCGAGTGTCTTTCTCCCTAGCGTGCCCACAGCGCTGACCGAATGCACCGACGTATACGTGGCCAAATGTGTGTTGGGGGTATTCTTTAATGTTCAAAATAGCATTATGATTTGGTTTTATTTGAGCCTTTGAGGATACCCATAAGCATTGGTTTGTTTGATTGCCACCGATCCAAGAGTGTGTGTCCCTCTGTTTCTGACTTTGGAATCTAAAAACAGAGGAGATTGAGCTTGGTACTCTTTAAAGGCCTTTAATCCCTGTGACTTTTCCCCTTAGATTGATTAAGCACCCCTTGAGTGCCTGGTCTAGATATCCTGTTATATTGTGCAGGGAAGAGAAATACAGTGTACAGTTCAGATGTGAAGACAAAGCAAGTACACAAAACAGTAATTAGAGGCAGTGCCATCATAACGTACAGATTAACTATCAGACAGATAGTGATTCCATGTATTGGTCTTATGCAAAAAAGCACCCAAGGATGTTTGTCTAAAACGGGAACATAAGGTGCCTAGGAGTGATTTTACATTTTTTTTGTACACTAACTTTTTTAGAGAAGGAAGAAGAGTAATCAGAGGAAACAAGCCTCGTACAACAGGATATTGCTTTTATATGGATGTTTTTACTTTTTAGTCTGTTAGGACCTAACCTATGCTTTCTTTGTGTGCTTATTGTTTTCCTTTCAGAACACCTTCTGTCCCCAGCAAGACTGGCAAAAGTTACCTTAGGGTTGGGCTTTGGGGGCACCCTTGATGGATTCCTCTAGCTCATTCTTAATGTTATTGCAGATAAGATTTAATATTTTATTACTTTCAAGTACAAATGGGAATTTCAACATCTGCCTAAGAGTAGTACCAGATGAGATCCTGAATGTCCTGCTTTAATGAATAGATATGTTTTATTTAAAATTAAGACCCATTTGCATAATAAGGTATGCCACTGACCTTTAAAAATCTCTTAGTAGCTTAAACATGCCACTAGACAGTATTTACTATAGTAATATACTGACTCTTTAAAAATTCATAGATGGGATAAACTTCCACTCACTGAAATAATGATAAATTCAGAATAGTCCTAGACACCAAATTTGAATGTTTCCTTAAGTAAACTTTAAACTACCGCTTGAATAAGTACCACGGCCTCTGTGCAGAAGGCAGTTAACATAGCAGGTGCAAGACTGCCATCTTTAGAAAGACCTGCTTGCATGGTTGGCCTTAGGAAACTCAGCTTCTCAGAAGTTTCCCAAGCTGGTAAAAGCTGGGACACCAGACCTTACACATATATTGTTTGTGTAAATGATGTGATTTATGGCAAATACTTGATTTCCTTCTGGTTGGGAATTTTGGTATTTGCTAGGCCAGCCTGCCTATGTGACTAGCCCCCAATAAAAATCTTGGGTGCTGAGTCTCTAATGGACTTGTCTAGGTAGAAGCACTATACAAATGTGGCTGCATTTTTTCTGCCAGAAAAGGAACACATTCAGTGTATCCCTCGCAGGCGGGGAAGGAAAGCCTATGAAGGAAGCCTGTGCATGGATTTCCTCACACTCTGCCTGTATCTTTTTCCTTTGCTGGTCTTGTCATATACCCTTTGGTATAATAAATCAAGCCTAAGTACAACCGTATACCGAGTCCTGTGAGTTATTTTAGTGAATTACCACGTGTGAATAATCTTGGGGATCCCCTGAAACAGCATGTTGAGATGATACTTGTTTCATTCATGTTATGCTATCTTCCCTTCAGCATTAGAGGAAAAATATAAATAAAAGGACTGTTATATTTACATTAAATATTTCCAGGTCACAAGACATTAAAAAACAGTTTTTATTCATCTTTCTCAAGCAAAGAGAAAGTAGTTTTTGAAAGCCACAGAAAGCTCTAAGCTCCGTTGTTTAGACCAAATTAGCGATTAGATTTTTTCTGATTCTCACAATAGACTCTTTCTTCCTTCCCTCACACTATGGAAGCAAGCTGTTTGGGCTGGTTCATAAGTAAATAGGTCATAAACTGCACTCCATTCAAAAGTGACGTACTTATGAAAGCATTTATTTGTCCTACAGAGAGAGTACTGGCTCATTTCAAATATTGTTCTCAGGCTAGATTAGAATGCTAAAGAGCACACATTGCACATTTTGTTTTTAACACAACAGTTTAATTGTTTTTTAATAGTGCCATAAATATTTTCTGGGAAAGCACTACCAAATAGGTAAGACTTTTAGGAAACTGTAAGGGAATCATAGACTTAAATGTACGAGCTAAAACTAGAACTCTCAGAAGATGACATAGGAGTAAATCTTGGTAAAGGAGTAAATAATGACCTTCTATTTGGCAATGCTTTCTTAGTTACAAAACCAAAAGCACAAAGGGGCAGAACAGATAAATTCGACTACCTCAAAATTTAAAAAACCTTTGTGCTCTATGTAAACAGTAGTGTCAAAAAAATTAAGAGGTAACCCACTGAGTGCAGGAAATACTTGGAATTCATATATCTGATAAGAGATGTATCCAGATATATAAAGAACTTTTACAACTCAACAATAAAAAAACAACCCAATTAAAACTGGGCATAGGAACAGACATTTTCCCAAAGAAGATATACAAGTAGCCAATAAACAAATGAAAAGATTGTCACCGTCATTAGTGTTAGTTACAGCAGTGCAAATGAAAACCACAATGAGATAGCACTTCACATCTACTAGGATGGCTATGATGAGAAAGAAAGGCCGTAGCAAGTGTAGATGAGGATGGGGAGGAAATGGTCCAGTGGTCCAGTGGTTCTTCACAATGTTAAGCATAGAGTTCTCCCATGACTCAAATTTCACTCCTCAGTAAATACCCCAGAGAAATGAAAACATGATCCACATAAAAACTTGCCTACAAATGTTCATAGCATCGTTATGTCTATCAGCTGAACAGTAGAAACAATTAAATGTCTTATCAACTGATGAATGGATAAAATATCTTTCATACCGTGGAATATTACTCAGCCATAAAAAGGTATGAAGCACTGGCATGTGCTACATCGATAACATTTGAAAACGTTATGCTAAATGAAAGAAGCCGGTCACATACTATATGGTAAGACCACATATTGTATGATTCTATACATTTGAAATGTCCAGAATAGGCAAATCCATAGAGAAAGTAGATTAGTGGTCACTTAGTACTCTGGGGGGTGGGAGTGTGGTGTATCAATCAGGCTTCAACTAGAGAAACAGAACAAGTAGGAGATATATATTGAGAAGTTTATTGCAAGGGATTGGCTTAAGTTGATTGTAGGGGTTAGCCAGGCAAGTCCAAAATCCATAGGGCAAGTCATCAGGAAGGACACACTGGGATTCTGGAGCGTGAGCCGGAACCACAGTCCGCAAGTGGAATTTCTTCTTAGGTGAAACCTTTCTTCTGCTCTTACGCCTTTCAACCGACTGGATCAAGCCCACTTAGGTTAAAGTCAGCTGATTATGGATTTTTTTAAAGATGATTATGGACTTTAATCATATCTACAACATATCTTCACAGCAGTATCAAGTTGACACATAAAACTGACCATTGTTGGGTGCCTCGTTTGGTTAAGCTTCCAACTCTTGATATCAGCTCAGGTCTTGATCTCAGGGTCCTGAGTTCACGCCTCCCATTGGGTTCCATGCTGGGCGTGGAGCCTACTAAAAAAAACAAAAACAACTCGTGGGGTGGGCCATGGAGGGGGAGTGACTGCTAATGGGTTTCTTTTTGGGCTGATGAAAATGTTCTAAAATTGTTGTCATGGATGCAAAGCTCTGTGAATATATGGAAAACTATTGAATTATATGCTTTAAGTGGGTGAATTGTACGGTTTGTGAATTATATCTCAATAGAGATATTAGTATAATAAGGTATAAATACACACTGTATGTGTGCTGAGCATCCACGTTCACAGCAGCACTATTCATGATAGCCAGGAGGTTAGAAGCAACCCAAATGCCCATTGACGAATTGATAAACAAAATGTGAGATATCCATACAGTGGAATATTACCCCTAGAAAGGAAGGAAATCCAAAACAAATTTTTTTAAGTTGGGAAATCCTGTCACATGCTGCAACATGGATGAACCTTGAGGACATAGTATGCTCAGTGAAAAAAGCTAGTCGCAAAAGGACAATTGCTGCTTGCTTCCACTGATATGACGATATCTAAAGGAGTCAAATTCATAGAAATAGAATGATTATTGCCAGGAGCTGGGGCGGGGGGGGGCAAATGAGGGGTTCTTGTTCAATGGGTATAATTTCAGACTTGCAAAATGAAGAAGTTCTGGAGATCAATGTGAACATTTAGCATTACTCAGCTGCACAGTTGGAAATGGTTAAGATGGTAAAATCTGGTCTTGAATGATGGAAATGTGACTGCCTGGCTCTTCTCTGAGTTTAGGGGACAGCAGGGTACCTGGTCATCCTCGGGGAAGTGATGCAGAGCAGACTATTCTGAGGCTGTGTGGCCTGTTTCAGGCTGTGAGTGAGGAAGCAGAACAGCCAACAGCTGAAGTGTTGAACCAGAACATACTCTAACTTCCTGGTTTATTTACCCCTTTTCCTCTCTAAGATCTACTGCCAGTTGTTGCAGTTGACAGATTCACCCCGGGGGAGAGGCAGCTGGAAGTGGTGAAGTCAGGCAGCCTGGGGGCCTGGTTCTTTCTGCCGGGAATGCCCATGCCTTAGCCCAGTGGTTCTCAATCTGGCAGTTCTGCCCCCAAGCGACACTTGACGATGACTGGAAGCATTTTGGGCTGTCTCAACTTGGGAGGGTGGGTGCTAGTGGCATCTTCTGGGGAGAGGCCAGGGATGCTGCTAAACTTCCTCCAAAGCACAGAACAGCCCCCAACAAAAAATGACCCCATGGTACTGGAGGTGAGCAACCTTGCCCTGGTGCCCTGGACATTTGCAGGGCTAGCTCCTTATCACCCAGGTCTTGACCCCAATCAGTCTTTGCTTGGGTGGGTTCTGGTCAGCCAGCATAGTGTTTGGTGTTGTTGTTACACTGTCACTATATTATATTTTGCTTGTCTGTCTTTTGTCTGCACCGTCTCCCCTGTCCCTCCATAAGCAATATACTAATAACAATACAAATTCCAAATTTGTACAATTTGTACAATTCCAAAAATACAAATACTAATACAAATTCCAGAAGTCTGCAAAGATTAGAGACCTCTTTCCTCATTGCTGTATCCCCAGCTTCTCATATGTTTGGGTCCTAGAGAGATGCGTTCGGTATTTGTTTCATCAAAGATTGAAAAGGATTTCATTTGCTCTAGTAACTTGACCTCCTCCCTGTCCCCTAGGGCATGCCAACTCCTCTTTCTCTCTTTGTCCTGAGGCCTCAGACCCCATCCTGCCTCCCCAACTCCTCCTCCTACTGTGGTGGGAACAGGGAAGGAGTGAAACTCCTGGGGGCGGTCCCTGGGAAAAGCAGAGCTGCAGGACTCAGGAAGAGTCCTTGGAACTTTCACCGTTAGAGGAGCATTTGGGGAGGAAGGACTCCTAGAAAGTAAAAGAGCTGAATGGGGAAGGGCAGGGGGAGGGGAGTCTGAGTGTACCTGGCCATTCACCACTTTTAGTGGGAAAGAAAGGGTCTCCTGTTTATTGAGTGCCTTCTAGGTGCAGGGCAAAATAATCTTAATCTTTTTAATAAGGAGAGCACACTCAAGTCTGGCACAATCAAATAACATTTATGGCCACACAACTAGGAAGTAGCAGAGCTGAAATTTAAATCAAAGGTGTGATTCCGAAGGCCAAGCTTGTTAAATCTTTTGGGGAGACCAGATAAGAAGAGTCCTCTCTTGGAAAGAGCTTCCAATCTGGTGGAGGGGCAGGTGGGCCCACAAATTAGTGTATGAAAGTTAGAGTAGGTATGGCCTCTTCACCAGCTTGGAGGTACAAGTGTCACTTCCCTGTAATCATGTTAATTGCTCAAACACTCACATATCCAAATTAGTAGGCAACCCAGTACTGTGTGCTATTCTCTCTCTCTCTCTCTCTCCATCTCCCTCTCCCTCCCTCTCCCTCTCTCTGTCCCTCTCCCTCCTCCCCAGATTGTTTTCAAGAACACCAGGTCTTTGTTTTTTTTTTTTTTTTTTTTTTTTTTTTTTAATTTTTATTTATTTATGATAGTCACAGAGAGAGAGAGAGAGAGAGAGGCAGAGACACAGGCAGAGGGAGAAGCAGGCTCCATGCACCGGGAGCCTGACGTGGGATTCGATCCCGGGTCTCCAGGATCGCGCCCTGGGCCAAAGGCAGGCGCTAAACCACTGCGCCACCCAGGGATCCCCGAGGTCTTTGAACCCCAGAGATTTACTGGGCCTGAATTCATCAGTTCTAAATGAAAGATAGGTACATGGTTCTTATTGCCTGGTCACTACTGAAATTAGTCATTACAAGGGCTGGAGCGGTGGCCCAAGGTTACCACTCTCTGCACTCCCAGAGCAGCTGATTTATACTCATGGACTCAGCCACTGTCCCAAAGGGAGTCCCCACGCCAAGGTGGTTCCAGCCTCAGGCATGTACCGCCAAACCCGTGATGATCAAATAGGGCCTCAGCAATATTTCTGGTTCCACGTGTTCTTGTAGAACCTAGCCATCCCTCCCACCAAAAGGTGGAGTACAAATCTCCTCCCTTTGAATACGGGCTGACCTTAGTGACTTCTTCCTATCAAATTGGATGCAGGAGAAGTGAGGCTGCATGACTTCTGAGGGTAGGTCATAAAAGGTGATGTGACTTCCTTCCACCTGGTTGCCTCGCTCTGCTTGCCCTCAGAACCTAGTCACCATGCTGTGAGGAAGCACAGGTCTCACGGAGAAGCCACATGTAGGTGTTCCACTGGCAGTTCCAGCTGCAATCTGGGCAATCAGCCAGCATCAACTGTCAAACGTGACAGAGCCAGCCTTCCGGTCTCCCAGCTGACACAACAACCTGTCCCTGCTGTGCCATGATGGAATTGACAACTCACTGAATCCATGAGCGTAAGAAATGGGTTTTTTAAATGCTTCCCAAGTTTTGGGGTAATTTGTCATACAGCCGTCACAACTGAAACACCCACCCCGTACCTGTGAGAGTTACAGCCCTGCCATTGAGGTCTCCAGCCCAGAAACCCCTTGTCTTCATTGCTTTTAAAGGCTTTGTCGAAGGTCAACCTTTGTGTAATCATGCTGACACCTCCTAGGGAGAATTCATCTGTGTCACCTGGTTTGACATAACATTCATCATATTACATTAAAGCTACTTGTGTCCGCATCCCAGGTCAACTCTGAGCTGTCTTGGAGGACAGTCCCACGTATTTTCTCTCTTCACTGGCACCTGATGTGTGGCAGGCTAACAGCTCCTTGTGTACTCACTGCCTGAACCATAGACTCAAAATCCAGACCCTTTGCACAATATCAGATATAGTCCGTAGCTGTGTTTATGTATGTATGTGTGTGTATTTTTTCTTTAAAAATAATTCCTATATATATCCATACAAGGGGACATTATTCAGCCTTAAAAATGGATCAAGTTCTGACACCTGCTACAACATGGATGAACCCTGAAGACATTATGCTAAGTAAAAAATGAGCCCAACACTAAAGGACAAAGACTGTATGACTCCACTCCTATGAGACAGCCAGAGCAGTGGAATTCATAGACACAGAAAGTAGAGGGGTGGTTGCCAGGGCCAATGGGGAGGGGAGTGGGAAGTTAGTGGTTAGTGGGGATAGAGTTTCAGTTTGGGAAGATGAAAAGAGCTGTGGATAGATGGTGGGGACGGTTGTGCAACGACATGGATATACTTAATGGCCCTTAACTGTATGCTTAAAAATGATTACGATGGTAAATTTTACCACATTGGAAAAAAAAAGATTTCTGTGTAACCTGTTACTTTTGAATATCACCAACAAGCTAGGGGATCCATTACACAGACTCAGCCCTGGAAGAAGCAATAGAGATGCTTTCGGGACAATTTCATGTCTTCCTCAAAAGACTTCTGTGGAAGAGCTACACAGAAAAAGAAGTCAAGTGCACACAGTGTGAGCCACTTCCCTTTCCTGTCATGTGCCACTGAGAGCCTTGGAGTTTAAAGTTCAACCCATGATCTTCCCCACATGCTTCCCGATCCTGTGGCTTCCTGTGACTTCAGCTCTGTCAACAGATTCCAACTTGGCAGAGCTCATAAGGCACACATCTCGCCCACATGCTCCCTGTGGTGCCCCTGGACTTGATATCGCCAATTCTGAAGTGGAGCCCTCAAGGTGTCTGGCCCCTTGGCTTGAAGGAAAGAATGCTGAACTGGAAGCTAGAAGGCCTGAATTCACGTCCCAGGTCTGCACCTCAGTGCCCATGTGGCCCAAACAAGTCGTTTTACAACCGTGTTCCACTCTCATTCTCCCCCCACCTGTCACAAGTGCATTCTGAATTATACACTTGTGGAATGTGTGGTCTCCTAGTCAGAATAAGACCATTAGTCATTTATTTTCTTACTGTGAATCAGTTTAATCAGATTGCAAGGGGGCACTAGATAATTTTGCTGTATGAATAAGGCAGGCTTAGAAAGGGTCAGGAGTTAGGGTGCCTGGGTGGCTCAGTCAGTTAAATCTCCAACTGTTGGTTTTGGCTCAGGTCATGATCTCAGGGTCCTGGGATCGAGCCCCGTGTCGAGGGGAGGGGAGACTGCTTGAGGATTTTTCTCCCTCTCCCTCTGTACCTCCTCCAACTCACTCATTCACATGGGCGCTCTCCCTAAAATAAATGAATAAATCTTATAAAAGAAAAAAAGAAAGGGTCAGGAGTGAGGGGGACAGGCCAAAGGGAATCTTTGGTTAGTATCATGGCACTGTACTGGCGTCTAGGAGCAGGGGAGAGAAGTCAGGAGCCAAGATATTGCCAGTCAAGTTAAACCACCTTTGCAGTTTTATAGGAATATATCATAAAAACAATCTAAGCTGGAATGCCTTTATAAGGTATAGGACTAGTACCTTCCCTAGACAGAGTTCGATGTCTTGGTGGAGAGGAAGGGGAGAAGGGGTGTGTATTCCTGAGACCTTTCCCCTAATTCTGTGTTTTCTGATAGCTGTGTCAGTTAGGATTGGGTTCAGCTGTGAGTAATAGAGACCCTAAAACTAAGGGCTAAAAAGACAGAAATTTATTTCTCAAATAAAAGAAGTTTAGAAGGTACCAATTAAGGGCTGTTGTGACAGCATCATGGTCATAGGGGACCCAGGCTCCCTCCAAGCTTTCCACCTTGCCTTCCCTAGGATATGGTCATCATCCTTACAGTCTAAGATGGCTGCTGGAACTCCAGCCATCACATCATAGTTCCAAGCTGCAGAATGGAAGATGAGAGGAAGGAGCACATGCCACCACCCCTTCAAGACTTCACAGAACTTGTACCCATTACTTGAGTTTACTTGTTGACTATAACTTAACCTTGCTGCAATGGGGCCTGACAAGTGTGGTTTTTCAGCTGGGAAGTAATATGCCAACTGAGAAACTGCATTTCTTTTAATTTGAGAGCGAATTGGAGAATAGATATTTGGTGGGCAGCTAGGCCTATCATGGTCATTAGGAAATCCAGTTCATTGAACCACATGTTCCTTTAACATTTATTAAGGGGTTGTAGTGCAAGAACCACTTTAACCATAAAACTTTTAGCTCCTTTTAATGTGTTATGTGTAGAGATCCCAAAGTTGTCCTATTCCTTCAAAAGCATTTGCTGAATGCCAAAAAATGACAAGCATAGCCCAGGAGATGAAATGATGAGTAAGACACAGCTTTTAAGGCTTCCCTCCCTTTATCACTACTGTTCCTGCTGCATAGATTCAGGCCACTTAGCCTGACTCTGCACACTCATGTTCTGAAAACAGCCGTGACTCCCTACAGATGGGGAAATCTTGGCCATGTCTTGTGGGGGAAGCGAGCTGGTCATGACATTTTAGGCAACACTGAGAACCTAGAAAATATGGAATGCAGTGTGAATATCTATTGTTTCAAACTGAAGAGAGCTGTTTCCCTGAAAGGGAAACAGTTAGATTTAGTACTAAGAATAGAGCAAGAGAAACATGGGCCCGGTGCCTTCAGCTGAGAAATGAATTTCATTAGAGTCACAGTTATTGTCTATTGTCTCCATTGGTTGTTCTGGTTGGGCTGAGATCTGATTTCCACTTCAGTTCTCACAGTCAGCATTATTACTTCCCTTTGTGTAACTTTTGGGAAAAATTCAGTATGAATCAGATCGTGTTGTTAGTTCCCACCAAAGAGAGGCCGATTTTTTTTTAATACTGGGAGAATAGACTCAGACTTAGATCAAAATGCTGACATCATAATGGAGTACCTTTTAGCGGGACTGTCGAGTCCCCTGCCTTTCTTTGTTTCCGAGTCTGCCACTGAATGAGTGTTCCCGTCCTAATTTAGCACAGAGTGCACCTGCTGCCTGAACCCTTTGGCTTCCTTTAGCTCAGTCTTCCTCTTGTAGTTTTTAGTGTTTTGTTTTTAGGTTTTTTTTTTTCATGATATTTACAAACCTGAGATTTATTATTGGATGCTTTCCGGTCTCCAACTTAAAGGGAACACCGAATTTCCAGATTCCCACCCTTTCTTGTTCTGACTGGCTAACCATGGATCTTTGGGCTTCCCAGAAATTCCAAGGGTGATCAAATAGTCTTCCAAACTTTTCTTCCTTTTTTTAAATAATAAATTTATTTTTTATTGGTGTTCAATTTGCCAACATACAGACTAACACCCAGTGCTCATCCCGTCAAGTGCCCCCCTCAGTGCCGGTCACCCATTCACCCCCACCCCCCGCCCTCCTCCCCTTCCACCACCCCTAGTTCGTTTTCCAGAGTTAGGAGTCTTTACGTTCTGTCTCCCTTTCTGATATTTCCTACCCATTTCTTCTCCGTTCCCTTCTTTTTTTTTTTAATGATAGTCACACAGAGAGAGAGAGAGAGGCAGAGACATAGGCAGAGGGAGAAGCAGGCTCCGTGCACCGGGAGCCCGACGTGGGATTCGATCCCGGGTCTCCAGGATCGCGCCCTGGGCCAAAGGCAGGCGCCAAACCGCTGCGCCACCCAGGGATCCCCTCCGTTCCCTTCTATTCCCTTTCACTATTATTTATATTCCCCAAATGAATGAGAACATATAATGTTTGTCCTTCTCCGATTGACTTATTTCACTCAGCATAATACCCTCCAGTTCCATCCACGTTCAAATTTTTCTTCCTTTAGGTTGCCCGGATTCTGTTTTTGATGCTTGAAACCAAGTTTTTTTTTTTTTTTAAGTTTGTGGCAAAAACACAACATAAATTTACCATCCTAACCATTTTTAGGTGTACATTTTGGTAGCATTAAATATATTCACGTTATCATGAAAAAGAGCTCCAGAACCTTTTCATCTTGCAAAACCAAAACTGAGACCCAATAAATGATAACTTCCCCATTCCCTCCTCCCCTCAGTCCCTGTTTCTAGGAATCTGACTAATTTAGACATCTCACATAAATAAAATCATACAGTATTTGTCTTTTCTTACTGGCTTATTCACTTAGCATAATGTCTTTGACATTCATCCATGTAGTAGCGTGTGATAGGATTGATAGGATGTCCTTTTTTTTTTAAAGTAGTCCTTATGCCTTATGTGGGGCTTGAACTCACAATCCTGAGATCAAGAGTGACATGCCCTACCAACTGAGCTAGCCAAGCACCCCAGGATGTCCTTCATTTTTGAGGCTGCATAATATTCCACTGTATGTATCTACTACAATTTATTGTCCATTCATCCATCACTGGACAGTTGGGTTGCTTTCCTGTCTTGGTTACTGTGAATAATATTGCAGTGAACATGGGGGTGCCAATATCTCATCAAGATCCTGCCTTAAGTTCTTCTGGGTAAATACCCAGAAGTGGGATTGCTGGATCATGTGGTAGTTCTTTTTTTTTTTTTTCATGTGGTAGTTCTATTTTTAATTTTTTGAGAGATTTCCATACAGTTTTCCTCTTTCCGTGTTAACCCAGAGGTGTGGATATCTTAATCACTTTGCGGATTCAGAAGTGTACATCAGGGAAACACCAATGTTTTTGGCAGACACTTGAGAAAAAGAGGGGGGCCAAATTTAAATCAAATCAAAATTATCAAAATGAAGTTGTAGCAAAGTCATAGCAATGAGCCTTTCATTTTGAAATCAGACTCTTGACAATTTGTCTTTGTTTTCAATCCAATTTTCACTTCTTTATACTGTTTTTGGCCCTTTCTCATTAAACCTCATTCTCCTTTACTCGGATGAGTTGTCAGATATAAGAGAGATCACTTTTTTCTCTCCTAGTTAGCTTTAATTATTAGGTGAAATAAAACAAGACAGAAAGCAAAGCCCCTGCATGTGCATCATTACATAAATATTTTTATGGCTAAGGTTATGTGCACTTTTGGTCAGAGGTACTAGCCATAAATTTGATGTCAAGCACTATGCTGTGCTGTGCTACACCTTTGTACCAAGTTACTCTGATGGTTGTTAAAACACACACACCTAGATGAAGGGGATCAGGAGGTAAAAACTTCTAGTTATAAAACAAAGAAGTTGGGATGCCTAGGTGGTTCAGTGGGTTAAGCATCTGCCCTCAGCTCAGGTCATGATCTCAGGGTCCTGGGATTGAGCCCCACATCTGGCTCTCTGCTTAGGGGGCAGCCTGCTTCTCTCTCTCCCTCTGTGCACTCACCCTCTCTCAAATAAATAAGTAAAATCTTTTATTTTTATTTATTTTTTTATAAATATTTTTTACTTATTTATTCATGAGAGACAGAGAGACAGAGAGAGAGAGAGAGGCAGAGACGCAGGCAGAGGGAGAAGCAGGCTCCACACAGGGAGCCTGATGTGGGATTCGATCCTGGGTTTCTAGGATCAGGCCCTGGGCCGAAGGCAGGCGCTAAACCATTGAGCCACCCAGGCTGCCCTAAATAAAATCTTTTAAAAATAGATAAATAAGTCATGGGAATGAAAAGTACAGCAAGGGAATATAGTCAGTGATATCGTAATAACTTTGTATGGTGACAGATGATAATTACACCTATGGTGAGCATTTCGTAATCTATAGAATTGTTGAAATCACTAGATCGCACACCTGAAACTAATATATTATTGCATGTCAACTGTACTTCAACTAACACACACACTCTAAGAGGGTCTCCTCTCTTAAGCAGTCTCATTTTGAATTTTTTTTTTTTGTCCAAACTCAGCCTGAGCAGTGGAGTCGAGCAACCCCAGCACTACAGTTGGCAGCCATGGAAATTTTCCTTCATTACCTTTTTCTCCCAAACATCTGAAATAATAGGGAGGTTAAGAGGTGCTGTTTGAAGTCCAGATCTCTTGTAGTAGAAACCCTCTGAGGACATTTCTTGGAGTGGAGGGTGCTAAGCTAAAGGGTATGGAATCAAGACTGGATTCCGCCTACCTCCAGAAATCTCCTTCCTTCTCTGGGCAGCTGCCTTGCTTCCTAAGAAGCCCTGAAGACAGTGGTTCTTCTTGCCCTTTAAGCACACACTTGAGTCACCTGGGGCAATTTACAAAATTCGGATGCTCAAACCGGTGACATCAGAATCTCAGGAGCACTGTGGGGAGGGGTGCGAGCAGGAGTCAGTATTTTTGTAAAGCTCCCAAGGCTGAGAACGGCTGTGACAAGAGAGAACAGATTGCTACTGCTTTCTTCCCAGCAGCGAGATTTGTAAATTTGCCATTTTTATTAAAGAACAGCATACAAACTTTTATTTCAGAGTCGAAGTGCCACACAATCTGTGACTTTTCTGGTCTGAAATACAAGAGCAAGTTCCTGCAAGGATTATTCTCTCTACAAGAAATAAAAAATGAGGGACACCTGGTGGCTCAATGGCTGAGAGTCTGCCTTTGGTTCGGGGCATGATCCCGACCGAGGTCCTGGGATCGAGTCCCACATCGGGCTCTTTGCAGGGAGCCTGCTTCTCCTTCTGCCTACGTCTCTGTGTCTCTCATAAATAAATAAATACATAAATCTTAAAAAAAATAAAAAATGGATGAAATGTAATGCACTCCAGATCAGTATGTCCCCAGGTTAATGACCATTAAAAATCGTTTTTGCAGCAGATGGAGGAGTATTGATCCAAGCTACAGCTTATGTATTATTTCTCACATTTGTGTGAAACTTTACATTTTTCAAAGAGCTCCAGGTCTGCTCCAATTTGGGGTGTCCACTTGTAGGTTCCCACACATTTTGCTTCTTGTGGTTCTGGTGAATATTGAAAGGGTGTGACTCACTGGATTTTTTTTTTTTTACCCTTTTAATTCTTTGTCCCGGTCAGCCTCCTAGTCTCCTACCTTTGATGTGAACTGGCTAAACTGTGGTTCGTTTCCTGTTATTTGCAACTTTGGAATTAAACACACAAATGAAGTCAAAGCAAACGAAAGGCCCAGGTCAGCTGTCTTGTTAAGGGTCACAGCTGTGGTTCTGGAAGGTCCCAATCCAACGACTGGCTTGTCCTCCCTCCTTCCCCAAGCCAAGGCCTCTCCTGCGGCGGCAGGGTTACTAAGGTTGGCCAAAGGCTTGCTCAAAAAATGTGTTATCTGAGCGAATGGTTAGTTTGTTTCTATGCTAAATCCCATAGTTTGTTGCTTGGGAACTGCGTCTGACAGAACTCAAAACGGGTGATTTGTCCCAGTTTACTGAGCTTGTAAGGCCTTGTCCCTGAATGTCCTTTACCCTGGAGGTGCCGGGGGTAGTACTGTGCTACAAGTTGGCTTGTTGGCTGGCAGGAGGGCTGGAGAGGAGGCACTACGGGCGGTACATTTTCTTAAACAGAATGTGGAGTCAGCGGTATTTGTGTCCGTTGCAGTTTATCACTCAGAACTTCAGAATCCCGAGGTCATTAACTTGAACGTCTACCCCCCAGGTGGGTTGTGCAAATTAAATGAGATAATACAAGTTATGCACAGTAAAGCTTTCTTAAGCAGCCACTTAATGGAATCACTTATTAGAAAAACATTCTGGTTTTAGTATATTTTCTGTCACAAGAAAAGAATTGAATTGGGACGCCTGTGTGGCTCAGTGGTTGGGTACCTGCCATTGACTCAGGTCGTGATCCCGGATCCGGGATCGAGTCCCGCATGAGGCTCCCTGTTGGGGAACCTGCCTCTCCCTCAGCCTATGTCTCTGCCTCTCTCTCTGTCTCTCATGAATAAATAAATAAAATCTTTGAAAAAATGGAATTTAACAAGTATTATTTGTTACTCTTCTATATGCCAGGCTTGTGCGGAAAATGAGGCAGAAAAAACAATAACATGGCCCCTACGAAGCCTTTTAGGACCTACCTAGATGGGGAGAAGCGCCACGCCTGTGTGATATATTTAATAATAAGAGGCAGTCTGTAAGCAGAGGCTGTGGTTCTTTCCCACGGGCTGGGATGGAGCTTGACCTGGGAGTTCAAGGACAGATTCCTCCTTCTTAGAACTCCTCCTAGCTCAAATGGCTAGGCCATTATCTCAGTTACTGGCTCTGATTCCCACAGGCCCTGGCTACATTTGCAGCAGACGCTCCCTCAAGGCAGGGAAGATGGAAGCCAACAGCCCTAGGCTATAGCCTCCAGCTTGCGAACTATTTGGAAATAGTGGGAGCTGTGAAGCCTGGGTTCACCCAGCTCTGAGCCAGTTCCTGGCAGGAGGTGAGAGAGATGCAGGGTACCATGGCTGCTAACCTTACTGTAACACCAGGGCCAAGAAGATGGGATGGGGAGTTTTGCAAAGGAGCCGAAGAAGGGAAATGGGGAGTGGGCTGGGGCAAAGATGAGCCACCACAGGCCACGATATTTGGAATTCTGATTTTTTGCTTTCTGGACAGAAAACCAAAAAATCTGGACTGTTTCCTAAATACATCAGAAACCAACCAACCAAGTGGATGGTCCCCTCCACTATCTACTGGATGCTACATTGAGGTCATTGTCATACTGAGCCCTATATAGACATTTGAGAAAATGTTCACTACATTGCTTGCCTTTCTTCACTGACCTTTGGCATATTTTCTCTACAATTTCTCCCAAATCCCCCTTTTCCTTGCTCTTTCCCAGCTTGGAGACTGTGTGATTCTATTTTTAAGTGTTTTCTCTTCCTCCTTGACTTAGCCTTTAGATTTTCACCATGTCCTCTTTTGGACTCTTTCTAAAACAAAACACTAATACTGGAAAAACTTTCCCAAAAGCTTTTAGGATGTTGTATGCAACATAGCCCTTGGCCCCAAACCCACACCAGACTTCACTCTAAGAGTCCAGGTGGGCATGTGTAGATTGTGGTGATGTGATTTTAAAGATTTTACAAAAAGAAAGAAACTAGGCACAAATTAACAGCACCAACCAGAATAACTTCAAAAATAGATCTCCCCCCGCCTCAAAAAAAATAGATCTCCCATATGTAAATACTCATATTAAAAAGTGGTTTTTTTCAATCACAATAATCCCTTTCTAAACCTTTAAATGATTCTAAAAACACACTTGCTACACTATTCCCAAATGTACATAAATGTGTTTAAAATTTCTCTTTGTTTATTTTCAGTGTGCAAATTGTAAAGGCAAAGATTTATTTGAGTTCTGAAGATACTGTTTCCTTAGCAGGAAATGAAACTGCCAGTGTTTCACAAAGCAGACCAAGTGCCTAATTTGATGAAGAAATCATGCTGACGCACCAGAAGAAAATGGTCTTCAGTGTAATCAACTGAACATTTGTGTGTGTTTCTAAAATTAAGTTGCCTTTAAAAAAAATCACGTTGCTTTATAGACCAAGTCATCTGTTGGTGTGATCCACAATTTAAAATGTATTTTAAGAATTTCTGACTTACACGTTGATTAGGAAACACAAAAGTCACAACCATTAATATCTGGGGATAAGGTGGATGGAGTTGGAAGTGGAAGGAGAAGTCCTTGGAAAAGTTTGAGAACAGGGCAGCTCGGGTGGCTCAGCAGTTTGGCGCTTGCCTTCGGCCCAGGGCATGATCCTGGAGTCCCAGGATTGAGTCCCACGTTGGGCTCCCTGCATGGAGCCTGCTTCTCCCTCTGCCTGTGTCTCTGCCTCTCTCTGTGTGTGTCTCTCATGAATACATAAATAAAATATTTTTAAAAAATTTTAAAAAAGAGAAAAGTTTGAGAACAGAGCGGTGTCAGGCCATACGTACTGCTTTTTATTTTTTTTTTTGAGAATTTGCATTTTTGGTGACCTGTTTATAATTCTGCTTTAACCCAATTACAAAGTCGCACAGCATTACCCAGTTGCAAAAGTGTGTTTTGTTTTGTTTTGTTTAAGTAACTATTTTGTTAACTGATTATTTAGTTTACCTTGCAGTCCTCCAAAGTACTTTAAAAATTATAGCTTGTAATTCTTGCAATGTGTGCTTTTGTCACTTTGCTCATCTTACAACCATGACTTTCTCTACAAGAGTAACTGGAAAGCAAACTATTAGAATTTCCAGCCTCCCTTGCAACTGATGATTACCATGTGATATATCCCAGCAAATGAAGTGTAGGTAGATGTGTTCTGAGATGCTTTCCTTCAGAATTAAAAAAAAAAAAAAAGCGGGGGTGGGGAGGGCGTCCAGCTACATGAGGACAGGCTGGGTATTTTACCCTCTGCCTTCTTACCTTCCCTGTGTAGAAAATGGACACGTTGCTTGGAGGTGCTGGAAGAGACATTTAAACTAACTTCTGAGAAGAGTAGGAGTTAATTAGGCAAAGGGAAACTGAGATCTTCAAAGAAGGATGGTGCCCTGCCTAGAAATTATATTTCATCAAGAATGATTGAAGGATTGGATATCTGATGCATCTGTTTTGGAATCATCAAAAGCCTGCTCAGTGGATGAAGAGCTGTTCCAGCTCCAGTGGACAGAATTAAGGGCACCGTTGGGTGAATGCAAATAACAAAGAGGCAGCTTTCAACTCCAAGCTAGCTGAAGCTTTGCATAAATGGAACTTTCCAGCAATCCTTGGAGCTGCCATGTAGGTAGTCTACCTATCAACAAATGTGTTCAAGTAGATGCTGACTGATACCCACCCAGGAACAGTTGAGATAAGAGTCCTACGTTGATGCAGTGACTGTACTATTTCAGTTTTGTTCAAGTATTTCCGCTCACGTATGCCCTAAGAGAATTTTGAACAACTGTGTATCCCCTCATGCATTTTGTCTTTTAACTTTTTAACTTTTAAATGTTCTCTTGCGTATTTCAAATTGATATATTTGTGAAAAACATAGGTTAAATAATTGCAAAGAATGTGATTTCTGATATACTATACATCATGCAGCTACTTTAAATCTGTTGTTATTGTTTCAAAATCTTGGCACAGCTCATTTCTCATCCAATTATTGGATGGTGAATGCTCTGTTAACCTGATGGCAAAGCCAATCCTCGCTGTCAAACCAATCAGACAAATCAAACTCACTGTTAAAGAATTGTGCAAAATGTTAGTCTTCTTCGTGCTCACCAAACAATGGTGGACCTGTAACCGACATAATCCTTGCCTTTGTGGAACTTGTGCTTTACTAGAGGAGACAGATCTTAATTCAACAAACAACAAATCACAACTGGGCAGAGTGCCAGTCAGGAAGTGTAGAGGAATGTGCAATAGGAGGTGGGTGGGTGGTGGTCTGGGAGGGCTTCCCTGAGGAAGTGACAGTTTAAGCTGAGCCCTGAGGAGAGATAGTAGCTAATTAGGTGAAGGGGAATGGAAATCTTCAAAGAAAAATCTCACTTCCATTTTTCAATTCAAGTAAACATGAAATATTATCTCATTCTAATTGCTTAGATAAAGCAATTTGTCACCTGGATAAAATAAGTTGCAATTTCTATCCATTTCTTTTTAGGTCTTGAGAGAGACAATTACCCTAAATCTGGTTGGGGATAGAACTTTTATGTCTAATGTAATTTGCAGACTCTTCTGGAAGGTAATTAACAACCCAATCCTGACAAAATCCTTGAGCAGTCTCTTCATGGAATGTTATGCTTACCCACAGCTGAATGACTGCTAATGCTCTTTAACTAGTAGTCTCTGTATTATACCACTGACATCTCTACCAAGAGAGAATCTTTGAATTGGCTTGCTTAGGAGACTCTTCCTTTGTGGAGTTTGAAATAAAACCTTGTTCTGTGCTTCTGAGCAATCTGAGAAGCTGGTGAAGTGGAGCAGAATGTCATCGCAAAATAGGTCTCTTTGGCATAAAGATTATCTTGAGCTGTTGTTGTTGTTGTTGTTGTCGTTTTTTTGAGAGAGAGAGAGACAGTAGACACAGGAGAAGCTCTGAAAATCAACTAGAAATTACCCTTTTGTAAGAAACATTTACATTTATAAGGGAGATCTCCATTTGTAAGAACATCTCTCTCTCTCTCTCTCTCTCTCTCTCTCTCTTTCTTTGTACCAGGAAGAAAAGAATGACTATAAATCTCTAGAAACTCTAATCAGTGGAAAAAGCAAAGACAAACCTGCATAACAACCATGCCTTTGTATCCTGTGCTTGGCCTGATAGTCTCCCATAACTATCCCCCACCACCACCCCCCGCCCCCGCCCCCAGCCCCAGCATCTTCTTTTGTCTTTAGCTGGAGATGGTATTTAAGGTGGTGGTGGGGCCATTTCGGAGAATTACTCATTTATTTTGGGCTCTCCCATGTACATGGGAGGTATACATGTTACTAAACTTCTGTTTATTTTTCTCTTGTTAATCTTTTATTTTAGGGAGTCTCAGCCAAGAACTTAGAAGGGTAGAGGGAAAATTATTCTTCCTCCCCCGCCACGATGGCCTTATACTCAAGGAGATCTTCCCTTTGGATCTGTGCATTGCTGAATTGTTCTCTGGGTTCTTGCCTAGAGGTTTTTTTGTTTAAGGTAGCACACCATGCTAGGATTCAGGGGGGGTGATGAGAGATACCCTTTATTTTGTCAGGTGGGAGAAGGGCAACTATGAAAGTGGAGCTAGGCAAGGGGAATGAAGACTGACCTCTTCACCAGAGTCATTATCAGGCAGATTATTTTCATAAAGAGTATATATGGAATTTGAAGTTTGGAAGCCAAGTTCCTAAAACTCAGTACCCTGAAAAGTCCTCGTACCTCAAGTGGCAAATGTTTCTCAGTTTGAAGGCTTTGAGCTAGGTGACTCCTCTGTGCTTGAGGCAGAGGCTTATAGAGATGACCATAGAGAATGACTGATGAAGAGATCATGTCAAGAAATTATTCTAATGTCTCTGGGATGGAGGCCTCTTGGGCAGCATCCTACATCTTTTGATGATTTCTGAGTTTCCTCAAAGCCTACTCTTCTCAGTGGCTCTTTGAGGACAGACTGATTATTATTCAGTGGCTATTGTTGCAGAAAGATCATGTGGTACTTTAGTCTCTGAAATGTAGGACTTGATGAAGTAGACCAGAAAGAAACAGAAAGCCTTCTGAATTTGTCTCCTAGGGGTTGTGATGCCTAACGGTGGAGGCCCTGAGAGGGAGGGCTTCAGGCCTGAGAAAGAATTCAAGAGCAAATCTTTATTTTTTTAAAGATTTTATTTATTTATTCATAGAAACACACACACACACACAGAGGGGCAGAGACACAGGAGGAGGGAGAAGCAGGCCTCATGCAGAGAGCCCGACATGGGACCAGGGTCTCCAGGATCACACTAAACCGCTGCACTACCCGGGCTGCCCAAGAGCAAATCTT
Source organism: Canis lupus familiaris (assembly GCF_011100685.1). Lineage (NCBI taxonomy): Eukaryota > Metazoa > Chordata > Mammalia > Carnivora > Canidae > Canis > Canis lupus. The sequence continues at coordinate 19,557,937 of NC_049260.1, read as the reverse complement.
TAAAGAAAAGGGCAAAGATGTATAAGGTATAGAATTATAAAGTATAGAAGTAAGAAAGGAGCTGTTTCACAAAGTAGTGGTCTCTCTTCCCAGATGGGAAAAGGACCCCCCCTTTTGCCTCTACTGAAGGGTTTTATAAGTTTTTCTTTTAAGTTAGCTAATCATATAGGGAAGGGCTTACTCTTTAATTTTGGGCTTATCATTTACATTGGGTGGTTAGTTCTTCCATTGTCTTAGGGTTGTGGAATTACCCATAGGGAGCAATTTTAAGAATATCTAGCCTAGGGGCACCTGGTTGGCTCAGTCAGTAGAGCATGGGACTCTTGATCTCCAGGTCATGAGTTCAAGCCCCATGTTGGGCATGAAGCCTACTTAAAAAAAAAAAAAAAAGAATGCCCAGCCTATGTGGCTTTTACTGCCAGAGGGAATAGGGTCTTGTGGTCTTCCATGAGTTGGAGCTTGTAACTCTTTTCATGACCTGCTGACTTTTGTTTTATTTTTAAGATTTTATTTATTTATTCATAAGAGACAGAGAGACATAGAGACATAGGCAGGGGGAGAAGCAGGCTCCCTGGGGAGCCCGATGTGGGACTCGATCCCAGGACCCCAGGATCATGACCTGAGCCAAAGGCACTCAACCACTGAGCCACCTGAGTTGCTTTTAGGTTAAGCATCAACCTAAAACCAAAATGGCTTTACTTTGGTCAACTTGTCTCTTGAGCCTCCCTTCCCTTCTACCTCATTTGGAGCATATGGAAGCTAAGGGTTTGTTTTAAAAGCTAAGTCTCAAATAAGTTATCATTTGAACCAAAAGACTGTATATTTCATTTGAAGAAAGGTATATTCTTAAATAGTTTTGGTTTCATCTTATCACTCGTAAATATCATCTTTAAATTTTTCATTTCCTTTTTTGGTCCAAATCTCATGAAGACATCCTTCTTTCCTCCAAGTCATTACCAAGGAAATACCTAGGTTTTAAAACGTACACTTTGCTTTTTGCCATTGAGTTGTAGCTAGAATAATAAAGTTCATGAAATTCAAACCTAGGACAATACACCCGGAAAAATACTAACACAATAACCTGGGTTGCAAAACTTGTTTAGCAAGTTTCAGCTGAAGGTTAATTAAAACCTGCTTGGAAACCTCTTAAAACATGGACAAGAATGTAAGCCACACACACCACCACCTAGATTCTTCCCTCAGGATCTTTCTCTTCACCACTTCCCTGGATTTCAGTGGGAACGTTTCCCCAGAGTTCCATCTGGTCTGGCGTGAAACCATAGTGTCCATGACCATGAGTGTCCATGACCCTGGCATAACCCTTTCCCTTCCATCCCAGAAGAGGAGCAATAAGATAGTAGGTAGGTAGCACTTCTTTAGCACTTCTAACAGACAGTGTGCATACACCACTCCTCATAGAGAAGCATTTTAGCTTCTCTGGGAGGTGGGGTAGTGTTGGGTTCTGAGGCTGAGGGGTGGTAAGAATTTCCCCCAGTGTTTCATGTTTTAAGTTGACATATTTTAAGGTGCAGAGGAGTTAAGTGACATTGTTCTGGACAGGACAGGAGAGCCCAAAGAGCGGTCAAAGGCAGAAAAGAGAAGGTCGAAATGTTGTCTGACATTTGACTTGCCTGTAAGAAAGTATTGAACTGGCCGAACATTCTGGAACATTAGCTGCATATTCTTTCAGAAGTTCCTTGGGGTTACCGCTATTATTTCTTTTGTCCAGACTTGTTTAGAGTGGTTGTCAGCTAACACCCCGTTGGTGGATAAGCATCTGCGAGATGTGCAGGAAACAAGGCCGGGGTATAATTATAACATAATGCTTTAACAACATTGCACAAGACTGCCTCAGTACTATATGCCAGAGTGCATAGCGACTGTCTTGCTGACAGGCATTTGGATGGTGATTAGTGTTGGATCACATCCTGGAATCAGGCTCGAAGCCAGAGAAACTGGAAAATGATTTTTGTTTTTCAACTCCTTGGAGGCCCATGTGGAAAATTTAGGAGAGCACATTTTTGTTTCTAGTAACAGAACTCACATATAATTTGAGGAAGAAAAAGTGAAATGGATGTTTCCTGAGCCACTTGCCTTGTCTTGAAGCTGGTCTTCTGTGGAAAAGTTGAATTTTCATGCAGGGCTGGCTGAGGAGTGTTGAGGCAGGGAGCAGTTAATAGGAAGCCCACATTCCCCCTGGTTCCTTCACACCTAATCTAGGCACAGGAAAGACCCTCTCCAGGTGGCAAAGAAACAGGCTGAGGCCTCAAGCACCACCAGTATTAATGACCAAAGGCCACCACATATGGTTACACTAGATGATGAGCTATGGTTTGTGAGCGGTATCTGGAGCCTGGCTACCAGTTCATGTCTCAACCCCATTGCCTTTTGGTTGTATAACATGGAATGAATTGCTTCACCCCCCTACACCCTACCTTCCTCATGCGCAAAAGGATGACTTTGTTTTAAGGATTAAGAGTGCTTTATAATTATGAACTTTCTTTTTTTTCCCCAATTAAATTGTGACTCTCAAAATGGGGGCCTATTAAAAGTAAAGAATAACATTAAAGTTGATTCTCTCTCTTGCTTTCCCTCTAAACCTGAGGCTGGTTTATTTCATTTATTTAATGAAATAAATTATTTTATCAAGTGCCCGCTGTGTGCCATGCATGGAATGAGGCCCTGAGGATATAAAGATTATGGGATATGGTCTCTGCTCACAGAATGTTAACAGCAAGGAGGTAAGCATTTGGGTCACGCTGTTATGCCTAAAGCATAAACAAGTAAATCCGAGGCCAAAGTATATGGACCAACTGCTTAGAGAAGGGGCAAGTGTGTGGTAGAGAAAGCACGTGTGTGCGGAGCTGTGGAGGCACAAACCCGGTTGACAGCCCAGACCTGCATGCCCAGGGTGAACCCAGGTTGCTCAATCTCCCTCAGCCTCTGTTTCCTCATCTTTAAAGTGGGCCTGATTCAGTGGTGTGCTGAAGCAGGCTCCTACTGGCTTGGGAGAGCCTATTGTTAAATATTCAGGAATTTTGCAAGCCAGTTGTTAAAATTATTGGTAGCTTCAAATCAGCCTTGGTGGAAGTATTGACACTGTGTTAACTGGCAACTTCCATAAATGGAGGCCGCCACCCCCACCTCCAGCTGATTTACCAGCACTCCTCTGGAATAGGTGGGGGAGGCAAAACTTCATCCTCTGGGTCTTTGGCTGGGCTTGAGGATCTAATTAACATAAAACAGACTAACAGGCGAAAAGTGTATACATTTATTTAGTATAACTTTTACCCGACCTGGGAGCCCTCATCAGGAAACGAAGATCCAAAGAAGGGGCAAAACCTAAATGCTTCTAAACTAGGTTGAACAAAGAGCCAATTGTAGAAAAGTAGCTAAAATAGATGGGGAGGCTAAAGGAAGAGAAGGATTATTTTAAAAAATTCTGTTTGTACAGAATTCTGGCTTTGACTCCCTGTGGAAGACTGTTTCTTTTCTACTGGTACAGGGAGGGCAACTTTGCACATGGGAATTTTATCTCCCATTTGCAGAAAGAACAGGGAAGATAAGAATGCTCTTCTTGCATCTGCTGTTTTTCAAATGCCTTTAGCTCAAAATAATCCTTAATGCCAAAGCACCACCTTCAACTACCCTATGCTGTTGTCGTGAAGATTAACGGAGTAACAAAATCACAACATCTGGCACATAGTAAATGCTCAACATAGGTTCCGACAAGTAGCTCACATAGACTATATTAATGACGTGCATCCCGCAGGTCCATATGCATCATCTCATTTATGAATAACAACTGTAATGAAGAAAAGCCAGGATCTAATCCAGTTCCCTTTGGCTCCAAGTGGACTGTTCTTTCCACCAGACCCAAACTGCCTCTTGAAAATCACTTTTCTTGTTGTTATTGAGCCACTGGATGAAAGAAAGCGGTATAAGTGACCAGGTGGAAGGAGAGAGCTGGTGAAAGCCTCTGTGAGCCAAGCCAGAAGCAAAATGCCACCCCCCTCAGCCCCCATTTAGAAGGCTCTCCATGCTGTGTCCTTGTCATTATCAAAACAGCGGGTAGCACAGTTGCTCCCAATAAATGTTGCTTCTCTAGGAACCTCTGAAGCTCGGGATTACCTGGCTGCTGATGTCGCATCTAAGGTAGGAAATGTACAAGATGCACCTGAGACATCTTAAAAGCGAGGAAGCTAATGAGAGCTTCTGGGGTCATGTCCAAAGGACTCTGAAGCCAACCTGAAGAAGCTCTCACTGAACAGTTAGGGCAATCTGAGCTTCAATAAGAAAAATAAGGACAATGCATTAAGACACAGAAATGTTTAAAGTCCATGAGTTAATAATGATACTTGGTGGTGTGTGTGGGGTAGTGCTAATGGAAAGATGCTGGGGAAGCCCATCCATCCTCTTGAGAATTAGTAAATAAAGAGAAGAATCAAGTAGTTATCCTGCCCTTGCTGAGTGAACTGTACCTCATGGTAATGAAATACAAGACGGGAGAGCACTCTTTGTATAGAAATATTTTAGCTAATAAACGAAGAAAGAATGATGGAAATAGAATATCACCATTTTGCAACTTCTGGTGAATCAGTGGACCTAGAAGGTGTTGATATTAATAGCTGCCAGCATCACAAAAACAGACAACTAGACATTATATGCATCTTGATGGGGGAAAAATCATCTGTGAAATTTTCTTGCCAAAAAATCAAACCTGAATCTGATCAAGTTGAGGCCCAATCAGTAAAATTTTACTTCTTTTTTTTCTTAAAGATTTATTTATTCATGAGAGACACACAGAGAGAGGCAGAGACATAGGCAGAGGGAGAAGCAGGCTCCCTGCGGGGAGCACGGCAGGGGACTCCATCCTAGGACCCTGACCTGAGCCAAAGGCAGACGCTCAACCACTGAACCACCCAGGTGCCCCGTAAAGTTTTTATTTCTGACACCCTGTTTTATTGACCATGCTGAAGCAGGCAGTTTTGCATTATGGTTATGGCAGTGTGTCCTGAACTTAACACAGACCCCTTTTCAAGGAAAGAATTCTTGGCCAAAATTAACAACAGGTGTTAATGAGGATGTGGAGAAAGGGGAACCCTCTCACTGGTGGTAGGAATGCAAACTGGTATAGCCATTCTGTAGAACAGCATGGAGCTTCCTCAAAAAGTTAAAGATAGAACTACCCTATGATCCAGCACTTGTACTACTAGGTATTTACTCAAAGGATACAAAAATACAGATTTGAAGGGGTACATGCACTCCCCATGTTTATAGCACCATTATCAACAATAGCCAAACTATGAAGAGAACCTAAATGTCCATTGACTGATGAATGGATAAAGAAGACATGATATATATATATATATATATATATATATATATATATATATAAAATGGATTATTACTCAGCCATCAGAAAGAATGAAATCTTGCCATTTGCAGTGATGTGGAGGAGCTAGAGTGTATTAGGCTCAGTGAAATAAGTCAGCCAGAGAAAGACAAATACCGTATGATTTCACTCACCTGTGGAATTTAAGAAGAAAAAAAAACAGGAACATAAGGGAGGGGGAGAAAAAGAAAAGAGAAACAAACTTCAAGAGACTCTTAAAGACAGAGAACAGTGTTGCTTGGGGGGCTCAGTTGGTTAGGCGTCTGACTCTTGAGTTCGGCTCAGGTCTTGATTTCAGGGTCATGAATTCAAACCTTGAGTTGGGCTCTACATTGGGTGTGGAGCCTACTTAAAAGAAAAAAGAACAAACTGAGGGTTGGTGGAGGGAGGTGGGTGAGGGATAGGCGAAATTGGGGGTAGGTATTCAGGAACGCACTTGATGTGATGAGCACCGAGTGTTGTATGTAAGCGATGAATCACTGAATTCTACTCCTGAAACCAATATTGCACTGCATGTTCGTTCACTAACTAAAATTTTTTTTAAATAGAAAAAAAAGAAATCTGTTAAAAAAAAGAATTCGCACAGGCCCCTAGAGAAATTACTTTTATTATATTACTATAGACATATAACAAGATATATTTTATATTCATAGCTCCTACACAACTGTAAAACCAATATACATTTACAAATCAAATCTTAAAAAAATGACCAAACTAATAAAATTCAAATGAACAACATTGATTTAATATGAGGGAAGATATTTTGCTCAAATGAAGTTGTTGCTTGCAAAGGAACATGGTACTGATGGCTGGGGTGGATGTTTTTGGTTTTTTAGCCTTGTATGTACTTGGATGACAAAATTCTGTGATTTTTCTCTAAAAACTCTCTAGAAGGTTCTCCTTCATGCTGTGTGGTGGGACTTGGTCTTTGTTAATGACATGGTGCTAAGGTGAGCAGTGTAAACACAAACTGAAATGGTTGTGTTCACAACTACAGCTAGGATTCAGTTGCGAGGTCATCATCTAGATCAGTGGCTCTCCATCCTGGCTTCACTTTGAAGTGCAGATGCAAATACAATTAAATTAGGAGCTTTTTTAGGGTGGGGCATTAGTATTTCTTTAAAAGCTTTCTAGGTGATTCTCACCTGGAGCCAGTACTGAGAACTACCGATTTTGATGATCTAGAAAATGCGTGTACCGATCAATCTTTAGGGTATAATCCTGATGAAATACCAAATTCAATCATTCTTATAGGGAATATGAGGTACTTTGAGAGTAAGGCAGTGAATCTGCAGGATTTGAGAAATTTGGTTTTGGAGTTTGATTTCCAGGCCTAGTTGTCTGGCCTTAGGCAACTTAACCTGTCAGAGGCTTAGTTTCTTCTTATAAAAAGAAACCAGTAATAGTACTTTCCTCTGTGGTGTGTTGGCCAGGATAGGATTAAAAATGTACACAGAGGGAATCCCTGGGTGGCTCAGTGGTTTAACGCCTGCCTTTGGCCCAGGGCGTGATCCTGGAGTCCCAGAATTGAGTCCCGCATCAGGCTCCTTGCGTGGGGCCTGCATCTCCCTCTGCCCGTGTCTCTGCCTCTGTCTCTGTGTGTGTGTCTCTCATGAATAAATAAATAAAATCTTTAAAAAAATGTACACAGAGTGCCAAATGTAGTGCCTGGTTCCTGGGCAGTACCTACTAAAGGTTAGCTCTTATTATTAACTATTATGTTGATAACCATCTGGAAACTATTAAAACACTTGTTGGGCAGAAGTGAGCCACAAGAAAGAGGTGATGGGAGAATGGGATGCTGGGAGAACATTCTGAGGAAGGGCATTTGGTGGCCTTAGGTGGGGCAAGCAAGGCATTGATGATGGAGGGAGGATGTTGGGTAAGGCTGTGGGACTCTCCTTCTGAGCTGTGGCTAACAGCTGACTGGCTTGAAGCCTAGACTGGCGGCCCAAAGAAAAGGGATGAGAATAATGCATAGGGTCACCCAGAGGTGACAATCCATGGGAAGAGATGATGAAACAAGAAAACAAAGATGTAGCCAGTCAAGCAAACAGAATTCTAGGAGCAGGCAAGGTCGCCTGCAGAGCCTGAACAGGAGGCTGAGCCAGCCACAGTCAGGGCGGAAGCCACTTCTCCTACAGGAGACGGGGGCCAGGTTCTCAGAACAGAGCCAGCTCCCTTGTCTCAAGGAACAGTGGTTAAGTGTCATCCATTTGAGGCCCAATGCAAATGGGACTCACGGGATGGGGTAGAGTGGGTATAAAACAGAAGTCATTAGGCTGCTTCTGAATTGTTGCTTCTGCCTTTTTTTTTCCTTAAAGATTTTATTTATTCATTCATGAGACACACACACACACACACACACACAGAGAGAGAGAGAGAGAGAGAGAGAGGCAGAGGGAGAAGCAGGCTCCCGGCAGGGAGCCCGATGTGGGACTCGATCCCAGGATCCTGGGATCACAACCTGAGTGGAAGGCAGACGCTCAACCGCTGAGCCACCCAGATGTCCTGCTTCTGCCTTTTTGTGTAAAGTCTACTTTCTTTCCCTGGAGAGGCTGCCCTGTGGAATCCAAGCAGCTGATGATCTTAGGCTCTGGTTTGGACAGTGACAGACCACAGCTCTACTCTCAACCCCGTGGCAGGATTAGTAGCAGGATGTCATAAGCCTGTACACAGACAAACCCAGCTACTTCCCATTTTAATAGTTTCAGAAATTTTGATTTTATAAGTTTTTTGAGGAACATAATACACTTAGCAAATAGTTGTTTTAGAACACACACACACACACACAGAGGAAAAACCCTGAAATATCCTATGTGATATAATTGGCAAGTCCTTAGGTCCAAAATACTCTTCTTCCCAAGTGATTATGTCAGGCATAATATTTTAGTAAAATAGTAATTTTAAAGTTATCCTTTTTTTAAAAAAAAGATTTTATTTATTCATGAGACACACACACACAGAGGCAGAGACACAGGCAGAGGGAGAAGGAGGCTCCACGCAGGAAGCCTGACATGAGACTCGATCCCGGGTCTCCAGGATCAGGCCCTGGGCTGAAAGCGGCACTAAACCACCGAGCCACCCGGGCTGACCTAAAGTTATCTTTACAGGAAGCTATCTTTCTCCCCACTTTCTGGTTTTACCATTGTCTTCTATTTCCTTTCATAAAATTTCCCAGAACACGTTTTCTTACTTGCCTAAGGATTTCAAGCTTTACAGATTTGTTTTACGGTTTAGGTTTTCAAGAGGTGTCATTGCAATTCAGCTAAGCATTCAGTGGGCTGATACTGTGGTGCATCAGCTTCTGTATTTTAAACGTGAGGGGCTTCTTGAGAGTGGACATGACCTTCATAAAAGCTTCCATGTGACAACACTGGATTTTTAGGCTAAACTCTTAAGAAGAACGAGAAAACAAAGAGTTATATTGTAACTCGGTTGGTTAATCTAATTTATTCACGTATTTAACCACAGTCAGCATGTAAGTGTTTTCCTCAAAGAGGCCCACTTTCCACAACACAGTCTTCAAAATGCCTTCTTTCCCCACAAGGCTCTCTGTGTTTTAATTAACCCTTTTTATGTTTGCCAGCTTCTCTCTCCTAGTTACTTATCATCCCAGCAGGACCGTGGACTCTGGAAACTTTTCATAGCATGTTCTCTGAGCCACCAATAAATCCCAAAGCTCTCTTGTATTCAGTAGTACAGTACAGGATCCCACTGGTTTAGGGAAGGCAGAACAGACATTTAGGAAGACAGAACAGATACCAAAACAAGGAATGCTGGGCGATAGCCCCCTTTCACTGAGCAGCTTAGTATTTCTTTCCTGGAGAACACAGAAAGAGAGGGATCATTGTTTTTCAGGTATCTGATGAGTTGGGAAACGTTAATTTTGGAAATCAGCACAGTGGTTCTTATTAATTACCATTTTCTTTATTATGGGAATTGCTGGGTTTAGGAATCTAGCTCAATGTAATGAGTAATAAAAGGAGGTAACAGGGGTGCGAGTGTACAACCTTTGACTTTGGAGTTGTGAGTTCAAGCCCCATGTTGGGTGTAGAGATTACTGAAAAGTACAACTATTTTTTTATTAAAGACGTAATATTTATCTAAGACTATCTCTTTCTCATGCCCCTTCATAGTTTCATTTTTAGTTCTGGAGAAAGCTTTTGTTTACCACCCTGTTTGAAGCACTATTGGTTTTTCCACAGAGGAGCCCATTGTGGTACTACAGTACCATAGACTGGCCCTCCAAATAAACTAATTTCCCTGACTGGTACCTGAACCTGCCTCTAACCTTTTTATTTGCACATTTCCTGTTAAAAAGTTGGTTCATGCCTGCCTGATTAGCAAAGTGATCCACTTTCCCTTCAAATAGCATTTTGTATGGGATGAGGCTGTTGTGGGAAAGATGTGTGCCCCCTTCCATTCCCAGTGATTGAGAATTCCATCTCCGCCTTTCACTTGGTTAACAAATGGGCTTCACTTTCTAACCTGGTGCTCAGCTCTTGAAAATTCTGTCAGGTGAAGCATACAGTGTCACCAGTGTAGTCATTTTGCATGCTGCTTCCTAGAAAACCATGGAATTCAACTGGCTTCTTTCTAGACTTTGAGAACAAACAGCTCATGACCACTTTAAATTGGGTTAAAAATGGGCTGTAAACAATTTTAAGGTTATCAAGTTAATGTTTCTTGGCCATTTTTACTTTGCATTCAACAGCAAGAAAAATGTCTCGAGAAATAAAGATTAGTCAAAATGCGTATACCAATTAAATCAAAGGGCAGTTTATTAAAAAAGAATCAAAACAGAAACTCTAAGTACCAGTGTGTACATTGTACACATTTAAATGACTCACAAGAATGAAGTTTTTTTCATATACATTAAGATCATACCACCTTGTTTATCAAAAGATGTTCAAGGAGAAATCTGACTCCAAACTGCATACAAGATTGCCATCTTCAACAGACCGCATTTCAAACATGCAACAACGCCACTGGTAATAAAGCTTTGGAATGGGTGTTCATTCTATTATTTGACTACAAACAGGATAGAAAGCAAGATCAGTTGAGAACTTAATCTAAAATAGAATGGAAGCTGTCATCGTCTGCACCGGCACACGCCTTACTCCTCTGCTGCCATTTTTAGCAAGTACTCCTTGTCGATCTTGAAGAGTCTCCATCCCTCTTCGCTGGACAGGTCAGAAGCACCTCTTCTTTTGTAGAAGTTGATAGATGGTTCATTCCATTCTGCTACCAAGAAGTGCATGCTGCTGCAGCGACATTTCATCGCAACCTATTATAAGGGAGAGTAAAACAAACTCAGTGACATTTCACCTGCTTTCCAAGACCCAAATCTGTTCCAGTCATTAAAATAATTCAGTAACCCTTACAAATCTGGAAACCAAACCCCCTGCCCCTCCCCCCAAACCAAGACGTACCTGGCTTAGGTTCTTCAGAATTTCTGATCCTATGCCAAAGCCTAAAAGAAAGAGAAGTACCATTTAAAAAGTCATCTTCAGGATGTTAAGTCCTGGTTTCTCTTTAGGGCATCTCCTCCTAAACTCAGCCATACCTCTATAATCACTCATTACGAAGAAGTCCTCAAGATACAACAGTTTGCCAATCCATGGATCATAGGTAAAGTAGTACATGGCAAAACCCACAACACTGTGTCCTGTAATAAGAATATCACATGAGATGTGAACGAAAAGCAACCCATAAAAGTTGTAGCTGCAAAATCAGAAGCCTATCATAGGTTTTAGAAAATAAACATGCATGTATTATAGAAGTAAGTAGGCACTGAAACGGGACTGTCTCCTGATTTTTATGCTAGTGCAGTCCAGGCCACTTTTGGATGATCTCACTGTTCTCAGGACATGTATTTGCAAAAAGCACACATTAGAGCTAGCTGAAGCGAGGCTAAAATCATGGGACTGGCCACTCTGCGATCTGCTGGATCTCACACCCCAGGAAGTGAGACTTTCATTACTTGCCAGAGCAAAACTGCTGTAGTCTTAAACTAAACACACACATTATTCACATCCTATTGATATATTGGTATGTTGACTTGGGAATAAGTCGGGTTTACACGGCAGTTCAGAATAGTAAATATTTGTAGATTAGAAACTCTGCTTCCTTAAGGTCAGGACATCAGGCCATCAAAAGTGTAACGTTTAATTTCAGAACTTGCCTTCCAATTCAGATTTTCAATTTGCTCTCCCCAGTTTTAAGCCAGAAGAAGCAGAGGTACCCAGAAATAGCTCTTATGTAACATCCACATACCTCCAAAAAGTACCTCATCCCTTATGTTTTCCGTTCATTTCTTCTAGCTTGGGGAAGAGACTTAAGAAAAAAGTGAAGCACCCACCCAAACAACTTCCCCTTTTAGCTCTGTCTTCTGACCAGTCAACAGGGACCAGCAAAAAAAAAAAAAATAAAACAATCTGACTCCCTATAAAAATAGGGTGTCTATAATTTCAAATGGAGGCAAAGGTTTCAAATTAAACTTTCTAGCCATTTTATAGTCCTTTGCAAACACAGGAAGAGAGTACACTGGAGTTTCTGATCTACCGTGTTTTAAGTGTGTGATAATAGGACCTTACCTCATTTATCATGATCATCTACTTTATTGTGTAAAGGATCTTTTAGTTACCTCCCCGCCCATCCATGTACACGGAAGGGCCATGTACATGGCGAAGCTAGAGACTGTAACCTGAAGATTGGGACAAATTAAAGAAAAAAATGTGATTTAACACAATTACAAAAAAGGTTACGTTAGGGTCAAACAAGAACTGAATTACAATAAATGACATTATACCTAACCCTTCCAGGTCTCCACAGCATTCTGATACTTACTTAAACAGCTCTTTCAACCCGCCCTATTATTATGTGCAGGACATCTATTTTCTTTTTCCTCAGTAGTTTGAACACTGGCTATTATTTCTGGCCAATTTCTCAGTAACTTTGGCCTGCGTTGTCAGTGGTTCTACACAACAGACACTCTATGTTTTATACAACACTTGGTGTTTGGCTTCTGGAAGCGGGGGGGGGGGGGGGGGGGGGGGGGGGGCGGCGTTACCTTCCGGAGACTGGTGCTCCTTGGGCACTTCTGCAACCAGGCAGTGGTAGAAAGGGTGCTCTCCGAAACCATCCTCTAGTAGATCTGCAAGAAGGGGCATCGGGGACAGTGATGGCCTCGGTGAAGATGCCAAGTACCAGACACCCTTCCCCCGCCCTGGTACAGTCGCGTTACCTTTTTCAGTTAACATTACTTGCTCTTCCATGTATTCGTATTTAGCCAGTTCCTGGGGCGATGCACACGGGAGAAAGGGAGAGAGGGAGAAAACTAAGTGAGGCCCTGGCCCAGGCAGCTCAGAGGGAACGGGGTGGGCGGGGCGGCGATTCGTTCCCAGAATCGAGCGGCCCGGCTGAAGCTGGGGGGAGCGGGCGGACAAAGGGGAACCCGCCGGAGCGGCTCCCCACTTTCCCCCTCCCCAGGGGCGGCCCGGGCCTCCCGCTACCTTGATCAGCCGCAGGATGTCACTGCAGTCGGCGGCGGTGGCCGGGCGGATCACGAATTTAGCCATTTTCGTCTTTTGCTTTTCTTCCCTTTGCGGACCAGGCCCCTGTACTTGAACAGTAGTAGGAGGTGGTTCCTCATTCGTCTCCCCGGAGCGTCCTCTTCCCAGTCAGGCTGGCACCATGACCCGGCGGACCTCGGCGAGCAACGAGCACGTCGGCCAGACTGCGACCAGAACGGCGCGCTTTAGCGGCCGCCGGGTCCCGCTTTTTAGGGCCAAGTAGCCCCGCCTCCGGGCGTGAGGCGGAGGCAGCTCGTCCAATGAGGCCGCGACCGCCCCCCTCTTCCGGGCGCCTCCCCCTCTTCCGGGCTTCCGTGTGAACCCGGCGGGCGCAGGCGCGGGCGCGGGCGGGGGCGCGGGCGGGGGCGCGGGAGGGGCGAGGCGCGCCGCGGGCTTCTCTCGGGGCGCCCTCTCGCGGCGCCTCTCGACGCCTTCCCGGAAACCCGACTTTCTAGCTTGTGCGTCACCCGGTCACCTTTGCGAAAGGAAAAGAGTAGTTCCTCTTGTGAACCCGGGCCGGTGACCTTGCCGTTTCTCCCTTGGCCGGAGGGGAGTGGAACTCAGGAGAACCTGCCTTGGGCAACGTGAGGATGAGAGCAGCGGTTCTCTAAAGTGTGCTGTGGGGGACCCTGCAGATCCCAGGGTCCTTTCAGGGAGTCTGTGTCAAAACGAGTTTCATAATAATAGTGAGGCGTCACTGCCCCTTTTCATTCTTGTGGGAATTTTCCAGAGGCGACCTGATGTGTGTGTGTGAAGTCACTGCTCTGATGACTAACGTAATGCGTGCTTGTATATTCTTGTGTTTTCTACAGTTTCCTAAGGTAAACTATTTGGATTCCTCAATAATTTTTCTCTCATACTTGTAATTTTTAGAGTTAGCACAGCGTTCTTTCCTAATTTTCTTTCCTTCTTATTCTTTGTTAAATCTCTGACCTTCCTTGTGGAAACGCTCTCCTGCCTGACGGGCACTTTTCACAATTTCCTTCAGTACAGAAAAACTTTCTGCGTTGGTTGTCTAAATATGTCTTCAATTCATCTTGAAGGATTTCTTTCACTGTTTATAGAGTTTGGGGTTGGATGTTATTTTCTTTCAGTGTAGTGGTGATGTCAGGTTACCTTCTGGCTTCCATCGCTGTTGAAAGTTGATGTAATCCCTACTTGCTCCATTCTCTGTGCTGCTTTCCCCCCCTTTTCTTTAACTTTTCATTTTCAAATGATCACAGATTTACAGAATGTGTGATGACATTGCTCTGGTGACTAAAGGGATGTGTGCTTGTGTATTCTTATGTTTCATAGAATTTTCAAAGATACGCTTTTTGGATTCTTCAGTAATTTTTAAATGTCCTGAGAACAAAATGTTTCAGAACGGTTGAATTAGAGTATAGCTCTTTTTCAGTTGTTCCCACTGGAACAAGTGTTCTGGCCTCTTGCAGATACAGTTTTTGTTTTACAACCCACCTTCCCAGACAGAGGCCCTGGGGGCTTGCTTTGGCCACTCTGCCTGGATTCCAGGAGGAGCCAAAGCATAAAAGGGGCTCACAGGTTTCTCAGTGTGGAATGAGAGGTGGACTATCACCAGATGACCACAAACATTCAACAATTGTTTCTCTGCATTTGTTAGCAATATCCTGTATGTAAAAAAGAAAGCAAAAGTAGGCTCTTTGTTGCCCTTCCCACCCTCTGGAGATGTTATGCATGGTGAGTCATCTGGGAGTTTATGAAATGTCTTTCTCAAAGATCTTTAAAAATAGCATTGATTTGCATCTACCTAAGCCACGTTAGGTTGTGTCTTTCCTGACACCATGATACATGGATGACCATTCATACTCCCTTCTCTCTACTCTGTTTGGATCTAACTTGTGGGAGGAACTATGAGAGCATGTTACCTGTGTGATTACTGATAACGTAAATTAGACCCTCCATAACTAAGCACTAGTGATAGCTGCCTTGTTGAAGCAATAGCAAGGCTGTTTTCAGTTTGGGTTGCATAGTTTTTTCAGAATAATGATTGTTTTGTTAAAATTTATTTCACTTTTTTCTACGTATTCTATATTCCCAGTTTTAATTTCATGCTTTTATGAAAACAGAAATTGCGGGCAGCCCCGGTGGCGCAGCGGTTTAGCGCCGCCTGCAGCCCAGGGCGTGATCCTGGAGACCCTGGATGAGTCCCACGTCGGGCTCTCTGCATGGAGCCTGCTTCTACCTCTGCCTCTGTCTCTGCCTCTCATTCTCTCTGTGTCTCTATCAATAAATACATAAAAAATCTTAAAAAAAAAGAAAACAGAAATTGCTTCTTATGGCAAGAAGAGCCGTTTCTTCGTATGATTTTATTTTTTAAGTAATCTCTCCACCTAACCTGGAGCTTGAACTCACAATCCTGAGACCAAGAGTCACACGCTCTACCAACTGAGCGAGCCGGGTGCCGCAAGAAGAGCCTATCCTGGAAAGTGGATGGCTAAACAAAAACAACAACAACAACAAAAAAAAAACAAAAAAAAATCAACCCATTGTGACTGTATTTGTGTACATGTAGAGGCTTAGAACCATAAAAAATTTGAATTTTCTTATGGTGGTGAACCATGTTAGGCTTTTCCATCATCGGGGATACATACATTGGATAACCAACATCACTCTTGATACAGGAATTTATATTTAAAACTGCAGAAAAAGGGATTAAGTGGAAAACTTTGATTTGGTTAATGAATCAACAAGAACTTACTGAGTCTTGTGCTAGGTACTTGGGAGTGGATTAAGTCTGGAAACCAGCCCTCAGGGCATACAGTTTACTTTTAGAGATGTGTGTGTATGTAGTTTACTACAACAGAGTTTAAGCTTTGTGAGAAAGAGAATTCCTATAAAACTAAGGAGGTCTTGGTACAGGTGGAGTGGGAGGAAGGGAAACCACCAAGGCATGTTGTGGGTGTTTTATATTCATTGTCTCATTTGATCTTTACAACTGTCTTGTGAAATAGGTGATGTTAGCTCCATCTTTATGGCTGAGAAAATTGGAAGCTCTGAAGGGTTACAAAACTGTCAAAGCTAGGAAGTGACAGAGCTAGGAAAGGAGAAATTATGTTGATTTCCATGCCAAAGTGAAGCTGTCCAACCTGCCCTGTTAAACTATTATGGAAGGTGTCAGGGTTTTCTACTTATAAAGGTAATAGATATTTATTAAGAAAATTGGAGAATGGCAGAAATACAAAAAGTTCATAAAAATAATCCTGTTAGGTTGATTTCCTTCCAGTCTTTTTTTCTATGTACATATACATACAGGGCTGATACTCAGTAGGTGTATACAGTGTAGTAGATTTTAAATGGCCACAAATTCATTGCAGCTCCTCTCATCAAGAGGTAGAGTCTATTTCCCCATTCCTTGAATCTGGACTGGCTTTGTGACTTGCCTTGACCAATAGAATGCTGTAGAAGTGGTGATGTATAACTTCTAAGCAACACCTCAAAAGGTCTTAAAGATTCTGCTCATGCCCTCTTGGAGCACTGCTGCCACCATATGAGGAAACTTGAGTTAGCCTCCTTGAGGAGGAAAGACCTCATGAAGGGACGCCTGGGTGGCTCAGTGGTTGAGCCTCTGCCTTTGGCTCAGGACGTGATCCTGGGATCTGGGATCGAGTACCGCATTGGGCTCCTTGCAAGGAGCCTGCTTCTCCTTCTGCCTGTGTCTCTGCCTATCTCTCTGTGTGTCTCTCATAAATAAATAAATAGATAAATAAATAAAATCAATCTTAAAGAAAAAGACTTCATGAAGAGTAGGGTCCAGCTGGTAGCCAGCACCAACTGCAAGATATGTAAGTGAGGCCATCTTGGGCCATCCAATCCCAATTGAGCTGTCAGGTGTTTGTAGTCATACCAGTGACTCGAGGCAAAACCAACAGAATAACCACCTAGCTGATCTCAGGCCACATCAACTCAAAGAATCATGAGCCAATAAAATGGCTGTTTTAAGCTACTAAGTTTTGGGGGTAGTTTGTTATACAGCAAAGGCTAACAAACTAGATGCCATTTTGGTTGTTTACATCTGGCTTCCATTCTGATTGGTTGTAGTGTCCATTCTGACTGGTTTTTGCTTTTTTGTTATACCTTTAAAAATATTTTAAAAATTACCTCTATGTGTATGCATGTAATGATAACATTGGTATCCTATAACTATAATTTCTATCTTTCAGAGCAGTGTGGTGGCTGCTTAGCTACTACAGCTTTGGAATTGAATGCCCCATCTGTGTGACCATGTCATCTACTTAACCTTGGTAAGTCACCATTTCTATGTCTATGATGAGTAAATAAGAATATCCTTAATATAGTTAGTTGTTGTGAGGATTAAATGAGGTAATACGGGATCCCTGGGTGGCGCAGCGGTTTGGCGCCTGCCTTTGGCCCAGGGCGCGATCCTGGAGACCCGGGATCGAATCCCACGTCGCGCTCCCGGTGCATGGAGCCTGCTTCTCCCTCTGCCTGTGTCTCTGCCTCTCTCTCTCTCTCTCTCTCTCTCTGTGTGTGACTGTCATAAATAAAAAAAAATGAGGTAATACGTGTAAAGTACTCAGCATAGCACCTGGCCTGTTAGCTTTATTACTATTAATATTTGTGGTGTATTTTTCCATGTCATTAGGTATTTTTAAATTTTTAAAAAACTGTAATAGCTTCTTAGAGTTCAATTCTGTGGAGTTTATTACCATTCTCTTGTTGAAGATTTAGATTTTTTCAATGATAATGCTTTGATGAACATCTTTCTGTCCAAATTTGGCCCAGGTTTCTGAGTGTTTCCTTGGGAAGATTCCTGGAAGTGCTAGGTGAGCAGGGATGTAATTTTGTTGATGTGAAGCCAGAGAAACACTGAATTCAGGTCCTCATTACATGAAAGTATAATTTGAGATAACTCTCCAGCTATGCTTGCTCTAGCTCAAACGAGATAAATTTTGATAACATCTGACATCTGTATTACACAGGTTATAATACTTGGGATAGACTAGTGTTTGGGTCTTCCCCCGAGGGGGTCTTCTTCCTATGTGTGGGTGACACCCTTTGGGAATGATCAATAAAAACAGCCAGCCCCAGGAAAACACCCTGTTTTGGGCCAAGATTTTTTTCTCTATCATTTTTCTTTATTTGAGAAATCATACATTAGGACCTGGAAATCTGTTTCATCTTTAGGGGTGGACCACCAAAAGTGTGAGACTTCTCTTTGTAAATGTAAAGTATTACGTTACTTTAGGCTGCAGTCAAGAGGCTGATCAGTAATAAGTAAGATATTAATCAGGCCTCCTGTTTGCAAGTAATGGTATCTGATTCTAACTAGTTTAGGCAAAAGAGGAACTCACTGCTCACCACAGGGAGCATGGGTATGACTGGAACTAGGACTTCATGGTATAGTCTGAAATAAACTGAACAAGAGGAAAGGTAAGGGCTTGTAATGGATGGCTAGTTGTTTCCCAGAAAAGCATTTCCTGCTTTTGAAAAATTATTTTCCCCCTACACACAAATAGATGGTTCTTGGTGGTAATAGGGGGGCTGCCAATCAGAGTGTGCCACCTGCTTTGTCAATATTGTGTTCCAAGCCATGCCAATCAGTGTCTTTTCTCATTGGCACCAAGAAAGTCCTTTCTTTTCTGCTGGCACATCTGGAAAGTTGTGGAGGTCTGAGACAATGACTTTGACCTGCCATGGAAGACTAACCACATTTGAGTTTCTGGCTCAGCATGGCCACAGATGGGATGGATGGCCTGTATGCTTCCAATTACCCCTATTGCCTACTTTTGTCCATCTCACAGCACACCCCACCCCTAGCTACTTCCACTTTATACACTTGTAAGGAAAAAGGGAACCAAAAGGTCAGAAAGTCTCCATTCTCCTGGCTTGACAAGAAGTGGGGATAAGAATCTCTTTGGTCAAAGACAGATCAGGAGTGGTAGATATTGTTTGGAAACATGCAGAAATAGGGGTGATCATATTTGAAATCCCATGGATATGCCCAGTTCTGCTCATTTCTGACCATTGCCATAAAGAATGCCTATAACAAACCAAAGAATGAGAGGTTGTATCATTAGACTGAGACAGAGACATATTCATGTTATAACAAGTTATCCCATACATATCCCTATGTATTTATAAGATGAAATCTATAAATTTATTATCCTAGTCTAAACCTATCCCAGGCTGTTACTATTGTACTCCATGGGGCTCTCACTGAAGATCATAAAGAATTATGGTAGAGAGACCCTGAGACCCTGGGGTTGAACTTTAAGACATGTGACCATGACTTTTTCCCCTCTTCTTGGCAATTGTGTTAAATCTGTAGAAAATACCTCCTGGAAACCAGCAGATGTATAAGCTGAGTGACTTTCAGGCAAAGACATGAATATATTCCAAGTCTCTGAATGTTTATAACTTAAGACTGGTCTTGTTGGCCCAAGGGCCATTAGTATCCACCATGAGCCCTTTTTATTTAGGGTTCCACAGGAGCAAGGCAGTTATTTGGAAGCAAGTTTTTTATACCATCCCTTTTGTATTGGTTGTCTTTTGCCACATAACAAATGACCACAAACATAGTGGCTTAAATTACATACATTTATTATTGCAGTTTCTGTAGGTTGGGAGTCCAGGCATGGCTTATCTGGTTCCTCTACTCAAGGCATCAGCCAGGCTGCATTCTCATGTGGGAGTATGGCCAAAGAAGAATCCACTTGCGAGCTCCAGTTGTTGGCACTGGTAGAATTCATTTCCTCGACTAACTATGTTGGCTTCTTTCTGGCTGTTGGTTGAGGCCACCTGTGGTTTCTAGAAGCTGCCTGCAGTTCCTTATCACATGGGCTCACCCAGTATGGCTGTTTACTTCATCAAGCCAGCAAGGAGAGTCTACAGAGTAGTCTGCTAGCAAGATAGTCTTTTCTTTTAATTGTGAAAAAAACCCACATAAAATTTACCAACTCAACCATTTTTAACCATTTGTGCAATACCGTAGTGTTAGCTATATGCGTATTGTATAACAAATCTCTAGCAATTTTTCATCTTGCAAATAATAGTATTACCTATACAGTCTCTGTTTCTGCAGGTTGTTTCTTTGGGCTCCCTCTTTGCTTACAGTGTCCCCCTTAATATTTCTTGTAGAGCTGATCTGGTGGTCATGTATTCTTTTAGTTTCTGTCTATCCTGGAAGCTCTTTATCTCTCCTTCTATTCTGAATGACAGCCTTGCTAGATAAAGTAGTTTGGGCTGCATGTTTTTCTCATTTAGTACCCTGAATATATCATGCCAGGCTTTTCTGGCCTGCCAGTTCTCTGTGGATAGGTCTGCTGTTAATCTGATATTTCTCTCCATGTAAGTTAGGAATCTCTTGTCTCGAGCTGCTTTTAGTATTTTCCTTTTATCTCTGAAATTTCCAAGCTTCACTATTATGTGTCAAGGTGTTGATTGTTTTTTTGTTGATTTGGGGGGGGGGTTTCCTTCCCATCACTTGGATATGTATGCCTGTTTCCTTCCCTAGATTAGGGAAGTTCTCCTCTTTGATTTGTTCAAACATACTTTCTGGTCCTCTCTTTCTCTCTATGTCTCTGGAATCCCAATAAGGTGAATATTATTCTTTCTCAAACTATCAGTTAATTCCTGAAGTCTCTCCTCATGGGCTCTTAGTTGTTTTTCTCTCTTTTCCTCAGCTTCCTTCCTTTCCATCAACTTGTCTTCTACATCACTCACTTTCTCTTCTGCCTCATTAATCCTAGCTGTTAGAGTATCCAGTTTAGACTGCATCTAAGTTAAGGTATTTATAATTTCGGCCTGATTAGATCTCAATTTTGCAGTAAGAGAATCTCTAGAGTCTTTTATGCTTTTTTCAAGAGCCACCAGTAATTTTATAATTGTAATCCTGTATTGTATCAGTGACATCTTACTTAAATCCATATCCATTACATCTGTAGCAGAGAGTATTACTTCTGGTTCTTTCTTTTGTGGTGAATTCTTCCTTCTAGTCATTTTGTCCAGTGCAGAATGGCTGTATGAGTGAACAGAGTCAAAAATATCAACCATGACCTAAGTAAAATACACCGTAGACAATTATGAAGAGATCAGGGACCAGTCATAAAAGAAAAAGAATTTTAAAAAGACCATGAAAGTGAAAAACAAATTTAAAAAAATGAAAAATTTAAAAAGGGAGGGGAAGGAGAGAATATAGTCTCACAGAGTAGACCAAGACAGTGATCCTCTTGGTTCTGAGTGTATTTTGGTCTATATGTTAGAACGTACTAAATTCCAAATTTATATTAAAAAAGCAAAACTTATATAGAGAAACAACAGCAACAACAAAAACAAAAACAAGAAGACAAAAGAGGGGGGTGAGATGGGAAAGAAGAGAGAATATAGTCTCACAGAGTGGACTAACATGGTGTTTCATTTGGTTCTGAGTATATTTTGGTCCATATGTTAGAAGGTACTAAATTCCAAAACTATAAAACAAAACAAAACAAGACAACCCCCCCAAAAAAAACATATATCTACAAAACTTAAATTGTATACATTGGAAGAAAGGAAGCCAAAAATGAAGACTATCTATGACTTGTAATTGTAAAAATCTGAAAGTCAAAAAGGAAAAAACTTAAAAATGAAGAGTTGATAAAATATTGTAGTTAAAACAAGAAAAGAGAAAAAACGTTGGAAATTTTTAACCTGAAAGATAGACGAATCATAAGGCAAACCCCTTGAGTTCTATATATTATTTTCCCTCAGTCTTGGAGCTTTCCAGTGCTGTTTGATCAGTAAACTCGCTGTTCCCCTGTTCTTCCAGCTGGTATTCTGGGGGAGGAGCCTACTGCACTGATTCTCAGGTGTCTGTGCCTGGGCAGAGATGCCCCGCCCCTTGCCAGATGGCAGGGTTCAGTGTAAGTTGTTTGCCCTATTAGGCATTTGTTCCTTGGAGTCTCACCTCTCCAGGGTAAAAGGAGGGGAAAAAATGGTGGTGGCCAGATCTCCAGCCCTGGAGACAAGAGCTCTGCCCATGTACCGAACTGTAGTCTCTCAGTGGACACTGACTTAGATCCTCCTGTGGGCAGGCATGGGGGAACAGATTCCTACAATTTGAAGGGTGCTGGTCAGTGGCAGGGCTTTTGCTGTCTTGTGTGCTCACTGGCTCTGCCTCTCCCGGAGGAACGGAGTACAGCCCGCTTCTCTCCACTGCCAGGCCCTGGGACGTTCACCCACTTGAGTGCGCATGTGTTCCACTTGGATGCCCGTGGAGGGTGGCTGCGTTCCAGTCCTTTAATGGGACATAGGACAACATCGTTCCCCCAATCCGACTGCGGCTTGTGGTTTATGGCACAAGTTGAGCTTTTTCCCAAGCACCCCTGTTCTTTGTGTCTGCGGGAATATTGAGACCTCACTGCCCCTCCTGCGATTCTGTGCTATTTCCCCATTGAGCACTTTTCAGGCAAGGAAGACTCTCAGGAGCAGATTTCTAAAGTTTCCGATTGTGCACTGTACTGCTTTCCTGAAGCAGCTTACAAAGGCTCCCTCTCCATGCCATTTTATACTCTGATAATCCCCTCCCTTTCTTTTCTGCACACTCCTACCTTGTAAGAGGTGATCACTTTTCTCTCTGTAGTATTCCAGCTGTTCTGAGTTTAAAGACTTTAGATACCTCATATAAGGGAATCATACATTGTATTTTTGTGACTGGCTTATTTCACTTAGCATAATGTCTTCAAGGTTTATCCATGTTGTAGCTTATTATAAGACTTCTTTTAAAAAGTTGAATAGTAATCCATTGTATGTATATACCACATTTCTTTTTTTCTATGCAAAGTTTCACAAATTTTATTATTTATTTTTTTTCAATTTATTTATTTATGATAGTCACAGAGAGAGAGGCAGAGACACAGGCAGAGGGAGAAGCAGGCTCCATGCACCGGGAGCCCGACGTGGGATTCGATCCCCGGTCTCCAGGATCGCGCCCTGGGCCAAAGGCAGGCGCCAAACCGCTGCGCCACCCAGGGATCCCACAAATTTTATTTTTTAAAGTCTTCATTTAAATTCCAGTTTGTTGGGACACCTGGGTGGCTCAGCAGTTGAGCGTCTGCCTTCAGCTCAGGGCATGATCCTGGGGTCCGGGATCGAGTCCCGCATCAGGCTCCTTGCGAGGAGCTTGCTTCTGCCTCTGCCTATGTCTGCCTCTCTCTCTGTGTCTCTCATGAATAAATAAATCTTTTTAAAAATTCCAATTTGTTAACCTACAGTGTAATATTAATTTCAGGTGTACAATATAGTGATTCAACATTTCCATACATCACTTGGTGCTCATCATGACAAGTGCACTCCTTAGTCCCCCTCACCTATTTCACTGAACCTATCCATCCACCGCCCCTCTGGTAACCTTCAGTTTGTTCTCTACACTTAAGAGTCTGTGTTTTGTTTTGTTTTGTCTCTTTCTCTCTCTTTTCCCTCTTTGCTCATTTGTTTTGTTTCTTAAATTCCACATATGAGTACAATCATATCATATGCCACATTTCTCTATCCATCTATCCATTGAGGGACATTTAGGTTGCTTCCATCTTCTGGCTTTTTTTTTTATAAACTAGAAGATAGGTTTATTTAATTTTTTGTATATATATATTTTTAAAGATTTTATTTATTTATTCTTGAGAGACACACAGAGAGAGAGGGAGGCAGAGACATAGAGAGAGAAGCAGGCTCCATGCAGGGAGCCTGATGTGGGACTGGATCCTGGGACTCCAGGACCATGCCCTGGGCCGAAGGCAGGGACTAAACTGCTGAGCCATCCAGGGATCCCCTTTTTTTGGTATATTTTTTTTTATTGGAGTTCGATTTGCCGACATATAGCATAACACCCAGTGCTCATCCCGTCAAGTGCCCCCCTCAGTGCCCGTGATCCAGTCACCCCATCCTCCCGTTCGCCTCCCCTTCCACTACCCCTTGTTCATTTCTCAGAGTTAGGAGTCTCTCATGTTTTGTCACCCTCACTGATATTTCCCACTCATTTTCTCTCCTTTCCCCTTTATTTCCTTTCACTATTTTTTATATTCCCCAATGAATGAGACCATATAATGTTTGTCCTTCTCCGATTGACTTACTTCACTCAGCATAATACCCTCCAGTTCTATCCACGTTGAAGCAAATGGTGGGTATTTGTCGTTTCTAATGGCTGCTGGCTCTTATGAATAATGGTACAGTGAACATAGGTGTGCAAATATCTTTTCAAGATCCCATTTTCAATTCTGTAGGATCTATACTCAGAAATGGTATTGCTAGATCATATGGTCTATTTTTTAATTTTGGGGGAACCTGTACACCGTTTTCCATAGAGGCTGCATCATTTTACATTCCCACCAACAGTACATGAGGGTTCTCTTTTCTCCATATCTGTACCAGCGCTTGTTATTTTCTGGGTTTAACTTTTGTTTTTGGATTTTTTTTTGAGTGGGGGTAGTGGTCATCCTAAAAGGTGGGAGGTGATAGGTCACTGTGATTTTGATTTGCGGTTCTCTGATAATTAGTGACATTGAACATCTTTTCATATGTTTGTTGGCCATTTTTATATCTTCATTGAAAAAATGTCCATATAAGTTCTTTGGCCATTTTTAAAGTTTATTTGTTTTTTATGGATGAGCTGTATGAGTTCTTTCTGTATTCTGTATATTAACCTTTTATCAGATAGACGATTTGCTAATATTTTCTCCCATTCCTTAGGTTGCCTTTTCACTCTTTTGATTGTTTCCTTTGATATACAGAGGTTTTTAAGTTTGATGTAGTCCCATTTGTCTAGTTTTGCTTTTGTTGCCTGTCAAGAGAGGGTTTTCCATAATGTAAGATAATCATGGGAATGACACCTCATCATCCTTACTATATTTTCTTGATTCAAAGCAAGTCACAGGTGCTGCCTATATACAAGCGGAGAGGATCACACAAAAGCGTAAACAACTGGAGACAGGATCATGGAGGTCACCTTGAGGTCTGTCTGCACTTAAAGGTCAGTAAAAGCCTGTTTTTAAATTTAACATCTAACAAACATCTATTAAGGTCTGTTTCCTCCCATGCACTGTGCTTGGGGAATATGAAATAAACGTGGCCTAGTCCCTGCTCTCCAGCGGATTATAGTTAAACATTACAGGTTGTAGTTATGGATGGAAAGGATCCAGCCTCCTAGACAAAAGGGACAGAACAATCAGAACTGAGGGGGCAGCTACACAGTTTATCACCCATCCAGTGTCGCCTACCTCCTCTAGGCAACCCTCTCTCTCTCCCCTTCTGAAGTCCTGTCTGAAGGGAAGACGACTGCCCAGCTCTCAGTGCAGGGATCAAGGCTTTAACCCCTTACAAATACTCAGGAAACCTGCAAAGTGCAGTCAGCCATCCTTAAGTCTCCAAAAGTATCAGCTCTTTGAATCTGGGTATGGAGGTTACTCAGGAAGATCATAGGAAATAATTGCCTGTTAGTACACAAAGTATAAGACACCCCCTCTTTTCCCTATGGCCCCTGGGTACATGCGATAGATTTTCAAGTTCAGAATCCAGTTTACTAATCTTTGTACCATTCATAAACTGGCAATTAAGTGTTAACTGTGAATCCAGGAAAATAGAGGATACTTCAAAGAAGGAAGGGCAAGGGAGTGAACTCCACCCAAGCAGCGTCTGTCTGACCTGAGGAACAAGGAACAGATCCATGGTCTGGACCTGATGTGAGCAGATATTGGGCATATTCTGCTAGAGACAACAGAGGTTATTACCTGAGAACTTATTCTGGAGGTAGAGGATAAGAGGGTGAGTCATTCCTTTTGAAGAGATGATGGAAGTAGGAGAAAGGGTACAAGAAGATCAAAAGGGGACCCAGAACCATAGAATCGAGAGAACTGTTTATATATATATATATATATATATATATATATATATATATAATATTGTATAATATATTATATATAAAATATATACATAATATATGTTTAAAATATTTTATTTATTTATTCAGAGAGACACACAGAGAGAGGCAGAGACATAGGCAGAGGGAGAAGCAGAGTCTGCAGGAGCCTGACATGGGATTCGATTCCAGGACCCTGGGATCACAACCTGAACCAAAGGCAGATGCTCAATCACTGAGCCACCTATGTGTCCCAGAACTGTAATATATTTTAAGGTCTCCTTAAAAGATTAATTATAGGAGGGTGCTATAGGAGAGGAAGAAATGATACATGCAACTAGCATTTCTTAGTGCCTATTGTGCATGGCATGCCTTACTTGGCATTTTACAGATGTGATTTCATTTAGTCTTAATTACTATATATTATAATTCATTTTTAAATATATATTCTGTTTTGTCATCTAGATTTTATTAAATTAAAAAGGTATTTGTTGTTATTCTAAAAAAATGGTTCATTATGGATTTCTATTCCATAGCTTCAGGGAAAACTGGGAATGAAATCAGCCACTTAAATAAAGCTAGCCTAGATGAATATAATCTGGAATAATAAGGTTTTTTTTTTCTTTAAAGCTTTCCAGCCTCACTGTTGAGATTTCTGTCACCACAGAAACATAGAATGATAGTGAGTCACTAGTACCAGTTTCTCATCTAATAGCTAAGAAACTGAAGCCCAGAGAGGGTAAAGTAGTTGTCTAAGGTCACACAGCTAGAAGGTGGCAGAGTCAGAAATACAGCTGAGGTCTCCTGATTCTAAGTCAAGAGATCTTTTACTATATCTCATAGATATTATGGCAAAAATAGAAAACTACAAAACAGCTAGTATATAAAATACTGTCCTAAGGCTGGAGTTCAGGCAGAAAACTGTGAACATTCCATACATTTGGTCCACTTCTCACAAATTAAGTTTCATTAGCACATGGCTTGTTTTAATACAGTAAAGAATGCTTGGTCTTGACAGTTCCAGTCTCCTCAATTTCTTCCTTTTCCTAAGCCTTCCTCCTCTGCCACGTGCCCTTGCCCCCGTCCCAAGGATGGGACAGATAAGTAGGACTCTACAATATGGATCAGGAGTACCTACAGCCTGAGTGAGACAAGTAAACAGTCAGCTCACTAGGAGATCCATGCCACCTAAGAGGCTGCAAGCAGTTACTCCAATCCAGACTTCTTGACAGGAGAGTTCCAGAGGCCACAGGACTTTGTGTTCATGGAGGATTCCCTTCTGAACATCTTGTCAGTGAATCTGGGACATGGCAATATCATCACTCTGTCTGAGACAAGCACTATCCCAGTACTTTGAAAATGGTCCATAGCTCTTCATTCATATTATTCCCTTATAGATAGTGTACACGCTCAATCATGTGACAGGAGGAGTGGGTTTTTCCATCTAAGCAAGTGACTTAGAGAATGCCAGCCTATTGACATGAAGCCAAAGGATAGTTGACTCAGTAAGTACTTTTTTTTAAAAAAAGTTTATTTATTTTTAGTAATCTTTACACCCAACATGTGGCTTAAACTCATAACCCTGAGATCAAGAGTTACATGCTTCTCCAGCTGAGCCAGTGATGCGCCCCGCAGGAAGTCCTTTTTAGAAGATGGAGCTGAATGCACTGTGTGGCAGCTAAAGCAGGAAGTTTTGAGGCCAGGCAGACCTAGAGGCAAATTCCAGTTACCAGCTGTGTGATTTTGGAGGTTCTTGAATCTCAGTGTGCTTATCTGTAACATGGAGTTAGATAGTTTCCTCCTCCTATAGTTGTAAATATTAAATAATGTTATCAAAACCCTTCATAGAGTGCTTAGAATATAGTAGGTACCCTCTATATGTTAATTCCTTTCTGTCTAGCTGGTGATATAAGAAATATAATAATTTTTGAATTAGGAATAATAACTATGAATGGTTCAATAAGGAGAGAGAAGGATTTATCTCTAACCCTATTTTTATCCTGCCCTTATGCAGGATCATTCTCTTATTTGTTGCCCTTTATCATGAAGCTTTGACCTTCCTCATGAATAATAATTGTGTAGTAATTCTGTTAACATTTGCCAACCAACAAGGCCTGCCCCAGTGGTCATAGAATCAGGAATCATTATAGAGGTTGGGCAGTCAGTATTGTAATCCTTATTATACTCTGCCTGGAGTGTTTTATCTGCCTGGCCAGATATCATGTTGACAAGGTCCAATCCAGAACACATCCCCAGGATAAATTATTTACAGCTCTGTCTCACTTTAGAAGTGGACCTCATCCACAACCCGATTAATATTCAACTATAAACCATACCTGGAGATTTTTTAAAAAAAGAAACAGCTTAGTGAAAATAGGAGAAAATGTTGAAAAGGCCATTATGCAAAACATACTAATTCACACAACTTTTTTCCTTTCTCCTTTTTACAGGTATTTTACAGTTATGCCACATAGAGGGAAATTATGCAATTACAGTGTTTAGAATCTGATCAGGACAGCAGACAGAACAATTTCCCAAACTTTCTTTTCAGTACCTGGTTTCTGAAGCCATGGTTAAAAAGAAGAAGCTGCTTAGGAGCTGCGAATAGTGGTTAAGCACTCTTCATTTACCTTTAACAACATGTTAAGAATGAAACACAGTGTACAATTTTGTAATTATCTTGTTCAACTTCCAGATTATTCTGAATCTGCTGAAAATTCTCTTCAACATATCAAGAATCCCAGTGAACCACAAGCAGCATAAACACAAACCTCATCAAGGCACTATAGAATTAAATTTATGAAAACCAGTGATAAAGAGAAAATCTTGAAGATGAGATTAATCATTGGTATGTCATCAAAAATAATGCACACCAGAAGATGGTGGAATGTCTTTAAAGTATTACAAGAAAAACACTGTCAACCTAGAATTTTGTATCCAATGAAAATGCTCTTCAAAGATGAAGGCAAAATAAGGACATTTCAGTTGAGCCAAAGCCAAGAGAATTCATCACTAGTGAACTTCTACTACAAGGAATGCTAAATGAAGTGTTTTAGGCATGAAGGAAAAGGATACTAGATGGACCCATGAATTACACAAAAGAATGGTAAATATGTGAGTAATATAACAGACATTTTTCTTATTTTTAATATCTTTAAAAGAGAGAGAACTACTTAAAGTACAAATAAAAACAGTATATTATGGGATTTATAACATTTATAGAGGTAGAATGTATGAGCACAATAGCAGAAAGAATAGAGGAGATAGGATGCAAGTATATCATTAAGAGATTCTTACATTGTGTGTTAAATGCTGTAACATTCAAAGGTAGATGGTGATAAGTTAAAGATGCATATTGTAAAGCTTAGAGCAATTGCTGAAAAAATTTAAAAGGTGTGGGTAATTTGTCAATAGAGGAGATAAGAGGGACTCAAAACATAATCCAAAGGAAGACGAGAAAAGAGGGGAAAAGGAACAAAGAATAAATAGGACAAATGGAAATATAGGACTACTGTTGTTCCTCTGTTAGGTAAGAAACCACCTCTTGAAACTGGAATAAGATAAAGAATAAGTAAATGAACATAGTATCCAAACTCCCACAAATGGAATTCTAATAGCTTTTGTTGATGATAGCATCAATTGTATTCTGATTCTTTCAACAATGAAATCAATTATTTATCTCAATAAAAGAGATTATTTTGATTCAGAAATGCCTGCAACCTCGCACAAGTTGGAAAGATTTGGAAGAAGTAACAGATCAGGGAAAGGAGTGCTGGGAAAGCAGACCTGAGGTATTCAGTGCTGTGACAGTTGAAGTGGTTGCATGATTAGGGTAGTGGAATTAGAAATGAGAGAAGTTAGGGTAGCCTCTGAAAGTGAAACTTGAAATCAAGTAGAGATATGCAAACTATATCCCAGACCAATTAATATTTGACTATAAACTAATTGAATGAATTAACACACCTAAAGAGTGGTGGTATATTTTATAATGAACCTGATCATTGTATCAGTTAGGAATACTTTTAACTACAGCTAACAGAATAACCTATTTATAGTGGATTAAGTCCTAAACTTTATTTTATTTTTTTTATTTTTTTATTTTTTTCCTCTAAATTTAAATTTAATTTAGTTTAATTTAAATTTTAGTTAGTTAACATATAGTGTAATATTGGTTTCAGGAATAGAATTCAGTGATTCATCACTTACATACAACACACAATACTCATCATAACAAGTGCCCTCCTTAATATCCATCACCCTAAATGGGTGCCCATTCTCCACAAACTTCCCTCCATCAGACAACAAATGTTGGAGAGGATATAGAGAAAGGGGAACCCTCTTGCACTGTTGGTGGGAATGTGAACTGGTACAGCCACTCTGGAAAACTGTGTGGAGGTTCCTCAAAGAGTTATAAATAGATCTGCCCCATGACTCAGGGATTGCACTACTGAGTATTTACTCCAAAGATACAGATGCAGGGAAATGCTGGGACACCTGCACCCCAATGTTTATAGCAACAATGTCCACAATAGCCAAACTGTGGAAGGAGCCTCGGTGTCCACTGACAGATGAATGGATAAAGAAGATGTGGTCTGTATATACAATGGAATATTACTCAGCCATTAGAAACGACGAATACGGGGATCCCTGGGTGGCTCAGCGGTTTAGCGCCTGCCTTTGGCCCAGGGTGCGATCCTGGAGTCCCGGGATCGAGTCCCGCGTCTGGCTCCCGGTGTGGAGCCTGTTTCTCCCTCCTCCTGTGTCTCTGCCTCTCTCTCTCTCTCTTTCTCTCTCTCTCTCTCTCTCTCTCTCTCTCTGTCATAAATAAATAGATGAATATGGAGGGTATTATGCTGAGTGAAGTAAGTCAGTCGGAGAAGGAGAATCATTATATGGTTTCACTCATACAGGGAATATAAGAAATAGTGAAAGGGATTATAGGGGGAAGGAGGGAAAATGAGTGGAAAATATCAGAGAGGGTGACAAAACACGAGAGACTCCCTAACTCTGGGAAACGAACAAGGGGTGGTGGAAGGGGAGGTGGGCAGGGAGATGGGGTGACTGGGTGATGGGCATTGAGGGGGGCACCTGATGGAATAAGCACTGGGTGTTATGCTATATGTTGGCAAATCGAACTTTAATAAAAAATATATATTTTATATATATTATAAAATTATAATATATAAAATATATATTGTATATTATATATATATAAAATAAAAAAAACTTCCCTCCATCAACCTTCAGTTTGTTCTCTATAGTTGAGTCTCTTATGGTTTACTTCCCTCTCTTTTTTCCCCTTTCCTGTATGTTCATCTGTTTTGTTTCCTAAATTCCACAGATGAGTGAAATCATATTTGTATTTCTCTGTCTTAATTGGTTTAGCATAATGCATTCTAGCTCCATCCACATTATTACAAATAGCAAGATTTCATTCTTTTTGATGGCTGAGTAATATTCATATATATATATATGTATATATATCTCACATTTTCTTTAACGATTCATCAATCGATAGACACTGATGGGTTTTTTCCGTAGTTTGGCTATCATTGATAGTGGTGCTATAAACATTGGGGTGCATGTACCCCTTCGAATCTGTATTTTTGTATCCTTTGGGTAAATACCTAGTAGTGCAATTGCTGGATCACAGGGTAGTTCTATTTTTAATTTTTTTTTTTAAAATTTATTTACTCATGAGAGATGCAGAGAGAGAGGCAGAGTCATAGGCAGAGGAGAAGCAGGCTCCTTGCAGTGATCCTGATGCGGAACTTGATCCCAGGACTCCAGGATCACAACCTGAGCCAAATGCAGATGTTCAACTACTGAGCCACCCAGGCATCTCTATTTTTTTTTTTTTGGCATCTCTATTTTTAACTTTTTGAGGAACCTCCATATTGTTCCACAGTCGGGCTGCATCAGTTTGTACTCCTACTAACAGTGTAAGAGGGTTCATCTTTCTCCATATCCTCCCCAACATCTGTTGTTAGGTGTTATCATAGTTTTGATTTGTATTTACCTGATAATGAGTGATGTTGAACATCTTCTCATGTGTCTGTTAGCCATCTGGATGTCTTCTTTGGACAAATGTCTATTCATGACTTCTGCCCATTTTTAAATTGGATTATTTGTCTTTTAGATGTTAAGTTTGGTAAGTTCTTCATAGATTTTGGATGCTAACCCTTTATCAGATATGTCATTTGCAGATACCTTCTCCCATTCTATAGGCTGCCTGCTAGTTTTATTGATTGTTTCCTTTGCTGTGTAGAAACTTTTTATCTTGATGAAGTCAAGTTCATTTTTCCTTTTGTTTCCCTTGCCTCCAGAGACCTGTCTAGAAAGAAGTTGCTATAGCTGAGGTCAAAGAATTTGCTGCCTGTGTTCTCTTCTAGGATTTTGATGGTTTCCGGTCTCACATTTAGGTCTTTCATCCATTTTGAATTTATTTTTGTGTGTGGTGTAAGAAAGTGGTCCAGTTTCATTCTTCTGCATGTTACTGTCCAGTTTTCCTGACACCATTTGTTGAAGAAACTTTCTTTTTCCCATTGGATATTTTTTTTCCTGCTTCATCAAAGATTAGTTGACCATAATGTTGAGGGCCCATTTCTGGGCTTTCTGTTTTGCTCCATTGATCTATGTGTCTGTTTTTGTGCCAGTACCATACCATCTTGATGACTACAGCTTTGTAATATAGCTTGAAATCCAGAATCGTGATGCCACCATTTTTTTTTCCAGTGTTGCTATAGCTATTCAGGATCTTTTGTGCTTCCATAGAAATTTTAGGGTTGTTTGTTCTAGGTCTGTGAACAATGCTATTAGTATTTTGATAGGGATTGCATTAAATGTGTAGATTGCTTTGGGTAATATAGACATTTAACAATGTTTGTTCTTCTAATCCATGAGCTTGGAATTTTTTCCCATTTCCTTGTGTTCTCTTCAATTTCTTTTTATAAGTGTTCTGTAGTTTTCAGAGTACAGATCTTATACCTCTTTGCTTAGGTTTATTCCTAGGTATCTTACTGTTTTTGGTGAAATTGTAAATGGGATAGACTCTTTAATTTCTTTTTCTGCTGCTTCATTATTGGTGTATAGAAATGCAACAGATATCTGTACATTGATTTTATATCCTGTAACTTTTTGGAATTTATATATTAGTTTTAGCAATTTTTTGGTGGAGTCTTTGGATTTTCTGCATAGAGTATCATATTATCTGCAAATAATGAAAGTTTAACTTCTTTCTTGCCTATTTGGATGCCTTTTATTTCTTTTTGTTGTCTGATTGCTAAGGCTAAGACTTCTAGTACTATGTTAAATAGTAATGATAAGAATGGACATCCCTGTCTTGTTCCTGATCATAGAGGAAAAGCTCTCAGTTTTTCCCCATTGAGGATGATATTAATTGTGGGTCTTTCATATATGACTTTTATGATGTTGAGATATGTTCCATATATACCTACTTTGTTGAAGGTTTTTATCAAGAATGGATACGGGGGCAGCCCGGGTGGCTCAGAGGTTTGGCGCTGCCTTCAGCCCAGGGTGTGATCCCGGAGACCCGGGATCGAGTCCCATGTTGGGCTCCCTGCATGGAGCCTGCTTCTCCCTCTGCCTGTGTCTCTGCCTCTCTCTCTCTCTCTCTATGTCTATCATAAATAAATAAATAGATAAATAAATCTTTAAAAAAAAAAGAAAGGATTCTCTCTCTCCTCTCCCTCTGCCCCTCCCCCCACTCACATACATGCACACTCTCATTCTCGCTCTCAAATAAACAAATCTTTAAAAAATATATATTATGTATAATATATATTATGTAATATATTATATTATTATATATTATATATATATTAATGTAATATATCATGTTGATTTAAAAATTTTTTTTTATTTATTTATGATAGTCACAGAGATAGGCAGAGACACAGGCAGAGGGAGAAGCAGGCTCCATGCACCAGGAGCCCGATGTGGGATTCAATCCTGGGTCTCCAGGATCGTGCCCTGGGCCAAAGGCAGGCACCAAACCCCTGCGCCACCCAGGGATCCCTAAATCATGTTGATTTATTTGTGAATATTCAACTACCCCTGCAGCCCAGGAATAAATTCCACTTGGTCATGTTGAATAATTTTTTTAATGTACTGTTGGATTTGATTTGTTAGTATATTTTTGAGAATTTTTGCAGCCATGTTCATCAGGATTATTGGCCTTTAATTCTCCTATTTAGTGGGGTCTTTGTTTTTGTTTTTGTTTTTAAATATTTATTTATTTATTCATTCAGAGAGAGCAAGAGAGAGGCAGAGACACAGGCAGAGGGAGAAGCAGGCTCCACGCAGGAAGCCCGACGCGGGACTCGATCCCGGGTCTCCAAGATCACACCCCGGGCTGCAGGTGGCGCTAAACCGCTGCACCACCAGGGCTGCCCGGGGCCTTTGGTTTTGGAATCAAGGTAATGCTGGCCTTGTAGAATGAATTTGGAAGTTTTCCTCCCATTTTTAGTTTATGGAACAGTTTGAGAAGAATAGGCATTAACTATTCTTTAAATGTCTGGCAGAGGGGTGCCTGGGTGGCACAGTTGGTTAAAGTACCCAACTCTTGGTTTTGGCTCAGGTCTGATATCAGAATCATGAGATCAAGCCCTGCGTCAGGCTCTGTGCTCAGTAGGAAGTCTCCTTGAGTTCTCTCTCCCTTTTCCCCTTCCCCCTGCGAGCGCGCGCTCTCTCTCTCTCTCTCTCTAATTAATTAATTAATTAAGGAAGTGAATATCTGCTAGAATTCCCCTGGGAAGCTATCTGGCCCTGGACTTTTGTTTGTTGGGATATTTTTGATTACTGATTCAATTTCCTTGCTGGTTATGGATCTGTTCAAATTTTCTATTTCTTCCTGTTTCAGTTTTGGTAATATATATGTTTCTAGGAATTTATCCATTTCTTCTAGGTTTTCCAATATGTTGGCATATAGTTTCTCATAATATTCACTTGTAATTCTATTTCTGTGGTGTTGGTTGTGATCTCTCCTCTCTCATTCATGATTTTATTTATTTAGTCCTTTTCTTTTTGGTATGTCTGACTAGGGGTTTATCAATTTTATTAGTAATTCTTTCAAAGAACCAGCTCTTAGTTTTGTTGATCTGTTCTATTTTTTTGTTTGTTTGTTTCTGTATCATTTATTTCTGCTCTAATTTTTATAATTTCCCTTCTTCTGCTGGTTTTAGTCTTTATTTGCTGTTCCTTTTCTAGCTCCTTTTATGAATAACATTAGGTTATGTATTTGAGACTTTGCTTACTTCTTGAGGTAAGTCTGTATTGCAATATACTTCCCTCAGCCCTGCCTGTGCTACATCCTTTGGGAGGGGTTTTGGACTCTCGTGTTTTCATTTTCATTTGATTCCATGTATACTTTTAATTACTTCTTTAATCTCCTGGTTAACCTATTCATTTTTTAAATTAAGACTTATTTATTTATTTTAGAGGGAGGGGGCAGAAGGAGGAGAAAGAATCTTCAAGCAGACTCCCTGCTGAGTGTAAAGCTCAACACAGGGCTCAGTCTTACAACCATGAGATCATAACCTGAGCCAAAATTGAGTTGGATGCTCAACCGGCTGAGCCATCCAGGTGTCCCACCCATTCATTCTTTAGTAAGATGTTCTATACCCTCCATGTATTTGTGGTCTTTCCAAATTTTTTCTTGTGGTTGACTTCAAGTTTCATAGCACAGTGGTCTGAAAATTTTCAGGGTATGATCCCAATTTTTTTTTTTGTATTTGTTGAGGGTTGATTTGTGACCCAGTGTGTAATCTATTCTGGAGAGTGTTTCATATGTACTTGAAAAGGATGTGTATTCCTCTGCTTTAGGATAAAATGTCGTGAATATATCTGTTAAGTCCATCTGGTCCACCGTGTCATTCAAAGACGTTTCCTTGTTGATTTTCTGCTTAGATTATCTGTCCATTGTTGTAAGTGGGTGTTAAAGTCCCCTACTATGGGGCAGCCCAGGTGGCTCAGCAGTTTAGTGCCACCTTCAGCCCAGGGCCTGATCCTGGAGACCTGGGGTCGAGTCCCGTGTCAGGCTCCCTGCATGGAGCCTGCTTCTCCCTCTGCCTGTGTCTCTGCCTCTCTCTCTCTGTGTCTCTCATGAATAAATAAACAAAATCTTAAAAAAAATAAAGTCCCCTACTATTATTGTATTATTACCAGTGAGTTTCTTTATGTTTGTTATTAACTGATATATATATATATATATTTGGGTGCTCCCAAGTTGGGGGCATATTTACAATGTTAGATATTCTTGGTGGATAGACCCCTTGGTTGTGATATAATGCCCTTCTTCATCCCTTGTTACAGTCTTTGGTTTAAAATCTAGTTTGTCTGATATAAGTATGGCTACTCTGGCTTTCCTTTGGCATCCATTAGTATGATAGATGGTTCTCCATCTGCTCACTTTCAATCTGCAGATGTCTTTAGGTCTAAAATGAGTCTCTTGGAGGCAGCATATCAATGGGTTTTGTTTTTTTAAATCCATTCTGATATCCTGCGTCTTTCAACTGGAGCATTTAGTCCATTTAAACCAGAGTAGTTATTGAAAGATATGAATTTAGTACCGCTGTGTTACCTATAAAGTTGGTGTTTCTGGTGATGTTCTCTGTTCCTTTCTAGTCTTTGTTGCTTTTGGTCTTTTTCCCCTGACTCATAGAGTCCCCTTTAATATTTCTTGCAGGGCTGGTTTAGTGGTTACGAGCTCCTTTAGTTTTTGCTTGTCTGGGAAACTCTTTATCTCTCTTTATATTCTGAGTGACAGCCTTGCTGGATAAAGGATTCTTGGCTGCATATTTTTCCCATTCAGCATGTTGAATATATCCCCCCATTCTCTTCTAGCCTGCCAAGTTTCTCTGGACAGATCTACTGGGAATCTGGTCTGTCTTCCCTTGTAGGTTAAGGACTTTTCCTCTTGCTGCTTTCAGGGTTACTTCCTTGTCTGTGTATTTTGTGAATTTGATTATGCTATGTTTTGGTGATGGCTGGCTTTTGTTGACTTTAATGGGAGTTCTCTTTGCTTCTTGGATTCTGATGTCTGTTTCCTTCCCCAGATTAGGGAAGTTTTCAAATATAATTTGCTCAAATAAACCTTCTGCTCCTTTTTCTTTGTCTTCCTCTGGTACTCCTACGTAGGAACGTTATTACCCTTTAAGGAGCAGCTGAGTTCTCTAAGACTACATTTGTGATCCAATACCTTCCTTTCCTTCTTTTTTCAGCTTCATTATTTTTCAGACTTTTATCTTCTGTATCACTGATCTGTTCCTCTGCTTCGTCCATCCTCATTGTCATTGGATCCATTCAGTTTTTGTATCTAGATTATAGCATTTTAAATTTTGGCCTGAGTAGTTTTTAGCTTTTTTTTTAACTCTGCAGTAAGGGATTCTCTAGTGTCTTCTGTTTTTCTCAAGCCCAGATAATATCCTTATGATTGTTGTTTTAAATTCTGTTTCAGACATCTTACTTGTATATGTATTGATTAAATCCCTGGCCATGACTTCTTCCTGTTCTTTCTTTTGGGGTGAATTCCTCTGCCTTGTCATTTTGTCTGAATTACTGTTTTTTTGTGTGTGTGTGATTATTAGGAAAGCCTGTTGTATTCCTGCTCCTGAGAGTAATAGCTATATTAAGAAGAGTTCAAAAAAAAAAAAAAAAAAAGGAAGCTGGATCCTAGGTGTGTTTTGGTTTACTTGTCAAAAGAAGCTAGATCCTTGGGACACCTGGGTAGCTCAGTCAGTTAAGTGTCTGACTTCAGATCAGGTCATAATCTCAGGGTCCTGAGAATCCAAGCCCTGTGTTGGGCTCTGGACTCAGTGGGGAGTCTCCTTGTCCCTTTGCCCTTCCCTCTGCTCATGCCCTCTCTCTCTTAAGTAAATAAATAAAATCTTTTTTTAAAAAAGAAGCTAGACCCAAAAAAAGGAAGCTAGATCCTATTTCCCCTAGAACTGAAGCTTTGCAGCACTCTATGATCAGTAGACTTGGTATGTGCAAGGAGTTTGTGCTGGTCTTCTGGGGGAGGGGCCTGCTGTGCTGATTCTCAGGTGGACTTGCCCTAGTGGAGACACATCTGCAGGGCACAAGGGGGTGGGGCTTGGTGTAAGGGGCTCCAGCCTCTGATGGGTGTTGCTGTTTGGCTTACTGAAGTTGGTCAGTGCTGATGGTGGTGAGGCATGGAATGGCGTTGTCCTGTTCTCTCCTCCCTGGAGTGGGAAGTTCATGCTTTAGGAAGCCCTCACAGAAGAGCAAACAATCACCCTTCTTGTGTTCCTGGCTTCCATCAGATCCCTGCCTTCACCCTGTCTGTGCCCGAGCTATCTGCCTCCCAGACAGCACAGTACTCCTGTATTTTATCTTAGGCGTGCGGCTGGGTTTCAAAACTCCATATTTTGGAGACCCATGCAGTGCAGACCTGTGTGGGTCCTCTGGGAGAGGGTTTCGCCGCATTGTGGCCAGTGCCTATTTGTCTCAGAAATCGGTCACACCACTGTGAAGTGTTTCAGAGTTTATGGTGAAGTGCAGCAGAAAGGCCAGCACCAAGGTTTGTTGCTCTCAACCTGTGTCTCTGTTCCTATGCCAGTGAATACAGTAGCACATTGGCGTTGCCAGCTCTTTTGTCCCTGGAGAGGCTGTGCCACCTCTCCCAAATGCACTCCAAGCAGGGGAAGTTTTTTTTTTTTTCCTGTGCAACCCAGGGGATCCTCAGATCATGCTGCCCACTCCCACATCTCTGTCCTCCTTCCCCACTGGAGCACCACCAAGCCCACCAGGCATGACCTTGGCAATGTCGCAAACCTCCAAAACTTGAGACTTTGCATTTCACTGCTTATAAAAACTTGGTGGTAGTCAGCATGCAATCCCCTGCATTCTCTCTCTCTCTCCATAGTCTGGGCTCCTTCCCCTTTGCAGCACCTGCAGTTCTTTTCTCCCCCAAATCAATTCTCTGCAGCTCTTACCTTCCACAAGGTGGCTGTTTATCTACCTCCATTTGTGAAGTTTTACTCTCTCAGTCCTCAGATTGATTTCTTGGATATTCAGAATGATTTATTTAGCTGTGTTTGAGGGATGAGGCAAGCTTAGGGTCCCCCTATTCCTCCGCCATCTTAACTCCTTCCTCAGTCATAGAAACTTAAAAAAAAAAAAAACCCTCAGAAGCCTGGAGGTAGCCAGTTCTAGCGCTAATTCACCAATTTACTATGTATCAAGGACCTGGGCTTTTAAAACCCTTCCTTTCTGCCAGTCATCCTTAATCCATCTCATGAACATAGAAGGGATGTAGCTCTAAGCAATATCAAGCTATTGCTCTAAGCAGTAGCTCCAAGCATCATATCTTCACATCAGCTTCCCAAGCAGGGAGGAAAGGTCAGGAGCAATTAATCTTTCTCCTAATGAGGATTTATCTGTCTTTTTATCTGACAATTAACATCTTTCCCATAATACTCCAGAAGTCTTCCCTTTATGTCTTATCCCGTGGCTGCAAGGGAGGCTGGGACAGTAGGTATCTTGCAAAGGGGAACAGAGATGCTGTGTTTGGCCAAGATAAATTGTGATTCTTTCTTTGAGGTTGAGCAATTTCAGCCACAGAACAAAACTGGGATTCTTTTAACAAGGAATTAGAAGAGAATGACCATAGGATAGGCAACTAAAGATGTTTACTACAATCAGTACTGGAAGCATAGAAAAAGAAGAATCTCAGAGGCCAAAATTGGTGCTACTCAATTTGGCACTATACTGGAACAAGAATGCCCTGATGCAAGAACTCCAGTAGTTGAATCTTAAGATGAGTCTTTGAATATTGTTGAGATGGATACATCAGTCTCTCCTTATTCATTTACTTAACAGATTTTTATCTTATCAGTTGTTATTAGTCTCTGGAATTATAGCAGTAGAAAAATCAGACAAAAATCTCATGGGCATTAAGGAGGGCACTTGGTATAATGAGCACTGGATGTTGTATGCAACTGATGAATCACTAAATTCTACTCCTGAAAAAAAATAAATTCTACTCCTGAAACTAATAATACACTATATGTTAACTAACTTGAATACAAATAAAATCTAAAAAATAGTGAAAAAAATCTCTGCCCCCATGGTGCTTACATTCTAGTAAGTGTGTCTTAGCTGCATGCAACAGATTCCACGTTCATCAGTAAATTTCCTGATTATAATTGTGTTTCTTTTTTTAAATATTTTATTTATTCATTCATGAGAGACACAGAGAGAGAGGCAGAGACACAGGCAGATGGAGAAGCAGTCTCCTAGCTGGGAGCCCGATGTGGGACTCGATCCTAGGACCCTGGGATCACGACCTGAGCCAAAGGCAGATAGATGCTCAACCGCTGAGCTGCCCAAGCGTCCCTATAATTGGGTTTCTTATGGTCCCCAAGCAGTCTTACATCGCATTGTGAATTAAGAAATTGGTATTTTTATTTCACATGTCAGTCTTTTGGTTGATGTGAGTCCTACTAGGAACACACATTTCACCTTTAGTGAAATGACAAATCTTGTTTTTGACCTGCATATCTGAGGGCCAATACCTGAATCATGATAAATTCAACAAGGCATTTCAACCCTGTGAGCCATCGTGGGAGACAGAAAGCCACACAGTTTTCTCTAGTTAATACCCCAATAATGCATGTTTCTCCCATTTGGAATATTTACATTTATTAATTAGTGTGAAAGAGATATAAGAAAGGAATATTAAATTTTAAGCATTTAAATATCTCTGGAAAAAAGGAATACTGGCCTTGAAACTTTGTGACTTGTGTAATGTGTCATGAACTGACAGGATTAAAATTCCTCCTCAGAGGATTTAAGGTTTAAAAAAATTTCCTATTGGTACACATTTAGTTTGCTTCTTTTTTTCCCTGTCATTTCAAACAGTCCTGTTATGAACATTCTTGTATATATCCTTGAGTACAGGAGCAAGAATATATAGGGTTTTTACCTAGGACAGAAGTGCTGGGTCAAAGGGTTTATGCATGTTTGATTTTATGGAATACAGCCAAATGGTTTTCTGGAGTGATTGTGCCAACTCATAACTTCTACTAGAAGTGAATGGGAATTCTTACCTGGCATCTTCCATCCTCACCAACAGTTGGTATTTTCAGACTCTGGTTTTTGCTTACCTGATAGGTATAAAATGGCATCTTATTATGGTTTGAATTTGATTAATGTGATGTTGAACTTTTCATGTTTCTTTGCCATATATTCTTAATTCTACTTGAATTGCCAATTCATGACCTTTGTCCATTTTTAAATTGACTTCTTTATCTTTTTCTTATTCATTTGTAGTAACCCTTTTATACAATTTATTATTCTAACTCCTCACCCCTCCTTTTTATTATTTTTTGCTCCAGACATGTACCAAATCTATGGCTAGGATCTTTTTTCTTTGTTATTAGTGTCTTTGGTTTAAAAAAATAGTGTCTTTGGTTATATGGAAGTTTTTTATTTTAAAATAGTCAAATTTATCAATCCATTTGGAACTAAGATGGTTACTGGGTATAGCAAAATCAAAATTTTTATATATATATATATATATATTTTAAATTTTTATATTTTCATGGTGAATTTTCCCTATTCTCATATTTGTGGTTCTTTATCTTTAGTGGGTTTTCTTTTCTTTTTTTTATAAATTTATTTTTTATTGGTGTTCAATTTGCCAACATATAGAATAACACCCAGTGCTCATCCCATCAAGTGCCCCCCTCAGTGCCCGTCACCCAGTCACCCCCACCCCCCACCCACCTCCCTTTCTACCACCCCTAGTTCGTTTCCCAGAGTTAGGAGTCTCTCATGTTCTGTCTCCCTCTCTGATATTTCTCTTTAGTGGGTTTTTAACAAAGTTTGATTTACTTATTTTAGAGACAGAGTGCATGTGTGCAAGAGAGGGGAGGGGCAGAGGGAGAGAATTTTCAAGTAGATTCCCTGCTGAGCATAGAGCCCAATGTGGGGGGTCAGTCCTTGGACCCATGAGATCATGACCTGAGCTGCAACTAAGAGTCAAATGCTTAACTGACTGAGCCACTCAGGCACCCCTATCTTTAGTGGTTTTTAAAATTTAAAGTCCATAGGGCGTCTTGGTGGCTCAGTAGCTTAAGCGTCCAACTTTTGATTTCGGCTCAGTCATAATCTCAGGGTTATGAGATCGAGCCCCACGTTGGGCTTTGTGCCAGGTGTGGAGCCTGATTAAGACTCTCTCTCCTTCTCCCTCTGCCCATCCCCCCTCACTTAAAAAAATGAAATTT
The DNA here is from genome assembly GCF_011100685.1 of Canis lupus familiaris. Classification (NCBI taxonomy): domain Eukaryota; kingdom Metazoa; phylum Chordata; class Mammalia; order Carnivora; family Canidae; genus Canis; species Canis lupus. The sequence goes on along the minus strand of NC_049260.1, from coordinate 19,515,829 downwards.
AAAGTCCATTTTTATGAAATAAATACAGCAAATACAGCTTTATTTTTTAAGTATTTGCCTGATATATCTTTTCTCCTAATCTTGACTTTTGACCTTGCTATATCATTTGTTAGTGACATACTGAGAACAGACCAGTAGGAATGGTCCATACCAGTTGCAGAAAATAAGGGCCCTGTAGCCAGTACCAGCTTATATACTTATCATTTTGGTTTTGAATTTCATGCTTGCTTTTGTCCCTTCATCACTTACATCACCACATCATGGTGGACAGGACCAGGGGGTGGATAAGGATGATATGTGTGTAAGGATCCAGCCAATAAATGAGACAGACTCAGATCCAGTGAAATAGTAATAAGTTCTGAATCTATTTTTGCCTAGCACAGTGGAAAGAAGTAGAAATAGAGTTTCCTTATTTACTGGCCTGAGATAGAAAAGAATCCTAGTTTAGGAAAATTAACATTCAGAGATAGGATTCTGAAAAGACAAATTTCAGGACATTTTGCGGTATGTTGGGGAGCCATTTGATAATAACCCATCAATTAAACTAGAACCATGTGTTGTTACTTTATAATTTACCAAAGTAAAAATAAATAGAATACCTTTTTACACACAGGGAAACTAATCAGAAAGGGAGAAATATCAGCTAAAGACCTGGAAAATGCTGAATATACACATGAGAGGGGAACTTGAGGATTATCATTTGAGGCCCCGTGATCATCTAGGTTTTTAGATAATTTCTCATTTCCCAGTTTGGTTCCCCTGACTCTGCAGAATTGCCTGAATCTAGCAGTGATTGCTGTTATACATGCCTGGGATCATGAGACTACTTCTCCATATCTACCCATATCATGTTTTTCTGGGCAAGTCTGGGGTATAAGACCACGCTCTCTGGTGGAGAAGGACATCACTACTCCATATCTGGTAATAACTATTGGGGAAATGCTTGCTAGCTATCACTTGCTAGCCATTTTGATTTTTGGGGAAAGATATTTAATATCTTTTTACCCCAATATCTTTATCTATAAAATGGGAATACCAATCTCCTATGGTTGTTGTAAGGATTAAATAAGATAACTGAGCAGTAAGTGCTCAATAAATAATACTGTCCTTGTTACTATTTCTTCACAGTTGAATTCATCATGAATTTTCATTATGTTAGGCACTGAGATAAGTAGTCAATATGTGGTAGCTATCATACTGCTTTTTTAGTCATTTGGCCAATCCATATTATTATATAATTAAATTACAGTATATTAGGCATTGTGCCAGATGTAGGAGCCACAGCAGTAAATAAGACCGAACCCTCAAGACTCTGGACAAGTTTTTCTGGCTCTACTAGTGAGACTCTTTTCTCCCTTAGGAGTTCTCTGGACTTCTTCCAAAGAGATCACAGATGCCTTCCTATAATGTGCCAAGTTCTGGCTGACTATAGGATGGAAGGGAAGATATACAAATGTGAACAGCCTTTGTCCCATATAGGCACGTGGGAAATAAGCTGCTCATGATAGGGGACTTTTGATTTGCTTTGTCTTTCCTTTTCAGAAGAACCTAGTGTGTGTGGGGGTGGGGGTGGGGGGTTGGCTTCTGCTGAAGTACTAGGGGGAAATTCTGCTGTCACAGGAGAAAAGAATATAGATGCAAAGCACCAGACCAAAACGTCCACTCTGGCCTTCCCACAAGAAAGGAGAAGAAAGTAGGGGAGTTGTATTTTCCCAGTCCATAAAGAAAACCCAGCCTTTTGGACTTTGTCTCCTTAGTGGGTGTCAGTCATCCAGTTCCTTCTCGATGAGACAGGCCAAGAGAGTAGAAAAGGATTGAGGATTTACTGGGGTTTGAATCCTTCAAGTCATTAGAAGAGGGAAGAAAAGAAAGAAGTCCTTATCATGGTCCTCCCTCAGAAAGGATAAGCTGTAAAAAAATCAGACCTTTCCCACTGCCAACATTCATGTGCTCTCAGGCATTATAATGCTACAAAGAGTCGCTGTCTCTTTTCCTACTAAATGTCCTTTTCTGTTAATCAAGCTTTCGTAGGAGGCGCCAGACTCCAAGAATAGGGGTGGGGATGGGGCAGGGGTCGTGGGGGTGATGAGGGGGGTGCAGAAAAAAATAACCCTTTACAGTAATAAGAAAAGTTTTCATTTAAAAAAACATCTCGGGGGATCCCTGGGTGGCGCAGCGGTTTGGCGCCTGCCTTTGGCCCAGGGCGCGATCCTGGAGACCCGGGATCGAATCCCACATCGGGCTCCCGGTGCATGGAGCCTGCTTCTCCCTCTGCCTGTGTCTCTGCCTCTCTCTCTCTCACTGTGTGCCTATCATAAATAAATAAAAAAAAAATTTAAAAAAATAAAAAATAAAAAAAAATAAAAAAACATCTCAAAGGGTTTAGATTAATGCATGGATAATTGATTAGATTGAATTTATGATGCTGGGGAGGGTGGCTTTTGAGGTTGACGTTTATCACAGATTACATTGTTCTCTCCTACAGTCAGTCATCTTTTTTTCTCACTGTGATAGTCCCCATCTTTAATTTGGACTCTGAATATGATCTATAATGTGGATCCTTTTGTTTTTATGCTATGCTCTTATGGATGATGCTAAAAGCTCAGTCTGGCTGGTTTTTAAAGGCTGGATTAGATCAAACTAGCCTTTGAAGGTGGGAGCATTGCTTATAGTTCCTTTCCCTCCATTACTAGCCTCCTCAAGAGGAATGTTTACATCTTCTGATCACTTAAATCTTAACTAGGTATTGGGAATTAACTGTGTGCTCAGGGACACCTGGGTCATGCAGTCAGTTAAGCATCCGACTCTTGGTTTCTGTTTAGGTCATGATCTCAGGGTTGTGATAGAGCCTAGCATCCAGCTCAGCTCGGAGTCTGCTTAGAGTTTCTCTTTCCATCTCCCTCTGCCCCCACCCCACCAAATAAGTAAATAAATTTTTTTTAAAGAATTAACTATTTGCCCAGGCTCAAAATTTAAAAGATGACTCAGGGCAGCCCCGGTGGCCCAGCGGTTTAGCGCCGCCTTCAGCCCAGGGTGTGGTCCTGGAGACCCGGGATTGAGTGTGCAGTCTCTCCCTGCACAGTCTGCTTCTCCCTCTGCCTGTCTCTCTCTGTCTGTCATAAATAAATAAATAAAATATTAAAAAAATAAAAGATAAAAAAGATGACTCAAAAAAACCACAGATGACTCCTGCCTTCACAAAGCTTACTATAGGGGTGCCTGGGTGGCTTAGTCAGTTTAGTGTCTGCCTCAGCCCAGTTCATCCTTTCAGAGTCCTGGGATCGAAGCCTGCATCTTCGTTGTCTTCATCGTCGTTGTTGTCTTTGTCATCTTCCCTATAGTCATAGGGCTCCCTGCTGAGCAAGGAGTCTGCTTCTCCCTATCCCTCTGCCCCTCCCTCCTGCTCATGCTTGAGCTCTCTCTCAAATAAATAAATAAAAAACATAAATTTTAAAAAGCCTACTACATCTTTGGAGTACCATGATGGACACTTCAAGTCATTGAAGAAATAATACAAAGCAAAGTATAATTAAGTGATAAATTGTCAGATTCAGACTTAATAAAATGGAAGTTTAGAGCAATTAAAAGTTAATGATGATTTACAGGAGTCAGGAAATCCTCTTAGACATAGGGCTTCAGTTAGGTCCATAAAGAGTGGAAAGTACTTGGCAAAGGGAACATAGCATGAACAGACCAGAGAAAGAAACCAGAAAGTTCAGAGCCTCAGTTTCCTCATCTGTGAAATGAGTCAGGCAGTCAGACATGAGCCCCTCTGTGGCAGCAACTGCTGTTCTCACTCCTGTGGGTCCAGCATGAAGCTGAGTTTCTCTTGTCAAATTGGCACTTGATATGTGGGTCTTTACTTGAACAAACATGACATGTGGAGGAGATGGTTTGGAGATATGTCTACCCAGGGTTAAAGTTGATGTTAGCAAACAGTGACTCCCCTTCAGGAAGCTGGGGCTTGGCTCAGAACCATCCGAGAGAGAGAGAGAGAGAGAGAGAGAGAGAGAGAGAGAGAGAGACATCTTCCAAGCCGTAGACCTAAGTCCTCTGAGAATGTAGTGAAAACGGATGTTTTGCTTATGCACTTCCCTTCCACTGAGCAGTTGCCTCTAGCACAAGATTTATTTGGGTTGGTCACTCAGGAACTCTCCTGCCAGGAAATGAGCAATGGTACCTGGCCAGTTTCCGTGGGTGCCTTTAATCCAAATGACGTACTTTAAGTAGCCAGGTATGTGTGATAACGTGAATTAGAAGGCCAGATAGCATTGTCCCCTTTTATTTCTTGGAAAGCTTTCTTAGCCTTTTTATAAGGGGTGTAGTTATGAGACTGGAAAATTCAATTTGGATCATTTAGTGTCCTTTCCTCTAAGGGAAGAACTCTCTCATATGTCACTTCCTCTCTGTGGCTTTCCAGGCCACTATCCTGTCACCTCACCAGGACTCCTACAGCATTCCATTTCAGCAGAATGCATTATTTACTGAGATCTTGTGGCACGTTATTCATTGGAATAATTACCACAGCACATTTGACTACATTTCCATTTGTTTCTTCCTGGACAGTGAATTCCTGGAGGTCATGAGCTCTCCCTGTTTGATCTCTATAGCCTCACTACCCAGCACAGCATCTGGCATATAATAGGTGCTCAATAAATGGATTTAATTAATATATTGGCTCTATTGATTATTTTTAAAAGTATTTATTTTAAGTAGGCTCCATACCCGGCAGGGAGCCCAACGTGCAACTTGAACTCAGGACCCTGAGATCAAGACTCGAGCTCAAATCAAGATTCAGATTTGACAGCAGAGCACCCAGGTGCCCCAAGTTTCTTTCTTTTTGAAAATATTTTATTTATTTATTCATGAGAGAGAGAGAGAAGCAGGCTCCACACAGGAAACCTGATGTGGGACTTGATCCCGGGACTCCAGGATCACACCCTGGGCCGAAGGCAGGCACTAAACCACTGAGCCGCCCAGGCGTCCCCCCGAGTTTCTATTTAAATTCCAGTTAGTTAACATACATATAAGTTTCAGGTGTACAATGTAGTAATTCAAAGCTTCCATACAACAGCCCATGCTCATCATAAGTGCCCTCCTTAATCCCTGTTTCACCGATCCCCCCACCCACCTCCCCTCTGATAACCATCAGTTTGTTCTCTATAATTAAGAGTCTATTTCTTGGTTTGTCTTTCTCTTTTTCCCTTCGCTTATTTGATGTATTTCTTAAATTCTATATAAAAGTGAAATCATATGGTATTTGTCTTTCTCTGACTGACTTATTTAGCTTAACATAATATTCTCTAGCTCCATCCATGTTGTTGCAAATGACAAGATTTCATTCTTTTGATGGCTGATTAATATTCCATTGTGTATAAATACCACTTCTTTATCCATTCATCTACGGATAATTTTTATTTTTTTATTTGTTAAAATTTATTTATTCATGAGAGACACACAGAGAGAGGCATAGACACAGGCAGAGGGAGAAGCAGGCTCCATGCTGGGAGCCGGACGCGGGACTCGATCCCAGGTCTCCAGGACCACACACTGGGCTGAAGGTGGCGCTAAACCGCTGAGCCACCCAGGCTGCCCTCTATGGATAATTTTTAAAGAATCAGAGCTAGAGTTCCATCTGAAAAATTCCTCAAGTTCATATCTTTACTTTCTCTAGCTCAGACTATAAGAAGCCATCCCTAGAACTGAGTTGTAGTTGGTTCCGATAAGAGGCTGAGAGAAGAGGAAAGAGGGAAGAAGCAAACTCTTTATGGGACAGGGTCAGAGTTCAAAGAGAAATTGGAGAATTACAGACAAACTTGACCAATAAGATCACAAGCCTAAGGAAAATTCAGGTATAAAAATTCAAGATATAAAGTTCTATTGCTGAGTCACAAAGTACCACAAACTTAGCAGCCTGCACAACATACATTTATTGACTCAGTTTCTGTGGTGAAGAGTCTGGTCGTGTTTTAGTTGGGGCCTCTGTTCAGGGTCTCACAAGGCTGTACTCAAGGTGTCAGCCAGGGTTGGGGTCTTATCTGAGGCACAGGTCCTTTTCTGAGCTCAGGTGGTTGTTGTTACAATTCTTTTTCTTGCAGATGTAGAACTCATGGTGGCTTGCTTCTTCAAAGCCAGCAGGAGACTCCCTATCTTCAAGGAAGGCCAAAGACTCCAAGGAAATATTTTAAGGACTAACCTGATTAAGTCAGGCCCACTCAAGATACTCTCCTTTTTGAGAGTCAAACTGATTGGGGCCTTAATTGCATCTGCAAAATGCCTTATGCTTTTTTTTTTAAGATTTTATTTTTATTTATTTGACGGCGGGGGGGGGGGGGGGCGGGGAGGAGAGAGAACGAACAAGCAGGGGGAGAGGCAGAAGGACAGGGAGAAGCAGGCTCCTTGCTGATCAGGGAGCCTGACATGGGGCTCAATCCCATGACCCTGAGATCATGACCTGAGCCGAAGGCAGACGCTTAACTGACTGAGCCATCCAGGTGCCCCTTATGTTGGCTTTATACCATAACCCAATCATGGGAGCAACATCCATCATATTCACAGGTTCTCCCCACACTGAAGAAGAGGGACATGGATATGAGGGAGTGGGAATCAAGGGAACCATCTTAGGATTCTACGTACCACAGGCTCTGACTGAGAGACCTCTGAGTGGCACTGTGCCTCTTTTAGGAAAAATAGGGAAGTCTGGGAACCAAAGGGCAGAAGCAGGAGTACCCTCAATTACTATTACCATAATGACCCACTGGGGGACTTTATGCTTTCTCAGCCTGCTACTCTGGGCTCTGCAGAGTTTGAGGTTCTGTTCCACATAGGGTCACATTCTTGCCAATGGACACAGCAAGGGTCTCACTGAACTACAAGTATGGCTACTGGCAGGGCTTTGGATTCCTGTGGCCAAGGAGTCACATTCTTGTCAGGGGTAATTGCCCTTAATCAGCAGGAGGAAGGACAGGTGCTGCTATACAGTGGGGCGGGCAGGGAGGAATGTGTATGGAACTCAGGTTGGGGTGTGTGTGTGTGTCTGTGTATAGAAATTCTCTCTCTCTCTCTCTCTCTCTCTCTCTGTCTCTCTCTCTCTCTCTCTCTCTCCATATATATAGGCAGAATCATGGCCTTCCAAAAATGTCTCCATCCTAAATCCCAGAATGTGTCAATATTTTAGGTTACATGGCAAAGGGGAATTAAGGTTGCTCATCAGCTGACATTAAGATAGGGAGATTATCCTGGTGGGTCCAATGTAATCATACAAGTCATTAAATGTGGAAGAGTCAGAGGAAGATGTGGCTATGGAAGAAAGGCACAGAGAGGTGCAATGTTGCTGGCTTCAGATAGGGTGGAAAGAAGCCCTGGGTCAAGTGGTACAAGTGCCCTCTAGAAGTTGGAAAGAGCAAGAAAATGGATTCTCTCTTAGAGCTTCCAGGAAAAAAGCACCACTCTGCCAATATCTTAATTTTAGCCCAGCGAAAGCTGTTTCAGACTTCTGACTTTCAGAACTGTAAGATACTAAATTTGTGCTGTTTTAAGCCACCAAGTGTGTGGTAAATTAGTGATAGCAACTATAGGAAACTAATATTGGGTGAGGAAATACTGTCCAAATCACATTGTCCAGAAATAAGTCATTCTTGCTGTATCAGGGGAGCTTTGCATCTTCCTCTATTAGAGTTAATGTTATACAGTTATACTGATTTGTTTCCATGTTCCTCTCTCTCCCTCTCTCAGGCTGTTGGCTTCTCCTGGTCCGGGACTGTGCCTTCTACATCTCTGTATTCTTAATCTCTCAAATGTCATCGAATCTCTGTGGGCATCTGTGGTGTTGAAGGAGGAAGTGGGGAGTCACGAGGGGGAGGAGACTGAGATGGTGGTGGTGTCAGTGCTAGGGAGGGAAAGCTCAAGAACGGGTGGGGACTGAGTCTGGCTGATGTTAATTCTCTTGTGGGGGGGCTGGCTTGTTTGGAATGCAGAGAATTTGCAGGTCAGCTGCAGCTGAGGGGAGGCTGCGCCCCAAACATCTTGGCCTCAGTGGGGCTCTTGGTTCAGGAATGACTCAACAGTATTCTGAGCCTCCTGGATATGCCCCATCAACAGAGAACCCCTAATTTCCTCTCATCCACTCCCTCACCTGCCACCTACAGTGTTGCTCAATCCTTATCGTCCCAGATGGGAAGCACAGACTTCAGTTAGAGATGGAGCAGCTCCAGTCACTGAAGTTTTTAATTTGAGCTTTCTGTGGGTATCACTGTTTCTCTCGTGTCCCAATGCTGGATCTTGGTACTATTGGGGACCTTGAATATGCCCTCTAATCAAACTCAAGCTCTCAGAGTATGTGTGTCTCTCTCTTATCTCTTTCTTGTCTCCCGTTTTCCTCCTCCCCCATCCTCTCCTCCTCCTCCTCCTCCTTCTCTCTCTCTGCCTCTGTCTCTGTCTCTGTCTCTATCTCTGACCATATATCTCTTCAGGGAAGTATTGTGAGAGCTGCCAGGGCCAGGGTGAGGGAGATGGAGGAGCCTGAGTAATACACAAGGACTGAGGAATTGTGGGTAATAGTAGGAACTAGAGTCAAGGAAGAAATGGGCACTTTGAAGGAGTAAAATAAGGATCTTTCCTCCCTCCACAGATGAGGCCAAACAGAAGCCATATGTGGTGTCTTGTGCAATGTGCTAGTTAGTTCCTTATATAAACCAAACAAAGCAGTCTAACAATCCTATAAATACCACACAGAAAGATGAACCAGCTAGAGTAACGTCAGTGTTTCTAAAGATAAAGTAAATTAATACTACTGGCACCACCCTGTTTTTGTGTGGCTCATCTCCCAAAAGCACAAAATACAAATTTATACCCCAAAGCATGTTTTATGAATTCAAGCAGCTGGCATGATTTTAGCATATATGAAATATGCACATTCTTACTGTAAAGTAAGTTTTAAAAGCTTGCATGCACTCTGAAGCATGAGCTTTTGCAAAGAGAGTGAAATATGTTTACAGCTTTGTTCCCTTCGTGGTTAGTGTGTCCTAGTGCAGCTATATTGTATCAGAGGTACTTGATGGTTTTCCTTGCCCGAGGAATGGCAAAATTGGCTTCTATACTGGCCCAGCTGAACAGGCTATCCTGGAGTAACTGGAGGCTCTATTTCTCAGCTGGGATGACAGCACTTGGAGGTGGTATGAGGAAATATGGAAAGTGACTGGGCAGGAGAATAGAGAGAAATAGAGTGTAGAATGAGGAATAAATCGAAGAGAACTGAATTTGTTAGTGAAAGTGGATGAGGTGGGAGAGAGGGGAGGCATGACGGTGAAGAATGATCAGAAGGTTAGGCATTGGCAGGGGAGACACCATTGAACTTGTACTGTTTAAGCTCCCTCTTATTGAAAGAAGCATTTTTATTGAAGATGACACCCTGAAAGATGTCCTATCCTAAGGAGGCCCTCTGACACCAAATCACCAATAGTACATGTTTTAAGCATTTGCTATTTTTAAGCAAGAGGAAATTGTTAGAGGAAAAGGAGACCATTAAAGACATGAACCTTTCAACACTTGGATTTGATGAGTAGTCATAAAGTAGAACTGAGGGAAGGTAGGGAAATTGATAAAAATCACTGAGTTTTGCTACTCTTGGGGCAAGTGGACATAATACTAAACACTTTCATGTAACAGCTCACTAGTCTTTCCAGTTTTTTCTTTAAGGTTTGGGAGAAAAACACTTTCCCATTGTTTCCTCCTCCACCTCCCAATTCTGGATCCCTCTGTGTAATATCTATAATCTGGGAAATAAAACTACTTTTTAAAAAGTAATTTCTAGATCCTGATTGAAATCATAGCAAGAATCAGTTTGTTTGAAAGTTGATGACATAGTTTTCCAAAAACTTACTCTACCCAAGTTAGATATCCAAAAGCTTATATGGTTCAATAGCCCAAGGAAAGATGGTTACTAGATACTTTTCACTCGTATTACTTGACTGAGCAGACAAGGTTTTCAGTTGTGCTGTTTGATTTTATTCTTCTACTTGTAATAGTGACCTTGATAATATCTTATGTATCTTGATAATATCTTATGTAAAAATCAATGCTTGATTTTTTTTAGATACTATCTCTGTTACCCTGACACCAAATCAAAATAGAACTAATGGAGCATAACAGGAAACAAAAAGGTGGGGTGGAGAATCTGTTACTTAAGGACAGTGATCTCATCACTGTACAACTGTTGGATGTTTCCTGGTCTGATTTTTGACTACTTTGCCTTTTATCCCTGCTACCTACAATTCAGTATAACACATATGCCTTATAACAATGCACACATAGAAATCAGGGTTGCTAAGCTGTTTTAATAATTTATTTATTAAGAGTTTATTTATTAGAGAGAGAGAGAGAGAGACTACACTAGAGAGAGTGAGCATAAGTGGTGGGGAAGAGCAGAGGGAGAGGGAGAAGCAGGCTCTGCACTGAGCCAGGAGCCCAATGTGGGGCTTGATCTCAGGACCGTGACCTGGGCCAAAGGCAGACGCTTAACAGACTGAGCTGCCCATGTGCCCGTTTTAAGAATTTTATGTATGTGCTATTTGAGAAAATTGGACATGTGGATGAATGCTGGGCTAGCTGGGTTTAACAGGGGTTCTGTGAGGTAAGAATTGAGGTAAGTGGGTTAAGTGATAGGATTTTTTTTCCTGTTTAAATTACATCTGTAGTAGACATCTATGGGGTTGGTTTCTCAGCACTGCTTTTTCTAAGAAGTGCTCTATTTCCCTAAACTATGTAGTTACTGTTAGAAATAGCCATGTTAGAGATTGTGATTGAGCACTTGACCACGGTTCTGGCTGAGGGGATTCCTGGTAAGTCACACGGGCCAATCATATGACCTTGCCCTGCTGCCACAGTTGACCTGGGGTGTGTCCAAGGGTGCGAGCCTGATCCCACTTGGGCCAGTGAATCCCTTCTCAGGACTTTTTTTTTCATTGAAGTCTAATTGACATAAAATGTTATATTAGTTTCAGACATACAACGTATTGATTCTGCAATTCTGTACATTACTCAGTGGTTACCGTAAGTGTGGTCACCATCTGTCACCATACAAAGTTATTAAAATATTGACTATATTTCTTATGTTGAAGTTTTCTTCTCTGTGGCTTATTAATTTTAAAATGGAAAGCTTATACTTCTCAACCCCTTTTCCCTCAAGAATTTTTGAGACAGAAATTTGGGTCAGTCTTTATGCATGTGGCTATGGTTATAAGATGTAAAGATCAGGAACTTCTTTTGCTATGTGGAGAAAGATATTATATATAGAAAAAAGAATGAGGCCAGTGTGCAGAGGGAAGTGAAGATAAGGGATGGAGAGAGGGCATCTTTATAGTAATGAGTCCCTGGTTTCAGCTGTTCTGGCTCATTTGACACCATTTATATGCTGATGAAAAGGTGTCTTTTGGAAGGTGACTTGATTGCCCAAAAATTATAAATTGTTCCTATCCATTATTATACTATCTTTGTAACCTGAAAAAATTATCTTTTTAATTTTCTCTCTGAACCTAACATTGCTTTAACTAAAAGTAAAAACTAAAAAATAATGTAATTCAATAAAATATTTATTGTACTGTGTTAGGTGTGGTAGAGTATTAAAAAGTATAGGTGACACAAAATGTAACAAAACCATCACTGAAAAGGTACAGACAGTATGTATATGTGCTGCCGAAGTGAGCACATGAAAAGGTACACAGTACGAACAAAAATGGAAGAGAGGTCCCTGCAGGCTCATCCAGAAAGAAGAGTCTTCAGGATGCAGGGCTGATAAAAGTTAGGTAGAGAGGAAAGCCAAAGCCAAAGACCATGTTCCATTTGTAATTTGTGATGTGATTTAAAAAAAATCAGCTTAATTAAAATGGACACATTTTTACTAAGCATGACGTATCAGAAAAGCATAGTTTGGTCCCTGCCTTCTAGGAAAGAAACATCTTCAGGGGCAAAGCAAGACTTGTGTTTATTCTGTAAAGATCCTCTCTCATTATCTTGTTTGGATTCTCCTTTAGACTGCTTTACCATGTTGGAAATTAGGTTATTTGGTAACTTGTTGATTTGTTTTTCTTCTCTCTAAGGTAAGCCCCCAAGGGAGGGATTTTTGTCTATTTTGTTGCATCCCCACCATCCACAACAGCATCTGGTTTACTGCAAACGGAATTCGTGGAATGAAATGGAGAATCGGGTTGTACAGTAAAATCACATTAACTCTCTGGCCTTGAATATCTCCGGGCCAGCCAGAAATCTCCCAACTTTCAAACACTAGGGGGCAGGCTGAGATTAGAACAGAAACAATTTTTTCCTTTAGGGCAGTGGTTTCTAACTTTGCTTACATAATAAGCATCGCCTCCGGGCGCCCTTAGACATTCTAAAGATCAGACCAGACTCCTGACTATATCGGAATCCGCAGAGGGTGGGGCTCAGGCATCAGTCTTCCAGGAAGCCGCCCAGAAGATTCCGACGTGCAGCAGAAGGGCAAGAACCACAGACGCGGGGGTCAAGGTTGCGCGGCCTTCGGCGCAGCGGGAAAACGGAGACTGGCCGCCAGGACTCCTGGCCTCCACGTCACTCTCTGGCCGTGGTGCCTTTAATCGATAGTGGCGGGGAGTGGCCGGTCCTCCCCGTAGCAACACGCCCGGCCCGGCGCGCTGATTGAGTGGGGACCAACTCCGGCTTCCCGCCAATGGGAGCGGCTGCAGGCGCCGCGTGCCACCCCCGGCGGCCGCGAGCCCCCACCCCGAGCAGCGAGGCTCCGCCCCCGGGCGGCCGCTCTGCGAGGGTGCGGTCGTGGGGAGCAGGTCTGGTCCCGCGCTTGCGCTCGCGCTCTCCGGCTCTCGGTTCCCTCGACTTTCCCCCCGCCCCCCCGGCCGGCTCGCGAGGCCCGGGTCTCGGATCGCGCGCGCTCGCGGCTGTGGAGCGCCATGAGGCGGCTGGCGCTGCGGTAGGTAGCAGGAGGCGGCGAGGCGGGGTCCTGGGGTCGCCCACGCCCTCGCTCCGGGCTGCTAGCGGGTCCGGGCGGAAGGAGCAGGCCGCCAGCTGGGAGGACTAATGCGATGGTTTGGAGCAGAAAGTGGGGCCGGGTTAGAAGGGGCGACCACCTGCTGCCTGGACGGGTGCCATTGGGCTTGGGGGGGGCGCCGCGACCCCCACCTTTTAAAGGCTTCTGGAGCAGAGTTTGAGGTTAAAAGCGGAGCGGCACTTTAAGGGAGGAAGTTGGGTGTTCCCTTGAAATTCCTTTCTCTTTGCTCATCAGGGGTGTGGTCTGGGGTAGCCCCAAGTCGGAAAGCTAGCCTTTAGGATTCCACGTTACTTTCCAGCCCTTTGCCCTCCTTTGGAGAGCATTTCTCGGTTTAAGTGCTTGACCCGCTTGACTCTGGTTAATGTGGGCAGAGATTGCAGGGTACCTCTTGGACTGTCAGGACTTCAGTCAGGACTGTGTGCCCAGGGCTTTTGGTGCTGATCTAAATTTTACCTTTAATGAGCAGCAAGGGGGCGAGGTGGGAGGCTTGTTAAGGCTACTTGGACAAGGAGGATGCTTTTTTGTATGTGTCCATGCCAGCTTGCCCATTGAAGGCCTAGGGACTTAGACTCTAGACAGGTCTGGCTCTCCCTCAGCCCCTTTCACCTGAGCACTCCAGCTGTTCCCAGGTTCTTTGTGTCTGGCCAGGACCCCAAGGGCCTCACCCCTGTTCCAGCGTTTGGAATCATCCCACTACAGGTCTTTCAACTCTGTAGCTGGCCCACATTGGTGTCGACTGACCCTGAACTCTATCATTTCTCTCGAGGGCCCTGGATCTCTCTCACTGTCCCTGTGGGTCTTGCTACCAGTTGAAAAAGGTTCTCTGTCTCTCTCATATAGCACTGAAAAAAATAAAAGATTTGTTAACACTGTTTAGACAGGTTGAAAGTCATGACAAGAAGGGCCACAGTTGGCCTTAGCTTACATTGGGCATGATGTGAAAGGCCTTCTACAAAGTTACATGGTCTTGCCATGTACCTTTTCCCAGGAAACCTTTCTTGATCTCCTCTCCCCCAGTTTGGAAGTCTCTTTCTTTGTCCTGAACTCCCATAAACCTGCATTCCTTTCTTGTGAGTCCTATCCAGGGTTTAGAGAGAGAGAGAGTTCATAAATGAATACAGACTGTTCAACATGATTAGGTTATTTGACTAGTGGGCAATCTTTTTCGTTTCTTTTTTGTTCCAGACTCATAAAAGAGTCACCTGAATTTGTCCGTTTCTAAATTGAGGGATTTCCCCAGAGTGGAGGGCCTGTGAGTGGCATTGCCTATTACTGTACTGGAAACTCTTCCTGGACACCTCCCCTAAGGTTGGGATCCAGATCAGAGCTGAGACACTTCTGCTCACACCTTAGGTGATTTCTGTGACTTCCTAGGCAAACCATGAAGAGATTGGGCTCCTTAGTCTTATTTCATTGGAAAGGTTCAATCGTGGAGTCCTAGGGCCTGAATATCCCAAAGCCTCTTGACAGCTTCTTCTAAAGGCCTCAGAATTTTCCTGTAAGACTCCAAGAGCTTATCAGGGAGAAGCCAGTATACCTGAGGTACTGAGGTGTCAAGTAGTGATTAAACCATTCTTCTGCTCCCTCCACCTCAGTGCCTCATGTATAAAAGGGAAGTAGCCTGAGATTGTGAAAAAAGCAACTTGCCTGCATGTGCATTCATGAGTACATGTGTGTATGTGAACTTCTTTCTTCTTATGACAGTCCTATAGGATAGTTACTATAACTACCCCATTTTACAGATGAAGAAACTTTTTTTTGGGGGGGATGAGGGAGTTAGTCCTCACTTGTCCCAGCATGAGATAGTAAGATAGTAAGATAGTATTAGTAAATACTAATAACTTGAACTAGTATGAGTAACAGTATTTGGGGTTCTTAACCTCTTCAGTGCTGTGTTTTCTTCAGCTGTGCCATCAGTAGATTGCTTTGTCAGTTTCTGATATTATATATGTGTTATTCCTGATACAATAGTGAGTGATTAGGAGTCAACATTTAAACAGTAAGCTAAACCAACTTATTTTGGCAGACTAGGCTGGGCACATTTGGGTAAATAGCTTTTATTTTGTTTGGGGATTAGGAAATTTCTGCCCCAGTCTTTGAGTCTGGAAATGGTTAATTCTATTTGCAAATTGATATAATTGGCTTTAACTTATGGCGTGATAATAAAGAACAAAATAAGTGTTCATAATTAATAATAAATGTTTGTAATTAATTTACTCAGTAGTTTACCAGATTGATTCTGGGCTTCTGAAGCTAATAAAAAAAGCAAGAGTAAATCCATTAAATCTGGTTGATATCTTTTATTTATTTTGTAGATTGTTAGCTAATTGGTCTCTGCTCTCATGAAATGTTTACTCTAGTTGGAAAGATGATTTATAGAATAACCTCGTATGCAAATATACACTGGAGAAACAGGTACAGACCTTTACAAGAAAGCGTATACTGAGGATGTGTGATGGCCAAGTGTTCTGGGGGAAGAGGCCAATCTTTGAGGTTTCCAAGAAGCCATGGAACCTACTCTAGTGTGTCTTATCTTGTTTCGTAGGCTTTGTACCTTGAACAAGGAGCTGCTTATTCCTGGCAGAGGACTGACTCAAGGATTCCAGAATCCAGAGAAACAGAGAGTCTTCCATATGCATGAAGGCAAGCATGAGTGTTTATCTTTTGGGCCCACGTGGTGAAAAACCCTGTCTTACTTGGGAGGCACATAGATAGATAGTTTAGGCACATGAGACACACTACAGGTGGATCTTTTATAAACTTTTCATTTATAAAATGATTGGTAAAGGGACGCCTGGGTGGCTCAGCGGTTGAGCATCTGCGTTCAGCTCAGGGTGTGATCCCGGAGTCCTGGGATCGAGTCCTACATCAGGCTCCCTGTGGGGAGCCTGCTTCTCCCTCTGCCCATGTCTCTGCCTCTCTCTCTCTGTGTTTCTCCTGAATAAATAAATAAAATCTTAAAAAAAAAGATCAGCTTTGGGTAGAAACCACTTTCAGAATTTGAGCTTCGGAGCCTGGGAGATGGAGCTCTTTCAAGTTAAATGATTTACATCTTCTTTGTATTGGTACTAAAGGGGAAAGCATGAACAAAGACACCTGCTGGATAAAAGGTGGGCCCTTCATTTGTAGCAACTAAATGCTCCTAATCTATAGTTTTGTTAGAGACATGCTGTTAATCCATGCTTAGTTGAAATTAATTTCAGTTACTAGCCTGATATGCAAATTATAGATGTTTATATCAATTTGAGAGTATGCATTATAATTAAAATTGTGGTTTCTTGAAAAGGTACACATGTATTATATATGCGTAACTACAATTTCTACTTTTTTCTTGGCCATCAGTACCCATCTTTCTTCTTACACTGAATAAACTAGTAATAATCATTTTACATCAGCAAGTATCAGTGAGTATACCATTTTGTGTACTTTATGTCCTTTCTTTTATTCAAGGAACTCAGGAGGGAATAAAGATAAGAAATAAGTCCAATATACTAGTGGTTACTAGAGGCATACCTCGGAAGCACAGTAAGATGAAGTGCAATAAAATGACGTATCCCTGTAGATTTTGCAGTTCTTTATGATCTAGTTTTTTTTTTAAGATTTTACTTATTTATTTTATTTTAGAGAGAGGGTGAGCAATTAGGGGGAGGGGCAGAGGGAGAGGGAGAGAATCACAAGCGGACTCCACGCTGAGCGCAAAGACTGATGCAGAGCTCGATCTCACAACCCTGAGATCATGACCTGAGCTGAAACCAGGAGTGGAACACTTAACTGACAGAGCCACCCAGGCACCCCTATGATTTAGTTGTAATTATAGTTTGTACCAAATTTATTATGTGTAACAACTGTTTGATAGAAAAATCAACTGTTTTTCATTAAAATGCATGTTTCTCTAACCATATTTCATTTTGATCCATTAGTTATTGAAGGACCAAGGATTTCTGTAGTTAATTTCTTATAAACTGGAATATATATTTTCTAAATCCTATATAAATGCTAGAAAAAAATGAACTCAGTATTCTGTGAAATTCTATAGATTTATTTTTTAGTCTTGAATTTCTACTGGTTATCTAATTTGTTTTCCCTTTATCCATATAGCATGTTCACCTATACATGTGAATCACGGTGTGTGTGGTAATTAGTATCAACTTTTTCTTAAGTGCTTAATTTTTTTGCATTAATTTATTCTTGCACTTTTTGAGCATTAACTAAAATTAAATTACTTTCTTTGCTTTTCCTTGATTTACATCTTTGCTGCTTTTTTGTGGCTTAAACTTTTCTAACAATCAGGGTAGTATAAATATATGAGAAATCAGTTAGAATGATACTTGGATATCAGTGTTAGTCCCTGCACTAAGTAATCTGATTTACTACTGCCTATAAAAAGCTAGGTGATGTTTTTGGTCATGATATCTCCATCATAAGGACACTCCTACGGACTCTGATTCTGCCCCACCTGATGAATAATTGAAGTTACCCTTTTTTGTTTGTGTGTGCAAATCCCAGTGATTGGCACAATAGTATTCTTTTCTACACTAAGGAGACAATAATTGTTTGGAGGTTTTAGGAAGCAGAGGCTTGATCTCTTCCCTGAGCTCTCTGTTGTGGCATTAAATGGAAATTAATGGATCTTTAAAGCTTTTGAAAAAAAATAAAGCTTTTGAGTGCATGAATTGCTTTTCATGGTTCTTGAACTCATTGCCATAATCCATTTCCGATACTTCTTGGTTTCTTGGAGTGACCTCTATTTTTCTTTCAGTTCGTGATAAGTTGCGGGAGATAGTAGGAGTATCCACAAACTGGAGGTAAGCATGCTTTGTGGTCCTTCATTCTTTCATCCCTTATGCTAGGCTGTATTTAGGCTCAGCTGATTGTCTCATTGTAGGGATGGAGGGGGCCCTGTGTTTGGAAATGGGTTTTTTACTTGAAGAAGACCAACATGCCATCATACTCATCATTTGGTGCATTGTTGTCATAAAATGTGATTTACACCTACTCTGTATTTTTTGAAATATATTCAGGTATATTACCTCACTGGTTCTCAATAAAACTTGTGACATGCTTATGGCATATATTCTTATCTTTTTTTTTTTTTTTTTACCTATGATGAAACTGAAACTCAAGATTGAAAGATTGAGTATCAGAGTTTGGGACTCAAACCCAAGTTTCTTGTTTTTTCTTTTTTGTGCAGCTTGATTCCTTTATTGCTTCTTGCTAACAGCAGTTCCCAGTTAACCCGGTCTCTCAGTATTTCCCCCCTGTGAAATAGGGTAATATCCTTCTTGGTGCACTGAATTTTGAGACTAAAATGAGATTTTTTAAAAAAGCAATTATTAGGCATACAATAATCTATTATTGGTATAGAAATTATCTAATGACTTCTTTTTAACGGCTTATATGAAAATTTTCAATTTGCCGAAAAGTAGAAAAAGTGAATACCTATGTCCCTACCATCTTGATTGGATATTGAGGTTTTTCCAGATTTGCCAATTTGCATATATTGGCTTGACTATTTCTTAGTGAATTATAGGTATTATGCGGCTTCAGCATATATCTCCAATAAATAAATATATTCTCTTTTATAACAAAATCTGCAATTGTGTATCTAACAAACAAGATATTCTGTTACATGATGAAATTGACAATAATCCCCTAATATTATATTACTCATCTATTCAGAATTTCTCAACTGTTTCCCAAATGTTTCTTACAGCTTTTTACAAAAATACCAAGATCCAATAAAAGATTGTATATTGCCTTTAGTGTTTAAGACTCTTTGGTCTCCTCTAATCTAGAATAGCAGACCATTCTCCTCCCTGTTTTTTTTCTCTTACCAGCTTGACTTTAAAGAGGCCAAGCTATTTGTCATGTAGAATGTTCCATATTTAGGATTTACCTGGTACCATTTAACTTGTTCCTCTACCCCCTATATTAAGCTAAACCTTTTTGACAATAATACTTTGCAAGTGAAGCTTAGACATCTGAATTAATGATGTCAACATTTTAGTTTCTTATCCCCTTGTCTCTCTCTTCTTCTTTTTTTTTTTTAAAGATTTTATTTATTTATTCATGAGAGACACACAGAGAAAGGCAGAGACATAGGCAGAAGGAGAAACAGGCTCCCCACAAGGACCCTGATTCAGGACTTGATCCCAGATCCTGGGATCACGCCCTGAGCCGAAGGCAGCGCTAAACCGCTGAGCCACCTAAGTGTCCCTCTCTCTCTTCTCTTGCACTTTAATCATCTCATCTTCTTCTTCCCGTCCCATCTCCTTTCCAAGTTCGCCTCAAGATCTCCTCCTCTTTACCTTTTGCTCTGCCTTCCATACTTCTTTTGGATATACTCCATTTTTCGTCCTCTGTCTCTCTTTCCTAAAATTGAAGGCAGAGAGAGAGACAGAGAGCTAGGGTACATACAGAGAATGCAAGAATTGTCAAGGTGAGAGATGGAAATATGGAGTTCAGTGGCGACTTTCTTTAGCCCATAGATGTGTTTGTATCCATCACTACATTTTTAATTTGATGTCAGATATTCTATTTTTTAATATACTTTTTGATGAGGGTGAACATATGGTTTGTTTGGGTATATCTATATCACTTATAAGTATGTTTTTTTTTAAATCTACAAGTGCAAGGCATTTTATTTATTTATTTATTTATTTATTTATTTATTTATTTATTTAAAAAGATTTTATTTATTTATTTGAGAGAGTGACAGAGCAAGCATGAACAAGGTGGGAGGGGGATGGGCAGAGGGAGAGGGAGAAGCAGACTCCCCTCTGAGCAGGGAGCTGATGTGGGGCTTGATCCTGGGATTGTGACCTGAGCTGAAGGCAGATGCTTAACCACCTGAGCTACCCAGGCGCCCCGCAAGGCATTTTAATAGAAAAATTTTAATTACACTGAGAGGCAGGTGGGGAGGGAGGGAAGGAAGAGAAAATGAGGTAGGTCCAGACCTTCATATTCCTCCTTTGATGGGGTCTAACTTGCCTGATTGTCACTGGCATGTGGGATAGCACTGCCTCTGTGTTTCATTCATGAAGCTTTCATCCTTTCTTCTCAGAGACCATATGAAAGCAATGGAGGAAAGAAAATTACTTCAGAGTTTTTTGGCTAAGTCGCAGGAAGGACTACCACCCAGGAGAATGAAAGACAGTTATATTGAGGTTCTCTTGCCTTTGGGTAGTCAGCCTGAATTACGAGAGAAGTATTTGACTGTTCAAAACACCATAAGGTAACACAGCACTCTTTTTGTTTGTGTCGTTTGTTTTTATTTTATTTCCTTTCATTACTATGACTTTGAGATGTATATGTAATTCGCACACCATGCTATTCAGCTATGTAAAGTGTGCAGTTCTGTGGTTTTTAGTATATTTGTAAGAGTCATGCAACCATCACCACATTCAACTTAAGAACCTTTCATCCACCCAAACTATGTTCTTCATTTTTAAGAGATGATCATTGTGATTTTCATTTAATCAGTTTTCTTTATTTCACAGATTTGGCAGGATTCTTGAGGACCTTGACAGCTTAGGAGGTACTGGTATTTAATATTTCTAAATAAATATTTACAGCTATACATTGAATTCTTTGGCTGGAGGGGGCCTTTTAAATTCTTCAAGTTGCACAGATGAGGATATTGTAAAAGAGCAAAAGAAGGGCCTCTTTTACTTCTGAATTGTCATAATTTTTTCCTGAAAATGTAGATTCCTGTTTAACAATTGTAATCTCATTAATCCTTTCTAATAGCTTTTCAAAAAGTCTTAAATTTATGGAAAAGTTGCTAGTACAGTACAAAGAATTGTTCTCTGAATCATGTGAGAGAATATGTTGCCAATGTGATGTACATCATCCCCAATTGTTTTCATTAATATTTCCTACAAACGGGACGCCTGGCTGACTCAGTGGTTAAGTGGCTGCCTTCGGCTCAGGGCGTGATCCTGGAGTCCCCAGATCGAGTCCCACATCAGGCTCATGCATGGAGCCTGCTTCTCCCTCTGCCTATGTCTCTGCCTCTCTCTCTCCGTGTCTCTCATGAATAAATAAATAAAATCTTTAAAAAAATTTCCTACAAACAAGGACATTCTCCTCCATAACCACAATACAACCATTGGAATCAAGAAATTAACCCTGATATTTTAGATTGTTTAATCCTCAGACCCCATTCAGCTTTCACCACTGGTCCATTTGTTGCATTTAGTTGTTGTGTCAGGAATAGCTCCTTGGTGTTTCTCTTTCATGACCTTGATACTTTTGAAGATTATAGGCCAGTTCTTTTTTGGAACTTTCTCTAAATTTGGTTTTATTTGATACTTCCCCAAGATTAGATTTGGGGCATACATCTTTGGCAGGGACATCACAGAAATTATGATGTGTTCTCATTGCATCTCGTCAACTGGTGCATAATTCTCATTTGTCCCATTACTGGAATGTTAACTTTAATCCCCTGATGAAGGTGGTGTCTGCCAGGCTTCTTCACTGTAAACTTACTCTTTCCTCCTTTGTAATTAATAAGTAACTTGTAGGCAGACCTTATAAACATTCCATTTCTCATCAGACCTCCAATTTATTACTTTAAAATCAGTATAGACTCAAGGATTCCTTTTTTATTTATTTTTGTTTTTTTTGAATTTATTTTATTTATTTATTCATGAGAGAGAGAGACAGACAGACAGACACAGGCAGAGGGAGAAGCAGGCTCCACGCAGGGCGCCCGATGTGGGACTGGATCCCAGGTCTCCAGAATCACGCCCTGGGCTGAAGGCGGCGCTAAACCGCTGAGCCACCCGGGCTGCCTGGATTCCTTTTTTATTGAATGGATTATAATATGTTGCTGTCATCTCTTCTGGTGCTCAGATTGTGCTGGGACTGTCCCAGTCCCTTCAGGTGGGCTTGTGTTTTTTTGATGGGTCCCCATCATTCTTTGAACACTTCTTCGCTTTCTTACACAGTAAGATGTTCTAGGCTCATTTGTACTTTCCCTGCCTCAGTCCTGAAATCAACCAAATCTCCAAGGAGCTCTGGTTCTTTCTGATGGAGAATGGTAATTAGAAGCCAAGATACCAGTGCTGGGAGTGGTCACTGCTGCTGGGGTGTCACTGCTCCTGTGCCCTTTCAGTGGACAAGTTGGGGAATCTATGCACATACATTTACATGTCTGTCTGTCTGTTTATCCATCGATGAAAACAATGGGTTCACACTGACCGTTCCAATTTTGGTTCAGCACCACAAGTTCATTCATTTCTTCTTCCCTTTTCATATTTGTAATTCCCTTTTCCAGCTGATTCCATTATCCTAAATTCATATACTTATTTCTTCAGTTTCCTCTGTATGTAGCCAATTTCATATCTTTGCCACCTCTGTCCCCTCATGGATGCTCCCCTCATCTCACTGGGATTTGTACCACGTCCCCCTCTGCAGGGTCACTCTCCTCCTTTTGCTCAGTCTGCAACATGCTGGGCCATTATCTTGTTGTCTCCTCTCTTTATGTCCTCCTGATTCCAATTGGCCTTTAGTATCCCACTCTGGGCTACCTTGCTTACTCTTACTAATGACTTTTTGACTGAACTGTTGGGAAAGGGCTTAGCTCTAATGACTTCTACAATATAGACATAAGTCAGTTGTTAGGCTTAACACCCAGCTTTGTGTTTCTTCAGATTAAATAAACTGGGGTGCCTGTGTGACTCAGTGGTTGAGCATCTGCCTTCAGCTCAGGTTATGATGCCAGGGTCTTGGGATTGAGTTCCACATTGGGCTTCCTGCAGGGAGCCTGCTTCTCTCTCTGCCTGTGTCTCTGCCTCTTTCTGTGTGTCTCTCATGAATAAAAATCTTTTAAAAAAGATTAAATAAACTTGGTTAGGGGCACCTGGGTGGCTCCAATCATGATCCCAGGGTCCCAGGATCTAACCCAGCATCAGGCTCCCTGTTCAGCCAGGAGCCTGCTTCTCCCTCTCCTGCTGCCACTCTCCACCCCCACTCATGTTCTCTCTCGCTCGCTTACTCTCTCTCTCTCTTAAATAAAGAAATAAAATCTTTTAAAAAATAAACTTGGTTAAACATTCTTACTGACCTTTTAAAAAAAAAAACAACGCACACGCACACATACACTCTTGACTTTGGTTTACTTAGGTGTCCCTAAATGCACAAACTCCCTTGCCACTACACTGTTTTTTCCTCATTGACTCCTGTTGATGGCCATCCATTTTACCTGTTCACTTGATTCTGTTCTTTCCAGTTCTTCTAGGAACTTGCCTTATCACCTATGCTTTCTCGTTAGTATCTCAAGCCTTTTCTCAACTTCACATTTCCTTCAGCTTATTACAAACATGTTAAAGGCTCTTCCATCTCATAATGAAAAGTAGGTAAAATACCCTTCCCTCACAACACTATTGAACTTTCTCCCTCACTTCAGAGCTAACTTTCTGGAACGAGTTGAAAAAAGTCATTTGCTCTTATTTCCTTTATACCTTAACCTCCTATTTACCTCTAAATCTCATATGTTCTGGCTTCTGCTCCTCCTCCTGCTATTGAACTGCTCTTGCCAAGATCTCCATCAGCCCCTTTATTTCATGATCTAATAGATGCTTTTCCTTTTTAAAAAGATTTTTAAAATCTGAGATAGAGAACACTATTGGGGAGAAGAGGCAGAGGGAGAGGGAGAAGCAGGCTCCCCACTGAGTCGGATGTGGGGCTCGATCCTGGGACTCTGGGATCATGACCTGAGCTGGAGGCAGACACTTAACTGACTGAGCTATCCAGGTGCCTCTGATGGATGCTTTTCCAAGTTTACAATGTTGTTAAACTCATCCTTATGCTTTGGTGATATTTCTTCCTGCCTCTCTGACTCTTCCTTCCCAGTCTCTTGTGTAGGCTCCTCTTTGTCTAGTGATCTATGAAGAATTTTTTAATTAAATTCAATTAATTAACGTATAATATATTCTTGGTTTCAGAGGTAGAGATCAATGATTCATCAGTCTTCTATAACGCCAAGTGCTCATTCCATGACGTGCCCTCTTTAGCGTCCAGCACTGTTTGAATGTTGGTTATCCCCAGGGTTTTGTCTTCTACCCTTTTTTGCTTGTCTATATACTCTAAATACTCTCATTCAGTGTCATTTCTTCACTTATTATCAGTATGTGGAATCTTTAGAAAGCTATATTTCCTGTCCTGCTTTTCTTAGTTCCAGACCAATTTGTCATCCTGCCTACCAGACATTTTCATTTGGAAATGTTATAGGCTTTTCAAATTTAACATGTTGAAAACAGTCCATTGTGCTTTCTTGTATTTTCTTTTTCAGTGAATGGTGTACCATCTTTACTCAGGCAAGCTAGAGACCTGGGTTTATTAAAATGCTGTCAAGTGCACCTTCTTCTTAACTTGATCCTTTCATTTCCTCAAGTGGCTACCATAGGTTAGCCACATGTGATGTATTTTATGGCTACCACAGAGACTTTTAAATGGACCTGCTTGCCTTTAGCCTCTCATTCCCCCAGTGCATCCTTTAGCAGGTGCATGGATGGAAGGATTTATTGTCACTTAAGTAATATTGGGTACAGACCCTGGTCCCGAGGGCTGATGATACAAGTTTGAATGACTCATGGAGAAGCAGTGAGGCTTCTAAACACAGGAGTATAATACATCTTTAAATGACTTGTTATTTGTAAGATGCATAGCTAGCTGCATGCTTAGCTGATTAAAATATGGAAAGTATATAGATAGCCACAAGGTGGTGTAAGAGTCAAATCTGTTATTTGGGAAGGAGGAATGACTTCAGTTAAGTAATTGTTTTATGATTAAGGAAGAGTCAAGGAAAATAGATTGCTGAGTCCCTGTGATTTGTTTCTCTTTTCTGAAGATCTTCAGTGCTGTCAGACTCATGGGCTGGAGTCTTTTTCTAGTTGAGGCACTGTGTGTGTCTCTGTGTAGTGGTGACAGGACGCCTGCTGGTTTTGAGCTTTGATTTCTTTACCAAATCTAAAATTGAGTGGGCGGTCAGATTAGAGAATCCTCAAATATCTTCAATGTATAAAATATAAAAGTCTTTGGTTATCAGAAAAGACTGCTGGTGGGATCTGGGGGGTTGGGTCTTCAGATAATTGCAGAGAGTTGGTTGTAAATGTTGGGAAATAATTTTGCTTTTCCTTCATTTGGTTCTCTTCTCTTTCCTTACAGTTCTTATTTGCTACATGCACACCAGAGTTCATGCAGCTAAGATGTCTCCTTTGTCAATAGTTACAGCCCTGGTGGACAAGATTGGTAAGCAATATTATTTTCTATGAATAATTAGCATTCTTAGTAATTATAGGAGATTATTTTTTAAAGATTTTATTTATTTATTCATAGAGATGCAGAGAGAGAGAGAGAGAGAGAGGCAGAGACACAGGCAGAGGGAGAAGCAGGCTCCATGCAGAGAGCCTGACGTGGGACTCGATCCAGGGTCTCCAGATCACGCCCCGGGCTGCAGGCGGCGCTAAACCGCTGTGCCACCGGGACAGCCCTATAGGAGATTATTGAAATTAGAGGAAATCTTTTCCTTTTATGGGAATTTTTATGTGTATATATATGTATGAAAATTCTAGACTGCTATGTACCAAGATACATATTTATTATAATCTTTGAGTGGAAGGGTTTTTCATGATTCCAGTTTTATTTTTTATATTCTTTGCACTGTCTATAGTTTTCCAAAAGGCATATGAATTTTTTTATATGTCAAAAAATTGTTTTTAGTTTTGAAGACTGTAAAAAAGAAAAAAGGAAATGTGGTGGAATTGGTCAGAATTTCAAGTGAAATTTTCCAATTGAAATACAGATAGCTTTGGGTGTCATTTGAACTCAGATTGATTTTCTGTCTTGCAGATATGTGTAAGACGAGCTTAAGCCCAGAACAGGACATTAAGTTCAGTGGCCATGTTAGCTGGGTTGGGAAGACATCCATGGAAGTGAAGATGCAAATGTTTCAGGTGTGTATTTATCTAAAGATTGACTGCTTATTCCAATACAACCAGCCAGGCCCAGTGAAAAGCGCAGTTACCTATGTATCAATAGACAAGTCTATAGCTCACCACTTATAGAGAAACAATTGAAAGTTCATGTCATGCAGATGGTGGGTGATTTTTTTTCTTTAGATTTATTTATTTTTTAGAGAGAGAGAGAGGGAAAAAGAGAAAGCGAGTGGAGGGAGAGGTAGAAGAAGAGGGGGAATCCTCAAGCAGACTCCCTGCTGAGTGGGGAGCTGCCGGGCTCAATCCCAGGACCCCGAGATCATGACCTGAGCCGAAACCAAGTGTTGGACACTTAGTTGACTGAGCCACCTTCATGGTTGATT
Organism: Canis lupus familiaris; assembly: GCF_011100685.1. Taxonomy (NCBI): domain Eukaryota; kingdom Metazoa; phylum Chordata; class Mammalia; order Carnivora; family Canidae; genus Canis; species Canis lupus. The sequence continues at coordinate 19,489,469 of NC_049260.1, read as the reverse complement.
CCTGCCCTGCCAGATTCCTGCTGTAGGACCTGTTCTGGGGATTCTCGGTTATTTGAATCTTGGCCCAATAGGTTGAAAAGAGATACAGGGGTTATTGCGAGGAGAGAGAATGAAAATTAATGTCAGGCAGGAACAGATGTCTGTTTTAAGTTTGTGTTTCTCATTGGTCATTTTGACTAACTTAAGACTTGAGTGATCTTTTCTATTCCAGACAGGAAGCTTGGTGGTAGGTGCTTTGCCTTTGCTTTGGGTACCTGTAGGTTCACATCCCAACTCAGCTGCTTATTAGCCATGCGACTGTGGGTAAATTACTTACCTTCTCTGAGCTTCTGTTGTCTCAAGTGTAACATGAAAGCAGTAATAGTACCACATTATATTGTTTGCTAAGGGTGAATGAAGAAACAACCCAACCATTTTAATTACTTGGTATAATTGCCTGTCACACAGTGACCACTAATCACACGTTGGCAATAATGTTGATATATTAGCGTCGCTATGGAGATGGCCCCAAATCTTTTCTGGGACTGACATTCAGACCTACCTTAGGGGCACCTGTTATCTCTCTCCCCCTGCATGTGCTTTTGCTACCTCAAATGCAGTGTGTTACAAACTGAGTCCGTTGGTTTCCTTTCCAGTCCTGATCCTCCTTCATTTTCCCTTTTGTCTCCCCAGCCCCAACCCTTTGTGATAGCTTTAATTTTGCCCTATGCAGCCTTCTGCCAAGTCTTGCAAATTCATCACCCATACAACTCATCAGAGTTCTTTCTTCCCCTTCTCCTGGGCCCATGTATTTCACTCAAGGCCTTACTGCCTCCTGTGTGAGTACCTGAACTGTCTTAGTTAGCCTGCCTGCCTCTAGTCTGTTGCCTCTCTGTTAACTGTACAGATTTTTACCAGCTAGGTCTTCCAAAGCTGATCTTATTTTTTTTAAAGATTTTATTTATTTATGAGAGAGAGAGAGAGAGAGAGAGAGAGAGAGAGAGAGGCAAAGACACAGGCAGAGGGAGAAGCAGGCTCCATGCAGGGAGCCCGATGTGGGAATTGATCCTGGGATTCCAGGATCACTCCCTGGGCCAAAGGCAGGTGTCAAACTGCTGAGCCACCCAGGGATCCCCCAAAGCCGATCTTAAATCACACTGCTTTGCGTCTCAAAAAACCTTCTGTGACTGTTAGGTGTGCCTTACAGTCTAACTTCTTTTGACTAGTTAGGATCCAAGGTGCTCCATAAACTACCTCCCACTCAGCTTTCCAACCATATTCCCAACAATTTAACATTTATATACCTTCCTAGAGCTTGCTGCTGGGCATTTTGAACATTCTAAGAGTAGAGAGTTGTTCAGTTTTGCATTCTTGATGCTTGGTGCTAGTAGGTGTTCATTATAATAAACCATAATTTAAACAGTGAGTTGGATGAGTATCATTGCTTACGCTTTTTTCTTTGCCTGAGATTGTCATGCTCTGCCTCTACCATCCACATTCCACCTGTGTTTCCAGATCACCTCATGCTCGGATGCTTTCAGCTCATAGCACCTATTCCTTCCCTATGACTCCTCCCTCAGTACCCTTTCCCTGACCTTTCTCCTGGCACCGGCGAATCTCTTCTGCACCAAGCTGTGTATGAACACATCTTTTTCTCTTCTACCAAACTGTATGAGTCTTAATGACAACATCTGGATGTGAGTCACCTGGCTCACTTCCTCACATCCATTCATTTATCATTGACTTATCCATTGTTTATTGAGTGCCTGTGTTGTGCCAGGTATGCAGTAGTGAGCTAAACAAAGTTTCATTCTCGAGATGCCTGGGTGGCTCAGCGTTTGAGCGTCTGCCTTCAGCTCAGGGCGTGATCCTGGGGTCCTGGGATTGGGTCCTGCATCAGGCTCCCCGTGGGTAGCCTGCTTCTCCCTCTGCCTGTATCTCTGCCTCTCTGTCTGTGTCTCTCATGAATAAATAAATAAAATCTTTTAAGAAACCCCAAAGTTTGATTCTCTTAGAGTTCACATTCTAGTAGTACTCAGTCATTTTCTGCCTTAATTCATACTGATTGCGTATGTGCCATCTGCCGGTCTTTGTGCTATGCATAAAGGGATGCAAGTGTGAATAAAAGGGTCTCTGTCCTCAAGGAGCACATGCTACAATAGGGAGACAGCCACATAAATAAGTGGCTATGATTTACATAAGGTCCCCAACTTAGGATGGTTTCATTCGTGTTTTTTCAGCTTGACAATGCCTTGAAAGAGCTTTCAGTAGAATCTGTACTTTGAAGTTTGAATTTTGATCTCTTCCTGGCCTGGTGATACGTAGTACAACAGCAGCAGCGAGCTGCAGCTCCCAGGCAGCCGTGTGATCATGAAGGTAGATGACTGATACACTTGCAGCCGTCCTGTCCTCATTCAGCCATTCTGCTTTTACTCTGAGAAGAATATTCAGTAAATTACTTGAGATATTCAACACTTTGCTATAAAATAGGCTTTGTATAAGATGATTTTGCCCAACTGTGGGCTAATGTAAGTGTTCTTGAATGCGCTTAGGGTAAGCTAGGCTAAGCTGTGATGCTCTCTTGGTTACATGTATTAAATGCATTTCAACTTAATGATATTTTCAATTTATGATGGGTTTGTTGGGACATAAGTTGAGGGAGATGTGTAGTATATATATTTTTAAAGAATTCATTTATTTATGAGAGACACACACAGAGAAAGGCAGAGACATAGGCAGAGTGAGAAGCAGGCTCCCCACGGGGAGCCCGAGGTGGGACTCGATCTTGGGACCCTGGGATCATGACCTGAGCCGAAGACAAACGCCACCCAGGGGTCCTGAGATCTGTAGAATATTAAGCATTATGCAGCATTTCTCAGTAGGGACACTATTGGCATTGTATGTAGGAACGTTTTTAGTTATGCAGGACAATCCCCTGTGTTGTGAGATGTTTAGCTCCTTGGTTACCCCTGCCCTGCTAGTGATGTCCCTCAAGTCATGTGGCGACCAAAACCTCTTCTACACATATCCAAATGCTCCCTATAGGGGTGGTATCCATCTCTGTTACATTGAGAACCACTTTCAGGGGAGGACTTTGTTTCCATTCTAGTGGTAAACCAAGGAGAGGATGATGACCTCTGCCTGAAGAGGAGGAATGGGGTAGGAGTGGGGAGGAGTGTCTTGAGGACAGCAGCTATGAGGAAGGCATCAGACACAGACATGGGCAGGAGGAGTTCAGTAGCATGGTATGTTTAAAAACCTCCGAATTGTCAGCTGTGGCTAGGGCAAAAGGTGCAGGTGTAAGAGGGCTGTTTGGTGAACAACCAGAGAGGAATCTGGGCTGTGTTGTGGAGGCCTTTCTATATATGGTGCCAGCAGGCTTAGAGCAGATGCGGGAAGAAGGTTGAGGGGGAGAGGGTGATGGTGCCCGAACAGGCAGCGGTGAGGAGGAGTAGGGGTGAGGTCTGTCGAGCCAGCCTACTGTACCCTCAGCTGATGACAGGACCTCATGATATAACTTCCCTGGAAGTACAGATTCCTAGATGATAACGAAATACCTTAAAACCTCAAAGGCTTGGGCATTGTAAATATGTCACTCAATCCACAGAATTATCACTGATCCTCCCTGCTTCGCAGGAGCCCCCGGGCTCGCTCAGCTAAGGAAACTGAAACCTGTGCTGGTAGTTGGCACCCTGCAAATACTAATGTCTGTGAGTGCAGTGGGCCATTCACCTGTCTCTGTGTGCCACTGCAAGGACAGGTAGGCCTGCAGAAAGCCAGGATCCCACGCGCTGCTGGACAGTTAAATGCTGCTGATGCCGAGGGTCCCTCTATGACCCTTGCCCTTGATTTCAGTGATGCGCGGTTCCAAAGGCCTTGGGAGTGTCCATCCCAGCCCTTCTCAACTGGTCTGCTGTTTGAATTTTGGGAGATCTTTCTCTTCTCCCAGACCATAGGCTCTTTGGTCATGCTGCCCTTCTCATCCAGAGCTTATTTCTGTGCCTGGCAACTCAGCAGACGGAGGTTACCGAATGCACTTTTCTTTTTCTAATTGTAGCCTTTTTCATTTTTTTTTTTAAATTTTTTTAATTTTTATTTATTTATGATAGTCACAGAGAGAGAGAGAGAGGCAGAGACACAGGCAGAGGGAGAAGCAGGCTCCATGCACCGGGAGCCCGACGTGGGATTCGATCCCGGGTCTCCAGGATCGTGCCCCGGGCCAAAGGCAGGCGCCAAACCGCTGCGCCACCCAGGGATCCCTGTAGCCTTTTTCAAAGGGTGCATGCTGTTAGAATTGTGGTAGGTCTTTGCAGTAAATGCATTTCTTACATCTGTATTTTCTTTCCATTGTTCTTTAGTTACATGGCAATGAATTTTGTCCTGTTTTGGATGCAACATTTGTAATGGTGGCTCGTGATTCTGAAAATAAAGGGTAATTGCTCTTTCTTTCCTAATTCTTCATTTTAAAAGATTTCAGAGATATATAAAACTAGAGAGAAGACTATTACGAATTTCCATGTATTCATCACCTAGACTTAGAATTTTTAACATTTTGCCATATTTGCTTCATCTGTTTTTTCAAAGTATATTGTTTTCTTTATTTTAAAGTAAATCCCAGACATGATGACCTTTCGTCTCTGAATACTTAAGTGTAGGCATCTTTTTAAAAATGAAGATATTTTCCTAAATAAAGATATTACCATTAGCATGCCTAATAAAAATAATAGTAAGTCCATAAGATAGTCTCATGATCAATTCGTATTCACTTTTCTCCAGATATCATTTAATGATCTGTTCAAGTCACAATCCAAAGTTCACATACTACATTTGATTTTTATGTCTCTTAATCCTATCATTTTTGTTAATAGCTTTATGAGATATAATTCACATCCATACAATTCACCTATTGAAAGTGTACAATTTAATGACTTTTAGTGTATTCACAGAACTGTATCTCTTAGGGCTTTTTAATCTAGAATAGTTGTGTGTCCCCACTGCCCCCTTAGTGTTTCATATAAACTTGTTGAAAAGCCAGATGGGCTTTTCTGTACAGTGTCCAACTTTATAGATTTGTCTTGTTGCTTCCTCATGGTATTTTTTTTAATTGTTTCTCTATCTCTAGTATTTTCTATAAACTGAAGTTACAGCTAAAGCCTTGATTAGATTCAGATTCAGCATATTTGATGGGAGCACTTTGTAGGTGATGAGATCTGTGTATCTCAAATTGTTGTATCATATCAGGAGGTACAGATTGTCCCACTCATAGTGATGCCAAGATTGGTGTGTGGTGGTTCAGTAGTGACCAAACTGATCTTTTCATTGTAGGGTTCACTTTATCCTCTTACACTCAGCAATAATGTGCAGGGTGCAGTATAGTACAGGATATATCCAGAGTATATGCTCTCACCCTGTGGATAGCTAGCTCCCATCAGTCTTTCTCCAGTGCTTTAAATGTTCATTGCTGATCATTGCTTTAATCATTAAGGTATGTAAATGATTCTCTCCTGTCTTTCCTTCTATGTTTACTACCTAGTGTTCTGGAAAGAAGAGCTTTCCTTTCTTAGCTAGGGTAATTTAGTTTGTAAAGGAAAGTTGGGATTAATGTTTCATTCTTGCCTTTTATTTACACATTTTCTGAATAATGAGTTGCTTTACTAGCTAGCAATGACATGGTTTTTCTACTTTTTGGCTTTTTAAAAAGGTATCATTGTGAATTCATGGATTTTAATTGTCTGTATTTCAGTAAATCGCAGCCATCTTTGGGCAGTGGGGGCAGCTTTCAGATTGCTCCTGTAAAAAAGCTCTTTTCACATTTCTCTACTAGTCTTCCTGTTCTCTGGTACAAGGGGATGTCTTGGGGTCATCTTATACTTTTCCTGCCTGAGGCCTGAAACCAGCCGTTTCTCCAAGGAATCCTGGGGTTCCTCTCAGTGAGCACTGGTATTTAGAGACCAGAATCTGAACCCTAGAAGTATATGTTGTTACTCATTTATCATTGTCTCTAAGGCTTTTTGGTGGACAGAACTAGGATGTATGTTAAAAAACAACGAACATCCAACCTCAATGAGTTTATACCATCAATTCCAAGGCAGATTGAACTGTATAGGTTTTAACTTATTTGGCTTTATACTTTTTGTTCAGCATGTATCTTCTGATAATAAAGTCATTCTGCTACACAACCTGGATGCCTTTATTATATCCAAGAAATTTGAGTGATATAGTGATATTATGTAATATACGATGTATATTAAAACTTTGCCAGTTGTCCTTAAAATGTCTTTTATAGCCCTTCCATCTGAGTCAGGATCTGATCAAGGATCATGTATCACATGTAGTTATCATGTTTTTTTTTTTAAAGAGTCCCTTGCCATTTTCTTTCTTTTAATATGTTGACTTTTTTTGAAGAGTCCAGGCCAATTATCCTGGAGAATGTTCTGCAGCCTGTCTTTGACTATTTCCTCATTACTGCCATCAGGTGAAATTTTTTGATGTGAGGCAGTATTCTTTTTATAAATGTGAACTTTCTATTGTACAGACTGATCCGTAACCAGAAAGCCCCTCAGTTGTTCTAGGGTTATTATGGGAAGCGGTCAGGCAGCATTAACAAGACCAATAGCAAAGACTTCTTGAAACTAGTGGGTAATTGTTCACCTTCCATATTTGCTAGGTAATGACACCTCTTAAACTGTAATCTTTTCTTTTCTTCTTTTTAGGCCGGCATTTGTAAATCCACTCATCCCTGAAAGCCCAGAGGAAGAAGAGCTCTTTAGACAAGGAGAATGTATATTAATTTGTTTATAATAAGATACAGTTTAAAAAGCACATTAACTGTACTGCAGAGTAGGTTATGTAAGAGTATGTATGGTCTCCTCATACCGGTCATGTGTCTTACTCAAGACAAGAATTTATTGAAATTAAAAATACTTATTTTTCTCCCCAGAGTCCATAGTTTGAACAATTTTATCAATTAGATAGTATTCATCAAGTGAAATGATTTGCATTCTTATTTTTAATAAAATGGGAGCTTATCAGTGAAATAACTCCTGGCCCCCCTGAGCCAGTATAATTTCCATCTGGAAGCGAAGAATCTCTGAATACCTTATGTAGCCTTGGCAGCCTCCTCTGGGATAGATGTTTAATTTCCCATGGACTTTTTAAAACCTGGAAATGCTGCCTCTGTAGGGTCCCTGGCAGCCCAGGTCAGGAACCCCAGTGCTGGGGTATGACCTTCCTGACTGTAGCTCCTTATTGCCCTGTGTTCCAGTGAACAAGGGGAGAAGGGTGACCTTCAGTGCCACGTCATTACTGAAAATGGCTCCCAGTGCTGAGGAGAGGACTACCATACATGAGATGTTTCTAAACACACTGGATCCGAAGTAAGTCAGCAGGGTGAGATTGTAGGTTATGAAAGCATTTCAACCTTGGCCCTCTCCAGAGTTACGTGTGCCTCACATACTGGGAGTTGTTTGCAAATATTTTACTTTTCAACAGTAAAGCCATAGCATTCACAGGGTTTACTAAATCTCCATTTGTACAGGACTGTAAGTTTTCGAAGTCGAGTTTTGCCCCCTAATGCAGTGTGGATGGAGAATTCAAAACTGAAGAGCTTGGAAGTGTGCCACCCTCAGGTATTTTAAGTTAATGAAAAATCTTTTATCTTTTTATTTTTTATTTTTAAAATTTTTTTATTTATTTATGATAGTCACACACACAGAGAGAGAGAGAGAGAGAGAGGCAGAGACATAGGCAGAGGGAGAAGCAGGCTCCATGCACCGGGAGCCTGACGTGGGATTCGATCCCGGGTCTCCAGGATCATGCCCTGGGCCAAAGGCAGGCGCTAAACCGCTGCGCCACCCAGGGATCCCTGAAAAATCTTTTAAATAGGATAACTCGCATTCATGGTTCTTGTGTAAAATTTGACATACCTTTAAACTCACCTCCTTTCTGCAGCAGTGCTAATTCCTTTCTTCTGTATATGAGGGTGGCTGGGAGCTTGTATTTGTTAATAATTACTTTATATCCTATAGGAGCGCAACATTTTTAATCGGATCTTTGGTGGTTTCCTTATGAGGAAAGCATATGAACTTGGATGGGCTACTGCTTGTAACTTTGGGTGAGTCAGAGTGAAGGTGGTTTTAACTTCTGAGAAGCAGCTTGTACTACCCCATTGAACCAAATGGAACATTTTGGACCAGTCTGGATGTATTGGGGCATAGGCTCTGTTTTTAGATAATTATTTTAGTGATACCACCTACCTTTGAGCTTACTTTTCCAAAGGCTGTAGCGCTGCCTCTGTCAGTACATTAAAGACCTACTGAGAAGAGGTGATGATATGTGGGAGGGAAAAGATAGAGTGGTGATCTGGTCTCAGGGGCATTGCTTACCATTTCTCACTGGTCTTCCTTCCCTCCTTCCGTAAGTTTATTCTTTGATTATTTAAATTTTGCTTCAGCTGATTGTTAGGGGAGAAGTAGAGATCATCTGAATTTTGTGGTTGACCCATATTCTGTCTTTGCCCATTAGTGGCTCCCGACCGTTTGTTGTAGCTGTGGATGATATCATGTTTCAGAAGCCTGTAGAGGTTGGATCATTGCTATTCCTTTCTTCACAGGTAGGTGTGTGATGAGAGATGAAATACAATTTTCTATCATTTGGGCCTGGACGAGAAGTCTTTTTTTTTTCCCCTAAAGTCACTATTTCTCTTATGACTGCCTTTTCTTCCCTTTTCAATGCACTTGACTAACTGTTGTATCTAAATCCCTTAGGTTTGCTTTACTAAGGACAATTACATTCAAGTCAGAGTACATAGTGAAGTGGCCTCTCTTGAGAGTAAAGAGCATATGACCACCAATGTCTTTCATTTCACATTCATGTCGGAAAAAGAAGTGCCCTTGGTTTTCCCTAGAACATATGGAGGTAAGCAGCAGTGTCTGCTTGTCCCTGATGAATGGAAGAATGTTCAAAGAAATTTTTTTCTTTTAAATTGTCATAGGAAGTATACTGATGCCTATTAGCTCAAGAGTGTATCTTTTTTTTAAGCCCAACAAACCATATATTTTAGCAGGGACTTCAGAAATAAAGAAAAACTCACTGTGACTTTTATAAAATGAATGAAACTGGGAAATGAAAAAAAAAAAACCTGTGCTGGGGAAATAATTTGCCTATAACATACAAAATAACAAAGAACAGAATTCAGTTACACAGATTGAAGAGGATAAAAATCGCCTTTACAGGGCAGCCCCAGTGGCGCAGCGGTTTAGTGCCGCCTACAGCCCGGGGTTTGGTCCTGGGGACCCTGGATCAAGTCCCACGTCAGGCTCCCTGCATGGAGCCTGCTTCTCCCTCTGCCTGTGCCTCTGCCTCTCTCTCTCTCTGTGTCTCTATGAATAAATAAATAAAATCTTTAAAAAAATTCTTATAAAAAAAATCGCCTTTACATACTTGAGGGAAACTGAGTCACAACAAAACCCCCAAACCACCATGAGAAATTCCAGCAATGAAAGTTGAAAGCATGGGATTATTTTGGAAGGTGAAAAATAAAATAAAAAAGTCTTGTCCTGTTTTTAAGAAGTTTATAATCACATTCATAGAAGATAATTTAAGTAAGTTGTGATTATATTTTGGAAAGAACTTGTCCCAAATATGTCTCATTTGATAGCATTACCTTACCTGAAATGAGTTGTTCAAATGTGGCCTATAAAAGGATATTGGAAAAGCAGGCATCTTGGATACTGGGTATGAAAAAAAGTAATAACACACTTCACAAGAGGAAGTCCAAATGGTTCGTCGATATTTGGGGTTTTAGAGCATATCTTTAGAAGATTGTGCTTTTGAGGGTTTGCAGCCCTGAAGGCCTGGATGCCTCATGGCCTGCAGGTGGCTGTCCTTGCTCTGCCCGAACCTGTCTGTTGTCTGCAGAGTCAGTGCCAGCTGCCAGCAGCCACTGGTGGTCAGAGACCAGTCCAGCCAAAGGAATGGGGCAAGAGTTGAGGCCGATTCCGTCGGGAGCCTTGCACATCCCTGGCCCAGCAGGGCAGGCCGAGTGCCAGTCTTGCATGCTTGTGGCTGTCCTCGTGCTCCCGAGTAGTCTTGTGTTTGTACAGCGATTCTGTAAGGTTCTGCGGGTTTCTTCATGGTTCTTTCTTTTGTGTTTCAGAGTCAATGTTGTATTTAGATGGGAAGCGGCATTTCAATTCCATGAGCGTACCGGTGAAGCTGAGAAAGGACTTCTCTGAGGCACCCTAGGAAAGCCATGCTTGCAGCAGAGCAGCTCTCTGTCGTGACATAGTGCCTGATGGAGGCCTGCTCATGTGTTCCGGCTTCAGCTTTACTCTCATCCGCCGTAGAGAAGAATATATTCAACCTTTAGGATGCTCAGAAAAGCAGGACCAGAGAGAAGCTGGGTGGGGCATGGGGAGGTGGGGTTATTACACAATAAATACTCTCAAGACAATTGAAATTGTGAATCTGCCCTGTTGCCTCCTCTATGGTAAAGAAAAGAAACAAGGGCAGAATGCCTTTAGATGTAGTTGGACACATTTTTTTCCTTGCCCTTATCATAAACTATCTGCATGTGCAGTTTCCTGCCAAGGTATTTGGAGGGCATTCCTTAAGCTTGCTCTTAGTGGTGGTTCCCCTGTGTTGTCTAAATCCCATCAGCCCTGCTTGATTCTTCTGTGTTTTGCCTCCCTCTGCTTTCCAGCTTTTGTTGTTAACAGAGGGAAGATGAAAAGTCGGAATGCAGGGATCCTGCAAAAGGTAAGGTATTTGGAAGGATTTGTGGGAGGCTTTAGATCTAAAGCCCTGCTAAGAGGAGGTGTTCAGAGATGACCTGGGTGAGGACACACAGGCCTACATGTTATTCTTTCATTCGCCGGACAACCCTGCAGCACACTTGGCTAGGGATTGGGCAGGATATATCTGATTCAAACACAGGAACAGCAATAATAACAGCTGCTTATGCTTCCTGAACACCTGCCCTGTGCTAAGGCACTGTCCTAAGCACTTGACATATATTACCTCATTTATTTCTTCCACCAACCTTAGATGTAGGTTTTGAAACCCCCTCAGCTTAGATCACTCAGGAAACTGAAGCAGAGAGGTTAAGTAACTTGCTTATGGTCCCACAGCTAGTAAGTGATGGTGCTCCCATTCAGAGCTAGGCGGTGTAGGGCCGGGGCACTCTTGACCAGTACCCTGTCCTGCTTTCTGGGAATATAGCAAGAGAGGCTGTGTCCAGTATCAGAGTCACCTAGGAACACAAAAGAGGAGGTATTCCCATGAGCTGAGCCGAGACATGGTGTCTTCCTTAATGGGACAGAAGGTTGGTTGAATCTGGAAGAGACAAAAAATCAGGCTGTACAGAAGAGTCATCCCTGAACAAGTGCTCCTAAGAAGGAAGCAATCTTTAGTGTGAGTTCTAGATCAGTGATCACAAACTTGATTCTGTCACAGAATAAGCTAGAATTTTTTTTTTTTAAATTCATACTGGGGCACCTGAGTGGCTCAGTTGGTTAAGCATCCCAACTCTTCATTTCAGCTCAGGTCTTGATCTCAGAGTTGTGAGATGGAGCCCCATGGCAGGGTCTGCACTCAGCAGGGAATCTGCTTGGGATTCTCTCTCCCTCTGCCCCTCCTCCCCTGTTCACACACATGCTCTCTAACATAAATAAATCTTTAAAATATTTTCATATATTATTATTTTTTGTATATTTTTTATTAGAGTTCGATTTGCCAACATACAGCATAACACCCAATGCTCATCCCGTCGAATGCCCCCCCAGTGCCTGTCACCCAGTCACCCCATCCCCCTCCCCGCCTCCCTTTCCACTACCCCTTGTTCGTTTCCCAGAGTTGGGAGTCTCTCATGTTTTGTCACCCTTTCTGATTTTTCCCACTCATTTTCTCTCCTTTCCTCTATAATCCTTTTCACTATTTTTTATATTCCCCGTTTGAGTGAAACCATATAAGGATTGTCCTTTTCCGATTAACTTACTTCACTTGGCATAATAACCTCCAGTTCCATCCATGTCGAAGCAAATGGTGGGTATTCGTCGTTTCTAACGGCTGAGGAATATTTCATTGTATACATAGACCACATCTTCTTTATCCATTCATCTTTTGATGGACACCAAGTCTCCTTCCACAGTTTGGCTATTGTGGACATTGCTGCTATAAACATTGGGGTGCAGGTCCCGGCGTTTCATTGCATCTGTATCTTTGGGGTAAATCCCCAGCAGTGTAATTGCTGGGTCGTAGAGCAGTTCTATTTTTAACTCTTTGAGGAACCTCCACACAGTTTTCCCGAGTGGCTGCACCAGTTCACATTCCCAACAGTGCAAGAGGGTTCCCCTTTCTCCACATCCTTTCCAACATTTGTTGTTTCCTGTCTTGTTCATTTTCCCCATTCTCACTGGTGTGAGGTGGTATCTCATTGTGGTTTTGATTTGTATTTCCCTGATGGCAAGGGATGCAGAGCATTTTCTCATGTGCTTGTTGGCCATGTCTATGTCTTCCTCTATGAGATTTCTGTTCATGTCTTTTGCCCATTTCATGATTGGATTGTTTGTTTCTTGGCTGTTGAGTTTAATATGTTCTTTATAGATCTTGGATACTAGCCCTTTATCTGATAGGTCATTTGCAAATATCTTCTCCCATTCTGTAGGTTGTCTTTTAGTTTTGTGGACTGTTTCTTTTGCTGTGCAGAAGCTTTTTATCTTGATGAAGTCCCAATAGTTCATTTTTGCTTTTGTTTCCCTTGCCTTCATGGATGTATCTTGCAAGAAGTTGCTGTGGCCAAGTTCAAAAAGGGTGTTGCCTGTGTTCTCCTCTAGGATTTTGATGGATTCTTGTCTCATATAAAATTTTTTTTGTATTTTAATATTTATTGGACTCACAGTTCATATGAACGAGCACTTCTGGCACCATCATGGGAACAGATCCAAGCACTCTGGAGGTGTGCTAGCATTAGTTTTTGTTTCCCCGTGCTGTATTTGCTACCATCCTGAGCTGCTCTGGGCTCTTCAGTGTAGCATTTTGCATATTCACCTGTGACTCAATGGGGACCCTGGGAGTGTGTGAATGTGTTAGGTGCAGTTCAGTTAAGAGACCTACTGTATGCTGTTGTATACATTATATATTATACATTTAAGCATTTATTGTTCTATACACTGAAGCTCTTTCTAGGACTTTTCTTGCAATTCTAAGCAATGTTGCAGTAAATATCCTAAATAGCTAAAATAATTAACCTTTAAATGATTTCCTTAGAACTGTAGAGAAGTGGTATCTAGGTCCAAATAGTATGCACATGTTGAAAACTTTGCATATACATTTCACATGACCTTGCAGAACAGTTGGACATCTTCATTTATTCATTAATTTCCCTGAAATTTGCCAAATTGTACCCTTTTCTTTTTAAACATCTTTGCCATTGTGATAGGTGAAAAGTGACATTTGTTAATGACCTTTCTTTGAATTCTGCTAAGATTGAAATCTTAAAAATTGCTTATTACCTTTTTAGTTAAATTGCTAGTTCGAGTAATTGTAATTTTGGATATCAGAATCTTAACTCAAAATCTGCTTCCTACCAATATAGGTTTTCATAGAAGACCAATTTTCAGAGCTAGAACAAACAATCCTGAAATTTCTGTGGAACCACAAAAGACCCCGAATAGCTAAAGCAATCTTGAAAAAGAAAAGCAAAGCTGGAGGCATCACAACTCCAGACTTCAAGCTATATTACAAATCTGTAGTGATCAAGAAAGTGTGGTACTGGCACAAAAATAGACACATAGATCAATGGAACAGAATAGAAAACCCAAAAATGAACCCATAACTATATGCTTAATTGATCTTTGAAAAGCAGGAAACAATATCCAATGGGAAAAAGTCTCTTCAACAAATGGTGTTGGGAATACTGGACAGCAACATGCAGAAGAATGAAACTGGACCCCTTTCTTACACTACACACAAAAATAAATTCCAAATGGATGAAAGACCTAAATGTGAGACAGGAAAGCATCAAAATCCTAGAGGAGAACACAGCCAGCAACCTCTTTGAGCTCAGCTGCAGCAATTTTTTACTAGACACGTCTCCTGAGGCAAGGGAGAGAAAAGCAAAAACTATTGGGACCTCATCAAGATAAAAAGCTTCTGCATAACAAAGGAAACAATCTACAAATTGTAGCCTATAGAATGGGAGAAGATACTTCCAAATAGCCTATCTGGTAAAGGGTTAGTATCCAAAACATATAAAGAATTTACACAACTCAACACTCAAAACCCAAATAATCCAGTTAAAAAATGGGCAGAAGACACCAGCAGACATTTTTCTAAAGAATATATCCAGATGGCCATCAGGCACATGAAAACAAAAGAGGTTTTCACTTTTAAAGGACTTTAAAAAGATCAGATGGAGAAAAGTACAAAGGACATACAGGAGGCTTTAGACTTTTAGTGTTCTGTCCCTCTTTAAAGAATAGTGAGTTTTTAACTAGGCCCAGCACCGGAATGTGTTTAGCATGGAAAATCCTAATATGGGCAGGGCAGAGTTCTGTACTGAGTTGTCCATGCTGAGATACCCGAATCTGACTTCCGGCATTTATTACCGTGTTGTTTTTGTTTATTTCTTCAGTGGGTAGTCTCTGAGGATGGTGTCTTTAACACCCTTTTTTTTTTTTTTAAGAAGAGTTCATGCTAGTGTGCTTTGCACTGTGTCGTGTGTACCCGTGTGATGCTCTGGATCCGTTTCTTGTGGACCCTGAAGACTCTGCATGTTCCCTTAGCTCCCTGCCTCCCCTGTGATATGATTTGCTTTCTCTCATCTCTGCATACAGCCAGGAGCTTGACTGCTGAAGAACTGAAGTCTTACCCCCCACCGCCACCCCAGGGAGTTCAACATTTATTTTTCTTTTTGATAAGTTTGTGCAGAGAAAGAGAAAGACCTTTTATCTTTCTAAAGGCATGGCTTTTTTTTTTTTTTGAGGGAGAGAGAGCAAGTGTGCATGAGAGCCAGGGTGGGGGAGAGAGAGAGGGAGAGAGAGTATCTTAAGCAAGCTTCACACCCAGCGCAGGACCCGATGTGGTGCTCCATCTTACGAGCCCTGAGATCATGACCTGAGCTGAAATCACGAGTCGGACGCTTAGCTGACTGAGCTACCCAGGCATCCCCTAAATGCGTATTTGTTTCTGAGGGATGGCTGGGCCCACCTGGGAGATTCTTTTCCATGTAGCATTCTCTGTGGTCACTTGGGCAGCTGTGTTCAGCTGGGAGCATGTCTGGGACTGGAACATCTGGCACCTCCACTGAGGTGGCTGGAATTGGTGGGGGCTGGCCAGGCCTGTAACAGGCTGGTTGGATTTTATAAATGGTGGGTTGAGGCCTCTCCAAGAGTAGCCAGCCAGATTTTCGGATCCCAACTGTGCCATCCTCCTGCCTCTCACAGCCATTTCTGTGGAGAGAATGAGCAGTGTTGTAGAAGTTGACAAAGATGAGCACGGGGTAAAGGCCATCAGTGGGATGATTGAAAGGTCACTGGTTAGAAAGAAGTTTCAGAATGTGATGTTGTCTGGGGCTGAATCATTCCAAGTGTCCTGCTCTCTTTCCTGGGTGAATTCCTCAGATGCTGGTGCTAATGAGATACTCTTTTAAAAACATTTTGTCAACTAGTAACATTGGGAAACAACACATCAGATACCCCTCCTCTGGTAGTTCTGATTGCCTATTAGGTTACAAGACTCTGAAAAGTAGGTCCATAAGAACACCTGTTTAACTTTGTTAAATCAGCTTTTATGAAACTTATTTGACCATGGTCCTTCTTTCTTATTAACAATACCTATTAACAAATTGCACACATGAAGAGTTTGTGTAACTTCCAAAGCTGGGATTGTACTCTTTTATTTTGTACTGTGAAAAAGCAGTAGAGTGTATTGTCCAAAGAGTGAATCTTTATATCCTCTTTTGTTGTGAAGAATCAAATATTAGTATTATGTTTCTTAAAACCAAATGTAGGATCTCATGTGAGATCTGACATTTCTAACTTTCGAGGGTTGGCAGTCTTGCTTTTAATGGCAGTGTAATTGCTTGTTGTCACTGCTGCTGTGGTAGAAAATGTTCACTTGTAGGAACATGTGTTTAACTTTACAACAAATTCTGAACAATAACCTTGTAGCATTGTACCTCTTTACACACAGGAAGAGGGAGGCAAAGGGAAGTGCTTGAGGGGGATGGTGAAGGTTAGTTTACATTTGCCTCCATTTTGATACCAATACCAGTTTGTTACCAATTTCTGTTTCTGGGCAAGAGCCTAAAGCTCAAATTCGGTGTTTTATGTTTCAACATGAAAACATTGGGAATAATTAGGGATTCTTTATTTGGTTACAGAACCCCATGGCAACTTGTTTTTTTTTTCCCTATGGCAACTTGTATGTTGGCAAAGCACTGCAAGAAATCGTTGACGAAATGTAATAATCATAAAATAAGAATTTTTGTATATGGCTATTGGAGTGCTACTATGGATCAGGCACTATACTAATGACATTCAAGTGTATTTTCTCATTTAATCCTTACAGTCGCCCCTTTTGAGGTCACTACCATTGTTACCCACATTTTGCAGATGAGGAAAGTGACTTCCCAAAGCTCATCTAACTGTCCACAGGTGGTGAAGGCCCAGATTGGTCTAGAGTCCTGCCCTTTTATACATTTTATATATATTTGTTCAGCTGTTACGATAAAAGGTTAAGTAATGATTATATATTTATGTATTTGCAATATATAATATTCCAAATTTGTAATATTACAAATATTTTTATTTATTTTTAATATTTATTTATTTATTTATTTATTTATTTATTTATGATAGTCACAGAGAGAGAGAGAAGCAGAGACACAGGCAGAGGGAGAAGCAGGCTCCATGCACCGGGAGCCCGACGTGGGATTCGATCCCAGGTCTCCAGGATCGCGCCCTGGGCCAAAGGCAGGTGCTAAACCGCTGCGCCACCCAGGGATCCCCACAAATATTTTATTTATATATAGATCTTGGGATACAGTCAGGTCTCCAACCATGAGAGATGAAGATGGCTAAGATATTTTTGGCATTTAATTCCCTTATAGAAAACATTTTTACTACATTTGTGATTGACTCTCTAAATGGAGACTTTTAGAGAGTCTCTATTGACTCTCTGAATGGACTTGTGCATGTTCCCCCCCCCCACCTTGGCAACAAATAATGAATTGTAAAATAGATAACAGGAAAGAGGAATTAAAAATAAGTATTTAGCAGGTTCAAAAATGGTTTTAAGAGTCCTTGACTCATCACATTGCTTCTACATGAAACTGTTGTGTCCTAAAATTATTTTGATCTAAGGGGATCAGTCTGAGGTGGTTTTGGGAGTCCTTTCATCCATCAGGTGGGTTTCAGAAGGCAGTGTGATGTGATGTGGGTGAAGCGGTGTTGACCTGAATGTGCCCATGAAGTTTCGCCTATAGGTCTGTAACTGGCTTTTTCTGGGACTGGGCTAGGAGATTCATCTTTTTGAATTCTATTTCCTACTCCATAAAAGGGGCACTCTCGTTCTAGAGTCCCCTGATTTAGGCCTGTATTCTTTCACTTGATTCAGCTTTTCATTTAAATATTTTAATGAATATATTGCATATCATCTTAAAAATCAAGTCTTAAGGTGTGTATTCTAAAAAAAATGCAGCCTCAGAATAAAATAGCCCTCTGAAAACCATTCAATTATCCAGAGGCATTGAGAAATTAATACTTCAGAGAAAGGATTAGAGTTACCAAGAAAAAGGGTAGGATATTTGGGTGTCACAGAAATTGTGCACCTTTAATAGATTAGTAAGGCTAAAACAAATGAACAAAACCCTAATGGAAGTAAAGTGAAAATTACACATTTGATAAGGTATTGATATACCAGGCATTTATTTTATCCTGATTTTATATGTATATACATCTGTATCTTCTATCTATTTATAAGAATACTGTGTGTTTAATTTTTAAACTGTGGGTCATGGCATTTAGTGGGTTGTGACCCACATTACGAAAATAAAAGATCAGAATGCATCATGCCTAGAAATGGTAAATATGCAAAAATTGTTATGCATCTGCATGGTACGTACATTTACAGATGGACTGTCACAGTGTATAATGTACTAATTGGGTCATGGTAACTGATGGAAAGAGTACACTTAGTACACCTTAAGATGGCTACTTGAGCTGTACTTAGGTTGAATTTCAGAATTTTAAAATTTTTAAGTTTTATTTTTAAATTAGAGTTATTAAAGTCTAAAGCAATAATAACTTTGCCTGGCGCCATCTTGTGGCCCTTGGGTTACAGTGTAGCACACTACCTTTTATAGAAAACTTGTAAATTCAGTTTCTGATGTCCTGAGTTGTCCAAATGGCCAGAGTTTGAAGTTAATGTGACTCAATTCTTCCATCTAAGCTTGGCCACACACCTCTAACCCTAACCAATCAACTCTAAAGTATGTGCTATCTCCCAGTAGATTACCATGAAAGAGGAAAACCAGTTAGTGCTTCCATTTCTTGAGGTTGGGTAACAAGTAGTTTTTTACTTTTATTTTTTTTAAAGATTTATTTATTCATGAGAGACATACAGAGACAGACAGAGACATAGGCAGAGGGAGAAGCACGCTCCATGCAGGGAGCCCGATGTGGGACTGGGATCCCAGGATCCCGGGATCCCAGGATCTGGGATCATGCCCTGAGCCAAAGGCAGACACTCAACCGCTGAGCCACCCAGGTGTCCCAGTTTTTTATTTTTTTAAAGGACAGTACTCTTGTAGGTGGTATGGCTTTCAGTAGGAGAGCAGGAAATGCGAACTCCCTGCCAGTGGCACACCTCCCCTCATCTGTCTTTGCTGGTAGTTGTTCATGCTCCCCTTAGAATGCCCACCAGTGTTGGTGTTTTTAGCATTTATTACATTGTCTTGCTCTTTTCATATGGTTTCATTTGGGAGACTGCAAATTCTTCTTCTTGATGGGACTGTTTCATGTGTTCTTATCCACATTGCCAGCAAAGTACCTTGCACATGTGTAGGTCATATATGAACAAATGCATGATTTAGGTGAATTTGGGTTTTGACTTGGCTTTTGATTTTAATTTTAAAAAATCTAAGCTTAAACCTTAGCAAGGTGGATCTTTAAAAATAAATTCTTAGGATTTTATGTAAATGTATGTAACATTATGCCAAAATTGTGTTAATGGAATTGGTGAGTTTCTTTGCTAAGACTAAATACATAAGTAACTATGATAAACATTTTTTCCCTTTTAAAGGTAGAGTGTGGCCTGGGTGCTCAGTCAGTGTAGCGTTGCCTTTAGCTCAGGTCACGATCTCAGGGTCCTTGGGATTGAGCCCTGTGTCAGGCTCCCTGCTCAGCACAGAATCTGCTTCTCCTTCTTCTGCCTCTCTCACTCCTCCCCACAGAAAGCTTTCTGCTTTCTCTCTTAAATAATTAAAATCTTTAGGACAAAAGCTAGGTACAAATTTTACTATAGGAGAGTTTATGTATGTGTATGTCTATATACATATGTCTATATCTCTATATCTCCCCTGAGATGGAGACCTTGTAGAGCTAGTTACCTCAAATACACATTTCATAACATTCATATATTAGTAACTCTACTCAGAGATTTCATTGACATAGTATTTTTTTATAAATTTATTTTTTAAAGATTTTATTTATTCATGAGAGACAGAGAGAGAGAGAGAGAGAGGCAGAGACACAGGCAGAGGGAGAAGCAGGCTCCATGCAGAGAGCCCGACGTGGGACTCGATCCCGGGTCTCCAGGATCAGGCCCCGGGCTGCAGGCGACACTAAACCGCTGCGCCACCAGGGCTGCCCCTATAAATTTATTTTTTATTGGTGTTCAATTTGCCAACATATAGAATAACACCCAGTGCTCATCCCATCAAGTGCCCCCCTCAGTGCCCGTCACCCAGTGACCTCCCACCCCCCGCCCACCTCCCCTTCCACCACCCCTAGTTCATTTCCCAGAGTTAGGAGTCTCTCATGTTCTGTCTCCCTTTCTGATATTTCCCAGTCATTTTTTCTCCTTTCCCCTTTATTCCCTTTCACTATTTTTTATATTCCCCAAATGAATGAGACCATATAATGTTTGTCCTTCTCCATTGACATAGTATTTTTAAAAATATTTTGAGAGGGATCCCTGGGTGGCGCAGCGGTTTGGCGCCTGCCTTTGGCCCAGGGCGCGATCCTGGAGACTCGGGATCGAATCCCACGTCGGGCTCCCGGTGCATGGAGCCTGCTTCTCCCTCTGCCTGTGTCTCTGCCTCATTCTCTCTCTCTCTCTGTGACTATCACAAATAAATAAAAAAAAATATTTTGAGAGAGCATGCACACATGCATGAGTGGGGGGAGGGGCAGAGGGAGAGGGAGAAGCAGACTCCTTGCTGAGCAGGGAGCCCAATACAGGGCTTGATCCCAGGACCAGGAGATCAAGACCTGAGATAAAGGCAGATGTGTAACCGACTGAGCACCCAGGCACCCTCATTGACAGTATTGTCAGCAAGTTCATGGGTAACAAAATACAAGGATGCATTCCATCATATCAGATAGAGGGGTTAGGGTACAAAAATATCATTCAATAATAAAATAGTGGTTAATGTATTTGAAAATAAAATATACAATCTGTAAGTTTACCGACACTAAGTTTAGGATGTATGATTGGAGTGTCCTTGGACTGAGAAGAAATGATGGGAGTGGGAAATGAGTTCTCGCATGGGATTCTGGAGACTAAAATTCTTGAAAGAGCAGTCTGCCACAATCATTATAAAGTTCAGAACACTGGTAAAGGAAACATCCAACAGAAGAGCAAAAATTTAAGGGAGATGCAGAGAATTATAGATCTATGTACTAGTGCCCTGAAAAGACATTGCCTAGTGTACTTTGTAGAAGCTTGAAGTTACCTCTTGATGTATTATTTTGGAGAAGCTGCTACTTTTCGTGCATGGTCTGTTCTAAACTACATTGGCCTCCTTTCCTTAAGTACTTGGCAGATGTCTCTAGAGAAGGGTTTTTCAACCTTACCACTATTGACATCTTGGGCCAGATAATTCTTTGTTCTGGGGGATGTCCTGTGTAACGTAGAATCTATAGCAGCAGCCCTGGCCCCTACCCACTAGACACCACTGGCACTTCCACAGTTTTGACAACCAAAAATATCTTTATGCATCACCATGTCCCCTGGGGGCAAATTGTCCCCAGTTGAAAACCCCTGCTCTAGATTATGGTAGGTCAGCGTGTTCCTGGAAGAGGTCTCAGGTAGCCGCACCCCAGTCAGGCCCAGGGCCCTCCCTCTGTGGTAGGACACAGGACTCTCCTTTCTGAATACTACTTTTCCTGTCTTTTGTAAATGACCACATGAGATCATCTTTAGGATATAGTTTTGGATCTGTGGTCTTTCAGAAGTAAGCTGTTTGAAGGGATAGTTTATAAAAGGCATTGAGAAGGAGTGCATTTAATCCTGTTTTATTCATAGGCTATTTACATTATCCAGTTACTATGAAAGTGGTGACTCAGGATGTATTTTCACTTATTTTTAGGTAGCCCCCCCAATTACTACACTATCTGCACCTGCCTCAGTAATCAAATACCAAGCTCCTTGAGGGTAGAAATTTGTCTTTGGTTACTTGATAAATGCCAGGTATTTACAGTAGATGATCAAAAGTTGCTGAATACTGAATGAAGCATTAATGACTGCCTTTTTCCAACAGATATGAATGTAACTCCTCCTTGTAAACACACTTAAATTGAACCTGAGGCTAGAAAACTATTAATGGAACGGAATGGACATTATTAATCAAGATACAGCCTAGGGCACCTGGGTGGCTCAGTCAGTAAGACATGTGACTCTTGTTTTTTCAGCTCAGGTTGTGATTTCTGGGTCATGGATTGAGCCCCACATCAGGCTCCATGCCACTCCAGTGTGGAGTCTGTCTCTGAGACTCTCTCTCCCTACCCTGCCAACCACCCACCCCGGCCCATGCTCTCTATCTCTAATGTAAATAAATCTTAAAATAAATAACTCAAAGAGTTGCTTTGAGGATTAAATGCAATAATGCACCTAATCTACCTAATACAATGCTGGCATATAGCATATATTACATAAATACTACTCTTTTTAAAAACAGATTTTGTTTATTCCTGAGAGACACAGAGAGAAGCAGAGACAGACAGAGGGAGAAGTAGGCTCCTTACAGGAAGCCCGATGTGGGACTCAATCCCTGGACTGGGATCACCCCCTGAGCCAAAGGCAGATGCCCGACCGCTGAGCCACCCAGGCGTCCCTATTACTCTTGCTGTTACTAATTTGAATCACCTGACGTTTCTGACTTTGGGAAGAGAGAGTAACTGCCTATCTTTTGGCACTGGTCTTTAATTTGAACACTAGGTATCTTAGGGAGTTTTATATTCTTCAAGAAATTACAACTATAACACAATATGGTTCTGAAACGGTGAACTTTACTAAGTTCTAAAACGGTGAACTTTACTAAGAACCTTCAAGCATTGCAACCTGACGAAGTACTTTTCAGCTGATGAAGTATTTTTCAGTTGAGTTTGTCAAAATACTTCAGTTTTCCAGCTGGATCTGGGATTATCTGTTAAAAAAAAAAGCAAATTACTCACTTTAAAAAGACTGTCAATTTTTATTTAAGTATTATTGACATTCAATATTCTATTTGTTTCAGGTATATATCATTGTGATTTGTTATATTTTTATACATTATGAAATGATCCTAACAGGTCTGGTTCTCATCTGTCATCATACAAAGTTATTATGATATTGACTATATTCCTTATGCTGTACTTTTCATCTCTGTGATTTACTTTATATCTGGAACTTTGTACCTCTTAATTTCCATCTACTTTGCCCTCTCCTCAACCCACCTCCCCTCTGGCAACCACCAGTTTGTTCTTTATATTTCATTCTGTTTGGTTTTATCTGTTCATTTGTTTTGTTTTTTGAGTCCACATATAAGTGAAATCATGTAGTATTTGGTTTCCTCCGACTTACTTCACTTAGCGTAGTACCCTCTAGGAACATCCATGTTACAAACAGAGAGTTCAATCATTTTTATGGCTGAGTAATATTCCATTGTCAAAATATACCACATTCATTTATCCATTCATTTCTTTTTTAAATATTTTTAAAAGATTTATTTATTTATTTATGATAGAGAGAGAGAGAGAGAGAGGCAGAAACACAGGAGGAGGGAGAAGCAGGCTCCATGCCGGGAGCCCGACGCGGGACTCGATCCCGGGACTCCAGGATTGCGCCCTGGGCCAAAGGCAGGCGCTAAACCGCTGAGCCACCCAGAGATCCCCTATCCATTCATTTCTTTTTTTTTTTAAATTTATTTATGATAGGCACACAGTGAGAGAGAGAGAGAGGCAGAGACACAGGCAGAGGGAGAAGCAGGCTCCATGCACCGGGAGCCCGATGTGGGAATTGATCCCGGGTCTCCAGGATCGCGCCCTGGGCCAAAGCCAGGCGCTAAACCGCTGCGCCACCCAGGGATCCCCTATCCATTCATTTCTTGATGAACACTTAGGTTGGTTTCATATCTTGGCTATTATAAATAATACTACAGTGAACATAGGGGTGCGCATGTCTTCAAATTGATGTTTGCAAATTATTCATTTTATTTTATTTTATTTTATTTTATTTTAAGATTTTATTTATTTATTCATGAGAGACACAGAGAGAGAGGCAGAGACACAGGCAGAGGGAGAAACAGGCTCCATGCAGGGAGCCTGACATGGGACTCGATTCTGGAACTCCAGGATCAGGCCCTGGGCTGAAGGCAGACGCTAAACCGCTGAGCCACCCGGGCTGCCCAAATTATTCATTTTAAAAGTCAAGGTACATCAGTAATAATCTGATATTAGTTGCCTGTCCCTTGACTAAATAAGATAAAGAGGATTTTTGTGTCCCAAATTATATATATATATGGGAAAACTGGATTTGTCCTACTCACTAATCTCATCTATCCCAAAAGGCATATTTGTTAATAAATTAACATCTGTATTCAAGCATCCCAAAATTTACTTACAGCTCTTCTTTTCGCCACCAGGCTTTCATGACATCTCCAGGTTTGATCTAATTAAGTCAAACACATTAAGAGAGCATGGCTACAGATGTTAATGTATTTTTAAAGTTATCTGCTGATAAGATGTCAGTATGCCACAACAACCTGAAGGTGGCAGTGTGTTCAGAGGGATCTTTTATTTTTATTTAATTAAAAATTGACATACAATATCATGTTAGTTTCAGGTGTATATCATAATGATTCAGTATTTATGTACATTATGAAATGTCACCACAATATATCTAGTCACCATCTGTCACCATATAAAGTTGTTACAATATTGTTGACTATATTCCCTGTGTTGTACTTTTATTTTTATTTTATTTTATTTTTATTTTTTCCCTGTGTTGTACTTTTAATCCCCATGACTTACTCATTTTATAATTGGAAGATTGTACCTCTTAAATCTCTTAATATATCTTGTCCATCCTCCCACCCCCATCCCCCTTTCCCCCCTTTGGCAACCATCAGCTCTCTGTATCTATGAGTCTGTTTCTGTTTTTTTTTTTAGGGTATATATATATATGTGAAATCATATAGTATTTGTCTTTCTCTGACTTATTTCACTCAGAATAATACCCTTTGAGTCTATCCATGTTGTTGCAGATGGTAAGATTTAATTCTTTTTATGGCTGAGAAATAGTTCATTG
This sequence comes from Canis lupus familiaris, assembly GCF_011100685.1. Classification (NCBI taxonomy): domain Eukaryota; kingdom Metazoa; phylum Chordata; class Mammalia; order Carnivora; family Canidae; genus Canis; species Canis lupus. The sequence goes on along the minus strand of NC_049260.1, from coordinate 19,464,701 downwards.
TATATATACTACATCTTTTTTATCCATTAAATGGATTTTTGGAAGTCCAGAATGCAACCTTTTAAACTCAAAGTGCAAAGTAAGAAAAATACTCAAATACATAAAGCGATATGTTCAATAACTATTTAGTGAATGAAGAAACAATCTGAAAGAAAAAAATGCTCCCTCCTTAACAGCACTACAGCCTTGGGTCTTTTTGAAATTTCCAATATGATTTGACCTCATACTATTTTGATAGTTATAGGTAAAGTACATCTGTCCCTATACATAAAAAGTAACCTATTGTAACGAGTTTACAATAGTTCTATATGAATTTTCTTCACATAATAAATATTACGTAATTTTTCAGGTATCACTTCAGGGAGTATTCGGTCTTGGCCAATTTATAATCTCTCTGCATTTAAATTCAATTTGTAAGTACTTAGGAGAATAATACGGCACTGTGTGCCAACAGTGTGCCAGGCATACGAGGATAACTGCACTAAAGTCCTTGCCTTTGAGACTTGTATAAGCATGTGGGGAACATGTGCGTGTATGTAAGTTGTCGACGCAATGCACAGCACAATATGATCATGTATGACACAGGCTGTGACTGGAGGCTGAGATGGCATCAAGGAAGGCCTCAGAGTGGCACTTAAGTTGATCTTGAAAGAGGAGTAGACTGGGTGTTATTCTGTATGTTGGTAAATTGAACGCCAATAAAAAATAAATTTATTATAAAAAAAAAGAAAGAGGAGTAGAATTTAGGGAAGGGGGGAAGATATTCCAGGCTAAAGGCCTGAGCAAAAGCACAAAGGTGTGAAGAAAAAGTAGGGCTTATTTTGGGGAAAAGTGAGTCATGGGATTTGGTGGGAACATGGAACGTGTGCGTGTGGCATGTGTGAATTGTAGGGAAGATGACCTGGGAGAGGTTGGTAGATACAAACAGTGCATAGGCTTGAAAGCTGTGCCAAGTACCTGGATTGTGTAGTGTGAGTTACTGAAGGGCTGCTAAAAGATCTGGTTTGGAGTATGATATGCACTAGAGAGGAGAGAAGCTGAGGTCAGGGCAACAAATCAGGAGGCCTGTGCTATAAACAGGAGAGAAGCCAGGGAGATGTATTTTCAAACTCCTCCAAACTAGCTACTCACCAGTCACCGAAGGTTCTACATTTCTGTTACTTCCCTGTATTCCCATTCCCCATGCCATGTGACACTAGTGTCCCTATTCCTGCCACATGGGCCCCCTTTATATTTCTTGAACATACTAAGCTGGTTCCTGGCTCAGGGCCTCACCCTTGGTTTTCTTTCTGCACTGCTCTATGCTTGCCTTGCTCCCTCTCTTCACTCACATTTCAACTTAAATGTCATCTTAGAAATCTTCCCTGGCCATTTAATCCCCCACCCCAGCTGCTATCCTACCAACTGTTTCTAAAAGCATTTGCCACAATCTAAAATTAGAATGTAACTCTGAGGGTAGGGACCTTGGTTGTGATATTCACTAATAAATACCATCTGCCTATCATAATAGTTTCAATAGTTGCCACATAGCAGATGCTCAAGAAATATCTGTTGAAAGAATGCCCATAGAAACAGAGTAGAATTGTGGTTGTCAGGGACTGAAGGTGGGGGAAATGGGAAGATGCCAAAGGGTATAAGCCTTTAGTTTTAAGATGAGTAAGTTATGAGGATGTCATATACAGCAGAGTGACTATCGTTAATACTGTTTTGTGTACTTGAAATTTGCTAAAAGAGTAGATCTTAAGTGTTCTTACAACACACAAAAGAATAGAACCATGGGAGGTGATGGGTTTGTTAATTAATCAGATGATGATGATCATTTTACAATGTATACATATATTAAATTGTCACATTGTGTAGTTTAAATATCTACAATTCTATTTATTAGTTATACCTCAATAAAGCTGAGAATAAAAAAAGGAATGCCCAAACACAGTATGTGATTACATATGTGCGGTTTTTTTGGTGGGAGAATTCATGGTTTTTATCAGATTCTCATAGGGGTTTGTGGCCCCTCCAAAAGTTAATCAAGTGGATAGTTAACATGTTTTCTGAAACGTAAAATACTCCTCCTCATAGTTAATTTGTACGTATTAGGAGTTCTTGCTGATCTCTTAGTACATGCATGTGATTGATGGGTGAGGTTATTCATTATTCACTGTTGGTTTTGCTACAGCTTCCAGGGAACATGCCCCCTACTTCAAAGATCTATCCAGAAATTCCTTCTAAGGCTTCTCAGGAGATACCTGCAGCTTCTGATTCATATTTCTATCTGGAAGCCTCACAATCAATAATTGTAAGCTAAGTTAATGACTCATGTACAATTTAAAGCACCTACCATTCAAAGTACCTTTAATGCCTACCTTCATATCTATCTTTGAGATCCATCACATCCATGTAGAGGTAAATAAATTTGTACTGTAATCTTAACTTTGACCCACAAAGGCAAAGTTGTTTTGCAAACCCATCAAAAACTGGTTCAAAAATCAGTGAAATAGGGCAGCCCCAGTGGTGCAGTGGTTTAGTGCCGCCTGCAACCTAGGGTGTGATCCTGGAGACCCTGGATCGAGTCCCACGTCAGGCTCTCTGCATGGTGCCTGCTTCTCCCTCTACCTGTGTCTCTGCCTCTATCTCTCTCTCTGTCTCTCTATGAATAAATAAATAATCTTTAAAAAATAATCAGTGAAATATTACTTTACCTAATCCCCAATCTGAGTTAGGTTACAGAGTGAATTTCTTCCTCTCATTGTCTATGATTAATGGTACTTTTTGTTGATTGGCTAAAGAAGAAAGTCTTAGGAGTCTGTATTTTTCTTTTATCCTAAGATGATTTCTTCCTTCAGTGCTCTAGTATTTGTCAGTTTCCTAACTACAGTTTGTATAGAACTGTTGATTTTTAGAAGATAAACATGTTATTTTAAAAAAGTTCAAGCAAGTTTCCCAATTGTATTTTGGCCAGAGACTACTTCTGGGATTGTCAATTATATAGCCTCCTTAAGTGAAAGGATATATCTGTTTCAATCTTCCTTCAAATGATAAGGAGAGAATCATTAGTTTCAATGTTAATTAAGCCAGATTTTCTCAAAAGTTTACTATATACAGAAAGGTTTTGCTTGTGACTATTTTCTTGGCTCACAATACAGGAAGAAATTCTGTACATGATCTCTAAGACCTCTGTCTTTATTATACTAGGTCTCCACTGTTCCCTTTGTGATTTCTTTTGATAGTATATTTCTCTGGATTCTTGGCTTTAAAATTCAGAGCATTAACTCTCAGATTCTGCTTTCTCCAGTTTGAGCTACTCTCTCTATGGTCCATGATTTCTGTCTAGTAATGTTTACTTCATTTATAAAATCAACATAGTTCTATTACAAAAAAAAGATTATTCAAAGGTTGGCATTTATGGGGCCCCAGCTATCCCACTGACAGAAAAATCAGTTTGACTTACAGTTTCGCTACCAGGTTTCCAACCAGCAGGGCAGACTGAAAGGAACAAAAATTGGCAAAAAGTTTAAGAACATGTTCAATTCTCTTCAGCCACTCTTGGCTTTTCTTTTTCCAAAATGAAACTGAAGAGAGCCTATAATAATGAGAACATTTCTAGGCCACAGGACACTTGATTAGTTTGCTTGCCTGCTTGCACCAAGGAATTCCAGTCACAGAGTTTATCAACAGGCAGCTAATCTATTTCCATTTTTTTTTGCCAATTATATCTAGTTACATTTACAATATAAGAAACCGTTGAGTGTTTCTCTAGTAAATTATATCTAGTTACATTTACAATATAAGAAACCACGTTGAGTGTTTCTCTATTAAGTTGGAATATTTGGGAATCTGGTGAACTGAAAGATTGGAGCAAGGCAAAAATCTAGTAAAGTTGGAAGATTTGGGAATCTGGTGAACTGAAAGATTGGGGCAAGGCAAAAATCTCTGAATTTATACAAACTTCCAATATAAACTTACCTTCTGTTTTCTGTAGTATCTTGTATTGATGCCACAGTTTGCTGTTTGTCAATTAAGAGTTCAAAATTACTAAGAAAATGGCATTTCCCCTTTAGAATGCACCCTTACTCAGGGCCTGAGTTACACTTTTGAAAAGAATATATCACATATGTTCTATTTTAGCAAAATCTGACCTTTTCCATTTAGCTACTGCAAAAACTTGGGAATGAAAGGATGAATTGATCACTAGTATGAAACCAAACAGCTTTGAGGGAAAAAGCTAAGTCAAAAAATGTAAACATGAAAAAAAATTTTAAAAAATGTAAACATGCAAATAAAACCTACATTATGAAATACTGTCAGACTGGCATATTTTAAGTTTATAGGAACATAATTAAAAATTACAGTAGAAGAAACTTTTATCTATGGACTGTATAAAATGAGTATTTTTACATTTTATTCTGTAAGCAGGATATATTATCGATATTTTGTTTAAAGCACTTTAAATAATACTTGGATCTGCTAAAAAGACCAGGTAATAATTTGAAAATAATCAGAGGATTTTGAAATCATCCACATTAGTTTTTTTCCCACACTACTTTTTGACTAAGAAACCAAATTAATCGTGCTATCATTTCTCAAATGAAAAAATCAAAAGGCCAAGACAGAAGGAAAGGGTACCTTCTCCATGTCGGTCAGTATACTGGAATGCTTGAACCAAACGCAGTGTTTCATCCACTGATCTACCAACTGGGAGGTCATTCAGAGTAATCTGTCTTAGGATTCCTTTGTCATCAATAATGAAAAGACCTCTGTAAAACACAAGAGTGGTACAGGTGAGGTCATTTCATCTCAATTAAGACAAATATTAGTTAATCTGAATCACTGTGCCATCCACACAGAAGGATGTTATACAGAACCAACAACACATTACCTGTTTGGTGTGCACACATGCAAATACAACCCCCTGCCCAAACCCACTCTTACCTACTGTATAACTTGGGATTATCATTGTTAAATGGTAGCTTTAAAAATTTGTTTTTGTCTATGAAATGTACTGTTGTATTTCCATTTAATTCTTCACAAGTACTAGGTTTGGGATTTTAATGCACTGTAAATGAAATGATGAATCTATATAGCAAAGTCTACCTTTGGGTGAAGGAGTGATCCACCTTTCTTATCACTGGCTATTTAGAACATCTTTGTATTTCCTTTTTCAGAGGTGGAAAAGACAAAGTCACCAATATAAGCGAAGTTACCTTTCTCTTTAAATCTGTGTATTTACTCTATGGCCTAGGGAATAATGGAGCAGTTTAACTTAAAAGAGCTGCTATACTGAGATAGCATGGCAAGAGTTAAAGCAGACCAGAAAAAAACAAAAACTACCAAAGGACTTTACTGTTTTTATTTCAGTCAATATGGATTTCAACCTAACACTTGGTTTAGAAAAAGATCTCAGGTACTAGGGCTAATTGCTTATGAGAATTATAAATAATAATGAGATCTATTTTTAATAGAAATACATGGAATTACAAATCTATTACATGAAATTTTGTTTCATAATCACATTAAACATTATAAAGTGTTTTTGCTTATCCTACAAAATATTTCTTTAATGAGCACCATGATGTCTGAACTAACTAGAGCTCACTTTCCTTGGACTAGGTCAACTTGGCCAAACTTGGGCAAAACTGTAAACTATTACTCATATGGGTTTTCTTTGATGTAGCTACTTTTACCAGTAGAAAATGGTTGTTAATGCTGATGAAGTCTGTTCCGAAGTTAAGTGAGTCTGATTTGAAATTGTGAACTTACTTCTGTAACATACATCGTACCAACACACACCCTTGGGCACCTGGGTGGCTCAGTCGGTTAAGCAGTTGACTTTTGATTTCGGCTCAGGTCACGATCTCGGGGTTACATGGTTTTTACTTGGTTAATGTTCAGATAATTTGAAAGTTCATTTTAATTCTATTTTTTAAAGATTTTATTTATTCATGAGACACACATGGGGGGGGGGCAGAGACATAGGCAGAGGGAGAAGCAGGCTCCACGCAGGGAAGCCTGATGTGGGACTCAATCCCAGCACTCTGGGATCATACCCTGAGCCAAAGGCAGATGTTCAACTGCTGAGCCACCCAGGCGTCCCTAATTCGAAATTTTAAAATAGCTTCAGTCTTTTTAGTGGCATACTTCCTCTTTGGGAATTAACTTAGTAATAAATTTTATGAAAAGAGACTAGACATTAAAGACTTGGCAAGCACAAAAAAAGAAACTATTGGTAGTGACATGATAAAATATGAATGAGCCTTGAAAACATTATGCTAAGTGAAAAGAGGCTGGTCATAAAAAAGCACATATTGTAGGATTCCATTTAAATGAAATGTCCAGAATCGGCAACCATAGAGACATAAAGGAGGTAAGTAGTGGGCCAGGGCCAGGGCAGGGGGATTGGGGGAAAGGGAGAGTAACTGCTAATGGGTATGGGGTTTCTTTTTAGAGTAATGAAAATGTTTTAAAATTGATTGTGGTGATGATTGCACAACTCTCTAGCTGTACTAGAAACCACTGAATTGTAGGCTTTATTTTTTATTTATTTTTAAAAAAGATTATTTATTTATTTATTCATAGACACACACACACACAAAAAGAGAGAGAGAGAGAGAGGCAGAGGGAGAAGCAGGCACCATGCAGGGAGCCTGATGTGGGACTTGATCCAGAGTCTCCAGGATCACGCCCTAGGCTGCAGGCGGCGCTAAACCGCTGTGCCACTGGGGCTGCCTGAATTGTAGGCTTTAAATGGGTGAGTTGTATGTAAATTATCTCAATAAAATTGTTATTAAAAAACATAGGCCTATAAAATACTGGTAGTTTCACATAAAACATTAAAAAAGAAATTATTAGCACTGCATTTTGATAATATAATAAAATTACAATTGTTTTAAGCTAAAGTTATCCTTTTTTCAAAGACTTCTATTGGCACTTCCTTAATTTTTCCCACTCCCCACAGCACAAGTTTGCTAAATAATATAATAATTGTACTTAGAAAAACCATTACTGGAGTCATTTTAGAGAAAAGGAGAAAGAAACAGGCAAGGAGTTTTGGTACCTGGCTTCAAGTGTAGGCTCTGTCATTAATTATGTAACTTTGGTTAAGTTCATGGAATTCTATGAAATTGTTTATCTGTAAAATGAAGGGTTGGTCAAAGAGCTCTAAATAATCTTCCAGCTCTAACAGTCTATGATACATAGTTTAAGTAGGGCACTCACCAATTATTTTAAACAGTATCTACAACATTTTTGCAAATAGAGCAAATAATATTTCTTGATCAAACCTTGTATCTTCTAACTCCCCTTTAGGGAGGATTACAAATATATTTGGATTTGTCCTAATACAAAACCACCGAAAGGTACCTAAGAGTATGGCCTGAGTCCTCCAGATATACGCCATAGTCCTTTGAGATTTGATGGGTCAGATCCGAAAGAAGTGGAATCTTTATTGGCCCAAGTCCTCCTTGTCGTCGAGGGGTATTAATCCTATAACAAACAAAATATTTACCAAATGTAGTATTTGGTACTACAGAGTGAAGTAAATGTATGTATCCAAACAGCGTTCTTCATCTCCATATACAAACATATGAATGAACACACACAACACACATGTTCTTTCTCTAACAAAAACAGGCTAATATACATTCTATCTTTTGCCTTTACTCCAGACTTAATACATTCATTTCCTTTAAACAATAAATGTGGAGATACATACATTTTTAATGTACTGACACACTATATTTTACTAATCTCTATTGCTAGACATTTAAATTATTTCCATTTTTCTCTTGCTTTTATCAACCTTGCTGGAAACATCTATGTATTCTCAACTTTGCATCCTTATTTGATTAATTCCTACAAAAGAAATTGATGGATCAAAGGATATGCACTGTCATAAGCATAACCTTAAAAGTGTGATAAGACAAAGCCTTGAGATAACAGAGATAATGCAACTGGGTGATATTTTAATATTCTGAGACAAAGGAATGCAAAGTCCACCTGAAGCATCGAAGGAAGTTAGTTACAATCTCAGACACTTAAATCTTCAGATTTAAGTATTCTTTTACTTGAAACCAGGGAATGTGGGTGTCCTAAGGGGAAGGCACTGACACTGCAGCTAGCAAAAGGGAAATACACTCCAGATGTCTGCAGCCCCAGTTCTGACATCCAAACAGAAATTTCTGGTTGAGATGAAACCTATTTAGCTCAGAATGCATCCCCCCAAATTGCTTGAGAAACCAACTGCAAATTATTTGGGAGGACATAACTTTTTCATGAGTGGATTTAAGTTGTAATCCTACAAAGGTTTAGAAATACTATAGAAGTGACAAAGCAAACCAATTTAAAAAATGTAGAATTAGGGGATCCCTGGGTGGATCAGCGGTTGAGCACCTGCCTTCAGCCCAGGGCCTGATCCTGGAGACCCGGGATCGAGTCCCGCATCGGGCTCCCTGCGTGGAGCCTGCTTCTCCCTCTGCCTGTGTCTCTGCCCTCCCCCCCCACCCCACCCCGCCGTGTATCTCATAAATAAAATCTTTGGAAAAAAAATGTAGAATTATAATGTGAAATTTTATTAAGTTTATAAATAGTAAAGAAACATTTCTAAAGGACTTAAGGCATACCATATTTGTCTATTAGATTTGCAAGAATTACTTAAGTAAGTCTTGGAAGTTTTATCTGGAAATGAAGATACTTAAAGGAAATCAAATATATTAAATATACAACTGCATTTAAAAATACTTGAGAGAATTACTTAAGGGAATATAAATTACATTGTAGCTCCTGCACCAATTAAAATTTTAGTTATATATGCCTATATATAACTATAAATGGAGAAAAAGTTGTTCTGAATTTGTTACTTGAATGAAATGAGTATTAATCTTTAAAGCAAAGATAATTCTGAACCATCTTCATTGTGTATAAAATCTTGTACACAGAATTATGGACATGAAAAGTTCACATTGACACATACATTTCTGATTTTGAACATACTGCCTAATTACTCTCCAGAAATGCTCAACCAACTGTATATGTGAGAGGACCATTTCTTCACATCTTTGTCATCACTGGATAAATATTTCAATATTTGAAATCTTGGCCAATCAGGAAAAAAGTGGCATCTCTTGTCATTTTAATTTGCAGTTCTTTGCAATTAATCAGGCAAAACATCTTTTCATGTTTGAGTTAAAAAAGTTTTAGAAATTAAGAAAATCAGTGTTTCTTGAAAAATAATTATAAAACCTATTGTGAAAAAAAGTAAAAAAAAAAACTATTGTGAGTTTGACTTAATACTAGATAACTATGTAACAGAGAAATGAAATTTTAAAGAATATTTTTCCCTCCAGACTAAGGCTACCAATTTATCATAATAAAGTAATCATATAACTCAGTGGTGTTTCCTATGGAGGTCTTTTGTACTGAGCTTTTTTTCCCTGATTTGGAAATGTCCTATAAAATCCTTAAGCATTTTTTCTTAACTTTATTGAACTGGCAGCTCTCAGATAGATCTATTCCCGAACTATCTGATAACCACATTCCAGGGTGCTTAGCTGGCTCAGCTGGTAGAGCATGCAAGTCTTAACCTCGGTCACGAGTTCAAGCCCCACATTGGGTGTGAAGTCTACTTAAAATAAAATTAAAAAAAAAAACACATTATATTCCTATCACACTGAGAGTTGTCTGCCTATAATTGAAAGTAAATCCATTCTTTTTCCTACAAATCTTAGTGTAAGATACTGACCAGGCCAAATGGGTAAACTGTGAATCAACAGAGCATGCTACCACTTCAGTGTTTATCGATTTGAATTCTTCAATTCTATCACCAAAGGCGATGATTTCAGTTGGACACACAAAGGTGCTGAAAGTTAAAAAGAAAATTCAGTATTCTCAAAATATACATATACCTAAAGTTTCAAATGACTTAGTTTTACAAACACCATTAGTATATAAAAATGCATATTAAGAACAATTTTATATATTAACATTGTCAAGATACATCTTTCTAAAAGATTATTTGATCAAATATCATTTTACTAAAAATGTATATTACAAAGTTCCTAATTATATCTCAGTAAATGTTATTTTTATAACTTAATGGATCCTTGCTCAACCAATGTTCCCTTCTCCCTTATGGCAGAAACTTGTCTCATTTATTAGCTTTTATTTAATAATGCTTTGTATTTATATGGTGCTTTATAGCTTTCAAAGGATCTATACAGATTTTACATCATTCCACTGTTTTTTTATATTCCTATACCACTTCTGTGGGCTAGATGCACTGAGCTTTATTTCAGAGATGAGAAAATGCTCTTCCATCCCCCTCCCTTCCTTAATAAGGTCCTCTTCTACCTTGTCTCCCAGTCTTGTTGTCAGAAAGGCATGTTTAGAGAATATTACCTTAGGGTAGTATTTTCCAAACTATGGTAGGGACTCTTTAGCCAGTTTATGGAGTTCTAACTAATGTTTTAAAAAAGTGGAATAGAAAACGAGAATACTTTACATATAGTAAGAGTGAGTTATGAAACATGTATGTATACACAAGTGCATATCTGTGGGTATGTGTTTAGGAGTGATACTGAAAACATTCAACAACCTTAACTCAAAGTTGGCTTTAGTTCTCTGGAGGTTTCTGAAAGGGACCAGGTGGGAGGGGCATCTTGGTGAAGAGGTTAGGAAGGTGGCTATTTACCATTTGGTATGTAAGTGTTTCAGTATTTTAATGAGCACAGCTGAACTGGTGCTTAGACTGAATGTTACCCTGTATATATATGTAAGTGTATTGGGCAGCAATGAGAAATGAATTTTGTACTATGTACAGGTTGTGGTCAAGAAAGTAAGAACACAGACTTAGAGGACAAATTCCTACTGCAGTCTAATACAGGCTTTTCAAATGTTTCAGTTGTTCAAATGTAGGCAGACAGTTCTAATCTAGATTATATTCCTGGAAACCTAAGCCATGATATATGTATTTTTTAATATTTTCCCAAAGGTAGGAATGGTCATCCCTGCCTTCCTTCTTCTTATTCCGACAAATGCTACTTAGATATATACTTATCCAACCTCTTAGTGAAGACAGAGAAAAAATTCTGGCAAAAAACTAAAGGGCTATGTTTTTGAGTTTTGTGCTTGCACACTGTGGCAAATGCCTCAGAATTCTTCCTTTCTAACTAGGCCCAACCTGGTATCACATGGAAACAGAAAGAAGCAGTCTTGTGCTTGCACACTGTGGCAAATGCCTCAGAATTCTTCCTTTCTAACTAGGCCTAACCTGGTATCACATGGAAACAGAAAGAAGCAGTCTTAGCTTTTTGCCCCAGGAAGCCATTGGTGACATCATGCTTTAGATATGTCTTATTTGTTATGGAGTTTTAAGTTAACACTGGGAGAAATAGATATTTGTCTACTATGTTAGACTAATTTCAAAACTCACATTTAGCGTCCTATATATTTAACAGATGTGTTAACTTTTTGGTTTTATAACAAGATGAATTTAGAAGGCCTATCATTTTTATATATTAAAATTTCTACTTCTGGTTTCTATTAGAAGTTAAGTTACATCATACATTTTAGCTAGTCAGGCCACAGTACAAGCTGATTAGAAAGAAGTTCTTACTAATTTAAAAGATTATGTATTATCCAGATTTATGACTTGGTTTACTTTCAATGAACTACTTTTTCTGAGAATTTTTCCTATTTGGATTAGAGTAAGGGTGAGCAAACTTCAGCCCACAGGCCAAATCCAGTCTATCTTATTTTTTGTAAATAAACTTTCAATAGAAAACAATACTCATTCATTTATGTATAGTCTATGGCTATTTTTGTGCTATAATGGCAAAGTTGAGTAGCTGCAATAGAGATCACAAGGCAAAAAAAATTTATTATGTGGCCCTGTACAGGAAAAGTTTGCTGACTTCTGGCCTAGAGATAATTTATACAGATGAGCTTAAGTATATCCTCCCTGCAAGTTTAAGGTTTTATTTACACATTTCTAGATTAGTCCTAATGGAAAAAAGACCTTAATATACAGTGGCAATATAGAAGATATTTCTACTTTTTATAATCAAAAATATATTCAAATAGAAAAAAGATAAAAGTCTGGATAAGTCTGCTACCTTTTCATTTTCATGGAATTTGAAAAAGATTCCAGATAAAATTATATCCTCGATAAGACTAAAGCTGCAAGAGTATTTGAGTCAACTTTTTTATCTATAGTGTTTCACTGTCAAAGTTAAAGAGAAAATTTTCCCAATAACCATAATTTATATTAATAGGCATTATTTCTTAAGCATATGCAGTATTTTTAGGAAAATGTTCAAACCATAGGAAAGCAACAGATGCAGTAAAGAATAAAAATGATAAAACCAGAGTTAAATGGCATCATCACTGTAGAGGGCTAATTTTCTAGTTAACATTATACATTAACATTACACATAAACAGATTTGTGGCAGAAGTCTTGCTATTAAATGCTTTCTAAAATATTATTCATTTTCTTGCCTTAATAGGTATAGCTTACTATAATTGTAGCTTTCTTTGATGATTGTATTATATAACACAATCATTTAGATTTAAGTATAAAGTATTGGGATCATGGGTTTTGGTTCTGAAATATATGGTAGATGTTATCTTCTTGGAAAAAATTCATCTTAGCTTGACTTTTAAGAACCAAGAGCTAGGGGCACCTGGGTGGCTCAGTGGTTGAGCATCTGCCTTTGGCTCAGGTTGTGGTCCTGGGGTCCTATGCTTGAGTCCCACATCAGGCTCCCCACGGGAAGCCTGCCTCTCCCTCTGCCTATGTCTGCCTCTCTCTGTGTCTCTCATAAATAAATGAATAAAATCTTTAAAAAGAAAGAACAGCTAAATAAAATAATTTCTACTTAATGTTCTTGAATAATGATTGATAATGACTGATGATTCATGACCTGTACATGTATTACTTACAAATCAAGGGGGTAGAAGAAAAAAACCAGGTATTTCCCACGATAATCAGTCAACTTGAGCTCCTTGAATTCTCCATTTATCACAGCTGTTCCTTCCCAATAAGGCGCTGGCTTGGAAACTAAGAAAAATATATAATATTCTAAAACACTGAGAAAATTGGTTGCAAGACAGAAAGACATCTTTAGGCAATCACTAAAAATCAAGGATCCTAAATCTTTGGATCTCTTTAGCAGTCTGGTGAATCTTACAGACTTTTTCTAAAGATAGTGTTATTGAATGCATAAAACAAAATATATAGAATTAGAAAGGAAACCAATTATATTGAAATATAACTATCAAAATAATAGAAAACAAACTGGTGATATAGTAATATATATACCCTTTTATAAACACTTTAAAATCGCAAGATCTATGGGGCACCTGGGTCGCTGAGTTGAGTGCCCAACTGTTGACTGTTGATTTCAGCTCAGGTCAGTATCTTGGGAGTGGGGTGGGGGTGAGATGGGAGCCCTCCCCCGCCCACTCATGCTCTGCCCTCAGCACAGTCTGCTTGTCCCTCTCCCTGACCCTCCCTTGGCTCGCCATGCCCATGTGCACACACGCACTCTCATAAATAAATTAAATAAGTAAATAATAAATAAATAAATAATAAATAAATAAAATATTTAAAAGTGCAAGATCTAATAGTGGTCTAATAACTGTCCAAGATAGTGATCAGTAAATTTTGTTTCATAATTTTGTGCCAAATTATGTGGCATAAAGATATCTGTGATTCCCTTGGCAACAGGTACAAGCAAGGACTTCTGAAGCTAGTGTGATTTGTTGCTGATGTTCATAATGGAAGAAAATGCTACATTTCAGTTGGAGGTTAATGAAAATAAAGACTGTTTTTCTGTTTAGGCTCACAGACTCCCTACATTCCATCCCTGCACTAAAGTCTACTTGGTCCTTCACTATAAGCCCCTCCAAGCTAATCAACTTCCTACAGTTCGAATACTTAAGATTTTCCTTTTTCTAATGGTAGTCTCCTAGATGTACTCATTTAAATGTTTGTCCAGTTTCTCACATACACAAAGACAACCTGCTGCACACTCAAGGAGTGGGAATCTGCAAATGTCAGGTGAGAAGTTTAAAATCCCAGAGCATGGGATTATTTTCCCAGAGTTCTGAAAGAAGAGACCCCCTTGAATAGGTTTCAAGTGACCTGATGGAAACTGAATAGTTCATGCTGCTCTCTTGTAAGGGCACACTGTAATTCTAGCCAACACGCTTTCATAATAATGTACCTTGATCCTTTGTTAACACATTCACAGGGCACTTAAACCTTCAGAACCATTACATACATTGAAGTCAGTACTTGACTCCAAGTTTGACTAATGTTCCTAGAAAGTAAGGCTTATAATAGCCAGCATTTTTGATCACTCTGAAAATAAAGACAAATTTAAAATGAATTTCTCTGTGAAGTTAATATATAACACATGATTATTTATCTTGAGCCAGTAGCCTACCTCATATAAGTATGCTGATCTAATTAGGTAAAGGCCAGGAGGGAGAATTGGATAGAAGGGAACTGAACTGCATATGTTTTATATACATTACTGAGAATGCTATTCAAGTGTGAGGTTATAATTGTAATGATCTGTTAAAATGATACTCCTTAATGATTTCTGCATATAGGGAAAACCAAATCTGAAAAATAATTTTTTTCCAGAAAGTTCTGATTTTGGAAATTCTGGGTTTTGGACTTAAGAACTGCAGTGTTCTAACAGTTTTTTGGTGGTGTCGTTAGGGTTTTCAATATATAGTATCATGTCATCTGCAAATAGTTCAAGTTTTGTTCAAAGAAAAAAATTCATCAATTTGTAAGGCAAAAAAGACAGTGAGTACTTTATTAAGATCTATAAATGGAATTCCCAAAGCAACCCGTTGCATCTGTTAAGAAATAAAAACTGTCCCAAATATAAATAGCAGAGTTAACAAAGATTCTGGCAAATGCAGAGCAGTGAAGAAGAATGTTTAAATCCCTTTTTCCCATACCCATTCCCCTCATCAGTTTAACTACTGCTAACGTTCTGATGTCTTTCCTTCCATTATTTTTTAAACACACAAATTTGGATCATGTTGCACTTGTTTTTAAAGAGAATGTTTTAATGAGAACTCAGTAATATATGGAACTGTTAAATCACTGTATTGTACATCTGAAACTAATAGAACACTCTATGTTAACTACACTGGAATTAAAAATAAAAAAGGGAGGGAGCAGTAATTCATGAACAGTTTTTCATGTTACTAAAATTTACTTAAGATTATTTAAAGTTTAATGGCTCTATAATATTCCATCTTACGAATAAAAGTCCTCATATCTATAATTCTAGATAAGCCTACATGTGACACAGAAATGTGGCAGATATCTAAACTTTGAAAAGGTTTGCTACTAAAGGGAAGTCTATTATTACTACTTTTTTGTTTCCATGAGCAGACTTGGATGGGCTTTGTTTCTTATGGGAAATTGTGATGCCAGTAAATATTTAATTGAATGCCATATTTCAAAATATCTTCCCAAGCCAAATAAAAGCAATGGGACTTGGAAATACTATTATTTTAAAAGTGCAAGACTGGCTCTTTAAAAACAAAAATATGAAAGTAACTTCCAGTTAACTTTCAGTAGGAAAGAACTGCAAATGTGTTAGGGGGCAAAACAGTGTTCCTCATTTATAGCTCCCACTTCATCCTAAGTTGTAACATCCCATTTAACAATGAGGATTCATAATTGTGAAGCATTACTTTTGTTACTGAATACAGGCATGGAACTGAACCAAATACATATCTACAGAATGCCAAATGATCCGTAGGAAAAGTTATTATTTAAAAGTAAGCAAGAGATAGTCTTTATCCTTTAGCCTCTGGCCACTTCTTTTTGGCCAATCTTAACATCCAGATGCAGTAGGCCACAGCTTTCTCATTATCCCCTCTGACGTGTCCTTCCTGAAAGTGGCCATTAGCTGTGTACACTGGAGAGAAATGCAAATAACCGAAAGCCAAATTGGCAGGACACAAATTTGCTGCAAGGTTTATCATCAACCCAAATGCATTACTTCCACTTTTTTCCCCCAATTTTCCTACAAGGAGCCTCCAAAGTACACCCTATAACAAGTTATTCATTTTTGAGAAACAAAGAATACCAACTAACTATGGCTTTGGGGAAGGTGGCTTTTAACTGTCTTTATAAGACGCAACAACAACAACAAAAAAAAAAAAAAAGGAAAAACGAAAGGTTTGCCCTCCTGAGAATTTTGGTTAGCTACTTTTCTGTTTAATTAAACTTTCTGAGAACCATTATTCAACTTTTCAATGTATTCTTCCCTGAAATAGTACTTGAAAATAGACGCGATGTGCTGCAGGCACTTTTTGATGTTGAGGAAGTGTTTCAGTTTGCACAACATCCTGATGCCTAAAAACCAGGGGCCAGGACCACCCTCTTTAACCTCATCTGCGGCTTTGAGGTAACCACTACTTCTTCCAAAATCTGATTCGCGGAACCCGTCCGTTTCTTCACAGCCGGAATCCGTCTCCATCCCTTTACCTCCGCCCCCCAGGCAGGCCCGCCCAGGGACCTGAGGCCGTCCAAAGGGTGCCGCCCAAGCCAGGCCCCCAGGTACTACCAGGGTACACGTGTGTCGGGCCCTCTTCACCTCCCGCCTCCCTTTGCCACCCCCCCCAACCTCCCTTCCTCTTGGCGGGACACCACCTACTCTTGGCCTTGCTGTGGTGCAGGGAGTGGTCGGCGGGCGAAGCCCGGGACGCCTCCCCTGGGTACACTTGTCCACCCGCGTAGAAGTGGCACTCCTCTTGGCGGGTTCGGGGCCTCTCTTCTGCCTCCTGGCCTCGCAGAGCTCCAGTTGGCAGCAAGAAGAGCAGCAGTGGCAGCAGCAGCAGTCTTCGGCTCCGGCCAGAGGCCGGAGTCGTCGCGGCTAGCGGCGCCGGCGGCGCCTCCATGACCACGCGAGTGCAAACACACGTCTCTTGGCGCGAGCGCGACTTCTCCCGCCGCCAGGGAGCTACAACCGCGCGCCTGAAGCCCGCGTGAGCCAGGGCACCGCCTCGCGAGACCTGCTCCGCCCCCACTCCGCCTCGCCCCCCTCCCGGTTCCCTGCTCCACCCACCCCTCCCCTCCGCCACGTGGGCTCCAGCCCCGCCTGCTCGCCCCCAGCCGGAGTTTGCGCCTGCGCCCTGAGCGGCCCGGGGCCGGAGTTTAGCCCAACTCTGTGAACCCAAGCCTCCCGGTGGCCTTGCGCGAGTGGTCGGATGCGCTTCATTGCACTTTTAGATGCTCTTCCACGCCTAGCTCTGCCACAAAGTCTCGCCAGCGTGCACCACCCGCAAAGTGAAACTAACCTTTCTGCCTTTGGGTGGCTTGAGTTTTGTACTTCTAACAGTTACTCGGTTTTTCCTTGAAGAGATGTGTGTGAAAAGTGCCGTGACTACTTGTTCAAGCTGCAGCCCTTTTAAGTCCCCGGGAAACTTGGAGAAGAAAGGTCCAACCATTTACCCCTCTCAAGCAGGCAAGAGAAAACTGGCAATTTGGTAACTTAAGCCTGTCTCAAAGGTGTTTTTTGTTTGTTTTTATTATTTTATTTTTTTTCATTTGTTTTTATTGAAGTTTGATTTGCCAACATAGAGTGTAACACCCAGTGCGCATCCCGTCAAGTGCCCTCCTCAGTGTTTGTTTTTAAGACTCGAAAAGTTACTAGAAAAACGGATTTTGTCCCAGCACAGCGCTGTTCCGTCTTGTGGTAATTACCCCATCACATTGGCAGCCCTTACGCCCCATAGGATCCCTTCTATCTTCCTGGGAGCTCTTGTCATCTTTCTGAATCCCGCAGAAGCCACCCTGTTTCCTCCTTTACACTGCCAGCTCCCTGGGATTGAAATGGCTGCGTAATTCATCTTTGTTTCCCAAGGCACCTGGCACTCCGTGAGCATTTGCTTGTGTAATGGCTTGATGTTCTAAATGACACCTAATGTCCCCAACAGCTTGTCTTAGCTTCCAGAGGCTTTCACATATTGCATCCTTGCTCCTTGTGTCAGCCCTTTGAAGGCGATGGGAAAGCTGATATTTTCAAACTCAGCCCTTAGCCCATTCCAGCCCATTATACACCTTGGAAGAATCTGAGGGGAATAGAGCTGAGGGCCCTTGGCACCCTCTTTTGCTCCCTCAGGCCGCGAGCTCCTCCCCCTCCCCACGGGGTTTGCGCCTGCGCTCTGGGGCCCACCCGGTCGCCATTGCTCCCTGATGACAGAAGACCCTTTGTGGCGTAACGGGGTGTCCCGTTCACCCTTCCAGGCCTCTCTCGTCTACAAAGCTTCGCTGGAAATGGCCTCCGGTTGCTGACTGATTACTGGTCTTCTGCACTCAACACTGTTTTGGATCCTCTCAGCCTTCAGTGCCCACTTCTCCCCCAAAGCCTCGCCGCCACATGCCATCCTGCCTCCCCACCAAAACTTGAAACAAACCGTTCTGCCTTATTGTGGCCTGCATTTTATACCTTTAACATTTACTCTCCATTTCCTTAGGGTGAGTGAGTGAGCAGCGATGACTCCCCTCTCCTGCTGTATCCCTTTTAAGCCCTGGGAAAACTTGGAGAAAAAAGGTCTAACCTGAAAAGCCATACCTGGAGACCATTTATTCTCTTCTAGTGAGAAAGGAACTCTTCCAGCAGGAAAGTCAGTTTGGTGACTTAAGACTGTCTCAAGGTGTACATAAGTTTTAAAAATTAAGACTTGGTAAGTTCCCAGAGAACCCCTTCTCCCAGCACAGAGCTGTTCCATCTTCTGACAATTAACCCCATCACACACCCATTTGCCAGCATGGCAGGTGAGAATTCAGGGGAGAGGGGCGCACATCAGGGGCCACCGGCAGGCAGCCCTTCTGCGCCTCTGCCCCGCGGGGCTCACCACCCCTCCGCCCCCGCCATCTTTTTATCTTCCCCTGACTTCTTGTCATCTTTGTTAATTCTGCAGAAGCCATCCTAACTGCCTTTCTTCTAGGAGACAGCTCTCTGGGGTTGAAATCAATGTGTAATTCATCTTTGTTTCCCTAGGCACCTGGCAGTCTGGGAACATTTGCTATTGTAAGCACCTGATTTTCAAAATGACACCTAATGTTCCCAACAGCCTGTCTTAGCTTCCAGTTGCTTTCACAAATCATGTCCTTGCCCCTTGTGACAGTCCTTTGAGTTAATAGGAAACCTGCTGTTTTAGACTCCTCCCTCACGCCAGGCCTGCCCATTATATGCTCTGGTTTTTGTTTCCTGACACCTCTTTCCTGTGGGCAAAGGAGGAAAATATGAAGCTACCTCCCTTTTCTAAGGTGAGGGGAAGCTTGTCCTTACCCATAACATTGTCTGTCAGCTCTTCACTTTCCGGGGGCACGTAGACAGGAGTTCTCTGACGAGGTACTTCCCGTTGTTCGAATTCTTCTCCTTCCCGGGCTTCCTGTTGTTCCACATGGAAGGGGAGTGGGGTTCGACAGGTTCGAGTCCCGGGGATTCGGTTCAGGCCTATGCCCCGAGGTCGGCTTCGGTGATCCATGCTGACTGCTGGACAAACAGCCACCAAGTCTCAGTGGCTAAGGCTAAGTCCTAGGCTGGGCCTCTAAGTATGAGAACTGGGAGAGGAGGCTTGAGGAGAGTATTACTTCCTGAAACCTCTGTTCTAGGCTGAGCTGAGGTGCCCCAGTTGGCAGCAGGGGCTGCCCATCAGGTGGGCCTCAGTGAACCTCCTGCCCACTGGAGAGAGTGGCCAGGTCGGCCAGCTCTCAGGCACAAACTGCGGTCCCCTTACTTCCACTGGAACCCCTTGGCAGCTGACATTCTGACTGGCAGTTGCTCTGAATCCTTCTGTCCAATGATATCCCCTGAGCACCTGCCTCTTGCAGGCAGACATTGTGTTGTCATAGGGGCAGTCACAAGGGAGCTGGAGGTGGAGGCCCTGCCCCCAAGGCACTGACCATCCAGCTAGAGTCAGCTGCCCATATTAATAATACAAAGTTATTGGGCACAGAGAGGGTGGTTCTATATATAGGATGTGTCTCAGAAACACCTGGGGATGTTAAAAACATTCAAGTGTACCAACTAAGCCCTAGAAATGATTATTTAAGAGATGTTTTGAAAAGGGGTCCTAGGCATCTATGGCTTCACAAATAGTGTCTGGTTAAGAACCGCCATTGATGGAGGGTTAAGAGCACAGGTTGTAGAGTCAGCTGTGTCTAGGTCGCAGTCTGAACTCTGCCACCTGTTGATCTTGGCCTTGGGAAACCCTGTTTAATCTCTGAGCCTGAGTTGTCACCTGTAGATGGAAGGCATTAATACCTTCCCCATGTCATGAAAGTGATAGGACATGAGTTTCATGATATAAATGTAAAACCTAACTTGGAATGTGGGCCAGACCAGGGACTCCTGGTGTATATGATGGGAGAAATGCTTTGTGACTTCTGAGGCTTGGTCATGAAAAGGATGGTTTCTACCTTGCACTGAGATGACTCATTCTGGTGGAAGACTTTCTTTCTTTTCTTTTTTTTAAGATTTTATTTATTTATTCATGAGAGATGGAGAGAGAAAAAGAGAGAGAGAGAGAGAGAGAGGCACAGAGACACAGGCAGAGGGAGAAGCAGGCTCCACATAGGAAGCCCAATTCGGGACTTGATCCTGGGACTCTGGGATCATGCCCTGAGCCAAAGGCAGACGCCCAACCACTGAGCCACCCAGGCATCCCAAGATGGAAGACTTTCTATCCAAACTTCTTTTGAGAGAAAATTCATAAATCATGTAATTTAAAATTTTTAAATGTACAATTCAGTGGTGGTTAGTGTAGTCATCGTGTTGTACTTTGTGCTCACCACAACTCAATTCCAGAACATTTCCATCACCCCCCCCAATCCCCGCGAAAGAAACTTCATGCTCTTAGCAGTTAATTCCTCCTTTCCCTCTGGTCCCCAGCAATGACTAATCTGTTGCTTCTCTCATTTGCCTGTTCTGAACATTTAATATTCATATAAATGAAATCTTACAATATATGTCTCTTTGTGTCTGGTTTCTTTCACTTAAGTATAATGCTTTCAAGGCTTGTCAGTGTTGTAGCATGTACTGGGATTTCATTCCTTTTTTTATTGTGGTAAAATATACATACCATAATACCATTTTAACCATTTTTTCCATTTTAACCATTTTTAAGTGGCTAGTTCAGTGACATTAAGTACGTTTACACTGTTAAGCACTCATCACCACAGTTTTTTAGTATGCTTCAGATTTTTTCATCTTCCCAAATTGAAACTATACCCATTAAACAATGACTCTCTATTCTCTCCTCCCCTCAGCCCCTGGAAACCACCATTTTACTTTCCATCTCTGATTTTGACTATGGCAGGTAGCTCATAAAGTAGATTCACAAAATATTTATCTTTTAGTATACGGCTTCTTTTATTTAAACTTAATAGTTTCCATGTTGTAGCATGTATTGATACTTCATTCCTTTATGTGGCTGAATAATATTCCATTGTATCGGTGTACTAATTTTGTTTACCCATTCATAAATTGATAGGTTTTTAGGTTGTTTATGATTTTATTTATTCACTCATTCTTTCATTCATTCAGTATTTTGATCTCCACACCCAATGTGGGATGTGAACCCATGACCCCAAGATCAAGAGTTGCATGCTCTACTGACTGAGCCAGCCAGGTGATCTGGTTGTTGATGCTTTTAGACTATTATGAATAATGGTGCTGTGAAGATTCTCTGCAAGATTTTTCTTTTTTTTGAATATTTTTTTATTGGAGTTCGATTTGCCAACATATAGCATAACACCTAGTGCTCATCCCATCAAGTGCCCCTCTCAGTGTCCATCACCCAGTCACCCCGTTCCCCTGCCCACCTCCCCTTCCACCACCCCTTGTTCGTTTCCTAAAGTTAGGAGTCTCTCATGTTCTGTCACCCTCACTGATATTGAAGATCAGTAAAGACCTTATTAAACTCAACAACAAAGAAAAAAAAAATCCAATCATGAAATGGGCAAAAGACATGAACAGAAATTTCACCAAAGAAGACATACACACACACACAAAAAAAGACATACACATGGCCAACAAGCACATGAGAAAATGCTCCGCATCACTGGCCATCAGGGAAATACAAATCAAAACCACAATGAGATACCACCTTACACCAGTGAGAATGGGGAAAATGAACAAGACAGGAAACAACACATGTTGGAGAGGATGTGGAGAAAGGGGAACCCTCTTGCACTGTTGGTGGGAATGTGAACTGGTGCAGCCACTCTGGAAAACTGTGCGGAAGTTCCTCAAAGAGTTAAAAATAGAACTGCCCTATGACCCAGCAATTGCACTGTTGGGGATTTACTCCAAAGATACAGATGCAGTGAAATGGCAGGACATCTGCACCCCAATGTTTATAGCAGCAATGTCCACAATAGCCAAACTGTGGAAGGAGCCTCGGTGTCCATCAAAAGATGAATGGATAAAGAAGATGTGGTCTATGTATACAATGGAATATTACTCAGCCATTAGAAATGACAAATACCCACCATTTGCTTCAATGTGGATAGAACTGGAGGGTATTATGCTGAGTGAAGTAAGTCAATTGGAGAAGGACAAACATTATATGGTCTTTTTTTAAAATATTTTATTTATTCTTGAGAGACACACAGAGAGAGGTAGAGACATAGGCAGAGGGAGAAGCATGCTCCCTGTGGGGGGCCTGTTGCGGGACTTGGTCCTAGGACCTGGGATCACACCCTGAGCCGAAGGCAGATGCTCAACTGCTGAGCCACCCAGGTGTCCCTGCAAAGTTTTTCTTAAGATTTTGTTTATTTAATTATTTAGAGAGTGAGAGCTGGGGGTGAGGGGGTCACAGGGAGAGGGAGAAAGAGAATCTCAAGCATACTCTGCCCTGAGCTTGGAGCTTAACTCAGGGCTTGATCTCACAATCCTGAGATCGCTACCCAAGCTGAAATCAAGAGTCAGACGCTCAACCAACTGAGCCACCTATGTGACCCTCGTGCAAGTTATTATGTGAACATAATAAGTTTTCAGTACTCTTGGGTGTTTATGTAAGACTGGAATTGCTAGAATATATGTCAATTCTATGTTGAACTTTTTAAAAGACTGCCAAAATGATTTCAAACGCAGCTGTATGATTTCACATTCATACCAGTAATGTATGATGGGTCTGGTTTCTCCACATCCTATTTAACAGCTGGCAGTTTACTTTGTTTGGGTTATAGTCATACTAGTGGGTGTGAAGCAGTATCTCATGGTGGTTTTGATTAGCATTTGCCAAATGACTAATGATATTGAACAACTTTTCATTTGCTTAATGGTGATTTGTATATTGTCCTTGGAGAAATGTCTATGGAAATCTCTTGCTCATTTTTAAAAAGATTTTACTTCTTTGAGAGAGAGAGAGAGTATGAGCGGGGGGGGGGGTGGACAGAGGGAAAGGGAGAAACAGACTCCCCACTGAGCAGGGAGACTGATGGACAAGGACAGCTCAGCTCCCCACCGTGCTTGCTCCATCCCAGGACCCTAGGATCATGACCTTAGCTGAAGGCAGGCTAAGGTGACTGACTGAGCCATCAAGGTGCCCTCTCTTGCTCATTTTATAATTGAGTTGTTTTTCTTCCTGCTGTTGATTTCTAAGTGTTCTTTTATATATTCTGGATAATAAACCCTTACATGATTTGCAAATATTTTCTCCCATTCTGTGGGTGGTTTTTTCACTTTCTTTTAAAGAAAGTTTTTATTTAATTAAGCTCTACATCCAACATGGGGCTTGAACTCATGACCTCCGGATCAAGAGTCACATATTCCTCTAAGTCAGCCAGGTGCCCCATCTTTGCTTTCTTGATAATGAATTTTGATGCAAAAGGTTTTACTTTTGATGAAGTTCCAATCATCTATATTCTATATTTTTGTTTGCTTGTGCTTTTTTATTTAGGTAGTATTTGACTCTTTTTAAAAATTATTTTGTATGTGTGTGAAGTAGGAATTAGAAATGCTTTCTGAGCATCTGCTATGTGCCATACACTGTCATTGGAGGCAGCAGTAATAAGACAGATGTGTTCCTTCTGTCATCAAGCTAAAATTCCAATGGCACTCACAGACATGAGTCAGAGGTCATATGAGTGCCTAAATGCATATTCGACTACACCCTATTTCTGATCAATAATCGGGGCCCAGAGAATATGAGGATTGTGGGAGAAAGGCACAACCTCACATGGTTGGCAGGGTTGCAGTATAGGCTGGAGTTTGGTGATGTTGGAGGAAATCCCTGTCTGACACTGTCAGACTTTGTGGGTTCCTTGAGGGACCTTAGGATGCAAGCCCTGCCCCAGTGAGTGTCTTTCCTCTGAAGAGCCATTTAGACTCCTTGTCAGTCCCTAGGTCTTTTGTGACCCACCCTTGTGTTGGGCTCCTTCTACTTCCCTCGGTAGTCCACTTGGCTGCTTTTCCTTTTTTTTTTTAAGATTTTATTTATCTGACAGAGTGTGTGATCACACACAAGCCATGGGGGTAGGGTCCGAGGCAGAAGGAGAAGCAGACTCCTCACTGAGTAGGGAGCCCAACATGGTGCTCCATTCCGGGACTCAGGGATCATGACCTGAACCAAAGGCAGACGTTTAACTGGCTGATCTACCCAGGCACCCCTGCTTTTCCTTTTATAACAATCAGGCCACTGTGTTTTGTGAGGCCCACATTTGTTCCCCAGAGACATAGGTTTTTCTGTATTTTCTGTCAGTTCGGTTTACATCTAAAGCTGTCATTTTATTGTCCCATCTTGTAAGGACAGTTACAGCCATACATAACCTCTAGGGTTTACTCAGGTGAGTTAGATAGTAGTTCCTGTGATCTTCAACCTATGAGAGACACAAGCTTCCTGAAACTCTTTGTCATTTGCTTGAGGTAGCAACATTTGTCTCTCTCTCTCATTCTAGGAGAAGTCATCCATCAAGTCATGAGGACACTCAAGGAGCCTGTGGAGAAGCCCATAGGGGAAGAAACTGAGGCCTCTCATGAACTACCAGCACCACCTTGTCAGCCTTGTGACTGTACCTCCTTGGAACCAAATCTTGTAGTTCCAATAGATTCTGATGACTTCAGGCCTAGTGACCTCTCAATTGTAGCCTCATGCCTTGGGCAGGAACCACCCAGCTCAGCAGTTCCTGAATTTGTGATCCGCACAAACAGTGAGTCCAATAAATGTTCATTACTGTTTAATTTAGCAGTTTTTGAAATATAGTTCACATATAGACAGTATAGTATATTCATTGTTATACAACTGTTTCTGCTGTCTTATTCCAGAACATTTCTGTTACCTCAAAATGATACCCCATATCTTTCAGCTATCACTCAGTTCCCTTTACTCTGTGTCACCTGACAACCATTAATCTACTATCTGACTCTAAGGATTTGTCTGTCGTAGGCATTTGCTATAAATGGAATCATATATACAATATGTAGTCCTTTGTGAGCGACTTTTTTTCACATATATATCAATGTTTTTACGGTTCATCCATGTTGCAGCATGAGTCCATAGTTCACCTTCAGGTACATACTTGGTGGTGTACATTCTGTGGGTTTGGACAAATGAATAATGACATATATACATCATTATAATATCCTACAGAGTATTTTTAACAGTATTTTTGCTGCTCTAAAATCCTCTGTGCTCTGCCTTTGCTCTTTTTATGGGTGAGTAACATGCAATTGTAAATCTCATTTTGTTTATCCATTCTTCAGCTGATGGACATCTGGGTTCTTTCCACTTTTTGGCTATTTTGAATAATGCTACCATGAACATTTGAGGATCATTTTTTGTGTGAACATATTTTTCAGTTATCGTGGGTATACCTATACTGGAATTGCTGGACCGACCATATGGTAACTCTGTTTGACTTATTAAGGCTGCTTTCAAGTGTTTTCCACAGTAGTGACACCATCACATATTAGTAATGTTCAAGGATTCTGATTTCTCCAAATCATTGCAAACACTTGTTATTGTCCATGTGTTTGATTTTCACCATCCTACTGTGTGTGAAGTGGTATCTCATTGCGGTTTTGATTTGCATTTGCCTAATGACTAATGAGGTCAAGCATCTTTTCATGTGCATTTTGGCCATTTGTATATTGTCTTTGAAGAAGTGTCCATTCATATGTTTGCCATTGTTTAACTGGATTGTCTTTTGTTTATAGAATATTAACAATTTTTTGTTTATTCTGGGCACTACAACCCTATCAGATATAATTTGCAAGTGTATTTTCTCATTTTGTGAATCATCTTCTCACTTTCTGATACTATGCTTTGACACAAAATTTTAAAAATTTTGATAATTTCCTATTCAATTACTTTTCCTTTGGTTGCTAGTGCTATCGGCATCACACTAAAGAAACTGATATGTAACACAAGGTTAAAATATGGCAGAGGAGGAGAGAAAAGTGGGGGCACTGGAGGGTACTTGGAAATCATGCTGAGGTAAAGTGATGGAAGGCAGTAGCCCTTTATTCCATCCTTGTTGGAGTTTTCAGGATGCATGGAGACCCCTCACATAAGTGAATGCCTTCATCTATCTCTGTACCAGAATTCTCCTGATTGTTCGTAGAGAAAATTTCCATATAGGAACATCCCCATTGTGATGTTGTCTATGCACCTTCAAGTCTCAGTGTTTAAGCCTTTTGGGTTCTCTCAGGGAGCCTGCTTTGTAAATTTAAAGGCCCCTTAAAAAGTCTCAGCATTTGTTGGTTGTTGACTTCACTGCAGCTTTATAGGTCTAGTCAATCTGACCGGTCAGTGTAGGTAGTGATTTTTTTGGTAAACACCAGTTTCTCGCCTTTATGTTCCTTCTGCAATTTGTATAGCACCATATCACTCCTCTGGGCTCTGTGGGCTCCTCACCAGCCCAGGAAGCCCAAACTTGGGTTTGGGCATATGGCAGTGAAGGTGCCTTGAAGTGACCTGTCTTCATATGGGTCCCTTACCCAAGCTCTTAAGCTTTCAGAAGTTTTTGACAGATTTATCCCTCAGGGTTTTTAACTCCTTTACTTGAAGGCTAGGGCCATAACATTCTGTTGGATAAATCCAGGTGATATCCCGTGGGCTAAAATGGGACTCTCTCATTTGAGCATCATAGCTGTGAAGTGGGACCTTATTTCCTGTTTCACAGATGAGGTGACCTTTTCTAAAGTTATCTATTCACATTTGTACAGCCCTTTCCAACAATGTTTCTTTTTGAAGATACTTTTGTTTTTTATATTGTAGTCCTATAGTTGTTGGAGGGAAAGCAGAAATTTTTCCAAAATAAGGGGGTTTCTTCTGGAATAGATCTTCATCAGCAGTCTGTTAAGTATCCTTGGACAAGCATAAAAAGAAAAATAACTTTTTCTCTTTCTACTTATGTATAAAAACTTCTTTGGGGATCTGTTCTTATCTAGTCTGGGAGGAAATTTCCAGAAGGTCCCATAGCCAACTGTTAACTCTTAAATAGCGAAGCATTCTGTAGTCACTTCCAAAAAGCTAGAAGTGTAGTATAACAATTGAAACACTATGCTTCTGAATACTGTGAATTTCTGTCTAAACAAACTGGTGCCTTCATAGGTTTTGTCATCTTGTCAGTGATGTGTGTATATGTGGTCATGGGATGGATATAGGACTTCTTTTTGCCTTTCCTCTCTTCATCTCCTCCCTCCGCTCCTTGATCACCACTCTAGATTTGATCTCTAGAGATCAGGGAGAGAGGTGTGTGGAGAAGAGCATACCCTGGTGTGGTCCGGAAGGTTGTAATATGGTTTTGGGGCTGTGAACAGTGAAATTCTGGGCTGACACTTTCATGGGCACGTTTTGAGCTTCTTAAAGGGACCTCAGAGTGCTGGCTCCTGTCTCATCAGGTGCCTTTTCTCTAATTGGCCGCCAGACTCCACCTTAGCCCCTAGTCTCTTTGACCCACATTTCTTTTGGGGTCATTACTTCTTGGGGTGCTTCTTGGGTTCTTTCCTTTTAGGACAGCCTGGTATACTCACTTGTATAGGGTTTTCATATGAACCATGGAAATCACAGTCCTTCTATGCATGTGGTTGTAGTGTATTTCTCCTGCAGCCCAGTCTTCTTTTATTGTGTCTTCTAGCCAGACATTTGTAGACCTCAACTCCTGACTTCCTTGAATAATTCAGACATTAGCTGTGGTGTCCAGCTAACTAAAGAAGACACAAGTGGAGCTTTCTCAAGCTTGTTTATATCTGATCAAGGTAGGAGGGAGTAATCCTTGTCCTGTCCTCATGAAGGTGGAGAAAATGCCCACCATTGTTGCTTTCTCAGGGTGCACACACTGTCTTTGGAAAACACAGACCTTTCCTCCACAGGGCAGCTCCTCCCATGTCTTCTCTTCCTGAGAGAAGGCACTAGAGACTAGTGCCTGCCTGTATCCCTTTATCTGAAGGGGCCATGGGTGCAGCTTCTCTCTGGATATTGAACTCCCCTAAACACCCCGGCTTTTGTAGGGCTCTCTTGTGTTGGACTTTTCTGTGTTTCCAGGTGCCCCTCTTGGGTGCTTTATTTTTTTTAAGATTGTATTTATTTATTTGAGAGAGAGAGAGCATGAGTGGGGGGAGGAGCAGGGGCAGAGGGAGAAGCAGACTCCCCGCTGAGCAGGGAGCCCAACGCCAGGCTTGGTTTTGATCCCAGGACCCTGGAATCATGACCTGAGCTGAAGGCAAATGCTTAATTATCTAAGCCACCCAGGCGTCCCTTGGGTGCTTTACTTTTAAGACAATCTTAGTCTACGCCCTTGTTCAGAGTCTGTATGTAGACCATAGAAACCACAGCTGTTCTTACAGCAGGTGTTAGAAGGGCTGTTGGCTCTGAGCCATTCCTCTCTCGTATCTTCAGAGCCAGCTGGTTCCTACCTCCTTTCAGGAGGTTTTCAGCTTCCTTTCTGTGAGTACACACTAGTCCCACTCTCGCCCTAACTCCAGGGGACACACATCAAGCTTTCGGAAATTGTTTGCTATTAGTTTGAGGCAAGAGGGGAATAATCTTTGCTCCCTAATCATGAAAGTTGACAAAATGCCCTCTGCTGGTGGTTTTTCAGGTCTACATGTGAACTTTGGAAAATACAGTTCTTTCTTCTGCAGCTGGGGGATGTGCAGTTCTCTCCCATGTCAGCCAGCCTCCTTCTGTCTTTTTTTTTTTTTAAGATTTTATTTATTTATTTTGTGAGAGAGAGAGAGAGAGAGAGAGAGAGAGAATGCATGCGCACCTGCGAGCACATGCACAAGCTGGGGGGAGGGGCAGAGAGGGAGGGAGAAGCAGATTGCCCAACTCGGGGCTCGATCCCAGGACCCTGACATCATGACCTGAGCTGAAGGCAGGTGCTTACTGACTCAGCCACCTAGGTGCCTGGCCTCCTTCTGTCTTTCTAGCTCCTGCTACTCTTTCTACATGAATCTAGAGAACATTAGTGAAGCTTTCTGAAAGGTTGCCCTGAGTCAACTATTCCAACCCTCATCCTCTCAGAGTCTGTTGAGATATGGGGATTTTTGCACTGCTCTCATGTGAGCATAGAGCTGCAGGATAGAAAAGCACTCAGCTGGAGCCTAGAGGTAGTTCTCCACAAGGGGGGTATCATACAACTTGCTCTGAGCTCTTGAGCTACCCTTTTGTTACCCTGTCATTGTTTTGGTGTGTGGGACAAGGATCATGGGAAGCTAGCACTTTTGCTTCATTCTTCATTTAACTCTTTTTGTAAGTATTGAAGTGTCAAAATATTAAGATTCTTTTGTGTGTTTTTAGTGGAATAATAATTTGGGCTCTGGCCTTGGCCTTGCATGTCTTTGTGCATGAGATGACAGATTTGGTCTGGAATGTGTGGCCCAAAAAGTTATGATGCCCTTTTATTAGACAAGAGGGCACTCTGGCCAGGTTTGTGCCTCAGATAGATTCCTCAGGATCTCGTAGTGCATCCTGTAATCTAGGTGAGTGAGAGGGTCAGCAGGCTCCCCTACTAGGAGATTGTGAATTATGTGTTAAAATGGATGAGGTACCAGGGATCCATGGTACCTGGATTGACCCTGATTGGATCAGTGAATGAGATGAGACTCTCCTGATCTGTCTGGTAGCATAGCAAGATTAGATCGGGAGCGATCAGGGCTGCCCTGGATCAGTAGAGCAGTGTGAGCCAGGTTATGAGAGGCGTGGCTCCCTAGGGTCTGGTCGCATGTTCTTAAATGCATGGTGGGTGAGGGGGAGCATAAGTGTCCTCCCACAGTCCAACCTCTTCTACGGTGTGTGGACCAGTTCAGGAGTAAGATAGGTTTTCTGGGATCCCATTGTGTATGTTATCTGTTGAAACATTTTGGAGGGTTAGGCAAGTACAGGTAGAATGAAAATCACCTATCCAACTGATGCCTAACTATTTTAAAAAATACATTTTTGTGGGCCAGAGAATGGCTGAAAGTATGTGTAAACCAATGCTTACTAGTACCAGTCTCTCCCACTCTATGGCCCCCTCCCCTTTGTATCCTGGGCTTCCAACTGAGGAGAGTAGATGGTCTCCAGAAAGCTCCTATTGTGGTGTTTGCATAAAAATACCTGTTTCTGCAGAAAGTGTCTGAAGTCTGCCGAGATAACTTGTAGTAAAAAGAGGAAAAGTTAAAAGTGATTTTGTCATTGAGAGGCCTGCGGGCCCAATTTACCATCTACTCTGTGTACTAATATGTAACAGGTATTGTAATGTGTTCTGTTTTGAATTGTGAATGTTCACATGGTATCCGAGAAAAAAAATCACCCGATGTCCAACACTTTCATGGTATTATGATGTATTGTAGACTGGCAAGTTGAAGATGTTATCCTCTATGGCCTTGGATGCCCACCAGCAAGGAGACTTATGGTCTCCAAAGTTCACAGCTTACCTGCCAGTTACCATACTTGAAACAGGTAAGTGGTTTTACAGTGTCTCCTGTGTAGCTGTCTTTCCCAAACTAAAGTGTTCTGTGTTCCTAAGAGAACAATTGTTGCTGCTCCAATAGGTCTACAGAAGTTAATAAGTTTGTCTTACTATAAAAGAGGGAAAGTTACAGGCTGTGTCCCACCTGTTTTTGGCAGATTGACTCCATGGGATTTTGAACTCCTTTTCCCTGGAGGCTGGTAAGGTCACAGTGCCCTTTTGGAAAAATACAGGCATGATCCTGCAGGTTGGCTAGTCAAGTATAGAACAGGACCTAGGGGCAGTAGCAGATCTCATTGATGAAGTATTTGGTGACAGGGGGCAGTAGTTTATGCAGAATGTACTGAGGTCCATAAGTATGGTGAGTGGAAAAAATGATTTGACACTTGTGTTTGAAAAAATGCCAAATGGGAGGGTGTGCACCTAGCTCCTTGGCCCTGCCAGCTGTGCTGGAGGACAAGGAATGAAGATCACCTGGTTATTTATGACCGACCCCATGTTTCAAGCCTGTCTGGCCACATCTGTATTGCTAATGACAGGAAGAGGATCAAGAGACTTAGACCTCCTTCTGAAATCTGTGCTCTTCAGACTGTTTTTCTAGCACATCATTCAACACCACCGTTCTACACAGCCCTTTCTCTTTTCAGTCAGTTTGACCTCTAAATGTAGCATTTCTCCCAGATGTTTGATTATGAGATTGGGGCAGATGGGAGGAGGCCTGGATTCAGGACGGTGAAGATAATGCCTATCACACTGATAACTCCCTCCAAAATTTCTTTCCTCCTTTCTTCCACTTCCACTTAGTGGGTTAATGCTAGAAGACCTAGTTTTGGTCAGATTTTATCTAGTTAACATAGTACTTCACCTTATAATAAAGAGTCCTAGGGACGCCTGGGTGGCTCAGTGGTTGAGCGGCTGCCTTTGGCTCAGGTCGTGATCCTGGGTCCTGGGATCGAGTCCCACATTGGGGTCCCCTCGAGGAGCCTGCTTCTCCCTCTGCCTATGTTTCTGCCTCTCTCTCTATGTCTCTCATGAATAAATAAATAAAATCTTTAAAAATAATAAAGAGTTCTAGGCATTTATTTGAGTTTGGGAGCCTCAGCCAATGCTTATTATCAGAGGATGAGTCACTTTCAATGTCTGGTTTAAGACAGACTTTCAGAGATGTGTCTGACCCATGGCCCTTTCCTTCATTGTACCCTTAATTATAGGTACTGTGGGTACATTTCCTTGCCTAATTTACATATTTTGGAAGGCAATTTGCACACAGACCCTGCAGCGTACTGACTTTCTTCTGCTCTCTCTGGACTGGAGGTCTTCTGGTGGTTGTCAGAGAGAATTTTTATATTGGCTTATCTCCTTCCATTAATGTTCAAGTAAGATATTTGGGCTAGTGGATATTCTCTGGGAGCCTCTTTTATGTTTTTTAAAGCCCCCTGAAAAAATTGGTATTTGTTGGCTTTTGAATTCACCGTAGCTGTGGTTCTAGTCAATCCATGTGTGGTCCTGGAATTTTGCAAAAACCATTTCCTCTATTTGTACCTACTGCCTTCTGGGTCATGACATGGTAGGTTTCTAGTTGTCAGGTAGGAAGTGTGATCCCAAATTTGCAATGAAATGGTGGTGGCATCTCAGACAGTTCTATCTCTGTATTAGGCCCTGGTGTCAGGTTCTGCATGGAGTGGGTATTCAAGGTGTCAGCTACTTCTGAGAAATTTACTTGGTAAAATTTTTGACTTCTTAATTCCAGAGGCTTCTAAGGCTGGAGTGTATTCTTGGAAAAATATAGTTGATCCTTCAGGCTAAAATGGGACAAGTTGATAGTGAAAAGGATGGGAGGAGAACCTGGATGTGTTCCATGGTCATTTGAGGGCAGATCTAATTTAGGAAACCACATGTATGGAAGATGAGTATGTGGAAATAGATTCCATTAGGATTTTCCCAGCCCAGCCACTGCTATAAAAGTGTCCTTGAATGATTGGAATCCAGTTGTCCGTGTGAGAACCACTGCATTTTTTTTTTTTTTGTAGATATTACTCAGCATAGTGAATGAGAACCTGAGAGACATGGGGAAAAATAGACAATGAGCAAAAAGGGGAAGGACAGGAGAACAGGGATTTATACTAGGAGAAATCCAGGAAGATAAAGTGGGTGTAATATGGGTGTAACCCAGTGTCTCTTCATCCTGTTTTTCTCTGAAATATCAGGTTGTATGCATACCCTGCCACATACGTGAATGCATTCAGCTCTTCTCTAGGTTAGAAACCCTCTTTTTATTTTTGGAGGATCATCTCTAATGTGAAATTCTCCTCCCCATGTCAAGCAGGAAAATTTGTTGTAGTACTGGATTTTCTTAGGGGGCCTTTTTATTTTTCATATTTTCAATGTCTAATTAAAAATACTAGAACAGTAGGTTTGTTCATAGCTGAGAACTCCCCATATATCATAATCTCCTGCCTTGGGCTTTCGAATAGTCCAGAATGGAGTCCTTGTCCACAGTCCTTTTATGTTGGCCTGGCTGTCCAATTGATTCAGAGTGTATTCTGATGGCAATTTGTTTGCTGTGTCTGCAGTTCTGTTATTGTTGAGGTTGCCTTCATGAGCACAAAGAGAAAATAACTTTCTTCTCTTTACATATGAAAATTAGCTTGAGGATCTGTTCTTCCTTTGTATGGGAAGAGATCTTAGGAAGTTCCAGCAGTTACTTGCTTACTTTTAAATAACCTGATGGTCATTTCCAAGCATTTGGAAACCCAATCTAGAATAGTAATCATAACCCCCAACTCCTGAATATTGAAAAATTTCTTCCTACTCCCATTTGACACCTACTGTTTGTTGGCTCTGTGTCAGTGGGAGAGAGATTTAATCTCTCTGACATTGGCTTTAGTTTCCTCTAGTGTGGGTGGGAGATATTTCATGACCCTCACTATGTGTGAAACTGAAACAGGATGGTAAATATAAAGCCTTAATACAACTCCTGATACTAAATATCACAGGCCCCTTGCAGCTTTGGGGTTCTGACTCAAGTTAGAG
Organism: Canis lupus familiaris; assembly: GCF_011100685.1. Classification (NCBI taxonomy): domain Eukaryota; kingdom Metazoa; phylum Chordata; class Mammalia; order Carnivora; family Canidae; genus Canis; species Canis lupus. Next base: position 19,430,730 of record NC_049260.1, on the reverse strand, counting down.
AACCAGTGCATACTTTGTAAGTATGACTAGACAGAATGAGCGAAAATAGGAGAGGAGTAGTGAAAAATAGAGAAAGGGGAGTTTAGCGGTGAAGCAGAGAAAAAAGAGACAGAATTTTCAGAAAGTCATGGTCAGATAAAGTGAGGAAGAGCCAGTATACTTTTTCTTATCTTACTGGAGTTGTCAGGGAGAATGCAGAGCTTCCACATGTGTGACTGCCTTCATTTCTCCCTAGGCCTGAGTCCTCCTGGTTGTTCTTAGAGACAATTTATTATTTTTTTTTCTTAGAGACAATTTATATATTGGGTTATCTCTAGTGTGATAGTGTCTCTACACTTTCAAGCCTGGGTGTTTAGCCTTGTGATTTTTCTGAGGGAGCCTGTTTCATATATTTAGAGCCCTCTTAAAAAGACTTGGTATTTGTTGGTTGTTAATTTCACCATAGCTTCAGCTTCCTAGTCAAGCCAGGCCCACCATTGTGAGGAAGCCTTTATTCTGTCATACACCAGTTTCCACATTTGTAGCCTGTTTTCCTAATGTAAAGAGACATGTTGGGGTCCAAGTAGTTTTTCTGCCATTTCAGAAAACCCTGAGAAAGTACTAGAAAAATGTATTAGTGGAGAGCTGACAAGTCACAATGTGTCATTATCTTCCACATTGTGATATCAGATATTACAGCGTGGATGGCTTTATGGCTCTCCTACAGTCCTCAGTATGACTTCTGGAATGTCATGTAATTTTAGAGCATTATCAAATTAGAATTTGATCAGTTTTTCTTCATTCTGGTTTCTATTGATCTGATATAAATGGGATACAAAAGAAATCAACTTTATTCTTTTTCTTTTCCCTATGGGGACTATGTTGGGGACCTCCTCTTCCCAGGTCTGGGAGGAAAACCCAGATATTCCCATAGCTTTTCTGGTTACTCTTATATAGCTAAATTTCTCTTTTTTATTTTAATTTTTTAAATTTATTTTTTAGAGAGAGAGAAAGTGTGCTTGTGATGGCTGGGACGGGGGGAGGGTGTTGGGAGGGACAGAAGCAGAGGGAAAGAGAATCTTAAGCAGGCTCTATGCCAAGTGAGGAGTCTGATTCAGGGTTCGATCTCACAACTCTGAGATCATGATCTGAGCTGAAATCAAGAGTCAGTTGTTTAACTGACCAAGCCACCCAGGCACACCTGTTTTATTTTATTTTTTATTAAAATTTTTAAAAAAGATTTTATTTATTTATTAGAGACGGAGAGAGAGAGAGAGAGAGAGAGAGAGAGAGAGAGAGGGAGAAGCAGGCTCCATGCAGGGAGCTTGACGTGGGACTCGATTCCAGGTCTCTAGGATCACACCCTGGGCTGAAGGCAGCTCTAATCCGCTGAGCCACCAGGGCTGCCCTTTTATTAAAATTTTTTAAAGTTTTTATTTTAATTTCAGTTAGTTAACATATAGTGTCAAATTAGTTTTGGGCATACAATATAGTAATTCAACACTTCCATACAACACTGTGCTCATCACAGCATGTGCACTCCATAATCCCCATCACCTATTTAGCACACCCACCATCCACCCACCTTTCCTCTGATAATCATCAGTTTATTCTCTATAATTGAGTCTGTTTCTTGATTTTGCTTCTTTCTCTCTCTTATTTTTGTCCCTCTGCTTGTTTGTTTATTGTTTCTTAAATTCCATGTATGAGTGAAATCATACAGTATTTGTCTTCTCTGACTGGCTTATTTTGCCTAGCGTAATATTCTCCAGCTCCATCCTTGTCATTGGAAATGGCAAGGTTTCATTCCTTTTTATGTCTGAGTAATATTCCATTGTATCTGTATAACACATCTTCTTTATTCATTTATCAGTCAGTGGACACTTGGGCTGTTCCCATAATTTGACTATTATAGGTAATGCTGCTATAAACATTGGGGTGCATGTATCCCTTTGAATCAGTATTTTTGTATCATTTGGGTACAAAATACCTAATAGTACAATTGCTGGACTGTAGGGTAGTTCTATTTTTAACTTATTGAGAATTCTCCATACTGTTTTCCAGAGTGGCTGAACTGGTTTGTTTTGTACCCACCACAGTGTAAGAGGGTTCCCCTTTCTCCACATCCTCACCAGCACCTGTTTTTTGCTGTAATGTTGTTTTAGCCACTCTTGACAGGTGTGAGATGATATCTCATTGTAGTTTTGATTTGCATTTCCCTCATGACGAGTGATGTTGAACATCTTTTCATGTGTCTGTTGGCCATCTAGATGTCTTCTTTGGGGGAACGTCTGTTTATGTCTTCTGTCCATTTTTAAATTGGATGATTTATTTTTGGGGGCTTTAAGCTTTAGAAGTTTTTTAAAATATATTTTGAATACTTATCAGATACAATTTGTAATTATCTTTTCCCATTCCATAGGTTGCCTTTTAGTTTTGTTGATTGTTTCCTTTCCTGTGTAGGAAACTATTTCCTAGTTTCATTCTTTTGTGTGTGGCTGTTCAGTTTTCCCAGCACCATTTGTTGAAAAGTCATTCTTTTTCCCATTAGATATTTTTTCCTGCTTTGTCTAGGATTAATTGATTATATAATTATGGGTTCATTTCTGGGTTTTCTATTCTGTTCCATTGATTTATGTGTCTTGTTGTGCTAGTATCATACTATTTTGATTGCTACAGCTTTGTAATATACTTTTAAGTCCAGATTTGTGATTCCTCCAGCTTTCCTTTTCATTTTCAAGATTGCTTTGGCTATTTGGAGTCTATTGTGGTTCTGTACAAATTTTAGGTTTGTTTGTTCTAGCTCTGCGAACAATATTATTGGTATTTTGACAGGGATTGCATTAAATGTGCAGATTGCTATGGATAGTATAGACATGTTAACAATATTTGTTCTTCCTGTCCATGAGCATGGAATGTCTTTCCATTTCTTTGTGTCCTCTTCGATTTATTTCATCAGTGTTTTATAGTTTTCAGAGTATAGGTCTTTCACCTCTTTGGTTAAGTTCATTTCTTGGTATCCTATTGTTTTTGATGCAATTGTAAATGGGATTGTTTTCTTAATTTCTCTTTTTTGCTGCTTTACTATTGGCATATAGAAATGAAACAGATTTCTGTACAGTTAGTTTGTATCCTGTGACTTTACTAAATTTATCGGGTTTTTTTCAGAAGTCAAAGATTTCTATTGTTCTACAGACACTTTTGAAAAGAGATTTAATTGAGAAAATATACAAAACATTTAAAAGTTTATCTCCAGAGAGCACCTAAATCTTTCTAGAGGTGTCAAAGCCTCAAAAATATGGGCTGCTTCATGAATTTGCATGTCACCTTGTGCAGGGACCATGCTAATGTTCTCTGTATTGTTCCAGTTTTAGTATATGTGCTGCTGAAGCACTCGATTGTCAGTTCTAACAGTTTTTTGGTGGAGTCTTTTGGGTTTTCTGTAGAGAGTATCATGTCATATGCAGATAGTGAAAGTTTGACTTCTTCCTTGCTGATTTGGATGCCTTTTATTTCCTTTTGTTGCCTGACTGCTGAGGCTAGGACTTCCAGTACTATATTGAACAGAAGTGGTGAGAGTGGACATACCTGTCTTGTTCCTGACCATAGAGGAAAAGCTCTTAGTTTTTCTCCATTTAGGATGATATTAACTGGATTTTTCATATGGCTTTAATTATGTTGAGTTATGTTCTCTTTAAACCTACTTTGTTGAGGCTTTTTATAATAAAGATTTTATTTATTTATTCATGATAGACAGAGAGACAGAGAGAGGCAGAGACACAGGCAGAGGGAGAAGCAGGCTCCCTGCCGGGAGCCCGACGTGGGACTTGATCCCGGGACTCCAGGATCGCGCCCTGGGCCAAAGGCAGGCGCCAAACCGCTGAGCCACCCAGGGATCCCCAGCTTTCTTTTTTTTTTAAATCAAGAATGGATATCATACTTTGTCAAATGCATTTTCTGCATCTGTTGAAATGATCATATGGTTCTTCTTTTTTTTTTTTTTGATCATATGGTTCTTATCCTTTCTTTCATTAATGATTGATTTGCAAATACTGAACCACACTTTCAACCCAGGAATAGATCCCACTTGATGGTGGTGAATGATTTTTTTAAATGTATTGTTGGAGTTGGTTTGCTAGTATTTTGTTGAGGATTCTTGCATATGTGTTTCCCAGAGATATTGGCTTATAGTTTTCTTTTTTGTGGTGATTTATCTGGTTTTGGTATTAGGGTAATGCTGGTCTCATAGAATGAATTTGGAAGTTTTCCTTCTTTTTCTATTTTTGACTAGTTTGAGAAGAATAGGTATTAGCTCTTCTTTAAATGTTTGGTAGAATTTACCTGTGAAGCCATATGGTCCTGGACTTTTGTATGTTGGGAGTTTTTTGATTGCTGATTCAATCTCTTTTCTGGTTATCAATCTGTTCAAATTTTTAATTTTTCCTGTTTCAGTTTTAGTAATATATATGTTTCTAGGAATTTATCCATTTTTTAAGGTTGTCCAATTTTTTGGCATTTAGTTTTTCATAATACTCTCTTATGATTGTATTTCTGTGGTATTGGTTGTTATTTCTCCTTTCTCACATATGATTTTATTTATTTGGGTCTTTTCTCTTTTTGATAAGTCTGGCTAGGGGTTTATCAATTTTATTAATTTTTTCAACAAATAAGATTCTGGTTTTATTGATCTATTATTTTTAAAATTTCTATATCATTTATTTCTGCTCTAATCTTTATTATTTCTTTCCTTCTGCTGGCTTTAGGTTTCATTTGTTCTTTTTTTAGCTCCTTTAGGTGCAAGTTTAGGTTGTTTGAGATTTTTCTTTCTTCTTGAGGTAGGCCTGTATTGTTGTATAGTTCCTTCTTTGACCTGCTTTTGCTGAATCCCAAAGATTTTGATCCATTTTGTTTTCATTTTCATTTGATTCCATCTATTTTTTTAATTTCTTCTTTTATTTCTTGGTTGATCCATTTATTTTTTGGTAGCAAGTTACTTAACCTCCATGTGTTTATGATCTTTCCAGATTTTTTCTTGTGGTTGACTTCTACTTTCATAGTGTTGTGGACAGAAAAGGTACATGGTACAACTTCAGTCTTCTTGAATTTGTTGAGGCCTCTTTTCTGGTCTAATATGTGATCTGTTCCAGAAAATGTTCCATGTACACTTTTCATTGCTTTCATTTTAGTGTAGTCTGAGGCCACTCAATGATTGTAGAGTTGTCATGTGGATACAAGAAACACAGTCTTTTCTTCTGCATGTGATGGAAGTGCACTTCACTCCTGAACCAGCATTATTGCTATACCTTTCAGCAGGTGCAGCTTTAGTCTCAGGTTCTTGACTTGATTATGTGAGCCAAATATTAATTCTTCTGTTTTTCACAAACTACATAAGACATAAGACAAACTTTCTGAAGCTTTTTGTTACTTGCTTGAAGCAAATGAGAAATAATCTTTGTTCTTCAGTTTTTGTGGTGGAGATATTTACCACATTCCCTTTCTTAGGGTCTTTTTATCCACATGCAGAATATAAAACTTAATTCTATAGTAGGTGGAGGTGTAGGACACCCCCCAGTCAGATCCCAATACACAGCTTATCAATGCACACACATATTACTGTAACTGATACTGCTGAGTGTATTGTGGGAGAGTTAAGTATGTGTAATTCTTCTCTTGATTGTAAGGGATGTTCCCAGCAGTAAATGGAATAATAGAATAGTGGTAGTGGGATGAGTATACAACTGGGAGCCCACCAGGCATCCCCAGCCCAGCCATGAGGTATCAATACAGCAGTGTAGGATTCTGATTTGAGGTATGCATAACTGGAAGCCTCTACATTGCCCAAGGAAATAAAAGAGGTAGATGTGCTTAAATGCTTAAAGGGACTATAACAGGGATCCCTGGGTGGCGCAGCGGTTTAGCGCCTGCCCTTGGCCCAGGACGTGATCCTGGAGACCCAGGATCGAATCCCATGTCGGGCTCCCAGTGCATGGAGCCTGCTTCTCCCTCTGCCTATGTCTCTGCCTCTCTCTCTCTCTCTATCATAAATTAAAAAAAAAAGGGACTATAACATTCATGGTAGTCCTAGGCAGCCAGTGAAGAAAACAAAGGGTACTTGGGGCCTTATTATAGATTACAATAAGCAGACCTCCTTGCCCTGGTAGTTGTAGATATCATAACATTTTAGGACTACATTGTACATACTGAAGGGTCTTGTGTGCAGTGGTGGGACATGCTAATTGTTTTTTCAGACTCCTTCAAACCCATGTGAGTAAAGTCTATTTGCCTTGATGGGTCACATTACTTTATACATTAATGTGGAATTAAGATCCATTATTTTGGGACACCTGGGTGGCTCAGTGATTGAGCTTCTGCCTTTGGCTCCAGGGTCCTGGGATCAAGTCCCACATCAGGCTCCCCACAGGGAGCCTGCTTCATTCTCTGCCTATGTCTCTGCCTCTCTCTGTGTGTCTCTCATGAATTAATAAATAAAATCTTTTAAAAAATCTATAATTTCTCACCAGTAGATAGGTCAAGACCTAGAAAAGACCAGTACCTCATCAGACATGTCTCAGTACCATTTCATGGATGATATTATTTTGATTGGAAGTGACAAGAGTAGTGGATGGTCTGTCTTAGATAGTGGGTCCAATTTCCTTGTAATTGGCACTAGAAGATTAACCCTTTACATATTAAGGAACAGCAGCCACCCAAGTAAGGGAATGACACCGTTTGGGATCTTGTTTTCCCTTCCTAGTACTCAACTATTCACATTCTTACATCTGTAAAACAATGGATTATAGTCTATTAATGCCACTAGGTACTTGAAAGTATTCCTGAGATTAAGTCATTAATATGACATCCGATATTGACAACTTAATGTCTTTGAGTATGTCAAGGTAATGTTGCCATTTGTGGTTTTTTTTTTTTTTGCTGTATTTATTTATATTGAAATAAAGTTGACACAAACTCAGAGTTTAATTAGTTTCAGGTGTACAACATGGTGATTCTGACACATCTGTACATTATGCTATGCTCCCTACAGTGTAGCTATGTGCTTTTGTTTTTGGTCTTGCCTGATACCACCACTGGGTGTACTTCATTTAAGAGACCAATGCTGGCTTGTTTGTGAGTAATGATGGACATTAAGAGAGCAACACATCAAGAGCAGGGGTTTTTATACCCTCACATCTCTATCAAGGGATTGGTTAAGATGAGAATCCCATGAAGTGGTTATGGCACATAAGCCTCCATATTTACACTGTAAGTGCTGTATCAAGGAAATAAATTAAGTGGACATTAATGGTATCTCGCAGCTACAGGAAAATGTACCTTGTCACTCTCCAGATATGGTTGTCTTAGATGCAAAGGTTGGAGCATCAACTCAGGCTTCTTGGTGTCTTTGGTACACCAAGTTTCTTGTGGATGCCTGGGCCTGGTTTGTGGATTTACCAACTAAATTAAAGTCCAATAGGGGATATGGGCCAGTGTAGCTGCATAACACCAAAGAAAATCATTTATAATTGTGCCTGGGATGGGAATTCTGCTCAATTAGTGCAGTTTAGGTATGATGCTTATCCTGGAGAATAAGCATCTGAATGAATCTTGCTGCATTTTTACTGACTTATGTGCAACTGATAATGTCCTAGCAGTGTGGGCTGGTGGCTGGCAGCTGAAAGGCTGGATGATCAATTTTTAGCCTTTGTTGGAATGAACATTATCAGCAGAATGCTAAAAATGCATACCATCTATTCATGTGTTATGAGACCATTGGTAGGGACCCTTTGAGGGAAATTTGGTGGAATCAACAAGCTCATCAAACATGTCATGCCCAGATTAGGACCAGTGCTAACTGGAGAGTCCATGCAACAAGGCATGGTAATTTATCTGTAATTTGGGACCTGGCTCAAAACAAGACCCAGAGTTTTCCATTGCTTGAGGCCATGGAATCTTGGAAATGTGCAGAGCACCAATTCCACAGTCAAGTAGAGAGACTCTGTGTCCCATAGCCAGAAATACTAGAGCTGGTATTCTGTTCTTTCAAGTGTACCATTGGTCATGGACTGTAGTAGATACCTTTTCTGACTATGTTATTGCCAAATCCATTTTTGGAGCAGTTTGGGGAATTTTTGCAATAGACTTGAACTTTACTTTGTGTTTACATTCATTGACTGCTTCCAATCAGACAGCATTGCCTGGTATATAGGAAGAAGTGCCCAGAATTTTGAGCTCCCTGGATGTTTTCTGGGCTATTCCTGCTTTGTAGAATAGCTAGGTAGCTGGTACTATTCACTGAAGAATGGCTTGGATTCTCATAGAAGAAACTAAAAAATAGAAAGGGGTGATTGCTGCTTAGTTCCCAGTAGAAAGCAAGTCAGTTTGGGTTCTAAATGTGGCAGTTCCCCAGAAGGGAGCCTCTTATTTAAATAGAGTGTTTATGTCTTTGAGAGTTGGGGGGAGGAGACCCAGAGTCATGATAGTTGAATATATGCTTACCACAACTCTCATCAGAAATCCTATATTCCTTCTAACCGAACATTGGCAGGGGCCATGGGATAATGTGTCAACAGAACAAGTTTTGGTCCTTTTTGCAACATAGCCTAGCACCTCCTTTTAGAATATGGTTGTATTAGGTATTTGTTGCTTTATCTTTTGAGTCTCTGCCATATCTCTTACAAGAGAAAAGTGGTTGGCTTTTAACATCCTGTTCAATATATACTTAAAGGGATGAGTCTATCTCACAGAAACTTCACTCACTACAGCCTTAAATGTAGGTCCTGCAGGTGCATTTCCTTTTGTATTCTGCTTATTTGAAGTAAAGCGGTAGTGTCTGGGTATTGCTATATTCTCAGAGTAACTATGAAAGGGGAGCTTTATCTGCTTAGGACATGAACTGATGCTTTCTTATGGTGTGAAACCTCCTCTTCCTCTTGTTTAAGAGCATATCAGTGTTTTAGGTTCTGCTTATTGTCCTGATGGCTTTGGGAGAGACAAATTTCTCTGCCTCAGTTGCTTCATCTTTATATAGGATATATTTCAATATTTTCTCTATGGATTGAAGTTTAAATAAATGATAAATGTAAGATCTTAATACAGCTTCTGAGACTTAGAATTTAGATCTTATTAACCATAGAAATCAAATGTTAGATTCAGTAAAAAATGTAAGAGTTCAAAGTAAAGGATGTGTGGTAAGCTCATCCAGCTGGGATTCATAAATGTTTCTTCCAGACCTAGGTGTTTTGGAACCATTTGAATTCTGAAAGTAGTCTCCAGTTGAACATGGACAAGTTTTGATGGTCTGTCATTTGTACATGTAGTCAAGTTTGGGTGAATGAGAGAAGGGAATGAGAATGAGAGAGTGAGTTAAGAATGAGAGAAGGGAAGATGCTAAACATGATTGCCATTTATGTTTGGGGGAAAGAGCTTGAGTGAGAGCTCCAGCTTATATGTATTTTCTCTTTAGCATTCCCCATTGACCAGGAACATGTGTTTTTCTATGACAGTCTCAAAAATTCAAGGCTGCGGGAGTTGGCATATGGCTTGTGGAACAGGCCTAATTCATATAGAGACAGCCACTCAGGGAATGTGATTCTTTGAACCCCTCAAATCCATCTATCTTCAAATATTTTTCTCCATTTCTTGTTCCATGATGGGAAATTCTGTCATTGACCCATTATTCTTTGGATTGCTTTTCACTTTTTAATGCTTTGTCCTGGTCACACTCATACAAATTGATCTCCCAACACTTGATCTTATATTAAATATGTCATTTCCAGAATACTTTCAAGTATTATATGTACCACACACTATTATTTGGTAGGAAAAACTAACCACAGGGATGTGTTTCTGCTTTAAGAGTGAAAATCTGGGGCGTGTGGGTGGCTCAGTGGTTGAGTGTCTGCCTTTGGCTCAGGGTGTGATCCCGGGGTCCTGGGATTGAGTCCCACATTGGGCTTCCTGCAGGGAGCCTGCTTCTCCTTCTGCCTGTGTTTCTGCCTCTGTGTCTCTTGTGAATAAATAAAAGCTTTTAAAAAAATAAATGCCTCTCAAAAAATAAAAAAAGAGCAAGTTTTAAGGGTGTTATCAGTAATTTATGGGACAATTGTGTAATTATAAAAATGTAAAGTGCTTTTTCTGAAAGAAAAATCCATACTGCTGTGAGGGCCCAAAGAAGGACACAGGATTTACTCTATAGTGGGGTCAGAGTGGATGAGCGAATCCTCAGGGAATACTTAATAAGAGTGTAATTTTGAGGCACTGATTATGTGGTTGTCACTAGGTGAAGAAATCTGCTGGGTCGGGCACCTGGGTGGCTCGGTCAGTTAAGTGTCTGCCTTGGGCTCGGGTCATGATCCTGGAGTCCCAGGATCGAGCTCCAGGTTGGGCTCCCCACTCAACGGGGAGTCTTCTTCTCCCCCTGCCCCTCACCTTGCTCATGTGTGTGCTCTCTCTCTCAGATAGATAGATAGATAGATAGATAGATAGATAGATAGATAGATAGATAAAACCTTTAAAAAAATAGAAATCCACTGGGTATAGGGTAAAGTTAAGGATCAGTAATGAGCTGGTCCTGAAAACAACATCTTGGAAGATCTTGGAAGATCTTGATACTGGAAGAGGTAATGTGAAACCCAGGACCTGGAGAAACCCAGAAAATATGTAATATGAATTACTAATCTTATGTTACAGATCAGAAAATTCAGCTTAAGGAAGGGAACTATGCTAGAAAGTGTCTTATGAGTCCAGATCCTTTGTTTCTACTTGTTCTGTTTCTTTCAACCTTCATGGATATTAGTTAGTATTTCTGAAGTGCTTTGTCAGTGATTTTGTGGCAACTGGGAAACAATCTCCATCCCTCCTCATGAGTGGAGGAAATTCCCAGCATGCCAACAACTCCTCCTGAAACGTCTTTTCTCCTTTTGACTAAAGACTCTTCTAGACCTGGGTTGAGTGATGGTCTAATTTATTTGGATCCATTTCTTTGCAAGGTGGCCTGACACTTTATTATTCATTTGATTATTAAATTTTAAATTTGAGTAGAGTTGATATACAATGTTACATTTATTTATTTATTTTTATCTTGGCCTTTGGAGCCTCTGCCAGTGTCTTTCTTACCTGAGGAAGGTGTGTGTTCAACTTCTTATTCAGTACAGACTTTCAAAAATATGTCTGTCCATAGCACCTTCATTTACTGCAACCTTAATTTTTACAGTGTAGGTCCATGTCCATATGTTATTTACATATTTGAAGCACTCCCCCTGGTCTGAAATCAAATACTTGATTGTGTTTCTTGTGGTGGAGCTTGTGTACTGCTGAAAAGGTGCAGGCACTTATGGGGCTTCTACTTCTGTTTGGTGTGAACCCTTCTTCAAGGTGGAGTAGATTGGTATTTGGTTGGTGGGACCGACCTCATCCATACATAGACAATCCTTTGAGAATGTGATACTATGAGCCCCAGGAAAGGTCATCCGTCCCTGAGTGTCTTCCCCTATCTCCTGCCCATAGTCCAAAATTTTGTCATCACATTTATTTTTTATTGTTAAATGTTTTTATGTTTCTATGCTATGTCTTATTCAATAATCATAGAAATTAAAACCTTCAAAATGCATACTACATTAAATACTTAATTTCAGGAATACTTTTGAGTGCCCACTGTGTCTCAGGCACTGTTATTTGGGAGACTTCATTAACCAAAGGTACATATTTCTGCCTTTCACAAGCTAAAATTTTAGTTGTGCTATCAGGAACTTAGGGAATGCTCATATCACTATGCAACCATGAAGTGACACGTGGTCTGTATATTCTATCACTTAACATAGAACTTTGCCAGTGCAGTTTTGGGGTGGGTGAGTAATCAGGGAGGATTTTCTTGAGGATGTGACATTTGAACACCTGAAAATGAGGTGGATGCTATTTGCTTAAGATGTAGCAAAAGCTCACCACAGTCTCTCAGGATCATGTGTCCTCCATGGAGAACACACACCTTCCTTCTACAGGAAGTAGAATTGCTGATGACAGGAAGAGTGTAAGAAACCTAGATCCTTTGCTGAGATTTGTGCTAAATCTGTTGTTTATCTAATTTAATCTATACCACCTTTCTACCCAGAGCTTTCTTCTTTTAAGAGCAAAGAGGTCTAGGGTACAGATTGAGAGCCATCTCTAATTTTACTGGAACAAGAGGCTTTACCCAGTGGTCAAGATGTGTTAGAAGCTTGATAGCACTCAGAGTTGTTTAACCTTTTAGCTGTTGTGGGTACTGGGGCAAAAATCACCGTAGTTCCTAGAAACTTCCATAGGTATGGTAAAAATTTTACCTCAGATGTGGCTATCGCTCTCAGATTGGGTTGTGGACTGATGTGTACTGAAGTGTGGGCACTTTTGAGCAAATATACATATAAGATTTGTAGTGTGGGAAGAGGTGTAGTAAGTGTAATTATCTTGATTGTAAGGGATGTTCCCAATCGGGAAGTGCCACAAAGGAATAGTGATAGTGGGGTGAGTGGGCAACTGGAAGTGCATCAGGCTTCCTCGGCATAGTCACAAATTATCAGTAGATACTGTAGGATATGGGAATATGGGGCAAGGGAGTGAACGAAGGTCCCTCCGCAGATCAAGGAATTGATAGTTGCATAGATATTTAAGAAAACTATACCATGCTACAAAATAGCTTTGTGTGACCAGTAAAAAAACCCTATGGTATTTCATGTGACACTGTGCTGGAGTGCACGCTCAGTGCAGCAGTGTTACTCATAACCCCTCCACTTAGAGGTTATGAAGGTCATGGCACCTAATGAAGTGGCATTGGTGGACCTGTTAATGTTTTCTTCAATTCTCTGCATCCGTGTCATGGGAACCAGTTTGCCTTCACAGAGCTTATCTAAGGCAACCTAAACTTTTCCATGATGCCTCACCAGTTGATAGGCTGAAATCTATAAAATAGGAATTCTCACCAGAGAATTTATTGTACTATTAGGTGATGACCTTATTCTGATTGGAAGAGCTAAAGACAGTGGATTATCTTTGTTAGAGAAACTTTCCATTATCTAAGTAATCAGGCCGGAAGATCGACTCTGCCAAGAATCATTGTTCTGCAGCCCAGGTAAGTCCTGGTGAACCATGTGGGCTGATGCCTAGATAACAACCCCAAGTTTATTCAATAGAACTGGTGTCCTTAACCCTCTAGAAGAGCAAATTTGAAGAGTATATGATAATCTTGTTCAGTACTGGACAGACTTTATATATATCACATAGGTATCTTACCTAGTCCATTACATAAAATTATTGGAAAGGCATAGAGTTCACCAACAGCTTGCCTTAGAAAATATACAAAAACTGTACAGATCACCTTTCCCTTAGTGACAGTTACCTATTCAGTGTGTTTTGACAAAAAGTGTCAATGACATTTATGCAGAGTGAGACCTGGAGCAAAAAGATATGGCCATTAGGCAATATCAGCCTTGGGGTTTGTTCATGGTGCTTGCCTGAAACTATTACCCAACATAGCCCATGTAAAAAGCTGTTTCTGGCATATTAATAGGTGCTGATGGAGTTAACAGAGTGACAAAGCAAGATCAGGGGTTATGAAGCCTTGACTTTCCTATCAAGGGATGGGTTAAAAATGAGAATCCCAACAACATATGTGATTATTCCCCCCAAGAAACATCTGTTTTCAAGAGAAAGTGGTATATACAAAGAAGAAACAAATCAAGTGTTAGAGATGTCTCAGAGATACAAGAAAAAGTGTCCAGATAGACCCACATTCTTAAAGATGCCTGAATCTGATTAGATCTTGATGGTAAATCTGTTAATAAAAGTAGGAGTGTAGTGGGATGTAGAAAACCAAAAAAAAAAAAAAAAAACTGTGCAAACCTAGATAAAACCAATTCTGCATGGAAAAGGAATTCTTGGTGGGTGAAGATTCAGTCTGTGGTGCTTTCACTGGAAAATATTACCCTGAAATATATCTTGTATTTCGACTGACTCCTTGGTAGCTGCCTCTAGGCTGGGTCATGAACTGGTGCTTGGCCCAGCCTCTGTTTAGCTAAACAACATGAGCCAATTGCACAAGACACACAACCCCTATTTGTGCTCTATGTGTGTGCTTGTGAATAGGGACTCTTAGGATGAAAATCAGTTGAATCAAGAAGCTCATCCATTTGAGCTGCCCAGGAAAGGGCCATGGTGGAGTGGATAGACTATTGCATAGAGCATGATGATCTATTTTCAATTCAGGACCTGGCCTGAAAACAAGATTTTAGTACATGAGGCCAAAGAAGCCTGGGGAAAGTGCTTATTAGAGTGCCAGCTACACAGTCAAGTACAGAGGGGATTCTTGGGTCCATAAACAGATGTGCCAGAACTGGTGCTGTATTGTCCTCTCAGAGTTATGACTGGCATGAATTGCAGTTGATTCCTTTTCTGACTATGGCACTAGCAATCCTGTGAGCACAGCAGATGGAAAATTGTATTTAAGGACTATTAGTCGGATTGTGTTTTCTATTTGTATTCGGTGACCACATCTCCTCAGACCATAGTGCCAACTTTACAGCACATAGTACTCAGCAGTGAGGAACTTCAAGAGACATTCAATGGACCATTTATCCCCATGTCATTCCAGAAAGGCAGATGTCATTGAAAGATTGCTTAAATTCTTTAAAAAAAATGAGCGAGGACAACCAATCAACCAATGCTCTTGGTGGAGCAAATGCTTATGAAAGTCAGTTTAGGCTTTAATTGTGCCATTTCCACAGCACCTGCTGTGGGAATTTAAGTAGAATCCTTAAATTTCTACATTTAAGTAGAATCCTTAATTATGAGGTTAGGTAAAAGGGATGAGGCCCAACAATGGCTTCCATGCTAATAACTCCTTCCAATGTTTTCTGCCTTTTTCTACCTCAGTTTTTCATGTCTGTGAGGGGGTGAGTGGGTTATTGCTGTTGATTCAGTTTTGGTTTGTTGCTTAGCAAGATAATACAGTACTTTACCTTAGAATATGGGGTCCTTGGCATTTATATTTTTCACCTTTTAAGCTTCTGCCAAAACACTTATCAAGGATGAGTTGCTTTCAACATCTTGTTCAAGACAGACTTTCAGGGATCTGTCTGGTGCACAGCATATTCCCCCACTCTATTCTTTATTGTAGGTCCTATGGGTAAATTTATCCCATCTCACTCATTTTGTGAGTTATCGGGGTACATACAAACCCCTCATATCTGGGACATATAAAGACCCCTTGTAAAGACTTGGTATTTGCTGGCTATTGATGTCAGCATAGCTTCAGAGATCTAGTCAATTTGGACCTGCTGGTGTGGGAAGCCCTTCATTTTGTCCGATACCAGTTTCTGCTTTTTTGTTCTGGTTTTACCTGTTGTAATGTGACATGTCAGGATTCAAGGTCTTTTCTTTCATTATTTTACAGGCCCTTAAAAAAACACTAGAAAATATATAGAGAGCTGACAAGTCACAGCTTGTCATTGTCTTCTACCTTGTAGTAGCAAATAGTGGAAACATGGATGGATCCCCTGTAGTCCTCAGTGGCTTTTGGGTTTTTAAAGAGCATAGTCCTATTGGAATTTGATCAATGTCTTCACTTGAGTTCCTATGGGGCTGATATAAGTAAGGTCAAAAAGACAGTAAAGAAGACACTTTTTCTCTTTCCTATGAAAACTGTGTTCCTGAACACTGAGAAATATCTTCCATTCCCAGCTAGGGACGACTTAAAGATTGGAGTCTTGTAAACAGTGTATATATGGATGTGGAGTTCAGAATAGGCAACTGTTTTGCCTTTTTTAAATCAATGAGCAATTATACAACTTCTCCCTAGTTATACAGTTGCTCATTCTTACCCCCTTTGATGTGGTTCCCAGACAGTGTAAGGCTTAGGGAGAAGAGCCCACCTTTGCCTAGTTGACTAAATTGTAGTGTGAGTCTGATGTCTGAGATATGGAGGAAATTCTGAGTGGATGCTCTTTAGGAGACATTTTCATTTCATCTTTTAGGGACTTAAGACTTTATGCCCCTGCTGAATGCAATGCCTTTCCTCTGGTCATGAAACTCTCCCTCAGTCCATAGCCTTTGTGTGTGTGTGTTTTTTTTTTAACCTCTGTTGGGGTCATTTTGCTTTTTCCTGTGCTTCTCTTGGTATTTAAATGATTTTCAGAGTACTTTTGCCCCTAGAATCTATATATAAACCCTGAAAACCAGAGATATATTTTCTGTAAATGGTGGGAGTGCTGCCCTCTCTCAAGATGTGCTTTTACGTTCCTTATCCAGGGGTACCACTAGCCTCAGCCTCTTGATTTTACTTGGGTGAGTCAGACACTAGTTCCTGTCTTCCTTAATCTTTAGAGGCCTTACTCAACTGTTCTGAAGCTCTTTGTTAGTGATTTTTGTGGCAGGGGGGCAATAGTCCTTTTCCCTACTTCATGACTATGGGGAAAATGCCTGTCACACTGATACCTTTGAACTCTTTTCTCCTTTCTCCTCAGTTCTTGTAGATTTCTGTGGTGAGTGATGGGCTAATGTCAAGAGAACCTGTATAGGTCCATTTTTTTTGCAGGATGGTGTATTAGTCTGCTCAGTTCCCTATAACAAGATACCACAGACTGGGTGGCTTAAACAACAGAAATTTATTTTTTTCACAGTTCTGAAAGCTAGATGTCCAAGATATAAATGTTAAGGTTGGTCTCTGGTATGAGCCCTCTACCTGGCTTGTAGATGGCTGTCTGCTTGTTTGTCCTCACATGGCTTCTTCTGTGTGATGCGTAGAGAGAGAGAGAGAGAGAGAGAGAGAGAGAGAGAGAGTGTGTGTGTGCACTTTGGTGTCTTCCTATTCTTAAATGGGCACCAGTCCTATTGAATTAGGGCCCCACTCTGATGGCCTCATTCAACTTTAATTACTTTCTTAAAGCCCTGTCTCCAAACAAGTCACATTGGAGGTTAGGGCTTCAACATAAGAATTTTGGAGGACAAAATTCAGTCCATAACAGGCATCCTCGTACCTCACAGTACACTATGGGAATATTTGGTATTTGTTGTCTTGGCCTTTGGAGCCTCTGCCACTGTTTTACCTAGGAGGGTATGTATTCAGAATCCTGTTCAATGCAGGTTTTTAGGAATACACCTTTCTTTGACTCTCCACCTGACTCATACTCAACTTCGGCCTTTTGTGACTGACCTTTTGGTTTGGCTCCTTCTGTTCTTTCCACATACTCCTCTGGGTGCTTTCCTTTTAGCACAATCTTATGCCACTCATGATCATCACATCCACATGTGGACATGAGAAGTGCGGTCCTCTCTTTTGCATGTGGCAAAAGTGCAGCTCACTCCCAAACCACCCTTTTGTGATACCTTTGGCAGTGGCTGCTACAGCCACAGGTTCTTGACTTTGTGTATCTCAAATACTGTACCTTGTGTTTCAAAAATTCCACAAGACATAAGAAAAGCTTTCTGAAGCTCTTAGTTATATGCTGTCCCTTCCTCATGAAGGTGGAGAAAAGCCCCAACACATTTCCTTCCTCAGAGCCCGCATGTTGACCATGGAGAACAAAACCTTCTCTTCTTTGGGAGGCGTGAATTACAGGTGCTCCCAAGTCAGCACTCTTTTAAAAAATTTTTTTAATTTTTGTTTTTATTATTATTTTATTGAAGTTCAATTTGCAAACATACAGTATAATACCCAGTGCTCATCCCATCAAGTGCCCTCCTCAGTGCCCATCACCCAGTTACCCCATTCCCCCGCCCAAGTCAGCACTCTATTGTACCTTCTGCTAAGGGCAGCTCTAGCTCCAGCTTTTTCCTGTGTGAGTCAGACACTAGTTCCTTTGTACTTGTAACTTCAGAGTCATGAGTGAAGCTTACTGAAGCTGCTGCACTTATGTCATTTGTCCCATCTGTCTTATTCAGCTTGGCTGCTATAACAAAATACCATAGAATGGTTGAATTACATGATAGACATTTATTTATCATAGTTCTGGAGTCTGAGAAGTCCAAAATCAAGGCCCTGGCAGATTTGGTTCTGGTGAAGGCCCTCTTCTTGGCTTGTAGATGGCTACCTTCTTGCTGTGTCCACACGTGATGGAGAGTGACCTCTCATGTCTCTTCCTCCTCTTATAAAGGCATAAATCCCATCATGATGGCCCTGCCCTCATGGCCTCATCTAAACCTAATTACTTCCCAAAGGCTCCATCTCCAGATACCATAACATTGGCAGTTCGGGCTTCAAGATATGAATTTGGTGAGGTGTGGGAGAGTAGGACACAAATATTTAATCCATACCATTATATCTCATCTCATAATATATCATGAGTCTCCAGTCATACAAGTCTGAGTATTACAGAGAAGCATGTGATTGGTGATGGACAGTAAGTTTCCTTCAGGAATGCAGTGATTTTATGACTTACAGGTGTCCCAAATGGAGAAACTCCCTGATGTTATCCATGTGTAGGGTATTCACTTTGCATTTTTGCCCTGGTGACTATAGGTCACATATCTTTATAGGTCACACGGGGAAAAACTTGAAACACATCTCATCAGAATGTGGCAGATCACCTTACCATGTCCTACTTGCCTTCCTATCCCCCTTTCAAGGGTGCCATGAGGCAAATTCTCATTTGCTCCACAGTCTTCTGGGATGTGGGTCTTTCAGCCCAACCTTTACCCCTCAAAATAGATTTGCAGAATAGATAAGAATCCAGTGTCCACAATATTGGTATACAGATCATGTTTCTAAATGCTTTGGTGACAGGGAGGCACGTGATCCTTTAGCTATGTCCCTGAGGCCCCTGCTGAATTGTGTAGGTAGTTTGAGTTAGACATAAAGAGTAGAAAACCCCATAAATCTAAGAAAAATATTACTTGGTTATTACCCACTCGTCTGTGTCACTAGGAAATTGCTGCTGTATGACTGATGGCTGTGATTACAGATAAAATACTACCTATTGTTCAAGTGCATTCAGTTATTGTAGAGGTACACTGAGCTTTGTTCCCACAGAAAACAAAAAGGAAAGAGCAATAAGGATAGGTTTGGGCTAAAACCTAATTAAACTATAGAGGGTTCCTCCTTAGGTAGTAGATAAGGAAGCCCTGTCTGTCGTGCTGAGGGGAAAGGAATGGAGATCACCTGGACACCCAACAACCACCCTCATGTTCCAAGCCAATCTAGCCATGAATACCTGGGTATTGACAGGAAGAAGGCAGAAAAATTTGCTAGATTTTCATATTCACATTGATGTTTATTTAACATATTCAACTGACTTTCCAACTAGGTCTCTATTCTTTCAAGAACAAACAGGTCTAGACCATCTCTCACTGGGAAAAAAGGCTTTATCCATTGGTCAGAGTGTGTTGAGTATTTGTACTCATGTTTTTCACATTTTTCTAGTCCTTGTGCACACAGGGACACAAGTCACTGTGATGCTTTGAAATTCCCACGAGCATTGTCAAAATTTACTTTGAGGAAATAACTCTTATATTGGACTATGGACTGATGTGAGTTTATGTGTGGGCCCCTACAGACCAATGCACATGTAAGATAGTGTTAACTGTTATTAATGAATGTATTGTGAGAAGATTTGTGTTAAATACATGTAATTGTTCTTTGGGTTGTAAGGGATGCTCCCAGTGGGGAAATGCCACAATTAGAACAGTGGTAGTGGAATGAATGGACAATTGGGAGCCCATCAGCCTTCCTCAGCACAGTCATGAGGTATCAATAAAGCCTTAGGAGGAGGATGGTGAAAGGAAGTTCTTACACTGATCAAGAAATGAAAGGACAAAGAGGTGCTTAAAGAGACTACACCACTGTAGGGTAACCCTGTGTGACCAGTGAGCAAAGTATCTCACACCACAATGTGGATGCCCACAAACTCAGTCTGGCGGCCCTTTTTGCCCCCGAAGTTCTAGTTGTTATGATGGTCATGAAGTCCATTTTGCTGATTGAAGAGCCTCGTATGCAGCACTGATTATTTTAATGCTTCTTTTTCAGATCGTATTACAATTGGATGATCAGAGGCTGTTTGTCTTTCTGGAGCATATACTGTAATATATTTTCTCCAGTCTACTGTAGAGTATCCTGAGGCCGACTCACAGTGTATTGTGTTTATTATGTAGACAGTCCATCACCTGTGTAACCTGTGTTGGAAGTTTAACTGTGGGAGGAATCAGCAGCTAGCTACCTAGACATACTTCTGGTGAGCTATGTAGGTTAATGCCCAGATAACATTCCCTGAGCTCATTCAAGAAACACTGATGGCCTAAAAACCTCCAGAAAACTAAATTTGGCAGAGTGTGTGGTACCTGATCAGTTTGGGATGAACTTCATACCCCATATATAGAGGGATCCTGTTCAGCCCGTTGTAAAAGATTACTCAAAAGGTGGCCATTTTTAAAAGAGATTTTATTTATTTATTTATTTATTTATTCATGAGAGAGAGAGACAGAGACAGAAACACAGGCTGAGGGAGAAGGAGGCTCCATGCAGGGAGCCCGATGTGGGACTCGATCCCGGGTCTCCAGGATCACACCCTGGGCTGAAGACAGAGCTAAACTGCTGAGCCACTCGGGCTGCCCCAAAAGGTGGCCATTTTGACCAGTATGCTATAGAAACTCTGAAACAAGCTTTACAGACCAGTTTTCTACTCAGGCACATCACTCATGCAGTGTGTTTTGAGAGAAGGTATCAAAGACTGACATATATGTGGACTGGAATCTGTGGCAAAAAGATGTAGCCACTAGGCAATGACACCCTTTCTTTCTTTCTTTAAGATTTTATTTATTTATTCATGAGAGAGAGAGAGAGAGAGAGAGAGAGAGAGGTAGAGACACAGGCAGAGGGAGAAGCAGATTCCATGCAGGGAGCCTGACATGGGACTCGATCCCGGGTCTCCAGGATCACGCCCTGGGCTGAAAGTGGCGCCAAACCCCTGAGCCACCTGGGCTGCCCTCTCTTTTTTTTTTTTTTAAGACACCAAATGAATATACTTACAAAGTAGGGTACAATTAATGGCTATATAAATGGTACAAATTATATACTCAACAAGAATTGTCCAGAAGTTTGTTGTCAAATCAAATTTATAAATTGTAATTATAATCACATTATTTTTTCACACATTCCAATTTCTTTTTTTTAATTTTTAAATTTTAATTTTTTTGTGTATTTTTAAATTGGAGTTCAATTTGCCAACATACAGTATAACACCTAGTGCTCATCCCGTCAAGTGCCCCCCTCAGTGCCCGTCACCCAGTCACCCTGTCCCCCCCGCCCACCTCCCCTTCCACTACCCCTTGTTCATTTCCCAGAGTTAGGAGTCTCTTGTGTTCTGAATGACACCCTTTCTGATTTGTTTATGGCTTGCCTGACATTGTCATCTGATATATCCCATTTGAAAGATGATTGCTGGCTTGTTAGTGGATGCTGATTGATATTGAGAGGGTAACAAAGCATTAGCAGGCATTAGTATGCCCTAACTTTCCTATCATAAAATAAGCACCAGGTAAGAAGCCCAACAAAGTGACTATTGCCCAAGAAATAGCCATTTTTAAGTGTAAGTGGCATATCCAGAGAAGAAATAAACCAGGCATTAATAGTATCTTAAAGGTTCAGGAGGGGCGCCTGGGTGGCTCAGTGGTTTGAGCATCCACCTTTGGCTCAGGGCATGATCCCGGGGTCCTGGCACTGAATCCTGCCTGCATCAGGCTCCCTGCAGGGAGCCTGCTTCTCTCTCTGCCTCTCTCTCTCTGTCTCTCATTAATAAATAAACAAAATCTTAAAAAAAAGGTTCAGGAAAAAGTGTCTAGTCACTTTCCAAGTGTGGGTGACTGAGATGCAGAGATGGTGCCAGCACCCCATTTTCTGGTGGCCTCTGTTCACCTAGGTTGCTGCAGATGCCTCGATCTGGTACATGGACACATACACTAAATTAAAGGCAGACAGATAGCAATGGGCTGTGGAAACTGTACAACTCCAAAGAAAATCGTTTGCCCCTAAGCATGGAAGAAAGCAATCTGCTCAGATGGTAGAGCTTGCCTGTATAACCTGCTGACTGTGGTGCTTGCTCCGAAAACCAGGCTTCAAAATGTACCTTGTTACATTTGACTGACTCCTGAATGAGAGTCCATGGACTGACAGTATGGACAGTTGCCTGGCAACTGGGTGACTAGATGATCAATTCTCAGTCTCTGTAGTAGCAGACATTATCAGTCAGATGCATAATATGTGCACCCCCTGTTTGTGCCCTATGTGATGCACATGAATCACCTTGAGAATGAAATTCATTGGAATCAACAGGCTTATTAGATGATGTCCTGTTCAGGTTAGCACCCTGATCACCTGGATGAACTATGCACTGGGAAGTGTAATCCATCTACAATTAGGGAGCTGTCCCTAAAACAAGACCCTGTGATTCTAGCACATGATGCCAGCTATACAGTCAAGTAGAGAGGACATCTCCAGGTCACATACACAGAAGTGCCAGACCTGCCTTTGTACCCTCCTTTTCAAGGTTACCACTGGACATAGACTACAGTAGATTAACCTCACGTACATGCACAGCAGAAGAGAGAGTTTTATGCAAAGACTTGTAGTTGAACTGTTGTCCAAGGCCTCCTAAAAAGACTTGATGTTTGTTGGCTGTTGGTTGCAGCTTCTGGTGTTTGGTCAGTGAGAGCTGACCATTTTTGTGTAGTCATTTTTTTTGTAGTCCTTCTTTTGGCAAGTACCAGTTTCCCATTTTTGTACTCCTTCTGCCATTTAAGTTGTGATATATTGGGGCTCCCAGCACTATGCTAGAATCTCCATCCTAAGCTCGTATATAAGGTGGTGGTGGCACCTCAGGACTCCTATTTCCATGTTGGCCTTGATTTTAGCTTCCCCCCTCCCCAGACAGTGTAGTCTGGCCCTACCTTCTTATTTAGATTGTCTCCATGATATTGTAGCTTCCTTCTCCTGAGGTCAGCTAAACTACAGTGTCTTTCTGGAAAAAATACTGAGCTTCTAGAACTGCTCCATGGTCATTTGCTTGCAGAAGTAATGTAGGGCCCTATCTATCTATCTATCTATCTATCTATCTATCTATTTATAGGATATGAGTATGTGAAAATGGATTCCATTTGGATTCTCCCTGCCTAGCTTACCTAAGAGTCTTCTTAAATGATTGGGGTCCTGTCTTCAGTCTTGGAACCATGGCATTCTTTATAGATATCAGTCAGCATAATTAGTGAGGACAGGGAGACCTTGGGAACATTTGACAAAAACAGAAAAGGAGGAAGAAGGGAGAAAAGGGGGTGAATTGGAATATGTCCAGGAAGACAAGGCACATACAATGGGGGTGTAATCCAGTATGTCTTCATCTTATGATTCCCTGAAGATAGATTTTCCAGATCTGACAGTATATGAAGCCTTTGAAAAATGCTTGTGGCTTTAGGTAGCAAGAGGCTGATTAAAATCTCCTGAGATCCTGGCTATTTGGACTTTTGTAGATCTAAAGATTTCAAAACAGCCTATGTAGCCAGATCTTACTTCATTCAGGAATAAAGAAGCCTGTGGTAGAAGCTGACGTCCCTCTGTCACTGAAAAGAACTGAAGAGTTCATACATTGATTGAAGTATTAAAGGGCTTGATAGAACTCATATTGCCAAACCAGTGTGGGGTAGCACTTCACTTTGGTGATACCAGATCCTCACATTTATGCTCCTGCTGCCTTTTGTATAGTGACTTGTCAGTGCCCCCGAGCACTGCTAAGCTGGGACACCTGAGGCCGCGCTGGCGTGGTTTGGAGTGGCTGCCCCTCGAGTGGCCTGTCATATGTGGGGCCCAGATGGACTCCATGAGATGTTTGATCTTTTCCTCCTGGAGGCTATTAAGTCCACCGCACTCTACTGAAAATACTGGTAAGTATCTGTAGGCCTAGATGAAATGCTGTCAATTGAACTTCATAGTTGTGAAGTGGGACATTATCATATCCAGTTCATTCCCATGCCAGCTCCCTTTTGTCCCCTCTAGCAGGGGCAACTCCAGCCCTAGTTTTTCTTTCTACATTAATCAAACACCATACCGGTGTCACTGGAAATGCAAAGAACACGAGTGAAGCTTTCTGAAGCTCTTGCACTTGGGTCAGTCATTCATGAGGCAGTTTTCTCATCCCTCAGGGTTTGTTGAGATATGGGGATTTCTGCCCTTCCCTTATCTGAGCAAAGAGCTGCAGGATAGACAAGCACTTAACTGCAACCTAGACGTGGCTGCTCTACGAGCAGGTCTCCTATAACTTGTACTGAGGTATTTCTCTCCATTTTCTTATGGAGAGAGCATAAAGAATACTGGGAGGTTGAATTTACCTCATTCTTTTTTGCTGTGTTAGTAAATATTAAAGTGTCAAAATGTAAAGAAGGCCTTTACAGATAATTTTAGTGTAATAACAAATTTACCTTCTCTTTGGCCTTGTATGTCTCTGTGAGTGAAATGCCAAATTTGGCACTGATTGTGTGGCTGATGAAGTTATGATGCTCCTTTATTAGACAAGAGGCCATCCTGGTCAGATTAATGGCTAAGATAGATTCCCCAGCATCTGGAATCACATTTTTTCGCTTAAGTGGTGATGAGAGCCACAGTAGGGTCCCTGAGCTAATAATAGATGATTTATTTCATATTAAAATAGATTAGGCCTCTAGGCTGATGGTACCTGTGATGATCCTGGCTAAACCCATGGACAAGATGAGACTTCCTGATCTAATAGCACAGCAGGGGCTGGTTAGGAGGTACCAAGTCTCTCCCAGATCAGTAGAGCATTGCAGGCCAAGTTATGAGAGGTGTGGCTTCTAGGATTTGGTATTATACTCCCTGTCTACATGGGAGGTGAGTTGTGATCTTAGGGGTCCTCCCACTGTTCAACCTATAGCAGAGTATGTGGGCTAGGATAGAGTTAGGATACATTTCTCTGGGATCATATAGTAAATGCTACCTGTTGAAAAAGCTTTAGAGGGTTAGGCAACAAGGTGTAGTGTTGGAATCAACCATTCAATTGGTGCATAGTTGTTAAAAGTACATTTGTTGTGGCTAAAGAATGGCTGAAAGTGTGTGTAAACCCATGTTTACAACTACGTAAACCCATAGTGCCAATTGCACCCTGTAATCTCCTATCCTTACTTTCTGGGCTTCCATCCAAGGAGAGTAATGGTCTCCTATAAGCTGTATGTTAGATATATATAAAATATCTGTGGCCTATGTTCTTGTAAAAAGTATCTGAATGCAGCTATAGAAGGACTTGTGAAGAGATGGAAAGTTAAAAGCAATTTGGTCCTTGAGAAGCCTGCAAGTCAATTCATTGTATGCACCATGTACTAATGTGTAATCAGAATGTGTTACATGCTGAACTGTGAATGTTCTTATAGTATCAGAGGACATTTCCTTCTATGTGCAACATTTTTAATGTATAATGATATCTTGTTGATTGGCAAGTTATGGATGTCAATCTTGATGGTCTTGGATACCTACCAGAAGGGAGAATTACAATTCTCAACAAATTTGAGGGCATACTTTCTAGATACAATACTTGAGATTATTTAAATGGGTTTACGCTCAGAATTATGTGTGTAGCAAAAAGAAAAAAAAAACTGCTGCCCTTCACACACTCTGGTATTCTGTGTTCCTGACAAAATAGTTGTTGCTCCTTCTAAACTGCTGCAAAAATTGCCTGTTTGTTTCTCACTAAAATAAGCAATACTACATGGGGGTTTGTATCACCTTCTTTTGTCAAATTGATTCCGCAGATTTTTTTAATTAATTAATTAATTAATTAATTAATTTATTTTGATTCTGCAGATTTTAAACTTCTTCCTTCTGGAGGATGATAAGGTTACAGTGCTTTTTTGGAAAAGCATAGGTGAGACCCAGCATACCCGAGTATAGAATAGGACCTGGGAAGCAGTAGCAGATCTCACTGATAAAGCGTTTGATGACTACAGGCAGTCACTTATGTCAAAATGTACTAAGGTCTACTCCTACAATTAGGGAGAAAGAAGTGATGTTAAGGATGGGTTTGGGTAAAAGCCCAATGAGACTATAAAGACTTTCTTTTTGACTAGCAAATGAGAGTTCTGCCAGTTTTCCTGGAGAACAAGGAGTGAAGATCACCCAGTTTTCTGTGACTGTCCCCATGTTGTAAGTCAGTCTGGCTGTGACCATACTGCTTGTAGGGGGTCATCAGTAGAAGGACCAAGAGGACCTAGACCCTTTGGGTGAAATCAGTGCTATTTGGGCTGATGTTCATGAGACTCAGTACCACCATTCTATCTAGATCTTTCTCCTTCAATAATAAACAGGAATAAGGGCAGGGGTTGAGACCTTCCCTTTCTAATTGAAACTGGAGGTTTTATACTGATCACGGTGTATTGAAAACATGATGGCACTTAAAGTTGTCAGACCATTCAGCCTTTGTAGACACCAGGCCACAAGTCACTGTGGTTCCTAGAATCCACCAGTGAGCATAGTTCAAAATTTATTTTGGATGTGGAAATAAATCTCAGATTGGACTGTGGACTGATGTGAGTTTATGGGTAGGCTCTTTTGGGCCAATTACACAAGATGTTATAACTGGTACTGCTGAATGTATTGTAATAAGAGTTGTGTTAAGTTTGTGTAACTTCGGGATGCCTGGGTGGCTCAGTGGTTGAGTGTCTGCCTTTGGCTCAGGGCATGGTCCTGGGGTCCCAGGGTCCTGGGATCAAGTCCCACATCGGGCTTTCTGCATGGGGCCTGCTTCTCCCTCTGCCTGTGTCTCTGCCTCTCTCTGTGTGTCTCTCATGAATGGATAAATAAGATGTTTAAAAAGAAAGTTAAAAAAAAGTTTGTATAACTTCTCCTGAATTATAAGGGATGTTTCAGTGGGGGAAATGCCATGAATAGAGCAGTGGTAGGGCGATAAGTGGACAACTGGAAGCCCACCAGGCTTCCTCAGCTCAGCCAAGAGGTATCATTAAAGCAGGTTAGGATACTGGGATGTGAGGTGTGTGAAAGAAGATCCCTACACCAATCTTTTTAAAGTTTTTTTTAAGATTTATTTACTTTTTTTTTTTTTTTTTTTTTTTTTTAGAAAGAGAGACTGTGAGTGAGTCAGTGAGCTTGGGGAGGGTGGTGGGAGGGGCAAAGGGGGAGGAGGGAGAGAATCTCAAGCAGACTCTCCACTGAGCATGGAGCCTGATGTGGGGCTCAATCTCACAACCCTGAGATCATGACCTGAGCTGAAATCAAGTCAGATGCCTAATCAACTGAGCCATTCAGGCACGCCTCTACATTGTTAGGTTTTGACTGAGTCCTGGGTTTGTATTCATCACTGGTGCCTGGTGCAGGGATTACCCAGATTATCAAGTCTCAGCATCTGTAGTGACAAACATGATCTACTGATTGCACACCTCCTTTTCCTGTTCCATGTGGTTCATATAGATAAAGACTTTTTGAAGATAAAAATCAATGGAATCAACAAGCTCATGATACTTGCACTGCCCAGCTTAAGACCATGCTCACTTGAATAGAATTTGCAAAAACATTTTTTTCTTAGTGATTCAAGAGCATCAGGCCAAGGAAGCCTGGCAAACATGCCTAGAATGTTAGCTGCCCAGTCTAATGGAGAGGAGATCTCCAGTTTCCAGAACAGATGTGCCAGACTAGGCACTCTATCCTCCTCTCAAGATTACTACTAGGCATGGAGAGTAGTAGATCCCTTTTCTGAATATTGCCCTGACAACCTCAGTGAATATCAGATGAGAGGAATGTTAATTTGACTATATTTTAAAATTTGCATTTGCCAGTGACGCTCATCAAATAATGGTAATGGGAAAATACCCAGCAGTGGGGAACTCCTTGGGACATTTGATGGACCATTCAAATCCAGTGTAATTTCTAGGAAGCAGGTGCCATTGGAAGATGGCTTGGATTCTTTTTTTTTTTAATTAAAATTTTACTTAGTTAACATGCAATGCAATATTGGTTTCTGGAGTAAAATTCAGAGATTCATCATTTACATACAACACCCAGGGCTCATCACAACAGGTGCGCTCTTTAATACCCATCACTCATCTAGCCCATCCCCCATCCGCCTCCTTCCATCAACCCTCAATTTGTTCTCTATTGTTAAGAGTCTCTTATGGCTTGTTTCTCTCTCTCCTTTTTTCTTTTTCCCCTTCCCTTATGTTCATCTGTTTTGTGTCTTAAATTCCATATATAAGTGAGATCATATAATATTTGTCTTTCTCTGACATTTTTCACTTAGCTTAATACAGTATGAATAGGGGACCTGTTCTTCCCATGTCTTGGAGAAAGGCTCAGAAAAGTCTTGTACCTTTTCTGATTACTCTTACATAGCCCAATGTCTGTGATGAGTTTTGTTTGAGAAGGAGCCTATTCTAGTATAATAATTAAAACCCCAGTTTCTAAATCTTGGGAAATAGCTTTGAGTTCCATCTGGGGCCTGCATGAATATTGAAATCCTGAAAACGATGTATGTATATTGATTGGGAGTTGAAATAGACAACCAGTTTTTGGCTTTGTTTTCTCCATCTGTTTCCAAATTGACCAGTTGTTCATTCTCATTCCCTAATGCTATTCCCAGAGAGAGTAAAGGACTCAGGGAGAAGAGTGCATTCTTGCATCGTTAACTAAACTATAGCGTGTATCTGGAACTTTGAAAGGGAGGAAATCCTAGGCAGATACTGCAATGGAGACATTTTCCTTTAGGGACCTCAGTCTTTTCTTTAACCAGCCATGTAGTCTCCCTTTTAATTTGTCTGCTGTCAGTGTCCCCATTTATTAGGGTTCTTCTGTACCTCCATGCCATTCTGTAGTTGGCATTCCTTTTAGGTAATTCTGAGGCTACTTACTTACCCAGGGCCCATATGTCCAATCTGGAAACCAAAGTTTCTTTTTTTCTAGTTCTGGTGTCCAGATGTCTGAAATAAGGAGGTTGGCAAGGTCTTTTCCTTTTGATATTTGGGGAAGGATGTAGGATATGTTCCAGGCTTCTCTTCTTGGCTTATAGATTGCTATCTACATGTTCATATGGCATTCTCCACATATATGAGTTTGTGTCCAAATTTCCTCTTGTAATATAGAAAAAATCCACCATAGTACCTTTCTAATGGTCCACATGTCCTCCAAATTTCTTATGTGGACACTATGTCATATTGTCATAGGGCCATCATAATAATGAACTGTTTTTTAACTTGATTACCTGTGTAAATTCCCCATTTTCAGGTAAGTTTATGTTTTGAGGTACTGGATATTGGACTTCAACATATGATATTTTTTCAACTTATGATTTTTTTTAATGCCAGCAGAGCCAGCGTTGGTCCTGTGCAATCTCTGCTATATCTCTTATAAGAGGGACATGTTGCTTTCAACATCCTGTTTAATACAGACTTTTACATACATGTCTGCTCACTGAAACTTGTTATACTCTTATTATAGACACTGTAGGGTTATTTCTTTATGCACTTTACATGTTTCAAATAATCCTATGTCCTAAGACACAGCCTGCTGGTCCCATCAAGTAGCAGTGCTTGCGTACCACTTTTTTCTCAAGTAACCATGAAATAGGAGGCTTCCTTGTCCAGAAGGGCATGGGATTGCTCTTTTATCTGGTGTAAACTTCTTTCTCTTGCTTATGAGCACATGTTTTGGCATCAGGTGTTTTAGGTTACAGTTTCATCTCTGCTTATTGGCCTTGTGGTTTGGGGATTAGCATTTGATTTCTCTGAGCCTTAGTTTCTTCAACTCTGTGGGGAATATTTCAATACTTGCCATATATACTGAAGTTACATTAAGGGGATACATATATAATCACAATATAACCCATAATATTCAGTATTGTAGATCCCCTTATTAATCTTAGAAACCAAATGGTAGATTTGGTTTAAAAAAAAGATAGGAGTTCAAATCAAGGACTTTGAGCTATGGATCAGAAGGTGAGAATCACATATGGTTGTCTTAAACTTGCGTGTAGGCCATTTGAATTTTGAAAGTAGCCTCTAGTGTGACATATAAAAGTTTTTATGTTAATTGTAAGTGCTGCTGATAAATTTGCTTATCTATATGTTTCAAAATTGAGGCCAGCCAGCATCCCTTCATCCCAGCATTCTTTGAGATATCAGAGTGCATGCAGGCCTTGCCACATATTGACTTCCTTCTATTCTGAGATTGAAGCCTTCTGTTTAGTCTCAGGGGGAATTTTATATTGGATTATGTCCAGTCTGAATTTATCCTCCAACTTTGAAATGAGGATATTTGGACTAGTGGGTGTTTGCTGGGTGCCTATTTTTATTTTCAAAGACTTGTTTTTGTTTTTGACTGCAGCCTCTTATATCTTGTCAATTCAAGCATACAGATTTGTGTAGCCCATCTAAATGGCAATTACCAATTCACTGCATTTACAGTTTCTGCCTTTTAGATCATGATGTGCTCAGGACTAAGAGGCTGGCTACAGTGTAGGATCCCCCAATATGTATAAGTTTGTGGTGGCACTTGAGGCAGTCTGCCACCATGTTACTCCTTGGCTCAGACTTAAAAGGAGTAGGCATTCAGGAGCCCTGATATTTTGTCAAAATTGTTCACTGGGATATTTAATCTTTTAATCTTTGAGGCTGGTAAGGTCACAGTGCTCTTTTGGAAAAATATAAGCAGCATTTCAAGCTAATATAGGACACATTTAATCTAAACAGGAAGGGAGGTGAATCTGGACCTGCTTCATGGACATTTGGAGGAGATGTAATATCAGAAACCAATACGTGGAAGATGAGTATATACAAATGTATTCTATGGGATTCTTTTGGCCCAGCTACCTCACAAAAAGTCTCCTTGGATGATTTGGGTCATCTTCTTCTTCAGAGAATCACTGCATTCTTTGTAGATATCACTCAGCATCATGCATGAGAACACAGGAGACAGAGGAATATAAAGAAAAAGGGGAAAGAGGTGAGCAGAGGTGGGTGAACTTGGAAAAAATGCAAGAGGCTAAGGCAGGATATATTGTGGGTGTAACTAGCATCCCGTTCTTCTCTGAGTTGTCTGTGGCATGCAGACCCCACCACATATGGGGCTGTCTCAGTTCTCTCTAGGTTACTAAGTCTCCTTATCCTTGGAGGATTATCTCCATGTCACTTTCTTTCCCACCCTTAAAGCGTGGATCTTTGTAATAGTAGAGTCACTCAGGGATCATATAATGTTTATAGCAGCATTATCAACAACAGCTAAACTATAGATGGAGCCCAAATGTTCATCAATTGATGATTGGGTAAAGAAGATGAGTGCTAAAGAAGATGTGGGGTGTGTGTGTGTGTGTGTAAAAAGGAAATCTTGTAATTTGCAACAACATGGATGGAGCTGGAGTGTATTATTCTAAGTGAAATAAACCAATTAGAGAAAGACAAATACCATATAATCTCACTTATATATGGAATTTAAGACAGAAAACAGATGAACATATGGAAAGGGAGAAAAGAAAAAAAGGAGAGAGGGAAACAAACCATAAGAGACTTAACAATAGAGAATAAACTGAGGGTTGATGGAGGGAGGTGGGTGGGGGGTGAGCTAGATCGTTGATGGGTAGTAAAGAGGGCCCTTGTGATGAGCACTGGGTGTTATATGTAAGTGATGAATCACTAAATTCTACTCCATAAACCAGTTTTGCATGTATATTCACTAAAATTTAAATTTAAAAAGCTGTTATGAACAACAAGAAAAGAATATCAGCTCCTTATGTTGACAAAATACTATCCAAAATAAAAAACAGTGGGTATTTTAGAGGGTGTCCAATACAATGAATAGACATGTACACAGTAGGAAGACATAATAAGGTAGTTTCCTTATTTCTTCAGTAAGCTATATGTTGTACAAAGGGATGTGACTCATTGTTGAGAGAAAATACTTTCATATAGAAAAATGTTAAATTTCTTTATACATCCCCTGAAAAACAATTTAAGTCTCTGGGCTGAAAAGGGAAAACTAAATAGGTCAAGTCATTTCCCATGAACATTAAGACAACACCCTAACTGTAGTTACCATCTTTACTTTTTTTAAAAAAAGATTTTATTTATTTATTCATGAGACACACACACACACACACACACAGAGAGAGAGAGAGAGAGAGAGAGAGAGGCAGAGGGAGAAGCAGGCTCCATGCAGGGAGCCCGATGTGGGACTCGATCCGGGGTCTCCAGGATCAAGCCCTGCACTGAAGGCGGTGCTAAACCGCTGAGCCACCCGGCTGCCCTACCATCTTTACTTTTAAAAAGTTTAACATTCACATATTTCTAATCAAAGCAGTAACTGCATTTTCTCTGTCATGTAGTGTGCAAATAAATAGGAGTAAAATTACGCTCACTTTAAAGTGCATGAAGAGATATGTAAGAGCAGTGCTTGCTCTGTGTGACACATGAAAGAGAAGGATCTCTCCAATAGCCCCAGTCCAAGAGTCCTAGAGTAAGAACTGGCTACAGGAAAAAGTGATTCATTAGGTCTACCAAAAAGGTCAGGGACTGGCTGGCTCAGTTGGTGGAGTATGTGACTCTTGATCTCAGGGTTTGAGCCCCACGATGAATGTAGAGATTACTTAAAAAAAAAATCTGAAAAAGGCAAAGGGAGTTCAGTTTCAATATAGGAAGAGGGGTCCCTGCCAAGAGTGAGTTTTAATTATAGTTAAGACCATTTCCTGATCTCAGACATATATTCTTAGGCATGTAGTTTATGGTCATATCCTCTATACTAAAGGCAGTTGTGGTGCAGTGGGCTATAGAAGTTGTGTGACTCCAGACAAAACTGCTTGCTTCTGTGCATGGAAAAATGGGAATTGGGGATCCCTGGGTGGCTCAGTGGTTTGGTGCTTGCCTTCGGCCCGGGGCATGATCCTGGGGTCCTGGGATTGGGTCTCGCATCAGGCTCCCTGCATGGAGCCTGCTTCTCCCTCTGCCTGTGTTTCTGCCTCTCTCTCTCTCTGTGACTCTCATGAAAAATAATAATAAAAAAAAACCAATGGAAATTATGCTCAATGTGTAGATTCAGGGCTGTTGTACTTGTAGTGAAAATCACCCTCCTTCCTGAATGTACATTGGTTTGTTTGTTTAACAAACTCCTTGATATATATCCATGTTGTGATAGTGTGGACTGTTGCCTGGCAGTGGGACACCCAGATGTTCGAGTGTCAGTCTCTGGTGGCAAAGATCATTAGCCAGTTGCACAAGATGCAAGCCTCTTTTTCTTGCTTCATGTGGTGCACATAGATATAGACTTTTTGAGGGTGAAAATCAGCAGAGTAAAAAAACTTACACTTGCGTTGCCCAGGTTAAGACCACTTGGATAAATTATACATAAGACATGATAATCCATCTACAGTTTGCGCCTCGTCTCAAAAACAGTTCCTTGTGATTCTAGTACATGAAGCCAAGGAAGCCTGGCAAATGTGCCCAGAGTGCCAGCTGCATAGCTGAACAGGGAGGGCATTTCTAGTTTTCATAACAGATATGCTGGACCAGGCACTCTGCCCTCCTCTTGAGGTTACCAGTGGGGATGGGGTTTGGTGGATCTTTTTTCTGAGCATTGACCTGACAGTCCTGTGAACATCAGATACAAGGACTATTAACTGGACTGTACTTTTTACTTGCATTTGCCAGGAACCTCTAATTGAATAATGGTGCCACCTTTATGGCACAAAGTGGGAATAGGAATTCCATGGCATCCCATGTCATTTCCAGGCAGCACATACCATTTTAGGATGGTTTAGATTCTTAAAGAAAAAACATGCAGACAAGTGAGTAAGCCATGCATGGCTCCCAGTGGAGCACATATTTTTTTATGGATATTTTTTTTATTGGAGTTCGATTTTCCAACATATAGTATAACACCCAGTGCTCATCCTGTCAAGTGCCCCCCTCAGTGCCCATCACCCAGTCACCCCACTCCCCTGCTCACCTCCCCTTCCACTACCCCTTGTTTGTTTCCCAGAGTTAGGAGTCTCTCATGTTTTGTCACCCTCTCTGATTTTTCCCACTCATTTTCTCTCCTTTCCCCTATAATCCCCTTCACTATTTTTTATACTCCAGTGGTGCACATATTAAGAAAGTCAGGTTTGGCTTTAACTGTGGCAGTTCCTCAGCAGGTACCTCTCATTTAAATAGAATGTATGATTAAAAGGAGAAGCCCAGATTTGGGGATGAATGCCTTTTTCTTTTTTAAAATATTTTATTTATTTATTTATTTATTTAGAAGCAGAGGGAGAAGCAGGCTCCATGCAGGAAGCCCCACATGGGACCCGATCCCGGGTCTCCAGGATCACACCCCGGGCTGCAGGCGGTGCTAAACCGCTGCACCACTGGGGCTGCCCTGAATGCCTTTTTCAACTCAGTTTAAATATATTTCTTCCTTTCTCTACTTCAACTTCATATCCTGAAGTAGACAGGCTAATGACTGTTGGCTGAATGTTGCTCATCTTTTTGGCAGGACAGTACTTAATGCTCAATGCAGGACAGTACTTGCCTTAAAATTCAAGGTCCTAAAATTTATCATTTTGGTCTTTGGAACATCTGCAAACACTTATATGCAAGGCCATTTTGTTTACAAAGTCCTTTTCAAGGCAGATGTTCAGGTATGTGTCTGGCCCATAGGGCCTTCTCTCATTGCACCCTTAATTGTGGGCACTGTGGGTGCATTTCCTTATCCACTTTAAATATTTCATATTGGAGGGAAGCCAGTATCCCTTTATCCCATCATTCCATGAGTTGTCAGGGTTCATGCAAATGCTGCCATATATTGCCTCCTTTCTGTCTCCTGGCTCGAGGTCTTCTGATCGCTCTCAGAAGGAATTTTTATGTTGCATTATTATCTCCAGTGTGGATTTTTCCCTTAGTATTCACACCTGGGTACTTAGGCCTATCTATGGGTTTTCTCAGGGAACCTGTTTTATGTATTTATAAGCCCCTTAAAAAGATTTGGCATTTGTAGGCTTTCAAATACACAGTAGTTCGTGCATCTAGTCACTACCAGCTTGCCAGTGTGGGCAGTCCTTTGTTTGGCAAATAAAATTTCCAAGTTTTGGTGAGTTTTCTTGTTTTAATGTGACATGTTGGGGTTCAGCTGCTCTGGGCTCAGCCCCAGGATGGGCAGATGCCCAAGTTCATGTGTTTTAACAAGGCCATGTCTGACCAGTCTGGCTCTTGTGTGCTCATGTGGTTCACTTTGTAGCCACACACCTCATTGTGCCTTTCTCAGGGCAGCTACAGCCCCAGATGTGGAATTCACTTGCATGAGTCAGACACTGCTTCATGTGTTTCCCAACTCTAGGGGAGGTAAGACAAGCTTCTGAAGATTGAAGTAAGCATGTCAAGAATCTTGTAGACTTGGCTTAGGAGTTTAAATTTGTTTCTAAAGAAATTTGGGAGTCATTGAAGATTCAGAGCAGGAGAATCATATTTGTGTTTTAAAAGTAACAATACTAGGAATGCCTGGGTGGCTCAGCGGTTGACTGCCTGCCTTCAGCCCAGAGTGTTATCCTGGAGTTCTGGGATCGAGTCCCACATCGGGCTCCCTGCATGAGCCTACTTCTCTCTCTGCCTATGTCTCTGCCTCTCTCTCTCTGTGTCTCTCATGAATAAATAAATAAAAATCTTTTAAAAAGTAACAATACTAATAGTTTGGTAGATGGAGTTGAGGCTGATGGTGGGCAAGGGATGCTGAGGACCTCCTCCAAGGACTAGACTGAGGATGATAATGAGAGCAGATTTGAAAGATAAGTAATTTGATAGAAGCAAAAGGATATGGTAACCGACTGATGTTGAAGGATGTTAAGAGGTACCTAGAAGTCACTCACTCATTCAGTATCCATACTAAAGTAAGAGCATTCCATGTACTAGTGACTGTGCTTGGTAAATTGTTAGACCAAAATAAATAATGGCTACTGTGTTCTTGCAAAAGGTGAGGAAGTAAAAAACAGTCATTTATTTAATAACCACACCAGTGTGTGTATTGCTTCAGGCTGTAATAAGTTCTAAGAAGGAAAAGTCAGTTTTGAAACACCTTGTGAAAAACAAAGCTAATAGAGTATCTATGAGGAATTAGCGTGGAAAATGTCAGATCCTTAAGAGTTAACTAAGGGAAGGGGCATCTGAGAATGTTCCGATTGGAGAAAGAACATGGGCAAGTCCTGGAGGGAAGGGACTCTAGCATAGCCTTACTTCAAAAAGATGTTAGTGGGTTCTACAACAGATGGTGATGTTGTAGGATAGAAAATACAGGAAGGGAAGTCTGAGGGCAATACAGGAAGAAAGTTAAAAATATGTTGTACTTGGACACATTAAGTTGAAAATGTCTGAAAAGCATTAGACGGGGCAGGTAGACAGAGCTGGAGCTTGAAATTTTAGATTCCTCAGTGTCCATGTGATACTTTGATTCATGGCTTAGTGAAGTTGCCCAGGAAATGTATGTTGAAACGACAATGTCAGGAATGGAAGAAATAAGTAAAGTAAAAAGAGGGATTAAAGGAGACTGGAAAAAAAGTAGCCAGAAAGACCAGAGGAGGGACCCAAGAACAGTGTCATGGAAGCGAATGGCAGCAATTTCCACGGAGATAATAGCTTATTGGGTTAAATGTCATAGATGAATCAACTAACATGTGCTGTAAAGAATCCATGGTTGGGGAAACCAGAGGTCAAAGATAACTGGAGCAAATAAAATTTCAGTTCAGGATAGTTAGGAAGTTTTACTGAGGACTGTAACGAAAAAAAGCTCCATACACATTAAAACAAAACATTAGTTTAGTTTCTGTATCTCTTAATTGTACTTAAATTATTATTTTTTCTTATAAATGAAGCCTCCACTACCTTTACTTAAAAAATGAGATAGAAAAGCCAAGTTCCATGAATGGTTAGATGCTTGATGTGGGACAGTTTACAATTTTTAAAACTAGCTTGATTTTTTCCTTTTGAAAACAAATCTGGTATAACTTGAAAGAACAGTATTTTTGCTTTTGTGATTTCTTTGTAGCATCAGATTTGATTTTCAGAAAGATAACTATTACATGTGTAGGGGTAGAATACCATCTTATACACACAGCAGATTCCAAGAAATCATTTTGTGGCGTGAGTGATTAGGCAAATATTCTTCCCTCAGTTCTGGTACTTTCCATTGGACTTTGGCCTCCTAAGTCTGAACTTGCCTACTGGGGGAAGAAAGAATGTGGCAGGAATGTGTGTCAGCAAATGAATGCTTATTTCAAAACAGTACCAGAGAATGAAATATGTAGGTCTGATGGCTTTCATTGTATAAAAAGTAAATGACCTACAAAGTGAAATGACCCTACAAAGTGATTGGTTAACACAAATGTAAATAAATTAAGGATTTTCTAAAGGAAAAAAAAAAGGACAAGCTTCCTGAAGCTGTTTTCCATTTGCTTGGAACAAATCTCAAGTACTGTTTATGTCTCCGTTGTGAGAGTGTAGAAAATACCCATCACGTTCCCTTTCTATGGATCCGTATGCAGACGGTAGAGAACACACCCTGTTTTTCTGCAGGTGGTGGGGTGCAGTTTGCAGTGAAGTAAGCAATACTGATCTTGAGCTCATGTGCACAGGGGCACCATTTGAACTTCCTAAAGGGTCCTCAGGCTGCAGGCTGCTGCCCCATTCAGTGCCTTTTTCCCCAACCGCTGCTGGAGTCCCTCCTAGCTCTTTAATTCTTTAGTCTCACACTTCTGTTGTGCTCATCTACTCCCCTAGTGCTCCTCTATGCTTTCCTATGAAGAAAACCTGAGTATACTTAATTGTATTGGGTTCTCATGTCAACCATGGAAAACACAGAACTTTCTCTCTGTGTGATAAAAGTGCAGTTCACTTACAATCAAGTCTGTTCATTGTAGGAGCGCTTGGGTGGCTCAGTCAGTGAAGTGTCTGCCTTTGGCTCAGGTCATGAACCCAAGGTCCTGGGATAGAACCCCATGTAGAGCTCCCTGCTCAGCGGGGAGCCTGTTTCTCCCTCTCCCTCTGCCTGTCACTCTGCCTGCTTGTCCTCTCTCTCTCTGTCAAATAAATAAATAAGTAAAATCTTTTTTTAAAAAAAGTCTGTTGATTGTATCTTTTGCCCATGTGTTTACAGCCCTAGATTCTTGACTCATTTGCATGTATCATACACCAGTGCTGGTGTCCCACTAACTCTAGCATATAAAAGTTTTCTGAAGCTGTCAGTGCTATAGTCAACAACACAGGGTGAAGTAATTTTTGTCCTCCATGAAAGTCAAGGAAATGTCTATTTAGTCTTTTTCAGAGTGCCCATGTCAATCTTAGGAAAGACACTGTTTCTTCTGTAGCTAGTAGAAGTGTAGTTTCCTTCCACAACAGCCTCATTTTGTTCTCACTGGATGTGACAGCTTCAACCCTAGCTTTTCTTTCACTTAAGTCATGCACTAGGTCCTGTGCTGCTCTAAGTCCAGACAACATGAGTGAATCCTTCTGAAATGCTGCCCATGGGCCAGCTATTCCAGGCCTCACCCCTCATGAGGTACTGTATTTATGCCTTGCAAGGTTTGTTAGGATATGGGGATTTCTGCCCTTCCCTCACTTAAGTATAGAGCTGCAGAATAGCAAACCATGTAGCTACAGTCTAGAAATCCATAGTGGGGTCTCCTACAGCTTGAAGTGAAACCCTTTGCTGCTCTTTGTTATGATGTCCTTTTGATGGGTGAGACAAGAATCACAGGGAGCTGACCCTTTTGCCTCATTCTTATTTTTGCTATGCTTTTAAGTATTAAAGTGTCAAAATATAAAAGGGCTTTTTGTATTTTTTTTTTACTTTTTTGTTTTTAGAGCGAGAGTGTGAATGGGGTTGGTAGGAGGGGTAGAGGGAGAGGGCAAGAGAGAATCCTAAGCAGGCTCCACGCCCAGCCTGGAGTGTGATGTGGGGTTCAATCACATGACCCTGAAATCATGACCTGAGCCAAAATCAGAAGTTGGATGTTTAACTGACTGAGCCACCCAAGTGCCTCAACTTTTTGTATTTTTTAAGTGTTAAATAAGTTAAGCCTTTTCCTTGGCCCTGCATATCTCTGTGCTTTCAGTGACAAATTTGGCACTGAATTTATGGCTAGTAAAGTTACAGTGCCCACACCTTTTAGATATAAAAGGCTAGGCTAGTGCCTAATTAGGTTTCCTAGCATGTTAGCTCATGGTAAGTGGTGGATGAAAAGGACAATAGAGTCCCCGGACTAAGGGATAATATATTCCATTTTAGTATGGATAAAGCATCTGGGATGCAT
Organism: Canis lupus familiaris; assembly: GCF_011100685.1. NCBI lineage: Eukaryota > Metazoa > Chordata > Mammalia > Carnivora > Canidae > Canis > Canis lupus. The sequence goes on along the minus strand of NC_049260.1, from coordinate 19,391,479 downwards.
GGTAGCTCGGAGTACCCTGGCTGAGTCACTGGATGACCTGAAGCTTTCCTGACCTGGTCTTACAGCAAGGGTGGGTTAGGAGGCCTAAAGACTTCCCCAGATAAGTAGAGCAGTACAGGCCAGGTTATGAGATATAGAGATCTCCTGGCAGCCATATCTACAAGGGGAGTGAGTGGAGTACATAAGGGACCTTCTACTGTCAGCCTCTTCCAAGGTGTGTGGGCTGGGGGCTGGGTTGATAGTACGATAGATTTTTTTGCATTCAATAATGTATGTTACTTGTTGAAAAAAGCTTGGCAGGTTAGGTAGCAAGAGGTAAGATTACAATTAGCTACTTGGTGCCTAGTTGTTGATAAAAAGGTCCTTATACCATGGAATGGACAAAATTATGAACAACCTGTGCTTACTGGTGTCATTTGCTACCCCTGTGTTCTCTCTCCTCTTTTCCCTGGGCTTCCAGTTGGGGAAAGTTAAATATGCTGTTGGAAGCTTGTGTTATAGTGTCTGTGAAAAGATAGCTATGGTTTTGTTTCTGAAAAGTGTGTCTGAATGCAGCTAGGAGAAGTTGTAGTGAAAAAGTAAAAAATGAAAAGTTATTGTGTCATCAAGATACCTATAACTATTATAGTTATATATTATATAATATATAAGATATATATATTATAGCTCTCTAAACTGATTTTGAAATGTGCTGTTTTAAAATTTTGAATATTTATATTGTCTCAAAAAGTTTTCCAATGTCCAAAGCTTTCACTATTAATAATAGGTTACTGATTGACAAGTAGAAGGTGCCATTCTGTATAGCCTTGGATGCCCATCAGAAGGGAGAGTTAAAATTTCCAACTAAATTGAGGGCACAGTGATTTCACACACAGAATCCCACAGGCAGGCAAAGAAAAACCTCTGTCTTTTATGTACTCCAGTGTTTTGTGTTCCTGAGAGAACAGTTGTATCTACTACAAAACTGCTGTAAAAGTTGTCTCTTAATAAGAGGCAACACTAGATGGGAATTTGTCTAACCTGATTTTGACAGATTGACTCCATGAAATCAATTCAATTCTCTTCTCTCCTCTCCTTTCTTTCATTTTCTTTTCTGACTTAGGGGGGGAGAAGGGGCGGCTTGGGAGGGAGGGTGGGAGGTTGGTGAGGGGGTGGAGGGCGGGGGGAGGGGGGTTTAGCGTATTCTGATGAGGCCGTCCTTCCTTCCTTCCTTCCTTCCTTCATTCCTTCCCTTCCTTCTTCTTCTTCTTCTTCTTCTTCTTCTTCTTTTCTTTCTTTCTTTCTTTCTTTCTTTCTTTCTTTCTTTCTTTCTTTCTTTCTTTCTTTCTTTCTGAAATATAGTTGACAATCAGGTATAAAACATAGTGATTTGACAGTTATATACAGTATGACATGGTCACCACAATAAGTGTAGTCATCTGTCACCATACAAAATTATTATAGTATTATTAATTATATTACATATGCTGTACTTTTTATCCCTGTGACTTGCTTATTTATAACTGGAAGTTTGTGCCTCTGAATCCCCTCACCTATTTCACCTATCTCCCTATTCCCTACTCCTCTAACAACTACCAGTTTGTTTTCTCCATTTATGGAGCTTATTTTTGCATTTTATTTTTTTAAATTTTTTATTTGTTTATGATAGAGAGAGAGAGAGAGAGAGGCAGAGACACAGGCAGAGGGAGAAGCAGGCTCCATGCACCGGGAGCCCGACGTGGGATTCGATCCCGGGTCTCCAGGATCGCGCCCTGGGCCAAAGGCAGGCGCCAAACCGCTGCGCCACCCAGGGATCCCCTATTTTTGCATTTTAAAGTCCCTTCTCCTGAAGGCTGATAAGGTCACAAAGCCCTTTTGCAAAAATACAGGTGAGACTCAGCAGGTTGATTTTCCCACATGGAATGGGACCTGCAGGACAGTAGCCAACCTCATTGAAAAAGTGTTTGGTGACTAGGGATAGCCAGTTACGTCAAAATGTATTAAGATCTGCTCCTAAATTGAGTTGCAAAGAACTGTTACTAAGGATGGATTTGGGAAAATCCAGTGATATTATAGAGAGTTCCTCCTTGGCTAATAGGTGAGGGGACCCTGCCAGTTAACAGGATGAGGAGTAATCACCCCATTCTCTATGACAAATCCAGTGTTACAAGCTAGTTTGGCCATGACCACATTGCTCATATGAGGAGGAGGATCAGGAGGACCTAGACCCTATTCCAATATCTGTACTATTATGATTGATGTTTATTTATTTTTTTAAAAAGATTTATTTATTTATGATAGACATAGAGAGAGAGGCAGAGACACAGGAGGAGGGAGAAGCAAGCCCATGCCGGGAGCCTGACGTGGGACTCGATCCTGGGACTCCAGGAGTGCACTCTGGGCCAAAGGCAGACGCTAAACCGCTGAGCCACCCAGGGATCCCTATGATTGATGTTTAAATAACATACTCAGCACCACCTTTCCACCCAGACTTTATTGTTTTCAAGAATAAACAGGTAAAAGGCAGAGTTTTGGCCTCTCCTTCTCTAAATATCTGACACACTGGTCAAAGTGTTTTGGGGGCTTGGTGGCACTTGAAATTGTCATGCTTTTCAGCTCCTAGGGACACTGGGGCTGAAAAGTGTGGTGCCTGGAATTTTCCATGGGTTCAGTCAAAAGTTTACTTTTGATGTAGAAATCAGTCTCAGATTGTACTATATGGACTGATGTGAGTTAATGGGTAGGCTCTTTTGGGCCTATATACACAAGATGTAACTGATATGGCTAAATGTATTCTAGGAAGAGTTAAGTATGTGTAATTCTTCTTTTGAGTTGTGAAGAATTTTCCCAATGGGGAAATGCCACAATTAGAACAGTGGTTGTAAGATAAGTAGAAGAGCAGGAGCTATCAGATTTCCCATTCCAGCCATGGGGTGTAAGTAAAGCAATTAGGATACTGGGATGTGTTGGGGACAGTAAAAGGAGGTCCCCACACTTATTAAGGAACTATTAGAAAAAAAGGAACTATTAGAGACAAAATTGTTTAAAGGGTCTAGACCATTCTACAATCATCCTGTATCTAGTGAGAGAAGCCACTAGAAGGGACACTGGCTTGCTTATCCCTCCCAGTTCTGAGGTTAAGAGAATTTCATATTGGATTATCTCCAGTTCAAACTTACCCCTCAACTGTTGTGTAGGAGAGTATAGATTCTTTTGGTATTCTTTGGGAGCCTCTTTTTTATTTTCAAAGCCTCATGAAAATATTTGGTTATTTGTTGACTATTGAATTTATTCCAGCTTTGGATATTAATTCAATTCTGCTGACCAATGTATGTAACCCTTCAACCTTTTCAATTCTCTGCCTTTGTACTCCTTGTGCCATTTGGGTTCTGATGTATTGGCCTCCAGACTCTCAAATAGGAAGTATGATCCCAACTTTTGTGTGAGCTGATGGTTTTACCTCAGGGACATTTGTTTCCATATTTTACCCAGCCCTTTTCCCCACATGGTGTGGGCTGTTAGTTCCTCAGTTTATTTTGACAGATCTACTCCATGCGACTCTTAATCCCCTTTATCTGGAGACTGATATGGTTTCATTGCCCTTTTAGAAAAAGATAGGTGAGACCCTAAAGACTGAAATAGGAGATGTTACTAGTAAGAGGGAAGAAAGCGATGGTGGATATGCCCCCTGGTCTTTCTTGGGAGCACATATGATATATATATCACTCAGCAAAATTTATGAGAATGCAGGAGACATGGGGAAAAGTAGAGAAAAAAAAAAAGAGAAACAAGTGATAAAAGGGGAGAGGGGAAGAGAACTGGGAGAAATCCAGAAACATAAGGATGGGTACAGTGTGGGTGTAACCCAGTGTCCCCTTGTCTCATTCTTCTCTGAGTTTTCAGAGTATATACAGACCTCATCACATATGTGATTGTCTTCAGGTCTCTGTGTTAGAAGCCTCTTTGTTTCTGTGGAAGGATCATTTCCTATCCATCTCCTCCTGTAAGCAAGGGACTTTGTACTGAGTAGATTTCTCAAGGGACCACTTTTTTCATATTTTTAAACTCAGCTATAGTAATTCAATATGTCCTTACTATATACCAAACATTATGCAGCTTAAAAAATTATTTAATCGGTGTAGATTTTTTTAAATATATAAATTGCTCCAAAAACATTAACAGCAAATATGATGTTGTTCTTTGCAATATCCTAGTACCATTATGTAGGCTGAATTTGTGATTAATAATTAATATAAGAACATTACTGATTTCTCAGTATAATACAGTTAATGTTTTGACATTTGTTTTATGTGGCACATGAGGGAGCCCTGCCAGTTATGCTGGATTTTGAGAACAGGATTGTTTAAGGTAGAGCCTTAACCTCCATATCCTGGATAACCTCCATATGCTGGATTTTGAGAACAGGATTGTTTAAGGTAGAGCCTTAACCTCCATATCCTGCCTCTAATGGGAATCAGAGGCTTTAGGCACTGGTCAAGACTTGAAGGCACCCACAACTGCCAAAGCTTCCAGCTGTATAGAAAAATGGAGCACAAGCCCCTGTGCTGCATAGAAGTCTCATCTGCATGTTTAATATTTCCTGTGGACTGCGTGTGGAAATAACTCTCACATTGAGATGAGGACTGATATGAGTTTATGGGTGAGTTTATCCCCTTTCAGGAGATGAGCTGAGAAAGACTGCTCTTGAGTGTAATTTAAGAAGTGGATCACCTCTAGGGGACAGCTACTGAGGAAGAGACCTGACTGACCATGTTGGCTATGCCAAAGAGATTGATGACATTGTTGCTGAGTTTATCAAGAGAACCATTTTGAAAATCCCAATGACTGAAATGATGACAGTCTTCCAAGCCTGGGATTTTTTTTTGTCTGAAAATCACCTGCAGACCACAAACTTCTGGCAGAAAAAGGAATCTCTTGTTCAGGACTTGGTTCTGTTTTGTGAGGAGAAGCAATGCAAGTCTTTATGATGCAGCCCTTTTATATATCATTTATACTTGGTTTTATTTTTATTTTTATTTTTATTTTTTTTAATTTATTTTTTATTGGTGTTCAATTTACTAACATACAGAATAACCCCCAGTGCCCGTCACCCATTCACTCCCACCCCCCGCCCTCCTCCCCTTCCACCACCCCTAGTTCGTTTCCCAGAGTTAGCAGTCTTTACGTTCTGTCTCCCTTTCTAATATTTCCCACACATTTCTTCCCCCTTCCCTTATATTCCCTTTCACTATTATTTATATTCCCCAAATGAATGAGAACATATAATGTTTGTCTTTCTCCGACTGACTTACTTCACTCAGCATAATACCCTCCAGTTCCATCCACGTTGAAGCAAATGGTGGGTATTTGTCATTTCTAATAGCTGAGTAATATTCCATTGTATACATAAACCACATCTTCTTTATCTATTCATCTTTCGTTGGACACCGAGTCTCCTTCCACAGTTTGGCTATCGTGGCCATTGCTGCTATAAACATCGGGGTGCAGGTGTCCTGGCGTTTCATTGCATTTGTCTCTTTGGGGTAAATCCCCAACAGTGCAATTGCTGGGTCGTAGGGCAGGTATATTTTTAACTCTTTGAGGAACCTCCACACAGTTTTCCAGAGTGGCTGCACCAGTTCACATTCCCACCAACAGTGTATGAGGGTTCCCTTTATCTCCGCATCCTCTCCAACATTGGTTGTTTCCTGCCTTGTTAATTTTCCCCATTCTCACTGGTGTGAGGTGGTATCTCATTGTGGTTTTGATTTGTATTTCCCTGATGGCAAGTGATGCAGAGCATTTTCCCATGTGCATGTTGGCCATGTCTATGTCTTCCTCTGTGAGATTTCTGTTCATGTCTTTTGCCCATTTCATGATTGGATTGTTTGTTTCTTTGGTGTTGAGTTTAATAAGTCCTTTATAGATCTTGGAAACTAGCCCTTTATCTGATATGTCATTTGCAAATATCTTCTCCCATTCTGTAGGTTGTCTTTGAGTTTTGTTGACTGTATCCTTTGCTGTGCAAAAGCTTCTTATCTTGATGAAGTCCCAATAGTTCATTTTTGCTTTTGTTTCTTTTGCCTTCGTGGATGTATCTTGCAAGAAGTTACTATGGCCGAGTTCAAAAAGGGTGTTGCCTGTGTTCTTCTCTAGGATTTTGATGGAATCTTGTCTCACATTTAGATCTTTCATCCATTTTGAGTTTATCTTTGTGTATGGTGAAAGAGAGTGGTCTAGTTTCATTCTTCTGCATGTGGATGTCCAATTTTCCCAGCACCATTTATTGAAGAGACTGTCTTTCTTCCAATGGATAGTCTTTCCTCCTTTATCGAATATTAGTTGCCCATAAAGTTCAGGGTCCACTTCTGGATTCTCTATTCTGTTCCACTGATCTATGTGTCTGTTTTTGTGCCAGTACCACACTGTCTTGATGACCACAGCTTTGTAGTACAACCTGAAATCTGGCATTGTGATGCCCCCAGATATGGTTTTCTTTTTTAAAATTCCCCTGGCCATTCGGGGTCTTTTCTGATTCCACACAAATCTTAAAATTATTTGTTCTAACTCTCTGAAGAAAGTCCATGGTATTTTGATAGGGATTGCATTAAACGTGTATATTGCCCTGGGTAACATTGACATTTTCACTATATTAATTCTGCCAATCCATGAGCATGGAATATTTTTCCATCTCTTTGTGTCTTCCTCAATTTCTTTCAGAAGTGTTCTATAGTTTTGAGGGTATAGATCCTTTACCTCTTTGGTTAGGTTTATTCCTAGGTATCTTATGCTTTTGGGTGCAATTGTAAATGGGATTGACTCCTTAATTTCTCTTTCTTCAGTCTCATTGTCAGTGTATAGAAATGCCACTGACTTCTGGGCATTGATTTTGTATCCTGCCACGCTACCGAATTGCTGTATGAGTTCTAGCAATCTTGGGGTGGAGACTTTTGGGTTTTCTATGTAGAGTATCATGTCATCGGCGAAGAGGGAGAGTTTGACTTCTTCTTTGCCAATTTGAATGCCTTTAATGTCTTTTTGTTGTCTGATTGCTGAGGCTAGGACTTCCAGTACTATGTTGAACAGCAGTGGTGAGAGTGGACATCCCTGTCTTGTTCCTGATCTTAGGGGAAAGGCTCCCAGTGCTTCCCCATTGAGAATGATATTTGCTGTGGGCTTTTCATAGATGGCTTTTAAGATGTCGAGGAATGTTCCCTCTATCCCTACACTCTGAAGAGTTTTGATCAGGAATGGATGCTGTATTTTGTCAAATGCTTTCTCTGCATCCAATGAGAGGATCATATGGTTCTTGGTTTTTCTCTTGCTAATATGATGAATCACATTGATTGTTTTACGGGTGTTGAACCAGCCTTGTGTCCCAGGGATAAATCCTACTTGGTCATGGTGAATAATTTTTTTAATGTACTGTTGGATCCTATTGGCCAGTATCTTGTTGAGAATTTTTGCATCCATGTTCATCAGGGATATTGGTCTGTAATTCTCCTTTTTGGTGGGGTCTTTGTCTGGTTTTGGAATTAAGGTGATGCTGGCCTCATAGAACGAATTTGGAAGTACTCCATCTCTTTCTATCTTTCCAAACAGCTTTAGGAGAATAGGTATGGTTTCTTCTTTAAACGTTTGATAAAATTCCCCTGGGAAGCCATCTGGCCCTGGACTCTTGTATCTTGGGAGGTTTTTGATGACTGCTTCAATTTCCTCCCTGGTTATTGGCCTGTTCAGGTTTTCTATTTCTTCCTGTTCCAGTTTTGGTAGTTTGTGGCTTTCCAGGAATGCGTCCATTTCTTCTAGATTGCCTAATTTATTGGCGTATAGCTGTTCATAATATGTTTTTAAAATTGTTTGTATTTCCTTGGTGTTGGTAGTGATCTCTCCTTTCTCATTCATGATTTTATTAATTTGAGTCTTCTCTCTCTTCTTTTTAATAAGGCTGGCTAATGGTTTATCTATCTTATTAATTCTTTCAAAGAACCAACTCCTGGTTCTGTTGATCTGTTCCACAGTTCTTCTGGTCTCGATTTCGTTGAGTTCTGCTCGAATCTTTATTAGCTCCCTTCTTCTCTTGGGTGTAGGATCTATTTGCTGTTTTTTCTCTAGCTCCTTTATGTGTAAGGTTAGCTTTTGTATTTGAGTTCTTTCCAGTTTTTGAATGGATGCTTGTATTGCGATGTATTTCCCCCTTAGGACTGCTTTTGCTGCATCCCAAAGATTTTGAACGGTTGTATCTTCATTCTCATTAGTTTCCATGAATCTTTTTAATTCTTCCTTAATTTCCTGGTTGACCCTTTTATCTTTTAGCAGGATGGTCCTTAACCTCCACGTGTTTGAGGTCCTTCCAAACTTCTTGTTGTGATTTAGTTCTAATTTCAAGGCATTATGGTCTGAGAATATGCAGGGGACGATCCCAATCTTTTGGTATCGGTTCAGACCCGATTTGTGACCCAATATGTGGTCTATTCTGGAGAAAGTTCCATGTGCGCTTGAGAAGAATGTGTATTCAGTTGAGTTTGGATGTAAAGTTCTGTAGATATCTGTGAAATCCATCTGGTCCAGTGTATCATTTAAAGCTCTCGTTTCTTTGGAGATGTTGTGCTTAGAAGACCTATCGAGTATAGAAAGAGCTAGATTGAAGTCACCAAGTATAAGTGTATTATTATCTAAGTATTTCTTCACTTTGGTTAATAATTGATTGATATATTTGGCAGCTCCCACATTCGGGGCATATATATTGAGGATTGTTAAGTCCTCTTGTTGAATAGATCCTTTAAGTATGATATAGTGTCCCTCTTCATCTCTCACTACAGTCTTTGGGGTAAATTTTAGTTTATCTGATATAAGGATGGCTACCCCTGCTTTCTTTTGAGGACCATTCGAATGGTAAATGGTTCTCCAACCTTTTATTTTCAGGCTGTAGGTGTCCTTCTGTCTAAAATGAGTCTCTTGTAGACAGCAAATAGATGGGTCCTGCTTTTTTATCCAGTCTGAAACCCTGCGCCTTTTGATGGGGTCATTAAGCCCGTTCACATTCAGAGTTACTATTGAGAGATATGAGTTTAGTGTCATCATGATATCTATTCAGTCCTTGTATTTGTGGACTGTTCCACTGAACTTCTTCTTAAAGGGGAATTTTAAGAGTCCCCCTTAAAATTTCTTGCAGAGCTGGTTTGGAGGTCACATATTCTTTTAGTTGCTTCCTGTAAAATATGCTCTTCTATACTTGAGATGGACAGGTACTTTATTTCCTAGGAGAAGTATGTGATTTTCATTCTATTGAGCAATAAATTTAAATCTTTCAATAAATTCAGGGGTCATCTGTTGTCCTGTGATTTTTTTAAAATAGCTTGTGATTAAATACATAGTTCCAATCACAGCTATGAAAGGAGAATGATAAAGTAGTACATCCTTCATCCAGCTTTCCTCAGCATCCTTAGGTTATGTTTGAGGAGCTCCATAGTACGTGTGCTGCTGATTTCTGACTGATTTGCCATAACTGCTTAGATGCTTATGGGATTAGAGTCATGGGTTTCATTCCCTGGTGAAAATGTTGACTTTGTTTTCACTCTTGGCCATAGACTGCTCACTTAACCCTGGTTAGTGTCATTGAAAATGTTGATCAGGATTGGAATTAAGTGAAGCTATTTGGAGCAAATTCAACACTCTAATAAACAAAATATTTCAAGAGCACAGTCTACTAAAAGTGTATCAGTAGGTGTTATCCTCTCATGCAAAGCATAATATGAAGAGGAGGAGGAAGAGAAGGAGGAGGAGAATGACATTTAATGTAACCGGTATATATGGGTCAGCACTTTAACTTTCCATCAGCATTTGGCTCATATTTTGGAAAACTGAATTGTGTCTCAGGTTTGATCTCAGTCTGTGCTAGATTTGTAGGCACAGTTAAGATCACTTTGAAATTTACTAGGTTAATTATTAATGTAGCTGCTTTGATTTTGAGGATGAAATTAATTCCATGGATTTTTATAGTTGCCTCAGATATTGCTTTGGGAGTTCAGAGAGACATTGAAAATATTTCCCATTAATTTCTCTTAAGTCTTAGAATTGTATCCCAAATCTGACAAATATGATCCAGGTTTTATAATGATTTCTAGCAAGGCGTAAGCAACTTATCCTGTAGGGTATTTGTATTAGTGCAAATTTGCTCTTATGATTTACATTCTAATAGAGGAAAAGAGCTTGGGAGTTACTTCCTTCATGGTAAGGTGCTGTGCTCTCAAGAAAATGGTTTAGTAAAAAGCTTTACTGGATGAAGTGCTATAATAGGCCCATTCTATAGTAAATACTAATTGGTAAAAATGAGTTGGTAGAGGCAGGGGCAGGGGAGAGAAACTCATGCTTTTCCAGGTTTTGAATAACAATTTTATTACCCTAAGATGAAAGAAGGAAGTGGATTTATCTTAAATTATTTGGGATTTAAGATAATTTTATGACTGCTTCAATTTCCTCCCTGGTTATTGGCCTGTTCAGGTTTTCTATTTCTTCCTGTTCCAGTTTTGGTAGTTTGTGGCTTTCCAGGAATGCGTCCATTTCTTCTAGATTGCCTAATTTATTGGCGTATAGCTGTTCATAATATGTTTTTAAAATCGTTTGTATTTCCTTGGTGTTGGTAGTGATCTCTCCTTTCTCATTCATGATTTTATTAATTTGAGTCTTCTCTCTCTTCTTTTTAATAAGGCTGGCTAATGGTTTATCTATCTTATTAATTCTTTCAAAGAACCAACTCCTGGTTCTGTTGATCTGTTCCACAGTTCTTCTGGTCTCGATTTCGTTGAGTTCTGCTCGAATCTTTATTAGCTCCCTTCTTCTCTTGGGTGTAGGATCTATTTGCTGTTTTTTCTCTAGCTCCTTTATGTGTAAGGTTAGCTTTTGTATTTGAGTTCTTTCCAGTTTTTGAATGGATGCTTGTATTGCGATGTATTTCCCCCTTAGGACTGCTTTTGCTGCATCCCAAAGATTTTGAACGGTTGTATCTTCATTCTCATTAGTTTCCATGAATCTTTTTAATTCTTCCTTAATTTCCTGGTTGACCCTTTTATCTTTTAGCAGGATGGTCCTTAACCTCCACGTGTTTGAGGTCCTTCCAAACTTCTTGTTGTGATTTAGTTCTAATTTCAAGGCATTATGGTCTGAGAATATGCAGGGGACAATCCCAATCTTTTGGTATCGGTTCAGACCCGATTTGTGACCCAATATGTGGTCTATTCTGGAGAAAGTTCCATGTGCGCTTGAGAAGAATGTGTATTCAGTTGAGTTTGGATGTAAAGTTCTGTAGATATCTGTGAAATCCATCTGGTCCAGTGTATCATTTAAAGCTCTCGTTTCTTTGGAGATGTTGTGCTTAGAAGACCTATCGAGTATAGAAAGAGCTAGATTGAAGTCACCAAGTATAAGTGTATTATTATCTAAGTATTTCTTCACTTTGGTTAATAATTGATTTATATATTTGGCAGCTCCCACATTCGGAGCATATATATTGAGGATTGTTAAGTCCTCTTGTTGAATAGATCCTTTAAGTATGATATAGTGTCCCTCTTCATCTCTCACTACAGTCTTTGGGGTAAATTTTAGTTTATCTGATATAAGGATGGCTACCCCTGCTTTCTTTTGAGGACCATTCGAATGGTAAATGGTTCTCCAACCTTTTATTTTCAGGCTGTAGGTGTCCTTCTGTCTATAATGAGTCTCTTGTAGACAGCAAATAGATGGGTCCTGCTTTTTTATCCAGTCTGAAACCCTGCGCATTTTGATGGGGTCATTAAGCCCGTTCACATTCAGAGTTACTATTGAGAGATATGAGTTTAGTGTCATCATGATATCTATTCAGTCTTTGTTTTTGTGGACTGTTCCACTGAACTTCTTCTTAAAGGGGAATTTTAAGAGGCCCCCTTAAAATTTCTTGCAGAGCTGGTTTGGAGGTCACATATTCTTTCAGTTGCTGCCTGTCTTGGAAGCTCTTTATCTCTCCTTCCATTTTGAATGAGAGCCTTGCTGGATAAAGTATTCTTGGTTGCATGTTCTTCTCATTTAGGACCCTGAATATATCCTGCCAGCCCTTTCTGGCCTGCCAGGTCTCTGTGGAGAGGTCTGCTGTTACCCTAATACTCCTCCCCATAAAAGTCAGGGATTTCTTGTCTCTTGCTGCTTTAAGGATCTTCTCTTTATCTTTGGAATTTGCAAGCTTCACAATTAAATGTCGAGGTGTTGAACGGTTTTTATTGATTTTAGGGGGGGATCTCTCTATTTCCTGGATCTGAATGCCTGTTTCCCTTCCCAGATTAGGAAAGTTTTCAGCTAGAATTTGTTCAAATACATATTCTGGCCCTCTGTCCCTTTCGGCGCCCTCGGGAACCCCAATTAAACGTAGGTTTTTCTTCCTCAGGCTGTCGTTTATTTCCCTTAATCTATCTTCATGGTCTTTTAATTGTTTGTCTCTTTTTTCCTCAGTTTCCCTCTTTGCTATCAACTTGTCTTCTAGGTCACTCACTCGTTCTTCCACCTCGTTAACCCTCGTCGTTAGGACTTCTAGTTTGGATTGCATCTCATTCAATTGATTTTTAATTTCTGCCTGATTAGCTCTAAATTCTGCAGTCATGAAGTCTCTTGAGTCCTTTATACTTTTTTCTAGAGCCACCAGTAGCTGTGTAATAGTGCTTCTGAATTGGCTTTCTGGCATTGAATTGTAATCCAGATTTTGTAACTCTGTGGGAGAGAGGACTGTTTCTGATTCTTTCTTTTGAGGTGAGGTTTTCCTTCTAGTCATTTTGCTCAGTGCAGAGTGGCCAAAAGCAAGTTGTATTGGGAAAAAGAGAAAAAGAGAGGAGAGAAAGAAGGAAAGAAAAGAGAAAGAAAAAAAAGGGAAGAAAAAGAAAAAAAAACGAAAAAAAAAAAGAAAAAGAGAAAGAAAAAGAAAGGAGAAAAAAAGGGGGTGGGGGAAGGAAACAAATCAAAAAGCAAAACAAAACAAAAACAAAAACAAAAACAAAAACAAACAAACAAAGAACCACCGGGGAGTATCTTCTGATTCTGTGTACTTTAAGTCCCTTGGCTTCTCCTGGAAGTTGTCAGTCTAGCTGGTGTTCTGGGGGAGGGGCCTGTTGTGCTGATTTTCAGGTGTTAGCAGTTGGGGGAGCTGCTGTGCCCCTGCCTGGTGCAGGGCTCAGTGGGGGTTGTTTACCCCGTGAGGCCGCAGGAGGAACAGCCCCAGTGGCGGGGCAGCTCTGGAAACCTGGATTCAGCCCCCGCAGGAACTCCGGAGCTCTTGGTCTGCAGGGCCTGGAGGCTCTGGGGCGGGGCCGCTGATCTGCTCAGCTGGGGCAGGAGCGTCCTTGCTGTCCTGGGCCCTCCCGGCCTCTGCCTGTCCCGGGGGAGGCGGGATCCTGGGCTGTGTCCCGGCGCCCTGTGCTCCGGAGCCTGCGCTGGTGGATTCGCACTCCCGGGCCGCGCAGCCCCCTCCGCGGAGCTGCCGCCCGAGCCCCTCCGAGCTGCTCCTGGAACCGCGCAGCCCCCTCCGCACGGAGCCTCTTCCTCTGCCCGAGCCCCCCGAGCTGCTCCCGGGGCCGCGCAGCCCCCTCCGCGGAGCCGCCGCCCGAGCCCCTTCAGCTGCTCCGGGTCCCGCCGGGTCCTGCCGTGCGCGCTGCAGCCCTTAGGGAGCTCGGCGCACTCTCCTGGGCGCGCAGTTGCTGTTACTGTCCCGGGGAACCCGAGGGCATCCCCGCCCTCCTGGGTCCTGCTCCAACTCCCCACGAGCCCCTTTCCGCCCGGGAAGGTCGGTGCAGCTCCTGCTCCTCCGGGACGGGGCTCTCCTGTCCTGGGGACACTCGCCCCGGCCTCAACCCGGCTCCTCGCGGGGCCCCTCCCCCTTGGAGGCCTTTGTTTCTTTACTTCTTTTTCCCCGTCTTCCTACCTTGATAGATGCGCGAACTCTTCTCACTGTTGCATTCCAGGTGTTCTCTCTTTAATTCTCAGGCCGAATTCATAGATTTTCAGGATGATTGGAAGGTTTTCTAGGTAATTTGGTGGAGACAGGTGATTTGGAGACCCTACTCTTCCGCCATCTTGCTCCTCCCCCTATACTTGGTTTTATCAGCACCAGCAAGCTTGGGATTATTTTTTAAGTGAGTGAAGGATCAGGTGAAGATATTAACCTATTTGATATGGAACAATTTAAAAGATCATTTAAAAAATTCTTTAGGAAGCATTAAAAAATGTGATGATCAGCTTCAGAGATGCTGAGGAAAGTGTAGTATGGATTTGAATTGCTTGCGGAATGCAGTATGGAAAGCCACACCAGTATAAACCTGCTTATGTGGTGTATTATTCCCAAACTTCATATGACTTCTTCCTCCGAGCTGAAGAACAATCTACCCCTTCTGGGGCAAGCACTGATAGTTGCGAGCCAACACCATTAGATTGTGAAAATGGACCTCAGAAGCTGGTATCTGGACTCTCTTAAGGCTATTGTTTTTAAACAGTATAATCAGACCTCTGAAACTCACAAGTCTATTACACCTCTACAAAACAAACAAACAAAACCTTTGGGCTGGGTATATACATGGATTCAAGGATTGTTCATGAATACAGAATAGTAAGAGAATCCAGGGAGTGACTCAAGAAACTTTCGGAGACTATTCTCAACTAAGACTAGAATTTGTACAATATAAACTTAAAATGAAATTCAAAACTGACTTAAATGGGGGCATCTTGGCAAGAAAGAAGAACCCCTCCGGTGCCTAATAAAGTTCTCTAGCCTGCATCTTCTCAAAGTGTTGAAATTCTTAGCACCAGCTGGTACTGCAGATGCACTGCTTCCCCTATTGCTCACTTGCATACCCAACAAGGGAATGAATTATTTTAAAATTAGAGGTAAAGAAGATGAATGTGGTTTTGTAAGCATAGCATCTCCTTGACCATATTGCATATGCATTTCAGTTGGGGATTTTTCCTCCTCCATTGCATATTCCCTCTCCCCACTATCCTGCAAAGCATAACAGTTGCGGGCCTCTAAAATGTGACAGGATGTCCCTTTTCTCACTCCTGTCTCTCTTCAATCCTAGAGAGGTCTGGTTCTAATTGCTGATTTCTAGGAATATTTTCTTAAGCCTTGGATCAGAGAGAGAGAAGCAGCAAGAAACTATGTTCAACTCAAAACTTTCTAGGAGAATCACAAAATTGGTCCATTCAAAGGGTAGAGTTGACTCTATTGAGTTGTTATTGTAAGAGATAGTATATCAGATGATTCTGTTATATAAAATAGTGGTTTCACTGTAAATATGCTTTTCATAATCTGTTTTATCATACATATAGCATTCAAACATACCAGTATTATACTGAATTGTGAATAAAGATATTTAAAAACTGGTAAAAAAAATAAACAAAACTGGATTATCTCACTGCTGACCAGGCATGCAGGGGTCTTTGAAGTAGGGAATTTTCTGATAATGTCTTTTGTAATTTTGAATGTTCCTTTAAAAATAATAAAAGTATATGTTTTGGGGTAGCTGAGAATCTCCCGGCTTGTGTTATCCAATAATGCAGGCATGCGTGGCTCCCCTGCAGTTCTCACTATGACTTCTTTGTTGTCATATTTCATTAGAATTGTATTTGATCACTATTTCTTTGAGTTCCTGTTGAGCTAATAATGTTAATGAGTTCATAACGGAAGTAACTGTATTTGTGTTCTTTTCCCCAAAAAACAACTTGAGGACTTCTGCCCATGGCTTGGAGGAAAGCCCAGGAATATCCAATAGTTTTTTTGGTTATTCTTACATAGCCAAATGTTCCATTGCCATGTCCATGTGGTAAGAAATCTGTTCCTGTGTATTAATCCAGGTTTGCCTCAGTTCTTGAATGTTGGGGAATATCTTTCATTCCCAGCTGGGTCCTGTTTGTAGACTGGAATCCTGCAAGGGATGTGTATATAGGAGTGTGGCGGCAGTAACAGGCAAACACTTCTTGTCTTTCTGTTCTCAGTCTACTCTCCAGTGACCAGTTTCTCCTACTTTTCCCCCTGATGTGCTCCTCAGTGAGAGAAGAGCATACAGTGACATGGTTGGCTAAGTTGTAATGTGGATATAGGCTCTGAGATGTGGACAATAACATGATATGATGCTTCCGGGAAACATTTTCATTTTTCTTCAGGGACCTCAGACTTCATGCCCCTGTCACATGCAGTGACTTTCCTCTGACTTGTCTCTTCGACACTCCCCTCAATCCCTAGGCCTGCTATTAGCATCACTTCTGTTGTCTTTTTTCCTTACTAAGCAGTCCTGTTGGGTGGCCTCCCTATGAAAGAATACTCAGTCTTCTTTCCCCACAACAACCTGTCAACACAGGAAATCAACATCTTTCTGTGGAATTGCTATTCATTCACAAGGCATACACTTACTTCCTTTCTCCAGGGGCACCTTGGGCCTTAATGTCTTGATTATACCTGTATGAGTCACATACTTGTTCCTGTGTCCCTCAGCCTTCACAGGCATCAGTCACTTTCTCTGAAGCTCTTGGTCAGTGATCTGTAGCAAGACAGAAACAGTACTTGTCCTGTCCTTGTGAGTGTTTAGAAAATACTCAGCACACTGGCAAAATTCGCTAAAAATTTGTTTTCTCTTTCTTCTATGTTAATTTTTTTATATCTCTTTGGTAGTTAAATGGAGTAATGCTGGCAGACATGTTTGGTATCATTTATTTGCCAGGTGATCAGCCCTTCACTTTAGAATATGGGTGTATTTGACACAAATTGTCCTTGCCTTTAGAGAGTGTTTTAATTTGCTAGGGCTGCCATAAGAAATAACCCACACTGGGTGGCTTTAACAACAAAAACTTATTCTGTCACACATGTGGGCCTCAAAGTAAAACATGGAATTGTTGATATTGTTGGTTATATGTGATGTGAAGGAAGATTGTGCAGAAAGGATCTGTCTGGACCTTTGTCCTTGGCTTGTAGACTGCCTTCTACATGTTCAAATAGCATTTTCCATGTATATGTATCTGTTTCCACATTTCCTCTTCTTATAGGGACACTGGTCATATTAATTTAGGGCCACTCTAAAGTCATCATTTTAACTTGATTACCTCTGTAAAACCCTTTTCAAAATAAGAACCCGTTTAAGGAATTGGGTGATAGGATTTCAACATATGAGTTTTTGGAAGGGAACAATTTTGAAGGGAACAATTTAACCCATAACAGAACTTCTGCCAAGTCTCTCACCTGAAAGAGCTTGTCTTCAATATTATGTTCAATGCATACTTTTATTATATTATATTTATTTATTTATTTATTTATTTATTTATTTATTCATTCATTCATTCATATGAATACTTTTAGAAATAGGCATTTGCTGTGACTGACTGGTAGATAGTCCCTGGCCCCTAGGATTTTGTGACCTATCACACTGTTGTGCATCCCCTTTTCTTTCTAAGGGCTCCTCTTGAGTGATTAAATTTGGATACAGTCCCAGACCACTTATCCTCATAGTTTCTACAAGTGGGAATTGTTGGTCATAGCCTTTTCTTCTGCAAGTGGTGGAAGTGTAGGTCACTCCCAGGTCAGAATTCTATACAAGGACTCTAAGACTTTGTTTCATGTTTAGGTACTGCAACAATGGTTGCTTGGTTTATAGGATGAAGTATATACACTTTGGGTGGCTACCTAAGATGTTTGCTGGTGTATAATTTATTGTTTGTATATAGCCAAGTAGCCACTGGAGGATGGCTTGGATTCTTTTTTAAAATTCTTTAATATTTTATTTAAATTAAATTTGCTAACATATAGTATAACACTCAGTGCTCATCTCATGTGCCCTCCTTAATGCCCATCAGCCAGTTACCCCATCCCCCCACCCCCCTCCCCTTCCGCAACCCTTTGTTTATTTCCCAGAGTTAGAAGTCTCTCATGGTTTGCCTTCCTCTCTAATTTTCCTGCACTCAGTTTCCCTCCTTTCCCTTATGGTCCCTGTCACTATTTCTTATATTCCACATATGAATGAAACCACATGATAATTGTCCTTCTCCTATTGAGTTATTTCACTCAGCATAATAGCCTCTAGTTCCATCCATGTCGATGTAAATGGTAGGTATTCATCCTTTCTGATGGCTGAATAATATTCCATTGTGTGTGTGTGTGTGTGTGTGTGTGTGTGTGTGTGTGTATCGATTCATCTGTTGAAGTACATCATGGCTTATTCTACAGTTTGGCTGTTGTGGACATTACTGCTATGAATATTGGAGGGCCGGTGTCCTATTGTTTCACTACCTCCATATCTTTGGAGTAAATACCCAGTAGTTACAAAGCACATGATAAGCTTATTTAGTTTGTATGCACTTATATGTAACATGTAGATCCTGTTTATCCTATCTTATAAGATTATTCAGAAGACATCTACATTGACCAAGAACATTACTTAAAAACATTTTCAACAAGCTGTGCACAGATTTCCACTTGGGCAAATTACCCATGAAGCATATTTGGAGTGAAATTGTTATCAACTGACATTTTTGCAAGATGGAACCAGTGTCAAAACGATGTATCCACTAGCCAGTGCCACACTTTGATCCTTGTATTGATGCTTACCTGAAACCACTAATTGATATACCCCATTTCTGGCTTGTTAGTGGTGTTAGTGGACATCATGAGAATAACAAAGCAGGAACAAGTATTGTGACTAACTTACTTGTTTATTATGGGTTGGGTACCAAATGAAAACATGAACAAATTGGGTGTTTACCAAGAAACATCCATTTTGAAGTGGAAGTGGTATATTCAGGGAAGAAATAAACAAGGCATTAATGGTGTCTCAGAGGTACAGGAAATTGTGTCCTGTTACCCTCCAGATTTGGTTGTCTGATATGTATGGAATGTGCCAGCATTTCTTGCAGTTTTATTACACCCAGGTTTATGAGGATGCCTGGGTCTGGTTCAGCTAAGTTAAAGGCACATGTCTTCTGGTAGGCTATGGATACTACCCCAATAAAAACTGCATTTGTGCATGAGAAAGAGCATTGTGCTCAATGAGTGGAGAAGTGGACTGTACTTCTTGTCCTGGAAGAAACCCCAAGTGCACCTTGTTACATTTGATTGACCCCCTGCACAGAAACTCTCAGGTTGATAGTATGAACCACCTTCTATTAGGTGAATGACTGGGTAATTCCAACTCAGCCTCTGTGGAGACGAACATTATCAGCAAATTGCAAAAGACATACACCTTCTTTATGTGTCTCTTGTGCATACCCATGGATAAAGGTCATTTGTAGGTGAAAATCAGTGAAACCAACAATACTTGCACTGTTCAGGTTAGGACCATGGTTACCTGGATAAACTATGCATCAAGGCATGGTTGTTCATCTGTAATTTGAAATCTGGTCCCCAAACAAGACCTGTTGACTCCAGCATATCAGGCCAAGGAGCCAGGAAATGTGTGCAGAGTGCCAACTGCACAGTTGAATATAGAGGGGATCTCTGGTTTCCAAAGTCAAAAGTACCAGATGTCTACCCTTTCCTCAAGGTTACCACTGGGCATGCACTATAGTGGATCCCTTTTCTGAGTATGACCTTGACAAGCTTGTCACCATAGCAAATAGAAGCAATAGTTAAGGACTCTTTTTTTTTTAAAAGATTTTATTTATTTATTCATGAGGCACACACACACACACACACACAGAGAAAGAGAGAGAGAGAGAGAGAGAGTCAGAGACACAGGCAGAGGGAGAAGCAGGCTCCATGCAGGGAGCCCAATGTGGGACTCGATCTCGGGACCCCAGGATCACGCCCTGGGCTGAAGGCAGGCGCTAAACCGCTGAGCCACCCTGAGATCCCCAGTTAAGGACTCTTGTCTGGACTATGTCTTCTATTTGGATTCATTGACCACATCAGTGACATAATGGTGCTATAGTCGTAGCCAAAACCACTCATCAGTAGGTAGACATTTGGAATATTATGTGGACCATTCATGCCCCATATTTTTGCCTTGCTACAGACACCATTAAAAGATGGCATTGATCCATAAAGAAACTGAATAGGAAGACTGGACAACTGTTGCTTAGCTCCAAGTGGAGCACGTGTTTAAGAAAGTCAGTGTGGGCTCTAAATGTGGCAGTTCCCCAGGAGGTTACCTCCCATTAAAGTAGAATGTTTATTTGTGTCTTTTTGGATTGAGTACAAAGGCCTAGTCTCTCATAAGGGGGAGAAAATAGCTAGCATGTTGACAACTCTTGCTAAAAATTTAGTCCTCCATTCAACTAACTTACTTTATATCCCTATGAAGAATGTGGCTATACCGAGCATATTGTTTTGCTGTATGTAATGTCTCCTGGATCTCTTGCCTGATAAGGCATGTTGCTGTTCAATGCAGCCTTTCAGGGATGTGTTTGGCCCCTAGCACTCTCATGCACCAAATCTTTAATTGTGGGCACTACAAGTGTATTTCTTTAGCCACTGTACATATTTCAAACACTCCTCTTGGAGTGCTCTATAATCCTACCAAGTGGTAGTGGTCACTGCTGTGGCCTCAGTGTTACCCTCAGAGAGATTTACTAACTACAAGGATACAGAGGTGGTAGTTAAATATGGTGTGAAACATCCTCTTCCTATATAAGAGTGTGAGTTTTGGAGTGACACACCACAGGTCCTAGTCTGAGCTCTGCCACTTCTTGAAACTGTAGCCTTGGGAGAAGCATTTAATTTCTCTGATCCAGGATTTCTTCATTTTTACACTGTAGATATTTTATGACCCTCCCTGTGTGCTGAAGCTGCAGTGAGATAATAAATAAAGCCATAGTACAGCTCCTGATACTTAATACTATAAAATTCTCATTCATTATATCATTCATATGTCAGATTGAGTATAAAAAATATGAGTCCAATGGAAGGAAGTATGAACTCAGGTTCATCAAGTGGAAAGCCACAAAGGTTTGTTCTAGCCTGGGTATTTGGACATTTGAACTTCGAATATAGCCCCTAGGGAAATACGAATAAATTTAGTAGTTGATGACTTGTACAGGTAGTGAACATTGTGTAGGGGAAGGAGAGATTTTAAATAGAATTTTCATTTTAATTTACATTTTGGAAAAGCAAGAGAGAATGTCCTTTCTGGGAAGCCTCTCTAGTAGTCCCCACTAACCAGGTGCATGTTTTTTTCTTTGATAATATTGAAAAAGTCAAGATGATGCAGGCTGGTATTTGGCCTGTGGCCTGGCCATAGGATGTGATTTTCAGGGACTGCAAGGCCATAATCTTTTTTTTTTTTAATTTATTTATTATAGTCACACACAGAGAGAGAGAGAGAGAGAGAGAAGCAGAGACACAGGCAGAGGGAGAAGCAGGCTCCATGCACTGGGAGCCCGACGTGGGATTCGATCCCGGGTCTCCAGGATCGCGCCCTGGGCCAAAGGCAGGCGCCAAACCGCTGCGCCACCCAGGGATCCCAGCAAGGCCATAATCTATTCATATGCTGAGCACATATGCATGTGTCATTATCTCCACTGTGAGCCATCAAGTAGTCCAGAGAGGAGTGTTCTCCTGCAATCTTCATTATGCCTGCCTGACTGTCCAAATCCTTTGGAGCATATTCAGATGGTAATTTGTTCACCTGTCCACAACTGTGTTATTGTTTAGTTTGTCTTCATAAAGGAAAGGAGAAAGGAATTTTTTTCTCTTTATGTATGAAAACTGGCTGGGGTATCTATTCTTTTCATGTCTGGGAGGAGGAGGAGGAAGATGATGATCATGAATTTGAGATGATAACTTCTAATGTGTTCCTAGTGTGGCCAACATGGCTGAGGGGAGATGTTCTAGGGTGTTTCAAGGTATAAAGTTGGAATGTATGTACCACTTAAGGGCAATCTGGGCAAACTGTGTAAGATAATGGAGCATTGTAAAAAGGCAAAGTGCTGCAGGAAGTGGTCATACTGGCACCTCAGAATTGGACAAATCTGTGAGTCCTTTCTCATGCCGCCCATACTTCAGTATAAATGATGGGCCCTCCACTCTGTTTTTTTCCCTTTTTTATTGTGGTAAAATACACAAAATAAAATTTACCATCTTAATCATTTTAAGTGTACTATTCAGTACATTAACATTATTATGGTACTAATGCCACCATCCATCTCCAGGACACTTTAATCTTATAACACTGAAACCCATTAAATAAGAACTCCTTATTTCTCCTTCCCCCAAGCCCCTGGAAACTACCATTCTATTTTTTTGTTTCTGTGATTTTGACTAGCCTAAGTAACTCATATAAATGGAATCAGACAATATTTGTCTTTTCGTGACTGGCTTATTACACTTAGTATAATGTGCTCAATACTTCATACTGTAGCATAAGTCAGAGTTTCCTTCCTTGTTAAGGCTGAGTAAATGGGGCAAGATGGCAGAAGAGTAGGGTCCCCAAGTCACCTGTCTCCACCAACTTACTAGATAACTTTCAAATCATCCTACGAATTCGGCCTGAGATTTAAAGAGAGAACAGCTGGAGCATTACAGAGAGAAGAGTTTGCACTTCTAACAAGTACAACTCGTTTTTAGCCACTCTGCACTGAGCAAAATGACTAGAAAGAAGAACCCACCACAAAAGAAGGAATCAGAAACAGTACTCTCTGCCACAGAGTTACAGAATTTGGATTACAATCCTATGTCAGAAAGCCAATTCAGAAGCACAATTATAAAGCTACTGGTGGCTCTAGAAAAAGCATAAAGGATTCAAGAGACTTCATAACTGCAGAACTTAGATATAATCAGGCTGAAATTAAAAGTCAATTAAATGAGATGCAATCCAAACTGGAGGTCCTAACGACGAGGGTTAATGAGGTAGAAGAAAGAGTGAGTGACATAGAAGACAAGTTGATGGCAAGGAAGGAAGCTGAGGAAAAAAAAAAAAACAATTAAAAGACCGTGAGGAAAGGTTAAGGGAAATAAATGACAGCCTCAGAAGGAAAATCTGTTTATTTGGGGTTCCAGAGGGAGCCAAAAGGGACAGAGGACCAGAAAACATATTTGAACAAATCATAGCTGAGAATTTCCCTAACTTGGGGAGGGAAACAGGCATTCAGATCCAGGAGATAGAGAGACACCCCCCCCTAAAATCAATAAAAACCGGTCAACAACTCAACATTTAATAGTGAAACTTGCAAATTCCAAAGATAAAGAGAAAATCCTTAAAGCAACACGAGATAAGAGATCCCTAACTTATATGGGAAGCAATATTAGATTAACAGCAGACCTCTGCACAGAGACCTGGCAGGCCAGAAAGGGCTGACAGGATATATTCAGGGTCCTAAATGAGAAGAACATGCTGCCCAAGAATATTCTATCCAGCAAGGCTCTCATTCAGAATAGGAGGAGAGATAAAGAGCTTCCAAGATAGGCAGAAACTGAAAGAATATGTGACCACCAAACCAGCTGTGCAAGAAATATTAAGGGGGACTCTGTAAAAGAAAGAGGAAGCCCAAAGAAATAAGCCACAAAAACAGGGACTGAATAGGTATTATGATGACACTAAATTCATATCTTTCAATATGTGGAGAAAGGGGAACCCTCTTGCACTGTTGGTGGGAATGTGAACTGGTACAGCCACTCTGGAAAACTGTGTGGAGGTTCCTCAAAGAGTTAAAATAGAACTGCCCTACGACCCAGCAATTGCACTGCTGGGGATTTACCCCAAAGATACAGATGCAGTGAAATGGCAGGACACCTGCACCCCAATGTTTATAGCAGCAATGTCCATAATAGCCAAACTGTGGAAGGAGCCTCGGTGTCCATCGAAAGACGAGTGGATAAAGAAGATGTGTTCTATATATATAATGGAATATTACTCAGCCATTAAAAATGACAAATACCCCCCATTTGCTTCAATGTGGATGGAACTGGAGGGTATTATGCTGAGTGAAGTGAGTCAATCGGAGAAGGACAAACATTATATGGTCTCATTCATTTGGGAAATATAAAAAGTAGTGAAAGGGACTAAAAGGGAAAGGAGAGAAAATGAGTGGGAAGTATCAATGAGGGTGACAGAACATGAGAGACTCCTAACTCTGGGAAATGAACAAGGGGTGCTGGAAGGGGAGGTGGGCGGGAGGTTGGGGTGAGTCGGTGACGGGCACTGAGGGGGGCACTTGTCGGGATGAGCACTGGGTGTTATGCTATATGTTGGCAAATTGAACTCCAATAAAAAGTATACAAAAAAAGGCTGAGTAATATTCCAGTGTGTGTGTGTATGTGTGTGTGTGTGTGTGTGTGTGTGTGTGTGTATAAAACACATTTTGCTTATCCATTCATCTGTCCATGGACAGTTGGGTTGTTTTTACATTTTATCTACTATAATAGTGCTGCCATGAACATGGGTGTACAAATATCTCTTTGAGACCCTGCTTTAAGTTATTTTTGGCATATATACTCAGAGGTGGAATTGCTAGGTTATGTGGCAATTCTTTTTTTTTTTAATTTTTTGAAGAAAAGCCATACTGTTTTTCACAGGGACTATACCATTTTATTTTCCCACCAACAGCGCAACAAGGGTTCCAGTTTCTCTACATTCCAGCCAACACTTGTTATTTTCTGTTTTTTTTTTAATAGAAGGCATATTAATGGGCGTTAGATGGTATTTTATTATATTTTTGATTTGCATCTCCCTAATGACTAGTGATGTTGAGTATCTTTCATCTTAGTTTTTGGTCATTTGCATATATTCTTAGGAACAATGCCTGTTCAAGTCCTTTGTCCATTTTTAATTTTTGTTTTTATAGAGTTTACTCTATAATTTTTTGTTTCAGTTTTTCTTCCTGTTTTTCTGACTTTTCCTTTTTTGACTTGTCTTTCTCTTGCCACCTTCTAAGTTTTAGTATTTTCCAAGGACTTGTCTTTAAACTCCTTTTTGTCTTTGGTCCCTTCTTTGCCAAATCTTACCAGTGTGAAGATGATGTCTCCATTCATATTTTCTCTGTTGAGCTTTAACTTTGCTTCTGGCTCCCTGCTCTAACATTTCTTTTTTTCCTTCCAAGTTTTTATTTAAATTACAGTTAGTTAATGCACAGTGTAATATTAGTTTCAGGTGTAGAATTTAGTGATTCAACACTTACAACACCCAGTGCTCATTACAAGTGCCCTTCTTAATCCCCATCACGTATTTCACCTATTCCCCCACCTACCTCCTCTCCAGTAACCCTTAGTTTGTTCTCTATGGTTAAGAGTCTGTTTCTTGGTTTTTCTGTTTCTCTTCCCCAGGTTCATTTGTTTGGTTTCTTAAGTTCCACATATGAGTGAAATCATATGGTATTTGTCTTTCTCTGACTTATTTCATTTAGCATTATACTCTCTAACTCCATGTCATTGCGAATGGCAAGATTTCACTTTTTTATGATGACTGAGTAATATTACATGGTATATATATAGTCTTATTTATCCTTTCATCAGTTGGTAGATATTTGGGCTCTTTCTATAATTTGGCTATTGTCCTCTAACATCTCTTAATGATTTCAGTCTTACCTAAAATTCAGAGTGGGAATTTTGGTTGGTTTCTAGGCTGGTTGTTGGGCTGCTGTCTCATTAGTTTCCCATCTTTGAGTGTTCCCTTACTTTACATGGTCAGGATTGCTTGCTACCATGTCTAGCCTCTAAGAAGAGGGGTAGTAAGGGTAAGGGACTGAGGTCTGTAGCAGGGACCCTGGCTATTTGCTCAGGTAAAGCTTCCAATTCTCTATAAGAAGGGAAGTTATGAGTATTGATAGGTAACTAGGCTTCTCTTGTACAGGTAGCTTTATTATTCCTCATAGAGGCTTAGTATTTGTTGAATAGGAAGATCCCAATTGAGGAGTGCCATTGTGTGGGGAATGGCAGCAACCATAGCAGTGCCAACCACCAAAAGAATGAGCTCACAGACCTTGGCCCACTGCATCTTCGATGGATTGAGTTACCATGGAGGACTTAACACAAAGGCAATGGTTAAAACAGTGCTTTACTCATGGAAAGAAGAGACACATGAACAGCATCTCTAATGTGTGCCAGTCTACCATGGCCAGTGAGTCCCTCCTGATAACTGATGCAGAATGATGGACCAAACACATCCCTCTTGTGCTGCAGGTAAAAACTTCCTTCCTGTTGGTGGAACTGGAGGGAACAGATAATACTGATAGGGCAAGCCAGATGCCATATAACACACATAATTAAGCAATACAGAGAAGTTCATGGTTTGCCCAGGGCAGGGGAGAATCCTCCAGGGGAAAGGTTTCTTTGTGGGAATAATCTGGGGTCAAGTGATAGCTCAGCATCTAGCCTCTATTTAGGAGAATGTCCTGGGGCCAGGACACTTACTGGATAATCCTGAGGTGGGGGACAATAGGTCATGGAGAGGTTACTTCTCCAATAGTATTCTAACCAAATTTGGAGTATATTAGAATAGAGAATTATTGGAGCCGCTCCCTCTCTATTAGCTGGAATCCTGTCCTCAAGGACAGACTAGTCTGAAGGATCAATCTTATTACAGGAGTGGCTTCCTTTTTTAAAATTATTTCTGTTGTCCTTGACTAATAACTTTAAATATCCCAGTTATTTTAGTGGATTTTTAAAGCTTATATTACTTGGATATTGTGAGTTCAGTTCAAAGCTATTTGAAGGTAGTGTTCATTGCAGAACACCAAAGAGGGTAGGGCTCTGGTCAGGATGGCACCAGGGACATCTCTTGCAATATTTTTTTTTCTTGCAATATTTTTGCTGTGTTTCCTGGATATGGGAGGATTGACATGGAGGAATACCCCCCAAGATGATTTTTGTACTATTGGAATGTAAATAATCGTCGTGAAAATGTCTTTGGGAGTCTGTCTTGTCAGTATAAAACTTTGCCTGACTCTATGATGTGATAGATGCCACATGATATTCTGTAGCCAGACTCAAGTGGACCATGGTGACTGGAAATATAAATCCTGGTACCAGAAATATGACTACATGCTCATTTTTTAATACATACACTTCTCTAATATAATGTTCTTGTGGAATGCAAACTTGCTGAAGGAAACCTTAGCTAAGAAGAATCTCAGGCAGAATCATACATGCTTTAGGTAGGAGGCTCATCTGTATAATTGTGACCACTGAGAGCATAGTAAGGGTTACTGATAAAGCCCTCCTATACTCTGGAATAGCTGTATTGTAGCCAAAGCAATGTAATCAGTGCTGTGGGTCATAGTGTTTCCTGTACATTGTCCTCCCATCAGTGACCATATGGCACATTTGTAATTTGATTTCTCAGATTTCATATTCCACCAGGACTTCTCTGCCATGTTTTTTTTAAGATTTATTTTTATTTATTTATGATAGACACAGAGAGAGAGAGAGGCAGAGACACAGGCAGAGGTAAAAGCAGGCTCCATGCTGGGAGCCCGGCGCGGGACTCGATCCCGGGACTCCAGGATTGTGCTCTGGGCCAAAGGCAGGCGCAAAACCACTGAGCCACCCAGGGATTCCCCCCTTCTCTGCCATGTTAAAGAAGAATGTAATTAATATGATCATACATGTTTGACATGCTTTGCATGACATAAGCACACAAGAGAAAAAGTCTGGCCATGAAATGATATATGTAGAATAAGAGCAAGCTGGGGATGAGGATATAGTGCCGATTTGCATGAAAACTAAGTCTTCTCAGCGTGAATTTAGATGGAGTATGGTTCATGACTTTTTCCTCTGATTGGTTTATGGATGACTCTCAAAATAATTGTTGTTTTATTTTAAATGAAAAAAATGCAATGATGTGTCTTCGGAAGACTTTTCCTCTCTTTCTGTCTTGTCCTATATACTTGATCCTTATATTTTAAGAATTTTGGATCAATATCAAGAAACTTTATTTTACAATCACAAATACATGTAACCAAGAAGAATCAGATCAAGGTAATGAAGTAGAATGATTCTGTTAAAGCAAAAAATGTTTCTGTGTAAAACTGAGTAGTTCCACTAGATGGTAGCAAGTGGTTATATTTTATACCTTTACAGTGACTATTCATAAAATGCTCACTTTTCTTTCTTTTTTAGAAAAAGATTTTATGCATTTACTTTTTAAAATAAACTCTACATCCAGTGTGGGGCTAGAACTCACAACCCTGAGATCAAGAGTTGCATGCTCTACTGACTGAGCCAGCCAGGGACCCCGAAATGCTCACTTTTCTAAAATTAGAAAAACAGTTCTGGAAAAGTGAAAATTATATCTGAAATACTGCTTCCTTTGGAGAGGGTAAAACACAACTGAGTTCAAATGTATAAAAGAAAAAATGCAGATAAAACTTCTTTTCCTAATGAAGTAGCCCCTTCAAATGGCCAGAGAACACCAATTCTAGGCCTGCTTTCTGGTGACTTTTGACTTGTATTTGATAAAATTTTGCAGAAAGTTGTGGGTCCTGTGTTGACTATTTCTCCTAATGGTAAGCAGTGTGTATGCTTTAAAATGACCTTTCTCTGCAGTCGGGCAGCAACAGCAGCACAAGTGCAGAACGCATACAGTGCCTTAGCAGCAGCAGCAGCAGCAGCAGTGGAGGCACCCGAGCCATCACAGCTCCTGTGCTGGTGCAGCCACCCTCGTTCCCTCTGCTCTTCCTCTCTTTGCTAGCACCATGGCTGATGAGCTGACCGAAGAACAGATGGCTGAATTCAAGGAAGCTTTCTCCCTATTTGCCAAAGATGGTGATGGTACCATCACAACAAAGGAACTTGGCGCTGTCATGAGGTCACTGAGTCAGAACCCAACAAGAGCCTAATTGCAGAATATGATCAATGAAGTGGAGGCTGATGGTAATGGCATCATTGACTTCTCAGAATTTTTGACTACACTGGCTAGAAAAATGAAAGATACAGACAGTGAAGAAAATTTGTGAAGCATTCTGCATCTTTGGCAAGGATGAGAATGGTTACATCAATGTAGCAGAACTATGTCATGTCATGACAAACTTAGGAGAAACACTAACAGATGAAGAAGTAGATGAAATGATCAGAGAAGCAGATATTGATGGAGATGGACAAATCAACTACAGTTGATGACTGCAAAATGAAGACCTAATTTGAACTCCTTTTCCACCCTCTAGAAGAACCATATTGAATCTTTTACTGACCTCTTGCAAAAAAAGTTCATTTTCTCATTCTGTTTCTCTAAAGCAAAACTGAATGTTGAAGTACCTTCTGTCCACACACTCAAAATCTGCACATATTGGCTGGTGGTCCTGCATCCTAAAGATAAGCGACATATCAGTTTTACTATATAAACACTTGTACTGCCTTATGATAAGGAAGCAGTTAGTGGACTCCTTGCAGTTCCATTTGCTAATGATTAATACACTATTTGGGCTTGCCAGCTTTTCATGCATGCAGCTTGACAATTGAGCATACTCAGGCATTTGTATTAAAAATGAAAAATGAAAAAAACCAAACTTGAAACCTATTCAAATGAGTTCTAGTTCAATTTGTTAGTATGTATTGTCATAGCTGGTTTACTGAAAACAAACATCTAAAATTAGTTTACCTCAGGATGCGGTGCAGAAAGATGGGTGAAGGATAAACTGTCTAGATGTGGCCCCACTTAGCAGGACAGCCCTTTTATACTTCTGTTTGTCCTGACCCCTGGTGAAAATGACATACATGCTGGTGGCATCCTGTATATTTTGGTTTAGTGTTGTCTCTGTTTTACTAGAGTGAAATGGGTGTCAGGCTGTCACCATTCACACAAATTTTTAAAAAGAAACCTTTAACAAGGGAGCATCTTGGACTCTCTGGTTTTAAAACCTTTTGAACCATGACTTGGAGCCAGTAGAGTACACTGTGACTGTGGACTTCAGCAGAGCCATCAACATTGCTGTTGAAGAACTTGTAATTTATGTCCATTCCAAGTTGTAAATTCTGGTCTTTTTTTTTTTCAATAAAAAGACTATTAACTTAAAAAATAAAATGACTTTTCCCTAGATTCCCATGGTGGGTCATGAAGTTGGTTGTGGTGAAATAAAATTTGAAATTAAGAGAACAGTTGGAGGAGTTAAATTTGATAGCGGAACAATAGTATAAATAAACATTTAAAAATAAGATTTTATCTGCTTTTGACCTATCTTCTATACACTTTTCATTAGTTTTGCCAAATAGAATTTCATATAGGTAGTCTGTTAGTGGTTCATGGTTTGACTAAGGATAACCTAATTAAAAATAGACATTTCACAAGAGGGATAGGATTGAAGCAAACAAATGAGTGGTATCACTCATGTACGTACCACAGTTTGTTTAATGAGTCACCCATAGAGAGGCATTTGGGCTGTTTCCAGGTTTTGGCTTTTACAAAGAAAGCTGCTAAGAAAATTCACATATATGCTTTTGCACAAATATAATTTTCATTCCTCTGGGATAAATAAATACACAGGTTTGCAATCACTGAGTCATTTGGTAGTTAAATGTTTAGTTTTAAAATAATCCATCTAGGGATCCCTGAGTGGCGCAGCGGTTTGGTGCCTGCCTTTGGCCCAGGGCGCGATCCTGGAGACCCAGGATCGAATCCCGCATCAGGCTCCCAGTGCATGGAGCCTGCTTCTCCCTCTGCCTATGTCTTTGCCTCTCTCTCTCTCTCTGTGACTATCATAAATAAATAAATTAAAAATAAATAAATAAAATAAAATAATCCATCTAATTTTTCTGTAGTGGCTGTACTGTTCTACATTTCCACCAGCAACATATGGGTGATTGAGTTTCTCATCATGTTTGTCAGCATTTGGTGCTGTCATTATTTTATATTTTAGCCATTCTCATAGGTATGAAGTGATACTTTATTGTAGGTTTAACTTGCATTTCCCTAATGGATAATAATATTGAACATATTTTCATGTGCTTATTTATCATCTCTATATCCTCTTTATTGAAATATCTGTTCACACTTTTTGTCTGTTTTCTAATTGAATTGTTCTTTTTCACTGTTGAGTTTTTAGTGCTCTTTGTGTATTATACATACTGGTCCTTTGTCAAACATGGGGCTTTGAAATATTTCGTCTCAGTCTGTGGCTTGGTCTTCTTAACAGGATTTTTACAGAGGAAAAGTTTTAAATTTTGATGAGGCCCATTTTACCAGATAAACTCTTTTACTAGATTTCTTATCTGATATTCAGTTTGTGAAGGAACACATAATAAGACAATTATTAGAGATCCATTGTAATATATTATAATTTATAATGTCCATGTCCCATCCTGGACTAAACACTTGAATAAAAAGCACAATTTATTTATATTCCTGTGAGTAATAAAACTACCTGTGCACATCCTTTATTCCTATTTTCTACCTCAATTAGACTGAAACATTTTTGAGGATATAAGATTATGTTTATTCACCCTGAATCCTCTTTGAAGTTGAGTATACAGAACCAGTGTTCAACAAATGTATTTTAATATTCCATCAATGCATCATGGCAGGCTGTAAAGATGTAGAGTTTGTGATATTGAGTTAAAATTTTGGCTTTACCCCTTGCCCACAGTGAAAAATTGGGTGAGTCATTTCACTTCTTTAGCTTCAATTTCCTTACCTAACATTTTGGGTAATAACCAATGGGCTTGTCATGGGGTTCAAAAGAGATCACATATGTAAGGCACCCAGTAAGGTGCTTGACACTTAGTAGATTGTGAATTAAATGGTAAGTATTGCAGTTATCAGGATTTCAGCTCTGTAAATCCTGAAGCAGGCATTATAAGGGCCAGTTTAAAGGCTTGAGTGTATCAATAGATACCATGTGATGTGAACTGAACTGTATGAAAAGTCCTGATTATCTTAAACCAAACATTCAAGAGAAAGCATAATTTTATTATCCAGTACAAAATTTTACGGTTTGGTGGTTATATCAAGGCCATTTAAAAGATAGAGTTTATGCAGTTTCAAGTTGAGAAATCTTTGAACCTGAATAAAACAGCAAATGTTTATAAAAATTTATTAATGCATGGAAGAAAAATTATCCAGTAATTATAACACACTAAAATATTTATATGTTTTATTGAATCTTGCATTTCTTCATAAGCATAATATAATAATCAAGCTGAGTTAAATGTCTCTGCTTAAATGTAAGGTAAATTTAATTGAGTGGTGAATATAAAATTAACATAGAAAATTACAGAGCAAAACACAAATATTTTATGTCAGTTAATGACTTAGCATTAGCTAAGAGATTTCATTTTACCTATGTTTCAATTAACAATATAGCTATATTTGCAGTTCAGAAATTGCTTCTCTTATGTTGTTATAGTTAGCAATTTATATCAACACAAGTTTCAGTTACATATTCTTGTAATCATTTTAATTTTCAAGAGTTGCAGAATTTGATTTCATTCGTCTTTAGCAAATGCTTCTTGAATCTTATGATTACATTAAGCTATGATTAACAAGACTGCCCCCCCTCCAGATTATTTGTATGCATATGACAATTTGGGAAACTCTGCTGTAGCTGTAAAAGACAGACTGCAAGAATTATAGAGTTTAGCTGGAGGTTAACTTTCTGCTGCCCAAGAAGACTAAATATTGATAGACTTGGATATTAAATTTTTTTAACCACAATATTCTAATTAAGTGTTTCTCAAAGTGTGTCCCTTTGACACCTGGGCCTAACCTACCCAGGCAACTTCCTACAGATTCCAAGACAAGTTCCAGATAAGCTGAATCAGAATTTCCTAAAATGCAGCTCAAGAATCTACATCTTTAACAAGTACTGTATGTAGATGATTCACATGTAAGGTTTGAGAGTTTATATTTGCAGTTTAGACCAAGGTTTACTGGTTACATCATGGCAAATAGGTTATATACTGTGAAACAAGAGAGGCTACCATGCCACTGTACAACAGTATTTTATGTTGGGCTAAATTCCTAGTAGTCATGGCCTGTGTGTGGTGGCTTCCAATTTATCAGCAGTTCATAACCACACTTAGCCTCCACTCTGAAAAATTATACAAATGTACAACATGGACATTCTGTGCTTTCTTCTTGGCCTTCAGTTGAGAAAAATAAATACTGTCCACTGTAGCCAGCCAGGGAAGAAATTGGAGGAATAAATATCCCAACTTCTCTTTTGTCCTACCCTGCAATCCCCTGCCTGTGCCTCTGATTGGCTTAACTCAAGAAGAAGCCAGAGCATAAGGAAGTCAGTTGATACATTCCATGGAGATTAGTACAAGGCATAGAGAAGGAAGGAATAAAATGAGGAGGGGGGGAGAGAATTTTCAGCATATCCATTTAAAATACCTCAAATGTAGTACTGTCATGGTATAGTATATACTATACCATGAATTGGTTAAAGCAACATTTTGTAAGGAGTATATGAATCAGAGTGAGGGTAGGTATGAGGAAGCTTTTTACTTGGTTTTGCCAGTCTCAGCTCCAAAATATTTACTGCTATTGCCGTGTAGGGTCCAATCAGGAAACTCATTTTTAACACATCTAGAGGGTCTCTATAGCTTTGATCTTTAGGTAAAGAATACAAAAGAATGATGAATACATTTGATTTAATGGAACCCATAAACATTTCAATATGTAATGAATATTACATAATTATATGCCATCACTATAGATTAAATAAAGTGGGTTCTGATATTACTTTACAGTTAACAACTCAAGGAACAGATGAAAACCCCTTCTTAGGAGTAACCAAAAGAATGGTCTCTGGTCTGCTAATGTCTAGATTTCTCTTCTTGCATGGTCTACTCTGTTAGAATGTAATTTCTGTTGTATATAAACAGAAATGCAAATTAATAGAAACGTAAATTAATAATGGCTTAATGAAAAACGATGAATACCCACCATTTTCTTCGACGTGGATAGAACTGGAGGGCATTATGCTGAGTGAAGTAAGTCAATCGGAGGACAAACATTATATGGTCTCATTCATTTGGGGAATATAAAAAATAGTGAAAGAGAATGAAGGGGAAAGGAGAGAAAATGAGTGGTAAATATCAGAGAGGGAGACAAAACATGAGAGACTCCTAACTCTGGGAAACAAACAAGGGGTAGTGGAAGGGGAGGTGGGCGGGGAGATGGGGTGACTGGGTGATGGGCACTGAGGGGGGCACTTGATGGGATGAGCACTGGGTGTTATGCTATATGTTGGCAAATCGAACTCCAATAAAAAATATACAATAAGGGATCCCTGGGTGGCGCAGCAGTTTAGCGCCTGCCTTTGGCCCAGGGCGCGATCCTGGAGACCCGGGATCGAATCCCACGTCGGGCTCCTGGTGCATGGAGCCTGCTTCTCCCTCTGCCTATGTCTCTGCCTCTCTCTCTCTCTCTGTGTGACTGTCATAAATAAATAAAAAATATTAAAAAAAATATACAATAAAAAATAATGGCTTAAAGAAAATAGAAATTCACCTTTCTTTTAGGTAGTAGTCCCTTGCTGATATGGCACCAGTGTTCTATATGGTTTATTTTGTTCTTCTGTCCTTCCTCTGTACTTATCTATACAGTTCAAGATGGCCATAACATTTGTGTACCAGATAGCAGGATGGAAGAAATCACAGGAGGGAGGGAAGGAAAATACACTTCTCCCTTTAAGGGTGAGAACTAAAGTTTGTACACATAATTTCTCTACATATTCTGTTGGCTAGAACTTTATCACATGAACATGCATAGGAGTCAAAGAGGCTCAGGAATTCAGCCTTTAGTTGGGCAGTCCTAGTAAGTATACTATTTGATTATGTCAAAATGGATCACAGACTTAAATGTAAAATGCAAAGCTATAAAATCCCTAGAAGAGAACATATGAGAAAATCTGGATAGCCTAGGGTTTGGTGATGACTTTTTAGATGTAACATCAAAGACAATCCATGAAAGAAGGAATTGGCAAGCTGTACTTCATTAAAATTAAAAATTCCCGCTCTTTGGAGGACACTGTCAAGAGAGAAAAAGAGAAGGCACAGACTGGGGGAAATATTTGTTTTTTTAAAAAGATTTTATTTATTTATTTGACAGAGAGAGAGAGAGTACAAGCAGGGGAAGCAGCAGGCAGAAGGAGAAGGAGAACCAAGCTCCCTGCTGAACAAGGAGCCCGATGCTGGGCTTGATACCAGGACCCTGTGATCATGGCCTGAGCTGAAGGCAGACACTTAGCTGACTGAACCACCCAGGTGCTCCTGGGAAAAATATTTGTAAAAGACAAATATGGTGATGGACTATTATTCAAAATATACAAAGAACTCCTAAAAGTCAACAATAGAGAAACAAACAATCCAATTTAAAAATGGGCCAAAGACCTTGTATACCAAGGAAGATATACAAATGGCAAATAAACATATGAAAAGATGCTCCTTATTATATGTCATCAGGGAAATACAAATAAAAGCAACAATGAGACGCCACTGAGCACTTATTAGAATGGCCAAAAATTAGAACATTGACAATATCAAAAACTGGTGAGAATGGGAAGCAACTGGAACTCTCCATTATTTGCTGATTGGAGTACTAAATGGTACAGCCACTTTGGATAACAGTTTGGTGGTTTCTTAGAAAACCAAACACACCATGCAACCCGGCAGTTGCATTCCTTGGTATTTATTCAAATGAATTGAAAATACCTGCACAAAAATCTGCACAAAGATGTTTCATAATTGTCAAAACCTGGGAAGCAATTAAGATGTCCTTCAGTATGTGAACAAGTAAATAAACTGTGATACATCTAGGCAACAGAATATTAATATTTTTTAAGATTTATTTATTTATTTGAGACAGTGAGAGAGCTCAAGCGTGGGTGGAGGGGCACAGGGAGAGAGAGAATCCTGAAGTAGACTCCCCACTGAGTGTGGAGCCTGATGCGAGGTTCTATCCCAGAGCCCCGAGATCATGATCTGAGCTGAAATCAAGAATAGGCTGCTTAACCGATTGAGCCACCCAGGCACACCTAGACAACAGAATATTATTCAGTGCTAAACTGAAAGGAGCTATCAAGCTATGTAAACATATTAGGGGGAAACTTAAATAGATATTACCAAGTGAAAGAAGCCAATCTGAAAAGGCTACGTATTATATGATTCCAACTATATGACCTTCTAGAAAAAGAAAACTATGGAGACAGTAAAAGGAACAGTGGTTGACAGGGCTTAGCAGGGAGAGAGGGTTGAATAGGCAGGGCACACAGGATTTTTAGGGCAGTGAAAATACTCTATATGATACTGTGATACTGTGGTAGATATATATTTGTCCAAACCCATAGAATGTACAAGACCAAGACTGAACTCTAATGCAAACTATGGACTTTTGATTATAACGACATGTCAGTGTAGGTTCATCAGTTGTAACAAATGTCCTCTGTAGTAGGGGATATTAATAATGGGGATAATGCATGTGTGGGGTCAGGGAGTATATGAGAAATCTTTGTACCTTTTCCTCAATTTTGTTGTGAACCTAAAACTGCTTTAAAAAATATGGTCTAGGGGCACCTGGGTGGCTCAGCCGGTTGAGTATCTGTCTTCAGCTCAAGTTATGATCCCAGGGTTCTGGGATGGAGCCCTACATCAGGCTCTCTGCTCAGAGCGTGCTTTTCCCTCTACCTCTGCCTGCCACTCTGCCTACTTGTGCTCTCTCTCTGTGCCAAATAAGTAAGTAAGTAAGTAAATAAATAAATAAATAAATAAATAAATAAATACTTAAAAAAATTAAGTCTATTTAAGGGGATCCCTGGGTGGCTCAGCGGTTTAGTGCCTGCCTTTGGCACAGAGTTCGATCCTGGGGTCCCAGGATTGAGTCCCGCATTGGGCTCCCGGCATGGAGCCTGCTTCTCCCTCTGCCTGTGTCTCTGCTTCTCTCTCTCTCTCCCTCTATGTCTATCATGAATGAATGAATGAATGAATGAATAAATAAATCTTTTTTAAAAATTAAGTCTATTAAAAAAAAAAGATAACTGGGTGAGAAAAGGCCATAAATAAAGGCAGGGTGGCCTCAGAGGTCATCTAATTCAATTCCTTTATTTTGCATTTGGAAAAAGTGAGGCCTAGAGAGAGTGAATGACTTATCTAATGTCATACAATTAATTAACAGCAGAGCCCAAATACTTCTAACTCTGACTCAGGGATCCTTTTGGGGGCATGAAAGAAAAATGTGACTGCACAATTTAGTAGAATCTCTGTCTGACGAGATCATACCTAGCCTTTTAGGCCTGACACAACTCATTATTTCTCTGGGAGTACTGAGCAGGTTTCTATGTATTTACATGGAGTCCTTCACAGTCAACATTTTCATATGGAGAACATGAGGCCCAATGAGTCTCCTGCCATGCTCAAGCTTCATAGTTAGTAAGAAGCTAGTCAAAGTCTAGATCCTGGGTCTCTTGATTCCATTCCTCACGGTATCCCATGCCCCTCTTTCCAAAAAAAGAGGCCTTTCTCCTCCACTTAAATGTGTAATGTGGAGCAGCCACCCAAGGCACAAGATTCTAGAACATTCAGTGGCCACACCACATACCTATCACCTCTCTGAAACCTGTTTTTATGCCACAACATACAGCTTTCTTTTCTGTGCTTCTGGAGCTTTGCCTGTATCAATCATGGTCACTGCCCAAAAATTGGATTACATAGAATAAAGGGAAGGTGGATGCTGGGAGACAACTAGCAGCCTCTTCCAAACCTGGGTTTCCGTAATCTTCCTCTGGATCCTTTGCCATTGTTGCCACTTAACCATCAGCCTTAGGACATCATTTACTAGTATAAGGGCCCTTGGGATTTGTGTGGGAACTGCTCAGTCTTTGCCCTAAATTTATATTTTAAATGTGTAATATTTGTATTGCTAAGGAAATTTAAAGTTTTGCTTCTTGCCAATATATTGTGCCTGTTGCTATAACTTTTGACTGAAAATTGTTTCTCATTCTGTTTGTAAGATCTGCAGCTTTTGTCCATTATTCACCTAAGCCTCCTATTCTCTAGTTTCTCTGGTCATAAGATACTGTGTTATGTGTGACCAGCAGTTTTGCTCCTTTGTATGAGGATGTTTTGGTTATTTCTTTGTTTATTCCTCAGGAATATTATTAAGTGTCTACTATGCACTAGGTAGTCTGTGAACAATTGGTAGTAAACAAGACAAGCAAAGCTTTTGCCTCATGAAATTAATGGTCCAATGGGAGAGACAAAAATAAACTATATATATGTGCATACATATACATATATGGATGGGAAGGTCAAGGAAGTTAAGCTGAGACTTAAAAGATCAGTATGGATGAACTGGAAGAAGAGAGAAGAATAGACTTGGCAGAGAGAACAGCATAGATTAGGGTTATGAGGAGGAAAAGAGCTTAATAAAAATTAGGAAAACTCAAAGTAGATGAGTGTTAATGGAGTAAAGTGGAAAGAGGTACAAGATTAGGTTAAAGAGGTTGTCAGAGGCTTGAAATTTGTGGAGGGTTGTGGATGTCATTGTGGATTTTATTCTAAGAGCCGTAGGAATTTGAAGAGTTTTAAGTAGGAGAGTAAAATGATGGAGCTAACATTTAAACAAAAAGTCCTTTGGCTGCTAAGTGGAAAGTGGATAGCAGGAAGGACAGAGTGGAAGCAAGGGTACCAGCTCAGAGTATATCAAAATAGTCTAGGTGCATGTTT
The DNA here is from genome assembly GCF_011100685.1 of Canis lupus familiaris. Lineage (NCBI taxonomy): Eukaryota > Metazoa > Chordata > Mammalia > Carnivora > Canidae > Canis > Canis lupus. The sequence goes on along the minus strand of NC_049260.1, from coordinate 19,352,919 downwards.
ATGGTGCTTGATATAGGGTAGTAGTAATGGAGATGTGTTTGGGTCATATTTTAGAGGTAGATTCAGTGGGATATGGCAATGGACTGATTTTTATATATGAGGAAGAAGAAATCATCAAGAATATCTGTCAGGGGAGATCTCTGGGTGGCTCCGTGGTTTAGCGCCTCCCTTTGGCCCAGGGCGTGATCCTGGAGTCTCAGGATTGAGTCCCACATCAGGCTCCCTACATGGAGCCTGCTTCTCCCTCTGCCTGTGTCTCTGCCTCTTTCTCTCTGTGTCTCTCATGAATAAATAAATAAAATATTAAAAAAAAGAATATCTGTCAGGTTTATAGATTTAACTGTCGGCTGGATGGTGGTGGCTTTTTCTGAGGTAGGTAAAAGAGAAAGTGGTACAAGTTTTAAAGAAAGATCAAGAGAAACTTCTTGATTGGGTCTGAAGTAAAATTAGCCTTACCTAATAGGTTAAAATCTACTCCCAGATACAGCAGGTCAAGAGTTTATAGTTAATAATAGTTCCTCAATTTTAATATGTCATAAATTTTAAAATGCTGTATTGATTTATCTCAGCTTTCCATAAGGCAATGCTATCATGTTAAATGTGTATATGGATGTAACAGACATTAGTTGGACTGTTAAAATGTGGAAAATACATCTAGATTTGAGGAAATGTAGTAGTTGAAGACCACTACCATGTAAATAATTGTAAATAAAAGATAATAGTAAAGGACAGACACAAATAAAAAAATTATTTTTAACTTGTAAAATAGCTCCAGGAAAGCATTCCACAACATTCCAGAAGGGTATATGTAATTGTCTATTGGCTGTCTTTATTGAATGTCTCATGAGTACCTCAGGGTTTTATGTATTTGGAATGGAAGTCACTCTTTCCCATTAATCCTGAGCCTGTTTCTTTACCTAAACCTCCTATTTTGGTTAATGGTGCCACCATCCTTTTTTCTTTTTTCTTTCATTTGTTTATTATTCTATTCAACATATATTTATTGAGCTCTTACTAGCAAATAGGGTCTGTTCTCAAACCTCTTTTTTATCTCTTATCTTTCTGAGGGATTCAAGAGTTGTGGTAGGTTGGCCATGTAACTTGCTTTGGCCAGTGGGACAATAGAAAATGTGCTACAAGTAGAGACCTTAAAGAAGTACTTGCCCAATGGGGGCTTGGACTCTGTTGCTGCTCTTGGGAGCTCTCTGATTATGACTGTGTGAATAAGCCTGCTGGATGATGAGGGTCATGTGGCCTTTGTATTACCCTATTTGACATCAGGTCAACAGCCAGACATCGGAAAGAGGCCATTTTAGATCATCTAGCCCAGCCAAGCTGGCCAAACCAGAAGAACTGCCACGGCGATTCACAGAAATGTGAGAAATACTGTATGTTTGTAGTTTTAAGCACTACGTTGTGGGGTGGTTTGCTATATAGCAAAATATAACTGATAAAAGAGTCATAGACTGTCTCCTTAGTGACTCTGTAAGAGTGGTGGGTGGGTGAAGGAATGCGGTTTTATATTTGTGTTCTGACATCTATTATTTTGATACTTCAGGCAAGAAAAGCTCCATCCCAGCATTCTGTGATGTTAGATGTTGGCTTCTGCAGTTTTACAGAAGAAAAAAACCAAGGTTCATAGAGTTAAGTGGCTTGTCCAAAGCCACACAACTATTATGTTAGAGAGTTGTGATTTGAATTTAGTTCTTTTTGAATCCAAAGCCCTTACTTTTCTCTGTAACATCAAACTACATTTGGCATATATTCTGGATTAATGTTATGAAGAATGTAGTATGATTCCACATATGCCAAGATGTTTCCAAATCACTTTAATCTTTCTGTAGAACAAAACAAAAAACTCCCAAAACCTGCATGTCATAATGTACATTTTGTGTGGTTAAGACACTCTTAGCTAAGTAGCACTTAATACATTTCAATTCTAAAGCACTGGATTTATAATCTGCTTTTAACTAAACAGCTGTTTGTATTTACATGTTCTTATATAAATAAACATCTGTGAAGAGCTTATAAGTACTTGAGATGATTACATTTTCACTTAAAGAAGAGTCCCTTCATTCTGAATCTATAGCATGTTTTTTTTTTTTAAATTTTTATTTATTTATGATAGTCACAGAGAGATTGAGAGAGAGGCAGAGACACAGGCAGAGGGAGAAGCAGGCTCCATGCACCGGGAGCCCGACGTGGGATTCGATCCCGGGTCTCCAGGATCGCGCCCTGGGCCGAAGGCAGGCGCCAAACCGCTGCGCCACCCAGGGATCCCTGAATCTATAGCATGTTTACTTGCTCTCTTATACTTCCATTTCACATTCATGCTCAGTCCTAAACAGGCTAATACTACGTTATGTTTCGTTTTCTCTTTCTTTCTTTCTTTCTTTCTTTCTTTCTTTCTTTCTTTCTTTCTTTCTTTCTTTCTTTCTTTCTTTCTTTTCTTTCTTTCTTTCTTTCTTTCTTTCTTTCTTTCTTTCTTTCTTTCTTTCGTACAGTTTAAATTGCTTCAAAGAATGAAGTAGATCCTGTGGGGTGCACAAGCTCCTGTCTAGATATAAATTGAGAACTTAAAGACAATTAAAAATATATTTACTTATATCATACCTATCATATTTATAAAAGCTTTAATTTTTAAAGTAATTCCTGAAGGAGTTTGATTATAAAAGGCACGATGCCTGGGTGGCTCAGTCAGTGAAGTGTTTGCCTTTGGCTCAGGTGATGATCCCAGGGTTATAGGATCGAGCCCCATGTCGGGCTCCCTGCTCAATGGGGAGTCTACTTCTCCCTCTCCTCCTTGCTCATGCTCTCTTGCTATCTCTGTCTCTCTCTCAAATAAATAAATAAAATCTTTAAAAAAATCTCTTCAATTATAAAAAGCAAAGCATATACTTGAATATTACAGTTCAATACACTAATGTTTCCATTTTGATTAAATATTAGTATAAATGTATTTAATTACACATGTAGAGAGTATAAATTTTCAGTGGTCACAAACTTGGAGGGCAGTAGAAACTAAAATCAGTCTCTACCTTGAGCTCAGCACCATTTATTAAAGATGCTACCCTTTCTCCTCTGCTCTGTAGTACCACCTTTGTCATAAATCAAGTGTCTGCATATGTGTAGGAGTTTGTTTCTGAACTCTCAATTCTGTTCCATTGTTCTATTTGTCTTTGTGGCAATACCATGATGCTTTAATTTCTGTAGCTATGGAATAAGTTGATGTCCAATTGAATGACATCTCTCACCTTGTTTTTCAAGAGTGTGTTGATTGATTTCTTTGTTGCTGATTTCTGCTCTTATTTTTTCCCTTAATTCTACCTTTTTGCTTTAATTTGTCATTTTTCTAACTTCTTAACATGCTTATTAGATCACTGGTTTACAGTCTTTCTTTCTAATAGATGCATAAATTCTGTGAATTTCCCCCTTAAACATAGCTGTAGCTGCATCCATAAGTTTTGATACATTGTTTTTTTTGAAATTATCAGTCACTTGAAATACTTTCTGATTTTTGTCGTGATTGCTTCTTTGAATCATGCATGGGTCATTTAAGTACTGCTTAATTTCCAACTATATGAAAGATTTTCTACTATCTGTTATTTATTTCTAGCTTAATTCTGCTGTGATCAGAGAACATACATTCGTATATGGTCAGCTTTTTAAATGTTCCAAGTGTACTTGAAAAGAATGTATATTCTGCAGTTTTGGGATTCAATGTTCTACATATATAAATTAGGTCAAGTTTGTTAGCCATGCTTTTCCAAGTTTCTCCATAAGGATTTTTTAAATCTGATTTTTTTGTATATATTTTTTATTGGAGTTCAGTTTTCCAACATATAGCATTAACACCCAGTGCTCATCCCGTCAAGTGCCCCCCTCAGTGCCCATCACAAAGTCACCCCATCCCCCTGCCCACCTCCCCTTCCAGCACCCCTTGTTCATTTCCCAGAGTTAGGAGTCTCTCATGTTCTGTCACCCTCACTGATATTTCCCACTCATTTTCTCTCCTTTCCCCTTTAGTCCCTTTCACTATTTTTATATTTCCCAAATGAATGAGACCATGTAATGTTTGTCCTTCTCCGATTGACTCACTTCACTCAGCATAATACCCTCCAGTTCCATCCACATTGAAGCAAATGGGGGGTATTTGTCATTTTTAATGGCTGAGTAATATTCCATTATATATATAGAACACATCTTCTTTATCCACTCGTCTTTCGATGGACACCGAGGCTCCTTCCACAGTTTGGCTATTATGGACATTGCTGCTATAAACATTGGGGTGCAGGTGTCCTGCCATTTCACTGCATCTGTATCTTTGGGGTAAATCCCCAGCAGTGCAATTGCTGGGTCGTAGGGCAGTTCTATTTTAACTCTTTGAGGAACCTCCACACAGTTTTCCAGAGTGGCTGTACCAGTTCACATTCCCACCAACAGTGCAAGAGGGTTCCCCTTTCTCCACATATTGAAAGATATGAATTTAGTGTCATCATAATACCTATTCAGTCCCTGTTTTTGTGGCTTATTTCTTTGGGCTTCCTCTTTCTTTTACAGAGTCCCCCTTAATATTTCTTGCACAGCTGGTTTGGTGGTCACATATTCTTTCAGTTTCTGCCTATCTTGGAAGCTCTTTATCTCTCCTCCTATTCTGAATGAGAGCCTTGCTGGATAGAATATTCTTGGGCAGCATGTTCTTCTCATTTAGGACCCTGAATATATCCTGTCAGCCCTTTCTGGCCTGCCAGGTCTCTGTGCAGAGGTCTGCTGTTAATCTAATATTGCTTCCCATATAAGTTAGGGATCTCTTATCTCGTGTTGCTTTAAGGATTTTCTCTTTATCTTTGGAATTTGCAAGTTTCACTATTAAATGTTGAGTTGTTGACCGGTTTTTATTGATTTTAGGGGGGGGTGTCTCTCTATCTCCTGGATCTGAATGCCTGTTTCCCTCCCCAAGTTAGGGAAATTCTCAGCTATGATTTGTTCAAATATGTTTTCTGGTCCTCTGTCCCTTTTGGCTCCCTCTGGAACCCCAAATAAACAGATTTTCCTTCTGAGGCTGTCATTTATTTCCCTTAACCTTTCCTCACGGTCTTTTAATTGTTTTTTTTTCTTTTTTCCTCAGCTTCCTTCCTTGCCATCAACTTGTCTTCTATGTCACTCACTCTTTCTTCTACCTCATTAACCCTCGTCGTTAGGACCTCCAGTTTGGATTGCATCTCATTTAATTGACTTTTAATTTCAGCCTGATTATATCTAAGTTCTGCAGTTATGAAGTCTCTTGAATCCTTTATGCTTTTTCTAGAGCCACCAGTAGCTTTATAATTGTGCTTCTGAATTGGCTTTCTGACATAGGATTGTAATCCAAATTCTGTAACTCTGTGGCAGAGAGTACTGTTTCTGATTCCTTCTTTTGTGGTGAGTTCTTCTTTCTAGTCATTTTGCTCAGTGCAGAGTGGCTAAAAACGAGTTGTACTTGTTAGAAGTGCAAACTCTTCTCTCTGTAATGCTCCAGCTGTTCTCTCTTTAAATCTCAGGCCGAATTCGTAGGATGATTTGAAAGTTATCTAGTAAGTTGGTGGGGACAGGTGACTTGGGGACCCTACTCTTCTGCCATCGCCCCACACCTTAAATCTGATTTTTTTATGAGTTAGTGAGACAGATAAATTAAATTATCCTACTAAGATTGTGGATTTATCTTTTTATCCCTTAATTATATCAAGTTTTGCTTTATGTATTTTTGAAGGTGTGTTATGAGATGTATGACAATTTAGAATTGTCATTATCTTCATAGTAAATGGAATCATTTATTGTTACAAAATATCTTTTTTTAACTCTATTAATACTTTTAGCATTAGTCTATTTTGGTTAATTTTAATATAGATATAGAAGCCTCTTTTGGTTAGTGTATGATATAACTTTTTACCTCTTATTCAACCTTTTATATTATATTCTCATATTTAAGGAATATCATTTATAAGCAGCATATAGTTAATTTTTTATCTTTTAATTGTCTATTTACATTTGATGTACATATGATATATTTAGGCCACTGAATATTATGGACAGTAATCTGCTTTACTCAAAATCCACTGATTTAAATGTTAGCCACATCTAAAAAATGCCTTCACAGCAACATCTAGATTGATGTTTAACCAAAAACTATGTACCATGCCCAAGCTAAGTTGACACATAAAATAAACCATCACAGGTGATTTTCTTTGTATTTGTCTAAGGATTAATAGTACTTCTAGAATCTGTGGCTTGATGTCTTTTATTAGTTTGGAAAATTCTCAGCTATCATCTCTTCAAATAGAGCTACTCCCCAATTCTCTCTTTCATCTCTTTTGCTCACTATCCTGCTTTCCTTCTTTTCTTGGCTCTTCTTTCCCCACTCTGCCCTTCTCCAAATCCTTCAATAAGTAGTATGTCTTCACTACCTTTACAAAATCAAAATTTAAAAAAATATATTTTCTCAGCTTTTTGAATTGTTCTTGGCTAGAGAGTTAGGTTTAATTACCTAGCTCACCATTACTAGTTCTCTCTTCACCTGTATCTAATATACTGTTCTTTATCCTGTCCATTTATTCAAATTTTTAAAATTTTGATGTAGTCCCAATAGTGTATTTTTGCTTTTTTCCCCTTGCCTTGGGAGATGTATCTAGAAAGAATTTGCTACTGCTGATGTCAAAGAAGTTCCTGCCTGTGTTCTTTTCTAGGATTTTTATGGCTTCAGATCCCACATCTAGTTCTTTCATCCATTGTGAATTTATTTTTGTGTATTTACCCAAAGAATATAAGAATACTAATTCAAAGGGATGTATGCACTTTGATGTTTATACCACTGTCATATATGATAGCCAAATTATGGAAACAGTCCAAGTGTCCATGAACTAACGAATGGATAAAGAAGATGTGGTATATATACACAATGGAATATTACTCAGCCATAAAAAAGGAATGAAATCTTTCCATTTGCAATGACATGGTTGGAGCTAGAGAGTATTATGTTAAGCGAAATAGTCAGAGAAAGACTAATACAATATGATTTCACTCATATGTTGAATTTCAGAAATGAAACAAGTAAGTAAAAGGAAAACAAAGAGGGGAGAGGCAAACCGAGAGACAGACTCTTAACTGTAGAGAACAAACTGATGTTTATTAGGGAAGTTGAGTGAAATAGGTGATGGAGATTAAGGAGTACACTTGTGATGAGCACTGGCTGTTGTATGGAAGTGCTAAATCACAATATTGTACACCTGAAACTAATATTACATTGTATGTTAACTGGAATTTAAATAAAAACTTAAAAAATTAAAGCAAATTATGGTTTTGGTTGCTTATGCTTAAATATTAACTTATCAGGTTCTCTCTGGCCTCACAATCTCTATATTCTTGCCTCTTGTTTTTTATAGTCCTTATTATTATCTGAAACTATATTATTTACTTATTATATGTATTTATTGATTATCTCACTTTAGATGAATTTGCCTAAACCACTTTGGTCATATACAATTTTAAGGTCACTTTGGTGGGTAACAGTAGCTGCTGAAGTTTTTAGTGGACAATGGCTCTCTATTCACCTACAGCCTCACTACTATGTCATAATGGAAGGAAGTCTCAGACCAAATCCTGCCACATATACAGATTTTAATTAAATAAGTGTTTATTCACAAGTAGGCACAAAATAGTTAATTCAACCTGTTCTTTAAGCTTTTTAGAGTTTCAGGCCTTTGTCTTTTCAGATGTTTTGTCGTCCACCTTGTATGAAAGGTTACATTAGGGCAGAGACATAACAGTATCCCAGAGGCAGGACTTTATTATTTCCAGTGGTATCAGGCAATGAGAAATTCTCTGAAAAAATAGCTGGACCCAGAAATATTTAGGGATCAAGCCCTGGTTGCTATCCCTAAGTGCATAGGCAATGGGCCTTGCTGATTTCTAATCCCTATTAATGTAAATGTGGGCAATGGCTCTAAAATATTTTTATTCAGTCCATATTTATTGAGTAGCTTTATCTTTATCATGGAAAGCTCATCTTAAACATTCATCATCTTGATTAACAGATCACTTTCATCAGAATCCGTCTTTTGGACTTTCAATGTGCTAATTAACAAAGCATGGCATGTTGGTTTTGATAGGATAACAAAAGAACTTGTAGTAGAATAGCATCCTTTGCGGCATAGTCTTTGTGATATTATGCTAACTGACCACTCTAGGAATATAGACTCTTGATTAAGACAACTGATTGTTTTTAGAATTGAAGGTTTACAAAACAATACACATTTACTATCACACTGTATGCCCTGAAGTATTTTTCCATTCATTTTTATAAAAGTATGGTTGAGGGCAGCCCAGGTGGCTCAGTGGTTTAGTGCTGCCTTCAGCCCAGGGCGTGATCCTGGAGACCTGGGATCGAGTCCCATGTCAGGCTCCCTGCATGGAGCCTGCTTCTCCCTCTGCCTGTGTCTCTGCCTCTCTCTCTCTTTCTCTCTCTCTGTGTCTCTGTCTCTCATGAATAAATAAATAAAATCTTTTAAAAAAAGTATGGTTGACATACAATGATATATTAGTTGCAGATGTACAACATAATAATTTGACATTTCTATCCATTACTCAGTGTTTACCACAGTAAGTGTAGTCACCATCTGTCACTATATAATGATATTACATTATTATTATCATTATTATTTTTTGGGAGAGAGAGAGAGTGCACATGTGTGAATGGTGAGGGAGGGGCAGAGGTAGAGAAAGAGAGAATTTTAAGCAGGCTCCATGCCCAGCATGGAGCCCCATGCCAGGCACAATCTCATGACCCTGAGATCATGATCTGAGCTGAAATCAAGAGTCAGACACTTAACTGACTGAGCCACTTAGGTACCCCCTAAGCATTTTGCTTTTATTTATTTTTTTAAAAAATAGATTTTATTTATGTATTCATGAGAGACACACACAGGGAGAGGGGCAGAGACACAGGCAGAGGGAGAAGCAGGCTCCATGCAGGGAGCCTGCTGTGGGACTCCATTGTGGAACTCAAGGATTGCTCCCTGGGACAAAGGCAGGCGCTAAACCGCTGAGCCACCCAGGGATCCCTTTGCTTGCTTTCTTATGGGTCTGATGTTTGAGAGCATTATGTTTTGCCTCCTTCTTTTCTTTGTCCTCTGCTCTTTTTTCTCTACTCATGAGCTGCTAATTTTCGTCTTTCTCACATCCATGCTTTTGGGTGAACACTGCATTCAGTACAGTAGCTCTTGTATTTATTTCTTCCTTTATTCTCAGTAGGACAGGAAAATAATTTTCTTTCAGGAAATCCATTTATTTGGAGTGAAAGGATAAGTTTCCCAGTAATGTTAACTGGATGATCTCTCTTCCTCCTCGCCAACTACTACCCCCAAGTGAATCCTGTATTTCAAGCTTTTTACTGGCCACAGCTGGGATGCTGAGATCATCAACTACACCAATGGCTTTGGCTATTTCAAATGATCAGTGATCCCTGAGGCTGAAATTTAAAGCAAATCTTTTATGCCTTTACTATCCTCTATGCTAACTCTCAAGGAGGAAAGGTAAAGAGGGAAGGCATTCCATGGTATTATTATTTTTTTATTCCATGGTATTATTAATGATTACTATGGAAAGGAGAACTCTTTATTCTTTATAAACAGTTGGTCTATTTCATTCAAAGAAAAATACATTATGTGGTGAATATTAATGGTGTGTAAACTCTTTGTGTGTAGAGGGAACTTATGATATATATTTGATCCCCCCCACACTTCTGGTACATTGGGTTCTCAAATATTTGTTGAATGGATGAATGAATGATAATGCTGCTATCTTTTTTCTATAGGATATATTTTCTTGAATGTGAAATTCAAGAAGAATTGGTATACCTTATAATTCTTTCATTGTATTTTTCCTTACTTTTATAATGGAAAATTTCAAACATATACCAACATAGAAGAATAGTATGATGAGCTCCCATGTACCTACCACTCAGCTTCAACAATGATCAGCTCTTGTCCAATTTTGTTCTACCTATATTGCTATCCACTCACTAGATTATTATGAAGTAAATTCCAGCCATCATATTTCATCTTCTGATATTTCAGAATGTAACTTTAAATATGAATGTGCTTACCTTTTAAAACATAGTACCATTTATCACAGCTAAAAAGTTAACAGTAATTTATTATGAGTGGATATTTAGAGATCACACTTTCCTGATTGATTGGTTGATTGATTGATTTATACACACACCGATATATATTTTACAGTTTGTTTGAATCAGGGTCCAAATAAGATCTATACATTGGAATTGATTAGTACATCTCTTCAGTATATTTTTATTCCAGTGTGGTTAATACACAGTGTTATGGTTTCGGATGTACAATATAGTGATTCAGCATTCCATACATCACCTAGTGCTCATCACAAGTGCGCTCCTTAATCCTTATCACCTGTTTCACCCATCCCCTCACTTTGCTGTGTAAGAGATTTTCATTTTATAATGTAGTTCCAGTAGTTTAATTTTGCTTTTGTTTCTCTTACCTTAGGAGACATATCTAGAAAAATGTCATGGCCAGTGTCAGAGAAATCACTACCTGTGTTCTCTTCTTGGTTTTTTATGGTTTCAGGTCTCACATTTAGGTCTGTAATCCATTTTGAGTTCATATTTATGTGTGGTGTTAAAAAGTGGTCCCATTCATTGTCTTACATGTTGCTTTCCAGTTTTACCAGCACGATTTATTGACGAGACTGTCTTTTCCCCATTGTATATTCTTATCTCCTCTGTCATATATTAGTTGACCATTTAAGAATAGGTTTATTTCGTTTGTATTTTTTAACTTAAAAAATCGATACAATTATACCAATCCTCTTTAATTTTTTAAGTTTCTGTGTGTTTCTGTATAAAAGATTAATATTAGACTCTCTTTCACATACTGCAAAGAAACAAACCAGACTACCTTTCAAATCAACACTTGATTCTTTTAAACTAAATTGTTCTCAGAGTAGCCTGAGTCCTCAGAGTATGTCTTGTTTTTATAATTGTTATTAAAACTTGTTACTTTATTTTTTCTTTTATTACATGCATTTCTATTTTTTTGTATATTTTTTATTGGAGTTCGATTTGCCAACATATAGCATAACACCCAGTGCTCATCCCATCAAGTGCCCCCCTCAGATGTCTAATTTGCTGCCCATAGCATCTCTTGCCTGGATGATGATGTGGCATACAATCATAAGCATAATTTGGGAAGAGAAGTTAAAGAATAGTAACATTTCTCAAGTTTTGTGCAATTTCCAGTTAATCTTATTCAAGGATAAAAGCTGCAATATGATGGCTACATGTAACATTATTGTGATTGGATCTTGATATTTCCCTAGGACTTTAGTCCTGGAATTGCTGTCAACAGGGTTTTGGCAGATGGGATTAGTTGGAGCTCTCAGCAATAAAGGTCTATATAATTGAAAGCTTATACATTCCTTGTTTTTTACTTCTACCCAACACAACAAAGGCATAATATAAATAGGTTTATTTATCTAAGAGGACATCTTTTATCATGATGTTAATTTGAAGAGATAAATATAGGGTCAGAAAAATAGATTTTTTTAGTAACAATAGTACATTCAAAATGATTTCTCTAGCTGTTAAAATGTAATGGGAAGAGGGCAAAATAATGATCAGCTAAGTACTTTTTCCATTAAAAATGTTTACATTTGTGAGAATAGCATAGTATCCATATCATAAATGTTAAAACAGTAATTCCACTTCTAAAGAAAGTCTGTGTGCAAAGATGTCATTACAACTTTATTTAAAATAGTTAATCTTGGAATCAAATCCAACAACTAGGGATTACATCTAAATGGAATTTATAGTTCATCCATATAATATATTTAATATATTTGTTTTTTCTTTTTTCTTTTTTTTAGTATTTGTTTTTTTCAAGTAGTATTTAATGCATAAGAGAATATTTCTGATAGAAGGCTCAGTAAAAGAAGATAATACTAAACCACACATGTTATATATGTGTGCACATACATATGTATGAATGTGTATACATATATGTGTGTGTATGTATATTCTGATCCCAATTTTGTTAAAAAATATATTTGTACTTTGAAATTAGACTGGAAAAAAGTATTCGAAATATGCAAGATAAACATTACAGAACCTTAAAATATAAATTTAAATACATCACATAAAATTAAATATAAAAAGTCCTGAGAGTTCCCATTCACTCTAAATGGGTTGATAGATTGGCATACACACCCCGTAGAGCACAGAAACCCTACTTTGAAGACTGAATTTTACTTGTATCAGTGGAATCTGAGGCCAAGCTTACCCAGGAACAATTTATGTTATATTTCAAACATTGAAGCAAATATTTTCTTTTTTTTCTTTAATTAAAATCTTTTCCGGGGAGAATTGAATACTTTGTTCTTTTCTCATGGTATAGAAATTTTAGATGGTCATAATGACCAGGGAAAAACAACAAAGTATAATTATTTATAGTCTATTCTTCCTCCCTGCCTTCTAGTTATAAAAGAAGCTTCTCTGGCCACATCTTATCATTATTCCTTTATTTTCCCTTGTCCTTGAGTTCTTATATATTTTTCACCTTGTAGAGTTTAATTATTACTATAAATTATCTGAAGTCAATTTTAGAATGAGATAAGGTATAAATATAGAAAATGAAAACATTCATTTTGCCTTCTTTTATTTTTTTTTATTTTTTATTTTTTTTTTTATTTATTTATGATAGTCACACACACACAGAGAGAGAGAGAGAGAGAGAGAGAGGCAGAGACACAGGCAGAGGGAGAAACAGGCTCCATGCACCGGGAGCCCGACGTGGGATTCGATCCTGGGTCTCCAGGATCGCGCCCTGGGCCAAAGGCAGGCGCCAAACCGCTGCGCCACCCAGGGATCCCTATTTTGCCTTCTTTTACCTCAGGAACATCCTTTATTCATAGTTTTCAAAGAACACATTAAAATTTCTTAGAAAGCAAAGTATAAATCTGGTTGGGTCAAACTCATTAAATGACTTTATATATTTGTAAAATGTGTTTTTAAGACAGATGATAGCAGGCTACAGAAAATCACAGCATAATATTTGAAAGGTACTAGTAAATTTGCTAGATAGGTTGTGTTCTACAGTCATATAGAAGTAAACTTGAATTTCCAGTCCCAGAGATGTATTGGCATAAATCAGTTTTCAAATTGAATATTGAAGGTATGCTATACAGAGCTACTGTAATTCAGTAGCCTATACTGTCAGAACAAGAAAGCATAGTGTAAAAAATAGTAATAATTCTACAAAAACTCAATGATTCAGAAAGGAAGCATGAAAAATGCAAGATTTGTGAAATGGTTTGTTAAGTAGGATGCAGTCGTTAATGTATGGCCTTAGTCCTGTTTGGCCCTAAAGTGGGCAATTAATGCCCTAATTTTGCTAATACCTATATCTGAAGAAAAAGAGAAGAAAACAGTGGAGTGGCTTTCTCAAAACAGCAAACACAGTTGAGAAAATGTATTAAGATTATAGAGGTTTAATATTAAAACAGGTTAGGGATTTAATGGTTACTTTAACGAATATTTATTGCACATCTATTACATGCCACACCTTCTAAGCTCACTGAGGACACAGCAGTGAACAAAACACACTAAGTCTCTGCCCTTATAGACCTTACATTCTAGTGAAGGAGACATTCAAGAAATTAGCAAGTAGTTATTTAATATGGTGTCAGGGTATTATAAGTGCTCTAAGCAAAATAAGTCAAGTTAAAAGGGTAGAAGTCAACAGGAGTTGCTATTTCAGATGTGGCTGTTAGCAAAGAGGCATCTGTGGAGGTTCCATTTTTTCATAGTAAATATGTTTTCATTTTAATGCATATATAAACTTTAAGCTGCATTTGTAAACATTAAATCATGATTATTTTCAATGGATTTAATTATGATTTTTGAACTGCACAGTAATACCAATATTTTGGAAATGCCTTCCTCTTCATACCTGTGCCTTGATCTTTTCATCGTCTCTCTAGAATCTTCCAGTGAACTGCTGAATGCCCTGTTTCTCCTCTTCCTCCTGCAAGCCATCCTGTATATCAGGAAATTATACTTGAGTAGAACCCTGATTAAAAGAAGGATGGGAACCATAGGGCACTTAGAGTACAAGCATTATCTCAATGCCAGTTTGATTTGACTGCCCATACAATGGCACACAGATTTCTAATGTTGTTACTTCCTTCAGTGAAGCTTAGAAGTTTTCAAATTTTAGGGGATCTAAGTATTACTTTATGGGTAGATGGGTAGTAGAGAATGTCCCATTTGTTATGGAAATAAATTACTTGTTATGAAGAACTGAAGGGATTTTCAAAAGTGATTTTTGCTATATGCAATATGTGCTTTCTGTATTGAGTTTAATAACTAAATCCCAAGTAACCATCCTTTGTAGGCCTAGAAACATCATTATGGCATGAAGGGTTGAAGCTAGTAGGGTGAAGGAGAAAAGAACGTGGAGACTTGAGTATTTGGTTTTTGGGGTAGGAAATCCAGCAGATACAGAGAAGAACAAAGTAGTTAAAAAATCAGCACTAACTTTACCAGCCCAGGCATGATTACTGTTACTATTTTGGTGTATATTCTCTTAGTCTTATTCTTTATTCTCTTAGTCTTATCCTAAAAACAGGATAATAATGTACCTTTTATTCTACCATCTACTTGTTAATCTGTATTAGGTTATAAACCTTATGTGCCATCTCAGGTTTCTTTGACTGTTTTCCTTCTTCTTATCAATTTGGTTAGTGTACCATCTGCACTGAGTCACCCTTCAGCATGCAAACTGAGAAGAAACACTGCTCTGTGGGATGTGGGATCTGGCTTCTTGAGCAACTGACCAAGGACGCTTCAAGTATTGCTGGGGAATATGGGAAATGGGGAGAGGGAAATGGGAGATAGGAAGAAGCAAGTCAGATTTTTCCCCTTTCTCTCTCCTCTGGAGTACTCTGAAATGCAAATCCTTTTAGCAAAGCTTCTAGAGAAGTCCTATGTACTGAGTGAACACATCTGCTGAGTGGCCTGCTGTGTCTCTTCCCGGTTCCTTGTGAAGCAGTAATCGTATGAAGTAATGTATCACATTGAGTGCTCTACATCTTTCTTTACCTTCTTTCCCCTTTTTTGCTCACCCTCACTGCCCTAAGTTTGAAATTCTAAAGTAAAATTTAGTATCTTAATCCTTGCCTCAGAGTTCTGATGGCTATATGACCCAGGATAAGGTGGCATAAGTTTAATGATATATGGTGCAGAATTTGTTATTGAATAGTTTTTGGCACTTCATAAATTATCTTTATTAACTATTGTTATTTTAATAATAAAATAATTTATGACTTATGGTGAAGTATACAGATCCTAAGTATAATGAATGTACAGTCAAACATATAAACATGTGACCAACATCTCTGTCAAATACAGAATATATCTATCATTAAGGAAAGTTTTTTTTTGCCCCATAATTTTTTTTAAGATTTTATTTATTAAAAAAAGATTTTATTTATTCATGAGAATACACAGAGTAGAGAGAGAGAGAGAGAGAGGCAGAGACACAGGCAGAGGGAGAAACAGGCTCCATGCAGGGAGCCTGACATAGGACTCAATCCCAGGACTCCAGGATCACACCCTGGGCCAAAAGCAGCGCTAAACCGCTGCCCTTTGCCCCATAATTAAATATTATTCACTAAGATCTTGTCTGTAATTGCCCAGTGCTCCTTTTTTTGAGAATTCACTGCAGAAACTGGGGTTTCAGAGTTGTACTGGAAAGAACAATGAATGATGAGTAGTGAGATATAGATAGGTTCAAGTTCAATTATTATAAAACATTAGATGACCTTGGGAGAGTCATTGAAATGCCTTGGATCTCCTTCATTATATGTCAAGTTAAAGGGTCAAATTAAGTAACTCTTGCTGTTCCTTCAATTTTAAAATCCCAAGCCTCAACTGTCCTTTGGGAAGCCCCTTTTCTTTTTGTATAGTAGCTGGATCTTCCTAAAGCAAGTTCTTTGCTCCAGGGGTCACCATCAAGAGTCCGTTCAGTGACCTTATGTGGAAATGGTAACCTTATGTTTATAACTTTATGTTTTCTGTTCCATCCAGAGTTTAGGTGACTAAAGGTATGGCCACCTTGGAGGTGTTTGGGGGACTTTCATCACCCGCATCTCCCTTTATATCTCAATGAAATGAGAGAAACATGTCATATAATTAATGAAATTCTTCCTTGGGCCATGGCAAGGTGAATTGCCCTTTGTTTCTTCTCAGGCTTTCCTCTTAGGTTGTGTCTGCTGAGGTGAGGGTTCACTTGGGGGTAAAGTAGGTATTGAATGATTGTGTTTCCTTTTGATAAGTGAGATAGAAGTTACCCAAGACTGTAAGAATAGTTTTTGTGCAGGGCTATTATTACCTAGAATTGTGTGTTTGTATATTGCATAAAGGTGTTCAGAGAAAGAGGAGGTACCATGTGGCCTAGAGGTGACTCTGCTTTGTCAAAACTGTTTCCCAAGCACATTCATACATTCTTTGATGAGATTTTTGCACACAACCACCCACACCCACACTTCATTTTATTTATAGCTAAGTTATAAAAACAACTCTCTTGTTTTCTACTCAATCTTTTTTTTTTTTTATAAAATTACTAGGATGGAACAATTGGAACTTGGCAGCAGTTTCCTATTTGCTTGGACTGTCTCATGTAAATTGATTGGAGTCTTGTTCGTGTTCTCTCAAAGAATAAATTATTGGCCATTTAAGTGGATAGTTTAGGATTTAAAATGGATATGGCATTTCTACTATAATTTGGTTTGGAATGATTCATACTAGTTGAAAAAATTTTAATAATGTTCACTTATGAATACCTAATTTGTCACTTTTTTAAGGGTTCTCAGAGAGTCATAGGCATTCATGGGATTTATTATTAGCTGTTTCTTCTCTTCATGACTGGGATTCTGAACTATTTTTGAAATAAGGAAGAAACACTGGAATGTATAATCTCTAATAGTTTGATCTTGAGAAAATGATAACAATATTTACTTATGCAGACTTTCACAGGAGAACAGGAAATGAATATTTTTAATATATACTGTAAAAAATCCAGTTTCTCATTAAGTTTTATTACCACTGTTTGTACTTGGTTTATAAAAATTTATTCGTGCCCTTAGGAAGAAGACCTGTGTTAATCTCTGTTTGGGAAACTATTTTTATGTTACAAACTTTTTTTGATCTCTAGATAATTATTGTTGTCTTCCTTATCTGTTTTCTATATAGTTTTTTTCAGTAACTGGATGGATTTGCCCTGTATAGTTATACTTTAAAGTGCTAATCCATTTGTAGGATAATGGCCCAAATAAAGTGGGAAGAATTTAACCACACACCAGAGGAAACTAACCAGGCCACAACTCATAGAAGCCGTGACCTTAGCCTCTTTCCTACCTAGGGACAAGAAATAGTCTCTTTTCTGTTGTCACACAAAGTGATTAGAAAGGAAAAGGAGAGAAGCGCATTGCTCTGATAGATTATACTGTTGTCACAAATACTTGCTCCCTTAAATGAGAAGTTTCTATGTCCTTGTTGTCATTTGAGTTGCTGTGCCACCTTGAAAGTAGAGTTTACAATACCACTGCTGTAGGTGAAATACGTGTTTGTTGTTGCAGTCTTGAGATTTTTGAGATGACTCATTTTACAGCACTACAGCATTCACTTGCTCTGTCAAGGTGTGAAGAGACATTGGGATATTCTAGGATAGGAAGTAGAACTCTTACATGCATGTTTTGTTCTGTGTCTTCAAAACTGCAAGGGACCTGAGAGATTATTTACAATGTTGGCTTTCAACTTTTGACCACAACCTACATCGAAAAATGAATTTTAATTATAACCCAGTAAACTCAAATATATATGTTCATCTGTATATATATAGACATAGCATATATGGAAACACATATACGTAATGTATTCATAAATAGCTACATACATAGAAATAAGTTTCTTTTTTAAAAGATTTTATCTATTTATTCATGAGACACACATAGAAAGAGAGAGAGAAAGAGAGAGAGAGAGGGAGAGAGAGAGGCAGAGACATAGGCAGAAGGAGAAGCAGGCTCCAAGCAGGAAGCCTGATACGGAACTCTATCCCGGGACCCTGGGATCATGCCCTAAGCCAAAGGCAGACACTCAACCGCTGAGCCACCTAGGTGTCCCAGAAATAAGTTTCAAAAGAAACAATTCTTACTCCTATGTGCACTCCAATATTTTTCTATTCTGGCTTATTTCCTTTAAAATGATGCTTTTAACCTGCTAAATCAATTTTAGAGTTCACTAGTGGGTCTTAGTCTGCAGCTCAAAAAAATACTGATTTAGAGAAAACCCTTCACTATAAAATGACAAAGAGTTGAAAGAGAATATACTTACAGTTACACTGCCAATTTTTGGAACTTGACAAAATTTAGATGCGCTTGTAAAGTTTACACACTCAAAATATTTTTATGTATTTGTCAGGGAAGAATGGAGTCCACTCAGCTGTGAAATAAAGAATTAAAGATTGTCACTGCCTTACACATGGCATCTGATACATGGGCATTAAAATTAGCAGCTGACAAAATCAAGGTCAAAAGATATATGTGTAAGAAAACCCCTACTGGATTACAGAGATTGGCAAAAACAAACGAAAGATGAAATCTCATAAAATGTTAAATAAGAGAGCTTCTGTGTTAATCATGTTCAAATCTTCCATATTCATTCTGATTTTTAAAAATCTCCTTGTTCTGAAGATCCCTGGGTGGCTCAGCGGTTTGGCGCCTGCCTTTGGCCCAGGGGCGATCCTGGAGTCCCGGGATCGAGTCCCGCATCGGGCTCCCGGCATGGAGCCTGTGTCTCCCTCTGCCTCTCTCTCTGTCTCTCTCTCTCTCTCTGTCTCTCTCTGTGTGTCTATCATGAATAAATAAATAAATAAATCTTTAAAAAAATCTCCTTGTTCTGTTACTGAGACCTATGTTTAAATCTCCCATTATATGTATGGTTTTGTGTAGTTTGTCTTGTACTGTCAATTTTTGCTTTGATCATTAGGTACAGATTTAAGATGACTTTACCTTCCTGGTAAACTACCTTTGATTTATATAAAGTGCTTAAGTTTATCTCTGGTGATACTTTTGAACTTGCGTATTTTCTGATAGTACTATAGTTACTCCAACTTTCTTTTGATTATTTTCATGGTTTATTTTCCCCTATCCTTTAACATTTCTCTGTCCTTAGTTTTTAGATATTGTCTCTCTTTTTTTAAAAAAGATTTCATTATTTATTTATTCATGAGAGATACAGAGAGGCAGAGACATAGGCAGACAGAGAAGCAGTTTCCCTGCAGATAGCCTGATGTGGGACTTGATCCAGGATCCTGGGATCACAACCTGAGCCAAAGGCAGACGCTCAACCACTGAGCCACCCAGGCATCCCAATATTGTCTCTTTTGATTAAAATGTTGTTCTTGGGGCACCTATGTGGCACAGTTGGTTAAGGGGCCAACTCTTGGTTTTAGCTCAGGTGGTGATCTCAGGGTTGAGAGATTGAGCCCCACCTCAGGTTCTGTGCTCAGCGTGGAGTCTGCTTAAGACACTCGCCCCCTCTTCTTGCACCCCCCCGGTCTATCTCTTTCAATAAATAAATCTTTTTTTTTTAAATGTTGTTCTTTGGGGCATGTGGATGGCCTAGTTGGTTAAGCATCCGACTCTTGGTTCAGCTCAGATTGTGATCTCAGGTTGGCTCAGGTCATGGTCTTGGGGTCCTGGGATTGAACCCGGCTGTCAGGTTCTGTGCTCAGTGTGAAGTCTGCCTGATATTCTTACTCCTCCCTCTGCCCTTCCCTGCCCTTGCTCTTGCTCTCAAATACATAAATAAATCTTTACAAAATGAAATAAAATTTCATTCTTTGATTAAAATGTGATTTTTCTAAGAAAATCTTTGTCTTTTAACTGGAACACTGGATTGATTTATATTAAAAATAATAATAGGGGCGCCTAGGTGGCTTAGTTGGTTAAACATCTGCCTTCTGCTCAGGTCATGATCCCAGGGTCCTGGGATCAAGTCTCGCATCAGGCTCCCTGCTCAGTGGGAAGTCTGTATCTCTTTCTCCCTCTGCCCCTCCCCCCTCAACTCATGCTTTCTCGCTTTCTCTCAAATAAATAAATAAAATCTTTTTAAAAAAGAGTAATGGGTTTTGGTATTACTCATCCTATTTTGTGCTTTATATTTCTCTTTTATTGCCTTATTTGATATTGAATGCTTTTTAAATCATGCTAATGGTTTTCTATTAGTTTTGAAAGTCATACAATTTTTTTTCTTTTAATACTTCTTAATTTATCAAGTCTAAAATTAGTTGGTTCCTTTCTTTTTCTCCTGGACAGCATTAAGGGTCTTAAAATACTTTTTTTTTAACAATTTTTTTAATTTTAATTTTATTTTATTTATGATAGGCACACAGTGAGAGAGAGAGAGAGAGGCAGAGACACAGGCAGAGGGAGAAGCAGGCTCCATGCACCGGGAGCCCGACGTGGGATTCAATCCCCGGTCTCCAGGATCGCGCCCTGGGCCAAAGGCAGGCGCTAAACCGCTGCGCCACCCAGGGATCCCTTAAAACACTTTTAATCTCATTTTCCCCCTCAGTTATAAACTGTTCTTGTTTTGTATCTTAATTCTATTTTCATCTCAAAGAACATTATTATTATTATTTTTAGATTTACCCACATCCCACTTTTTTCTTGGCTCTGTATTCTTTGTTCCTTCTTAATTATTTCTTCTGGAGTATTTATTTGTTCTGCAGAAATAACATCCTTTAGAATTTCCTTGAGTGAGATTTTTTTTGGAGGAAAATTCTGTCAATTATTGTTTTTCTTGAAAGGTTTTCAATTTATAGTCCCTCTTGAGAATTATGAGAATAGAATTGGTGGTTATTCGCTTTCACCACAGTGAAGGTGCCATTCTGGCTCCCTCATCCAAGTGTCATGTGTTCTTATTTCTCACTGGCTGCCTTTGAGATCTTCTCTCTGCCCTAAGTGTTCTACACTTTTACTATGATGTGTCTGTGGTAAAAGTCCTTATATGTATAAACTCTGCTTGGGACTCACTGGATTTCTTGCATTTTTGAATCTATGTTTTTCATTCATTCTCATCTCTTCGTTTTCCTTCTTTCCTTTCTCTTCTCCCCTGGAACTCTACTTAAAGATACATTAAGCCATTTCACTTTATATTCAGTATAGTTTCCTAAATGCTTTTATGAATTTTTTTATATTTTATACTTCTGTGCTGCATTCTGGATATCTTCTGACCTATATTTCAGTTTAAAAATTCCCTTTTGTAATGTGTCATCTGCTATTAAAGTTATACTCTGAGTGGAAATTTTGGATTGTAATTGTTATTGCTATAAGTTCTTTGGCTACATTATCAAATCTCCTTGGACACTTTTTATGATTTCCAGTAAAGATAATTTCAAGCCTGTCTTTTGTTTCTTTCAGCATAGTAAGGGTAGTTGTTTTAGTTCTGTGTCTTTTAATTCATTCCTATATTTGAAGTCTTTGAAGGTTTGTTTCTGTAGCCCCCTATTCTTAATTATGTTATCTTATTTCATGGAACTTTGTTATTTTTCTCTGTGTTAGGGTCATTGCTCTTGGAAAAGCTATGGGCTTCTATTGAAACCTGGGAATGATGTACCTGCCTCCAAGTAGAATTTGTATTTACATATGCTCTGCGCCTACCATCACTAACAGTGGCTTTCAAACTTGATTGCATGTAGAAGCATCAGAAGAACTTTATTTTTTTTTATTTTTTAATTTTTTTAAAGAAGATTGAATTTCTTTTTAAAGATTTATTTATTTATTTATAGAGACACACACAGAGAAAGAGAGAGAGGCAAAGACACAGGCAGAGGGAGAAGCAGGCTCCGTGCAGGGAGCCTGACGTGGAACTCAATCCCGGGTCTCCAAGATCACACCCTGGGCTGAAGGCGGCGCTAAACTGCTGAGCCACCCAGGCTGCCCTAAAAAATCTTGATGCCTAAGCTGAACTATAGACTATTATTTTTTCATTTTATTAAGTTTTTAAAATTTTTAAATCCGGTATAGCCAATATACAGTGCTTATTAGTTTCAGGTATACAATATAGTGATTCAGTTCTTTTTTTAATCAAGTTTTTAATTCCAGTATAGTTTACATACAGTGTTATATTATTTTCAGATGTACAATATAGTGATTCAACAATTCTATACATTACTCAGTCCTCATCATGATTTAAGTGTACTCTTTTTTTTTTTAAAGTGCACTCTTTAATTTCCATCACCTATTTCACCCATCCCTCCACCCACCTCCCCTCTGGTAACCCCTCTGGTAACCATCCCTCCACCCACCTCCCCTCTGGTAAGTTTGTTCTCTATACTTCAGAGTCTGTTTCTTTGTGTTTCTCTCTCTCTTTTTTCCCTTTGTTTGTTTTACTTCTTAAATTCCACGTGAGTGAAATCATATGGTCTTTGTCTTTCCCTGACTTATTTCCCTTAGCATTATACTCTCCAGCTCCATTTGTGTCATTGCAAATGGCAAGATTTCATTCTTCTTTGTGGCTGAATAATATTCCCTTGTATCTGTATACCACATCTTCTTTATTCATTCATCTATTGGTGCATACTGGGCTGCTTCCATAATTTGGCTGTTTTAAATAATGATGCAATAAACTTAGGGATGTAGATATCCTTTCAAATTGGTGTTTTTGTATTCTTTTGGTAAATATCCAGTAGTACAATTACTGGGTCATAGGATAGGACTATAAACTATTTAAATCGGAATCTGGAGAAGTAGAATCCAGGCATTAGTAATTTTTTAAAAAGATTTATTTGTCTGGGTGTCTGGGTGGCTCAGTTGGTTAAGTGTCTGCCTTTGTCTTGGGTCATGATTCCAGGGTCCTGGAATCCAGCCCCTGTTGGGTTCCCTGCTCAGCGGGGAGTCTGCTTCTTCCTCTCCCTCTGCCCCTCCCTCTACTTGTGCTCTCTCTCTCAGATAAATAAAAAGAGATAAAGATCTATGTATTTAGAGAGAGAGGGCATGAGTGGAGGGCTGAGTGTGGAGCTCGACACGGGGCTCCACCTGACAACCCTGAGATCAAGACTTGACAGGACCTGACACGACCTAAGCGGAGACCAAGAGTCAAATGCTCAACCAACTATGCCACCAGGTGCCCCCAGACATCAGGAGTTTTCAAAGCTACTTAGGTTATCTCTATGAACATCCAAGGCAGAGAACTACAGATATAAAATGACATCTCTGCTTGAAGTTTTTTTGGCCCACCTAGGTGATTTGAATTTCGCCTGCAAATGTGCTGGAGGCTAATTTGTCTATACAGAGTCTTGGAGATTTTCCCTTTGTCCACCGCTTGCTCAGTACCAGGACAACTTTCCTTTTTGTTATCTTGGCATGGGGTAGGGGCTGGTTAACTTTTTCCCTGTGATTCTGTCTCTTTGGAATCCCTGCTTATTGTAGGGAGGGTATCCTAGTTCATTATCCGTGTTGAGTGGGACCTGGGCTTTAATTAACGTTCTCCTTGAATAGTGAGGCTATAAAACAAAAGTTTATGGTCTGGGGAAGGGAAAAATACATTCAGATCAAATGTAGCTTCTGTAGTCTACTTACCTCTTTGAGTTCACATTCTCTAGATTTTAGGCTTTTAATTTCTGGTTTCCTTGTCATCTCTTCAGTTCTTTCAATTTTTTTTTTCATAAATTTCATGCATTTGTACTTAATTTAAGCCAGAGGAAATTCCAAATAGTTTTGGAATCAATTACCCAAAATGGAGGGCCTTGTCACCTAATGAGCAGACTATGAAAGAGTGCTTTTGTTTTTCACACGACCTTTACCTCCCTTACTGGAGATACCACTTGGTTTTTTCAATTTATTAGCATATTGAGGATTCCATGATATAAATCAGATTAGTTCTTAACTTTGTTTCCTATAGCTTCAGCTTCTTATATCTGCCAGGTCAGTTTACCACTTCTTTTCATCATCTAAAATTTTGTTGCACATAGCTCTTTTCCTGTTCTCTTTGTCCTTATGGGGCTATATTTTCCAAAAGTGTATTTTACTATCTTTTTGTGGACTTTCTTGAGGGACCAGAGGAACAGAGTTAAATGCACATGTGTGGTCTCTTGTGTTTAACAGGAAATCTCGTGTGCTTTTTAACATACTACATCATGGCTTCCATTGTCATGCCTGTCTCTGATTCACCTGGGATAAATAATCTGATTTTAGATTTTCATGGGATTACTTTGGGTCCCTCAGGTAATCCAGGATAATCTCCCCATTTCAGGGTCCTTAATCACATTTGCAAAGCTTCTTTTGCATGTGAAGTAACATTTTTGCAGGTTCTTAGAATTTGGATGTGAACATCTTTGTGAGCCATTATTATGCCTGTCTACACCCACAGTAGTTAACATGATCTCTTCTGATTCCTGAACATAATTGGATTGGGCTAATTCATTAATTCTCATATCTTTTTATTCCTGCTGTTCTCTCTTGGTTCAGTTGGCACATGATAACTTTTTTCTGATGTCAAGAAAATAACAAAGAGGAATACAGGGTTATAAGGGATTTTGAGAGAGTATTTAATTTATCTACCTCTGATACTTATGAATCACATGCAAAGCACCTTTTACCTTATCCAGTCATTAATTAATTAATTAATTAATTATACTAAGCAAAAGGTAACAATGGTGAAAACTTAAAATGCTTTTTGAATTTTTACGGTGTTCCCCATGACAGTGTTGGTTTTATCATGTAGAATTTCTTCTAGGAAGTTCTCATGCTGACCTCTAAAGAATATATGTAGGGCCTGATGATTGAACTTATAAGTAAAAAGATGAATTATATTGAAAATGGCCTTGCTATCTTGTGTTGCAAGCACCTCTGGCTAATGCTAATGCCTAATGAAATCATAAATTAAAATTGTTTTGCTTTTATCTTTCAGGGTCTTGGCATGTACTAGGATTAATTAACATATTAGTTACATGTAAACTTCGTTTCTTTAATTGCATGTTACATTTAGTAGCAGTAACAGAAATCACAGTTTTATGTTCATGGGGAGTGATAACAGCTTCCTTTTTCCCTTCTAGGGAGCAAATGCCTCATTCCTATGTTGGGAAATAATGCATTGTATCATTTGTCAGTGTTATTTCCAGTTTGACTTTCCCTCTTTTTAAGTTCATTATTCTTTTGGGTTCTTATTTAGGAGCTATCTTCTACCCATTCTAGTTCACTATTTCTGGCATCATTATAATGCTGGACTCAGTCCTTTATAGGTGAAAAAAGGACAAAACTTACCGAAGCACCCATTGGGTTCTGGGTACTGGACCATGTCCATTAACTTGTCAGCATTTCCTAAGATGTGTTAGGCAGAATTAAGTATGTTCACACATACTCTGTACAAGCATAATTTGTGGTAAGGTAAATTCAGAGAAGGCTGGATTAAATGAAGTTAAATTGGTTTATTTAAAAGGAGGTCTGGTAGAGTCTTTAATATCCAAATCTACATTCTCATTTTCCCAAGGAAATATTTTTATTTGATCATTTTAAGTGATTAATGTTCTTCAGAAGTTTGGGAAATATATATGATGATATTATATTAAACCCTCATAATTGCCCTTTCAGATAAGTATTAATTCTGTTTTTACAGCTGAGGAAACTGAGGTTTAAAGAAGTTGTTAATTTTGTCAAGATCAAAGAACTATGGAGTGGAGTCTAGATGCAGACTCAGACCTGTTCTATATGAAAGCCCCCCTTTACTTATCCTCTCCCTTACTCCCTCCTTTCTTCTTTTCCTTTCACCCTTCCTTTTAAGATTACATTTGTCTGTTTATTTGATTATAAAATTAACATATATGTCCACTGAAGACTCTGGAAAACAAACAAAAGCATGATGAAGAAAATTAAAATTACTCATACCTCTCCTCCCTGAGATAATATTAGACTTTTGACATTTTAAATGTGTTAAGCACACATGTAAATTGTATCTTTATGGTGCGGTATTTTTTTAAACAAAATCAAGATCATGCTTCACACATTTTTAAACTTTACAGTCAATTAATATAATGTAATAAAATAATCTTCTAAAATTCGTTTTTTTTAAATTTTTATTTATTTATGATAGTCACAGAGAGAGAGAGAGAGAGAGGCAGAGACACAGGCAGAGGAAGAAACAGGTTCCATGCACCGGGAGCCCGATGTGGGATTTGATCCCGGGTCTCCAGGATTGCGCCCTGGGCCAAAGGCAGGTGCTAAACTGCTGCGCCACCCAGGGCTCCCTAAAATTCAGTTTTAATGGCTGCAGTTATCCCATTTCAGAAACAACAAATTTATTTAGTCAGCTCTTTGTTGTTGGACATGTAAGTTGCAGCCATTTATTCACTATTATAAATATCACTATTTTGAACAACTTAGCACATTACATCTTTGTGTACTTGTCTGATTATTTCTTTGGAATTAACATACACTGTACCAATAGTGTAGGAGGAAGCTTGCTTTGGCCAATATAAGTTCTTATGTATTTATTTATTTATTGACAATTTTATAAGTAAAACATGCTTTTATTATTTAACTCATTATACTTCTGTTATCCCTTTTTGGCTGTCATTAAGCTTCCCTCTCACTAGTAGGACTTGTGTCCTCTGCAATTTTTCCATGGGGGAAAATTTGCATCCAGCTTTCTTGCTGGTTTTGCCTTATGATTTGAATTAGCCAAATTAATAACTGAGGTGATAAATACAATCTACATATGAAACAAGTAATCCACATGAATATTAATCCTAAAGCCATAGTTTTCTTAGCTTCCTGTTCCAGTCTAGAGGTTTTCAACCAATAGTACACATAATAGATGGCATTCACATGTTGGACATATATACTATGGGTGCATGATGGACTTCGTACAATTCGTGGCATGCTACATACTATTAAACTCCTTTTCTTCAACATTTTGGAATACAAATTAAGGTGAGTAGTGTTACAGTAGGGCAACTACTCTGATTTATGTAAGAACTGATAACTCACATCATCTATCCTTAAAATATTATTAGTAAGATATTATTTGCCATGTATCTGTAATAGTATGTAATCTCTGCTTTAACAGAGAATAAAATCAACAATGCTTTAAACAGTATAGAAGTTTATTTCTCAAGTTAAAATTTTAGCAGTTATGGTAGCATTCTACTGAGAAGTCATCAAAGGCCCAGGTACTTTTCACACCCTTAATCTTGTTGTTCTGCCATTCTTAGAATGTTGACCTCTTCCATATGGCCCAAGATGATTCTCATAACATCTGAATTCCAGTCAGCAGGAAGGGTATAAAATGGCAGGGGAGAGCCACTTCTTTGCTGTTAAGTACATGACCCCAAAGCTGTAACCTTTACTTTTGCTCATGTTCATTTGACCAGAACATAAACACATGAGACCACATGTCTTGATAGTACTGCCTTGACAAGCTCAGCCTCTCTGGAGGAGTGGTTACTTTAGTAGCCCAGTCTGCTTCCCCTCATCCCAGACTGGTTGACATGCATTCACAGTGGTCCTGTGTCTAGATCATTAACACATCACTGAACTGAGCTGAAGATGGGGGACATGGTTTGAGACTCACCTTGTTCAGTCTTTAAATTGCTCTTCTCCTCACAGTTTGATTTTATTTATTTGTTTATTTATTTATTTATTTATTTATTTATTTATTTATTTATTTTAAAGATTTTATTTATTTATTCATGAGAGATGCACAGAGAGAAGTAGAGACATAGGCAGAGGGAGAAGCAGGCTTCCTGCAGGGAGCCCGATGTGGGACTTGATCTCAGGACCCTGGGATCACGACCTGAGCCAAAGGCAGACTCTCAAGCACTGAGCCACCTAGTTGCCCCCACAGTTTGACTTTTAATGGGAATGTAATTTGTGCTGGGGTCTTGGCCTTAATGTTAGTAAACCTAAGTGATTTACTTTACCATTTTTTGACACTGTTTATACAGGCAAAATAATAAGCTGAACTAATTGGAAAGTATTATGCCTTAGTTATTAGCATTTAGTAAATAAAGGGTATAGGAAGAAAATGTATAAAGAAACAATTTTATCACGTGACCTTAATGCATCCCTCCTTTTTCACCTGAAGGAAAATAACCAAGTCAAACCCATACATTTTAGTTTTAAAAATTCTAGGTGAAACTTTGTGGTAGAGTGTGAGTTGTGCAAATACTAGATGACTACTCATTGTTACAACCCTGCCTTCACTGGCATTTTTTTCCTTTTATTTTCTTGAATTTTTAATCACAGGACCTCTCAGTTATATAGAATCTGCTTCAGTCATGTTTTTGTGTAGGGCTGACCTTGAACCTGGTTCTATCATCATATGAAATTGAGGGAAAATAGTCCTTGAACAGTCTTTAGTTATGACAGTTGTGATCCTGGGATGTTTGGGACCCACTGAGACCATGTGGAAATAAAAGATCAAAATAAATGAACATTCAAATTAATGTATGTTTTCTGGGTGCACCAGGATTTGTACTCACTTGGCGCTATTTGGAAGTAGATATGAATAATAAATGCTTCTGTATTCTGAAGCACAGCTCTCACTCTCAATGTGCTTTGCAGCTTCTTTATCTTCAAGGAGCGTAACAGGCTAGATCCAAGTTAACAATTATTAAATTCATTCCCCACCCCACCTCCAATCCTCTGCTAAATCTTCATTTTAGAGAAATATGGGTCTCTCTCTGATTTGCCTAGAGCAGCTGAGCTGGAGAAAGGCAATTTCCCACCTTCTACTGATTTCCTAATGCCCTTGCAGCTTTGTCTAGCTGGAGACCCTGATGACTTTTGACCTTTGAACCTAGGTCCTCTCAGTCACTGTAAACATGAGTTCCAGACCTAGTCCTTCCATCAGAGGGGATTTGGAATTAACCTTTGTTTGTTTCTAGTTTCAGACCTTCTAGAGCAGGTTCAGGGGATCAGCTAAACTGTGTATCCCAGTTTTCCACATGAATGCCCCTCTTAATTCTTGGTTTCCATTCCAGTTTCTCTTGGGGCTGAGCTTTGCCCTGCATCTTGGGTTGCTTAGTTAGGGAATTGAAAACCTGCCTAACACCCACTTCTGCCTATCTCCCTCTGCCCTGTGGCTATAGATAGAATCTGTGTTTTGCTTAAATCCAGGCTCACCACCCTTCTCTTGAGCCAGGGAGATGCTATATGCCAGACTCTGCTTACCATATTGAACCCCTTGGTTATCAGTGCTTATCTGGGGAAAGGCCTCTTTGGACTGTGACAGCTGAGCTATAGGTCACACTTTGGAGGACCAGTGCTCCTAGGCCCTGCCTAATCCTAGTTTACTTCACTTTCCCTGATGAATAGTTGTTGGTCTAGCATGCTATGCAGCTTCCCTGAGTGACATAAGATATATTACCTTTTCAACCTATTCTGGTCTAAACTTCCAGATTCAGTCATTTTCCTCTTCTAGCCTTGTAATATCCTTTGATTAAGAAAACATCTCACATGCTGGAATGCTCTACTGTGTCAGTGTGGTCAGTAAACAAATCTCAAATGTATGTTTATTTTTTTCAAATTATGTTTAATTTGAAGACATAATCAATTAGAAATCATGTTTTATTTTATGGGGGAAATGGGAAAAAATTTTAAGGTAGCTTTAGGCAAATATTAAAAATTTTGTAGTATCTCCTTTCTCATAATAGAATTAATTAAAATGTTAATTTGACAAAATACGAACCCTTAACATAATTACCTTAATACTCATATATTTACAAATTCTCATGTCTATAATGCACTTTTATTTCAGTGACATGTATTCTGACTAGCTTAGCAGCTCAAATGTGGACCTATAGATCTGAGTTTTGCCAAAAATGTTTTAATAATGGAAAATGTTGGGAATTAAAAGAGAAAGAAATATTTTCTTTTTTTTTAAATTTATTTTTTATTGGTGTTCAATTTACTAACATAAAGAGTAACCCCCAGTGCCCGTCACCCATTCACTCCCACCCCCCGCCCTCCTCCCCTTCTACCACCCCTAGTTCGTTTCCCAGAGTTAGCAGTCTTTACGTTCTGTCTCCCTTTCTGATATTTCCCACACATTTCTTCTCCCTTCCCTTATATTCCCTTTAACTATTATTTATATTCCCCAAATGAATGAGAACATATAATGTTTGTCCTTCTCCGACTGACTTACTTCACTCAGCATAATACCCTCCAGTTCCATCCACGTTGAAGCAAATGGTGGGTATTTGTCATTTCTAATAGCTGAGTAATATTCCATTGTATACATAAACCACATCTTCTTTATCCATTCATCTTTCGTTGGACACCGAGGCTCCTTCCACAGTTTGGCTATCGTGGCCATTGCTGCTATAAACATCGGGGTGCAGGTGTCCCGGCATTTCATTGCATCTGTATCTTTGGGGTAAATCCCCAACAGTGCAATTGCTGGGTCGTAGGGCAGGTATATTTTTAACTGTTTGAGGAACCTCCACACAGTTTTCCAGAGTGGCTGCACTAGTTCACATTCCCACCAACAGTGTATGAGGGTTCCCTTTATCTCCGCATCCTCTCCAACATTTGTTGTTTCCTGCCTTGTTAATTTTCCCCATTCTCACTGGTGTGAGGTGGTATCTCATTGTGGTTTTGATTTGTATTTCCCTGATGGCAAGTGATGCAGAGCATTTTCTCATATGCATGTTGGCGATGTCTATGTCTCCCAAAGAGAAAGAAATATTTTCATACATAATCTTGTTTACCATAAGGTGACTTTCTTTTTTTAGATTCAGAGCTATATTTATGTCCAACAACATCAACTTATAGCCAGCAAATATTTATTAAGCACTTGCTGTTTGTGGGCACTATTCTGGGTGTTGGTGATTAGCAGTGAATAAAACAAAGCCTCTCTTCTCATGTAAAATTCCTGTGATGATGAGATTACAGCATTAGATTGGGGAGCTAGCAAATGAGAAACCAGGCATGGCACTCTTCTTTTCTACCTATCTTCTTAACCAGTGGCTTTGGATTGGATATGCTACAATAGGATTTTAGTATATGTGCTACCAAAGTGAGCCCTAGGAATGTCTTTCTGTGTTGGCTTATTTCACTTAGTTTAGTGCCCTCCAGATCTATCCATGATGTCACAAATGGCAGTATTTTCTTATTTAAAATTTTTTTGTATTTGAGTATAATTGACAATGTTGCATTAATTTCAGGTGTACAACATAATGATGTGACTTCTCTATACATTATGTTATGCTCACCAAAAGTATAGCTACCATCTCTTACCATAAAATGCTATTACAGTATCAATGACTGTATATTCTCTATATTGTGCCTTTTATTCCCATGACTTATTCAGTCCATAACTGGAAGCCTGTATCTCCCACTTCTCTTCACCCATTTTGTCCATCCCTTTCCCCTCTTCCCTTTGGCAATCCTTAGTTTGTTCTCTGTATTTACATTATTTGTACTCTCTCTTTTGTTTGCTTATTCATTTGTTTTGTTTTTTAGATTCCACAGATGAGTGAGAATTTCCTTACTTTTTTTAAGGCTGAATAATCTAAATACAGTATGGTCTCACTTATCTGTGAAATCTGAAATAGTCAAACTCATGGAAGCAGAGAGTAGAATGGTGCTTGCCAGGGGTTGAGGGGAGAGAGAAATGGGGGGATGTTGGACAGAGGGTACAAAATTTTGGTTATGCAAGATAAATAAGTTCTGGAGATCTGCTATACAGAATAGTGCCCATAGCTAACAGTACTGCATTATATACTTAAATATTTCTGAAAGGGTAGAGGTTATGTTAAATGTCCTTACCACAAGAAGATAATAAAAAGGGTAGAAAGAAGTTTTGGAAGGTGATGGATAGATCTATGGTCTTGGCTGTAGTGATGGTTTCATGGGTGTATATTTATCTCCATACTCTATATGAAATATAGAAATGAAATTTTTGCATGTAAATCATATCTCAATAAATTATTCTTATATTTTTTATTTTTATTTTTTCAATAAAGTATTTTTTTAAAGAAGAATGTCTAGTCTAGGTTTTCCTAGAAGCAGACAGACCACAAGGCAAACACTCAAGTACAAGTAGTTTTTCTGGAGGTGAGGAGAACATTGATTGAGAAGTAGGGAAGTGAGACAGGTAAGAGAAGGCAGCCCCAAAAGCCATGACTCTGAATGATTGGTGCTTAATCTCATGAGAAAACTCTAAGAAACAGACCCTACTTCCTGAGGGGCAAGGGAACTGGGATGTTTATACACCAATTCCTGGTAGTCATTGGTCTGGGCCCTTGGAGTTGGGTTGATGCTAAGTCTGGCCTGCTGTTTGAGCAGAAAGGTGGACTTTGAAGATCTTAAAGAGCCCTCAGACACAGGCATTATAGATCCTGGAAATTGGAAAGCAGGATGGCATTCAGTTTGTTGGTAAGGATTAAGGTAAGAGGATATGGGCTGGTCCACACAGGTTTTGAGGGACAGCTGTCTTTCCCCTAGTAAATGAAAGCGCTCCTGCCATTTCAGACTTGGAAGTGATACCTGGAAGAAGCAAACTGAAATAAATCTAAGGCTTTGTTATAGGTGTAGTAAGATAGAAAGATGTTAGTACTAGAATTTTCTCGAGCTGTAGGTAGAGGCTTGATGGGAGATGGTACCTTCCTGTGGAGACACTAGATGGTGCTATTCTCTAAGTAGAAATCTACAACTAGATTTTTTTTTTTTCTTTTCTTTTTTTTTTTTTTTTGGATGCTGATCTATTATTACAGTTTAGCACACAATTTTAAATCAGTTGGACTTCAATCAATCAAAGAGTATTTACTGAACACCCATTAAGTACCAGAGTTGTGCCTGAAATAGAAAGGAAAGTAGTATTCAGAAGAGAAAGACGGCAAAGCACAAAACTGAAGCAGCAGCTTTCCATTTTAAATCAGCCTGGATTTTTCCTTTCTTTACAGAACCTTTAGAGAATTTATATAGCCTAAGAATTTTATTTTATTGTGAAAGAACTTTGTATTAATAGAACAATATTTATTATCAGTTTTTGATTATATTATTTATTGAATATTACATATTGTTACTGATGAACTATATTTGCTCTTTGACTTTATGATGAAATTAAAAACCATGTTTTCTATAAAATACTATTTTAATATCCCCCTCAAATATACCTCCTCCATGAACCTTTTCCTATAAATCCCACTAGCTGTAATTACTCCAAACTTCTCTTATTACCCAGAGTAACTCTAGGGAGTTAGGGAGTTAGTAGCAATGCTTCCTAAACTTTCATGTGTGTAACAGGTACCTGGGGATCTGGTTAAAAAGCAGATTCAGAGTTTGTGGTCTGGGGTACTGCCTGATGTCTTGCATTTCTAATAATCTCCTGGATGATGCTGATGCTGCCGCTCCAAAGACCACACTCTGGAGTAGATTTTGTGTTTATAAATATGGTAATTGAATGAGATTTGCCACAGTTGGAAACATGTTTTAATTTCCTGTAGGAGAAGCTCTTTCTTCCTTGTGGCTCTCCCTCCCTTCATCTTCAACCTCTTTTACCCCATCCCCATCATGTTCTTACAATTAACAGTACCTTGCATGCAGTAGTGACTCAGTAGAGGTAAATGCTTGGGAAAATAACTGTTTCCTCCTAAAACATGGAGTGCTACATAGTTTTCATTTGTCCTCCAGAGCCATTCTCCTTTTGTATTTACTCTGTTCTCTGCTCTGAGATGTGGTCCTATATGTCCTCTGGCTTCTAGGTAGGTTCAGTCTATGGCAGACCCAGCAGAAAGTCAGAGAGAGAAAGACGTCAGATATTTATCTCCTGGCTCCCTTGCTGCAAGGTTACCTTGGGCTGACTGAGAACTTCTACTTTCTTCACACAACTCTTTCCTCTTGTGCACTGAAAGCTGCTTTCTTCCCTCCTCTCTTTGGGCCTAGGTGGGTAGTAACTGCCCCTCCAGTGTTAGCCCTGGGCTTCTTGTGGTTCCTCTACATCTTACCTACACATTTTTTAAAAGTTCCCTTTTAAATATATCCTACTCAGATTAACCTAATTTAAGTGTACCAGCCCATTGGGACCCTAACTGAAACACTTGGTTACCACTGATTTTGGAAATAAATTGATTGATTGAACTGTAGGAAAACCTAAACAGAACTTGAGCCAAATAGAAAAGGCTCGATTTTGACAAATATTTAATTGCTTTACAATTTCAGGGACACATCACTATTGCATGACATTATCACTCTTTGGGGGCAATGAATGAAATTTGGCTTCAGTTTTCCATTATCTTGGTGGTATTTTAAATATTCAGACAAAGTCTTTTGTTTCTCTGGTCAGTATGGATCAGGGGGTTCCTGGCTTGTTAGAGTTCCAGCCTGTTGGTCTCTCTATCCTTACTGCAATTGATGATGACAGACAACAGAAATAATAAATTTAACTTAGTCTAAAGAACAACCGTGGTCATTTTCTCTTTTTGACTTACCTTCTATCTGAACAGATTAGCCTTTCTCTTCTCTCATCTGAGTCCTGAGTCCATTCAATATCTGTGCATGTATCTGTATTTACTAAAAGAGAGAGAGAGAGAGCGCAAGAGAGAGCACTTTCTTGTGTCTGATTGCAAGACATCTCACTTTTTGTGAAATGTATCCATCACCATATTTAATTTGCACCTATTAAAATGTCAAAGAATGATCCATCATGAATTTGACCAATTTGACCTGGAATATTCCAGGGTAATAAGATTTTTAGTCCTCTGAAATGTGGCAGGGATTTTCTTCTTGCTGTATTGACTCCTTCTCCATTAGGCTCCAACACTTGGGGCTGCAAATTCATTCTTCTCCTAAATAAATGGTCACGGTGTTTACCAGAATTTTATTTCTATGGCGGAGACCTCATCATTGGGATTTTTTTAATGGGGAAATTTCATGGCCTGTTTTCAAGGTTATTACTCAGAGTGCCAGATATGTAACAAGGTTTTATTTTTCTTTTATAGTTATTGTCACAATAGATGCCATCATAGTAGTTTCTATTGCTCAAATGATCACAGCTAGCAGGAACTTTTTCATTTGAGACAATTAGGAAATCTAGTTTGGAATGTTTAGAAAAATAAACAACCATTGATGGCTCACTAATTGATTTCTTCTCCACTTTAATCATTCATCCATTCACCATCTGGTGATTGAGTACAATTGCTAAGTATATAGATAGGAACAATAAATAATTTGTTTCTTCACAGAGCTCATCTCTCTGATGAGTAGCATCTATATATAAATTAATTCTCATTTATTTTACAATAAAAAGTATATTAGGTACATGACAGAGGAAAGAGGGCCTAACTTAACTATGAGAAAGAGGGGTTGGTTCAGAGAGCTTCATAAAGTAGTTGACATCTGAGTGGGATTTTGAAGGTTGAATAGGAGATAAAGAGGTGGCAAGTAGGTAGAAGCCAGTTTATAAAAAGTTTTATACCTCCTGCTAAGGAAGTTGGTTTTTATCCTGTAGACAACAAAAGCTTCTAGAGAATTACACCTAGGGAAAAGATATGATCAAGTTTGCATTTTGTAAACACCTTTTTGGCCAAACATGTAAGGGATGCCCTGGAAGGGAGGGGTGGAGTTGTGTGTTTATGAGGCTGGATGTAGGGAAAGTAACCAGTTGCTACGGGAAGGAGCCCACACAAGAGCTAAAAACAGCCTGAACTAAGGCTGTAGTAGTGAGAAGAAAGAGAAAGAGGCAGATTCAAGAGATAATTAGGAGGTAGAATTGGCAAGGCTTAATGTCTGAGAAATTATGGTTAAGATATGGAGTATACAAAAGAGAGTATACTGGGAAAATGGGTGGGGAGAAAGGGTAAGTTTACTTTTAGATTCTTTAAGGTTGTGGCACCCTTAACAGATAGACTACTAGGTAACCTCAGAAAAATAAAGTATGGAGTAGAGACACAAGTGGAAGTCAGGGAGTAGATGGGATGTTTGAGGGGTTGAGTGCAGAGCTGAGCTGTCCAAACTGTTTTTTCTGTCTCGATACTCTTTTTTTTCCTCTAATTTAATGTTGCTAATGACAGGATGGTTTCCATCAGGATGGGGAGTGGGAGGGACATGCCCTAAGTTAAAAATCACTAGAAGAGGAACTGAGAATTTGCTTATGAGTGTAGGAAAAGAATGAAGAGAAGATGAAATCCCAACATTCAAGAAAAAAAAGTTTTGAGAAAGCGGAACTCACTCACTTAATGGGTAGATTCATTTACATTTTTAAAAGGAGAGAGGTTTTATTTTTAAAAAACATGTGCAGTGATAATCATACTTAAGCAGGGGTCTCATTTTAGCATGAAACATGGGAGACTCTGAAGTCAGAAATGATTGAGAAAGACCCCCAAGCATTGGAAATGGTTGTCATGGACTGCTTTGCCAAAACCATGTGTCTTTATAGGCTAATATTCAGTTCATTTTGAGCCATCTTTGGTATTTTTAATACCAGCAAGAAGTATTTTGAAAACGTATTTAAAATTATTTTCTTTAGAATCTGTCTAATCATTATTCCTTCTATTCTAAATTTTTTTTTCCTCTGGTAAAATCAGGGGTAGAAAGCCTGCTTTTCTAGAAACAAAATGATATACTCAAGCTGCTGATAATTTTATTAGGATTCAGAGTCCAAACATGGCTATGATAGTAGAGTTCCTCCCAGCTATCCTACGACTAACATTTGGTGGATCCAATTTGCAAAAACTGCTCCATTAGAGCCCAAGAGTGCACCATCCAGGCTCCCTGCTGCTCCTAGTTTTGCTGCTGTTAATCAGATGTATTACATTCTCTAGCAATGGGGATGTCAGGCTATGCTGTACTTGAATCAGCAGAGAGAATAAAAGGAGTTAGGTCAGTAAAGAGCTTCACAAAAATGTTAGGGGAAACATATGCTTGTACGTGTATATACCTATATTTATGTCTATTTATATTCAGTCCTCTGAAGCCAGGCTGAGAAGGTAAGGCCCCTTCTCTTGGATGCTTTTGTGGGGAGGTTCTGGAATCCTGCCAAAAGTTCTGTCACTGAGCTGTGTGCCCAGGCTGGATGAGAAAGCTTAGTAGGGTTTGGGTATAAAAGCAGGAAGCCCTGTAGCTTCAAAAGTAAATGGAATTGGATGGGAAGAACTGGAAACCAGCTCAAAAAGTAATAGAAATACCCAAATGTGGATAGTAATTGTTGAGATGAAACCTGAATGGAGCTAATGCCTAACTTCTAGAAATAGGCAGTGGCTGGATGGTTAATAGCCCACTAAGAGAGTACATCCCACTAAAAAAGTTAGATTTTTATCCTGAAGGCAGTGGGAAGCCATCTGCTATCTCAGATCTTTGGTTTAAATATGGCATAGGATATCCTAAGATTTCTATGCATTCCTTCTACATGAATGATTTTCATTCAGGTTTATTGAGATATAATTTACATAAATAAAACTCACTCTTTTTACTATATAATTCCGTATGTGTTGACAAACACAGAGTCCTGTAACAACCACCATGAGCTATAGAATAGTTCTCATCGCCCACAGAATTCTCTTGTGGCCATTTGTAGCCAACTTTTCCCTCCACCCCAGCCTCTGGCAACCACTGGTCTGTTTTCTGTCCCTGTAGTTTTGCCATTTTGGCACAGCCATTATGGAAAACAGTTTGGCAGTTTCTTCTAAAGTTAAATATACACTTACCATATGACTCAGCAATCCCACTCTTAAGTATTTACCCTGAAGAAATCAAAACGTATGTTAACATAAAACTTATATGTGAATGTTTATAGCAGCAGTATTCATAATTGCCCCAAACTGAAAACAATTCAAATGTCCTTCAGTAGAGGAATGGATAAACAAACTGGTACATCCATAAAATGGAATACTACTCAGCAATAAAAACCAACTCACTATGGATACAGGCACAATGTGAATGAATCTCATATACATTGTGCGAAGTGAAAGGCGGCCTCAGAAGGTTACACAATGTGTGATTCATAGTGACTGTACCATTTTGCATCAATGCAATGTACCAGCATTGTATGAGAATTCTAGTTACTTTATATCCTTGCCAGAACTTGGTAGAATTAGTTTTCTTAATTTTAACCACTGTAATGATTTGTAATGTTATTTCACTGCGGTTTTGTTTTGCATTTTCCTAATGACTAATGAAGTTAAACATCTTTTCATGTTTATTTCATCTTTATAGTTTATATTATACTATATATCTTTTTTGATAAAATATTTTCAGATCATTTGCCCATTTTTTAAAAATCGGGTTGTTTCTTTTTTTTTATGAGTTTTGACAGTTCATTATATATTCTGGAGACAAGTCCTATATCAGATATATGTTTTGCAACATTTTTCTCCCATTCTGTGGCCTGTTGGTCAATTACTTCAGTGTTTCTGGCAGAGCAGGAGTTTTTAATTTTGATGAAGTGCAATGTGTTGATTTTTTTCCTTTAAATGTCCTGATTTTGGTATTCTATATAAGAACTCTTTGCCTAACTCAAGGCCACAAATACTTCCTCCTGTATAATCTTTTAGAATATTTATGTGGATCTTTTCCTGGTTTCTATTCTGTTCCATTGATCTATGTGCTTATCCTTTTGCCAGTAGCAGCACACTGTTGATTATTAATAGTAAATTAGTTAATCAGATAGTGTGAGTCCTTCAACTTGGTTCTTTTTCAAAACTATTTTGGCTATTCCTACCCTGATTATATATGCAGAGATCATACTTCCCAATAAGGTCACATTCACAGGCTCAGGGTTAAACATGAAGTTTAATGGGACACTATGTAACCCAGTATATATATATATATATATATATATATATATATATATATATATATATATATATACACTGCTTCCTCTCCCTCTGCAGGTCTCCTTGCTTGTGCTCCCATGTACACTCTTTCTCTCTCTCTCTCTCTCTCTCTCTCAAATAAATAAATAAAATCTTAACAAAAAACACTATATATACTCAGTGCATATATGCAACTATTAAAAAGGATATATTTATATCCTTCCAAACATGCTTCTTAATGGCTGCATTTTTTCTTCATCATGTGGTTAACTGAGTTATTTTTAAAATTTTAGCCACCTAGGCTATTATTAATGAATTTCTATTTTAACTAACACTGCAGTAAATGTTCTTATATATAAATCTTTTTGTGCATCTCCAAAAAGTTCTTTGCCACAAATTCCTAGTTGTAGAATTAGAAATTGCTTCTATTACTTTTAACCTAATCTTTTATAAGATATTTTAGTAAAAGCATTTTGGCAAAGAAACTCCAGATAACTTCCTGTTCCAAGGCTAGAATTCTAGGTAATGTTATCCTTTGTGTTTGAATTTTAAACATTTTCAGAACATAAAAGGGAAGTAACTCTACTGAAATGAACAAACACACATACAAATACATAAATACCTTTTCGCATCTTTGACAAACACCTAGCTGGCTGCCTGTAGGCCTCTTATATGGTTATGTTTAAAACTTATGCAAGGAAAAGTAACCCATATCATATTTTGTTATATTACCAAATATCAGTCCACCCCAAACAGTTCAATGAGGTATGTGCTGTTTTTTCC
Organism: Canis lupus familiaris; assembly: GCF_011100685.1. NCBI lineage: Eukaryota > Metazoa > Chordata > Mammalia > Carnivora > Canidae > Canis > Canis lupus. The sequence continues at coordinate 19,313,260 of NC_049260.1, read as the reverse complement.
TGCAGTATGGACCTCTCGTTAATGTAGAGAAGGCCTTTGTGAAATCATTTTTTGTTATATTGTCAAAATATGATTTGGGTGTCATAGCACTGTGGTATCCACATATGAGGTGTTTTTGATTGCTTATGGCATAGCAACTCTTGGTAGAAATGGAGTCATTGCTAAGGGTTAAGCTTTGTCATTTATTCAAAGGAAAGTTTGTTGCTATTGGAATTTCTCCTGTGCAGCTAGGAGAAAGACATAGGAAATGTGGTAGCTAACCTTCTGGCTTAGTTTGCATGTACCAGTCATTTTGGATAAGCCAGTTTACTTACTTGAGTAAAATTTCAGTAAAAGTGTAAGAAAAACTCACTAACTTTTACACTAACTTCTGGGCTTTTTGGCATGGATAAAGCTTTCTGGTGATTCTGTTGTTTGGGAGAAATGATTCTTTAAAACCTAGTGACTAAATGATGGCACAGTCATAATGTGGTATCATTGTTGCTCCCAATGGCACTGTTTTCTTTTAAAGCCAAATGTCATGACCAACAGTTTCATAATTACTTTTAAAACATTGCTGGCTGAGGCTGGAAAAAAAATTGCATTGGCTTCATGGAGCTTGAATTGGCTTTGTCCATACTGGTTTAAAATGTATAGACAAGCAATGGCCTGAAGCAAATATGTTCAGAGATACCCTACGAATAGGTTTTGGTATCAGGGTTGTTCTGGCCTTATAAATAAAATTGGAATATTTCTTCCTTTTAGGTTTTCTGAAAGAATTTGTATGATATTGCCATAATTATTCTCTTTTAAATTTTTTTATTTAAATTAAATTTAATTAAGATAGAGTCTATTATTGGTTTTAGAGGTAGAACTGAGTGATTCATCAGTTGCATATGACACCCAGTGCTCGATCTATCATGTGCCCTCCTTAATGCCCATCACCCAGTTACCCCATCCCCCCACCCACTTCCCCTCCAGCAACCCTGTTTATTTCCTGTAGTTAAGAGTCTCTTATGGTTTGTCTCCCTCTCTGTTTTCATCTTATTTTATTTTTCCTTCCCTTTCCCTATGTTCATCTGTTTTGTTTCTTAAATTCCACATATGAGTGAAATCATACAATACTTGTCTTTCTCTAACTTATTTTGCTTATTGTGATATCCTCTAGTTCCATCCACATTGTTGCAAATGGTAAGATTTCATTCTTTTTGATGGCTGAGTAGTAGTTCATTGTATCTATGTACCACTTCTTCTTTATCCATTCATCTGTCAGCCATAATTCTTTCTTAAATGTTTGATAGGATTCACGGATAAAGCCAAACTAGCCTTCAGTTTTCATTGTAGGAACGTTTATAATTTCTTTAAAATACATAAAGCTACACTGAGGTGGGCACTTAATGGGATGAGCACTGGATGTTATACTCTATGTCGGCAAATTGAACTTCAATAAAAAAAATAAAACAAAAAAATTTAATAAAGCTATTCAGATTTTCAATTTCTTCTGTCAGTTTTTATAAACTATACATTTTATTATTTTGTTTTTCAGAGAATTTTGTTCATCTGTGTTGTAAAATTTATTGGTATTAAGTTCAAATATTTCTTCATTATCCTTCTAACACCTATAGTATTTGTAGTGATATTCTCACTTTCATTCCTTTATTGGTAATTTATATTTTCTCATTCCTGTTATTGGTAATTTATATTTTCTCTTTTTTCCTTCATCAGCCCAGCTATATGTTTATCAATTTTGTTAGTCAGAAACAACCCAGTGAACCACTCAGGCACTCTTTAAGTTGGATTTTGCTTGCCGCCTTTAAATTCTAGCTTCTCGGGATGCCTGGGTGGCTCAGCGGTTGAGCATCTGCCTTTGGCTCAGGGCATGATCCTGGAGTCCAAGGATGGAGTCCCACATTGGGCTCCCTGCATGGAGCCTGCTTCTCCCTCTGCCTGTGTCTTGCCTGTCTCTCATGAGTAAATAAATAAAATCTTTAAAAAAAATAAATAAATTCTAGCTTCTGACGGTAGAAGCATTATTTTTTCCTTATATAACTGTTTTAAAGCTATAAGTTTCCCTCAATAGTGCTTTAAATAAAACCCACAAATTTTGATATGGTGTATTTTCATTGTATAGTTTAAAATATTTTCTAATTTTTAAAAATTTCTTACACCCATGGCTTCTTCAGGAAATATGGCTTAATTACCAAATATTTGCAGATTCTCTAGTATCTCTTTGTTATTGATTTTTAAAATAATTCTCCTGTGGTCAGAAAATAAATTGTTTGATTTCTATCTTTTGAAATGTATTGAGACTTGCTTTCTAGCTCAGTGTATCCTGGTGAATGTTAACTTTGTACTTGAAAAGAGTTGTTTTCCTGCATTTGTTGGCTACAGTGTTTTATAAATGTTAATTAGATCAGGTTGGTTGAAGTATTATTGTTCAGGTCTTCCATGCCTTTATGTATTTTTTTCCTTCATTCTATTACTTGGGTGGGGGAGAGAGAGAGAGGAAGGGGAAAGGAAAGAGAGGGAGGGAGGGAGCTATTAAAATTGCAGCTGTGAGTGTGGAGTTACCTATTTCGACTTCTGGTTTGGCCAATTTTTGCTTCATACATTTTGAAGCTCTGTTATTAGATGTGCACCAATTTAAAATGGCATCTCCTTGATGAATGTCCTTTTTTTATCATTCTGAAATGAACCTTTTTATCTTTAGCAAAACTCCTTGTTTTGAAATCCACTTTGATTTTAATACAGCTTAGTGTTTGTGTGGTATGTCTTTTTCTGTTCCTTTGCTTTTATACAATATGTGTCTTTATATTTAAAGGTGTATCTTGGGATGCTTGGGCGGCTCAGCGGCTTAGCACCCATCTTCGGCCCAGGGCGTGATCCTGGAGTCTCAGGATGGCGTCCCACATCGGGCTACCCGCATGATGCCTGCTTCTCCCTCTACTTATTTCTCTGCCTCTCTCTCTCTCTCTGTCTCTCATGAATAAATAAATAAAATCTTTTAAAAATAAAATAAAAATAAAAAAGGTATATCTTATAAATACCATACAGTGGTATCTTGCTTTTTTTTAAAAAAAAAAATCTAGTCTGATAACCTCTGTCCTTTAATTAGAGTGATTCATTCATTTTTATCTAATGTATTTTTTAAAAATGTTTGGCTTTAACTTTACCATCCTGATGTTTGTCAGGGGGAAATCTCTGATTTGTAGCATTTGCTGATTTCCACTTATAAATATGCCCACAATGGCCCATTTCGAGCTCCCATGGCAGCAGTGAAAAAATTAGAGAGAGATGCACATTTGTTTCTCAAGAGTTGGTACAAACTGTCTTCAGCACAATGCTACATGGAATTTAGTGGAGGGAAATAAGGTTTGTCTACAAATATCCATAATACATGATAAAATAGAATGTGTTAAAAGACATGGGTAAATTAAAAGTTATGAAAATTTAAAGGAAGATACTACTTTTTCATGGATTTTTAAAAAAAGATTTCTTAAATTTACTTATTCATGAGAGACACAGAGAGGCAGAAACATAGGCAGAGGGAGAAGCAGGCTCCCTGAGGGGAGCCTGATGTGGGACTTAATCCCCAGACTCCAGGATCATGACCTGAGCTGAAGGCAGATGCTCAACCACTAAGCCACCCAGGCGTCCCTCATGGATGTTTTAAAAGACCCCTTGGGTGGGGTCAACGTGGATTCTAAGGACTAGTTTTCAACTTGCTGAAGGTTTTTAGTTTACCCTGAACAAAGGGAAATTGCCATTTTAGACAGTGGTCAAGCTAAGGTTCTGTGAAAAAGTGGCATTTGAGCAGAGACCTAAAGGAAGTGAGGGAGCAAGTCATGCAAGTTTCTGCAGGAAGACCATTCAAAGAAGCAGGTGTAGGGCATTTGGAAGTTGATATGCTTTTTTTTTTTAAGATTTACTTTATTTGACACACACACACAGAGTATGCATGTGCATGCGCTACAAGCAGGGAGAGTGGCAGGCAGAGGGAGAGGGAGAAGCAGACTCCCCACTGAGCAGAGAGCCAGATGCAAGGCTTCATCTCGGGACCCTGGGATCGTGACCTGAGCCAAAGGCAGATGCTTACTGACTGAGCCACCCAGGTTCCCCGGAAGTTGATTTTCAATAATGGTGTTATTGGGGATATTTCTGGATTTGGGAATTCAAAATGGTATAAGTATTAAGAAAAATGTATTACCTCACATTTTAAGAAGCCCAGTAGGTGTTCAGGGTTGAGTAAGTCAGTGGTTCAGCAGTGTCATCAGGAACCCAGCTTTTACATCTCCCTGATCTTCTCTTTTCCCATCAGGCTTGTTTTCCTGATGGTATCAAGATGACTGCCTTACTTTACAGGTTTATATGCAGACACAATAATATACAGTAGAATAGAGACTGTTCATCACTTTTTGGGGACTGTTTAAAGTTCGTTTGCTCATGAAAGTAGAAAGGATCAAATAAAAATTATCTCTATCCATCACATAGATTTAATCATTGTTAACACTTTGACATACTTGCTTCATCTATTTTGTGATGAATAATTTTAAATTATTGACATCATGAAATATCTTTGTAATGCATCTCTGAAAAACAAGGATATTTCCCTATCTAATCACCATATTATTGTCATTCCTGATGTTAATAACTATCCCTTAAGAGCATCTAATATTCTGGTCCATATTCTAATTTCACAATTTCCCCCAAAATGTCTTTTATGGCAGGCTAGTTCGTACCAAAATCCAATCAAGGATCATTCATTATATATTATTGTTATATATCTTAAATCTCTTTTAGTCATGATTCTAGAATATTGCCTCCCTTCTTTTTTTCCATAAAATTGAAATGTTGAATGGCCCAGTTCTGTTGTCCTACAGAATGACTCAAATTCAGGTTTTGTTTGATTGTTTCTTTGAAGTGTATTTCTGTCCTTCATATTTTCTGGAAACTTGATGTTAGATCTAAAGAGTTGTATAGATTCAGATAAAAAAATTTTAGAAAAAAACACTTAATAGGTGATATGTACTTATTTAATCAGATAATATCTGATAGCTCAATTCTTAGTCATGCTAAAATAAGGGGGTTTTATAATAACATTTTCCTTGCAACTAGTAAATAATTTGATACCAAAGTATCAACCCTCACCTGAGATAGTTACCTGAATCAATTGTTTTATTAGTGTTTACAAAATGATAGACTCTAATGGAAAGAGGAAGATCAACTAGGATTATTTATTAGGTTACCTTGAAGTACTAGAGAGACAAGATAAATAGTTGACACTTGACTCTTAACATTTAATTACCAATTTTCAAAGTTAGGTTTTAGGGGTAATGGTGACAATTGAACTTGTTTTGGCTTTCTTTTTTAAAAATAGTATTTTGTGCTCTTGGATTTTTATATATTCAAAAGGTTTCAATCAATTATAATCCTTATTCTTCTGAAACTCAAGTCCCAATTCTAGTCGTGGGAGACCCTTTATTAAAGTGGCTGTTGTATCCTTTTGATACGACTCCATTCATCTTTGAAAGTTCTTTGCTTTCCAGAAAAGCAAGATGTCCTATGCTTACTTTGTACGTTCTCTGTCCCAGACCTGAAATTAGTAATTTCTTCAAGGAGCCCTGCTTAGTGTACTTCTCATTAAGAAAGAAGAAACTTCTCATATAAGCTCTATAGCATATTTCACCTCTTGTTTCAATGGTCAGAACTGTCTTACATGCCCAATTCTAAAATACTCCCTGGTTAGAGGAATGGGATTCCTATGGTTGATTTAGTGAAGCACACGACTATGTAAAGGAGGGTTTTAGGGGTTCTGTTACAAAGTATAAAGGCAGGGCAGACAAAGTAGAGTAAATAATTGCTAGGTAGTAAATCCAGTGTCTTCTACACTAATCCAGGTTATAAATTGCCAGTTTATCAATTTACATTGAGAACTATCTCTGGCAAAATACTGGTTCACAGTAATTATATAAGTATGCTTAGTCAAGAGGTCATCAGTCACATATTTTCTTGGTAAGAAACAGAAATTGAATGGATTTAGGGAATATCTCCATCATGTTTTGCAGCTGTTTGTAAACCTATTTCAGTCCATATAAACCATGATAGATTAATAGAATCAGGGCATTCTCTTGCTGGAAATATTTCTAATAAACAGTGACATTTTACTGTCTAACCTTTTAGAATAAGGCAGTCATGGATTGGAATGCCAACTCTTCTACCTGCTGGCTGTTTATTATGTAATCTGTCAGAGGCCTCAGTTTCTGCATCTATAAAATGGAAAGACTAAAATGCATTTGATGCAGTATTTGAAGCTTAACTGATATAAAGCACTTAGCCAAAATGCATGCATAGTATTCAGTAAGTGTTAGTTTTCATCAGAGAGCCCTACTCTCTCTATTTTTGACTGTCACAATATTTTGCCTATATACATTTACTTATTGTCAGAGAAGTTCATTTATCTGCCAGTTGTTATATTTTAGATTTCATTTTAGGGAAGAACCCAAGCCTCTATAAGACTTAGAAAATCATTCTCTTTTATCAGCAACCAGTGTCTATAGAAGTTACCTTTTAGATGGAGTTTTCTGTTGGGGAGGCATCTAACCTTCATATGCTAGCTCTTATTAACTGTTATTTCAGAGGGCATATTTTCCAACCTTTTACCAAATTCAGGGGCACACCTATTGGGGGCCTTCTTCCTTGTATGTACTGATTACAAAAGACTCTCAGAAAGCAGACTCTAATAGCTTAGCAGATGATCAGAGACAACAAAAAGAAGCAATATAGAACTCTCTTCACTTAATGCCCTTGGTAATTGCCTTTCACAGCTTTAGACATTCATGGGAGAGTAAATGCACAATCAGCCTTGATTATCTGACGCTGGTTATCGTCTCCATCAGCTTGGCCTCTGTCCCTTTGCTCTCTTCTCACCTGCTGATTGACCAGTTCACTGTTCATTAACAGTTTTTAGAAAGATATGGGCAGAGAAAGAAAAGGTTATTACATTTAAGTCAGTCTGCTTAGGTTAAAAATAGTTCATGTAAAATGGTTTCATCAAAGTAGAGGAGATGGAAGAGATTAAAAAAGGAAACTAAAATGATGTGTTTTTTTGTGTATTATTTGGTGGTTTGATGTGATTCCTGAATTTCTAGCTCTAATGATAATGGCAAATGAGAGCTGTCACCATATATATTTAAAATATTACTATATAGAATGATTTTGCAACACACACACACACACACACACACACACACACACACACACACCCGGGGGTGGGGAGGGATAGAAGAAAATGCATCAAAATTTAGTGGTGGATTCCTTTGGTAATGGAACTTTTATTTTCTCTTTTCATTGTTCAGTGTTTTTCACATTATCTACAATGAGCCTCTTTTATAATAAGAATAAAAGATATGGTTATTATTTTTTTAGAGAAGAAGGAGGAGGGGCAGAGGCAGAGGGAGAAAGAATCCCCAGCAGGCTCCATGCCCATCACAGAGCTTGACATGGAGCTCGATCTCCCGACCCTGAGACCATACCCTAAGCCAAAATCAAGAGTCAGATGCTTAACCAACTGAGCCACCCAGACACTCCAATATTATGGTTATTTTATTAAAGTTAAGTTTGAAAGGTGAAGAACAAATGGATGGAGTGATTTAATATTTTCTAAGTGTGTGTTGACTACTACTTGAAGCTTTTAGAAGATCAACTAGGCAGTGTTCCTTTAGGAGGCCCATGAAATTCTATGGAACAGACATAGGAGAAAGTGTTGATGGATCAGGGTAGATGAGAATATTTGGCAATCTAATATGGAGCTCAGAAATGTTCCTTTAGATTTAATTTTTTGGTCAAGAAGCCTGGGGCCTTTGGACCCCAACCGCTTCATTTTGCCTTTGCTTTTTAGGAGACTTTAGGGAACAGAATTTGGGGACTTCATAAGGACTTTATGTCCTCTGGCTACTTATTTGGCATCTAAAGACCCAGACATTTGGAATTGTGTCTCTTCTGTATCTTAGCTGACCTTGACCTGGAAATAGACTCTGAGGCAAGGATTCCAATACAAGACATTAATTTGGAAGGTGATCCTGGGAAGCACTGGCAAGAGAGTGGAGAAATGAGGAAGGGAAGGGTATGTGTATCAAGCAAGTTAGCATCTTGTGTAATTGCACTGTGAACACTGGGAGCCAGTAATGGAATAGGTTGCTTTAGAGCTATCTCATCCAGTCACTGGCTGAGGGCTGCTCCTGGGGGCATCCATTCCCTACCATTTACGGTGTATTGTAGGTAGCAAAGTGGGCTCTGGGAGCCAATGAAAGCTCGCAGGTGGAGAGCTGCAGGTGTTGGCCATCAGCAGTGGGCCAGGAGTTCAGGACAGTGGTGAGGCCTGAGGTGATACAGGCAGGCTCTCATAATCTGCCACACTTCCCCCTTCATAGACAGTGTAATATCACATGGAACAAAAGCAATTGTTTCTTTGCTTGGAAACAAAGCCTGTGTTACGAAATGCAAAAGCATATTTGGTAACAAATGCCAGTAAAGGGTACACCACTGGGGAAGTTACCACCATGGCTAACTGAAGCTCAGTCTTACTGGGGCCTTTGAGACATAATAAATAATAGTGAAAGGGAATATAAGAGAAGGGAGAAGAAATGTGTGGGAAATATCAGAAAGGGAGACAGAACATAAAGACTCCTAACTCTGGGAAACGAACTAGGGATGGTGGAAGGGGAGAAGGGCAGGGGGTGGGGGTAAATGGGTGACGGGCACTGAGGGGGGCACTTGACGGGATGAGCACTGGGTGTTATTCTGTATGTTGGTAAATTGAACACCAATAAAAAATAAATTTATTATAAAAAAAACACACCCCCAAGTTATCCCACCAAAGGGGCAAGGAGGCTGGGGGTTTTAATTCTCCAATTTAATCATTCCTGGCTGAGGGTTGCTCTCGGGGAAACTCCTGGGCACTTCCCTCCTGCCTCTCACCATAGGCTGAGAGAAAGCCCTCAGGTGGAGATCTGCAGGTGCTGGCAGTGGGAGGAATGGTGAGAGCAAGAGGCTGTAGTGTCAAGGCGCTGGCTTCTCTCTGCTACAGCATTGTGGCCTGAGCAACAGGACAGTTGTCGCTATGGCAGGGAGAGGAGGTGACCTCTGATTTGCAGTGGGCAGAAGAGCCTCAGACATGAATTCTGGTAGCACCCATGGCTGAGCTCCTGCAGGGAGAGTAGTAGAGGAGACAAATGCAGAGCCCGTGTGGGGTGCCCCTTAAAGACATCTCAATTTTGGGAAGGCATTAGGGAGGGATTGGAGAGTCATGGCACTTTAATATAGTACATTTTTATGTCTAAAGGCTGTAGTGGCCTGGGCAATCCAAGTTCCAATAGAATTTTAGTGCTGGTGGGGGGTGCCTGGGTGGCTCAGTCGATTAAGCATCTGGCTTCGGCTCAGGTCATGATCTTAGGGCCCTGAGATGGAGCCCTACATCAGGTTCCTTGCTCAGTGGTCAGTCTGCTTCTTCCTCTCTCTCTGCCCCTCACCCCCACTTGTGCTCTCTCTCTCTTGTTCTGCTATCTTTCTCTCAAATAAATAAATAAATAAATAAAATCTTAAAAAAAGGAATTGTAGTGCTGAAGGAGCATCAGACATCTACCTCCCCCATACAGTGTCCTGCTTCTCCTCCATCTGCTGGATGAGCTATAAGTTATTTAGGTCCACCTATTTTGTTGTTGCATACTGACTGGGTCTGGGGCAGAGGCAAGGGGTCAAGATAGCAGAAGATCTTAAGATCTCTTACATAGTAAGGCAGTCAGACCTATTACATTGCCAACATTTACTGCCTCTTAGGTGTCTACTGTGTGTGGTTATGCTAAAAACGTGCTTCTTTCCCAGGCTCTTTAATATATTCTAGTCAGTATCTTTTTCATATGCTTGGTAATTGCTACTGCATATTGGTTCATAAACTTGCTTGGTTCATCCATCCAAGGAAATTTATTCCTCACCACCTCAGCTTCCATAGCATGTTTGAATCTGAGGAACCAGGAAAAGCTGAACATTATCATGGAATACAGAATCAAAGTGCTGAGTAGGGACTTTGATAAAAGCTCAATAACTTTGGCTTTGCTTTTCTGTTCAGCTGGGCTCTCAAAGAAATATAAATTATTTAGACATCCTCAAAACCAGTTCTGGCTGAATTTCTTGTGTATATTTCAACTTATGTTGTATATAGTAATTTATTTATCATATGTTAGGAAAACACAGTCATTTCCTTTAATGAGATTTTAAATTTTTCTTGCATTTCAATATGTGATTTTATTTTGTCAAGGGAATTATTATTTCCCCACACTTCACAGATGAGCACAGGTATCACTTTATAAAGATCCTCCCAAAATAGTGTTTGCTAAACTTGCTGAGAAACTTTGTCTCATTAATCCATCAGTAATTTGATTGATTTGTTCCTTCTATCAGCAAGTACACATTTTGCCTTTAATGAGTGTCCATCGCTGTGCTCAGTGCTGAAGTGAGCAAAATAGACACAGGCCGCAACATCCTGGAGAGGTGAGGTGGGAGGCAGCTGTACCACTGTGTAGAAAATGTGGCCCATGTGCCTCCTTGAGCAATTTCAACACTGGAAAGGCAGCTGGTTGAGCTCTAAGCTCAGCTCAGTTTTGTCAGTCCCCACTTCACTCCAGGCTCCTTTCTCCTGTTGCCTGTTCTCCCTCCGTCTGTCTCAAAGGGTTTTCTGGGCTGCTTCTTCCTTCCGATGGCTAGGTTCCCCTGGCGCTGGCTCTTGTCACACAGCCAGTTCTTGAAGGTTGTGGAGAGAATGTCACCTTGTTTTTTTTCCCCTAAATTCTCCTTATATATTTCAAAATCAAAGGTGATTTATGGCAATGATTCATGCCCTACTGTAGCCCTGGGATTGAATGGCTGAATCTCAGGAGCAGAGGAGCAAGGAATGGGCTGAACCCCTCAGATTCAGACATCTAGTTGCCTTAAGCATTTGGGCATTATGCATTCAAGCAACGCTCTCTTTTTCTCACATTTTACTTGGTGTGTGAGCAGGTGGGCGAAAGCCTAGTAGGTGTCATGGGCTAGAAAATGCTGTGAAGAATTCCTAACAGCTCCTGCCTGAACCTTCCACAGTGAAGCTGGTTTGCCTCGGAGCCTGCAGTCTGTGGCTGCAAGCTGTATGGAGTATGTGCTTATTGAATTGTCTTCGTTACACATGGGTTCCTTTTTGTACATTTGAATTTGGTCTGTTCCCTGTAGGAAACAAATTGGCTACTTTGAAACTGGTTGGCATTAAGCACACTGTGGTTTCCCCCTTTAAATTTGTTGATTGGGTAAATTAATTTAGAAAAATTGTGGAGATAAACATTTAAGGGAGGATTTTTAGGGAGAGGCTGGGACTTGATTCACTGTCTTTCCAGGCTGCTGTTACTGCAAGTAAATTTCTTATAGTCACATTCCTGAATCTGTCTCTCTCATGTCAGGATATTGTGAAGTGCAGATGCTGCAAAAGGGAGGATTTTTCCATCATTTTTTCAGAGAAGTGAGAGAAAAATCCAAGTTCACAGCAAAGGAAAAATTGACTTTAAGAATATATTAAGAATAAAATGGCCTGGAACTGTGGTGGGGAGAAGGAAAACATTCACTAGACAGGGAGAACATCTACTCATAATAGTATAATTATTTTACTAGTCATTCATATTATTATCCCAGATTGATTAACTGTGACAAGAGATTTAATACGAATCATTCAGGGCACTCTACTTACAGGAGAAGAAAGGGTGACACCTTTGTCAATGAAAGTGTTGCTGTAAATATTAGTTTTTTCCCAAGGATTTCTTTTTCAAGGAGGAGATGTTTGAGACCCAGAACGCAAATAAAATATATATGAAATGGTGCATTGTGCTATCACACTCCTGGATGGTTGGTATCTCTGCTTCAAATTAAGGGTTTGATGTCATGGAAACAGCTTGTTCATTTGGAAAGCTGCTGACACTCTGTGGGAAGGCAAAGGACCAGTGTGTGTGTGTGTGTGTGTGTGTGTGTGTGTGTGTGTGTTTAACATTCCCTATCAACCCTCAGCAAAACAAATACCCATTCCTGCCAGATAGTATGGAATTACATGGGAGGGTTAGACTTTTCTTTTACTTTTGGTGTCAGAGTTTTGGAACAGAGCATATGAATCACCTGGAAAATAATGTTAAAATGAAGATTCTGATTTAGTAGGTATAGATAGGATGGGGACTGAGATTCTCCATTTCTAAGGAATAAGCTGATACTGAGGCTAAAGGTTTGAGGATCACCCTTGGAAAACCATTCCTCTAGAATTGTTGGTGAATGTTAGAATCACCTTCTTTGACTAGTATGAATTAATTAATGTTTTATTAAAATTTTCAGGAGTCGTACTTTTAAATTGCTGCCTTTTCAGATTTCTGTATCAGCTTTTACTTTTTTTAAAGATTCTATTTATTTATTCATGAGAGATACAGAGAGAAAGAGAGGCAGAGACACAGGCAGAGGGAGAAGCAGGCTCCATGCAGGGAGCCCGATGTGGCACTCGATCCTGGATCTCTAGGATCATGCCCTGGGCTGAAGGTGGTGCTAAACCACTGAGCCACCTGGGCTGACCTATTAGCTTTTACATTTATCTAGAGCTAAGATATCTTAGCAAATAAAAGTAAAAACTGCATACATGTTTGCATTATTTTGGATTGGACATGGTGTGTAGAGTATCAAATTATAGTGGAGTTTAGAGACCTAGAAGGAAACAGTTTGCAGTTTCCAACCTTATATAGAACCAAGAAGCCTTATAGGAGATCAATCTGGTAAGAGCTATGACTCTTTGGCAAATTGAGAATGCCCACTGTAGTGGATTGAAAAATGTCCTCCAAAAATTCCCGCTCACCCAGAACCTCAGAATGTGACCTTATTTGGGATTAGGGTCCTTGTAGATATAACTAGTCAAGATGAAGTCATCTTTGATTAGAGTGGGCCCTAAATCCAATGACTAGTATCCTTCTAAGATTGAATGTGAACACACACAGACACGGAGAGAAGAAGCCATGCAACAGTGGAGACAGTGGCTGGAGTGATGCCGCTACAACCCAGAAGAATTCCAAGGATTCTCTAGAGCCTTCATAGGGGGCATGGTCCTACTGACACCTTGATTTTAGGCTCCTGGCCTTCAAATCTATGAGAAAACAAATTTCTACTGTTTTAAGCCATCAAGTTTGTGGCAATTTATTACAGAAGCCCTAAGAAACTAATATACCCACCATAACATAGTGAGCTATACTGAAGCCTAGTCTTATCAGGTTGGAGAAAATATGCTCTTCTTTTTTTATTTTATTTTATTTTATTTTTTTTAATTTATTTTTTATTGGTGTTCAATTTAATAACATACAGAATAACCCCCAGTGCCCGTCACCCATTCACTCCCACCCCCCGCCCTCCTCCCCTTCTACCACCCCTAGTTCGTTTCCCAGAGTTAGCAGTCTTTACGTTCTGTCTCCCTTTCTGATATTTCCCACACATTTCTTCTCCCTTCTCTTATATTCCCTTTGACTATTATTTATATTCCCCAAATGAATGAGAACATATAATGTTTGTCCTTCTCCGACTGACTTACTTCACTCAGCATAATACCCTCCAGTTCCATCCACGTTGAAGCAAATGGTGGGTATTTGTCATTTCTAATAGCTGAGTAATATTCCATTGTATACATAAACCACATCTTCTTTATCCATTCATCTTTCGTTGGACACCGAGGCTCCTTCCACAGTTTGGCTATCGTGGCCATTGCTGCTATAAACATCGGGGTGCAGGTGTCCCGGCGTTTCATTGCATTTGTCTCTTTGGGGTAAATCCCCAACAGTGCAATTGCTGGGTCGTAGGGCAGGTATATTTTTAACTGTTTGAGGAACCTCCACACAGTTTTCCAGAGTGGCTGCACCAGTTCACATTCCCACCAACAGTGTATGAGGGTTCCCTTTATCTCCGCATCCTCTCCAACATTTGTTGTTTCCTGCCTTGTTAATTTTCCCCATTCTCACCGGTGTGAGGTGGTATCTCATTGTGGTTTTGATTTGTATTTCCCTGATGGCAAGTGATGCAGAGCATTTTCTCATATGCATGTTGGCCATGTCTATGTCTTCCTCTGTGAGGTTTCTGTTCATGTCTTTTGCCCATTTCATGATTGGATTGTTTGTTTCTTTGGTGTTGAGTTTAATAAGTTCTTTATAGATCTTGGAAACTAGCCCTTTATCTGATATGTCATTTGCAAATATCTTCTCCCATTCTGTAGGTTGTCTTTGAGTTTTGTTGACTGTATCCTTTGCTGTGCAAAAGCTTCTTATCTTGATGAAGTCCCAATAGTTCATTTTTGCTTTTGTTTCTTTTGCCTTCGTGGATGTATCTTGCAAGAAGTTACTATGGCCGAGTTCAAAAAGGGTGTTGCCTGTGTTCTTCTCTAGGATTTTGATGGAATCTTGTCTCACATTTAGATCTTTCATCCATTTTGAGTTTATCTTTGTGTATGGTGCAAGAGAGTGGTCTAGTTTCATTCTTCTGCATGTGGATGTCCAATTTTCCCAGCACCATTTATTGAAGAGACTGTCTTTCTTCCAATGGATAGTCTTTCCTCCTTTATCGAATATTAGTTGCCCATAAAGTTCAGGGTCCACTTCTGGATTCTCTATTCTGTTCCACTGATCTATGTGTCTGTTTTTGTGCCAGTACCACACTGTCTTGATGACCACAGCTTTGTAGTACAACCTGAAATCTGGCATTGTGATGCCCCCAGATATGGTTTTCTTTTTTAAAATTCCCCTGGCTATTCGGGGTCTTTTCTGATTCCACACAAATCTTAAAATAATTTGTTCTAACTCTCTGAAGAAAGTCCATGGTATTTTGATAGGGATTGCATTAAACGTGTATATTGCCCTGGGTAACATTGACATTTTCACTATATTAATTCTGCCAATCCATGAGCATGGAATATTTTTCCATCTCTTTGTGTCTTCCTCAATTTCTTTCAGAAGTGTTCTATAGTTTTGAGGGTATAGATCCTTTACCTCTTTGGTTAGGTTTATTCCTAGGTATCTTATGCTTTTGGGTGCAATTGTAAATGGGATTGACTCCTTAATTTCTCTTTCTTCAGTCTCATTGTCAGTGTATAGAAATGCCTGACTGACTTCTGGGCATTGATTTTGTATCCTGCCACGCTACCGAATTGCTGTATGAGTTCTAGCAATCTTGGGGTGGAGACTTTTGGGTTTTCTATGTAGAGTATCATGTCATCGGCGAAGAGGGAGAGTTTGACTTCTTCTTTGCCAATTTGAATGCCTTTAATGTCTTTTTGTTGTCTGATTGCTGAGGCTAGGACTTCCAGTACTATGTTGAACAGCAGTGGTGAGAGTGGACATCCCTGTCTTGTTCCTGATCTTAGGGGAAAGGCTCCCAGTGCTTCCCCATTGAGAATGATATTTGCTGTGGGCTTTTCATAGATGGCTTTTAAGATGTCGAGGAATGTTCCCTCTATCCCTACACTCTGAAGAGTTTTGATCAGGAATGGATGCTGTATTTTGTCAAATGCTTTCTCTGCATCCAATGAGAGGATCATATGGTTCTTGGTTTTTCTCTTGCTAATATGATGAATCACATTGATTGTTTTACGGGTGTTGAACCAGCCTTGTGTCCCAGGGATAAATCCTACTTGGTCATGGTGAATAATTTTTTTAATGTACTGTTGGATCCTATTGGCCAGTATCTTGTTGAGAATTTTTGCATCCATGTTCATCAGGGATATTGGTCTGTAATTCTCCTTTTTGGTGGGGTCTTTGTCTGGTTTTGGAATTAAGGTGATGCTGGCCTCATAGAACGAATTTGGAAGTACTCCATCTCTTTCTATCTTTCCAAACAGCTTTAGGAGAATAGGTATGGTTTCTTCTTTAAACGTTTGATAAAATTCCCCTGGGAAGCCATCTGGCCCTGGACTCTTGTATCTTGGGAGGTTTTTGATGACTGCTTCAATTTCCTCCCTGGTTATTGGCCTGTTCAGGTTTTCTATTTCTTCCTGTTCCAGTTTTGGTAGTTTGTGGCTTTCCAGGAATGCGTCCATTTCTTCTAGATTGCCTAATTTATTGGCGTATAGCTGTTCATAATATGTTTTTAAAATTGTTTGTATTTCCTTGGTGTTGGTAGTGATCTCTCCTTTCTCATTCATGATTTTATTAATTTGAGTCTTCTCTCTCTTCTTTTTAATAAGGCTGGCTAATGGTTTATCTATCTTATTAATTCTTTCAAAGAACCAACTCCTGGTTCTGTTGATCTGTTCCACAGTTCTTCTGGTCTCGATTTCGTTGAGTTCTGCTCGAATCTTTATTAGCTCCCTTCTTCTCTTGGGTGTAGGATCTATTTGCTGTTTTTTCTCTAGCTCCTTTATGTGTAAGGTTAGCTTTTGTATTTGAGTTCTTTCCAGTTTTTGAATGGATGCTTGTATTGCGATGTATTTCCCCCTTAGGACTGCTTTTGCTGCATCCCAAAGATTTTGAACGGTTGTATCTTCATTCTCATTAGTTTCCATGAATCTTTTTAATTCTTCCTTAATTTCCTGGTTGACCCTTTTATCTTTTAGCAGGATGGTCCTTAACCTCCACGTGTTTGAGGTCCTTCCAAACTTCTTGTTGTGATTTAGTTCTAATTTCAAGGCATTATGGTCTGAGAATATGCAGGGGACGATCCCAATCTTTTGGTATCGGTTCAGACCCGATTTGTGACCCAATATGTGGTCTATTCTGGAGAAAGTTCCATGTGCGCTTGAGAAGAATGTGTATTCAGTTGAGTTTGGATGTAAAGTTCTGTAGATATCTGTGAAATCCATCTGGTCCAGTGTATCATTTAAAGCTCTCGTTTCTTTGGAGATGTTGTGCTTAGAAGACCTATCGAGTATAGAAAGAGCTAGATTGAAGTCACCAAGTATAAGTGTATTATTATCTAAGTATTTCTTCACTTTGGTTAATAATTGATTTATATATTTGGCAGCTCCCACATTCGGGGCATATATATTGAGGATTGTTAAGTCCTCTTGTTGAATAGATCCTTTAAGTATGATATAGTGTCCCTCTTCATCTCTCACTACAGTCTTTGGGGTAAATTTTAGTTTATCTGATATAAGGATGGCTACCCCTGCTTTCTTTTGAGGACCATTCGAATGGTAAATGGTTCTCCAACCTTTTATTTTCAGGCTGTAGGTGTCCTTCTGTCTAAAATGAGTCTCTTGTAGACAGCAAATAGATGGGTCCTGCTTTTTTATCCAGTCTGAAACCCTGCGCCTTTTGATGGGGTCATTAAGCCCGTTCACATTCAGAGTTACTATTGAGAGATATGAGTTTAGTGTCATCATGATATCTATTCAGTCCTTGTATTTGTGGACTGTTCCACTGAACTTCTTCTTAAAGGGGAATTTTAAGAGTCCCCCTTAAAATTTCTTGCAGAGCTGGTTTGGAGGTCACATATTCTTTTAGTTGCTTCCTGTAAAATATGCTCTTCTATACTTGAGATGGACAGGTACTTTATTTCCTAGGAGAAGTATGTGATTTTCATTCTATTGAGCAATAAATTTAAATCTTTCAATAAATTCAGGGGTCATCTGTTGTCCTGTGATTTTTTTAAAATAGCTTGTGATTAAATACATAGTTCCAATCACAGCTATGAAAGGAGAATGATAAAGTAGTACATCCTTCATCCAGCTTTCCTCAGCATCCTTAGGTTATGTTTGAGGAGCTCCATAGTACGTGTGCTGCTGATTTCTGACTGATTTGCCATAACTGCTTAGATGCTTATGGGATTAGAGTCATGGGTTTCATTCCCTGGTGAAAATGTTGACTTTGTTTTCACTCTTGGCCATAGACTGCTCACTTAACCCTGGTTAGTGTCATTGAAAATGTTGATCAGGATTGGAATTAAGTGAAGCTATTTGGAGCAAATTCAACACTCTAATAAACAAAATATTTCAAGAGCACAGTCTACTAAAAGTGTATCAGTAGGTGTTATCCTCTCATGCAAAGCATAATATGAAGAGGAGGAGGAAGAGAAGGAGGAGGAGAATGACATTTAATGTAACCGGTATATATGGGTCAGCACTTTAACTTTCCATCAGCATTTGGCTCATATTTTGGAAAACTGAATTGTGTCTCAGGTTTGATCTCAGTCTGTGCTAGATTTGTAGGCACAGTTAAGATCACTTTGAAATTTACTAGGTTAATTATTAATGTAGCTGCTTTGATTTTGAGGATGAAATTAATTCCATGGATTTTTATAGTTGCCTCAGATATTGCTTTGGGAGTTCAGAGAGACATTGAAAATATTTCCCATTAATTTCTCTTAAGTCTTAGAATTGTATCCCAAATCTGACAAATATGATCCAGGTTTTATAATGATTTCTAGCAAGGCGTAAGCAACTTATCCTGTAGGGTATTTGTATTAGTGCAAATTTGCTCTTATGATTTACATTCTAATAGAGGAAAAGAGCTTGGGAGTTACTTCCTTCATGGTAAGGTGCTGTGCTCTCAAGAAAATGGTTTAGTAAAAAGCTTTACTGGATGAAGTGCTATAATAGGCCCATTCTATAGTAAATACTAATTGGTAAAAATGAGTTGGTAGAGGCAGGGGCAGGGGAGAGAAACTCATGCTTTTCCAGGTTTTGAATAACAATTTTATTACCCTAAGATGAAAGAAGGAAGTGGATTTATCTTAAATTATTTGGGATTTAAGATAATTTTATGACTGCTTCAATTTCCTCCCTGGTTATTGGCCTGTTCAGGTTTTCTATTTCTTCCTGTTCCAGTTTTGGTAGTTTGTGGCTTTCCAGGAATGCGTCCATTTCTTCTAGATTGCCTAATTTATTGGCGTATAGCTGTTCATAATATGTTTTTAAAATCGTTTGTATTTCCTTGGTGTTGGTAGTGATCTCTCCTTTCTCATTCATGATTTTATTAATTTGAGTCTTCTCTCTCTTCTTTTTAATAAGGCTGGCTAATGGTTTATCTATCTTATTAATTCTTTCAAAGAACCAACTCCTGGTTCTGTTGATCTGTTCCACAGTTCTTCTGGTCTCGATTTCGTTGAGTTCTGCTCGAATCTTTATTAGCTCCCTTCTTCTCTTGGGTGTAGGATCTATTTGCTGTTTTTTCTCTAGCTCCTTTATGTGTAAGGTTAGCTTTTGTATTTGAGTTCTTTCCAGTTTTTGAATGGATGCTTGTATTGCGATGTATTTCCCCCTTAGGACTGCTTTTGCTGCATCCCAAAGATTTTGAACGGTTGTATCTTCATTCTCATTAGTTTCCATGAATCTTTTTAATTCTTCCTTAATTTCCTGGTTGACCCTTTTATCTTTTAGCAGGATGGTCCTTAACCTCCACGTGTTTGAGGTCCTTCCAAACTTCTTGTTGTGATTTAGTTCTAATTTCAAGGCATTATGGTCTGAGAATATGCAGGGGACAATCCCAATCTTTTGGTATCGGTTCAGACCCGATTTGTGACCCAATATGTGGTCTATTCTGGAGAAAGTTCCATGTGCGCTTGAGAAGAATGTGTATTCAGTTGAGTTTGGATGTAAAGTTCTGTAGATATCTGTGAAATCCATCTGGTCCAGTGTATCATTTAAAGCTCTCGTTTCTTTGGAGATGTTGTGCTTAGAAGACCTATCGAGTATAGAAAGAGCTAGATTGAAGTCACCAAGTATAAGTGTATTATTATCTAAGTATTTCTTCACTTTGGTTAATAATTGATTTATATATTTGGCAGCTCCCACATTCGGAGCATATATATTGAGGATTGTTAAGTCCTCTTGTTGAATAGATCCTTTAAGTATGATATAGTGTCCCTCTTCATCTCTCACTACAGTCTTTGGGGTAAATTTTAGTTTATCTGATATAAGGATGGCTACCCCTGCTTTCTTTTGAGGACCATTCGAATGGTAAATGGTTCTCCAACCTTTTATTTTCAGGCTGTAGGTGTCCTTCTGTCTATAATGAGTCTCTTGTAGACAGCAAATAGATGGGTCCTGCTTTTTTATCCAGTCTGAAACCCTGCGCATTTTGATGGGGTCATTAAGCCCGTTCACATTCAGAGTTACTATTGAGAGATATGAGTTTAGTGTCATCATGATATCTATTCAGTCTTTGTTTTTGTGGACTGTTCCACTGAACTTCTTCTTAAAGGGGAATTTTAAGAGGCCCCCTTAAAATTTCTTGCAGAGCTGGTTTGGAGGTCACATATTCTTTCAGTTGCTGCCTGTCTTGGAAGCTCTTTATCTCTCCTTCCATTTTGAATGAGAGCCTTGCTGGATAAAGTATTCTTGGTTGCATGTTCTTCTCATTTAGGACCCTGAATATATCCTGCCAGCCCTTTCTGGCCTGCCAGGTCTCTGTGGAGAGGTCTGCTGTTACCCTAATACTCCTCCCCATAAAAGTCAGGGATTTCTTGTCTCTTGCTGCTTTAAGGATCTTCTCTTTATCTTTGGAATTTGCAAGCTTCACAATTAAATGTCGAGGTGTTGAACGGTTTTTATTGATTTTAGGGGGGGATCTCTCTATTTCCTGGATCTGAATGCCTGTTTCCCTTCCCAGATTAGGAAAGTTTTCAGCTAGAATTTGTTCAAATACATATTCTGGCCCTCTGTCCCTTTCGGCGCCCTCGGGAACCCCAATTAAACGTAGGTTTTTCTTCCTCAGGCTGTCGTTTATTTCCCTTAATCTATCTTCATGGTCTTTTAATTGTTTGTCTCTTTTTTCCTCAGTTTCCCTCTTTGCTATCAACTTGTCTTCTAGGTCACTCACTCGTTCTTCCACCTCGTTAACCCTCGTCGTTAGGACTTCTAGTTTGGATTGCATCTCATTCAATTGATTTTTAATTTCTGCCTGATTAGCTCTAAATTCTGCAGTCATGAAGTCTCTTGAGTCCTTTATACTTTTTTCTAGAGCCACCAGTAGCTGTGTAATAGTGCTTCTGAATTGGCTTTCTGGCATTGAATTGTAATCCAGATTTTGTAACTCTGTGGGAGAGAGGACTGTTTCTGATTCTTTCTTTTGAGGTGAGGTTTTCCTTCTAGTCATTTTGCTCAGTGCAGAGTGGCCAAAAGCAAGTTGTATTGGGAAAAAGAGAAAAAGAGAGGAGAGAAAGAAGGAAAGAAAAGAGAAAGAGAAAAAAAAAGGGAAGAAAAAGAAAAAAAAAAACGAAAAAAAAAAAAGAAGAAAAAGAGAAAGAAAAAGAAAGGAGAAAAAAAGGGGGTGGGGGAAGGAAACAAATCAAAAAGCAAAACAAAACAAAAACAAAAACAAAAACAAAGAAACAAAAAAAGAACCACCGGGGAGTATCTTCTGATTCTGTGTACTTTAAGTCCCTTGGCTTCTCCTGGAAGTTGTCCGTCTAGCTGGTGTTCTGGGGGAGGGGCCTGTTGTGCTGATTCTCAGGTGTTAGCAGTTGGGGGAGCTGCTGTGCCCCTGCCTGGTGCAGGGCTCAGTGGGGGTTGTTTACCCCCTGAGGCCGCAGGAGGAACAGCCCCAGTGGCGGGGCAGCTCTGGAAACCTGGATTCAGCTCCGGCAGGAACTCCGTCTGCAGGGCCTGGAGGCTCCGGGGCGGGGCCGCTGATGTGCTCAGCTGGGGCAGGAGCGTCCTTGCTGTCCTGGGCCCTCCCGGCCTCTGCCTGTCCCGGGGGAGGCCGGATCCTGGGCTGTGTCCCGGCGCCCTGTGCTCCGGAGCCTGCGCTGTTGGATTCGCGCTCCCGGGCCGCGCAGCCACCTCCGCGGAGCTGCCGCCCGAGCCCCTCCGAGCTGCTCCTGGAACCGCGCAGCCCCCTCCGCACGGAGCCTCTTCCTCTGCCTGAGCCCCTCCGAGCTGCTCCCGGGGCCGCGCAGCCCCCTCCGCGGAGCCGCCGCCCGAGCCCCTTCAGCTGCTCCGGGTCCCGCCGGGTCCCGCCGTGCGCGCTGCAGCCCTTAGGGAGCTCGGCGCACTCTCCTGGGCGCGCAGTTGCTGTTACTGTCCCCGGGAGCCCGAGGGCATCCCCTCCCTCCTGGGTCCTGCTCCAACTCCCCGCGAGCCCCTTTCCGCCCGGGAAGGTCGGTGCAGCTCCTGCGTCTCCGGGACGGGGCTCTCCTGTCCTGGGGACACTCGCCCCGGCCTCAGCCCGGCTCCTCGCGGGGCCCCTCCCCCTTGGAGGCCTTTGTTCCTTTATTTCTTTTCCCCGTCTTCCTACCTTGATAGATGCGCGAACTCTTCTCACTGTAGCATTCCAGCTGGTCTCTCTTTAAATCTCAGGCCGAATTCATAGATTTTCAGGATAATTTGAAGGTTTTCTAGGTAGTTTGGTGGAGACAGGTGATTTGGGGACCCTACTCTTCCGCCATCTTGCCCAGTATCGGATTTAAGATAATTTTAAAAAAAGCAACTGTTCTAACGTAATGCAGCATTTCATAGTTTTTCAGAGGTTAAGTAAACTGTACAGTAGGTTTAGTTAGAGAAAGGGGAATTTGGCAAAATACCAGCTGATTATATTAACAAGATGCCTATCACCCTGTGTCTGCCCAGTCTGTCTTATTTGGTGTCATTTATTACATTTAGGGATGGGAGCCTCCCTAAATATCTTCTGTGTTTCTCATTTTTGTTCTATCAGGACAAATACCAAGAAATTTTCAGAGAGCCTGAGATACTAGGGTGATGACTTCTATTTGTCCTGTTTTCCCCTTTGACTTATTAGAGGGGGCAAAGGCTTGTTAGGATTTCATAGAAGAGTGCTAGGACCTCGTAGAGGAGTAATTTCAAGGCTCTACACATATACCCAATTAAGGAGAGAATTAAAACTAACATTTATCTGAGCATCCATATCCCACCCACCTTCTGACATAGGGATTGTGATTCCAGTTTCACTTTTAGGAGACTGAGACTCAAAGAGATGAGGTATTGCCTAAGATCACACACCAATTAAATGGGAATCAGGTTAGTCTAACTCCAAAGTCCAAGTTCTCATCACTGTACCACTTTATTTTTCAAAATATAAAATATGAATGTAAATTATTGACTCCCACCTCCATGTTTGCCAGACTCTTTCGCCTCCTGGGAGGTGAGAGAGCATAATGGTTAAAAGGGGTAGGCCCTGGAGCCTCATATCTGCTACTTAATAGCTGTGTGACCCTTGGGCAAGTTGTGTACCCTCTCTGTACCTCATTTCCTTATCTCTGTAAAGAGTAGTAATATTAGTACCTATCCAGCAGGATTGCGGTGAATCTGGAATGAGCAACTAGAACAATGCCTGACACGTGGTGGGGACGAAGCTAGCATTTATCATTAAGCCTCATGATAATACTGTTAATACAGGTTAAAAACTGTCTCACTTGCCTGGAGTGGTGTGACTAGAATGGTGTAGCACAGTTGAAATGAGGTTTAAATCCAGCCTGATGATATGTCCAGGGCTCTTTCCACTGGATCTCAAGTAAAAGTTATTATCAGGAGTCATCAAGAATTAGAATTAGGGAAGATACAATGTACTTTACTGAGTCCCTTAATGTTTGCTTTGGTCTTTTAATGTGCGCATGTGCACACACACTCAGAAAAAAAGTGCATGCAACAGCTGTTCTCAGGAATATGTAGAATCCAGTGTCCATAACCAGAGTGCTCTGATTTTCAGTTCTGCCTCAGGAAGCTGGTTATTAAGAAGGCCCTCACAGATTCCTGACTCAGTATTTTCCCCCTGGAATTCTGACTCTCTGTAGACTACATGCTCTTTCTTCCTGCCCAACACAAATGGCAGGATTGCTGTAGATGCAGCAAGGACCTGATCACTGTGAATTGACCATGATTTGGGTCTCCTTGCTGAGCTGCTCTCATATTGGTTGCTGGGTTGTCAAATATTTGGAGAAGATAATAACCTAATTACCACCAAGCCCCTTCTGACTATTGGTTCAAGTGTGAGTAAGTGGCTGAGGTTGGGGCAGGGGCACGTTCCAAGCTTTTCAGCAGGAAAAGCTAAGTGAGGATCATGTTGTCACTTACTGTCACCATGACTCCATCTCTACTTTGTTCTCTTGTTGGTAGACAAGGATCACTTTTCCTACACTCTAAAGGGAACACAGGTAAGCTAGGTTAATACAAATCTCTCCAAACATTTCTGAGGCAGTTTGTTTTGACGTTGTGGTCAGCCCCCACATCTCCATTACTCCTGTTTGCCATAGTCTCTTCCACACCTCTGTTTCACTGGAATTGGTAATTATGGTGCCACAAAGAGACTTGGTTCATCTAACTATGTGTATTTCTCATCTTTTGAGCACCACTTGTACACACACAGCCCCAGGGTTCGACTTATGCCCTGCCTTCTCCATTCTGCCACTTAGAGTGTTAGGACACTTATAGAACAGTAATTTGAAGGCTCTCCATATTCTTGACTGCAGGGAGGAATGAAACTATTTTCTGAGTACCTATCAAGGTTTAGGTGTGATGCTAGTAAATTCACATATCCCAGGAGTGTTCTGAAATGGGGATTATGATTCCCATCCACATCCTGTTTCTCATTTAAGGATCAGTTCAAACTCTACATTCTCTGCAACTGAGGTCATCTCTCTGAGTATCTGTCATATAGCCTCTATGGTAGATATGGTCAGCACCTTTATCCTATAGCCCCTCAGCATACACTGCTGATTTCTGTAAACACAGATACTGCTTCTCACTAAGAACACTTGCTATTTCCTGCCTATGGGTTTTGTTTCTAGTGGGATTATGCTCAGTGCATGTACAGGGCAAGTTAATGCCTTAGAAGCAGCCCTCAACAAATGACAGATGAGAAGTTGGTGGAAAAATTACACAGCATCTTCACTCTTGGCTAGGATAACTCTGAAACATGTTCTCCAGTGTGTCTCAGAGGTTCCCAGCAGGATTGAACCTCAGTTGCCCACAGCAGTAACCTATTCAGTAATGCACCCTATATCAGCTTCTTTTCCTTCCCTGGCTTACTTCCTATCACCCTTACTGGAGCTTCCTGGGATTGTCTCCAAAGTAAACTAGTTGTATGTGAATCTTTAGAAGAGACCAATCCAGAAAGACCCTTTATTTTATTTTATTTTTTTAAATTTTTTATTTATTTATGATAGTCATAGAGAGAGAAAGAGAGAGAGGCAGAGACACAGGCAGAGGGAGAAGCAGGCTCCATGCACTGGGAGCCTGACGTGGGATTCGATCCCGGGTCTCCAGGATCACGCCCTGGGCCAAAGGCAGGCGCCAAACCGCTGCGCCACCCAGGGATCCCAGAAAGACCCTTTAGATTGTCTTTTAATGTGATTGTTTTCCACAACTTTGTTGCAATTTTTGTAGACTGAGGTGGGTAACTGCATTTTTTCTCTTGATTCAACAATGTTTATAGAGTACTTAATATGTGTAAGACACTGGCTGGATTATGCAAAGGATTAAAACTGAATGACATAGTTCGTAACCTCTAGGAATTATAATACAAAAATAGATTTCAAAATAGCAATCCCAATTTTTTTTTTAGTTTTTTCCTCTCAGTTTTTTATTGGTATTTTTTAAATCAAAGTTCGATTTGCTAACATATAATATAACACCCAGTGTTCATCCCATCAAGTGCCCTCCTAAGTGCCTGTCACCCAGTTACTCCATCCCCCCACCTGCCTCCCCTTCTACCACCCTTTGTTCGTTTTATTGGTGTTCTAACTGAAACAAAAGAAGTGATGTTACAGTAACACTGAGATTCAGTGGTGATGCATTGTTGATGCTTCAGTCTTTTTTTTTTAAAGATTTTATTTCTTTATTCATGAGAGACACAGAGAGAAAGGCAGAGACATAGGCAGAAGGAGAAGCAAGCTCTGTCTGGGGAGCCTGATGTGGGACTCGATCCCAGGGCCCCAAGACTATAACCTGAGCCAAAGGCAGATGCTCAGCCATTGAGCCACCCAGGTACTCTGAGGCTTCAGTCTTAACAGTATTAGATGATCTTCTGAATTAAAAAATACTTATAATATACATTGCTAAAGTATCAAATGTAATTTTATCTCATATTTTTTCTGATTTTTATATTGATAATATTAAAACAGATGGCAAACAGCATAGATACAGTTTTAGGGCAGCCTGGGTGGCTCAGCGGTTTAGCACCACCTTCAGCCCAGGGTGTGATCCTGGAGACCTGGGATCAAGTCCCATGTCAGGCTCCCTGCATGAAGCCTGCTTCTCCCTCTGCCTGTATCTCTGCCTCTCTCTCTCTCTCTCTCTCTCTCTCTCATAAATAAATAAAATCTTTTAAAAAAATAAAAAATTGAAAAAGATACAGTTTTGAATCCTGCTTTTGAATTATTACTCTATTATGTAAATTTCAGTTTTTTACAATCTTCATAATTATTGTAACTTAGAGTAATGTACTGACCTGATGTATCATAAATTACCAAATAGTGTTCATATTGTATAACATTTAGATTATTTACAATTTTTTACCTATTATGTATAATACTTCAATGAAGATCTGCTAACAGTTTTTTTCCTGAGTGAAATGACATATTCAAAGTACTGAAAGATACCAACCAAGGGTTTCTCACCTTCATTTCTTTTTTTTAAAAAAATATTTATTTGAGAGAGAGAGAGAGAGAGAGAGAAAACACACACACATAAGCATAAGGGGTAGAGGGAGAAGGGGAGAGAGAATCTCAAGCAGACTCTGGGCTGAGTGTAGAGCCTGACATAGGGCTTGATCCTATGACTCTGAGATCATGACCTGAGCTGAAACCAAGAATTGGATGCTCAACTGATTGGAGCATCCAGGTGCCCTTCACCTTCATTTCTGAAAGACAAATTTACCAAGTAAAATAAAGACTTTTCCAAACAAATAATAGTTGAGGAAGTTCATCACTACTAGACTTTACTTATAAGAAATGCTAAAAGGTGTTCTTCAAGCTGAAATGGAAGGATGCTAATTAGTATCACAAAAACATAAAAAAATTCAACACAAGTATAAAGGATAGTATACAATCAAAATTAGAACACTCAAATATCATAATATGGTGACATGTTAACCACTTAACTGTATTATAAAGATTAAAAAGCAAGAGTATTGAAAATAGATATAGCTGCTCTAATTTCATAATGGATACACAATATAAAAAGGTGTAAATTGTGACATCAAAAACATAATGGGAAGAGGAGTAGAGCGATAGAGTTTTCATATGTAATTAGAATTAAGTTGAAATCAGATTGAAAAAGACTGCTTTATCTATAAGGTGTTTCAAGTAAGCCTCAGGGAAACTACAAAATGAACACCTATGTACACAAGATAAAAAGAAGGGAATCAAAAAAAAAAAAAGAAGGTAATCAACATATACCAACCCAGAAAATCATTATTTTACAAAGGAATATAGCAAGAGAGGAAGAGTGGAAGAAAGGGACTACAAAACAGCCAGGACACAATTAACAATATGTTAATAGTAAGTTCTCACCTATCAATAGTTACTTTAAATGTAAATGGGTTAAATTCTCCAATCCAATGACATAGAGTGGCTGAATGGATTATAACACAAGACTCAACTATTTGCTGCCTACAAGAGACTAATTTCAGCTTCAAGGACACATATAGATTCAAAGTGAATTGATGGAAATAGATATTCCATAGAAATGGAAACCAAAAGACAGCAAGGGTAGTTATATCACACAAAATAGACTTTAAGTCAAAAACTGTAACAAGATGGGATGCTTGGGCATCTCAGCAGTTGAGCATCTGCCTTCAGCTCAGGGCATGATCCTGGGATCTGGAATCGAGTCCCACATTGGGCTCCTTGCAGGGAGCCTGCTTCTCCCTCTGCCTGTGTCTCTGCCTCTCTCTCACTGTGTCTCCAATGAATAAATAAATAAATAAAATCTCTAAAAAAAACTGTAACAAGAGACAAAGGTCATTATATAATTATAAAGGATTGAATTTATCTATAGGATATAACAATTGTAAATATAAATTCATCCAACATTGGGGCACATAAATATATTAAACAAATACTAACAGATCTAAAGGAAGTAATAGATGACAATACAATAAGAGCAGGAGATATAAATACTCTACTTTCAATAATGGATAGATCACCAGACAGAAAAATCAATAAGGTACTATTGGACTTGAACTATACTTTAGATCAAGTGGGTCTAACAAATATATACCAATATGAATATACAGACATGCAGTTAGACATATGCATTCTATTCAACAGCAGCAGACTACATATTCTCAACTGCACATAGAACATTCTTTAGGATAGATCATATGTTAGTTAACAGAATAAGTCTTAAGAAATTTTAAAAGATTTAAGTCATATCAAGTGTCTTTTCTGACCACAGTGGTATGAAACTAGAAATAACATGAGGAAAAGTAGAAAATTCATAAATATGTAGAAATTAACACACTCCTGAACAACTAGTGGGTCAAAGAAGAAATCAAAAGGAAATAAAAATCTTGAAACAAAAGAAAATGGATACATACCAAACACATGGGATGCAGCAAAAGCAGTGCTAAGAGGAAAGATAATAGCAATATATGCCTATGTTAAAAAAGAAAGATCTCTAATAAACCACCTAACTTTACATCTCAAGGAATTATAAAAAGAACAAACTAAGACCAAAGTTAGCAGAATGAAGGAAATATCAAAGATCAGAGCAGAAATAAATGAAATAGATAATGGAAAAATAATGGAAAAGAAATGAAACTAAGAATTTTTTTAAAAGAGACAAATCTTTAGCTATACTTACAAAGGAAAAAAGGGAGAAAAGATGCAAATTAAATTATAAATAAAAGAGGACACATTACAATAGATACCACAGACATACAAAAGATCATGAGACTAATATGAACAGTTATATGCCAAAAATTTGACAACCTAGAAAATATGGATAAATTCCTATAAACATACAACCTACCAAGACTTAATCACGAAGAAACAGAAAATCTGAACAGACCAATAAAAAGTAAGGAGATTGAATTAGTAATTAAAAACCTTATAAGAAAAGCCCTGGACCTGATGGCTTTATGGGTGGATTCAACCATATGTTGAAATAAGAATTAATGCCATCTTTCTCAGACTTCCAAAAAATTGGAGAGAGCACTTTCAAACTCATTTTACTAGGTCAGCATTAGCCTGATACCAAAGTCAGATAAAGATACTGCAAGAGAAGAAAACTACAGGTCAGTATCCCTGATGATTTATAGATGTAAAAGTTCTTAACACAGTGCCAGCAAACTGGATTCAGTAGCATAATAAAAAAATCTTATGCCATGATTAAGTAAGATTTATTCATGGGTTACAGGGTGGTTCAAAATATGCAAATCAATAAATGTGATTCCCCACATTAATATAATGAAAGGTAAGAATCATATGATCATCTCAATAGATGCAGAAAATGCATTTGACAAAATACAACATCCTTGATAAAATCATGATAAAAACATTCAACAAATTGGATATAAAAGGAACATATTGGGGCACCTGGGTGGCTCAGTGGTTGAGTGTCTGCCTTTGGCTCAGGTCGTGATCCTGTGGTCCTGGGATCGAGTCCTGCATCAGGATCCCCGTAGGATGCCTGCTTCTCCTTCTGCCTACGTCTCTGCCTTTCTCTGTGTCTCTCAGGAATAAATAAATAAAATCTTTTTTTTTTTTTAATCTTTTTTTTTTTTTAAAGAACATACCTCACACCAGTGAGAATGGTGAAAATTAACAAGACAGGAAACAACAAATATTGGAGAGGATGTGGAGAAAGGGGAACCCTCTTGCATTGTTGGTGGGAACGTGAACTGGTGCAGCCACTCTGGAAAACTGTGTGGAGGTTCCTCAAAGAGTTAAAAATAGAACTACCCTACGACCCAGCAATTACAGTACTGGGGATTTACCCCAAAGATACGGATGCAGTGAAAAACTGAGACACCTGCATCCCAATGTTTATAGCAGCAATGTCCACAATAGCCAAACTGTGGAAGGAGCCTCAGTTTCCATCGAAAGATGAATGGATAAAGAAGATGTGGACTATGTATACAATGTAATATTACTCAGCCATTAGAAATGACAAATAGGGATCCCTGGGTGGCGCAGCGGTTTAGCGCCTGCCTTTGGCCCAGGGCGCGATCCTGGAGACCCGGGATCGAATCCCACATCAGGCTCCCGGTGCATGGAGCCTGCTTCTCCCTCTGCCTGTGTCTCTGCCTCTCTCTCTCTCTGTGTGTGACTATCATAAATAAATGAAAAAAAAATTAAAAAAAAAAAAAAGAAACGACAAATAGCCACCATTTGCTTCAACGTGGATAGAACTAGAGGGGTATTATGCTGAGTGAATTAAGTCAATCAGAGAAGGACAAACATTATATGGTTTCATTCATTTGGGGAATATAAAAAAATAGTGAAAGGGATTAAAGGGGAAAGAAGAGAAAATGAGTGGGAAATATCAGTGAGGGTGACAGAACATGAGAGACTCCTAACTCCGGGAAACGAACAAGAGGTAATGGAAGGGGAGGTGGGTGGGGAGATGGGGTGACTGGGTGACAGGCACTGAGGGGGGCACTTGTCGGGATGAGCACTGGGTGTTATGCTATATGTTGGCAAATCAAACTCCAATAAAAAATATACAAAAAAATAAAAAAGGAACGTACCTCAACATAATAAAAGCCATATATGACAGACCCACAGGTAATATCATACTCAGTGGTGAAAGGTTAAAATCTTTCCCTCTAAGATCAGGAAAAACACAAGGGCATCCATTCTTACCAATTCTATTCAACATGGTACTGGAAGTCCTAGCCAGAACAATAAGGAAACAAAAAAATAGTAAAGATACCAAAATAAAAAAGGAAGCAGTTAAATTGTCTGTTTACTAATGACATAATCTTGTATGTAGAAAATTCTGGATTCCACCAAAAAACTGTTAGAATTGCTAAACAAATTCAGCAAAATTTCAGGATACAAAAACAACATATAAAAATTAGTTGCTTTTATAAACAATAAAAATGAACTGTCTGAAAAAGAAATAAAATAATTCCATTTACAAAGCATCAAGACCAATAAAATACTTAGGAATAAGTTTGGCCAAGTTAGTGAGACATCTGTACATGACAGCTATAAGACATTGATGACAGAACTTGGAGAAAACACAAATAAATGGAACAATACCCTGTGTTCGTGGATCAGAATAGTTAAGATGTTAAAAATGCCTGCACAATGCCATCTATAGATTTGATACAATATCGATCAAAATTCCAATGATATTTTTCAACAAAATAGAAAAAAATAATTCTAAACTTTGTATAGAACCACAGATCCCCACATAACCAAAGTATTCATGAGAAAGAACAAAATTGTAGACATCACACTACTGATGTCAAAGTATATTATGAGGCTATTATAATCAAAACAGTATGGTCATGGCACTCAAAACAGACATAAAGACTAATGGAACAGACTTGAGAGTCCAGAAATAAACCCTTATGTATAAAGTCAACTAATATTTGACAA
Source organism: Canis lupus familiaris (assembly GCF_011100685.1). NCBI lineage: Eukaryota > Metazoa > Chordata > Mammalia > Carnivora > Canidae > Canis > Canis lupus. The sequence goes on along the minus strand of NC_049260.1, from coordinate 19,281,757 downwards.
GAGAGCTTAGAATGCACATTGGGGAAAGTTTTGTCTCTTCAATAAATGATGTTGGGAAAATTGGATATTCACGTGCAAGAGAATGAAATTGGACCTTTGTTTGACACCACTCACAGAAATTAACCTAAAGTTAAAGATTAGGTATTGAGGACTTAAAAGTAAGACCTCAAACCATAAAACTCCTAGAAGAGAACAGAGGGAAGAAGCTCCTTGACATTAGTTTTGGCAGTAATTTTTTGAATATGACACCAAAAGCATGAGTAATGAGCAAAAATCAGCAAGTGTGACTACATCAAGGTAAAAAAAGCTTTTGCACAGCAAACTGAGTCCAGATGAAAAGGCAGCCTATGGAATGGGAGGGGATATATGTAAACCATATACTTCACAATAGCTAAGACAAGGAAGCAACCTAAATGTCCTTTGAGGGATGAATGGATTAAGAAAATATGGTTTATATGTATTCAATGAAATATTATTCAGCTGAACAAAAGAAGGAAACTGCCATTTGTGACAACGCGAATGAACCTGATGAGCTTTTTGCTGAGTGTGAACCAAGCAGAAAGGGAAAAACAAATACTGTATGATCTCACTCTAAGACAACAAACTCGTAGAAACAGTAGATTAATGGTCATGAGAGGGTGGCAGTGGGGGATATGGAGAGATATTAGTCACAGGGTTCAAACTTTTTGTAATAATTTTTTAAAAAATTTTTTTATTTATTTATGATAGTCACAGAGAGAGAGAGAGAGAGAGAGAGAGAGAGAGAGGCAGAGACACAGGCAGAGGGAGAAGCAGGCTCCATGCACCGGGAGCCCGACGTGGAATTCGATCCCGGGTCTCCAGGATCGTGCCCTGGGCCAAAGGCAGGCGCCAAACCGCTGGGCCACCCAGGGATCCCAGGGTTCAAACTTTTAGAAGATGAATGAGTTCTGGAAATCCAATGTACAACATGGTGACTATACTTAACAATTATGTATTGTATACTTGAAAGTTCCTATGAGGGTAAATATTAAATGTTCTCACAACATTTACTGTTTTAACAACAAAATGGTAATCACACAAGGGGAAGGATATGTTAACTAACCTTATTGTGGTCAACATTTTGCAATATATACATGTATCAAGTCGTCATAGGGTATATCTTAAACTTACACAATGTTATATGTTAATTTTATCTCAATAAAGCTGGGGAAATTTTTTAAAAATAAGATAGTACTTTTATATTTAATTTTTAAAATAAATTTAATTTTTAAATTTAACTTTAGAGTTGATATAGTTTAGGCAATTATCTGTATTTCAGGGATGAAACCATTGCTTATTTATGTGCCTGATTTTACATTCTTTAAAGAGACTTTTTTTTACAAAAAGGTTTGTTTTGTATGGTCAGTATCCAATTTGGGAAAATCTTATATATTATTTTTTACTGATCATAGAAAAGAGAGATTAGGAGATTTGCTGATGTTTTCTTACTTAAGGGAACATCTTTTCATAGCAGTAGGCAGGAAATGAACACTATTAGGCTCGTTAAACTTGGCTAGAATGTTATGGAGAATTTTAGGCAGGATGAGTTAATTGAGGGCTAGGAAGGAGAGAGGAATTGGGGACCATTTTCTTTCCTGAACTTTGAGATTCAGTGCATTGACTTATTTTTTCCTTCCTTATCCTCCCACCCATCTGCTGGTCCTCTTGGGGGTATTTTTGCCTTAACTTCAGTGTGTCTGTATCCAATGTACAAGAGTAAAAATATTTTCATCTGCCTTCTTAGTAAAGGTAATTGAGGTCTGCAAACTAAACTCACAAAAGATAGATTAACAATACCAAAAAAAGAAAACCAATCCACAGAATTTATTTATGCATGCCACATGCATATATTGTAGAGGAACTCTCTTGAGTAACTCAAAGGGGTGGTTATAATTTGGGGCTTATATATCATGTTAACAAAGGACACCAAATTGTGGATAAGTGACTAGACAAAGGAAAGGGGGATTTGGGCCCCTAGGTGTGGTAAATGGTGGTGAGACAACTGGGAAATGTTTGGTCAATAAGGTTGTTTAGTAAGATTTGCATTGCAGATAAGAGTTATGCTCTTCTTCCTAGTACAAGAAGAGGGGGAACACCTTTACAAATAGAGATTTATTTCAGCTTTACAAAGAGACATTTATGCTCTGCTTTTAGGCAGAAAGGGGGAAGGCAGAGAGTTCTTCCAGTTTCTGCTGTGTCTTAATTATTGTCAGCTCAAAATAATTCTTAGGCCAAAGTAGCGTATTCTGGGGTGGCATATTCTAATCCCCTTTACCAGTATTTCTCTAATGTTTTCTTCCTTCATCTAAAGCTGTAATGTGCACGTGGAAGGAAATAGATAACATTGAAATTGTAGGGGAAACAAATGTTGGAAAGATTGTAGAGAATCCTCTGTTATAGACCAATTCTCAAGTAATGGTTCCCTCAAGTCTCCTCTGATATGAGTAGTCAATAAAAACATGTCTAGTTAGTTTTATGCACCTTCCAGATAACTTTCAATTTTAAATAAAAAATGTAGCTCTGGTCTCGTTTTTCAGCATCTCAGGAGCATGGTGGTTCTGAAGTTAATTACAACATCTGGTGTAGTTATCTCCTTGTCTCTAGTGTTTACTCAGCTTTTCAGAGGGAAAGAGAAACTGAGTCATGAGAGTGCTCAATAGTTGTTTGGATTTGGGAGATAAATTGGTGGCAAATAGATTAAGTCTTTTAGATAGATGTGGCTTGTAAATAATTGACTTTAGCCACTTAAACATGACGTTACCTTACTTTTATAACTAAAGGACTATCCAAATAGCAACATGGATTTTTAAAAAATATTTATTTATTTATTTTAGAGAGTGCTCAATTGAGCGAGTGAGTTGGAGAAGGGGCAGAGAGAGAGGGAGAGAGAATCTCAAGCAGACTCCCCACTGAGCATGGAGCCCATGACCCTGAAATCATGACCTGAGAAGAAACCACAAGTTGGACGTTCAACTGACTGAGCCACCCAGGCACCCCACAACATGGATTTTTAAACAGTATTTGAAATGTAGTATGTAAAATCAGGAGAAGAGCTGAAATTTTTGCATCACCAGTGATAATTCTCAAAGGGTTACCCCCCGACACACACAAGACAATGTAGTAAATAGTATGCCCTGCTAATTATTCTGGGATGATAATGAGTTTGTAGTTAAGAGTTATAGACTCTCAGGGGCACCTAGGTGGCTCAGTTAGTTGTCTGCCTTTGGCTCAGGTCATAATCCCTGGATCCTGGAATCAAACCCTGTGTGGAGCTCCCTGCTCAGCAGGGAGCCTGCTTTTCCCTCTCCCTCTGCCTCTCCCCTCCCCCCTACTCTGCTGTCTCTCTCTCTTTCTCATAAATAAATAAATAAATAAATAATAAATAAATAAAATCGTAGAGAAAAAGAGTTGTAGACTCTAAATTCAGATTTTCTGCATTTAAAAACCCACTCTAGAGACAGAACATGAGAGACTCCTAACTCTGGGAAACGAACAAGGGGTAGTGGAAAGGGAGGTGGTGGGTGGGGGGTGGCAGTGACTGGGTGACAGGCACTGAGGGGGGCACTTGGTGGGATGAGCACTGGGTGTTATGCTATATGTTGGCAAATTGAACTCCAGTGGAAAAAAAATAAAATAAAAAACCCCACTCTATAAATGATCTTTAATAGAAGTAAGTTTATGGGTTTAGTGGAGCAGGTCATTGTCATAAATAGAGCTTTATGGAACCTTAGGGATTTGATTACTGAATATATCTCTTGCTGAATTCAAGCAAAATTAAACAAACAACTGTGATCTCGGGATGTTTTTTTCTTGAGATTTATTTTCAAGTAATCTGTATGCCCAACCTGGGACTTGAACTCACAACCCTGAGATCAAGAGTTGCATGCTCCACTGACTGAGCCAGCCAGCCTCCCCAATTTTAGGATGTTTTATTTGGGTCTTTCAGCCTGTGGGTCCTTTAAGAGTTGGTATTAATTGAGTGAATCTATATAACCATTGCTTGATTGTTTTAAATGACATATATTGTTTTTAATACAACAGCAAAGAGAAAATGTTCAGTATTAGATGAGCAAGGCATTAGCCCCACAGAACCACTTGGAATATATTCTCCAACAGAAGGTGGTATTACTGAAAGAAGGTGTGGGGTGAGCATTCTAGAAAGCAAAATTATGATTATCATAATTTCCTATAGATATAGCCCAGTAGTAATAAGCTGGAGACCTTAGAGATTTAAACCAATGTGTATCAACCCTTGCTACACATTAGAATCACCTGAGGAGTGTTAAGAATAGGCCTTGCCTAAGATCTATCCCAGAGATATTTGACTGTGGTGGGGCCTGTGCACTAGAATTCCTAAAAAGCTCTCCAGGAATTCTAATGTGCAGCTAGGGGTGAAGAGCACTAATAGAAACCAACTGTAACTTTTCTGAAATGTAGAGATGTTAAAATGGATTTCCTAAGGGTATGCAGCTAATAAGTGGAGAGGCTGGCACTAGGCCTGGTGCTTTTTCTATTATACTATCTTTCCTGCTTCATTACCTTGGCAAGTTCTGTCTCCTCTTCCCCTCCACCCTCATTCAAAATCCTACCTTTTGACTTGACAAGGTAAATAGTCTTCTTCTGGCAGTGAAATGGTGTGTTTGGCTCCAAGAGGTAAATTACTTCTTATGGGCAAGTACTTTTCCTCCAAGGGGAGCATATTTTCCTTGCCCTACTTCACAGCGTCATGGGGGTTCCACAGAGATGTTTAGCAGCAGGAATTCTTTGGGGGATAAAGAAGGTATTGTATTAAGATGCATGACAGCTCTTGGAAATACAAAGAGAAAACAAGTTTAGGAGCCTCCTAAATCTTGTACATTTTAGTTCAGAAATGAATTCTGAGTTCTTGGTTTTTTTCTGGACAATATGACTTATTTCTAAGATTAAAGTCAAAATACTCTACTTTGCAGGATTTCTAGACCTCTGATGAGCCTTTTTTAAAGATTTTATTTATTCATGAGAGACACACAGGGAGAGGCAGAGACATAGGCAGAGGGAGAAGCAGGCTCCCTGTGGGGAGCCTGATGCAGGACTCCATCCCAGGACCCCGGGATCACAACCTGAGCCAAAGGCAGACACTCAACCACTGAGCCCTCTCTGATGAGCTTTCAAAGAGTGGCATTTCCGAGATATTTGTGAGACTGTTGAAGATTACATGGGGAAGATGTTGAATTTTATTTCTAATGAATATTTTTTCTTTTTAAAATTAAACAGTATTTCACACATATAGAAGAGAATAGAAGAAAACATAATAACAGTTTACCTGCTTCTAGCTTTTTCAAATCCATGTACTATAACTGTAATAGAACACAATATAACATAATATAATTTAGTAAAAAACCCTTTTACTATGAAAAATTTCAAAAATATAGTAATATAAAATATATAGTATTATGAATACTCATTTAGTCTTCATTCAGCTTTAACAATTGCCAGCCTTTTACTAATCTATTTTCATCTATTCCTCTCCTTTTCTTTTATTACTAGAATATTTTTAAATAATCTTAGACATCAATTAATTTCAGTTGAATGTATTTTGATATGCATCACTGAGAAGGTAATTTTTTTTACATGACCACCATGCAATTATTATACCTAACAAACTTAGTGAAAATTTCTTAATATTGTCTAATGCCTAGTCCATAATCAAATTTCCCCAGTTGTCTTAAGGGCTTTTTTAGAAAAGATTTATTTATTTGAGAGAGAGAGGAGGGGCAGAGGAAGAGAGAGAGAGAATCTTAAGCAGACTCCCCACTGAGTGCAGAGCCCAATGCAGGACTTGATCTCATGACCCTGAGATAATGACCTGAGCTAAAAGCAAGAGTCAGATGCTTAACTAATTAAGCCACCTAAGCATTCTGAAAGTTTTTTTTTAAAACATTTGTTTAGTATAATAACTTTTTATCATCAACATTTTCTTTTTTTTTTAATTTTTTATTGGTGTTCAATTTACTAACATACAGGATAACCCCCAGTGCCCGTCACCCATTGACTCCCACCCCCCGCCCTCCTCCCCTTCCACCACCCCTAGTTCGTTTCCCAGAGTTAGCAGTCTTTACGTTCTGTCTCCCTTTCTGATATGTAATCCAAAATGAAGCGAATAGTACAATGTGCTCAGTATCCCATTGCCTACTTCAACAATCAGACAGATACAGTTTTTAAAGAGCTAAAATATCACACAACTCTTCTCCTGTATTAGATGTGTTTCATTTTTGAGAATGCTTTTAATAATTTTATTTCATGTAGGTAATATATAGTGTGAGCAATATATGGTGTTTGCATCCTTTAACCCTACTTGAATATTATACCTATTCTATGGTAATATGTCTTTTTCACTTGGTAGCATATGTTTTTAGATTTATTTTTTAATGCTCTTTCTGTGGGTCAGCAATTTTGCCTGAGCTCAAGTTTTTCTGCATCAACTGAGATGATCATATATATTTCCCCTTCATTCAGTTAATGTGGTATAATACATTGATTGATATTTGTACATTGAATCATGCTTGCTTTCCAGGAATAAATCTTACTTAGTCATGATGCATAATCCTTTTAATATGCCACTAAGTTCAGTTTGCTAGTATTTTCTAGAGGATTTTTGCATCAGTATTCATAAGGAATATTGGTCTGTAGTTTTATTTTTTTGTAATGTCTTTGTCTGGCTTTAGTATCAGAGCAATTCTGGCCTCAAGGAATGAATTAGAAGTGTTCCCTCATCTTCAGTTTTGTAGAAGATTTTGAGAAATATTGGTGTTTGTCCTTTAGAATATTGGTGTTAATTCACCAGTGAAACTATCAGGTTCAGGTCTTTCTTGGGGTATTTGTTTTGTTTTGATTCCTGATTCAGTCTCCTTACTAGTTATAGTTTTATTCAGATTTTCTGTTTCTTCATGATTCAATTTTGATAGATTTTTGTACCTGTAGGAACTTGTCTGTTTTGTTTGGATTATGTAGTTTATTGGCATATAATTGTTCATAATATTTTCTTACAATCCTTTTAATTCTGTAAAGTTAATACTAGTGTCCTCACTTTCATTTTGTATTTTTCTTATTTGTAGCTCCTCTCCTTTTCGTTGTTACTCTAACTAATGGTTTGTCATTTCTGTTCAACTCTTAAAAGATCAAACTTTTTTTTAAAAGTAGGCCCCACTCCCAGCATAGAGCCCAATTAGGACTTGAACTCACCACCCTGAAATCAAGGCATGAACTGAAATCGAGAGTCAGGTGCTTAACCAAATGAGCCACCCAGGTGCTCCAGATATCACACTTTTGGTTTCATTGAATTGATGTTTTAAAAATTCTCTATAGTATTTGTCTTTCTAATACTTATTATTTTCTTCATTCTATTAGCTTTGGGCTTATCTTACCTTTTTTTCTAGTTCTTAAAGTTTAATTTTACGTTTTAATTTGAGATCTTTCTTCTTTTTTAATATATACATTTATAGCTATAAATTACCTTCAGAGCCCTACCTTTACTGTATCCCATGAGTTTTAGTGTCTTGTGTTCATTTCATTCATCTCTAAGTATTTTGTAAACTCCATTGTGATTTTTTCTATGATTCATTCTTAGGATTCTATGTATCTGTGAATTTTCCATTTTTTCTTCTGTTACTGATTCCATTGTGGTCAGAGAAATTACTTTACATGATTTAAGTGTTTTAAAATTATTGAGACTTGTTTTGCAACCTAACATATGATCCATGCTAGAGAATGTTCCACATACACTTGAAAAGAATGTGTTTTTTGTTAATGTTGAATAGAGTGTTCTTTATGTCTATTAGCTCTAGTTGGTTTATAGTGTTGTTGCACTATTTCCTTATGGATCTTCTATCTAGTTATTTGACCCACTATTGAAATCTGGGTATTGAATTCTGCAACTGTTGTTGTAGAACTACCTATTTCTCTCTTCAAATCGGTCAGTGTTTCTTTATATATTTTGGGGCTCTGTGATTTGGCACATATATGTTTATAATTTTTATATTTTCTTTCTGATTTGACCCTCTTATCAATATATAATATCCTTTGTCTCTTGTAACAGCTTTTTACTTGGACACTTTTATTTCATATTAATATAACCACTTCAGCTCTCTTGGTTACTATTTGCATGGAATGTTTTTCCATCCTTTTACTTACAATCTGTTTGAGTCTTTGGATCTGAAGTGAATATCTTGGATACAGCATATAGTTTGATCATATTTTAAGAATCCATTCTGCCAGTCTCTGCCTTTAAAACATAGAATTTAATTTATTTACAGTTGAAGTAATTAATGATAAAGAAGGAATTATTTTTGGCATTTTGTTGTTTCTTGTATTTCTTATGCCCCTTTTAAATCCCTTATTTTCTCCATTACTGCCTTCTTTTGTGTTTAGTTGATGTTTTTGTAGTGAAACTTTTCCTTTTTGTTTTCCTTCTTATTTCCTTTTATATATAATTTTTAGGTATTTTCTTAGTGGTTACCATGAATATTACATTTAATATTGCAAATTTATAACAAACTAGTTTAATTGACACCAACTTAACTTCAAAGGTATACAAAAGCTGTTCCTATGTAGCTTCTTTGTCACCCCTTTATGTTGTCATTGCATACTATGTCTTTATACATTGTATGTCCAATAACATAGATAATAATTACTTTTATGTATGTCTTTTAAATTTTTTTGGAAAGAACGTGGAGTTATAAACAAAAAATACAAGAGTGGCTTGTGCATTTCTCTATATATTTACTGGAGATCTTTATTTCTTTATATAGCTTTAAGGTACTGTCTAGTGTCCTTTTGTTTCCCATGGATTCTCTTTGACAGTTCTTTTTTTTTAAAAAGATTTATTTATTTATTTATTCATGATAGATGAGAGAGAGAGAGAGAGAAAGAGAGAGAGAGAGAGAGGCAGAAGCAGGCTCCATGCTGGGGCCCGACGCAGGACTTGATCCCGGGACTCCAGGATTGCGCCCTGGGCCAAAGGCAGGTGCCAAACCGCTGAGCCACCCAGGGATCCCCTCTTTGACAGTTCTTATAGGCAGATCTAATTTTGATTAACTCTGTCAGCTTTTGTTTATCTGTAAATGTCTTGCTTTCTCTCTTATTTTCAAAGGAGAGTTTTGCCAGATGTAGAATTGGTGGTTGACAGTTTTTTCTTTCAGTATTTTAAATATATCATCTTACTGCCTTCTGGTCTCCATGGTTTTTTTTTTAAGATTTTATTTATTTATTCATGAGAGACACACAGAGAGAGGCAGAGACACAGGCAGAGGGAGAAGCAGGCTCCCTGCACAGAGTCTAATATGGGGTTCATCCCAGGACCCCGGGTTCATGACCTGAGCCAAAGGCAGATGCTCAACCACTGAGCCACCCACGTGCCATGGTCTCCATAGTTCTGATGAGAAATTAGTTGTTAATCTTATTGAGGGTCCCTTATATGTGATTAGTTGCTTCTCTCTTGCTTTCAACATTCTCTGTCTTTGGTTTTCCACAGTTTAATCATTATGTCTCAGTGTTTGGTGTCTTTGAGTTTATCCTACTTGAAGTTTGCTGAGTTTCTTATATGTATAGATTCAGGTTTTCATCAAATCTAGCAAGTATTTGGCCATTATTTCTATTTTATTTTAGTTCCAGTATAGTTAACATACAGTGTTATATTAGTTTCAGGTGTACAATACAGTGATTTAACAGTTCTATACATCACCCAGTGCTCATAACAAGTGCATGCCTTAATCTCCATCATCTATTTCACCTATTCCCCCCACCCACCTCTTTCTGCCCTTTTATCTCTTTCCCTTCTAGAATGCCTGTAATGCACTGGTTGGTCTGCTTGCTGGTATTCATAAGTCACTGTGCTTCATACATTTTTCCTCACTCTTTTTTCTTTATTTTCCTGACTCAATTTCAATTGCCCTGTCTTTAAATTTGCTGCCTTTCTTCTAAACCTTTAAATTTGCTATTTAACTCCTTTAGTGAATTTTTCATTTTATTTATTGTACTTTTCAGCTTCAGAATTTCAGTTTGGTTCTTTTTTATAATATCTTTATTGATATTCTCACTTTGTTCATACATAGTTTTCCTGATTTATTTAGTTATTTCCCATGATTTCCTTTAGCTCTTAAAGTATATCTAAGACAGTTGTTTTTAATTCTTCCTCTGGTAAATATGATGCCTGTGTTCCTTCAGGGATGATTTCTAGAGATTTATTTTGTTCCATTGAATGGGCTATACTTTGCTGTTCCTTTCTATGCCTTGTGATTTTGTGCGTGTGTGTACAGAACTGGGCATTCGAATATTATAATGATGCAACTCTGGAAATCAGATGCTCTTCTTTCTCCAGCATTTGCTGGGTTTTTATTTAATTGTTGAAGGCTTGGGATCCCTGGGTGGTGCAGCGGCTTGGTGCCTGCCTTTGGCCCAGGGTGCGATCCTGGAGACCCGGGATCGAGTCCCACATCGGGCTCCTGGTGCATGGAGCCTGCTTCTCCCTCTGCCTGTGTCTCTGCCTCTCTCTCTCTCTCTCTCTCTCTCTCTCTCTGTGTGACTATCATAAATAAATAAAAGTTAAAAAAAGATGTTTTAAAAAAAATTGTTGAAGGCTGTAGTAGTCCATTTGTTTAGTGACATCCCCACATTACTCTTGTGAAGATTGTTTTCCTTGGTGTGTATGTTCTCTGAAATCTCTGTTACTTAGCTTGAGTTCAGCTAGAGTATTGACAGATATTTCTTGAATGCCAGGAACTAAAAACAAATAAACAAGCAAATAAGCAAAACCACAATAAAACCAAATCAAAACAACACAAATAAAAAACATTTCTCCCAGATTTTGTACATTAGCTTTATTTTGGGGTTCTCTTTCCATACTTGGCCTGGCTTGCACTGAGCCTAAGGATCAGCCCAAGATGAAAGCTCAGTTATTTTCTAAGCATGCATCTTGCTCTGGGTAAGTGCACAGTTTTCTAAATTCCCCCATATACACAGGTGTTATTGAATGTCTTAATTTCCCAAAGAAATTCTCTCCAACTTTTACTCCTTGGCCGTAGAGAGTCTACTGCAAGTTTCAACATTAATCTTTTGTTTCAGATGTCAATGGGTTGTTAGTTGGGCTTATAACATTTTAAGCAATGCCTTCTGCTTTTCTGGCTTGGGTTTGATAAATACCTTGATAAATACCTAAATACCTCATATAAATCCTTCCGATAATCCCTGAACAGGTAAGAACAGACATATATAATACTTTGCAAATAAGGTCTGCTTTGTTCTCTCTGAGATCAGGGACCAGAATCCCATAGTGAACATGGACTAAGATTCCTGCCATGACAGAGAGGGGTTGGAAAAAGGATGATTAAAACCTGAAAGATTTCCTACTGTTTTGAAGTTGCTTTTTTCTTTATTCAGTGCCTACTTGACTGCTATAAACCTTTTACTGTTTTCCAAAGTTCTTAGATAGTTAATTTCCTTAATTTTTGCTAGTTTTTTAATATTTCTGTGAGTGAGCTTGGAGCTGCCCACTCTGTCATTTTTCTCTAAACTGTATCATGTGAAGCTGCTTTTAAGAGAAGCTTCCCACTCATTAACCTACAGAAGGTATAATCATATATAGGTCAGGTGACTCTACCTCCTTGACTTAGTTATTGGGACCATGGGATGTGTACCTAATCCATGGCTTGGCTTTAAAATCTTTTGTTGGCGAATCAAATTTCCTCCCTCTGGGAATCTGGACTGAGAAAATGAGGCAAAAAGCATCAAGAACTGAGACTGAAAATATATATATAGAGAGGCCTCACAATTTAGAATCAGCAACCAGGAAGCTTCATGGTAGGCCATATTTTAAGTAAGCAGATATTCAAAGAGCTACATAAACAAGAGGTCATGTGGCCTGTGAGAAAGGAGATAATAGCCAATCCCCAGATTTCCCTTGGCATCCAATATCCTTCCAATCCCAGTGCCTATGTATCCTTACAACAAACTCCAGTTCTCAAGGTTCCCTGCACGACTTTCTTTTTCTCACAACCTTTAGAGCTCAGTTGAAAACTTAAACCATCCTCAGAGGCCTTCATAACTAAGACTTTAAGGAAATGTGTATATGAATCACCTCCCTAACATGGATTATATTTCTCTTACAAGGCCCCTGACATTAATAATAAAAAAAGAAAACATCAGAACAAATGTCTTCAATGAAATCAACTCATGTGAAAAATAGTCCAAAACACCAGATAGGACTGGAATCATTCATCCTTTAAAAAAAAAAAAAAAAAAACAATTGCCCTCTGTTGTTTTCATTTGGCCAAATTCAAAGACCAGCAGAAATTTGAACATATCTTTGGACCACATAAATCCCTCTTTTCCTTACATTGGAATACCAGTAGAAAGGCTGTGTATGACGTGATGGTAGATACATCTCAGGCGAGCTTGTTCCAAAAAGAGTTACAACTGTATTTATTCAAAGGAAGCATGTAAAGGCACATATGAAGGGGGACAACTGCCTCCCAATAAGGTAGCAGAGACAGAAGGCAAAATAGGCACTAAGTCAGACAATCGTTCTATTTGTTTTTTGAGTAGAAGAGGGAAATGTGCTTAGAGCAGCTGTATAATACTAGAGTGAGTAATTATACTGTCTACAAAGCCTCTGCTATTGCAGTTATAAGAAGCTTCTAAAATGGATGAGACACCAGAACTAGTCCTCCTGCTTCCATGCTGAGTCAAAAAAATGGAAAATCCCTTGGGGAGATCTGAGCACTTGGTTGGTTCTAGCAGAAGTGCTGCTGATTGAAAAGAGGCAGGTGGCAGGTGGCATGATCTTACTGGGAAAAATGCTTTTTGAGTCCATTGGCACGCACCTCAGGGGCCCATGTTTTAATCAAGCTGAAGGGATACAAGTGGCATTTTCCTCTTGTCTTATTACTAGAAATACAAATTTAGGTAAATAACATGGAGTAGTATTTCTCAATCATTTTTCTGACACATTTCCCTTTTTAACAAGTATAAAAATCTCATGCTCTCCATTAATGTTATTTGAAATTTCTAAAGAAATTAAAATGTTATTTAAACTACATCAGTGTATTGACATCAAGGACTAATTTACTTTCTAACTATGGATTGATCCTTTTAAAGTCACTAAATAGGATAACAAAGTTACTAAGTTTCAGGTTGAACATGAAAGTCAAGTTATCAGGTTACTTAAGGTTCTTGAATGCTTTAAACATATTCTGTAGCTTTCATGTTTATCTCTCCTGCCCTTCTCTATATAGAGAGATAGACAAAGAGATAGAAATATATCACACATATCTATATATTTATAGAAAGACCTACAAAGATCTAGCTCTATATTTATCACATATATATTTCTCTGAATGTCTCTACTGAGAGAGAAAAAGAGAGAGAGAGAGAGCACTATAAAGGAACACAAAATAATTGTTAATACATTTGTGAGACAAGACTTTCACATCTAGGTTAGCTATCATTATACAGTTATGATTCTATGTTGAATCATAGGAAAGATGATGTAAGCACCAGAAAAAAGTGTATAAATAAGGCCTGTTGGGAGGGAACAATAATTGTAAGTTGTTTATGCCAGAAAAGCCTTTTCAGAGGTGGGTTGGAGTTGTCCCGGGCCTTGAAAAATGAATACTAATTAGGGAGAGAATGGAATAGAGTTTTTCAGTCTTGTAGGATCTTGTGTTTTTTCAGAGAATGCTGTGACTCTGAAAACCCTATGCTGAATAGCTACTCATCCCAGTGTTAAATCTCTAAAACTTTATTGTGATCCTTGTAAAACCCTCTCTTAAATGTCAGTTGGCAGTGTTGGGGACTCACAGGAAGATATATAATTATTTTGCTTCAGCCAAGACACAGCCAGTGACACATTTAAAAGAATGTGAAAAGACTGATGGCAAAGTTGATGTATGGTGAGCATTGTTCCAAAGAAAAAATAATTCTTTAGGAAAAATGGTAATTAGCCTGTGGCCAGACTTCATTATAGTCTGTGTTGACTCTGAGCAGCCATGGTGAAGTTCTCTCTTGCTCTTACAAAGGAAACTTAAGAAATATGCCTTCTAAGATGGCTTGTAGAAGCTTTGTTTCACCAAGATATTGGGTTCTAAGTAGTATGGATAGGCATTTTAAGAAAATTTCAACTTTTCATATATAAATACTGTCTAATATGCCAAGAAAACCAACAAGCTGTTTCAATTCATTGAACAAAACTTGGTGAGAAGTAGACAGGTTTAAAGACTCAGATTGAGTTTTTATTAAGGAATAAAATAGAACAAGAAAAGAAAGAACTGTTACCAAGGCTAAGGCCTGGCATACTGCACAAGCTTCTTTTTACTGTGCCTGTCAGCCACTTTGCTCTCTTCCCATCCTGCCCTGTTTTTATTTTCTTCCCCTGCTCTGTATTCAGAGCTAAATCTGGAGTGTTTTGAAAGCTCACTGTGTACCCTGGAGCTCTTTTCCCTGGAAATGATATAACACTGGCCACTTAATATTGTTATCTTCAACTATTGTTCTCTTTTGACCTGAGTCAAGTGTCCTACAAGTCTTTTTGGGCTCCATTTCCGCCTCCATTATTCATGGGTATGTCATTTATCCTCTTTTCAGTTTAAGGGGTTCTAATTTTGAAGAAACAAAAAAAAAAACCCTTCAGATGTTTCCTTTGTAACATTTAGTTGACTTCAGTCTGATTTTGGCCACAAATGAAATCATTCAAGCATAATCAAAATTGGCCTACTCTCGTGCTCTCCCCCTTGTCCCACCTCTAGTCCCAGGACCCCACAGAGATATCTCTGTCCATGCTAGTCCTTGCCTACAGGATTACGGATAACAGCATCAAAAGATAGCCAAGACTTTATACTTAGAATCCTTAAAACATTTTCATGGTTCTTAAAAAGCAGCAGGGTAAAATTTATACTCCTTGGCATGGCCAATGGGTCTTCAGTATGTGACTCTAGGATATCTTTTATAATCCAGTGTGGTGGGTAACTTGCTTACCTAGGATATCCTATATCTTTCACACCACCAGGTCTTTCTCACAGTAATTCCTCTGCCCTGAAAATCCTTTCCTCTACCTACTCCTATCACCTTCAAGGTTTAACTAAGTATGTCACTTCCCCTATACATTCGACTTATACCCACCCCCAAATTAATTTATTTTTAACAGTTGTTTCAATCAAGATAGGCCAGGTTATGCTGCAGTAACAAATGGCTTCCAAACCTCAGTGACTTAAGTTTATTTCTCATTTACTTTACATATCCGTCCCAAGTCAGCTGTGTCTCTGCCTCCACTTCACTCTGGAGCCCAGGTTGGCAGAGCAGTCTTTATCTGGAATACTGCTGGTCACCTGGCATGGGGTAAAGAATGTATAGTGAAACAAGCAATGGCTCTTAGTTCAGAAAAGGAACATGTCAGTTCTGTTTGTGTTTCATTGGCCACAAGAAATCCTGTCGTTAGTCAATGGGATGTAGAGGTATAATACATACCCACATAGGAGCAGCTGGTATTTTGTATATTAATACAATTAACCCAACAATTCCCCATGATACCTTGGCTGTGTCACTGTTGTATTTATTATAATAAACAGTATTACTGTTTATATATCTTGTCCATCTGAACTATTAATTCATTAACAGCAGGGAATGCATTTTATTCATCTATTTATTTTCTGCAGTTTGCACAGTGCCATCAAGGCACATAAGAACTGCTTAATAATTGCTTATTGACTGGTTGGATAGATAAATGAATAAATAACTTTTGGCTTAAATCCAGTTGGGACATTTGCAAAAAACAAAGCAAAAACAAAAAATGAAAAACAAAACAAAACAAAAAAAACAAACCCACCCTACTCTATTTAAAATTGCTCAGTGTCTTGGGAAAATGTATTTTTGGTGAAATATCCTTATGGTGTCTTTTGGACCTTATGCCTCTGAATTATTTTCACAAAATATGAAATCTTTGGGAGCCAGTTGGCATCACCATTAGTCACTGGAAATCATCCATTTGACACCAGCAAAAACACAGGCATGCTGCATTTCTCACAAGGGCTCTAAGTTAGTGAAACACCCGCAGTGAGAATATATCATTATCCTTTCTTTTAGAGATGACACAGATGATGCTTGACCCTTCAGTTTGGATGCAGAGGAGCAGTCTCATACAAATGAACCTTGGAATACTAAATCAAATTTATCCATAGGACAAGGCTAGGCCCATACAAATGACTATGTAAATGATGTTGCTTCAAGTAATTCCAAGAAGTTTTTCCTACTCCCAAATGATCTTTCCTACAGTGTGTCAGGGCCCCAAATTTTCCCATAAGGACTACTACCCTGTTTGATTCAGTGTTCTGTAGGTCTACCTTGCTTCTACTCCTTTCTCTCTGCCCCTACTTAAAGGCAGCATTTATAGGTTGACTCTTTTTTGCCATTATGCAATGCAGCCATCTTCCATTTTTATAATTTAATTTTGGCTGAGAAATGTAATCTCTGTGACAAAAATTTATCAAGTGTATACTGGGTTTTAGGCATTGTGCCTTCGTCTAATAAGTTCACAGTCTAGAGGGGATGACAGACGAGTAAACCAAAAATTAAGGCCTGGTGTGATAAATGCTATGATAGAGACATTCTGTGGTACACAGACACAGGCCATCTATAAGGTAGAGTGGTCAGGAGAAGATAACATATGAGTCTTAAAGGATAAATGGGTGTTGTGTGACTTGGAAATACATATTTGAGACTGAAAAAAACACCAGACATATCCATATAATATGTAGCATGGAGGTGAGGAAAATTACTTGAATCTTTTGTGAACTGGCTGGAGCCCAGGGCGATGATTCTAGAAAATGATACTGGAGAGGTAAGTGGGGCCAGGTCATGGAAGGCCTTGTTTAAGACATTAGTGGTGGCACTGGGGTTTTAGATTTGAGTTTTAGAATGTTTATTTCAGGTAGAAGAGTAAAGGAATGAATATAAGTGGACGGGGGTTATTTCTAATGGTAAGAAATGATGAAGACTACAGCCTTAGCAATTAACAGAAGTCAGTGTAATAGGAGGAAGTAGAAATAGTAGGATCTGACTGCAAGCATGTGGAGGGCTGAATGGAAGGAAAGGAGTAGAAGAGTTTAGGAAAATTAGTAGGTTTCTCATTTGGATAAATAACTGGACAGTAGTATCATCTACCCAGATGAATCAGAGTACCAGGTTAAGGGGCTGAAGAGGAAGGGAGATTAGGATGGGAGATGAAAAGACAGGTTTTAAAATATTGGATTTAAGGAGCTCGTATGACACTTAAATGGTGATATGGTGATATCTAGTAGATAACGGAGCTAACAGGAAACTTACAGTACTATGAGAAAATGATTTGGTAGCTACTAATGCATAGATTTCAGTTATATTCAATGGAGGGAAGGAAGAGGGATATAAATAAAACTATGATTTGAGAAGAGAAAACAAGAGGGCTGTTTCAGTTAGGGCTTTATTTCCAAGTAATAGAAATTGAGATTGAAACCTGGTTGATTTCACTAGATCTCCTGGAAGGCAGAAGAATCAAGCATGGAGGTTATACAGCCAGGGTAAGTACTCCGAATCATGACAAATGCTGGTCTACTGCAGATCCCATTGCTGGCAGTGTTATAGACTTCACCAACCCTGAACTGCCTTATTATTATTATTTTTTTACCAGGATGGATTTAGCAAGGTTTCTGCTTCTGACTGTTAATAGTTTCTGTGTTAGGCAGGGTTCTGACAGGAAATAGATGGCACACTCAAATGGGTCACCAAAGCGAATTTAGGTAAGACGCTGTTTTCAAAGGAACAAGAGAGGATGATGAAGCACACAGAAGCTAGCCACAGAAGGAAGACTTTACCACCCATCCCTAGGTCTGAAAGGGCAAGGGAAGGAGCCATTACAAGAACCCAGCAAGATCTAGTGCCATAGGAGAGAGGCTGTGGCCTTTCCTACAGGGATACAGCCATTGCCAAATTGCATCCTAGCAAGGAAGAAGTGAGGGGAATAAATACATCAGCCTCACACTCTTCTGGTTCTCTGATCTGCTGCTAGTGTCGCTCACTGGCCAAACATAATGGGAAGGCATTTGGTTAAGGAAGCCCAAGAGATGTGCTGTCTAGAGGTCAGCTTTTTGGTTGCAGAGAAGTGTGGAAAAGGGTAGAAAATGGATCCAGAGGGCTAAATGGGAATATCCAGCACAACTTTGAATTTAAATCATGATTAGAAGATCCTAGATTATGTGACCATGCTTGGTTTCCAGATAGCTTGGGGAAGCAAGCCACTGGCATTTTCAGAATACATACTGGGAAATAAACTATGTTCAAATGATAGGGGAGAAAGTTCAGCCATAAAGAATAACAACTGTCTCCTCAATGGTCAAGGATAGGACTCAGAAAAATCAACATTTAGCATAGCAGCATATAGAGGGCCCACTTTTCCTTTTCTTTTTTAAGTTGAGGTATAATTAATATACAATGTTATATTAGTTATATTAGTTTCAGATGTACAATTCTATACATTGCTTATTACTCATCAAGACAAGTGTACTCTTGATCCCCTTTAAATATTTCCCACCTCCCACCACCCACCTCCCCCTTGGCAACCACCAGTTTGCTTTCTGTATTAAGAATGTGTATTTTTGTCCCTATTTTCTTTGTTAGTTCATTTGTTTTGTTTCTTAAATTGCACATAATAAATGAAATCATATAGTTTTTACCTTTCTCTGATTGACTTATTTCACTTAGCATAATACTCTCTAAGTCCATCCATGTTGCAAATGGCAAGATCTCATTCTTTTTTATGGATGTATAGTATTCCATTGTGTATATTGATCACATCTTTTTAGCCATTTGTCTATCAATGGACATTTGAGTTGCTTCCATATCTTGGCTATTGGAAATAATGCTGTAATAAACCTAGGGGTGCATGTATCTTTTTGAATTAGAGTTTTTATTTTCTTTGGGGAAATACCCAGTAGTGGAATTACTAGTTTGTTTGGTATTTCTATTTTTTAAAGATTTTATTTATTTATTCATGAGAGACACAGAAAGAGAGGCAGAGGGAAAAGCAGGCTCCCTGCAGGGAGCCCAAAGTGGGACTCGATTCCAGGAAACAGGGATCATGACCTGAGCTGAAGGCAGACACTCAACCACTGAGCCACCCAGATACTCCCAGTATTTCTATTTTTAATTTTTAAAAGAAACTTCATACTGTATTCCACAGTGCATCAATTTACATTCTCACCAACAGTGCACGAGAGTTCCTTTCTCTCCACATCCTTGCCAACATTTAGTTCTTGTTATTTGATACTAGCCATTCTAACAAGCATAAGGTGATATTCTATTGTGTTTTTTTTTAAAGATTTTATTTATTTATTCATGAGAGACACACAGAGAGAGGCAGAGACACAGGCAGAGGGAGAGGGAGAAGCAGGCTCCATGCAGGGAGCCTGACGTGGGACTGGATCCCAGGACTCCAGGAACACGCTCTGGGCTAAAGGCAGGCGCTAAACCACTGAGCCACCCAGATGTCCCTTTATTGTGGTTTTGATTTGCATCTCCCTGATGATTAGTGGGATAAAGCATCTCTTTATGTGTTTGTTGGCCATCTGTATGTCTTCTTTGGCAAAATGTCTATTCAGTCTTATATTAAATTCTCAATCCATTTTGGATTTTCATGAGTGGTGTAAGACAGGTGTTCCATTTCATTTTTCTTACATGTAAATATCCAGTTTTTCCAGTACCATTTACTGAAAACACGATCCTTTTCCTATTGTATATTCTTGGTGCACTTGTCAAAAGTCAGTTGACAGTATATGCATGGGTTTATTTCTGGGCTCTCTCTTCTGTTCCACTGGTCTCCATGTCTGTTTTTATGCCTGTACCATACTGTTTTGACTACCATACCTTTATAATATAGTTTTTAATTGGGAAGTTTGGTTCTCTTCAAATGAGTATAACCATCAATACTAGGTACTATGGCTTTTCTGATTGAAAACTAAATTTATTCTTTAAGTATAGCTGGCCTAACTTGGGGAGGAAGTAGATGAAGTAAGAATGGGATAGGTAAGGTATTATATAATGAGTTTAACATCTTATTTAATGAAGAGATATGACAGCTCTTATCTAGAAGTTAGTGTATGTGGGTAAATTAAAGTTGTCTGTAAATTCTTTGAACCTTTTCCAATCAAGAGTTGGGGTCTGTAAATCCTGAATCTGAGCAGTTTCTATGATGATAGACAAATAGAATATGTTGGCAATAACACTCCCAGTTTCAGTCCCAGACTTTAGGAGTCTGGCAATATCCAATTTCTGCCTTTTGGAACATTCTCCTTGGAAGCTCTGAGCCATCATGTATGAAATCCACCTACCATGGGACCACCAGGCTAGAAAGGTTGCATGTAGGTGTTCCGGTTAATGGTTTCAACTGAACCTAGCCTTCAGGGCATCTTGCCAAAGTGCCATATATATGAGTGAAGGTACCTTGGACTCTCTAGACTAGCCCATTTGCCAGTTGAATATCACTATGTGACCTAAGTTGACGCCAAAGAGGACAAAAGATTCACCCAGGTGAACCTGGTTTGAATTTCTGGCATACAAAATTCAGAGACATGGAAAGAAAGTTACTGTTTTAGACAGCTAAATTTTTAGGTAATTTGTCATATAGCAATAGAACGCACAAACGGTGGACTGAAATAGTGTGTACTAGACTTTGACTTCACCAAACCGCATTAAAAATTTTAATTCCAGTGTGGTTAACATATAGCACTATTTTAGTTTCAGGTATACAATATAGTGATTCAAAGTTCTATATATCATTCAGTGCTCATCAAGATAAGTGTACTCTTTTTTTAAAAAAATATTTTATTAATTTATTCATAAGAGATACAGAAAGAGAGAGGCAGAGACATAGGCAGAGGGAGAAGCAGGCTCCATGCAGGAAGCCTGACATGGGACTCGATCCAGGAACTCTGGAATCACACCCTGAGCTAAAGGCAGATGCTCAACCACTGAGCCACCCAGGCATCCCAAGATAAGTGTACTTTTAATCCCCATCACCTATTTCACTCATCCTCCCCCCACGTACCTCCCCTCTGATAACAGTAAGTTTGTTCTCTATAGTCTTTTTTTTTTGATTTGCCTCTTTTTTCCCCTTTGTTAATTTGTTCTGTTTCTTAAATTCCACATATGAGTGAAGATATGTGTCCTGAGGCAAGGGAAACAAAATTAAAAATAAACTATTGGGTCTACATCAAAATAAAAAGCTTCTGCACAGCAAGGAAAACAACCAATAAAACTAAACTGCAACCTACTGAATGGGAGAAGATATTTGCAAATGACATATCTGATAAAGGATTAGTATCCAAAATACATAAAGAACTTACACAACTCAACACAAAATAACCCAAATAATCTAATTAAAAATTGGGCAGAAGACAGGAATAAACTTTTCTCCAAAGAAAACATCCAGATGGCCAACAGACTTGTGAAAAGATGCTCATCATCACTTACCATCAGGGAAATGCAAATCAAAACCATAGTGAGTGAAACTCCTTTTTAAGTAAAATTTATTAACATTTTCAACATTGAAAAGCCATCTTAATCTATTGATTAAAAATGCATAATCCCCCAGACTACTACAATTTCACAGTTGCTTTAAAATTAATATGTATTTTATTAATGAAACAACATCTACATATATCTGAAAAATAGTAGTATCTATATGTTTAAGACATATGAAAGTATTTAGATTGGAAGCCTCATACTTATTTCACAGAATCCCAAAGATCTGTGGCCCATTGTTCTTAGAGACCAAACTAATCTACTTGTATTAATAGATGTAAAAAAAATTTGATATGATTCCGGAGTTAGTGGAATCAAATCTCTGAAGTCCATTGATGATTTATCACTGAAAGATTTTCTGTGTAGCCCTGAGTTCATAAATTGACTGCAAAGAGATTGGTATCTAGGGCCACTTGAGTGGCTCAGTTGATTAAGTGTCCAACTCTTGATTTTGGCTCAGGTCATGATCTCAGGGTTGTGAGATTGAGCCTTGTGTCAGGCTCTGTGCTGAGCATGGAGTCTGCATAAGATTCTCTCTCTCCCTCTCCCTCTCTCCCTTTTCCCCTCTCTTACAAAAAAGATTGGTATCTAGGCAATGAAATAAATAAATAAATGCATACATACATACATAATTTCACATATACAAATGGTCAAAAATTAGTACTGTGATTATTTGAATTTTCATTTTTGTATATTTTCAGAAATTATTTTCTAAATACCCTACTTGACCACATGATAGGTATTTATAAATTCTTGTAGTATCATTTGGTCTTTGACACTTGTTCTCATCAAATCTTTCTTTAAAATATCTTATACTAGAGAATGGAAAGCCTTCTATAGAAAAGTCAGTAAAGGAAAATATTAGTTTTTTCCCTTGAAAGATAGAATGTCTGATTTTAAGCTAGTTCAACATTGCAGTTGCATCCAGTATCAATGTTATTTATTTTACATTTCTTGGTATTATGTGTCTGATATATTTTCAGAGTAGTTTGAAAAGCAATTGCGTAGACTATGTAAGTATTCTTTCTCCTGAGTATTACCTGATACAAATGGATTATTCAATAAGACCATTTATTTACTTGTGGACTTTAGTGGAACTTTTTGGAATCCATTTAGATCTACTAAATTTATTTCTGGCCTCCCAGCACCCAAAGAATGTAAGCTAGCCAAAAAAAAGCAATATCTGAAACTAAATCTGCTGATGTTGAATGGTGAATAGTTATAGGATGAATGTAGCTAAACATATGAACTTATCTGAAACTAAAAGGACAATTCATAAAATGATGTTGGTACGTTTGAATATTTATTTGGAAAGAAAGAGTTGGTTTCTTCCTCATACCATTAACAAAAATAAGTTCCAGAAGGATTAAATATTTAAATATGAAAAATGACATCATACAATTATTAAAGGAAAAATAGAAAAATAATTTTGAATTTTTGGAGAAGGTGAAGGATATTCTTAGCTTGGCCTTAAGGTTTTATACATTAAAGAGAAACTGAATCAGGCTGACCACATAGAAATCATCATCATCATCATCATTATTATCATTGGCATGACAATACTAAAACAAATTTTAAAAACATAATAAATGAAGATGCCATGGGGTAGGAACATATCCTTATTATGTAAAGATTTTTTTTTTTACAAATTAATAAAACAGATAAATACTTAAGTAGAGAAATGGACAAAAGTTTTCAATATGCAATTTTCAAAGGAGGAAATTCATGTGAAGTCCAATAAATAAGAGAAGACAGATAATTTTACAATAATTAGGGAAGTACAAATTAAAATGACAGTATGGTGGTATTTTTTCAGCTACCATACTGTCAAGAATGAAAAAGATGGCTAATAGCCAGAGTGGATGAAGATTCGAGGAAATAGTCTCCTACGCTGTTTAAATCTACTGACCTCCACCATCTAAATTGACTAAACTTTCTGGAAAGCAAAGCTGGATTAAAATGTGTTTACTATTTTTTTTATCCAAGAATTTGCTTCTAGGTAATTAGTCTAAAGAAATAACAATATAAGTATCTAAAGGGTGTTTTATTTCAGTGTTGTATGTAATGGCAAAACTAGCATGAACTCAAAAATCCATCCATACAGTAGAAAAAAATAGGTATTTATTTTTAAAGGACAGACTAAATATGTAACAATGGATGATTGAATAAAGAAATTGTGATATATACATACAAGGGATTATTATTCAGCTTTTAAAAACGGAGATCCTGTTGGATGAGCTGGCAGGACATCATGCTAAGTGAAATGAACCAAATACAGATAGAAAAATATTGCACTATCTCACTGATACATGGAATCTAAAAAAAGTCAAATACCAGAGAGTAGAGTGGTGGTCACCATGGGTGGAGAGATGGAAGAAATGGAGAGATGTTGGTTAAAGGCTACAAAGTTGCAGTTATATAGGATGAGTTAGTTTAGAGACCTGATGTATGGCATGATGACTATAGTTGATGATACTATGTTAAAGGAGGCTAGAGATTGGCTAAGGTAGGTTTCAGGTGCTCTCATACATACCCAAAAAGGGAAACATTGTGGGGAGATTACATGTTAATTAGCTTGGCTGTAGTGATCATTTCACTATGTATATGTATATCAAACTATCACATTGTGCACCTTAAATATATTTAATTTTTATTAAAAAATAAAAGATTACAAAAATAGTTGTATGGAAGTGGTAAATCACCATATTGTACACTTGAAACTAATACTACACTGAACTTTAAGTTGAATTCAAATAAAAACTTTGAAAAAAGGGACGCCTGGGTGGCTCAGTGGTTGAGTGTCTGCCTTCAGCTCAGGGAGTGATCCTGGTCTGGGGATGACTCCTGCATCGGACTCCCTGCAGAGTGCCTGCTTCTCCTTCTGCCTATGTCTCTGCCTCTCTCTCTCTGTCTCTCATGAATAAATAAAATCTTTAAAAAAAAACTTAAAAAAGGACAGGCTATATTTATAGACGTTGACATGGGCATCCTACCACAATCTAAATACTTTTTTTAAAGGCTATAGAATGGTATGTAGTGATCGAGCACATTTAGTTAACATGCATATTAAAGTTAGTAAGACTAACACCAGATAGGTAGCAGAGAGGTTTCTCTTGGAGGTGGGTAGGACTTTGTTTTCATTTGTTAAAAAATATTTTGTGTTTAATTTTTTTTCCGCAGTGAATTTGTGTTACTTTGAACCATGAAAAGACACTGAAGGTGTGCATTTTGAATAAAATTGAAAATTAAGGGTAAGTTTTCCATAAAGTACCAGATTTTATATAGTCATCTCTGATCTCTTGGCATTTATTTAAATTACCACAAATAACTAAGGTAGACAAGAAATCCTTGGCCTGAAGAGTCTTCACAGAGAATAAAAATGGGGAAGATAAAAAAAACCTATCTTATTTTAGCCCTTTTGAAAGACACTCATAGCTTTCTCCAGATCAGATTGGAGTGTCATACATAATACCTCAATGGTGGTCTTTTTTGGGGAAAGGATGTAATTTAATTCTTCCTTCCTCCCTCCCTCCCTACTCTCCACTTTTCCACTTCTTTTTTTGTACCCTGTTAAACAGTAGCATTATAACAAGAACAGATACTTGATACCTTCTTCTCAAGGACCTCTGGACAATACCTTATTTTGCATATTCACAGGCCCCAAATTAACCACCCACACCAACTGTAGTTTAAGGCTGCTGTAATGATAGCAGGCCTCACCCAAAATATTAGTGGGCAGAGCCCTTTGGCAGGTTAGCTGCAGGGAAGATCTGTGAATAGCTGCCAGTAGAGAAAGGAGGTCACCAAAAAGGTTGGCTTTGCCAAGTCCCTCTGTCTTTCTTCCCTTCTCTTCTCAATGAGTAATCACAGTGCTGCTTTTGCTTGCAGATATAAGGTCTGTGCAGTTCTAAATCAGGGCTGTATATCAGAACTTTGGAAAGATTTTTATACATAAAAATGCCTGGGAAGTACCTCTAACAGATCTGGTTGGGTGGCCAAAATCTATTTCCTTTTTATATGTTCCTTCAGTCATTCTCATGGTCAGCTGGCATTGGATGTCATTGGAAACTATAGCTCACTGCATAAATCTGCAAATCTTTGAAGACCTGGGGGCTCAGTAGACCTTTATAGAGATGGCTTTCTGGACTCATTTTTATAAATTATCTTATAAAAATATGTTTTTGGTCTTTTCTATAATTAGCAGTGTGCTCCCTTCTCTGAACACTTATAGTTCTTGTATGTACTACATTACTCAGATGGTAACCCTAATCAGGCATTATGTCACTAATTCATGTATTTAACAAATACTTATTTAGCACCTACCACATTCCAGGCTCTATTATAGGGTTTGGTTAGTATTTACTGTTTCTGATTATGTGTTGTATTCATCTCTGTAGGTACTGTGTTCATCTTGAACCATTATAATAAGGAATTTACATGTCTGTCTGCCCAACCCACTATTGCTGAGTTCAGGAATTGTGTCTTATTTATATTTGTGTTCCTAGTGCCTAAGCACCTTCCCTGGCATTTAGTTAGCACTCAGTGAATATTTGTTTATGCTCTTGTCCCTGAGGGAGTAGGGGAGAACACATGGTGTGTTCTGGGACTTACAGGTCAGTGGTGATTATTCTGGATGGTTAGTACATAGCAGGCATGGGAGGAAGTGGTGGGAGTTGAGGTTCGATGGGCAGGCAAGGCCTGACCATGTAGAGTCTTACATGCTATGCTGAGAAGTGTTGATTTTATACATAATGGTGCGTTCTATGGCCTGAATGTTTATGTCCCTGCCAAAATGCATATGTTTAAAACCTAATGCCCAAAGTGGTTGTATTAAGAGGTGGAATCTGTGGGAGGTGATTAGGTAATGAGGGCAGAATTGTCATGAATGGGGTTAAATCCTTTATAAGAGAGACCCGGGAATGATCCCTTGCCTCATTCCACAAGTTGAGGAGACAATGAGAAGTCAGCAAATTGGAACAGGGCCTAGAACCCAACCATGCTGGCACTCTGATCTCAGACTTCCAGCCTCCAGGGCTGTGAAAAATAAATTTCTGTTGTTTATAAGCCACGCTGTCTATGGCATTTTGTTATGACCAGCCAAACAGACTAAGACAGTGAGTCACTCAAAATTTTATGCACAGAACAGGCATGATGGGAGTGTAGCTGGCAGGATGTTAGGAGAAGAGCCAGGAATCAGTCATGGTTGGCCAATTAGGATTTATTGCTATAATCTAGGTAATATAGGCCTAAACACAACCTTTGGTGGAGGAATAAGGAAGAGAGGATAAAACAATTCATGAGGCATTTCCAGTGGTTTGATGGAGCTGGCTGGTATGAGTTTGTGAGAGTTGATTCTGTACCTCTCTTTCCAACTCCATGATAGTGATGTCACATTAGTTCCTTAAAACTGGCCATGGTGGGGGTACTTACACTCTGAAAATTGGCAAACACTGCAAATCAGAGTTTTGTTTGTTTACTGGAAAGGTATTTTACCAACACATAACTGCATTTACCTTAGTTTGAATATCATTTCACCTAGAATGCCTTACCATGCCATGCCTGGTTAAGGTTCATCCTCTGTATGTTTTCATAGAATCCTACTCCATCCACATTATAATACTCCACACTCTGTATTTTAAAAATTGGTTTACTTGTTTGCATATCATGCTGGGTTATAAGCAGCAGTGTGTCTGCAATGTTCACAACTGTACCCATTCTTATCACATAAATAAGTGTTCAAAGATATTTAATAATTGTGTGAATGAAAATAAAAAAAAAAAAAAAAAAAATAATTGTGTGAATGAATAATGTTTTATTCCAGTAGTTTGTGTGGCAGATACATTTCTGCAGCAATTCCAGAAGTAATGAATGTACGTGGATCATACTTTTTATTCTTTAGGATAAATTGAGTGAATCAAAATTACAATGCAATTTTCAGAAAGCCACATATCCTCAGCTCTTAAAAGAGAATAGATAAAATAGGTAATTTCTCTGATCATAACATAAAAGAAATATTTTAAGAAATTATTTCTTGTTTTGTTTTAATTTTTCCTCCGTGCAGATATGAAGCCTGAAATTTTCTTTGCATTTTAAGTGTAGAATGAGAGGAAAGAGACTAAGCTAGCATTTTATAATAGCTAGGAAAATACCTTTTCAGCATTTTGATTTAAAGAAGAAACAAAAGGTAATAGGGAAAAAATTTAGACTTTCTTTAGCCTTTCCATGTTGTTGACATTATACTTGTCAAAATAGATATCTTCCTGTCCAGATTGATATGTATACTTACCTGTAAAACATATATAAGGTGTGTTATTAAAATAGTGTTTGAGAAAAATTGATAACATAGCTGTGTTCATTTTCTACTGCTGAATAACAAAAAGCCCCAAACTTAGTGGCTTAACCCAGTACACATTTATTGTTGAATCCAGTTTCTGTGGGCCAGAAATTTGGCAGTAGTTTAACTGGGTGCTTCTGTCTTAAGGTTGAAGTCAATATACTGACCTGGGCTACAATCATCTGAAGATCTGAAAAGTGCTGGAGGATACACTTCCAAGATAGTTCACTTGCATGCCTGGCACATTAGTACTGGTTATTTTTAAATTTATTTATTTAATTCAAGTATAATCAACACACAGGGTTATATTAGTTGCAGGTGTACAGTATAGTGGTTCAACAATTCTGTATATTACCCCTTCACTTATTCCCCCCCAACAAGGGCAACCACCAGTTTGTTCTCTATCCTTAAGAGTCTGGTTATTTGTCTCTTTTTTTCTTTATTCATTTGTTTTGTTTCTTAAATTCCACATATAGGTGAAATCATATGGTATTTATCTTTCTCTGACTTATTTTACTTAGCATTATACCCTCTAGACCCATGCATGTTGTAGCAAATGGCAAGATTTCATTCTTGAATTATAGCTGAGTAATATTCCATTGTGTGTGTGTGTGTGTGTGTGTGTGTGTGTGTGTGTCTATCTGTCTACCCACCACCTCTTATTTACCCATTCATCTATTGATGGACACTTAGGTTGCTTCCATATCTTGGCTATTATAAATAATGCTACAAAAATATATGATGGTGCATATATCTTTTTGAATTAGTGTTCTTGTTTTCTTTGAGTAAATACCCAGTAATGGAATTCGGCATCATGGGGTAATTATATTTTTAACTTTTTGAGGAACGTCCATACTGTTTTCTATAATGGCTGCACCAATTTGCATTTCCACCAGTAGTGCACTGACGGTTCATTTTTTTCCACATCCTTGCCTACACTTGTTATTTCTTGTGTTTTTAATTTTAGCTTTTCTGACAGGTGTGAGGTGACATCTCAGTGTGATTTTGATTTACATTTCCCTGACGATTAGTGATTTTAAGCATCTTTTCCCATGTCGGTTGGCCATCTGGATGTCTTCTTTGGAAAAATGTCTATTCATATCTTCTCCTCATTCTTTAATTGGATTATTTGGAGGGTTTTGATGTTGGGTTATATAAAGCTTTTATATATTTTGGGTATTAACCCCTTATTGAGGGTTTGCTAATATCTTCTCCCATTCAGGAGGTTGTAAGTTAGTGCTGGTTATTGTCAGTAGACTTCTCCATTGTGCTACATCAGTGTCTTTAAGACATGGCAACTGACTCTCTCCAGAGCAAGTGTTGTAAAAGAGTGAGCAAAGAGGAAGCCACAGTGTCTTTTATGACTCAGGAGTCATGAGCCTTTTTTGGGGGGGGGGCATACTCTATTCCTTGGAAGCGAGTCAGTAAGTATAGCCTGTACTCTAGAGAGACAATAATTAGACTGTACCTTTTGAATGAAATAGTATGAAAGAATTCGTGGACATATTTTAAAACTACCATTATAGTAAAATGCTTACATTGTAAATTCTGAGTGAAAAAAGTTAAATTCCAAATTATTTATTTAATTTGATCAAAATTGGGTTAGAAAAATAGCAGAAAAAGGTTAAAGAAATATGGAAAATATGGATAGATCAATAACCACATAAGAGGTCTTTGCAAAGAGAATCAAACACTTGTGACTAAGAAGGCAAAATAATTGAAATATGCAACTTTATAATAGTTCTTACAAATAAAATATTAAGTCACTTAGAACAGCAGTCAGGGAATGGGGAGTGAACAGCCTCTGGAGAAGACACCAAGGTGTCAAGACAGCAGCTTCAGACTGTGGAAAGATTGTAAAATGAAGGCAAATTTTGCCCTGGCCGGACGTCTGTGTGTGCTTTCTTAAGGGAAAAAGCCAGTTTCAGGGCAAGCCAAATGAGATTCTTTAGGAGAAAACCAGGTGAGTTCATTAGCATGGGGGAAGGACCCTGAGACTGGACAAAGGCTGGAATTCTGGTGTTAATGGCTTGTCATTAAAAAAGGTATCTTCCCTCCATGTTTGACCTGCCTTACCCACCTTAGCTTTACTGAATGGGCATTTATTGCATAATGTTTCCATCCTTTTTACTGACAAATTGAGTGTTAGTTTTCTGCTTTAACCACTTATGACTATGGTAATCATGTCCCTAGCTTCTCGAAGCTGGATATACCAGGTAAAAAGATGCAAGTATTGCAGGTGAAGGGAAAAGATAATTGTCCCAGGAGGACTCAAATAAAATTAGATACCACCTTCCTGAGGTGTAAATTGGATACCAATGGCATACTGGAGTAAAATGATTTAGGGACATTGGAAATCAGTGCTCCTCAACAGTCTAAACACAGGTCCCAAACACAGACAGTGACACGTGGTGCTCTTTCTGACAAAATGTTTTGCAGCCTTGAACATTCAGTGTGAGTCTACTGTCAAGCCAGACACAGAATGTGGCACATTCTTAACATATGCAGGATCATCTAAGCCCCCTTAGGAAAAAAGAGAAAAAGAGTCTCTAGAAAGACAAGTTGAGTGGTATCTTTCCCAATATTGTTTGTATTGAAAAATAACTTAGCAGTGTAGAAAGTGGCTATACCTCAATGGAATGTATGTAAAATCCATTCCATTTTTTTTCCTCAAGTGAACTGGTATTCTTAAAATATTTCCTTCCTAGATGCTGCAGTAACGTATTTTAGTCACTTTGTACCCTTCTGATGAAGCCAAGATGCCTTTCAGAATTGTCTTCCCTCTATAACCATGGTTCCTTACCTTGTCAGTATTCCTCCAAATATGATGTACTCCATCCTCTGCCTTTGGGCTTTGCCCCATCCTGCCATGTCTTTTGGTTCTCTCACCTGGCCAAAAACTTACCTCTTTAGAAAGTCTCCCAGGATTAACTCCTTCTCTCTTCCATCAGTGCCAAACCTAGAATCCTAAGTCTTACATCTTTAGTTGATGGTGTACTATTGGTAAATGGTTAGTTTTAACAATTTCCAAGCCATGCCTTTTCTATTGTTCAAAGTGGCAATATAATCAATGGGCCTGGATTCTGACCTCCCAGGATCAAATCCCAGGTCTACCACTCATTAGCTACATGACTTTGAGCAAGTTACTTAACTTGTCTCAGGTTTTTCAGCTGTAAAATGAGAATAATATTAGTGCCTAGCTTATAGAATTTTTGTGAATATTGGAACACAATATATATCAAATACTCAGAAAACATTCAGTAAATGTTCATTACTGGTAGTAAGATAAGCTATGTCAGCAGGACTAATACGTGTATAGGAAAAGACATAATTTTGTTGCAACCCAGATTTTAGTAGAATAATGATGTTGGGCATGTGGCTTAAGCTTTCTTCTTATTTTTTTTAAAGATTTTATTTATTCATGAGAGACACACAGAGAGAGGGAGAGACATAGGCAGAGAGAGAAGCAGGCTCCATGCAGGGAGCCCTATGTGGGACTCAATTCCGGGACTCCAGGATCATGCCCTGAGACGAAGCAGATGCTCAACGGCTGAGCCACCCAGGTGTCCCATGAATCACTGATTCTTTACTTGAGATTTTATTATAATCCTGGAACCCTTTCAGTGACCTTGAAAATTTTCATGGGATTCTCAAGAAAATAAAACCCTCAAAATAAAATAAATTTTAATATAATTTAAAAAACCACTCTAGGGAAGAATACAGAGCCATTGGAAACAAAACAAAAGCATGCCATAACTTTGTAAGTCTGATACTCATTGTCCTTGGTATTGGCCAAATGTATTTTATGATTGTATCATTAATTGTACTCATAAACTTGACTTTGGTGTTGTTTTCTCTTTAAATCCATGCTTAGTTGTAATCTGGAAATTATAGTGCTTCATGTAAAAATGTTTCCTCATATACCAGAAATGAGAAGTCCAAGTGGTACCAAATAAATACACAGCATGCTGGACTTCCAAGGTGCAGATCCTTTTTGAATTAGAGTTCACTGCTTTGGTGGACTATGGAATGTCAGGGCAACCTGCCATAATGCAGCCAAAACAAAAACAACACATCAGCTGCCAAGCACACCCCGGTTGCAAAGGTGAACGATTCAGGCAGACATCAGCATTTAATGAAGCCCGTTGTTCCCTATAAATTAACTGAATGCTATTAAATTTTGCTGATAGCAATGACTATTTTGACCATGAGCCCCTCCATTTATCAAGCTTGAAAGGAGAATTAGGATCTGGAGTGACACAGACAAGAAAACATAGGGGAAAAAAATCCCCTAAAGGAAGTAATCTTTTACGGCCTTGTAACATGTTGGCCTCGATATAGAGAGATACTGTTAGTGATCCACTCACTCAGTGCCCCAGGACAGGCTATATGAGTAGTTTTCGCAGTGTTAGGGCATAGAGTTAAAGGTGTAAATTATGGCTTAGACACTCACTACCAACTGGCTTAACTCTTTTCAGAGGGAAGTGTTCCAGAAGCAAGGCCTGGTATGCACTGTGAGCCCTGCAGATTTGACAAGGCAGAAACCACAAGAGGGGCTGGATTTACCCTTCTTGCCAATGAGATACTCCTAATGATTGCTTTTATAGCTTCTCGATCCTTAGTCCCTTCATCTGTCGATAAAGTAGACACCCAGAAGTCCTTCACTTTTTGCTTGAAAAATAAGTACTAGGAGTGAAAATCTAAAGTAGAGCCATGCCTGATGAGAGAGCAGAGCAGCAGCAGGAAGAGGCCCACTGTGTTGATGTGGGTGTTCTTTTCTTCCTTGCTGCTGAGAAGTAAAGCCTAAGGACCAGGAAGAAGTGAGGATGGCAGGGAGGTGGAGAATAGACCGTGGTCACAGATGAAAGTGTTGGGCTCCCAGACAAGCAGTGAGTTTTGCGAGTTACTTCTCAAGGGTGTTCTTTTCAGTCCTTGGTCATGGTATAGAACTAACTGTCCTATGTTTGAGTCCTTTGACAGCACATTCTATTGGGCAGCTTCTTTCTGTGTGCTCATATTCTCCAAATCACTGGTGTGTAGAATTGTCTGGTGTGTTGGCTGTGTCAGTCACACTCCCATTGTAGCTACAGCCCCTGCTGATACCATCTAGCCTGTGGCCCACCGTTGGCTAAAATCATTCAGCTTTCAAAAGTAGCTCATTTTGTTAAACAGGAAAAGAGTATTTCTGAACTCGGGCATATATGTGCCATGTCCTAACGTAGTTCTTATCTTTTCAAATAGAGAACACCTAGTCTGAGCTTCGTTGATGCTTCAGGTATGAGGAGAGCAATGAGGAAAGACAGGGATGGATAGTGGCTTATCCTTGTAGGGAAAGATTGCTTCTCTTCAGCCTTCTCCAGCCTAATAACTTAGTAAATGCATTTCTGCACAGCTTTTCCTCGACCTTGAGAATTTTGGTTCTTTTCCTTCAGTTGCTTTTGGGGAAACTGATTCTACCCTTGGCACTAGAGGTGAGATCTCTCATGTAGGACTGGACTCTTCAGAGTAATTCCATTCCTTGGCCATAGATACTGGTTCAGGGGTGGATTTGTGACACGGTACTATATATTCTTGCTAAGAAGCTTTCAGGCTCTTTAGAAATAGATTGATTCTCTCCCTGTCTTAAAGAGGATATAACTCCGGAAGTCACTGGAGCTATTTTGAGACCACATAGGGGACACAGCCTGAGGATAATGTTGATACATAAAGGAAAGAATCTAGGACTTCCATCTCACTGCTGAACTGCTGAATCAAACATGCCCTGAAACCTGCATACCCTAACACTGGACTTTCAAATTACATAAGCCTTTTGTTGTTTGAGCTATTTTAAATTGGCTTTGCAATTACTTGCAGCCTAATTCCTCTTAATAATACAGCGAGTGGAAATAGTATTTGGGGGTGTGGCTAAGTTAAGGTAAATTTCCACTGTGTGTTCAAATTAGTAGAGAAGAGTAGAGTGGGAGAATTCAGAGGTGTATGAAAGACACTGCAGAAAAAGAGTAAGTCTCTTGGACGTTAGAATTGATGTGCATATCTTCTTTTTTCTGTCTGGGTATAGGTTTCCCTGAAGGCTAAGCTTCTTCCAAAGCTGCCTATAATTGAGCAGATGCTCAATGACTATCAGATACAATGAAAGGAAACCAGTGCTATGCTGAGGAGAAAGCAAGCACACCTCCTCCATTCGCTTCTTAGTTAATTTAGTAGTGTTACAAGGAGGTCATATTTCCACAGTCCATCAGATCCTGAGTCATTTGGGCTTTTTGGTGAAGAGTAAATCTTTGGGATTATGGGTGATGACCCCTTGCAGGACATAGAAAACAGATAGTGCAATAGAGCAAAGGAAGGGCAGGCAGCACAAATTAAGCCTTCATTCTTGCTGCAGTTGCCTCCAAAATGTTTTGTCACTCTCTTGCCCTCTTTAATTCTTTTCTAAGCTCTACTGACCCTTGGATCTTTCAGTGTCGCTTGTACTATATACTCATTATTCCTGAATGAGTGTGTATCAGGGGGCTTTCACTTTCTGTAAAACCGGTCAAGAACAAATGACACACTGTTCACTCCTATAGGATGCTGATAGTACATACTTGCTGTCGTTAAGGTGACTGAATGTGTTTATCGTGGTCAGCTTACCCTTTATACCCTCTTGTTCTCAGCATGGGTCCCATGAGAATTTTGCACATCACAAGGTAAGGCTAACAGTTGGAGTAGACTTGACTATTAACATACTCTACTTAGTATCTGCTTCTGAAATAGATACTACATTAGGCCTCCAATTTATGTTGTAATGAGTGTAATCTATTTTGTGGAATCACCAGGTTAGAAGTAAGCAATAATTTTAAGACTTTTCTACATAGGTATCCAAAAAAATCCCTTTGTGGTTTGAATTTTTACTACATTTATTTCTATGTAAGACAAATGATTTACAGAATGTAATAAATAAAATTCTTAATGATTCATTTATCCTAACATTTATTTTGATTTCTTATGTTATATCCATAGCTATATACAAATGTATTAAAAATGATGTCAGACATGAAAGCTAACATTATTTCAATTAAATGAACTAAATCTTGAGTTTTCCAGCAGTGGCAAAAATTTTAAAATATCCTTTTTAATGAGATATCAAAATTTCTTCGATTTCAGATAATTATTTCTCACTTTTCACCATCTGAAGTAACATTATCATAGTAGTGAATTAGAAACCAGTATGGGCAGGAGAAATATTTAAATCCCACCCAATTTCCCACTGCATTTCTCCATCTGTGTCATAGATTCTGAGTATCCTCTATGTTTCCTTTGGTGGGTGATTTGAGGGAAATTTAGGTGACTATTTTGTCAGAGATTGGAATATTTGATGGGTGAGTTGATGCAAGGAGTTTAGGAGAAACTTTAAATTAATAGTAGTTGAAAATTATGATTTGTGTGCTAGATCTAATAATTTCATTCCTAATAAAGGATCACATTGCCACAGATGTCATTTTTCACATGCACCAATTGAGTATATAAAATTTGCAATCAGATCAGCAACGTGTCTTATTTACTTATTTATTTACTTAATCAAGCTCCTGGTCAGTTGGGGGAAATAACCTTACTCCATAGAACTTCTCTTTTAAGGGGTTCTGTGATATAGCAGTTTCCTTAGTTCATTAAGGAATTTGTTTGGCAATTATTACTGGAAAGCCTGGTAGGCAGAACAATTTATTTTTTAAAAAGATTTTATTTATTTATTCATGAGAGACACACACACACAGAGGCAGAGACACAGGCAGAGGGAGAAGCAGGCTCCATGCAGGGAGCCCAATGCAGGACCCAATCCCGGGACCCCAGGATCATGCTCTGAGCTGAAGGCAGACGCTCAACCGCTGAGCCACCCAGGCGTTCCTAGATAGAACAATTTAAACCCAAGAGTAACTTAATTGAAAATT
The DNA here is from genome assembly GCF_011100685.1 of Canis lupus familiaris. NCBI lineage: Eukaryota > Metazoa > Chordata > Mammalia > Carnivora > Canidae > Canis > Canis lupus. The sequence goes on along the minus strand of NC_049260.1, from coordinate 19,245,904 downwards.
AACTTGAAATTAAGAAAAAATTTCTGGAATAATAATATAAATAAGTAGGGTTTCAAAAGAAAACATCCTTTTGGATATCTTTTTAAAAATATTATTTTTAAAAAATAGTATACTTCCAGCATTGACCAGTTCTAGGATAGCGAGAAATGACACGTCCAAACAGCCAAGCACCTGATAAGAAGAAATACTGTAAAAAAATATTATGTTAAAGAAGTGAATTTTATTTAAATCTAGATTAGGCTCTCCACTCTCCTTCTTCCCACTCCCACCCCGTATCTCACACCACCTTGCCTATCCAGGTCTTTAATCCAGTGGTGCTTCCTAAGTGACAGCCTGCCATCTTGTATCCTGTCATTGTCCCTGGAGCTCAGTTTAGTTTTGAGATGAAGCTGAGAGTTTAGAAATGTTGCCTTGGAACTTAAGATGCTGGGAAATGTTATAGCTCACACATTCTTGCTACCATAATCCAAGAGTGAGTACTTGGAAAAACATGTGTCAGGCAGTATTCCTAATTGTTCGATAGCCAGTTGTTCTTGTCTGATTAATTCTTCCACTAATAAGAAATACCATCTGGCTCCTGTGGACAGAAGGATAGGGGAGATGTGGTAGAAAATGAAATATTTTGTAGATTACAATTTCTCCAAAGGAAAATCTGCCAGAGAATAGTAAAGAATTGCTTATTTGAATAGAAATATTGGAAATATTGGAACTATATTAAAAAGTTTTTGTTACTCACATTGCTGTTTTCTGTAGCTAGGCAGAAAAGTATACAAGGGACTTTTTTTAAAAAAAGCTTTTAATTATTCATTCATGAAAGATACACACACAGAGAGAGAGAGAGAGAGAGAGAGAGAGAGAGAGGTAGAGACACAGGCAGAGGGACAAGCAAGCTCCATGCAGGGAGCCCGATGTGGGACTTGATCCCAGGACTCCAGGATCACGCCCTGGGCCTAAGGCAGGCATGCAACCACTGAACCATCCAGGTGTCCCTATACAAGGGACTTTAAAATCATAGCCTTGATCAGACCCTAGGGGCAGCTACCATGAAAAGAAGCCCTAGAAAGATAAAGAATTGTGAGCTTCTGGTTAGTTCCTTCCTTTCCCGGCCTTCCTGTAGATGCCTTCTGAACACTAGGACATGCAGACCAGCCAAATAATTGGAACTTTGTACTTTATTATCCTCTAATATTCCAATGGACATAATTAAGAGAGTTTTTTTGCCATAAAACATGGTAACGAAAGAATTCAAGTCCAGTTTGCTGCCTTAGCAGCAAAGAGATGTAGGGAGAATTGACTGGGGTGCAAAGAAATCTAAAGAGTACATGAGAGGTGTCTTAGTAACTTTGAACTTACATAAGACCAGAGAAAGACAGGGAAGGAAATATTTACTTTGAAAATAGATCTATATTTCTTTTTGAACACAAGAAATAACCAAGAAATTGGGACACAATTCAGCATGAATCCAGAGTAGAACTTATGTAGCTATCAGGGAATTATAAAAATGTAGAACTTAATAGTTAAAGACACATAGGGCTTAGGTGATATAAATGACTTGGAAGGCAATAATTATTTTAAAAATAGGAAGGTTATGGTGAATGCCAGTTAGTGGTGTACAGATATTTGAACCATTTCTTGCAGAAAAGAGGTGGCTTCTGATAGCTGTGGTTGACAGTGACTCTGTTAGTATATGATGGGAAGAGAAAGGGATCCCTGAACTCTGAGTGGGAAGGAAGCTAGATATTGTATGAACTGAACATGCCTCTCTATTGAATTGCATGTGTAACTCTTTGTTCATGGTTGGGGCAGAGAAAACCTGCATTAAATGCAATATCCAGAAGAAGGTTGAGCCACAGGGCTTTGGTATAATAAATATTCATTAATTTAAGTACTCGTGACAGTTCCAGATTCTTCTGCTTTTGGGTACAAGTATAGTTTGATTTTACTTGTATGCACGTGATGCAAATATTAGTACATATGTTATTGGAGAAGACATGGAATGCAGTAGACACATTATACATGTCTGCCATCATGCAAGTGGAAGAAAAGGACTGACAAAGTCTGACCCAGAGACACTTCTGCCAGATTCTCAAGTCCAGACACAAAGGGCTTCAAAGGTTCTCAGGAAGATGATAGTGAAGGAGACTCAGAGGGTGTCAAGAGGCCACAGCCTCTACTGGGTATCCCCAAGACCCAAATCAACAGTATCATCCACCCATCCAGTACTGAGGTCATTACAGGCATGACCTCTGACATTAGGAACTGGATATATTTGAGTAGTTAGCCACAAGCCCTTCAAACCTCAAAAAAAGTAGCTGAATGTTGAGTGGAGAGCTACTGGCAGTGGTGTACTGGAGCCAGGTCATGCTGGTTTGTGAGAGACAATTGTTAAAATTATTTAGCAATTTTATGAGCCAGTTATTAAACTGTAAATAGTTTGGAATTGGCTATGCCCCCTCTTACCCAGAAAGCCAGTTGTTAAAGCTTATAAGCACACTGCTGGACACAAAGCTTCCTGAATATACAAAGACAAACCTAGGGGCACCTGGGTGGCTCAGTTGGTTAAGTGTCTGACTCTTGGTTTCAGCTCAGGTCATGATTTCAGGGTTGGGAGATGGAGCCCATGTCAGGCTCTGTGCCCAGTGCAGAGTCTGCTTGAGATTTTCTCTTTCTGTCTCCCTCTATCTCTCCCCTGCTCTCTCTCTCTCAAATAAAATAAATAAATAAAATCTTAAAAAAACAACAAAATAAACCCCTAAGATGAACCTAGAATTGGAACTCTTCTTAGTTCTAACAATAGACCTGGTTTTCGGGAATCATTCGGTTTCTTAATCCTGTTCATACCTCAGAATGACCTAGCTTCCAGAGCACCTGATGGGCCATCATTTTTTTTAATCTATACTGAGCATACCCATAGCTTTAGTTCTTCTGTATCCTTAATCAGTTTTTAGTTTTCTCTTAGTGGCATTCTTCTACTACAGACCTTCACCTTAATTGCCCTCAGTCCTGGCATGGCCCTGGAGCCACAACACCCATGATATCTCAGAGAATTAAATTAGATTCTGTTCATTATCTGTATATATCTTGAAGAATATTTCTAATTGCAGTAGATGCTGCTGGTGCTCTCTCCATATCCTTTGGCACTCACCATTTTAGCATATGCCAACAACACCTACATAATACCTGCAGTTCTCTCCCTGAAGGCTATTTGTTCCTCAGGTCACAGATGGAACAGGGTGGAGGGGCTAGCAAGTTAATGCCCACAGTCATCTCCCACAAGTCTCCAGTGGGATTGGGCCCTGGTTGTTCAGAGATAACGTTTTTATGTTTTTATTCACACTGCCCCTATTGTCTTCCTTCCTGTCCACGTTCATTTTTCCTGTCCCCTGTGGGTGCTCCTGGGATCACCTCCTAAATAAACTACTTGCACATGCAGTCCTTGTCTCTGGATCTGGTTCTGAGGGAGACCCGACCTAAGATATTCATCACTGTCATTTTCATGCCATAACAAACTGGAAGACACTTAATGAGCCACATTCTGAAAAACACTTGAGTTCTAAAACCTGAATAAGAAGATTCTTAGTTGGCAGATCACATACTAATAAATGTTCAGCTTGGTATCTACTTTATTTTTAATGCTGTGTGATAGCCAAACATTTTATAATTGTGCTTGTTGTGTTTTCCCTTCACTATCATAAAAGTAATGCAAAAAGAACACATATATATTTGTTTTTAGTCCTGTGCTTTATTTTTAATTCTGTATAAATAAATACAAAATGACAAAAGTGTATGTTTACTAAACATTGCATATGATTGTATGACATTACAGAATGTGTCACAGTATTTCAGTTTGTAATTGTGTCCTTCAGTTGTTGCTACATAATTCTATAACTTTTGAGATACAGTTCATTTGGAAGCTGTAGCAGCCACCCTTTTGTGGAACCCTTGCATGCTTACACTTGCAAAAGTTTGTTTGGAGAGCTTCTGAGCCACACTGGCTGAAGTCTAGGGATATTTTTGGAAACATCTAAAACAGTAAAAGTAAAAGGGATGAAGAGGATTTTCTTTTTCACATTTGTAAAAGGCATGCAGGGATCTCAGAACACCATAACTATAGTTATTTCAAGTTTAAGCATTGGACTCAGTATGTTTATTTGTAAAAATTATTCGGTAGCACTGATTCTAAAACTTACTTTTTAACCATGGAAGGTCAGTTGCCATGGCCTGACAACATTCAGTACTACTTCCAGGGTTTTGGAGTGGGTTTCTTTTTTTATCATTTTCTACAATACGAGGTCAATTGAAGTAGAAAAAGTGTGCCCTTTTGCTAACAGCCTTACATTTTTTAATCATATAAATGCAGACAGGATGGGATCTTTTGTTTGATGGCCTCCAGTTCATGAGACTTAACATTCTTACAGATTCAGTATCTGTATTCCTGTTCAAGCTGTTGTGATGGGTATTTATTACACATTTTAGGACTCCTTCTCCTAAATGATGCTTTTAATTTGGTGACTTAAACCTTTAACTCAAGGGAATTTCTGCTTTTTATGTTCTTGTGAACCAGTGATCCTCCCTGCAGAAATGAAGATTTTCATGTAGATGATGAAATGTCATCTCAATGTAATACCCTTGGGAAGATAAAATAACACTTGCACCTGAGAGGGAAAAGCCTGGCATCTTGAGCCATGCCTTTGTGATAAGAAATTTTAATTTTGAAAAGCCCATAGCAAGGATCATTCTCAAAGGGGAAAACAGAGCTTTTCCCCTAAGGTCAGGAACATGACAAGGATGCCCACTCTCACCACTGTTGTTCAACGTAGCAGTAGAAATCCTAGCCTCAGCAATCCAGACAACAAAAAGAAATAAAAGGCATTCAAATTGGAAAACATGAAGTGAAACTCTCACTCTTCGCAGATGACATGATACTTTATGTGGAAAACCAAAAGATTCCACCCAAAATTGCTAGAACTCATACAGGCATTCAGCAGTGTGGCAGGATACAAAATCAATGCACAGAAATCAGCTGCATTTCTATGCTAACAATGAGACAGAAGAAAGAGAAATTAAGGAATCAATTCCATTTACAGTTGCACCAAAAACCATAAGATACCTAGGAATAAACCTAACCAAAGAGATAAAGGATCTGAAGGCTATGCTCCTTATATCACCCTACTCTAAAAACTACAGAATACTGATGGAAGAAATTGAGAAAGACACAAAGAAATGGAAAATATTCCATACTCATGGATTGGAAGAATAAATGTTAAAATGTCTATGCTACCCAGAGCAATTTACACATTCAGTGCAATCCCTATTAAAATACCATCGACATTTTTCACAGAACTGGAACAAATAATCCTAAAATTTGTATGGAATCAGAACAGACCCCAAATAGCCAGAGAAATGTTGATAAAGAAAACCAAAGTGGGTGGCATCACAATGCTGGACTTCAAGCTATATTACAAAGCTGTAATCATCAAGACAGCTTGGTACTGGCACAAAAACAGACACACATAAATGGAACAGGATAGAAAACCCAGAAATGGACCCTCAACTCTATGGTCAACTAATATTTGACAAAGGAAAGAATATCCAATGGAAAAAGAACAGTCTTTTCAACAAATGGTGTTGGAAAAATTGGAAAGCCACATGTAGAAGAATGAAACTGGGCCATTTTATTACACTATGCACAAAGACAAACTCAAATGGATGAAAGACCTAAATGTGAGACAGGAATCCATTAAAATCTCAGAGGAGAGCACTGGCAGCAACCTCTGTGACCTCAGCTGCAGCAACTTCTTGCTAGACACATCTCCAAAGACAAGGGAAACAAAAGCAAAAATGAACTATTGGGACTTCATCAAGATAAAAGATAAAAAGCTTCTGCACAGCAAAGGAAACAGCCAACAATACTAAAAGGCAACCTACAAAATGGGAGAAGATATTTGCAAGTGACATATCAGATAAAGGGCTAGTATCCAAGATCTATAAAGAACTTCTCAAATTCAACACCCAAGAAAAATAATCCAGTCAAGTGTTGGGCAGAAGACATGAGCAGACATTTCTCCAAAGAAAACATACAAATGGCCAACGGACACACGAAAAATGCTCCACATCACTTGGCATCAGGGTAATAAATCAAAACCACAATGACATATCACCTCACACCAATCAGAATGGCTAAAATTGACAAGTCAGGAAACAACAAATGTTGGTGAGGATGTGGAAAAAGGGGAACTCCTCTTGTGCTCTTGGTAAGAATGCAAGCTGGTGCAGCCACTCTGGAAAGCAGTATAAAGGTTCCTCAAGAAGTTAAAAATAGAGCTACCATATGACCTAGAAATTTCACTGCTATATTTACCCCAAAGATACAAATGTAGTGATCTGAAGAGGCACATGCACCCCAATGTTCACAGCAGCAATGCCCACAATAGCTGAACTATGGAAAGAGCCCAGATGAATGGATAAAGAAGATGTGGGACACACACACACACACACACACACACACACACACACTGGAATATTACTCAGCCATCAGAGAAGATGAATACTTACCATTTACATTGACATGGATGGAACTGGAGGAGGGTATTATACTAAGCAAATAAGTCAGTCAGAGAAAGACAATCATATAGTTTCACTCACATGTGGAATATAAGAAACAGTGCAGAGGATCATGGGGGAAGGGAGGGAAAATGGAATGGGAAGAAATCAGAGACAGAGATAAACTATGAGACTCTTAACTATAGGAAACAAACTGAGGGTCACTGGAGGGGAGGCGGGTGGGGGCATGGGGTAACTGAGTGATGGACATTAAGGAGGGCATGTGATGTGATGAGCACTGGGTATTGTAAACAACTGATAGGTTATTAGACTCTACATCTGAAACTAATGATATATTGGCTAATTGAATTTAAATTTAAAAAATTTTAGTTTTTCCACCCCTTACTTTGCATTCTTGAATATTTTTTTTAGTGCTCAGAGATGACTTTCCTATTTTATAAAGTAAAATCATTGCCACTATCCAGGGGTTGAATACAGACTGTCTGTACCCTCAATCCTGTGTAAGCCTACCCATCCAAGTATGAAGCACAAAGGAGAATACGCTGCAGTGATGTTTAAAACAAAAATCTCATGTTTAAGATCAAACATGAGTTTTGTCCTGTTGCCCTGTTGATCTTTGCCAGCTGAAATGTATAGCTCTTCATTCTGTTTTGGATTTTAGCAAAAGCTAAATACATGAGTTGCAAAATTCACCAACATTGCTGAAGGGTATGGTAAGAAAATCCAATTTAAGATCCAAAATCATCATCTACAATTCGTTTTAAAATGAAATTCTTTTAAAAGAAATCCCATTTTATCTTTATCTTTTCTTATGGAAAAAAGGAACAGAAATAGAAAGTAAAATATTTCCCTCTGTGTATAGAAGGTATGCAGGTTGCCTGATGACATCATTCAAGAAATACAGAGTGGGGCAGTATTCATTCTTTTTCAAGCCTTACTATAGGTTTTAGCAGTGCCCTTTAATAGGCAGTAATTTGAATGTTGGTGTATCTTCAAGGGAATTGTGGACAATGATGGAATAATTGGCTAAATATCTCCATAAATCTGGAATGTGCATGTTATTTTGTCATTAGGATGGAAACTTAACCAAGTATATGTTGAAATATTAAAATGAACTCATTCATTTTCTCTTTTCCCTTGGCCTTTATTTTTCTAGGCTATTTAGGGAAATGTCAATGTTTGAGAGTAAAGCAAAGTGGGCAAAAATCCAAGGGATTAAATTTAGTTCCTGTGGATGACTTTCTACCATAAAATATTTCCAAGTTAGTTAACTAAATTAAATGAACATGCAGTTATGAAATGGAATTCTCCAAGGAATTGTAGAAAAGGCCTGGTGTGATACGCTTCTTTTTCTGACCTGGGATTTTTATCTACATTACAGATTGGCTTCTGAAAAAGGAAGTCAGTCTGGCCTTTCTTCCATTGCTGGCATTTCTTCCATTTGTGAGAGTTACCACTAATAAGAGGGTGTTCTCACTGAAATTATCCTGTGGAAGCTTACATTCATGGACACGCTACACACACACACACATGCACATGTGCACACATACCAAACTTTATACAGTTTTTTTCTGTGTATATGTGTATGTGTGTGTGTGTGTGTGTGAGAGAGAGAGAGAGAGAGAGAGAGAGAGAGAGAGAGAAAGAGAGAGAGAGATATCTGATTTCAGTTTCCATGGAAATGGGCTAAATAAGGATTTTAACAGACAGGAGTATGAGTGCAACTTCTTTGCTATTCCCAGCTCAGAACTATTGAGACAAAATATGAAATCATTCCATTCCTTTACATTGGGAAATCAATAGCATAGTTTGGTACCTGGGACATGTAATTTTGGATTCAAATTTTCTTTGTCGTAGTGATTATCATGCATCTATTTAGTTAACCCTGTGAAATAAACTAAACATGAAAACCCACCCACTACTCCTGCCAACAATTGATTTGACACCCCATTCATATATACTGCTTTGTTACCCTGTCTCAGGCTTTTCTCTTCCCTCTCTGTATAAGTGTTGACCTATAACTATTACATAGAGCATATCCTCTCTCTTCAACTCTGAATGCCTATAGAAGACCAGAATGCTGCAGAAGAGTAAAGCTAAACATATTTTCTTAGGCCTCTATTGACATCCTGTAAGCTCAGGCATGTAGGTATATAGGATGCTTCCTGCTATGAGTTTTGTGCAGTTATGATACATATATATTTTTTTCGGTTATGATCATATATTAAACTAAGGCCAGGAAATGGACTTTTCTTTCTCTAGAGACAGAGGCATAACATTGTGACCATTAAGCAGATATGTAAAGTTGTATAAAAAGATGCCTGCTTGGGATGCCTGGGTGGCTCAGCGGTTGAGCATCTGCCTTCAGCCCAGGGCGTGATCCTGGAGACCCAGGATCGAATCCCACATCAGGCTCCCTGCATGGAGCCTGCTTCTCCCTCTGCCTATGTCTCTGCCTGCCTCTTTCTGTGTCTCTCATAAATAAATAAATAAAATCTTAAAAAAAAAGATGCCTGCTTGTTAAACAAACAAAAAACCAAACCTTGAGGTGCCTGGGTGACTCCATGCATTGAGTGTCTGCCTGTCTGCCTTCCTCTCAGGTCTTGGTCTCAGGGCCCTGGGACCAACCCCTGAATCAGGTCCCCTGCTCAGCAGGGAGTCTGCTTCCCCCTCTCCCTCTGCTCCTCCTCCCTGCTTGTGCTCTCTCTTTAAAATAATAAATAAATAAAACCTTTTAAAAAACCCACAAATCTTTATCTGTACTACATTAAGTCATATAACTTTTTGACCGTTCATTTGAATCGAACTCCAATAAAAAATACAAAAAAGAAAAAATACAACAAAAAACACATACTGCTTGCTATTAAAGAATATTGAAATAATCTGGATGTAAAAAAGAAAGAAAAGGAAAAAAGGGAAAGTGAAGATATTCTGCTGGCTCATTGCCATTTCACTCTTTGGTGTGTGTCTATCAGAGAATTAGAAACATGTATGAAAAAGTGAAAGCGGTAAATGTGAAATCTTCTTTTATACTTGGAATTAGATATCAAGATTTGAAACAGGATGCTTCATTGGAAGATGAAATTTTAATATGAAAGGATGGTCAGCTAAAAACTCAATGTATTTGTCATGAGCCATTTTCAAGGCTTAATATGCTAAGTGGCTTAGGGGTTTCTGCAGTCTCTAATTCCCATGTGCAAGCCTGAAATATTGCCCTCTGGTGAAAGCTGGTCAGATGGAGAGGAGCTGTGGGATTGCCAATCACCAGTGGGGCGGTTTTTCCCTGCTGATTTTGTTTTTGTGTAGCTGTGGGATGATGTAAATACATATTTTAGGTGCCAGAGAAACTCAAGTGGTACAAAATATAGGACACCATTTTTTTCCTGAAAGAGTTGGTTACATTGACTTTCCTTAAACATCTTTAAAATGTCTTGACTTTAAGAAAAAAGTATTGTTTATTACTGCTACTTGTTAGACAAGTGTTTTAACTCTTTGTGGGAAATTTTTCTAGGCAAGTTTTCAGTTGATTCCACCCAAGCAAGTCCTGCCTGTCATGAATCAAAGGTGGTGTGACCCACTCTTTGTCAGGGTTGGGATGTAACTGTGATATTTTTCCCAATAGGTTTTAATGCTTATCTGTCTCCAAACTGACCAACCTGAATTAATTATGTACTCTAGAATTTGGAAATTCTTTCTTAGTTTGAAAACAGGTTATTACTCCCAGAATCACCTACTTGCCTATGGGAAGAAACACAATTAGAATCCTGCGAAACACAACATAATGCTGGGGTTGCTTTTGGAGAAAAAGAGACTATTGAATGCTGCATTAGTGATTAATCTGATTGACAAGATGTGATTTTATGACTAATTGCCATGGATACAACTTAAAAATTCATTGTGATTTAGCTTAAAACTGTACAAATTAATACCTAATTCCCGGGACTTCTTTCTTTAGTGATGACAGTAAGAGAGGGACCACATTTTACTATTTAAACTATTTTAAGTCAAAGGTGAGGATCATTTCTAACATCACTAAATATTTGATATGGACTTTCTTCCCTTTTGTCACTCACTAAAATTGGACTAAAGGAACATATAAGTGTTATGACTATGTCATTGTTAACAATTATGGGCAGGGAATATCTTTAATGTTAAAAAAGTTAAATGCTCCCGGCTATATCTAGACACAACTTTTTAGAGCTTTGAAACATTTGCACATTCAGAGGAATGAGAGAGATCTGACCAAAGAGTTATTAAACCTAAGCTGAAACTTTCCTTGTTTGGGCCTGGCATTCAATAATTCTGTTCACAGGCTCTAAGCTGAAGTGTGAATATACAAGCAAGAGTGGGCGGTTGAACATGGGATCATAGACAATAGAAATAGAACCTGAATGTGTTCTCACCAAGTTACTAAGCAGGAGTTATGGGCTGAGAATGCAAAAGAAAATGTGGAGTCCTTTGACTTTATTCAAAAAGTATAG